>NC_083353.1:33184555-34628390 GCF_030254825.1 Meriones unguiculatus | reverse complement strand
TGGGCTATGATCATCTCTTTCTGTTTTCTGGACTGTTTTTTCAGGAAGATAATAGAGGTTCACTGGTTTGGGAGTGTGCACTGTGGTTTCATTTTTGCCTAAGTAAGGAATGTGATGCTGGCGCTATTCGCGTGCGCTTTTAATGGGTGCAGTGTGCATGTGCAGATTCTCTGACTATTGCTGTGGCCTGCAGGCCACTATTACGCAGTTCTGTCTGAGATCCAGGGATTGTTTGCCTGGATTACACTGGTGGACCCGCATGGCAGAGGCTTCAATGTTGGGGTCGCTATCCCAAGAATCCCTATGATGCCTACACTAGGGGTGTGGGTGGCAGGGATCTTGTCTGGTTGCATCTGTGGAGAGGCCCTGGGTCTGGGGCAAACTCTCCCTAGAAGGCTCACTCACTCTCTTGCAGGACCAGTTGGAATACACAGGGGTTCCCCTTGCTCTCTACTCTCTGATTTGGTCCTGCTGCAGAAAATGTGCGGGTAGGCTAACAGTCAGCTCTGTGGCACTGTGGCCAAAGGACTCGGTGCCCACCTTTCCTGTGTGCTGCCTCTCTGTCCTTTCCCTCTGCCAGGAGGGGTTGTGTTTACTGGTCCTGGGGTAGAGCAGGAAAGAGTGTTTTCAATCCCAGATCCCGGTCTTGCATCTCTCTGCCAAAAGCAGCCTGGCGGTAGAACCTATGTTTGCTGATTCTGAGAGAGTCCCAGGTATGGTTGAGTGTCCTCAGATCCAGAGCTTGGGTTTCTCTGCCAGGGGGCACTGGGTGAGCTGGAGAGGGGGTGCTGTGTCCTGTGGCAGGCTGCCTCTCTCTCCTTCCCCTCTCACCTTCCCCTCTGCTAGGGCAAACTTATGGCAGCGCTCTCAGGGGAGTGCCAAGAGGGGTTGGGACTTCTCAGTCCAGATCCTGAGCCGGATCTCGGGAGAGTCTCAGGACGTGTTGAATGACCACAGTCCCAGATCCTGAGCTGAAGTTTGTTTGCTAGGAGCAGCCAGCAGCACTGCGGTCCAGGCACTGTGAAGCCACTGTGCACCTCTCTACCCCTCTGGCTGCTGGGGCAGGGTTATGTGGCAGCGTTTGGGGGAGTGTCCGAAAGGATTGGAGTTTTTTCAGCCCCCATCTGTTTTTTTTTTTTTTTTTTTTTTTTTTTTTTGTGGGAGCTGCAGCTCTTGCTGGGGCTGGCGTACAGACAGTGTGGTCTGTGGCAGATTCTGCTGGACACCTCCTGCCTCCTCCAAAGAGGGAGTAGCGTTTTGGGTATCGGGAAGTGCCTTGGGATCACCTCTCAGGGTGTCTCTTCCCGGAGGAGTCTGCTGTGACTCCTGATTCTAGATGGACTCAGATTATGGTTAGTCTTTCTTCTTGGAAGTCTAGATAACTCTGTTCTGGGTTGATCAGCCCCTTCACTCACCAATTTCCACGCTATGGGTCCTCTCCCCTTCAGCTAAGGTGCACACTAGCCGCCACCATCTTGGAAGACCCCCATAGTAACCTTAATTAAGACAGGTCCTAATATATTACTTGGCATACTTATTCTATGGAAATATGTAGTATAGATAATTAATATACAGCCATGTATATTTTTTCCAATAGAATTACAAGTATTTTTTCTTCCAATAGAATTACAAGTATACAACTCTTTTTAATTCCTTGTTTAAATATTAAATTTGATGCAAAAGTTATCTGTGTGTTTTAATTCCTATTTCTATGACTTTTAATGTCTTTCATATTAACTGTGATGGTTGAATTTCTATATGATAGCATGAAGTTGCATAATAATATGCAGATTATAAAATTTCTCAAGAAATAGTGATTTAGTCAGTTATAGTATCATAAATGCAAGCATGAATCCAGATCTGAAAATTCATTGAAATAATATCATGGTATTTGAAAACTTCATATGAAAAGTATCTGACACTATGCTGATTTAAATCCATTTAAGTAGATTATAGACTTATAGATTTATCAAATCTTTCATCAAAATCTTTTCTAAAATAAAATCTAAGTCTATTGTAAAAACTTTTGCTGCAAACTTTCTGTATTACAAGAAAATTTAATTAATTCCAAATCAGTTAAGAGTAAATGAATTCAAGGTGACATACTGGCAAATGTTATCAGTTATCATGGTCATAACGATCATCTGAAAATATGAAACATTTATGTAGAGCTTCAGCAAAAATTGTGGCTAATGGTTGTAGAAGTCTAGAGCAGTGAAAGTGTACATGGGACAGTGTGGTGGAGTGTTCCTTCAGACTTGTTTCAGTGCAACTCTCCAGCAGTCTAAGAACCATAACCTAGGAAGTCTAATATTTCAATAATGGTAAATATGAATAACTAAAATTATTAACTGAAGTATCAATAACTGATGGATGGGAAGGAAATCTTGATCATTTTAAAAGGTATCTGATCCCTAATTGAAATGTGTCTTTGTTTGTTTTTGGTATTGCTTATGTTCCACTGAGACTATTTAATGGTAGGTATATCATCTTAGTATTTAAGCAATAGAGGCTCACTGCCCATAGCTTCCCTCTTTTCATGATAACTATCTCTAACACAGAGACGTACTCTATAAAGGAAGATGCTTGTCACACTTCACAACCTATAGACCTTTAAATCATGACAGCCTTGAAACTTTTTCTAAAATCTTTGTAAAAGGCTCACCATCAGAGAGCGATCATTTTTCTTCTCAAAATCAAAAGGCAGAAAACATATTTTGAATTCCATTAAGCTGCATGAAGAATTATTTATTTTTGGTCATTGATAAAGTATTGAAATTCAGCAAAAACAAGATGATCTTTTTAGTGTATAAAATGCAGACATTGTGGTGTGTTCTACACAGAGAAACCTTACTGTATATTTTTGCTATGTTTGTGGTATGAATTTAGAATTATAATTGATAAATAATATTCGCTTGGTACACGGAAACAGTCAAGATTGTGATATGTACTCTTACAATGGAAATCCGAAGTTTCAAACTCCAAACTGAATGAAAGATAGATTCAAATAATTGTGTCACTATCATTTTTTCATATATTTTATATTGGTATTTTTTAATTTTTAAGCTTATATAATCACAAAAACTCCTTTCCTACCTTCCAAGTACAACAGAAATAAACTCGGTGACAGAAGCAGGGTGAAGCCTTGGCGGCCACACACCTATACAAAGGACTAAAGGCAACTAAGGAATGCTGAAAGAGTCAGTATCATTTTAAGCAGTTTATTTCAAATAATAATTTGCAATAATTGTTCTTTTAGATAGTTCAAGAATTCTATGAATTATATAAAAAGTTAAGCTATATAGGTGTCACTTGACAGTTATACCTGAATAAATGCAAAAACATGGAAAAAGAATAGTAATCTATTTCGATAATTTATGAAGAAAACGCCTAACCCATAGTTAAATTTGTGTATATAGTTTTTGTGTGGAGAATTCAGTAGTTAAGAAACATACTCTTTACCCCATTTTTTAATTGGATTACTTGATTTGTTGCTGTTTAACTTCTTGAGTTCTTTATATATATATTGAATATCAGTCCTCTGTCTGATAGAGGGTTGGTGAAGATTCTTTCCCACTATGTAGGCAGTCTTTTTGTTCTGACAATAGTGTCCTTTGCTTTACAGAAGCTTTTCAGTTTCATGGGGTCCCATTTATTGAGTGTTGCTCTTAGAGTCTGTGCTGTTGGTGTTCTGTTCAGGAAGTTGTCTCCTGTGCCAGTGAGTTCAAGGCTTTTCCCCAATTTTTCTTCTAACAGGGTTAGTGTGTCTGGTTTTATATTGAGGTCTTTGAGCCACTTCGACTTTAGTTTTGTGCAGGGTGATAAGTATGGGTTTATTTGCATTTTTCTACATGTAGACATCCAGTTAGACCAGCACTATTTGTTGAAGATGCTATTTTTTTTCCATTGTATGGTTTTGGCATCTTTGTCAAAGATCAGGTGTCCATAAGTGAGTGGGTTTATTTCAGGGTCTTCTATTCGATTCCATTGATCCACTAGTCAGTTCCGAGGCAGTGCCATGCAGCTTTTACCATTGTTGCTCTATAGTATAGCTTGAGATCAGGGATGGAGATACCTCCAGAATATCTTATTTAAACAGAGAATTCTCAATTATGAATACTGAATTGCAGAGAAACACTTAAAGAAATGCTCAACATCCTTAGTCAACAGGGAAATGCAAATCAAAACAACCCTGAGATTTCACCTTACATGCATCAGAGCATCAGAATGGTTAAGATCAAAAACTCAAGTGACAACACATGCTGGAGAGGTTGTGGGAAAAGGGGAACCCTCCTCCATTGCTGGTGGGAATGTAAACTGGTACAACCACTTTGGAAAACAATCTAGCGCTTTCTCAGGCAATTAGTAATAGAGCTTCCTCAAGATCCAGCTATACCTTATAGGCATATATCCAAAAGATGCTCAAGTACACAATAAGGACATTTGCTCAACCATGTTTGTAGCAGCTTTATTTGCAATAGCCAGAAGCTGGAAATAACCCAGATGCCCCTCAACTGAGGAATGGATACAGAAACTGTGGCACATCTACATAATGGAATATTACTCAGCAATTAAGAACAAGGAAATCATGAAATTTGCAGGTAAATGGTGGAAACTGGAAAAGAGCATCCTGAGTGAGGTATCCCAGAAGAAAGACACATCGGATATATCTTCACTCATAAGTGGATATTAGACAATAATATAGGATAAACCTATTAAAATTTGTACACCTAAAGAAACTGATCAAGAAGGACAACTCTGGCTAAATGCTCAAACTCCATACATAAAGGAAAGAAGATGGACATCAGAACAAGGAGAAAACAGGGAACAATCCAGGACCCTGCCACAGAGGGTCTCTGAAAGGCTCTACCCTGCAGATGCTGGGTATCAAAGCAGATGCTGATGACTTATGGCCAACCTTTGGGCAGAGTACAGAGAATCTTAGAAAGAAGTAGGAAATAGTAAGACCTGGAGAGGACAGGAGCTCCACAAGGAGAGCAACAAAATAAAAAAAAAATCTGGGCACAGGGGTCTTTTCTGAGACTGATACTCCAATGAAAGACCATACATGGAGATAACCTAGAACCCCTGCACAGATGTAGCCCATGGCAGTTCAGTGTCCATGTGGGTTCCATAGTAATGGGAACAGCGACTGTCTCTGACATGAACTGATTGCCCTGCTCTTTGATCACCAACCCCTGAGGGGGGAGCAGCCTTACCAGGCCAGAGAGGAAGACAATGCAGCCACTCCTGATGAGGCCTAATAGACTAGGATCAGAAGAAAGGAAAGGAAGATCTCCCCTATCAGTGGACTTGGGGAGGTGTATATATGAAGAAGGGGGAGAGAGGGAGGAATTGGGAGGGGAGGAAGAAGGGCAATACAGGGAGGACAAAGAGAATAAAGTGTAATTAATAAAAATTAAAAAAAAGAAATAAAAGAAACATACACTTAAACTGAAATAAGAAAATACTCAAATTCCATAACAAAATGATTTTTACTGAGTTCTTATAGGTACCAATATAAATTGCACATATTCGCTAGATTGAAAATATGTTTGAAAAATAAACTAAATGTATTTCAGGTTGTGAGATGGAGAAAGGTACTTGCTATCATGCCTGATGACCTGAATTCAATCCCTGTTTCCTGCAAACTGTCCTCTAACTTCTACATATACCATGGCAATCCCCAACACACACACACACACACACACACACACACACACACACTTAATTAATGAATAAATAAATCTTAAAAATTAAAATTAAACAAGTATTTTAAAACTAAATATTCCTGTATATTACCACATTTTTTTAGTTGTTGAAATGTCGTTAATATTGTTCATTTTAATGACATCTTAATGCTGACAGAATCTTCACTAGGATGATCTAGTAGGTCAATTCAGTACTAACCCCTCTGCAGATGAATTTCACAGGCATTAACGTTAACATAGAATACGGTGCAACATAAGCTACAGTGTAAAAAATGAAAAATGTTGATCGTATATCTTGTACTTACCTTTTGACAACAACCTTGTTGACAAGTCATCATGCTTTCAGGTGCATAAAACCATCTCTTCTTCTCCTTCTCATGGGATTGCACTGATTTAAATAATTTGATTTACAGAATTTCTTAAGTTAGGGCCTATAGGTCATGAGAAAAGAAAGTAACAGAACTGTTGAGCTTCCCTGTTTTACTAAAAGAGTGCCTTTCCCAGCTCTTTCTCTTTCAATTTTTAAAACTGTCCCATTGTAAACCAACACTGAGACTCACTTCACAACATTGGGTGAATCATATGGAGTCTTGTGGAAAAGTGGGAGGAAGGATAAAACGACCAGGAGGTGACAGGAGCTCCACAAGAAGACCAACAGAGCCAACTCTCTAGTGCCCAGAAGGGCTTGTGGAGACTGAGGCACCAAGCAAGGACCATGCATAGACTGGACCTAGGGGCCCTACACAGATATAACAGATGGGCAACTCAGGCTTCATGGAAGGGGAGTAGGAGCTGTCTCTGATTTGGATTCTGTGGCTTGCTTTCTGATCACTCACCCCTGGCAGGGCTGTCTTGCCAGGCCACAGGAGAAGAGGACTCGATCCATCTTGATTCAACTTAATGATCTGGCTGGGTGGATGGGGGGAGCTCTCTTTACCTGAGAAATGGGGTTAGTGAAGACGGAGGGAGGGTGCTATGATTTAGATGTAAAGTTAATAAATTAATTAATTAATTTAAAAATTGTTGGATATTAGTGTGAAAATGTTCTAAATACCTATATGTGTGATTATACACATACACATACAAACACAAGCGTACACACTCACTCACACACAAGTAGGGTAGGAAAACGTATTCCAACCTGTGATTAAACACTGCTTAGTATTTTTCAGTGAAGGATTCCTCACTGAGAAGGGCCTTTAGGAAGCCTATCTCTTCTGTGTGAGGCCCAGGTTTAACCAAAATTACTAAAAATAAGACAGGAGAGAGAGACCCATATTGCAAATAGAAAACAGTAAAGATGAAAATAAGACAGTTTTGTAACTCAAAGATAATCCTTCCTCTTCTTCTTTCCTTTTGTTGATGTATTTTGACTGAAAATACATTTTAAGAAGCTATGTTGCAGATTGTTTGTTTTAGACAACTTACAACATAACATGTTAGAAGCAAAGTAAGTTGTGGAATGAGACAGACTATATTGTTATCATTTCTTACTCAGCTTGTGGCTTTGAAGAAGTGTAACTCCTGTGAAACCTTCAATTTCTTCATGTGTGAAGAGGATTTTTAACCTTAGTATTTGTTTTTGAAAGTTGTAACACCACATATTTCTCTTCCTAATCCCCAAATGACAACATACTGATGAAACTGCATTTTAAAGCTATGAATTAAAAATTGAAATAACAGAATGAATTCCATATTCAGTCTAGCAACAGATTCATATATGTGCATTGTTTCCAAATAAATTCTGCTTCATTTTTAAAGCATGCCACAGATGTTTAAGATGAAGTTTTGCCCTATGACTTGAAATATATCTTAATCTCCATGGATGTTAACCACATGATTCAGGAAAGAAAACCAGAACAAAATATTTGTTAGCACAGATAACAAATTTATTCTCTTAATAAAATTATTATTATTATTATTAACACTTTATTGACTTTGTATCCCAGTTGTAGCCTCCTCCATCATCTCCTTCCAGTCCTACCCACCCTCCTATTTTTCAACTAAACCTCTTCCCTAGTCCACTGACAGGAAAAGTCCTCCACCATTAATATCTGACCCTAGCCTAGCAGGTCCCATCAGGACAGTATGGATCCTCTTCCTCTGTAGGCTGTCTATGTCACCCCATCAGGAAGAACTGATCAAAGTGCAGGCAACTGAGTTCATGTCGGAGACTGTCTCTTCTCCCCTTACTAGGCCACCCACATGGAGACTGAACTGTTAATAGGCTACATCTGAGCTTGGGATCTACATCCTCTTTTGATTGATGCAGTTCCCCCTGGCCCTGGCTTTTTTTTTTTTTAAGGGAAATCTATCTCTCTTTTTTTTTTTATTAGTTACACTTTATTAACTTTGTATCCCAGGTGTATCCTGCTCCCTCATTCCCTCCCAATCCCACCCACCCTCCCTCATCTTCCCCTACCACTTTCCAAGTCCACTGATAGGAGAGGACTTCCTACCCATTCATCTGACCCTAGCTTATCAGGTATCTTCAGGCCTGGCTGCAAAGTCCACCTCTGTGGCCTAACAGGGCTGCTCCTCCATGGGGGATGGGAGGTGTCAAAGAGCCAGCCATTGAGTTCATATCAAAAATAGTTCCTGTTCCCCTTACTAGGGTACCCACTTGGATACTGAGCTACCATGGGCTACATCTGAGCAGGTTATATTCATACATGGTCCTTGGTTGAAGATACAGTCTCAAAAAAGACCCCTGTGCACAGATATATTTGGCCCTTGTAGAGCTCCTATCCTCTCCAGGTCATATTAACTCCCCTTTCTTTCTTATGATTCCCTGTACTCTGCTGAAGGTTTGGTTATGACTCTCAGCATCTGCTTTGATACACTGCTTGGTAGAGACTTTCAGAGGCCCTCTATAGTAGGCTCCCATCCTGTTACTTATTTTCTCCTACATCCAATTTCCATCCAATTTGTCTTTCTAAGTAAGGACTGACCATCTTAACCAGGGTCCTCTTTCTTGTTTATCTTCTTTAAGTGTACAGATTTCAGTATGTTTATCCTATCTTATAGGTCTAGTACCAACTTATAAGTGAGTATATACCATGTGTGTCTTTCTCTTTCTGGGATACCTACTCAGGCTGATTATTTCCAGTTGCCACCATTTGCCTGCAAATTTCATGATTTCCTTGTTTTTGTTTTTTTTTTCTTTTTCAATGCAGTTTATTCAGGAACCTTGAACAATCATCTGACCCTGGGGAAAGCCAGCCCACAGCTTAAATAGCCTCTGGGTAGCCAACCCAGGCGTGCCACGTGGGCAATGCAGATAGGTCCACATACATGGAAGCAAGCCAGATCCTCAGCCTTAGCCAAATGTGGAGTCGTTCCTGACAGAGAGCACTCACCATCGGGAAGGTGGAAGGCAGAAACCAGCTCCATCTTTAAGGCATAGCATTCCGCAGCTCTCTACAGTTCCCCCTTTTTGTTTTAGACGCATCAGACAAGAGTAGAGGTCTGATCTCTGATATTAGAAATAAATTGGGACTTTGTACAGATGTTCATTTAGGTGTCATCCACCCAAAGAGCATCAGACCCGTCTGATACCTTTTTCTCAGAGGCAGGACCTGGGGTATGAACCCGCATGCAATCAGACATGCTCTTCTCTGGGTCCAAAGCAGCTGACCCTGAGTGCAGTGCTTAGCCTCGCATCCTGAGCGTAACATTTTAGCTTTTTATGGTATCCAACCATGCTTGGGGCGAATGTCCTGCTTCAATGGCTGTAAAGGCCTGAATGATCATGGCTGCATCACACTGTTGTGAGACTCTAATCTTGCATATATACCACAGGCAAACCAACTTGGCTGTCAATGAAAATATGCTGGACTTTGAGTCACTAGCATATAACATGAGAATTTTTCCTGTGCTGCAAATCTGTCTAAACAATTGTCGAGCTATATTTTAGGTAATTGGACTGGAGAATTCGATACTACGATGGAGCAGCTGAGAGTGGCCATTGTCACAGTAAATTCTACCAGAGTGGACGCAGGACTAGCCACAGGATTATCATCATGGATTGCTGCAGCCATGAATCATCTGAAGGAATGGGCGGGCATGGGAGCGTTAGCAGGCCTTCTGGTGTTGGTCTCCTTGGTTTGCCTGTGATTTCCTTGTTTTTAATTGCTGAGTAGTATTCCATTGTGTAAAAGTATCACAATTTCTGTATCCATTCTCCGTTGATTGACATCTGGGTTGTTTCCAGGTTCTGTCTATTACGAATAAAGCTGTTACAAACATGGTTGAGCAAAAGTCCTTGTTGTATACTTGAGCATCTTTTGGATAAATGACTAGGAGTGGTATAGCTGGATCTTGAGGAAGTGCTATTCCTAATTGTCTGAGAAAGCGCCAAATTGAATTCCAAATTGGTTGTATAAGCTTCATTCTCACCAGTAATGAAGGAGGGTTCCCCTTTCTCCACAACCTCTAAATGGGCACTCGTGAAATGGAAAAGCTTTTGTAAAGCAAATAAAACTGTCAACAAAACAACAAAACAAAATGAAAGCCTACAGACTGGGAAGAGATCTTCACCAATGCTACATTGGACAGAGGGCTAATAACCAGAATTTATAAGGAACTTCTTGAGTTCCTTATAAACACTAACAAACCAAATAATCCAATATTTATAAAAGGGTCCATGTCAGAGACATGAACTCAGTGGCTGCTCTTTGATCACCTCCCCTAAGAGAGGAGCAGCCTGACCAGGCCACAGAGGAGGACAATGCAGCCCGCACTGATGAGACCTGATAAGCTAAGGTCAGAGGGAAGGGGAGGAGAACCTGCCCTATCAGTGGACTTGGAAAGGGGGTGGGAAAAGATGAGGGAGGGGGAGGATTGTGAGAGACTGAGGGATGGGGCTACAGCTGGGATACAAAGTGAATTAATTGTAATTAATATAAAAATAAAAATTTTATTTAAAAAAATGGACCCAGAGCTAAACAGAAAATTCTCAGCAGAGGAATATTGAATGGCAGAGAAACACTAAAAGAAATGCTGAGTGCTTCTGGAATACCTCTGAGGATGATCTTTGCTAGATCCCACCATTTGCCAGCATATTTCATGATTTCCTTGCTTTTCCTTGCTGAGTAATATTCCATTGTATAAATGTCTCATAATGTATCCCTGTATCCGTTCCTCAAATGAGGGACATCTGGTTTGTTTCCAGCTTCTGGCTATTACACATAAAGTTGATATGAACATGATGGAGCAAATGTTCTTGCTGTATACTTGAATATCTTTTGGATATATGCCTCTGAATAGTACAGCTGGACCTTGAGGTAGCACTATTCCTACTTGTCTGAGAAACTGTCAGATTGGTTTTCAAAGTGGTTCTACAAGTTTACATTCCAACCAGCAATGGAGGAGGGTTTCCTTTACCCCACATCCTCTCCAACAAGTGTTGCCACTTGAGTTTTTGATCTTAGTCATTCTGATGGGTGTAAGGTGAAATCTCAGGGTTGTTTTGATTTGCATTTCTCTGATAGCTAAGGATGTTGAGCATTTAACTGTTTCTCTGCCATTCGATGTACCTCTCCTGAGAATTCTCTGTATATCTCTGCACCCCATTTTTTAATTGGCTTACTTAGTTTGTTTGTCTGTAAATTTTTGAGTTCTTTATATATACTGGATATTAGCCCTCTGTCAGATAAAGGGTTGGTGAAGATACTTTCTGAATATGTAGGCAGTCATTTTGTTCTGATGACAGTGTTCTTTGCTTTACAGAAGATTTTCTGTTTCATAAGGTCCCATTTATTAATTGTTGCTCTTAGAGCCTGTGCTATTGGTGTTCCGTTCAGGAACTTGTCTTCTGTGCCAATGAGTTCAAGGTTCTTCCCTACTTTTTCTTCTAACAGGGTTAGTATGTCTGGTTTTATGTTGAGGTCTTTGATCTACTTGGACTTTAATTTAATACAGGATGATGAGTATGGATCTATTTGCATTTTCTACATGTAGACATCCAGTTAGACCAGCCCCATTTGTTGAAGATACTATCTTTTTTTCCATTGTATGGTTTTGGCATCTTTGTCAAAGATCGGGTGTCCATAAGTATGGAAGTTTATTTCAGGGTCTTCTATTCAATTCCAGAACCCATGAACAGATGTAGCCCATGGCAGCTCAGTGTCCAAATCGGTCCCCTAGTAATGGGAACAGGTACTATCTCTAACATGAACTGATTGGCCTATTCTTTGATTACCTAACTCAGAGTGTGGTACAGCCTTACCAGGCCACAAAGGATGACAATGCAACTAGTCCTGAGGAGATCTGATAGGCTGTGGTCAGATAAAAGGGGAGGAAGACCTCCTCTATCAGTGGACTTGGAGAGGGGCATGGGAGGAGATAAGGGAGGGAAAGTGGGATTCGCAGGCCAAGAGGGAGGGGATGTGGTTGGGATACAGAGTGAATAAACTTTAATTAGTAAAATACATAAAATTTAAAAAGAAATGCTCAATGTTCTTAGTCATCAGAGAAAAAAAAATCAAAATGACTCTGAGACTCCACCTCATACCCATTAGAATGGCTAAGATAAAAAAACAAAACAAAATTAAAAAAATAAAATAAAATAAGTGAGGCATGACTAAGCAGAGAACAACCAGCACTTCATGGCAAACATTCAGGCCCCTGGACATTCAGTTTCCCAGGGCTCACCAGCAGAATGAGCAGACTGCAGCACTGATTCAAATCACCTGAGAGGAAGAAGAAAAATGGCTGTGAGTCTGAAAGAACATTCCTTCAAAGTCTTGAATGTGGATACAAAATATAAGTAAGAAAGGTTAACCCAGAAAATGACCACTCTTGTTGCTTGGGGTACTGTCTTTCCTCTGCTCAAACCCATGACCAGCCTCAGACTTTCTTCTTGCACATTTGCATCAAGGTCCCCTCCAACTCTGGTGGTTATGTCAGTGTCTCTAAAAAAAAAGCACCCAATCACGAGTTGTGGGACAGTGAATGGGCATAGCTACATAAAGAAACCATTTGTTCTTGGCTGACAGTTGGGGAGTGGAGCCTCCTGGGAACCCAGTAAAACTCAACCCCCAAGGTAATCAATAATTCTGGGATTAGTTAGATTATACAAGCGATTTTATATTGCTTGCCATAGGTGGTCTTTGAAAGAGATGAGTCATAACTAATGGAAGAAACTGTTGCCCCATCCTTGCCTCCATCATAGAACATCTTCAGGTCCACACTGAGGTTTTTCACAGGAATATTCATCCAAAAGTTTTACACGGAAATCACAAAATGTGCTCTGCGTTCCTAAGAAGTACCTCCTAACCCCCTCTCGTTGATAAATAATAGCCACTGTAATTTAAACATTGAAGATGTTCTTCTCTGAAGTTTAGGGCAGGAAGGCAGACATTAGAAAGAACTCAGGCTAAGATAAAAAAAAGGACCACAGTGAGGAACAGAGCAGAAATGATCAGACAAGTTGTGTCTGAGCTATGCTTCCCAGAACCTCACCATAGCCCAGACCCCTCTCACTTCTGTACTGCTGTCAAAAAGCTCATGATCTCACAATATCCTTTGTGATGGTAAGTTTTTGTTGTCTACTTGACACAGTCTACATTTGCAGTCTAATGTCCTAAAGAGGCTAATTAGATCAGATTGGTCTGGTAACATGTCTATGTTGAGTATGTTGACCAAGATGAGAAGACCAGCTGACTATCTGACATAATCTCCTGGACTCGATATTAAGGAGAAAGCAAAACAAGCAGTCATGTCTCTCTCTCCTTTTGACTATTATCCCTGATACAGTAGAGTGTAACTTGGAATTATAAACTAAAATAAACACTTTCTCCCCTTCAAATATAAAAGAACTTTTTCTAGGTCTTTGGCATAGTAGAATATGTGCATAATTTATCAGTTCTACCATTTTTATCCCTGATACAAAAATATTTTGAATTATTACTGTATAGTTTATATGTGAAATGCTTAATTTTAAAAGTTATTTCTGTTTCTAATATTATATATGAATTTTAATTCATGTATTAAGTGTAGATGTTTGTAAAATATATGTATATAAATTATTTTCATTGAAAATTTTCCCATTGAATATTTTTTCCTTGGACTTGGAAATTGTGAGAGATTAATGTGCATATATATGTGTGTGTGCATATTTACATACATATATGTACATATAATTCTGTATGTATTTTTATATGTAGAAAATTGTTTGTGCTTGGAGGAAACAAAGATGGCGGTGCCTGGAGGAAACTCTTTCTGACCAGCAGCACAGCAGGATCTGCACAGTGACCTGCAGACAGAACTCTTATTCCTAAGACACCAGTAACCTGTGTTTCCCAGGTGAGAGGATATCCCATGGTGTGGGATTCAATCAGCTTCAACTCGCCCAGCCCAGAGCCACATGCCGGTGTGCTCTGATCACTGTTTCAGAGTGAACTGTGGGCCCCACAAAACATGAGAGACTGAGATTTCCAGTTGAGAGAAAACCCCACGGTGCAGGAATCAATTGGGGTCGGCCTTAGGCCACCCAGTCAATCCCTGGAAAAGACCCGGGGTCCAGCAGGCTCCTAGCAGCCAGCCCAGAGCCAGGGATGCAGATGCCCACACAGAGTTCTGCCTGCATGCCTGACTAACCGCCCCAGATAGGACAGTGGCCCCCAGGGCTCCAAAGACTGATTTTTTTTCTGTCGGTGACCCACAGAGAGGGGAACAGCAGACCTCAGAGCACTCAGCCTACACCCCCCCCAGAAAAGTTCTCGTGAAAAAGTTACAGTTTTGGCAGATGCCCAGGCACCCAATCTCAGCAAGGCAGAGCCACAAGAACCTGTGCTGGCGGGTTCTACTTGCCATCCTGGAAAGAATTATTGCAGTCCCCAAAGCACAGTCTGGGTTTCCCTGCTGGAAGGAAACCCTACAGTGGAGGGATCATCAGGTCCAACACTCAGGACACCCAGCAACAGAAGACTTTCTAGCTTCACACAGATTCTAGGCTCTAGACTTCTGCTATAGGCATGAGTGTCCTGCTAACCTGCCATTGATTACCACTAGGGCACAGGGGCACACAGCTGCAACCTCAGATCTCCAAAAGCCTGAGAACCATTAGAGCAGCCCTCAGATACTGTTCCAAGGTGCAAGCGGTTATCCCTAACTAAACCGACAAAACTGTGGGACACCCTGGTTCTTCAAGAGGGCTGCACCCAAAAAATCCACCTTAAGGACAGCAGCTACAGCTCACTAAACTCAAAGCAAAAAATCCAGCATCAGGGCAGACATCTCAAAGACTTCTCCTGATGAGAGAAGAGCCTTCCTGAACATCACAATTACCACACAAGTCCATATGACTGAGGTGAATTGTGACAATTCCTGAGAAGCACCACCATTCAGTTGACCATACCCAAAAAGCTGAGGAGATCTACCTCAGAACCCTGCCAAGGGGATTCTTTCCACTCCAGGACCCAGCAGGCACCAGAAATTAATGGGCAACACCTGAGATAGCCAGTAGGGTAAAGGCCAGCATATAAATAAAACAAAAAGAAAAAGCAATATGGCATCCCCAGAACCCAGTTACCCAGGAGAAAGTAGCCCTGGACACCCTAACATAAATAAAATTCAAGAAGATGACCTTACATCTATGCTTATAAAGACGTTAATGGAGGAAGCAAATAAAATGCATAAATAATTAGAGGAAGATATAGTAAAAGAGATTATGGCCAACCGTAAAGAAATACAGGAAGATGCAGCCAAAGAGTTTGTGGCTTTCAAAGAGGAAATTATTAAATCAATGAAAGAAATAAAAGAAACAGTGGAATGTTCAAACAAACAGGGGGTGGAATTGAAGAAAAACAGGAAAATACAGTCACATAGGTGAAGGAAATCAACAAAACTGTTCAAGATCTGAGGATAGAATTGGAAAAATTAAAGAAAACACAAATGGAGGAAATCATGGAGAGGGAGAACCTAGGAAAGACAACAGGAGCTACAGAAGTAAGCATAACCAACGGACTACAAAAGATGGAAGAAAGAATCTCAGGTGTGGAAGAGACAATGGAAGAAATCAATGCATCTGTCAAAGAAAATAATAAATCTAAAAAATTCTTGACACAAACCATCCAAAAAACCCAAAACAACATAAAAAAACAAAACCTAAGAATAATAGGAATAGAGGAAAAAGAAGATTCCCTCCTCCAAG
This sequence comes from Meriones unguiculatus, assembly GCF_030254825.1. NCBI lineage: Eukaryota > Metazoa > Chordata > Mammalia > Rodentia > Muridae > Meriones > Meriones unguiculatus. The sequence continues at coordinate 34,612,523 of NC_083353.1, read as the reverse complement.
GCCCAGAAAATATTTTCAACAAAATCATTGAAGAAAATTTCCCAACTTAAAGGAGAGGCCTATAAGAATACAAGAGGCCAACAGAACACTTAATAAATTAGACCAGAAAAGAAAAACCTCCCGCCACATAATAATCAAAACAGTAAGTATAGAGAACAAAGAAAAAAAAATAATAAAAGCTGCAAGGGAAAAAAGCCAAATAACATAAAATGGCAAACCCATCAGAATTACACCTGACTTCTCATCAGAAACTATGAAAGCCAGAAGGGCCTGGACAGGTATCATGCAGACCCTAAGAGAACACAGATGTCAGCCTACACTACTATACCCAGCAAAGTTCTCAGTCCTCATAGACAAAGTAAACAAGATATTTAAAGAAAAAAAAATTTCAACAATACCTGCTCACAAATCCAGCATTACAGAAAATACTAGAAGAAAAAATACAACCCAAGCAAGAAAGCTAACTACTTTCAAGAAAACACAGGAAATAATTAACCTCACTACAGCAAAACAAAAAGTAGCCAAGCACACAAACACACAACAATATCCAACATCAAAATCAGAGGACCTAACAGCAACTGGTCATTAATCTTTCTCAACATCAATGGACTCAATTCTCCAATAAAAAGACACAGACTAACATAATAGATGCTTAAACAAGACCCAACAATCTGTTGCATACAAGAAACACACCTAAGTCACAAAGATAAACATTATCTGAGAGGAAAGGGCTGGAAGATGGTTTTCCAAGCAAATGGACCCAAGAAACATGCAGGAGTAGCCATTCTAATATCTAATAAAATAGACTATTAACCAAAATTAATCAAAAGTGATGGAGAAAGACACTTCATTCTCATCAAGGGAAAATTCCACCAGGAAGATATCACAATCCTGAACATCTATGCCCCAAATACAGAGGCAAGCACATTAATAAAAGAAACATTAACAAAATTGAAAACACACATAGATCCCCACGCATTAATAATGGGAGACTTCAACACCCCACTCTCAACAAAGGAATGGTAAACAAAACAGAAATTAAACAAAGAAACAATGACTCTGACAGAGGTCATGAATCAAATGGACCTAACAGATATCTACAGAACCTTTCACCCAAACACAAAAGAATTTACCTTCTTCTCAGCACCTCATGGAACCTTCTCCAAAATAGACCATATAGTTGGTAACAAAGCAAGCTTCAACAGATAAAAGGAGATTGAAATAATCCCTTGTATCCTATCTGATCACCATGGACTAAAGCTGGACCTCAACAACAGAAACAGCAAAAAGCCTACACACACATGGAAACTGAACAACGTGCTACTAAATGACAGGTGGGTCAGAGAAGAAATAAAGAAAGAAATTAAAGTTTTCCTAGAATTCAATAAAAATGAAGGCACAACATACCCAAACTTATGGGACACAATGAAATGATTGCTAAGAGGAAAGTTCATAGCTCTAAGTGTCTTCAAGAAGAATTTTGAATCATCTCATTCAAGCAACTTAATGGCTCACCAAAAAGCCCTAGGGGGGAAAAAAAAGCAGACACACCAAAGAGGAATAGACAGCTGGAAATAATCAAACTCAGGAATGAAATCAATCAACTAGAAACAAATAAAACAATTCAAAGAATCAATGAAACCAAGAGCTGGTTCTTTGAGAAAATCAACAAGATAGACAAACCCTTAGACAAACTAACTAAAAGGCAAAAAGATAGTATCCAAATCAACAAAATCATAATGAAAATGGGGAAATAACGAAAGACACTGAGGAAACTCAAACAATCATCAGGTCTTACTTCGAAAGTCTTTATGCCACAAAATTTGAAAATGTAAATGAAATAGAAAATTTTCTTCATCGATTCCACTTACCAAAGCTGAATCAAGACCAGGTAAATCAATTAAATAGTCCTATATCCCCTAAGGAAATAAAAATGGTCATCAAAAGTCTCCCATCCAATAAAAAGCCCACGGTCAAACGGTTTCAGAGCAGAATTCTACCAAACCTTCAAAGAAGATTTAACCCCAATACTCTTCAAACTATTCCACAAATTAGAAACAGAAGGACCATTACCAAACTCATTCTATGAAGCCACAATCACCTTGGTACCTAAACATCACAAAGACCCAACAAAAAAAGAGAATTTCAGGCCAATCTCCCTTATGAACTTTGATGCGAAAATATACAACAAAATATTTGCAAACCAAATACAAGAACATATCAAAGATATCATCCACTACAACCAACTATGCTTCTTCCCAGGTATGCAGGAGTGGTTCAATATATGGAAATCCATGAACGTGATACACCACCAAACTAAAAGAAAATAACCACATGATAATCTCCTTAGATACTGAAAAAGCATTTGACAAAATCCAACATCCATTCATTTTAAAGTCTTGGAGAAGTCAGGGATACAAGATGCACACCTGAACATAGTAAAGGCAATATACAGCAAGCCTATAGCCAACATCAAACAAAACAGAGAGAAACTGAAAGCAATCCCACTGAAATCAGGGACAAGGCAAGGCTGCCCACTCTCTCCACATCCTTCAATGTAGTACCTGAAGTCCTGGTTAGAGCAATAAGATAATTTACAGAAATTAAGGGGATGCAAATTGGAAAGTAAGAAGTCAAGGTATCACTATTTGCAGATGATATGATAGTATACCTGAGTGACACCAAAAATTCACCAGGGAAATCCTACAGCTGATAAACACATTCTGCAAGTGGCTGGATACAAAACGAACTCAGTTTTGTATCCCTCTTCTATCAAAAGACAAAAGGACTGAGAAAGAAATCAGGGAAACAACACCCTCACAATAACCACAAAGGACACAAAGTGCCTTAATGTGGCCCTAACCAAGCAAGTCAAAGATTTGTATGAAAAAAAAAAAGTTTCTGAAGAAAGAATTAGAAGAAAATATCAGAAGATGGAAAGATCTCCCATGCTCATGGCTTGGCAGGATTAACATAGTAAAAATTGTCATCTTACCAAAAACAATCTACAGATTCAATGCAATTACCATCAAATTACCAACACAATTATTTACAGATTTGAAAGAGAAATTCTGAACTTCATATGGAGTAAAAAGAAACCCAGAATTGCTAAAACAATCCTCTACAATAAAAGATCTTTTGGAGTTATCTCCATCCCTGATCTCAAGCTGTACTAAAGAGCAACAATACTAAAAACTGCATGGTACTAGCGTCGAAACCGACTGGTGGATTAATGGAATCGAATAGAAGACCCTGAAATAAATCCACACACTTATGGACACTGAATTTTTGACAAAGATGCCAAAACCATTCAATGGAAAAAAGACAGCGTCTTCAACAAATGATGGTGGCCTAACTGGATGTCTACATGTAGAAACATACACACAGATCCATACTTATCACCCTGCACAAACCTAAAGTCAAAGTGTATCAAAGATCTCAATATAAAACCAGACACAGTAAACCTGTTAGAAGAAAAAGTGAAGGAAGATCCTTAAACTCATTGGCACAGGAGACAACTTCCTGAACCAACAGCACAGGCTCTAAGAGCAACAATCAATAAATGGATCGCATGAAACTGAAAAGCTTCTGTAAAGCAAAGGACACTGTCATCAGAATAAAACGACTCCCTACAGATTAGGAAAAGATCTTCATCAACCCTCTATCTGACAGAGGGCTAATATCCAGAATATATAAAGAACTCAAGAAGTTAAACAGCAACAAATAAAGTAATCCAATTTAAAAATAGGGTACAGATCTAAACAGAGAATTCACAACAGAAGAATATCTAATGGCTGAAAAACATTTAATGCTCAACATTGTGAGTCAACAGGAAATGCAAACAAAAACAACCCTGAGATTTCACCTTACAACCATCTGAACGGCTAAGATCAAAAACTCAAGTGACAACACATGCTGTTGAGGTTGTAGAGAAAGGGGAACCCTCCTCCACTTCTGGTGGGAATGTAAAATGGTACAACCACTCTGGAAATCCATCTGGAGCTTTCTCAGACAATTAGGAATAGTGCTTCCTCAAGATCCAGCTATACCACTTCTAGGCATATATCCACAATTTGCTCAAGTACACTTAGCACATTTGCTCATCCATGTTTGTAGCAGCTTTATTTGTAATAACCAGAAGCTGGAAACAACCCAGATACCCCCTCAACTGAAGAATGAATAGAATGAATACAGAAATTGCGGTCCATCTACACAATGGAACATTACTCAGGGATTAAAAAAAAAAAAAAGGGAAATCATGAAAATTTCAGGTAAATGGTGGGAGCTAGAAAATTATTCTGAGTGAGGTATTCCAGAAGCATAAAGATACACAGGGTATATACTCACTCATAAGTGGATATGAGACAATAATATAGGATAAACCTACTAAAATATGTACACTTAAAGAAACTAATCAAGAAGGAGGACTCTGGCTAAATACTCAAACCCCATCCAGAAAGGCAAAAAAGATAGACATCAGAAGAAGGAGAAACAGGGTACAATTCAGGAGCCTGCCACAGAGGGCCTCTAAAAGGCTCTACCTTGGAGGGTATCAAAGCAGATGCTGATACTTATGGCTAACCTTTGGGCAGAGTGCAGGGAATTTCATGAAATTAGTAGGAAATAATAAGACCTGGAGAGGACAGTAGCTCCACAAGGAGAGCAACATAATCAAAAAAATCTGGGCACAGGAGTCTTTTCTGAGACTGATACTCCAACTAAAGACCATTGATGCAGATAAACTAGAACCTCTGCACAGAGGTAGCCCATGGCAGTTCAGTGTCCAAGTGAGTTCCATAGTAATGGGAACAGCGACTGTCTCTGAAATGAACTGATTGTCCTGTTCTTTGATCACCTCCACCTGAGGGGGGAGCAGCCTTACCAGCCACAGAGGAAGACAGTACAACTACTCCCAATGAGACCTGATAGACTAGGATCAGAAGGAAGGAGAGGAAGACCTCCCATATCAGTGGCCTTGGGGAAGGGCATACTTGGAGAAGGGGGAGGGAGGGTAGGATAGGTAAGAGAGGAGGGAGGGGACCACAGGGAGAAACAAAATGAATAAAGTGTAATTAATAAAAATTAAAATAAATAATGGTAAAAAAGAAAATTGTTAATATTATATGCTGAAAATTCTTTTAATTGATAGATAAAATTTTGTCTTGAAATTTTCTGTGAATTGTTTTGTGTTGCTAATGCTTTCTAAGACATTAAAATTTATTCTTCTGTCATTTTTCTATTACCTTGACCTAGTGAATAAGTTTATGACACCTCTGCTTGGGAAATAATGACTTTTGTTGTTGGTGCTGGTTTGTTTATTAACACTAAAATAATTTTTCTGATATGTGATACAAATAGATAACTCATTGTTAACACATACATATACAACATAAATCTATAGATTTTCACATGTAATGTTGCATATCCTTCATACATATGCACATGCTTGTATAGGAAAATGTTGTCACATATAATTATGTTAATTCATTTTCTTTAGACAATATCTCACTACATACACAGCCTAGGCTGCCAGAGAACTCACTGTCCTCAATTCATGAGCCTCCAAATTGTTAAAACAACAGGTACACACTATCATACCCAACTGTAATAACTTTTTAAAATCACTTTATTATAATGTATTTGCAAATAAAAAGGGTCACAAAGTTACAATAACCTTAGCCATTCAAATAAACATTTACAAAGACCCAAAGTTTTTAAAGACCAATTAACTTTTAAACATTAGAAGAGTCATTCTAAGTCATAGACCTTCACTTTAGATTTATATCTTCACAATTTTATGGCTTGTATCTACCACAAAAATACACTTGATACAGCATTAATTGTTATATTCTGACCCTTAGAGTAACTCAAGGATTCACATGACCTTTTCAAGTACTTTCTCAGCAAGACCATTTCATTGTCTGCACTGATGATCTAGATCTCTGTGATTCCTTTCGTCCTACAACCATGTAGATGATGTATAGCATATGATAGGGAAGGCCTTCTTAATTGCAGGACTCTCTTAAAGGCTTCATTTTGTACTGGAGCCTGCCAGCAGAGTTAAACAGTTCCTGAGTATGGAGTGAGGATTGAAAGAAAATAAAAAATAATGCAGTACACATAAGATCAGTTTGAGAGGGCTGCCAGGCTGCTGTCCCACCTGGTTTATTCCAAAATTCCTTTTTATAGTCAGGGCAAAGCACCTTGATACAATGAAGGGTTCATCAAGAAGTCAAACTTGTTTACCTTGACCACCTTTCTGTGTGATCCTTACACAAACAAAAGGAAGTGAACTTGGAAAAACATTCTGCCTATCCTTGCCTCCAGGTGAAGGCCAAGGTAAAAACATATTTTTCTCTGAGATCTCAATAACAAAGCAGTCTGGCAAACAAGCAGCTCTCCACAGTTTGGAAGGAGAGTACATTGATTCTTACAATGGATAAGAAAAAGTCTCCTAAGAGGCTGAAATGGAAAGCAGGTAGGAAGCCATGTGTATGTATGCAATTTGATTACTATGGAGTTAAAAACAGAGCAATTAAATGAATATATGAATGCACATATTGCGGATATAAGTTTAGTAATATTATTAGCAGGACAACACATACATTGGAGATGTACATATTCTGCTCAGTTTGCCTCAACCATTAACATTGATGCAGAATTTAAAACATTCTCTAATTCACGACACATGAGGTTAATTTTATATGTCAGTTTAACTGGGCTAAGAGATGCTTAGATAACTGGTAAAATGTTAATCTTCTGCATGTGTATGAAATGTTTATGGAAGACTCTGACATTTTAATCAGTATGATGATTAAGAAATAAATACCTTCCCTTAAGTGGGTGGACATCATAGCCGTCACTGAGGGTTCAAATAGAACCAAAAAGGAAGGAAATCTGGATTCTCACTCTCATGGTTGCTCAGACATTTGTCTATACTTTGACTCTGAATATCAGATATCTGATCTTCAGATCTTCACACTTGAATTATCTCACCAGCTTTCTTCACTCTCCATTTCTCAAAAAGCACATTGTATAAGTTCTCAGTCTTCATCATCATGTTGACCAATTCTGAAATAAAGCCCTTTCTTGTGTATCCATCTATCATGCACCATCCATCATAGTCTGTTGTGTAGGCCATCATAAGTTTCTCTGTCAAGTTCATGTCTTTTTAAAAAATCATTAGCCGGGTGTGTGTGTGCGTAATAACCATATTCCTCATGTTGCTCAAATATTTTTAACAGTTTTTTAGTCTTCTGTTTTAATCAGTTTTGCCTGTAAGTCAACTTATTACCAATCTCATTGCAGTTCTCAGAATTTGGGTTACTGGAATTAAATAGCTATGCCACACAAATATATATGAGAGAGCGTATTCTAATTTGCACATTTAAAAAATCTTTTGTTTTTACAAATTTTTCTGGCATTGCTCAAAATATTAATCTAACACAATTTTAAATTGCTTTCCATGCATAAAGTTTATCTTCTACAGTTCATTTTTCTTCTAGCCACATATAAAAGTATCACTTTATTTTGCCATGTAATTGCTTGAAACCTTGTTAACAATCCTATTATTTCATTCTAATAGATAAAATATTTATTTTACACTTTTCAGTAGTTTCTACAGTTTTCCATGAAACATTGTTGGGAAAAGAATGTTGGTGATATATCTTCTGATTAATAAGCATGTATGAAATTCTCGGACAATAAAAATGGAGAACAACATTATATAAAGAAAAGAATTGGCTTGTACATAACAGTGAGGTGTGGATGATTCTGCCATTCTTTCAGGTTAACAAGTTTGATTAATGTGAGATTTTATGTATGCTGAAAAATAATCATTCTTCTGTGTTCATAGATGTACTGTGTTGCTTCTAGGGGCTTAACTATCCTCGTACCAAGCAGAAAGGCACAGTACCTTCAGCATGTGTTGAAATGGGCAGTGAGATTAGGAAGCTGAAACACCCCATGGATCAGAGTACTAATACCTGCATCATATTCCAAATAGAGGACGTACTTGTACTTTGTCACCACAGCAACATCCTTATCCTTGAAAGGGGTGTTTGTAAGAAAACCATTCAAGGAAAAAGAAATATTCCTAAGCCTCATGCTTAATTTATATGTCCAGAGCAAGGCATAGTTTTGTTTTTCTTGTGAAAGACATCACTTTTCTGTCATGGTCTAATGGGATAATTTGGAGTTCTGTAGTATTTAGCCACCCTATATCTAAGATTAACAACCTTACTGATTTAACTGATGTTCTATATCCATGCAATTATTATCTTCTCTGAGTAATTTTCTGTGTGTCTAAAATTTCTTTCCTTTCAAAATATACAGTGCGCAGTGTATTATCTGTTTTTTGAGGCTTCCTAATTCTTTTTGTAATATACTAATTGTTCCCATTTGTTTTCCTGTTATGAGAGGTTATTTTAAATTACATCCGTTGATTTTATGATTCCTTGCAAAATCTTTGAAGTTCATATTGCCTAATGAATGAAATTTGCTCTACGAAAATTTTTTCTACTTAAAACTTGTTACACAGATGACTTGGTGACATACACTAGTTAGAGCACTGAAATAATTTTGTTTAGTATTTTAATGGGGACACATGACAGTATGCATTTGTCAAAACCCACAACCTTTACAGTATAGTGATAAGAACAAAACACTTTAGAAACATAATATCCCAGACCAAAGAGAGTTTTATTTTCTTTTGTATTATTATCATTTAATACAATTTATTCAATTTGTGTACCAGCTGAGGATATAAATTAAAAAAAAAATTGTTTCCCTCATGCCCCTCCCCTAGTGCACAGATAAGGAAGATCCTCCTCCCCATCCATCTGACCATAGCCTATCAGGACTGGTTGCATTGTCTTCCTCTGTGTCCTTAAAAGGCTGCACACACCCAGGGGCAGGGGGAGTTGATCAGAGAGCCACTCATTGATTTCATGCCAGAGAAAGCCCCTGCTCCTCCTACTAGGAAACTCACTTGGAGACTGAGTCTATGGGTTACATCTGAGCAGGGACTTTAGGTCCTCTCCATTCATTGTCCTTGGTTGGAGTATCATTCTCTTCGGGGCCCCCAGGGCTCAGTTTTTATGGCTCTTTTAGATCTGGTCTTCTTTTGGAGCTCCGATCCCCTCCAGGCCTTTATATCTCTCCCTTACTTCATAATATAACCTGCACTGTGCCCAAAGTTTGGCTATGAGTCTCAGCCTCTGCTTCAATATCTCAATTAGTAGAGTCTTTCAGAGGCCATCTGTGGTAGGCTCCTGTCCTATTCCCTGTCTTCTCCTGCTTTCGCTGTCTATCACATTTATCCTTCTACATCTTTCCTAGGGTCTTCCTTGTTGTGTGACTTCTTTAGGAGTATAGATTTTAGTATGTTTAGTCAATATTATGTGGCTATTATCTACTTATGAATGAGTACATATCATATGTGTCTTTCTGCTTCTGGGTTACCTCACTCAAGATGATCTTTTTCTAGTTCCCACTATTTGCCTGAAATTTTCATTATTTCCTTGTTTTTAATATCTGAGTAGTATTCCATTGTGTATATGTACCACAATTTCTGTATCCATTCCTCTTTGAGGGACATCTAGGTTATTTCCAACTTCTGGTTATCACAAATAGAGCTGCTATGAACATGGTTGAACAAATGTCTTTGGTTGTGTACTTGAGCATCTTTTAGATATATGCCTAGGAGTGGCATAGCTGGATCTTGAGGTAGCACTATTCCTAGTTGTCTGAGAAAGAGCCAGAATGATTTCCAAAGTGGTTGTACAAGTTTACACTCCCACCAACAATGGAGGAGGGTTCCCCTTTCTCCACATTCTCTCCAGCATGTCATGTACTTGAGATTTTGATCTTAGTCATTCTGATGGATGTAAGGTGAAATCTCAGGGTTGTTTTGGTTTGCATTTCCCTGATAGCTAAGGATGTTGAGCATTTAAGTGTTTCTCTGCCATTTGATATTCCTCTATTGAGAATTCTCTGTTTAGCTATGTACCCCATTTTTTAATTGGATTACTTGGTTTGTTGGTGTTTAACTTCTTGAGTTCCTCATATATTCTGGATATCAGCCCTTTGTCAGATATAAGGTTGATGAAGATCCTTTCCCAATTTGTAGGCTGTCATTTTGTTACGATGACAGTGTCCTTTGATTTACAGAAGATTTTCAGTTTCATGAGGTCCCATTTATTGATTGTTGCTCTTAGAGCCTGTGCTGTTGGTGTTCAGTTCAGGAAGTTTTCTCCTGTCCCAATGAGCACAAGGTTCTTCCCCATTTTTTCTTCTAACATGTTTGGTGTGTCTGGTTTTATGTTGACGTTTTTAAGAAGTTTTATTACAAATGTGTAAGCCCATTTTACTGAAGAGCTTGGGAGAAACTGAAAAAGAATGGAATATACAAAATTAAAGCAAGCAGAGCTTTGCAAGTTTGCTCTATTTTAGAGTTGTTTCAAACAATGATGTCAATTACTATTCTGTGTGTTCCTCAAATGAAAGATCACATTAACGGATAGTAGACAAGAGTAGCCGGGTTACTACTTGTAGAAATTTAGAAATAAACAAGGCATGACAGCTAAATCAATCCATGTATAAATATATGCACAAATATATGTAGAGAGAGACATGTGTAATTCTAGGATTAGAGTTAGTATAGAAATGGTGACCCAGGAACTTGTTGCAATCCCATTGTATAAAGAAGTTCTAACAGACAATGTTAAATTGCAGGAGTTGTGAAAAGGAATGTAGGAGAAAAGTGAAAGAGTTCCTGATGGTTGGGTCTAAAACACTTGGAATGAGTAAAATAAATAGCATGGTATTGAATTTCAATATGAAGTATGAAGTAAATATCCATGAGGCCATACTGCTAAAGGCAAGTAGTCAATGATGAATTAATTTTAAGAAATTGAACAGTCTCCTTTATATTCAAATAACTTCTATAGATAAGCTATCTTTAAAATAATAACAATAAAATAAATATTATTTATTTCATCTTTTACATGAAAGAATGGATCTCTATCCCTTAAAAATAATGAAAATGCTCAACAACCTTAAAAATACTTCACAGATTTGATAAATACTGCCTCAGTTGGTAATCAAGGCCAACAATAATGACAAATCACATTGAGACAGTATGGCTATGACTACAAGCTTTATTTGTGAATGAGCTACAATATAGTGTGCAGTTACTTAACTGAATACTTCTTTAAGCATTGCTGATTAGGTATTTCATGAATGAAGTAAGTTAGTAATAAGTTGAGTTTAGGTAAAACAGATGAATATCAGGGATGTAATATGGTGTCATCAAGCCAGCAGAAAGAAACCCTTAAAAGGATGCACAGGATATTTCACGGTAGAAGTTGTAGGTAAAGAATGTATCAGTTCTGTATCTGAACTATAATCTATGATTTTGAGATACACCAGACTCCATGACTAAGAGACAATTCCTTAAAATAAATCTCATAGTAGAGAGTAAATCGTGTGTGTTCTTTAATTTATTTTTAATCTTGGCTATCTCTGTTTTGTTGTATTTGTGAGCTAAATATTGAAATGCATAAACATTGACTATCTTATTATATTGATGCTAAGCTTTCAAATGTATCTTAGACATATGATAATAAAGTAGCTATTAAAATTTAATGACACAGCATTTGGAATGACTTCTCTACTGAGAAGTCAGTGTAAGCACTTGCTGTCAAGCCTGTCGATTTCATTTGCTTCCTGGAACTCACATGGGGAAAGGACAGAACTGACTTTTACAACTTGTTCCATGCCCTCTACATGTGTACTCTGGCACACAGGCATCCTCCTCAGACCCAAACACAGTAAACATTAAAGTGAGTAACTCAAGAATAAAGATAGATAACAGTACTATAAAGTCATAATTGAAGAAACATCTTTCATCATATCTTGTGTCAGTAGAATCAGCTAATAGAATTTTGGACTTGGGAATTAGTAAATACTTTATGTTGAAATAAATTTCTAAAATTTATAATTTTTCTGCAAAGTCTTTTAGAAATAAATTATACACACAAAATGGAAAAAGTTGAATACATACTGCCACCATGATCAGTATTGACAATCGATATAACAATAGATACAAAATAAAAATTTAAGTAAAATTTTTTTTTTAAAAAAAGTAGTGCTTACCTTTTAAGGAACAGAAACTGTAATGGAGAGGGGCAGTGTGATGTATTTGAAAGTCATGTAGATGGAGCCTTTCTTACAATATCAGTATTTACAATTGTACCCTATCAAAAGACTCAATTTCTGTTAATGCCGACTACAAATTTAAAACAGCATTTGTTATTTTACATCCCCTTATCTGAGGTGTAGGAGAGCGGAAAAGAGGAAGGGAAGGAGAATGGGTCTGGGAGGAGAGGAGGGAGAAGGCTATCATTGGGATGTAAAGTGAATAAATAATAAATTTTAAAAATGCAAAAAAATAAAGTGGATTGGGGCTAGAAAGGTGGCTCAGTGGTTAAGAGCACATGCTACTATTACAAAGGTTCAGGGATCAGTTCCCCAAACCCATGTGGTGGCTCACAACCATTTGTTATTCCAGTTCCAGAGGTTCCATGGACGTCTTCTCACCTCAGATGACATTGGACACACACGGTACACATACATAATTCAAGCAAAAAAAATTAAGATAGTATTGTAACATGGTTATATAAAACAGGCTTATGATTCAGTGAAGGCCACATGCTGCCTTTGTTCCTGTGAGTTATTATTGTAAATTCTTTCTAGAATTTACTTAATTATAAAAGTCTAAAGATTTTAAACATGTATAACAGATAATAGCATATCCCTGTGACGTCTACATTTTTACAATTATTAATTTCTAATAAAATCATAAATAAGTTAATATACATATTTAGTAACAAAGCAAAGATTCCACAGGCCAGACAGCCCAATTGAGACTATGCTGAAATGAATGTACTGGAAGACGCAGACCTACCTGGAAAGCAAAGGTAACATGGAATGCTCATATGGACTAAGTAGCATTACTCTTGTACGTGTATGTATTTCATGGTTAAAATTACTAAATCAACGATATCCTATGCTTAGATCTTTTTATTTTAAATTTAGAAAATGAATTTTTTATCTTCAAGCTGAGACTATGATCTGGTTTAAAACTAGAACCAAGAATTGCTATATACCTCAGCAAATAGATCTGATTTAAGAAAAATATACTATAATGACATAAAACTTTAGATTTACTACATTTAAAAGGAAAAATGTAATGACTAGTTACCAGATAGAACTAATTCTTAAGGAGGGTGTTCATAAAGAGTTGGTATAGAAACAAAATACGACATAGGAAACACTGAAATAAGTTTTTTGCTTCTTGAATCTAGAATGAGCAAGAAGCACAGCTGTGTCTGGCAAAATGAGTGGAATCAAGTGAAACTGGACTCTGCTCATGGTTGCTCTGGTCATACATTTCCACACCACAGAAAGATTTTTAAAATCAGTGAGTTGGAATGGAGCAATGAATGGCATTGCCAGCCTACCTGAGAAGTAAAGAATAAGATTGCAATGAAAGAATCTGTGCTACATGTGACATATAAAATAAAGGAATCCACAGGTTCAAGGTACAAAATAAATGGACTGACACTCTGTTCTCAGCCTAAGTGATACACTGATACTGATAGTGCACTGTGTGTTTTTGCCTCATCTAACAGCATTACTACAAACGCTTAAACAGTGTGAGAATAAAAAGTGAAAAGATAGTATTGATTTCAATGTTCATTTAATCACTTAACTTAATATTTTAATAGTAATTAATACATTGAGTTTTTTTTCCATCCATGGAAAAGGCTTTCCCAAACCAAAATCCAATGTAATGAAAAGAGTAAGCTATTTCCACGTAAAGGTGCAATTGGAAGTTCACTGTGATTCTTCCTATTATCTGGTAGTGATTCCTCTACCAGCTTGACACACACCCTGTGACATGAATATCTCTCCTTAGCTTTGTCACTCTCTCTTCATCTTATGTAGAACCCCAAATGTAAAACAACCAAGTCTGGGAGATTACTTGCTTGTTAAATTCTTTGGCATACAAGCGTGAGACCTGAGTTTGGGCCTCACAACACTCAAAAGAAAGGAAGGAAGGAAGGAAGGAAGGAAGAAAGAAAGAAAGAAAGAAAGAAAGAAAGAAAGAAAAGAAAAGAAAGAAAAGAAAAGAAAGAATACTGCAAATTTCATGATATCATTGTTTTCAATAGCTCCATTGTGTAAATATAATATATATATATATGATCTATTCTTTGGTTGAGGGACATCAAGGTTGTTTCTAGTTTCTGGCTATTACAAATAAAGTTGCTATGAATGTAGCTGATCAAGTAAGTGTCTTTATAAGTATAGTAGTACATCCTTTGGATATATGCCCAGAAGAGGTATAGCTAGGTCTTGAGGTTAAGTATAAGCCCAACTTTCAGATAAATCACCAAACTGATTTCCAAAGTGGTTGTGCAAGTTTGCACTCTCACCCTTTTTCATCCTCACCAGCATGAGCTGTTGCTTGAGATTTTTATCTTAGCCATTCTAACAGGTGTAAGATGGAATCTTAGAATTATTTTGATTTGCATTTCCCTGATGACTAAGAATGTTGAACATTTCTTTTTTAATTTAATTTTATTTGTATTACAGTTTATTCACTTTGTATCCCAGCTGTAACCCCTCCCCCTATCCCCTCCCAATCTCAATCCCTCTTCTTCTCCTATGTCCTTCTTCCAGTCCAATGATAGGGGAGGTCCTCCCCCGCTTCCATCTGACCCTAATCTATCAGGGCTCATCAAAACTGGTCTCATTGTCTTCCTCTGCGGAATGGTAAGGCTGCACCCCTTCAGGTGAGGGTGATCAAAGAGCCAGCCCCTGTGTTCATGTCAGAAACAGTTCCTGTTCCCATTACTAGGGCACCTTCTTAGATACTGAGCTGCCCTGGGTTACATCTATGTAGGGGTTCTAGGGTATATTTATGCATGGTCTTTGTTTTGGGTATCAGTCTCACAAAAGACCCCTGTGCCCAGATTTTTTTGGTTCTGTTTCTCTCCTTGTGGAGTTCTTGTCCCCTCCAGGTCTTCCTATCTCCTCCTTCTTTTTTAAAGATTTCCTGCACTCTGCCCAAAGTTTGGCTATGAGTTTCAGCGTATGTTTTGAAACCCTACTGGGTAGAGTCTTTCAGAGACCCTCTTTGGTAAGCTCCTGTCCTATTCCATTTTTTCTTCCTTTTCCAATGTCCATCCTGTTTGCCTTTCTGAATGAAGATTGAGCATCTTACCCAGGGTCCTCTGTCTTGATTAAGTTTCTTTAGGCGTACAGATTTTAGTATGATTATCCTATGTTTTATGTCTAATATCCATTTATAACTTAGTATATATCATGTGTGTATTCCTGCCTGAGAGATACCTCACTCAAATTTCATGATTTCCTTGTTTTTAATTGCTGAGTAGTATTCCATTGTGTAAAAATAAGACAATTTCTGTATCCATTCTTCTGTTGATGGACATCTGGGTTGTTTCCATGTTCTGGCTATTACAAATAAAGTTGCTACAAACATGGTTGAGCAAATGTCCTTGTTGTGTACTTGAGCATCTTTTGGATATATGACTAAGAATGGTATAGCTGGATGTTAAAGAAGCACTATTCTTAATTGTCTGAGAAGGCACCAGATTGATTTCCAAAGTGGTTGTACAAGTTTACATTCCCACCAGCAATGGAGGAGGGTTCCCCTTTCTCCATATCCTTTCCAGCATGTATTGTCAATTTATTTTTTGATCGTGGCCATTCTGATACGTGTAAGTTGAAATTTCAGGGTTGTTTTGATTTGCATTTCCCTGATGACTAAGGACATTGCGAATTTCTTTTTTGTTTAATTACAATTTTATTTTTTATATTAATTACTGTTTATTCACTTTGTATCCCAACTGTAGCTCTCTGTCATGCCCTCATAATCCCACCATCCCTCCCTCATCTCCTCTGATGCCCTTCTCTAAGTCCACTGATAGGGGAGGTCCCCTCCCCTTCCAACTGACCCTAGCTTATCAGGTATCATCAGGGCTGGGTGCATTTTCCTCTGTGGCCTGGCAAAGTTGCTTCCTCATGGGGGTTGGTGGTCAAAGAGCCAGCCACTGATTTCATGTCATGTTTCTCTACCATTAGATGTTCCTCTATTGAGAATTCTGTTTACTTCTGTACCCCATTTTTTTAGTTGGATTACTTGATTTGTTACTGTTTAACTTCTTAAGTTCTTTATATATACTGGATATTAACCTTCTGTCCATATAGGTTTGGTGAAGACTCTTTCCCAATCTCTAGGCTGTCATTTTGTTCTGATGACAGTGTACTTTGCTTTACAGAAGCTTTTCTGTTTCATGAGGTCCCATTTATTGATTGTTGCTCTTAGAGCCTTTGCTGTTGGTATTCTGTTCAGGAAGTTGTCTTTTGTGCCAATGATGAACATTTAAGTGCTTTTTGGCCCTTAGATATTTCTCTGTTGAAAATTCTTTGTTTAGATCTATTCCCCATTTTTAATTGAATTGTTTGTTTTGTTGATGTTTAGTTTCTTCAATTCTTTTTGAATATATTTGGAATGTCAGCTCTCTTTAATCAGCTTCTTCAGATGTATCTCTGGTAATGATAAAGCTTTTGACACAACTATTAACCTGATCAGTTACCTTTCTGATTCAAAAGACAGTCGTGAAAGTACCTACAACATATAATATACATCGTCACATTCAATACCTGGATTATTGAGAGTTTGAGGAACTCTTAGTGATAATCAGAGCATCTGAGTAGGTATTATGGGCCAATATGTTATAGGTAATAAAATTGACATTAGGGGACAGTGATGCTGAGTGACAGGATACAGAGCTCTTTACCCTGGGGCAGAAAGGACAGAGAAGTGTGTTAAGATTGTATATACCACCTTATCTCATTGACCTACCTTTTAATTCTTAAAGGAATAGTTCCAGTGATGATCATCTCCCAAGCAGACTTAAACATTAGAAAATACAGAACTTCTCCACGTAGGAAAGTTACAACTTGAATAAGTGTTTCAGGATACCTCATATCTGCATGTAAATAAAAGCACATTAGACTACTTTTATTCATGATGATTAGCCTTCTTTCATTTGTTAAGAATTGTCTTGGGAAAACATCCCCAGAGCTATTCTTGGATTTAACCGTTACATTTCTTTTTTCAAATGTGAGTTCTATTTCCGTGTTTGTTCATCTAGCTCCATTTATGGAAACATAAGGAGAATAATCATAACATGAAACAATACAAGCCTCTCCATTGCACTGATTAACACTCTCTAATGATGTGAAGATGAATAGTGTGTTCAATCATGTGTTGAATTTGGCTATGAGTTATTTTTAATAATATTACAAGGCCGGTGATAATATCTGGATTTAAATCCCATTTATAGTAAATGCTGCAGCACAGCCAAATGCACTGTCAACCGTGCTGTCAATTAATTGTCAATTACCAGTGCCATGGTAAAGGCGAACTCTTTGTTTTCTGGGCAAACAATTCATTGAGAAGATTGTATTAATTATAAATCTTTCACGTCTTTCCATATTAAGTGTCTAGCAAAAGGTTGCATTGTCATTAATGCCTCACAAAACTGATCCTTTGGAGCAATTATTTAACTGCTGTTTTGTACTGCTATAAGCAGTACACTAGCTAAACAAAACTAGAGCCCACACTTATTCATATAATGAATTAGAAATATAACAGTACATGTAACTTTCTGGATGTCAAACCATGCTTCATTTTCTATTGCTTCCATGGGGTGAAGGGTTAATTTAAGGTATATGGTATGATTGCTGTAACTTCTGTGCATTGTTCCTGATAAGAGAGACACAGAAAATGACACTTTGTAAGCTTCTTAAGGCTCAAGAATGTGTATATTGGTCTCCTAGGTACTGAGCTATACCATATCCTTACTCTTATCTGTTAATATATTTTAAATTAAATACTCTCAATTTCATAACTAAAGGATAATAGGAACATTTTGCACTGAAAATTTTATCTCTAAATAAATAAGTACTTTTGCTGTTCTTTCTTCCTTTTTCATTTAATTATTTCATGGTGACTATACCTAATTTTAAAAATAAATAATAAATTTTAAAGATGTTTTGTGTTTAAACTCATGAAGTTGTTAATCAGTTCCAAACTGATAATGAAATTGGTCCTATAACAAAAGCAAATTTTCAAAAATTTTGGATTCGGCACACTGATTAATTAATAAATGCTGCAGAACACAGAAAATATAAAAAAGCCAGGCCCAAAATGGATGTCATTTTACTTTTAATTATATTTAATAACCTAAATGTTTTCAGTTGTGGTGATCTTTTCCAGAAATCTTACCTTTGACTATTCTTAAAATTATTGTCACCAGTTTTTTTCTGTAACATTAACCTATCTCTACTTTTATAGTAACAAATGTATTGATATCTTTATTATATGAATAAAATATGATATGAAATATGTCCATATATGTTCCTATCACTTAAAATAAAAGTATGTCTATGTTAGTTTGCTGACAGAGACTGACCTCATTACACTCTCCATGTTCACACTGGCACAAAGTACATTGGAATAAATAAATGTTGAAAGGAGAAGCTGAATGAATGTGTGTAGAAGCCTCTGAGCCTGAGTCCTGCAGTCTGGCACTAGTCTGGAGAAGGAGCAAAGAGGCTATAATGAACCTTCTGATTCCATTTCTCCTGAAGCTCTACACAGTAGGATTCACTGTTAAGGTTCCAGAGAGCACCCTGGCAAAGGGAGATGCATGTCATCTATGAAACACACATTCGGGGGCAGCTGAAAACCTCCACAGTGTCACACCATGACAACTATCACTGGTAGAAGCAGAGGCACAGCCACCGCAGACTAAATGTGGTGACCAAGGGTACAGTGTTTTCACATGTGGAGACTAGAGAAAACAGCAAATCATTACCCTTTCTGTTTAGGTTTGTCCTTGCACAAATGAAAACTGCAAAGTCGGGCTGCATGCCTGGCTATAATTGGGAGTATATTTTCAAGAGCAAACCCATAAAATAAATAAAAATAGCTTTAATTTAATTATATTTTCTATTTATCTGACTCAGTTTCCACAGACTCTAATCTGTGATAAAAAAAAAAATGCTGGGAAAGAGCAAAGAGACAAGAAAAGAGCAGGACCACAGATGTAGAGAGAGGAGCTCTAAAATTTGCATTAAACAATAGTGCCAAATGATAAAGAGACATCAAGGAGACCCAGTGCCAAGTATGACACTTCCTGCCTGGATTTTAAACAGCTTGCTCCATTCTGATGACCCCGAGGCTCTATTGCCTATTTGAGAAATGTTTAAACTTATTTAGTTTCTTCACGATCCCCTTGTCCCTGGATGCAGTCCTTTACCCCACACAAGGGTTGTTCTGTAAAGCCTTAGGCTCAGTTCACAAAGTAGCTGCTGAAGTTTTGTTAAAAACATCTTTGTAATTTTGGCTTCACAAACAGATAAAGAAAATCAATTATGATACTAAATAATTCCCTGGGATATTATAACCACAAATAATTTAAGTTTTAGTGATTTCTTTCCCAATATTAATACAGCAGTTAAGACATATAGATAATTGTAATACAGGGCAAAAGCTACTGAGGCTGGATAATCTAGCAAATACCAAAACTAACCAGAAATATTATTCTAGTACCCTATTCAATTGTATGTTATATGTACTTTTCTCAAAATTATTATGTACACTGTGTGAATTAGAAATATATTTCATATCATGTACTATATAATGTTTAATGTGAATTTTTACCAAAATGAATTTAACATATACCAATTGAAAGTACATATTTATTTGGTGAAAGGCAGATTTAAAAGTTCTAAAATAGAAATGTATTTGAAAATACAAAAGCGGGAATATACAATTACACAATTTACAATTATACAAAACTTCTTTGGTAGAGATCAAAAACAGTTAGTAATTTTCCACTGCCCTCTGAACACCAAGGTGAACTGAACTAGTCCGAGAGAAAATAGGAAGTGGATCTCATTATGTGAAGAATTAGAAAAACTAGAATTTTTAAAGTTTCCTTCAGCAACTAGTCTGCAGTAACTCACAGATTACTAACAACTTATGCAAGTTTTATATGCCGATTCCATCTGCTCTTCATTAAAAAAAAGCTCATTGCCATAGCAACTGCCACATGCCATGGTATTTCTGCTGCATCTGATGTACAGAGCATAGTTTGTGTAGGAAGGAGTGTGTGTGTGTATCATGTGGCAGCTGTCGTCTCTGCCATTTTGTTGCTGCTCTAGAATAAAACAAGTAGTGGTTATGAATACTCATTTGAGTAGTGATACTAGTGCTCATTTAACTAAATCTTCACCCAAAAATCCATGTCTAACACAATATTCATAAAGGGATTGTATTAAATGGCTGTTTAAAGAGAAAATCCTATTTTTCACCTTGTTTGTTTTCTTTTTTTAAGTAGACTCAATAAGCTGCTTTTCTTTGTTTCTGATAGGACTAGTGGCATATTTGACATTTAACATTTTAATATCAACCAGTCTTCCTAGATAATGGTATTTATCCTTATAGAAGATTCCTGTGAAATAAACTGAAAATATGTCTTGGTTCCTTTGTTTCCTTGAGGTTTTCTTTTCAATTGTTGGAATCCAATTGAAAATCAGAAGAAATTTGGAAATATATCCTAGTATATTCTGCTCATGCACTTTTCACCATTTAATCTTTCTCTGTCTTCTGTTGTAGGGACTGTAAATAGTCTGCCCTCTCTTCCTATTACCTTGCAGAAGCTAACATCTTAAGATTGTAGGTTCCCTTGCAGATGGGTGGGTGCTGCATCGTTGACATTTAATTAGAAGTTGCTTGGTGTTTGCTAGTGTCCTGAATAAGAAAGTCCTCCTCAGGACCACTTGGATCCTCTTCTGTGGCCTAGCAAAGGCCCATCATCAGGGTGAGTGATCAAAGGCAGTCAACTGAAAGACAGATGGCAATGGTGGATAACTCCTCCTTTCAGTAGACTAGAGAACAGGAATGGGAGTGAGGGGAGTTGAGGGAAGAAGTTTCAATTGGGATATATAATAAATAAATTGTGAAGAAAAAAATAAAATAAAGAAAAGAAATGTCCTCCTCATGGGTTCAGGCTTTTAAAGGCTTTGGTGTCAGTTGCTGGTAATGTTTTGGAAGGCTTCAGGAGTTTTAGCGTTTCTGGAGATGTGGACTGTATCTGGAGATTGTCCTGAATGTTCGTAGATTGACTCTACTTCCAGTTCATCTATCTGTGACTGAGAAAAAAAGCCCGTGTCCTCTCTCAGCTTCCCACTTGAACTGCTGTGCCTGCCATTTGCTATTATTCCTCTCCGTATGGCACTATATCCTTTTGGAATCATAAGCCAAAACAGTATGACTTGCCTTGGTCATGGTGTTTTATCACACCAGAAGAAAGTAGCTAATTCTTGGAAAGCCTTACATACTGGAAAAAGAGGGAAAAGGTCAAAAAGAAGGAAGTAGGAAGTGCTACTGTCGCTTTCTCTTGCCCCACAGAACTGCTATTCCCCTTTCAAAGGTCGTTTAGCAAAGGAGTGGCAAGCATGGTAGAAAAGGATAAAAGAAGCAGATGCTAGGAAGGCATGGGCACATCTTAATTCCAGCAGTTGGGAGGCAAAGGCAGGACGGACTCTGTGAGTTTGAGACCAGCTTGTTATATGCAGGGAGTTTCAGGACAGCCAGTGGTGCAGACAAAGTCCTTATCTAGAAAAGTAAAGCAATAAGGTAAAGAAGCAGAAGTGTATTTTGGAATGGTGGAAAAGTACATAAGCTTCGCCATCCCACTATCACATCTCCTCTTGTGTCTAAGAAATCAAATGTCATTATGATTTTGGCCACAGTCATTTTCTGTTAGCTGCTGGTGACACATTGTGGCTTTATTCTTCAAATCATATCTAGCTTTTCTTTTCTACACTAACCATACGGAAACTGTTCCATTATGAAGATTGATTTATTTACTAAAATATGATATGTTTGAGAAAGACAGAATGTATCATTGTTCCATTTTTGTAACTTTGTTTTTAAATTCTAGTTTCAGTAGAATGAGAACAATGTCAGGTTAGAAACAAAAAGAAGTTAATCTATTTTTTTGACAAAATGATTTTTTTTAATTTTTTATTATTATCATTTATTAAAATATATTCAATTTGTAGCCCATCTGTTGCCCTTTCCCTCATCCCCTCCCAATACCGCCCTCTCTTCCTCTTCTCCCCCTATGCTCCTCCTCTAGTCCACTGATAGATGAGATCCTCCTCTCCTTCTATTTGACCCTAGCCTATCAGATCTCATCAGGACTGGCTGCATTGTCTTCCTCTGTGAGTACAATAACTAGACAGGCCTGTGGGCCACTGAGCCATTCAGGGCACCTGCACATAAACAAAATGATTTTTAAAAAGCATTTTTAAAATTCCCAAAATACCCAAATTTCTAGAAAATTTTCTGGAGTTATTACTTGCTTTTTTAAAAAAAATTCTGGATAAATTTCAAGATTTTCAGATGCACTGTGATAATTTATTATAAAAAACACTTTGATAATATGAGGTTTAATATTCCTCACTTAACGGGAACAAATATTAGATGCAATTTTCACAGTTATGTGTACATTATGAAGAAAAAATAGAGACCACTCCAGTAACCATCTAGAACTTTCATGGCATCAA
Source organism: Meriones unguiculatus (assembly GCF_030254825.1). Taxonomy (NCBI): domain Eukaryota; kingdom Metazoa; phylum Chordata; class Mammalia; order Rodentia; family Muridae; genus Meriones; species Meriones unguiculatus. The sequence goes on along the minus strand of NC_083353.1, from coordinate 34,589,783 downwards.
AATCATCCACTCTGAAGATATCTTCTTTTATATTTTCTAAAAATTAAGATGACTTGTTGCATTAAACATTATATTATATGAGAGAGGGTTCAAATTGTTTAAAACATACCAAATTCTAAAGAAATTAATCAGCAGTAAGCTTCAAGCATCCGGCATAGAAACCAAGCAACAGTGCAACCATTTTCTGGCTTTCCCGTCAATGCTTTTTTTCTTGGACAGACAGTGAACTATGGCTTCTCCCCAACTTCTTTCACACACAGCATCCTTCATGCTATAACACGGTGGAATGCCATAGTAATTTTTCAATGACAGGAAAGCCTAAGCTCTTCCCTGGCACCTCTGAGGGAAACAACGAAAGTGCGGTAGTCAGAGAACAGAGAAAACAGGCAGTACGCAGGTATCGCAAAACGGCTTTCTTTACCTTTTCCGCGTTCAAATTTCAGAAAGTAGTTAATGAGGACTAAGAACTAAAATTATATAATGAGAACCAAAATCAATGACATGGATTTTAAAAGATGCTTATTTTTCTCAAACGTCTACTTAAAAATTATTTACAGCATAGTTAAATAAAACTATATGGATGAATATATGTAACAAAATTTAGTCTGAATGACTTAGTCATAAGTTCATAAATGACTATGTACATTAATTTACTCCATTTATTATCTACCCATGCAACTATTCATTTATTCATTCAATGAAGTCACTGATCGTTCTACAAAATTAATTTAGCTTTCTATAAAAGTACTAATCTCCCTAAAACTGTCATCTACTTTACAATAAATACTTTGAAATTTTGAACATCTTTAAATTCTGTTATACATTTTTATAAAAGTAGCATTTAGCTTTGCTTTATTTTGGAGCCATGGATCCAGCTAGACTAAGCTACTGATGCAAATTATTTTTCCTTTCTATATTTATATAATTTTATTCTAACCTAAATTTGAATGTTAAAACAAAAATTCAGGAGTTAGTATGAAACAGGTTATAATTTGTCAAAGCATTTATCAACTTATAATTCAGTATGAATTCAATGTTATAACTATTGCCAAAATCTTTTGAATGTCCAAGCCACAGCATGCAATATCCATATGCCAGTAGAAAAACACTAGCTGAGTCTAAAAAAGTGTGTGTGTGCGTATGTGTGTGTATGTATGAGGGGGGAGGGAGAGAGGTGGGGAAGAAATGTATTTCTACACTGCATACTGGCAGATGGAATTTCAGGTGCCTACATCATTGTAGCTATTATTAAATTATCTTTTGTGATGATACCTCAGATAGTCATGACTTATGCAATAGGGAGTTAGGGAGACATCTTCAGTGTTAAAAGCTATTGAAATTTCTTGCAGGTGTGTTTGAGAGAAGCACAGCACAAATTCACTTGCACTGTATGAGCATAAGAGACATGCAGCCTAGCCACAAGGGGCAATTAACACAAACAGTGTGAGGGAAGAAACATCCAGAGTTGCAAACTAAACAGAACTCACACTGCACTTGTATCTCCCAATTATATTACAAAGCACAGATGTTTATTCTACAAAATAAATGATATTGGCAGTTTTGCGCTATGATAAAAACCCTATGGAATCTGCCTTCCTACATACCCACTTTTGACTTATCTTCTCTTTCCCTGAACTATCAGGGCTATGGTTTGTTTGTTTGTCTCCTTTGTGGTGAGAGCCTATGGAAACAATGAGGAGTTGCATTCATTTCTTGCTGTAGGTAGCCAAAGCTTCAATATGATACAGCTGGAGGATTTCTTCCTCAGTCACCTTGGTTAAGAACTTACAGGATTGCATTATTAAACTTGTTGGGCTCATTAACAGCCAGATGTGACATATTTAAAATATGCTAGTTCTTATGCTCAATGCAATTTAAAGTTTATTCCAATGATCTTCAATACCAGTGACCCAAAGAAAATGTGGTTTGCTCTCCTTTTCCATCCGTTGGTCTACCTGTTTTGATAGGAAATCTTTGCATCTTTAGCCCTTCTCTGCATTTCAGAATATCCATGAGGCTTTCAATAGAAAGAACAGCATAGAGGATATAGCTTTGGCTGCCACGTCAACTTGTCATTTTAGAAAAATACATTAATCAATAACATCTGAACAGTTCAATTACTGAATAAGAGAGGCAAAGAAATGGAAAAAAGATTAATAGGTCTACCCCAAAATTAGAGCCCTAAACTCAAGGAGGACCTGCAACCTGGATGATTTGAAAAGAATATTACTGTTGAGTTAATATATAATTATCAAACCCCTTTATTTATTTTTTCCACACACAGCAGCCGGTTTCCGTGACAACTTTCCTGCTCTGAGATTTTTTTCTCCTGTGATTAATGACACTTAGTAAAAGTTCTAGTGAGTTGCAATGAGAGAAAAAGGAGTCACGTGAAGCAACAGTGAAGTACCTTGCACAGTTAGGCTAGGAAAGGTTAATGGCATCATTACCACGTCCCTTTAAGTGCATGTAATCTAGGAGTATGTTAGGCATGCAACACAGTCCTTCCTAACTGTAGGTCCACTGAGAAGTGTTGATTTTATAAAGCAATTTATTAATATTTTAAATGCATTTCATCTTTTCCTTTAATTTCTGCATAGTATAATGGCATAACATAGCATAATAATGATATTCAAAATAATAATTTTAAAAGCTTCTGGATAACTCTGATGGACAAGTTTTAGATCTTCAAGACAAGGGTGAGCAGATTTTACAGAATTTTATGATTATTTATTTACCATATCTGGCTCCTGAGACTCTTTGTTGAAGCTTCCTTTGAAGGAGCAGAGACATCTTGCTAGGGCCTTGGGGTGTACTGAGATTTCCTTGTGTCAGTTTTTTGATACTAAGTAGTGTGTTGAACCTTGCCTCTACTCAGAAGAGTGCCTCTCCCACAGCATGGGAAGCCAACTGCTTCATTGACTGCAAACAATTGTGTACCTGCTTCCTGACATTCAGTGTCCTAAGTGTTTGAATAAGTCAATACACTTTCTCCAGTGCTATTTTGAAATGTACATCTGAGTTTGAAATTTACATGATTTAAAAAGTAATAAGTGACAGAAATAAATAAGTTGTCATTAAATGGACAAATAATAAAGAAGATAATAGAATTGAGAAAGCGTGAGAGGTAAAGCAGACCATTGGGAGCATCTAAGATGCTCTTTTGAAAAGGTTCCCTCTGTGGAGAAGAATACTAAACTTTATCAACTATTTATGATTGTTTGGAGTAGTTAGGAAGGAAGTTTGTTGATCAGTGATCTCGGTGCATCAAAGTCTTGCTAAGATTACTAATCACTGAAGTCATCCTAGTCTTCCTATCTTTACAGCTAAGAGCTGTAGGGGCACTTCCCCTCCTGCTGAGGAGGGACTGCTGCTGGCCTGTGTAATGTAGGCACACATGGCATTTGAGGGATTTAAACTCATCCCTGCCATTCTCAAAACAGTGCAGTTAGCCTCATTTTAGCTCCTCAAATCCTTAAAACAATTTGAGGGCTTGGGTTTTCATAGTATTCAGTGTTGTAGATGAAACATATTCTACTCTTAGAGCTTATTAGAGTAATAACAGCTATTTCTCTCTGATTGTGAGATGCAGTGCATAACTATTCTCTTGTAATGAAACAGAGAACATTGATTTTCTAAGACAGTCCATAAACGCCCTCTGGATTTCTTAGCTGATATGAGCCTAACAGCCTACTTGAAGGCATTTAATTGCTTCTAGATTGTTTTTTTTTCTTAACTTTTTTAAAATTTTTTATTAATTATACTTTATTCATTTTGTATCCCCCCATAAGCCCCTTCCTCCTCCCCTCCCGATCCCACCCTCCCTCCCCTTTCTGCATGCATGCCCCTCCCCAAGTCCACAGATAAAGGAGGTTCTCCTCTCCTTTCTGATCTTAGTCTATCAGTTCTCTAGATTGTTTTTAATCACCATGATGCTTAACTGCCCAGGTGCTAGAGCTGCTGCAAAGGCTATCACTTTCTTTCTTCTATATATACTTCCTGCTACTTCACCTTGTGGCAATCTAAAAAGTATATGATACTGTTCACAATAGGTTCATAAATCTACTTAATATCTTGGTTGGCTTTCATTTTGGAAATAAATATTTACCAAAAGCAATCTTTGGGAGAATGAGTTTATTTTGGCTCATGATTCCAGAGGGGGAGTTCTTAATGTAGCTACAGGCATAACAGCAGAGAGCTGGGGCTGGGAGGTGAGAGATCAGTTATTGAGTCATAAACACAAAAAAGAGAGCAAACTGGAAATGGGGCATGGCTACAAATCCTCCAAACTCAACTCCAGTGAAGTGTTTCCCAGTAAGTCTTCATACCTCCATAATTTCTCTGAACAGTGCCACCAACTACGGGGAACAAGTGTTTGAGTACCTAAAATCATGGAGAACATTTATCATTCAACAATCACTTTACACTCAGTAGATACCATAGGCTCATGTCCATATTACAAAGCAAGACACATTTAATCAAACTTTAACAGCCCCATGCCTTTAATAGTATTAAATGCAAGTAATCTCTTAACTGTCACCATATAAAATTAAAAGACAAATTACACACTTCCAACAATCAATGGCACATTTCTATTCTAAAAGGGAATAGTAAGAGCATAGTGCAGAAATACTGGACCAAAGCTAGAGGAAAGTATGGTAGGACAAATGCCAAATCCTGCTCCTCTGTCTGGTATCACTCACTGTAATTTCAAAGGTCTTAGATGACTCTACACTCCCAGCTCTGATGCCTAAAACAGTCAACTCTCACTTGGGCTGGTTCCATTCTCTGTATGCAGCTCTCCTCAGGAGACATCTCACAGTCTCCAGTGCCTTTAACCCAGTGCAATCCAGAGTTCTTTTTTTTTTTCCACACAGTATTCTCACATCTTCTTTTCAGGCACTCTCCTGCCATGAGTTTCCTGAATTCTTCAGCTCACTGAAACAACAGAAAAACTATGATGTTCTAACAAACACAAACACAAACTACAAACTATACATTTCTTTTATTTTATTTTATTATTATTTTTTTATCAGTTACATTTTATTAACTCTGTATCCCAGCCGTGTCCCGATCCCTCATTCCCTCCCAGTCCCTCCCTCCCTCCCTCATCTCCACCTTGCCCCTTTCCAAGTCCACTGATAGGGGGGACCTCCTCCCCATTCATCTGATCCTGTTTTATCAGGTATCTTCAGGACTGGCTGCAAAGCCCTCCTCTGTGGCCTAACAGGACTGCTCCTCCCTTCAGGGGTGGGGAGACCAAAGAGCCAGTCAAACTCCACTCAGATGTAGCCTGTGGTAGCTCAGTAACCAATTGGTTTCCCAAAGTGAGGGGAACAAGGACTATTTCAAACTATACATTTCTATACACTTTTTATTTCTTTTTGCCCTACTCATTTTTTTTACTGTAAGTCTGTGTAAGAATTATTCATAATGAGGAGTCCAGGTACTCAACATTACTCAGTTTTTAAATTTCTGCCACCAGAGAAATTAGTATGTTACTTTAAACGTACTTTCAGATAAGTCTTAGGACATAGTAGGAATGCAACCAGATTCTTTGCCAAAATATCCAGAGAGTTGTCTCTAGGTCAGTTGCTAATATCTTTTCTTCTTTGGAGATATTGAGCCAGCTTTCCAGAATTCACATTGTTCTTAATACTAACATTTTCCACAATCCCAATAGGATGACTAATTAAGCCCTGCTTAAAGCATTCCACTCTCTATTCCAAAGCTTCAAAGTCTTTGTGTTCCACCCCAAATCAACATGAATAGGTTCTTCATAGCAACAGCATGCACTCTTATACCAGCTTCTATAGTCTTTACTTTTAGTTGTTGTACTAAAATACCGTGTCCAAAAGCAACTTACAGATTCAAGAAGATACTTCTTTATAGAAACGCGGGCACGGCAGCAGGTGGCTGGAGAAGACAGCTGAGAGATCACATCTTCAACCACAAACACAAAACCAAGAGCAAACTAAAAGTACTGACCTATCCCTGTGGTGTCATAGTCCCTCTAGGAAGGCTCCATTTTCTTATAATTGTCCCACCAACTGGTGACCAGGTGTTTAATACCTGTGGGGTCATTTCTAATTCAAAGTCACACACCTAGATCCAGTTAACCAATATGACCACATCCTAAAGATGTACTTTTTAGAGGTAACAGTGGTACAGTGTTCTTAGTCATTTCCCTTAAATCAGATCCTATATAAAGATTTACATTCCATAAATTGACATGGACAGAATCATAATTTGAGGGCAATAGAATAAAAAACACAGAAGGAAAATAATCCAGTTAGGAGTATATTGGTGAATAAGAAACGGATGTTATCAGATGGGCATTCTGTCTACTTATGTCCTGTGAGAACTCTAGAAAAACACGTCAAAAGCATACTAGCATACTGTTAGATGTGATAGAATGACTAGGTCATGTTTCACCTGATTTCATCCTTATTGGCTGAAGAATGCCCTCAAGTAATAAAATTATTTCACAGAGACTGAATTTTATTTGCTATGGTGAAATGTTTCATACTGTTTAGAATTATTTGAGGTAGAGGAAGAGAGAAGCAGCGGAATTATCTGGACAGTCTACTAAACCAACACACATGTCTGGTTGAATGTGGCCTTAGGGAGTAAAAGCATTCATGCTCTTGTGTGTGCTTTAAAGTTAAACATGTACTCCTAAATTATCATAACTGTGATTTGAAATTTCTTCATGCTCTTCCTGGAAAAAATAAGGATTTAGAAAATCATAAATACATTTATCTGATTTCTAATTAATAACCAAATGATACCATGTACTTCAATAACATTAAGCTTTTAAGCCCATCCGATATTAATAAGGGTTTACTCAATAAATATTGATTAACAATAATATCAGTTCAGTTTAACAACTCAATCCCTCCCAATCCCAACCCTCTTCCCTTATCTCCTCCCTGCCCCTTTCCAAGTCCACTGATAAGGGAGGTCATCCTCCCCTTCCATCTGACCCTAGCTTATCAGGTATCTTCAGGACAAGGAGCCAGACATTGAGTTTATGTCAGAAATAGTCTCTGTTCCCCTTACTAGGGAACCCACTTAGATAATGGCTTAGCTGTTAAAGGATAGGCTCACAACCATAAATAATTTTTTTCAACAAATGAAATCAGTCCTTAAATTATTTTATAGCTGATTTAATGTGTCTGGTTTTATGTTGAGGGCTTTGATCCACTTGGACTTTAGTTTTGTGCAGGGTGATCAGTATGGATCTATTTGCATTTTTCTACATGTAGACATCCAGTTAGTCTATCACCATTTGTTGAAAATGCTATCTTTTTTCCATTGTATGGTTTTGGCATTTTTGTCAAAAATCAGGTGTCCATAAGTGTGTGGGTTTATTCCTGGGTCTTCTATTCGGTTTCATTGATCCACCATTCTGTTTCTATGCCAGTACCATGAAGTTTTTTTATTATTTTGCTCTATATTATGGCTTGAGATCAGGGATGGAGATACCTCCAGAAGATCTTTTATTGTAGAGGATTGTTTTAGCAATTCTGGGTTTCTTGTTATTCCATATGAAGTTCAGAACTTTTCTTTCAAGGTCTGTAAATAATTGAATTGGTGATTTGATGGGAATTGCATTGAACCTGTAGATTGATTTCGGTAAGATGGTCATTTTTACTATATTAATCCTGCCAAGCCATGAGCATGGGAAATCTTTCCATCTTCTGATATCTTCTTCTAATTCTTTCTTCAGAGACTTGAAATTTTTTTCATACAAATCTTTGACTTGCTTGGTTAGGGTCACACCAAGGTATTTTATGTCTTTTGTGGCTATTGTGAAGGGTGTTGTTTCCCTAATTTCTTTCTCAGCCCTTTTGTCTTTGGTATACAGGAGGGCTACTGATTTTTTTTTTTTAGTTAATTTTGTATCCAGCCACTTGCTGAATGTGTTTATCAGCTGTAGGAGTTCCCTGGTAGAGTTTTTGGTGTCACTCAGGTATACTATCATATCATCTGCAAATAGTGATAATTTGACTTCTTCCTTTCCAATTTGTATCACCTTGATCTCCTTCAATTGTGTTACTGCTCTAGCAAGGACTTCCAGAACTACGTTGAAGAGACATGGAGAGAGTGGTCCTCCTTGCCTTGTCTCTGATTTCAGTGGGATTGCTTTCAGTTTCTCTCCGTTTAGTTTGATGTTGGCTATAGGCTTGCTGTATATTGTCTTTACTATGTTTAGGTATGTGCCTTATATCCCTGATCTCTCCAAGGCATTAAACATGAATGGATGTTGAATTTTATCCATTGCTGGTGAGAATGTGAACTTATACAACCACTTTAGAAATCAATCTGGCACTTTCTCAGACAATTAGGAATAGTGATTCCTCATTATCCAGCTATACCACTGCTAGGCATATATCCAAAAGAGGCTCAAGTATATGCTCAAGGACATCTGCTCAGCCGTGTTTGTAGCAGCTTTATTTGTAATAGCTAGAACCTGGAATCAGCCCAAATACCCCTCAGTTGAGGAATGGATACCAAAATTGTGGTACATCTACATAAATGAATATTATTCAGCAATAAAAAACAAGGAAATCATGAAATTTGCAGGTAAATGGTGGAAACTAGAAAAGATCATACTGAGTGAAGTATCACAAAAGCAGAAAGATACATGGTATATACTCACACATAAGTGGATACTAGACATATAATATAGGATAAACATACTAAAATCTGTACACCTAAGGTAGCTAATCAGGAAGGAGGACTCTGGCTAAGATGCTCAAACCCCATTCAGAAAGCCTAAGAGGATGGACATCTGAGGAGGGAGAACACAGGGAACAGGATGGGAGCCTCTCATAGAGGGCCTCTGAAGGGTTTTTTCCTGCAGCTTATTGAGGCAGATACTAAGACTCATGGCCAAACTTTGGGCAGAGTGAAGGGACTCTTATGAATGAAGTAGGAGATAGTAGGACCTGAAGAGGGCAGGAGCTCCACAAAGACAGCGACAGATCCTAAATGTCTGGACACAGGGGTCTTTTTCTGAAACTGATAGTCCAGCCAAAGACCACTCATGGAGATGGCCTGGAACCCCTGCACAGAGGTAGCCCATGGCAGTTCAGTATCCAAGTAGCCTCCATAGCAATGTGGACAGGAACTGTCTCTGACATGAACTGATTGGCCTGCTCTTTGATCACCTCCCCCTAAGGGGGGAGCAGCCTTACAAAGCGACAGAAGAAGACAATGCAGCCACTTTTGATGAGACTAGGGTCAGAGGGAAGGGGAGGAGGACCTCCCTTTTCAGTGGACTGGGAGAGGGACACAGGTGGGGAAGAGGGGTTAGGATTGGGTGGGGAGGAGGGAAGGAGGTACAGCGGGGATACAAGCGAATAAACTGTAATTAATAAAAATAAAAATAATTAAAAAATTATTTTATAGTTGTATTATTCAGATAATTTTTATTTGCTTCATTATTAAAATTTTCATAAAATATATTTTTAGTTTTCTGCCAAATTATCATCTCTGTACAAAAGAGTTTCACTTAGTTAATTATTTGAGAAGTTATTTTCATACCTGAGATAATGATAACTCTCTTCAGAGGCAATTATAATATTAAATTATTATTATTATTATATTATTATTATTAAATTATTAAAATTATTGGGATATTCTTGGTCTTAAATTATAAAATTTGAGTACAAGTACCTCTAACTTGGTAATCCAGATTACCAAGTATTACTTTTACATCTAGTTTTAATTGTGGGCCAGACTCTCTACACTTATTAGGATTTGGGTCAGCTAAATGTATAACCCAGTTTTGTAAATGCTCACATAGTTTATTAAAATATCTAGTTCTACCAAATATAGCCAGGCCTATTGTTCATATTTTATAAGCTGTTTAAGACTCAAAAAATATATATACATTTTAAAATGCCTAAGAGCTTTACTTTTTTTGAAAGGAACAATTAGTTTGTGTCAATTACTGTTTTAATGTAGAAAGTAAAATTATCTGACTCTCATAATTTTGATTATATAAATTCACTTTCATATAAATATTTTACTAAGATAATATCCCCTAATACAGAAAAAATTAGGAAAGTTCTATAACTAACTTGCTATATTCAAAGAATTTCAGTGATTAATCGTCACCGTGAGACTACTGCTAAAGGATGGCAGACAGAGTTACTATTTCTTTTCAGTGCAGATACAGAAGTGATACGTTTGTTCAGTAGAATTAATTTTTCAGTTTGTACATTGTCAGTTTAGGAAGTAGTCAACCACTCAGTTTTAAAGATAAAAGACAAATATCTCTTAGTAGATGTGAAATACATAATTATCCCTAGGATTTGACCAAACTTGTCCAACTAAGATAACTTCCATGAACAGAGCTTTCAGCAGTAGGATCATGACAGAATATTCCTCATATTAAATATAGGGCATACTCATGAACAATAAATAAGGATGGTTCCATCTGTCTTCAGGGTGATTGTTGTGCATGATTGTCCTCTAAGCTAAGATAAACTAAGTGTTCAGCTTAACTCTATAGCAAAATGATCACCCCATCTAGGCTTTCTGACTGCATACCGCCTCTTGTAGAAGAATGGGAATGGGCCAAGACCCTCATCTGAGTGTCTATGGATGTATAGCATATGTTATGCACAACCCATCCTTCACTGCACAAAGCATACAAAATATATAAGCAGATAAAGACTATAGGAAAGGGCCTTCACTGAGGGTGCTTTCACCTGTTGGTATTTACCTGTTGGTAATTTCCAGGTGTTTCCATTTGGGGAAGGAACAGTCACACCCCCACCAAGGAGCCCCTCACCTATGTTATGGAAATAAGCCCAATGAATTAATTGGTTCCACAGCGTGAGCTGTGGTGAAATTATTTCCCTAGATAATCATTGGAATCTTAGAAGAAGGGGAAGGTAATGCTTGCATCTCCTACAAGGAAAGCACTTTAGCAAAATCTTCTCTTTGAAAATAACTAGTAATCATCACTTATGATATACTTAGAGATCTCTGATCATTTATGTCCAGAGAGAATATGTAGTGTGAACAGAACATATATTAGGGCAAGCTCAATCAGACTTTCTGCCGACTTCATCTTTAGTATTTTCTGCTGTCATTCCATGGGGCACATTCTATTACTTAAAGATCATAGGTAAGATATGGAACATGAGGATTAAAAAAAGCAAGTTTTGAGTATTGCCTTAAAGTTATAATATATCTTTGTATTTTCTGTTCAATACAGTCCAAATATATTACTTTAATTTTCTGCTAGCCTGTGAGAAAAGAAAAAAAATAAAAAAGAAAAGAAAAATCCTCACTAGGAGGGGAAGAGTCAACATAACAAATGTATGTGCAAAATTTAAGAGGGATGAGGCACATCTGACAACATTAGATTAAAAAAAAACTTACAAAAATTCAATCTCTCACTTTGTCACACTCTACACAAGTGTTAGAATAGCATTAAAAATTAACAAAATATCATTAAAAATACAACAAATCAAGATAGAGGGAATCATTTGGGAATGAATAAATAGGAAGTAGAGAATAAACATAGAGGATGATAGAGTGAAGACAGTATGAGAGACAATTTTAAGTATTTGAGCTCTGGTAATAAAAAATACAATTATCTAGTATAACAAAGTCAGCATGTGATGCTATATGATTAACTAATGATTATAGACTTGAACATGAGGTTGTTGAAAGCCTTTCAGTATGTAGATAATCAAAAGATAAATATGTTCAATTTGTACAGGATATTGGTGATTTTTTTTGCAATGTACACATATTCATTGAACATGGAAATACATTATTTTGAGGAAAATATGTCAAAAAAGAAGACAACACAGCTAAAGATATCATAGATCTAATTTATGAGCTGCACCATTCATCTTCAAACTTGATGTGACTGTAGCAAAAGTACTGGTTTCAAAGTCCAGCCATCTTTATTTTAATGGTGCAATTTGTTCACTAGATCACGTAAAAGAATAAAACTAGAGGCATTTTTCAATTTATGCCATATTCTTTTGTCTCTTAACCAATCCTGTTTCCACATTCTTATTTTGAATACGTCATTTGAGCAATAATATAAACTCTTTGTCTAGAGAATAAGACACAAGACAGATACCATTTTAAAGTCAGTGAAACCAAGAGTAAAGAAACAATGTTGTGTGTGTGTGTGTGTGTGACTTAAAACAATAAAGTCTTGTTTTAAGTTTCTGGAAAGTTTGCCTGGGGGTGGCAGCTCACACTTTTGTTTTTCTTTATTGTTATTGTTATGTTATTATTATTATTTATTCACTTTGTATTCCAGTTGTAGCCACCTCCCTCATCCACTCCCTGTCCCATCCTCCCTTCCTCCTTCTCCCCTATCCATCTTCCCTAGACCACTGATGGGGGAAGTCTTCCTACCCTACTGTCTGACCCCAGCCTTTCAGGTCCCATGAAGACTGCCTGGATCCTCTTAAACCTGGCCTGGTTAGGTTACCCCACCAGAATTCATGTCAGAGACTGTCTCTTCTCCCCTTACTTGGGAACCCACATGGAGACTGAGCTGTCTTTGGGCTACAACTGAGCAGGGGGTCTAGGTCCTCTCTATGAATGCTATTTAGTCAATGCATCAGTCTCTGCAGTCCGTCCTGGGCCCAGCTTTTTAAAATTTATTTATTTTATTTTTATTCATTTACTTATTTATTTACTTTGGCTTTGTTGGTCCCCTTGTGTCTTCTGTCCCTTCAGAAAATTAAAAAAAAAAAAACTATGAATGTGTGTCTAGGATATTTTCAGCAATGAGGGTCATGGTGAATGAAAAAAATGGTCATTGATGTTAATATTAGTCACAAAAGATAAGAAAACGGAAGTGAACTGGAAAATAAGGATAGTACCTGTGCAGTCTCAAGGAGTAAGATTAGTAGGGTAACGTACTTTTATTCAATAAATCATTATATGAAAAAAAGATTTTCAATGGCTTATTTATTTATTTAATAAATAACAGGCTCGAAGCACATAAATTCCAATTCAATATGGATTTCGAGAATGTAAAAGGAACAAGAGCATAGATACATAGAAACTCTGGGAAAGTGTTTGGGGACAGTTCTGTAACATCTATGTTTTTTAATGTTTTCACTTTCTTTCCCAGTGTTGAAGTATGCGGGGTTCTGGGATCCCTAAGAAGTTACAACTCTCTTAAATTGTGAGCCATTGATTTACATAACTAGTGAATGATAAGAATGAAACCCTAAATTAGTAGTGAGAACGTTTTGAGGTAGGAGTGAGGTCATTACAACTGTATCAAACCTTTACCTGTTTTGAATAATTTCATGCTATAATTGTTCAGTTAAGGCCCATTGGTATATGATTTCTTTCTAAATAGTCTCACTAATCCAGGATGTGCAGCGGTGCTGGGGCTTGAACCTAGAATATCTACCTGTATGCCAGTTAACAACTCTAACAATGAGAGTTCACTATAAATGGGCCTTTGCTGAACTGCAATGTGGAAATGTTGATAAAATTGTAAACCCTATTTTCTAGAAAAAAGTTAAAAGAATGTCAGTTTTCTTTCATATAATTTCTTAGGAGAGACATAAATAATAGTTTTTATTTGCCCTAAAATATTTTGTACAAGTATACCATCTTGAGCAAATCCACTCTTTAACTCGCCCCACTCTATCTACCCAGAACTGCCTCATCATATCTTACCCACCTTTATGTCCTTCTTTTAATTTTTTATTTTATTTTTATTAAATAAAATTTATTCACTTTGTATCTCAACTGTAGCACCCTCCTTTGTCCCCTCCCAATCCTATCCTCCCTCCCTCTTCTTCCGTCTTCTTCTTCTACGCCCCTTCCCTAGTCCACTGATAGAGGAGTTCTTCCTTCCCCTTCCATCTGACCTTAGTGTATCAGGTCTCATCAGAACTGACTGCATTGTCTTCCTCTGTGAGCTGGCAAGGCTGCTTCCCCTTCAGGTGGAGGTGATCAAAGAGCCAGTCACTGAGTTTATGTCAGAGACAGTCAGTTCCTGTTCTCATTACTAAGGACACTTGGACACTTGGACACTGAGCTGCCATGGGCTACATCTATGCAGGGGTTCTGGGTTATATACATGAATGGTCCTTGGTTGGAGTATCAGTCTCAGATATGACCCCTGGGCCCAGTTTTGCTTTTTTTTTGTTGTTGTTGTTGGTTTTTTTTGGTTCTTTTGGTCTCCCTGTGGAGCTCCTGTCCTCTCCAGGTCTTTCTATCTCCCCCTTTTTTCATAAGATTCCCTGCACTCTGCCCAAAGTTATAAGTCTCTGCATCTGCTTTAAAACCTGCTGGGTACAGTTTTTCACAGGCCCTCTGTGGTAGGCTCCTGTCTTGTTCCCTGTTTTTTTCCCTTCTCTGATGTCCATATTCATTTTTTATTTCACTGATCTAATCAGTGCTTTCTTCACTTGCATGAGTCTGGAACCCTTGGATACAAATGAACTTCCAAAAAGCACAAACACAAATAAAAGTCACTTTCCTCCCCTAAACACACATCAATTGCCTTACCAAGGGCTCCTTGTTCTTTTGACTTACTTAAACAAATAGTACTTAAACGAATAGCACTCACATGTTTGTTATGTAGAAATTTTACCATGGGCCTGTTAAACGAGGCTTGGAGGAAGAAAATCCTGGTGCTACGCTGCTACCATGTATCTATCCCCCAAACTGACTGTTGTGGTTCCTTGAGCATATGTACAACTACCATCATTCACAGTGGAGCATTTTTTGAGTGATTTAAACAGGGGAGAAAGTTTAGTGTCTTCTACAAATTTAAAGCTTTGTAAACTTCAGTGAGCTCCTTTTGTCCTTTCTTCATAAAACGTCAGTAAAATGACAGTTGTACAGGAACAAGGGAGAGAAGCCTTACTAGATATCCAATCTACATATGCTTTGGTTTCATCTTTCCAAACTCTCTAACTGGGAGCTATTAACTCATGCTTATAGGGTGCTCTATGAATACTATTTTTTAAACTCAGAAAGGGAGTTAGATAATGACAGTTATGAGAAGGAAAGGAGGTATAGTGAAATTGCAGGGACAAGAGACCGTCATGCCCTGCTACTTATTTCACGTCCATAGTCTACACTGTATGTGATCATGGGCCGACACTGTTGAGAGCTCGAAACATTGTGAGGAAACATACACAATAAAGAGCACATTTGATGAAATGGATGAATACCTTGCAGTTCTCAGGAAGTGAGAAAGGCAGGGTTGCTGCCAAACATTGGATACCTTGACCAACATTGTACAGAAAACGTAGTCCCTGAGAAAGGGGAGCAACAAAGAATAAAAACTGAACACATTTTTTTGTAAGGAAAATTATATTTAAATGTAGTTTGATGAAGTTTGTTTGTTTTAATCAGACAATACCATCAACTATTTACAGCCATTTTGTGTGCGTTTTACCTAGCTGATTATTGTCCTTATATTCACAGTTTCTATTTTTCTCAATTATAGATTTCCACAAAAAATAAAAGCCACAAAGAAAGAAATGCAAAGATGGAAATCTTTTAAATATTAAAACCCTACCACCTGAAATCTGTAGCAATCCAAAGAGTTTTGTATGTAGGACATCCTTGAGGACAGTGCTGTAAGCGGGTAGAAAGGTGACAAGCTCCAGAAGGAGGTGTGTAGGAGGCAGGATTTTTGCTATTAGCTTCAGAAAACCCTTGATCTGTCTGATCCTTTGAAAGTGACATTCACTGTGGCCCAGTGTTTGACAAACTGTCATATGCTTTCCTACAGAACAGCCTCTAACAGAGTGAGGTGGTCTGCAATCTCTAATGATAACATTATTTACCTTAATACCAAGGATGGAATAAAAATCTACATGAACTCAGACCAATTTGGACAGGTCTGTAGCAAGACATAAAGTGGATATGACAGTATCTAAAACAAAGAAGCACATCAGCTTCTTGGAGGTTCCATGTGTGCTTGGTGTGTCTGTGCCAGGATCAAACATGTCTTCCTTGTTGAGAAGCAGAAAAACATTGTGAAAGTGTTGAAGTACAGAGTCATAAAGGAAAATGAATGTGAATGTTTTTAAGTTATAAAAACAGAGGCTTGTTCAATGAAATGGAAGGAAATTCTATAAGTGCAAGCAACCACATTTGCTCTATCGTTACATGTAAAACTGGCTTTAAACCATGTGGCATAGATTAGACCATTTGTGGTCATTGCTATTACTTTACATTCTAAAATTTCACCTAGAAGACTATGCAGTTCACAGACTTGAAGCTGAAGAACACAAAGACCAAGACAGGTCATGAGGCAGCATTTTCCCTTACATTGATTTTTTCCTCCCTTTAAGAAATATAAAATAACTTTGATAACAACAAATCATTATTCACACAGTTTATCATTCTTATACAAACTTCTCCTCAGGACTCAGGGGACATGTCTTGACCATCATCACAGCAAGCCACTTCAGTGTTTCACTAAAGAAAAGAGGGAAGAAAGTGTTAAAGACAGCAGCTTCTGAAGTCACCATGGTGAAATCAGTTTCCCAGCTGAACACATTTCTCCTGCCTCAAGCACCGAACTTGGAACATGAGGATCCATTGCATCCATGGCATTCTTTTTTATGACCTAGCCCTGTAACCACACATGCTAGAGGGAAATAGAATTGACACAAAGCAAACTTTGTTCTTATCCCCAGAACAAAAAATATGTATGGGGAGGCAGAGGCAGAAATGTATAATACATCTGGAAATGCAGTGTCAGGCAGAATAGGGCATGAAAAGAAAGTAGCCTAATGATGAGAAAAGCTTTTGTTATTAGGTCCCAGAAACATATTGTAACTAATAAACACATTATTTAATATTTAACGTAATTGATTTTACATTTTATCTAGTAGAAGAATGTGATTCTCCCAGAGGACTCTCAGTGATAAATTTTAAAAGAAATAGACATCTTACTGTGACTAGACATTCGCTTAATGGAACTTTACCATTGATAATAAGTACAACATCCTTTGGCTGATGCTGCAGCTCTGACCGTATGCCTTGAAGAAGGAAGACCTCCCGTTTCTACTGGCAGCGTGCTTATATCACCAATAGTCACTAGTGAAACTAAGAAGACTTCTTATGTTTCACAGGTGATAGTATCCCTGTTTTCGTAAATAAAAATTTACAGTAAGATTTCAAATTTCCTTCCCCAAACACAATGTACAATTGGCTTATTAAATAGACTAAAGGATATAACAAGAGACTGGAAAAGGTCATTTACTTCCGTACATTTAATTTGTATATCACCTGTTAATGGAATATTTTCTTAAATTTTATTCATTCTTTACTCAATATCCAGAAAAGTGGACAAGGATAGCTTCATAAGGTGTATAACCTGAACTATATAAGCAGAGTTAGCCATCGTTTAGAAGAGTTCATATTTAATTGAATTTGTATTTTTTTAATAATTTAGAATAATAAATATTGGTATTTCAATAAAGAAATTGAGATGTATACTTTTGTACTGGGCTTTTTAAATGTTCATCAATAATTTGAGTATGATGAGATAGGGCATCAACACATTCAAGTTACAAAAAGTTACAAGTTTGTAACTTATAGTTGGGCAGAAAGATACAACAGAAACCTAGGATCATTGTCATTTGGTCACCCAGTGCCTCAGGCAAGAGATTGAAGCTAGCCCACCCAGGATTGGGAACATTAGGAGGAAGTACTGAAGGATATCCTGTTTATGGGTGATTACAACCCTGGTTTGTACTTCTGTTCTCTTCTCTCTTTCCTTGGGATGTGGCATTATTTCTTTTTTATATAAAAGTTTATTTTTTCACATTTTTTTATTATATAACCTGATTGAAGCCCCCTTCCTCAACTCCTCCTGTCCCACCCTCCCTACTTCTTTACCCCTATTTCCTTCCTCTAGTCCACTGAAGGGGGGAGTTCTCTTTTGCCATCTGCCCATAGCTTATCAAGTCTCATCAGGACTGCCTGGATCCTCTTCCTCTGTGGCCTGGTAAAGCCGAATCACCAGGGGCAAATAATCAAAGAGCAGTCAACTGAGTTCATTACAGAGGCAGCCCTGCTCCCCTCACTCAGAGATCCACACGGAGACTGAGCTGTGAATCAGCTACTCAGAGTAGAAGGTCTAGGTCCTCTCCATGCATGGTCCTTGGTTAGTGTATCAATCTCTACAGGACCCCTGGGCTCATATTTTTTAGCTTTGTTAATATCCTTGTGGGCTCCTGTCTTATCCCACACCCAATCTTCCTCCATAAGACTCCCTGTGCTGGAGAGGATGTAGAGAATGGGGAACATTTCTCCATTGCTGGTGGGAGTGCAAACTTGTATATCCACTTGAGAAATTAATCTGGCACTTTCTCAAAAGATTGGGAATAGGACTACATCAAGATCCAGCTATACCACTACTGGGCATATACCCAAAAGATGTCCATCTATGCAATAAGGACATTTGTTCAACTATGTTCATAGCAGCCTTATTCATGATAGCCAGAATCTGGAAACTACCTCCTTTCACATTCTACAGGTATCAGTAAGAACTGCAACCAAAATAGAGTAGACTATTGAATCTCCCAAAGCCACTTAGACAGACTGCCTTTGACTGAGCCCTATTAGATTATGTAGCCAGTAGAAAAAACCATATTTGTACATGAAAACTTAGGGAACATAGACCAATAAGTGTAACTTTTCCTTTTCCCCTCCCCTCCCCTATCAGGATTCAGTCTGATTTTGCACAAGGTCTGGTCATGTCCACTCATGAGAGGCTGACTTACTGTTTAGGAGCAATGTTGGTCTTCAGTGCAGCTTCTAGATGGATGGGCTAGACAGAGGATCCAGTCTGCCTAGTGCTCATCAAACATTAAATGCTCAAACTTTATTCTCAAAGGTGGTTATTAGTATTAAAAATAGTATTTTTATCCCTAGTCCACTAAATATTTAAGTGTATGCTACATTTGATTTCAAACACAAGTGATCAATTCCCAAAGGATTTTTGCATGTTTAGGAGAATACGTTTTCTCAACTACTTTGTACAACAGCCAGTCTTTCAGAAGTACCCATTTACTGGCTCTTGTTCTTCAATGTGAAAGAATAGCAAATATGGTCAGAAGAGAAATTGTTATGCTGAAAATTGGCTGCTTTGTTTCTCAAAAAAAGTTTAAGGTTATTAAGCACATTTAAAGCTGTAAATAAGATGGAAAAAAGGAAGATGATCAAAACAAGAAAACCACCCAATTTGCCTCTTAAACAGTCCTAAAGATTAAGACATAGTTACATAATTTTCCCTCCCCTTTTCCTACCTCCAAATTTTCCAACGTACCCATGACTTGCTCTTCTTAAAATTCATTGCCCCTTTTTTTCTGAAGTGTGTGTTTGTGTGTGTGTGTGTGTGTGTGTGTGTGTGGAGTGAGAGAGAGAGAGAGAGAGCAAGAATGATAACAACAAACATCCTCACATGGATCTGTAAGGGAGAAGTCTCATGGAGCTTCTATACAAATCAAAGAACTGTAGACAACTAAGGAATGGTGAGATCAGGAGAAATACTCTTTCCCAGAGGAAAGCCCCATGCACCAGATTTTTAACTTGCTGGTGCTGTCAATCACTGTTAGGATACCTTAAATATCACTGTTTCATAATGTCAAGCATGTCCTACCCCAGATGAAGGAAGCTTCTCTCCCTAAGAGTAAATGAAGGACAAAGAATCCATGAGGTAGGTAGTTCAGAAGTCTTTGAAATAGTGTGCAGTGTCAGAAAGTAAAAACAGGAAGTATTTTGGTAGTTCTTGACCCTCACTGGGGTTATCGTCTGAATGGTGATGTTCTCCTGTGATGGAGGAAGGTTGTACATAGAAATCAGAGAATAATATCATTTATATTAATATGATAAATCAGTAAGAGAAATTATAGTTCAGCATTTCCCCAAAATGCTTGTCCACAGACTCCAACCATTTTGCATACAAATTGTTTAAATTATTTCTGCTATGATTGATTTTCAACAAGAGCTGCAAGACATTCTCTCAAGGAAGAACAAGATTTAATCACTCTCGATATCAGTTGTTCCAACTGATGAGCCCACAATTTTGTTTTCATAAAATGGGATCCCATTGGTAAACTCATCTGGAAAACAGATCTGCACAGCTCTAACTGAATATTTAAGGTCACCATGGTTTTGTTCCTTGTGATTCTTGATTAAAAGACCAAAAATTGTTTCACACAACTAGCAACTTTCATCACCTCACTATGAAACTATTTCACTTGGGTTGGCATATGAAGCCCACTTTTTCTTGAAGAACTCTCAGGTGACTGATATTCTTAGTATTTTTCTGTCTTTTTATATCATAATACACTTGCTTGTGATCATTTTTATTAAACTTGTTTGATTTAAAACACAATAAATCCAGCTTTTGAAATACACAAAGAAAGATTCTGAAGTCAAATAATGTTTTACCAAATGTGTTTGGTACATTGCAGTTAACTTCATAAGCATGTGTTAAGGTGAATGAGAGAAACAAATAAACAAACAGAGGGTTCTTTCTTCTTACCAACCATACTCATTTCCATCTGGTTTTGCTTCATTATAATCCTTAAATCTGCCTTG
The DNA here is from genome assembly GCF_030254825.1 of Meriones unguiculatus. Lineage (NCBI taxonomy): Eukaryota > Metazoa > Chordata > Mammalia > Rodentia > Muridae > Meriones > Meriones unguiculatus. Next base: position 34,569,191 of record NC_083353.1, on the reverse strand, counting down.
AAAACCTGTGTTTTTGAACCAATCAAGTGTATCTTAGACACAGGCACCATAATTCCCATTCCAGGATATGCTCTAGAAGACACAATTTTGTTTACCAGGAATACTGATAATTGCCTGCTATATCAAAATCACCTTGGGATACTCCCTGGCTCTTGGCATTAGTAATGCATGATTTTGCCTTTTTAAATACAAGAATACTCTTGGTGATGGTGAAATGCATACTGGGTATCCAGAAGTAACATCAGCCATTGATATTGTATTTCTTAAATATTCTGTGGTTACAATGTAAATTCTTTCATTAATAAATTGAAAATACAGTGGCTATAAACAATAATAAATACATTATTTAGCAGTTTCTGCTAGGCAACAGTCTGTCAGATCCTAGCTGTATCATTTGCTTGTGGTTTTGAACAGCTGAATTCAACACAGCTTACTGTATTTCTCATTAGAGAATCAACTAGAGCAAGATCCATTTCCAAGTTCCCTCAGGTCGTTCAGTCCCTATCTCCTTGTTGTTATCCAAGAACCATGTTTGATTTGATAAGCAAATGTGAGACACTGCCATAGAGCCTCCTCAGTAGACTCTTACAACATGATTTTTACTCCCTTAAGGCCTATAGACAATTTATCTCAACTTCTAATGAACTGTCTTTAAAATATCACCTGATAAAATATTCTCTATTCATGGTAATCTCTTTGGAAACTCAAAGTCAACTGATTAGTGACCTAAATTTTATTAGCAAAGTCTTTTAACCTTTGCTATGTAACATGGTAATCATAGTAGTAATTTCACTTATGTATAAATTATATTTTTACTTTCGTGTCAAAAGTAAAGAGAAGCACTGAAAAGACAAGATACCATTAATTAAAAGCTAAAACTCATTCTAGAACTCTCCTATCATGTCTAGAAACCACTAGGTTTTTGTTTTATTCATATTCAGCCTTACCAGGCCAAAGAGGAATACAATGCAGCCAGTTCTTAGGAAACCTGATAGACTAGCGTCACAGGGAAGGGGAGGAGGACCTCCCCTATCATTGGACTGGGGAAGAGCATGGGAGGAGAAGAGGAAGAAGGACAGGGTTAAGAGGGGATGAAGGAGGGGCCTGCAGCTGGGATACAAAATGAATAAATTGTAATTAATAAAAAATAAATTAATTTTAAAAAAGAAGCAAAGAAAATAATATGCTACACATGATGTCTATATAGGGGACCAAATGGCATCCTGTAAAATGTGTTATTAGTACCATCATCATCATCATTTCATATGGATTTCTATTGATATATAAGAAAACTGATAAGATCCAAGTAAAGAAAGTAAAAAATAATGACCAGTGACAAACGATGAAGAATATAGCAGGTTCTCCTAGTTCCTTTCTTGACTCCCAAGTTTGGTACATCTAACATATCAAAGGTAGAAAGTTGGAAACTGATAGAACAACTAAAGGTCATTTACTTGTTGCCTGATTGGTCATGTATTTTTAAGATCAGATATCGATATGTATCCCTGGCTAGATGATCTGATGCTTGCCTTGGTCTTTTGGCACTGAGAGGCTTGTCTCCTCACACATAGCTTCTAAAGACCTATCTTTTCTTTCCTTTTTTTCTTTTTGAAATTATAAATATAACTACATTTTCTCACTTTACTTTTCCTCCCTCTTCACCCTTCCATTATACCATATAAACCTTTCCTTGTTCTTAAGTATATAATAATTTTTGTCTATCTTTTAAAAAATTATTTTATTTATTACAATTGATTCACTTTGTATCCTTGTTGCAGCCCCCCTCATCTTCTCCCTGTCCTACCAACCCTCCCACTTCTCCCCCTATGCCCCTTCCCTAGTCCACTGATAGGAGAGGTCCTCCTCCCTTCTATCTGACATTAGCCTATCAGATCTCATCAAGGCTGGCTGCATCATGTTCCTCTGTGGCCTGACAAGGCTACACCCCCCATATTGAGGTGAGCAAAATGTCAGAAACTGAGTCCCTCTCAGAGACAGCCCCTTTATCCCTTACTAGGGAACCCACTTGGAAACTCAGCAGACTATGGGGTTCCTTTGAACAGGGGTCTAGGTCTTCTCCATGGTATCAAAGGAGATACTAAGACTCATAGCCAAACTTTAGGTAGTGTGCAGGATTCCTTATGGAAGAAGGGGGAGACAGAAAGACCTGGAGGGGAAACGAAATCCACAGGGAGAACAACAGAGCCAAAATATCTGGGCCCAGTGGTCCTGCAGAGACCAACCAAGACCTTTGCTTTCTATTTAGAGGAATCTTTCTTAATACTCTGAAGCCCAAAAGAACAAGTGAGACAGAGAAGAGTTAGAATTGGCTGTGCTCTGCTTTCCCCTGTTTGCACGCCTGTAGTTTGGATACAACATTGAACAAGTAGTCAATGCACAAACAAGTTCTTGCCTAGTCCTCAATTATAACAGTGGTGTAAAAAATTTCTTTTCCTCGGAGTCATTCAGAGGCCTTGTCACAGTCCATGCTGCCCTGCTTTACTGCAGCAACAAGAGGAGAGTGCTAAATCACTGTCATCCCACACCACAGTTTAGAGCAACACGTCACTTATTCTCAATTTTGAATCAACTTATACAGCTACACAAGAAAGAAGTATAGTTCTCCCATGTGCCTTACAAAGGCGAACAGCCACAAAGCTTTGGTGGACAACACTTGTCAGCAATCTTACATGACTTAGTGAATGCCATTTTTCCCTATGGAAGTAGAAGGAAAAAGAAAAAACAAAACTCAAAGCTGTCTACTCTAATGTTGTTTTCTCCACAAGCACAAAATGTGAGATTGCTAATCTCAAATGTCATAGACAAAACTAATAATTTCCTTTTACTGGCAAGTGCAAAATATCAAAAAATTGAAAACCCTGTGAACCAGTCCTGTAGTTTGAAGCGTCACCTTGGCAGAGATTGTTTCAGGAAATAGTAGAGAAGCACCATTTTTGCAAGGCTGCTTTGTGGGTAACTTAGAGAGTTTCCAACCCCACAAAGAGGCTCCACATAGGAAAGGGAAGGCAGCGACTGCCACATTTTAGTAGGCCGCCTTCAAATCAAGCTGTATGTCTGGAGTTGCTGTGCAGAACAGGATCTGTGAGCTGGCGCTGTGCTGGGTGAGAAGTGTGAAGCCTGGTGCCAGAATGAGTGCACATCAAAATCCTGGCACAGCCTCGCCTCAGAAACGGACAGAAGACCAACTGTAACATACGGCTCATTCTTCTCACGTCATAAATGTAAAGGCATTAATCACTGGGAGGCCGCCCAGAAATTAAAGTTCATCTATTGGTTATGGAGTGTCAAAAGGCAAATGTGAAGTATTTTAAATGTGCTTAGTTTTCCTGTGATATAAAATACAGGTTTCCAATGCTGGCTTTATCATCAAAACAGGCTCCTGCCCTGCCAAAGCTAACATAGAGAACCCAGAACTCCACACAGGTTTCTCATTTATGGCATAATTTCCTTCAAAAATTCTTGTTTTAAAATGTAGATTAACCCTTGGTGCTTGAATTTTCCAAGTGGAAACTTTGAAACAATGAGGTCCCATCTGCCAAGAAGGAATGCCAAGCAGCAAAGGAGTTGCCCATAGTTTCCTGAAGGGAAGAAGACAATGGGAGAGAATCCTCCTGATTTCCTGAGGTCCCTGTGGTGGGAGGCATCATGCTGAACCCTAAGAATTAAGTTTCCAGTCAGTCATGACACAGAGAGACAATTACTGTGCTCTCAACTATAAATTGTAGTCATATGATAAAGACATCCATTGTGTTTCCTCTCCCTCACCCCCGGCCTTGGAAAAGCCTAAGCTCACGGGTACCATTGCTGCCAAGTGGAAAGAGTTGAAATAAAGAGAACAACCCAGGAAAGTTATTGCAACACGTTAATCCAACCACCCTTACTGGTCTAAATAAGTAATCTCACTATTTCACATCCACATCCCCAAAGGATATATACATGGTTCTGTTCTATTTATTCTACCTAACAACTTTTGTTTAAGAGGAGAAAGGGTGGTTCCACAGGCTGCGGATGGTTGGGCTGCACACATCTCCAGAGGTGCTTACCTGTACTCTATCATTACAGATAAAACTGCAATAGCCTCATGTGTGGCACAGGCTCTCAACTTCGTAATAACCACTGTTCCAAAATATCACAAAGCCTGACTTACTCGTTATGTTACTTCATTTATAACACAGACATTTCAGTGTTTGTTTGCTTTTAAAATCTTTTAAAAAAAAGAAAACAATGACATATATTTTAGAACTCAGTCTATCTTTGACATCCCACTATTCCTTAATTATAACGGCTTATCCCACAGCAAACAGATTATCTACGAAGTTACCATGAAAAGATATATTTGAAAATTGGCACAACATCTAGAAAAAATATAAAACAAGTACCTGCTATATAGGACAAATAAATGGTAAATGATCACGGTGACAACATGAAGATGATGATGATGATATTTAAGATATTAGCTCAGGAAAAATAATGCTTTAGTTACAAAGTTGATTTGGACTAAAAAAAAAGTATGTAAGTGTTTGGGATTTTGTGTCTATATATCTGGATTCAAATTTAAGCTTCACTATTTGTAACTTATTGACTTCTTCGGAAAAAAATGGATCAAAGATAAAAATACACATTGAGAATTGTGAGAACGGATGTTCCTTCCCAAGGAAATGAGTGTGTTAAATATGCCTTGTTCTTATGAGAACAAAAACGAACACAGAGTAGGTTGAATATCATAAAATTGAAGGCCTACAATAAGGATTTTCAGAAATCTAAGAAATGATAAAAGTACAGAAAGTAATAAAATACACATCAAAATGCTTAATTATATTGAGTCCTATAAAGGATTACTGTCAACAGATCCACATACTGGATTTCCTTCCCAACATAAATCTCCAAGTATGGGGTTTCGCTAATTTTTTGTAGGCATGAAGGACAGTGTAGAAATAAATGCATTTCAGGATTTAAATTCTTGAATTAAAAATACATTTCTCAATGAATAAAATTTATACCAAATAGTAATTTCTTACAACTATTTTGATAAATATCTACTGAAATTTATCATGAGTTTCACAGAGATACCAAATATTAGTGGTACTTGATTAGGAGTAAGTCAACATTTTCAAAACTAACAGTACATCCCACTATTGAACAAACCAGTTCAACATATGAGCACAGACAATGTAAGCTTGAATAACTTACATTACATTACCATGTCATGTAAACTATAAAACTTATTATTCATGGCAGATATTTGTAAAAGATTGTAAACAATTTCTAGTTAACTATAGAAAACTTCATGGAGAAGGTACTATTTCAACTTAGAAAATCTAAAGCAATCATTAAGATATGTACAGCTAGATATGTTTAAGGAAGAAATATAAGCTAAGGGCAGAAGAATAGGGGATATTTCCCCCACAAGGAACAATGAAAGAACTGAAGTTGGAGTTTACAGTAAAGCTCTTATTCAATAGTGAGGCATTGTGGTAAATAGACAGCTAGATGCTACTAAACATTTGAGACTGTTTTGACGCCGATTTTGTCACAGATGTGTTACAAGAGATTGGCATAACAGAAGCTTTTGTATAATATTCCTTACAGGATTAAGTTTTGAGAAACTTATGTTGGAAGCAACTTTCATACATAAATAAGAAAATGCCAAATAAAAAGGTACACACATTCAAAACTTCCCACAAGGTCTTGAGCCATGTAAGTTTCAGAAGTCAAATGTTTGGGCTTTTTAGAAAAGTCACACATAGTATAAAGCAACTTTTAAGAAACCTTGTATATCACAGGCACTTCCTGAATATTAACAAGTATATTTGTGTTAAGTAGTATAACTATGGCTTACATAGAGGTTTACATATTTAGGGTCAGGTTTTTCCATCAATGAATTGATTTAGATGATGTTTTACTGTCAAAGAATTCATTGAAAGTACTGGATGTTTACAAAGCCGACTTTCCCAGTTGTTCAAGGACCTTGGGACTGCAAATGTGTGGGTAGACTTGGATGCAAAGCTAGCTCTGATTCCTAGTTCACCCACTACCCTTTCTAACTTGATGCTAATCCATGAGTTACATGGATACGCATGAGTTACAAGAAACATGGATAAGATCATATTTCAGTCCATACTCTTCTCAGCTTGATCTCTGAGAGATAATTTTAAGTTCCAACTCACTTTATGGCAGTTCAAGAGCCATGTTTCCTACTCAGAACAAAATAATGAAAAATAGAACTATCCATATTACCAAAATAAACTTCATTAATATCTGGGTGCTTATTCCTAGGGTGCCCGCCTCTATGATTATAAAGAGCTAACACTCTTTATTTTTAATCAAGCCATCATACTAACGAGATAGCTACTATCTTATAAAAAACTTTCCAATGACTCAGCACCCACACTTCTTTACCAGGAAAGGGACTTGTCTTATCTACTCTTTATCACAGGGAATATCAAACTTGTTCAACAAATACTCAACACATAAACATTGGAGTCAAATAATACATTTCAACACCTCCAAGACATTTGTCATACTCATCTACGGCAACTCAAAAAGCTATCCCAGATGTAGTCATAGTCTGCAGATAACTGCTATGGCCATTCTCAGTTGAAAATTAACTAATAGGTTGATTTTCCCTACTCTGATTCCTCTGGGTTAATGTCAGTCACTTTGTAAAGCTGCTGTTTATCCAAGCAGGCACATAGGAACTAACTGCTAATTCTCCTTATGTCACTTTACTCATACTAGGTACTAAGAGAGAAGTCAGAGGGAAGGTTGCTAAAATTTTTTTAATTAAATTTTTATTTTTTTACATTACTTACTTACTTAATTAATTAATTTTATTCACTTTGCATTCCAGCTGTAGCCCCTTCAACATGCCTTCCCAATCCTACCCTCCCTCTCTCATCTCCTCCCATGCCCCTCTCCAAGTCCACTGATAGAGGAGATCTACCTCCCCTTCTATCCAACTCTAATTTATCAGGTCTCATCAGGACTGGCTTTGATGTCCTCTTCTGTGTACTGGAAAGGTTGCTCCTCTCTTGGAAGGGGGGAGTCAAAGATTCAGCCAGAGTTCATGTCAGAGACAGTCCCTCTTTCCCTTATTAGGGAATCCACTTGGTTACTGAGCTGTCATGGGCTACATCAGAGCAGGGGTTCTAGGTTATATCTATGAATGTTCCTTGGTTGGAGTATCAGTCTCAGAAAATACCCCTGAGTCCAGATATTTTGGTTCTGTTTCTCTCCTTGTGGAGCTCCTGTACTCTCCAGGTCTTACTAACTACCTCTTCTTTCATATAATTCCCTGTACTCTGCCCAAAGTTTGGTTATGAGTCTCAGCATTTACTTTGATACACTGCTAGGTAGAGTCTTTCAGAGGCCCTCAGTGGTAGTTTCCTGGGAAAGGATCTTCACCAACCCCATATCTGATGGAGGGCTAATATCCAGAATATATAAAGAACTAAACAAGTTAAAAAAAAAAACACAACAAATCCAGTAATACAATTAAAAAACAGGGTACATAGAAAGGCAAAAAGGCTGGACATCAGAAGAAGGAGAAAAGAGGGAACAAGTCAGGAGCCTGACACAGAGGACCTCTGGAAAGCTCTGCCCTGCAGACTATCAATGTAGATACTGAGACTTATGGGCAACCTTTGGGCAGAGTGCAGGGAATCTTAGGAAAGAAGTGGGAAACAGTAAGATCTGGAGAGGACAGGAACTCCATAAGGAGAGCAACAGAACCAATAATTCTGAGCACAGGGGTCTTTCCTGAGACTGCTATTCCAACCAAGAACTATGCATGGAGATAACCTAAGACCCCTGCACAGATGTAGCCCATGGCAATTCAGTATCCAAGTGGGTTCCATTGTAATAGGAACAGGGACTGTCTCTGACATGAACTGATTGGCCTGCTCTTTAATTACCTCCCCCTGAGGGGGAAGCAGCATTACCAGGCCACAGAAGAGGACAAGACAGCCACTCCTGATGAGACCTAATTGACTAGGATCAGAAGGAAGGAAAAGAAGACCTCCCCTATCAGTGGACTTGGGGAGGGGCATGCATGAAAAGGGTGGAGGAAGGGAGGGATTGGGACAGGAGGAGGGAGGTAACGGGGGGGGGGGGTTGGATACAAAGTGAGTAAAGTGTAATTAATAAAAATAAATAAATAAAATAAAATGGGGTATGGAGCCAAACAGAGAATTCTCTATAGAGGAATATAGAATGGCAGAGAAACATGAGCTTAGCCATCAAGGGAGATGCAAATCAAAACAACCCTGAGATTTCACCTTACACCTATCAGAGTGGCTAAGATCACAAATTCAATAGACAACACATGCTAAAAATTTTAAAGTAGGAATTTCTTAATAGGGCATGTGCTCCACAATTTCACCAAGAAGAATGGCTGAGATCAGAATCCTAGCCACACATGTCCTCCCCAACCCCGATTAGTATTATAATGTTCTACAATCACCACAACCATCAATGATCCCTGGGTAATGATGATCTTCTGGAATATTTCTTAGTGAAGGTAAAATGTGAAATATAAATCAAGTCAAACAGAACAAATCCTTTGATAAGATTATGAATATTTTCTACCACAAGAGTAAGCGGCAGTTGATTCCATACTTTCCAGAAACACACAAAAGAAATAAATAGGAAAGCACAAGTCTTTCAGGTCTGCTTGATTTGTTATTGTTCAGTGAAAAAAGGAACTATAATTATTTCATCTAGTTAGGAGAGGGAAATAATCTAGGGCTACACCGAACAAACTAAATTTAGGTAAATTGTACAAATGGAAGGAGACACAGTGCTGAAGCTAAAATGTTAAATCTGAAAGACAAATTTTCAAACAACACTCCTCTCCTCCTCTCCTTTGATTTCCTGAAACATCCCGATGCTGAGCACAAAGGTGCCTGCCTTTCCCTAGTTGCACTCTCTGCCTTCGACCAGAGCACATCGGATGACGCAAGTCATATTTAGGCTCATAGATATAATAGGAATATTTCAAATCTTAAAGGAATTTTGTTCTCATGTCTGCCACTACCTAAATTGCAGTACATAATAGGATCAATTTACCATCTTCTCGATTAACCTCGAGGTCTAGCACATCAGGGGGAAATGAGTTTTAGCTTTTTTTCAGCTTCTAGGAATGTTATTTTTCTTTCCTGTTTTTTTTTTTTTTTTTTTTTTTTTTTTTTTTTTTTTTTTTCTCTGCTTAAGTTGACTGTAAAGAAGCTCAGGGCCAGTCAGTGGTGGTTCCAACGCACTCGGCTCGGGTGACCAGTCCTCAGTGATTGGATGGGCACAACAGTCTTCAGTAGGAAACTACTGGATGGGTACATATTAAATTAATACAGAAATTCTGACACCCTGCACACTCTCAGACCAGGTTGCAGTGAACTCTGGAGCTGCCACTGCCCATTCGCCCTGAAATTCCTCCGTAGTCACTGCCTTCTCAGCAGCAGTCTGTTCTTCTTCTTCCTCAGCCTCTCCTGGGTCTCTCTAGAAGTAAAGGTCAGGCAGAACTTCCCACGGGTGCTCACCTTGCCACACATGTTTTCAGGCCAGGAGCCACCACATCAGACCCACTGAGTGGGCCTCCTTGTTGCCTGCGATAGCAATGCCCACATAGCACAGAGGAGAATCTTTGTTACAGAGAGCGTCGGTAGGCGGCTGGTCCTAAGGCCTCTCTCTGAATTGCTGATGGACAGCCCTGGGATCAGTCAGCACTACAAGTTGTGGCTCCCTGAGGGTTGTGTGGACCTGGTGTGAAGCAGCCAGCAACGTGAGTGACTCAGGTGGCAGCTGCGAACTTCAGGATGGCTCACTGGCCAGTGTTCTTAAAGGAACATAAGTGGTGTTCTCAATAGCAATGATAACTCGAGCTGCATGCAATAGCTTTTCCTGTGTCCTCCTCGGATTTATGATGTAAATGCCATCACCATTCCTTTTGTAGATGTACCACTCCACCTGAAACTCAAGGTTGGCACCACCTAAATAGGTTCCTGCAGGTAAGGAATTAGAGGACATCTGCCTCCATCTGCAGAACATCAAAGGCTCTGGACATTGTGTAAGTTTCTAATTTTTAATTTTTCATTTTATTTTTATTAATTACAGTTTATTCACTTTGTATCTCAGCTGTAGCCCCATACCCCATCCCCTCCCAATTCCACCCTCCCTCCCTCTTCTCCCATGCCTCTCCCCCAGTCCAATGGTAGGGAGGTCCTCCTCCCCTTCCATCTGACCCTAGTCTATCAGGCCTCATCAGGACTGGCTTCTTTGTCTTCCTCTGTGGATTGGTAAAGCTGCTACCCCCTCAGGTGGAGGTGATCAAAGAGCCAGCCCATGAGTTCATGTCAGAGACAGTCCCTGTCCTTACTATTGGGGAACCCTCCTGCACACTGAGCTGCCATGGGCTACTTTTGTGCAGGGGTTCTAAGTTATCTCCTTGCATGGTCCTTGTTTGGAGTATCAGTCACAGAAATGACCCCAGTGCCCAAATGTTTTGGTTCTGTTGCTCTCCTTGTGGAGCTCCTGTTCCCTCCAGGTATTTCTATCTCCCACTTCTTTCATAAGATTCCCTGCACTCTACAAAAAGTTTGGCTATGAATATCAGCATATGTTTTGATACCCTGATGGGTAGAGCCCTTCAGAGGACCTCTGTGGTAGGCTCCTGTCCTGTTCCTTGTTTTCTCCCTCTTCTGATGTCCATTCTGCTTGCCTTTCTGAATGAAGATTAAGCATCTTACCAGAATCCTCCTTCGTGATTAGCTTCCTTAGGTGTACAGATTTTGGTATAATTATCCTATATCCTATGTGTAATATCCACTTATAAGTGAGTATATACCATGTGTGTCTTTCTGCTTCTGGGATACCTAACTCAGGATGATCATTTCTTTTTAAGTTACCTCAAAAATCAAGAACAAAAGACAGAGCAAGTATACAAATTGAATAAATTGTAATAAATGATAATAATAATTTTTTAAAAGATTTAAAAAAAAAAGAACAACGTGTATGGACCTGTCCCTGGGAAATGCAAAAAAAGCAAGTTTTGACATTTTTTTTTAAACAACAAAAAACACAAGGAATTTACTGAAGCAAAATGAATACAAAACACTTTGTTAAATTTATTTGTATAAATACCATTAAAGAGACAAAACCATTGGGATTAACCAACATACAGTAAAAATATAATTTATAAGCAAGTACATATCAAATGATAGTTGTATTTAAATAAACAAGCATACAAATTAAAGTCATGTGAACAACTGCAGTAAAAGAAACGTTTCAGGATTAACTTATTTCAACGGCTATTTACTTTAGAAATAGATACGGGTTTTCAGCATAAGAATATCATTTTCCTTATTTTATTACTTCTGTTATATTCTTTATCATTATAACCATGTGGACTTTTCAATTTTCTCCTGTAACATTGTACATACTAAATATGGTCAAGAAAGAAGACTTATACACCAACTTTTCTAGTCTAAAACATCAGAAGATGGATGGAAAGACTTCTTCCAAATGTATATTAAGTGGCTACAGAAATTTTGACTTCTTTTTAAATCTCTTTCACCAAACTTTGCTTCTAAAATTTCCCAATTTAGCTGGTGATGTGGTCTTTTTAGTCTGAGTCAAGTTTGTTTGTGAATATAATCCGTATCGAGTTCCACAAATGTTCAATGATTTGTTCTGTCCAACTCTTGAGCTTCACACTATTGAAGACTCTTCATCCGTTTATTCACAGGGTCACCCTCCCCCTGATCTGACAAACAGAAAACTGTTGCCCCAGTTTTTAATTGCTTGCCAAGTTAATTTTTCAGATCCTAAAATATACTTGGGCACATAGTGCAGAAAAATATGTAGTCCTCCGTAGTTTGAGTCTCCCTATGTCATGTCCCCACCTATGTCGTTTAGTTTTTCATGACTTGTCTACTGCAGTTGGATGAGCACTAGACACTCATCTCATCAAGGGAGTCCCTACACCTTCTCCCCAAACAAATAATGCCCACCCTACAGTTCCATTTCAAAGACAGCTTTTCACAAAACATTTATTTTCTTTATAAACCATACAAACTTTTCTTTTCACTTTAATCTCCAAATTTAATATACAATTTGAATGTGGGATAAATGTTTTATACAGAAAGTCAATTCACTTCATAGGAAGAGCATATTACAGCACGTGTCTGACATAACTAACATTGCAGAGGTGAATGTATGATGGTCATCCAATGTATTAATTAAATAATTTTGGTCAGATATCATTGCTTCTGTTCATTATTTTTATATTTTTCTAAGTACTTGTGGTTGATCCTCTTTGTTTTATATTGTTAGCTTTGAATCCGAAATTTGTCTGATATTTATATTGTTCAATTTATACTGCTTTGTTCCCTTCCCTCCCCCAAAAAAAAACCAAGAAAGATTACAAGAACATACATTTATCTTGCAGTAAATATTGGAAGTAAATAAGAAAAACATTAAAAACAATATAATGTATTATCTAATTTCAAGTATTTCAAGGAGATACCAAAGTTATATGTTTTATTTCACACATGTATGTATGTGTGCCTGTGCACCACATGCATACATAGTGCCACCGGAGGCCAGAGGCGGTGTCAGATCCCCTGGAGCTGAACTTACAGAGTTGTGAATCCCTATGTGGGTGCTAGGATATAGCTCGGGCTCCTTGGAAGAGCATTCAGCACTCTTAATGTTTAATCCATCTCTCAAGCCCCTGAGAAGGTATAAAAATAAAAACTCTAAAGAGAAAACAAAATAACAAACAAAACAAAAGCAAAACAAATACATCCATTTGAATCTGTCGCTTCTTTGGGTCTCTTCTTTGAATAAACTATGAGCTATACAAATACCTTCCAAATTTGTGATTAAGTTTTTAGAATTCATTTATTTTTATTAGATTCAGCACTGCTCCTTTTATTTGCTTATTTCAATTTTAATAAAAGCTATAGATTTAAAAAATTTAAGAGAATCAAATAGATCTATCAAGTTTATTATGAAAAGTAGATCTCTATCCATCTGCTCAGGTTTCCTCTTTCCACAGAAACATGTTTTATCTTTCTGGTGGTGTGTATATATCACCATTAGATTTGCACTTACCTTTATTTCTGATTTTTTGGATAGTGGCTTTAGCAAAATCTATCTTCTTTCTAACAATATCAGTTACTTATGCACTTCAATTTGTTGAAGTATCTCTTCTTAAACCCTCATCCTCAAAGCTCAGCTATTCTCCCACACTGCAGATAACCTGAAACAGTTACACTGTGGTGGTTTAAATGAGAAGGCTCTCCCCATTTGCTCACATATTTGAACACTGGGTCTCCAGTTGGTGCTACCATTTTGGGAGATTATGTATACTTCATGTGATGCAGCCTTGCTAGAGGAGAGTTGTGAGGGTTCATAGTCTCAACCCACTTCTTGCTTCCTCTCTGCTTCTCTGTGTAGGTGAATGTGATCTGCCAGCTTCCTGATTCTGTCACCAAGTCAACAGAAAAGAAAGCAGTGCCTACTTTAGTTGTGTGTTTTAGTATTTACTGCATGCATATGGGTGAAAACAGTACAGTATCTTCTAGACTGAACTATGCAATTCATTCTCACAACGCTTGCTCTAGTGTAGTTTTCCTCAGCTTTGCCCATTTCTTGCTTTGTTCATTCACACGGCTGTGTTTGGATGGTATTCTCACTCAGCTCCAGATTGTTTCAGTTAATAAATCCCTTAGAAGTTCAACATGTTAAGCAGTGAATTTCATTTGCCTAAAGAAGATTTTTCTGGTACTCTAATCTCTACATTCTGAGCTTATTTTCCTAAACAAGTAGTGCAGAGCACTTGCACTGGGGGCTTCTTTTTTACTCTTCAATGATTATCTGCTTGCCCCCAAATCACATCTTCATTATAACTTTTGCTTTAATGTTGTTTTTGAGAGTTTTCTGGTCACTTTGAGAAATCATGTTTCTTTAAGTTTTTACTTTTCATGTAATTGTGTGCAAATTTCTTCTTTGAACACATGGTTTGTAAAATTTCGTTAAAGTTCTCTTTAGTGTAAATCAATTTTCATTTCTCTACTTAAACTCAAGAAATCACTGAAGCAAGAAAATACTTTTTTATGTTTTCTAAAGAAAATTAGGTTTTACATTTGTATTTTTCTTTTACATTATTTGTGACACAACTACATTTTATATATTGGGTCTACTAGAATAAAACTTAATATTTCTGATGTTTTTTTTATGTTTTCAACCCTATGGACATTCTGCTGTATATTTTAAAAGATTTTCTCCAATTTATCGTCATAGTCGCAATTAATTTTCTCTCATATTATAAACTTAAGTAATTTTTATAATCTGTATGAGTGTTATAGCCCTGTTCTTATTTTCTAATAAGTAGTTTCTTATTTTCTTTAATTATTTTTCTCACTTTTACTCATTGGTTAGTTATACATTATATTCTTGAATTCCATATCAGAGGCTAAGCTGATATTTTCATGTTGTCGTTGATATTTTTTAGATATTTAAATCCTTTCAGTTTTTTAGTTTCTAACTGAATTTTTACAAGAGAAGTATAAGGCTTTTATAATTCCTTTTGTAATTTCTTATATAAAAAGAAGAAAAAAGATAGATATTTTAAAATATATTCATATATCAATAAGTAAGCTTTATGTGTGAGAAACTCAAGCCTGTCAAGTGATATTTAATAATTAAATGAGAATTATATTTTGTTGCAAATACTCTATTAAACTTTTCATTCTCCCAGTCAAGAGAGAACTCTTTCTGTGTCAGCACCTAATGCACTCAGCCCATCCAGGAAATGTTATTTGGAGCAAAAGGCATATACATTTTAAAGAAAGATTAGAAGAATGAGACAAGGCCTTTCCTAGTCCAGGCAAAAGGCCACCAGCCAGTCATTGTGCTGTGCTAATTGACTAGGTATATTCTACAGGAAACTACGCTTGGCATTCAGATACATTAAAATGAAAAAGAACTTCAAGAGAAATCTGTTGTCTAGCCTCAAAATAGTTTGCCAGAGAAAGAAAGTAGAACAATTTGGCTCATAGAGTGTTTATTTTCAGACCAAATGAGATTTGTACTTTTCTCCAAATGTTGTGTTGAAATTTAGACTAAAGTTAAAAATGTGAATTCCCTATTAATGGCAGATGCATGTTGCAGAATGGATTATTGGCTAGCATTTATAGAGTCTTCAGGAGATAGCTGATTTAATAATGGAGTAGTAGGTAGGTAGATAGACATGAAGACCAATAGGTAGATGTATCCAAAAGTTTCTTCATAAAAGCGATTTACCATGTGTTCATCAAGACATGAAATAACAACATAACTAAGAATTGTCATGTACATACAGAAATAATAAGTTTAGAATGATTTTCAGATAAAGTACCAGTTTAAATTAAAAGTAAATTTACACTTCTCAACTTAGTATTCATTCTAATAATTTTTTCACAGTAATATTTATGTATATGTATGTACCAAATATCTCTAAATTAGGAAGGCTTTATTATTAAAACCATCCATATGGCATTTTCACTGTGATAATTCTCTGAGACAGTTTTAAAATCATTCTTATGTATATAAAACCATGACAACATATAATTAAAAACTAAAATTATAAAAAACCAAAATATGTTATGAAGTAAGAAGGTCAATGAATTATATAGAAGAAATAAGGTTAAATAATATTCTCTACCCACAAGCACTAACATGTAACAGATCTGCTGCTATGAGGGATTTGTTCTTCAGGTGGCCTCTCTGAGTCAGAAGCATAAGGATTATGAAAACAAGCACATTTTCGCCAGTGCTATCAAGCCACCTTGTATTAGAGAGCAAGCCACAGCATGTTAGGGCAGTGTTTACAATAGACCCTTAGTGTGCATGTATTTTCACTCTTAAACTTGGATGTATTTATGGCAGTCAACATAACTGATAAAACAGAAAACGGTCTAAAATTAATTACTATCCAAAATTTAATATACTGAAAAACATTTCACTGAACATGTTTGTAATATTTTACAAAAAAGCAGCAAAACTTGGTATATAATTAAATAATTTTGAAAAATGGATAGGTTATAAAGAAAATCTCCTTACACAATTGAAAAATTCTCACTAGGTCAACAGTACACTTCATTGTCTGAACTATGGACATAATTTAATACCATGCTTTTTTATCATATAATACATGCTTTAAATCATAAAGAAAAAAGGTCAAAAGTTGTTGATAATAAAATTTGATGAACAATAATAGATTCTATAAAAGATGCAGGCAAAGTTTTGAAATTGGCATATATTCTATACAAGGCATTTATCTAATGATAGCTCCATGAAAATATTTAAAATAATTCTCCCAGTTTTTACACTAAAACTCTACCAATTTCAGTAGCCTAGGTGTTCTAAACCATAGTTTGTATACTGGTATATTTTAGTTTTCTGTTGGCTTGTTATTTTGAAATGAGATTGGCTATGTGCCTGGTGC
Source organism: Meriones unguiculatus (assembly GCF_030254825.1). Lineage (NCBI taxonomy): Eukaryota > Metazoa > Chordata > Mammalia > Rodentia > Muridae > Meriones > Meriones unguiculatus. Next base: position 34,552,687 of record NC_083353.1, on the reverse strand, counting down.
CTTAAGAATATACTTCTCAATAATATTTGAATAATGGTATTTACAAGAAAAACCCTAGATGTTCATTTAAAACATCATTTAATTGTATGTGCAATTTCCTATTTTCCCTTTCCCTTGATGGCTAGTGGAAAAAAATCACTATATAACTTGAGGCACTAATAAATTTAGTATATTATTCTTTGTTCTTTCTTTGAGGTTAACTAACTTGTTTTTTAACTCAACATTTGTTAGACTCTCTCATTCCAAGATTAATTTTTGTTACTCTAGTGTAATGTTGCATATTCATTTGCAAAACAAAGACACACGGGCAAAAACTTCTGCAATATTGTCTGTCTAGGGACAGCTCTGAGGATTACAATATGTTCAGCTCTCAATTTTTTGTAACAACTTAAGGATGCAGTCTTTAGTTGAATTTCAAGATGGATCCTAATTTTTACATGGATCCTTCTGGCAAGAAATTTCTGGATACCTTAAGTAACTGAAATAAAAAGTATAAAGCATGGATTCTTGAATCCTGCTCCGTCTAGATGAAAATGAGCATAGAAAAACATACTGTGATAATCCAAAACACTCATTATGAAAATCATGCACAATTTGAAACTCACTCTGCAAGCTGCATTTGATTACAAACTTCTCTTGGGACTATGCCTAGGTATTCTTGGGCTTGAAACCAGACTACATTGCTTAGCCTACCAACCACTGAGCATGGCTTATCATCGCTCAACCCCCTAAGACCTATGCTTTGCAAGAGTTCACATTTGACATACTTTCTAAACAGTGCTAGGATATTTTGCAAAATACAATCATTAAACAGTAGCAATTTTGAAATGCACACTACACATATTTACTGTATTTTTACTGCTCTTTTTAGGCATCTGAAAGGAATATATTCATCCATTAGTGTCCCGTCTTTACTGAAAGCCGAGTCCCAGGTATCTGATGCAAAGCTGCTCATATGCCCAGGGAAATACCATCAGCTTATGCTACAGAAAGAAGTGATGTGCCTGGGGTTCAAGAAGAAGTCAAGATCTAGAGAAGAGAATATTCAGTCACACACAACAGGCCGTCAGAGGATATGGTTATGTCAATTTTGTAGCTTGAATTTTTTGACTGTTCATATTTACCAGAAATATTCTATTTTCAGAAAAATGTCTGGGTTAAAGAATTTTTCCCAAACAAAGTATCTCTCTGTGAATGGAAGCAGCCATACACAGAGAAATTTGTAGAATCCCTTATATTCATATGGCAAAATATAGATGAATCAAACTACACATTCTATAAAAAACTTTCATATAATTATTGCTCCTTTTCCAACATTTCTTCATAGTTCTTGAAGACAATGTCAGACTCCTCAGTTTTTGCTTGAGGTCCTCTTCAATTAAACTTTAAGTAACTTTACTAGTTTGATATTCACCTCTAATGAAAGCTATTCATATAGCTATATTACTTTAAACATTGATTCTGCTTCTTTATCCCTACCTAAAATATACTCTATAAGTTGATTTTCTTTTTTATTCTTAACTAGTCTTTTATTTAACAAATTCTTGTGTTACGTCTTTCCCACTCAACTCAAGTTTAAAGGAAAACATGTTCTTTGGTGACATCACCAACTCTAAAAGTTGTATAATATTATATACATTTTACATTCAACAAATACAGAAAACCTATTTCACTTAGTACAAGAGTCATACAGGTAGAATGGGTACAGACTTCCAAGGTTACAAGTCAGAGACAGGAGTCAGCCTTAAACCACTATATTAAAAATTAGATTGAAGATAACCTAGGGAAAATATGAATAAGTTGATATAAACTATCAGAGAAGGAAAACTGAAATACAAATGATTCATAGTTAGAATATTAGTAGAAATTAAACTATTTCTTGGATTCATTTACTGTTTAAAGAGTTTTCTCATGTGCTGCACTATAAAACTGCAATTTCACTTTACTTGTATACCACCATTGGTTTCTAAGATCTTTATGTATACGGAAACTTTTTAGTTATCTTACCTGTAGCTTCAGGTAACAGGAATCCCTGTATCAACAGGCTTACACACAAACACACACACACACACACACACCTTTTACAAAGTACAAAAACTGCATGTGATGTAATATGTCATGGTTGGTTAAAATGGTGAATGACTCAGTTCAAGTGAATAGCTCTGTTCTCTGCTCTGTGAGGCTAAGATTATCAATAGGAATCCCCTATAGTCACAGGATGGCTGCCATCTGGGAGGGATTTTCATCCAAATGACACTGCAGAAGTGAAAGGACATGCATTTTTTTCTAATTAAAATAATACGTAACATAGAGTAGTGATGGCTAATTTATTGTCAACATGACAACATTTAGACTCACAAAAAAAAAGTCCTCACACGGATTATGGCATCATCTAGATTTAGTTAATTGAGGTGAGAAAAACGAAAAACAAAAAACACACACATTAACTGTGGTTGGCATCATTTTGTGGCTTTGAGTCCTGTGCTGTATGAGAAGGGTGAGATCTTGCTGAATATAACCAGCAAGGTTAGTCTGCTTCCTTCTTCAGAAGATGATGTAACCAGCTGCCTCCAGCTCCTATCACAATGACGTCCTTATCATGACAGTCTGCAGTCTCCAACCACCAGTGAAAATGAAGCCTACGGTCTTTAAGTGGCTGTTGTTAGCCATGCTGTGTGAGCAAAGTTTTCACATCTACCAGAGAGAAAGTTGCCAGGATGGTGTCAGAAATTACTTCCATTTTGATATTCATGTTCTACCTCAATAAGATGATTTCCTGAAATTAAACATGATAAATGTGTTATCTCGTTCACTGTCATTGGGACGCTGTCCTCAGGCCATGATCTCTTCCAGATGCTTTAGTATGCTGCATTTGCCTGGCTTTTGCTTTAAAAACATCTACTCCACACTTGGCACAGGCAGTTTCTCAGTTATCAGATCACCTCCCAGGACATCTCTTTAACTGCCTAAGGGACAGACATTCTTCCATTCCTTACAGCGTCTGTCCCTTGTGTTCACAGCACTGTCACCTTTAAAATCATTCTGTCTGTATGTCTCTCTGTTCTTTTTCCAACTTCTCTACCTTTCTGTGAGCTAAGGAACCACTATGGTACACAGAGTGGACACCATGCAAGTATTTACAGAATATGTAAAGGCTACTACATCATTTTCACTGGAAACCCATGCAAATTAGGATGACAAATGAGAAACAAAAACTGTTGTACAAGCAAAATATATGAATTTTCTTCCAAAACTAATTTTCAAATATGTCACAATCGATATCATATTTACAAAATCTTTTCTCTAGCCTATTGGTATAGAAAGAAAAAGAAGCATTTTTAATGTAATATAGCTTATAAATCTAGAAAAATATATTTGATTTCAGCAATATTTCTAGCCTTACTATTTGGGAGACTCAGTGCAATAGCATTCCTGCAGTGTTTTTATTAAATACAATTGTGTTATGTTACAAAAAAGAAAAGAGGACTAATTATAAATTCGCATGCGAGGGTCTCCCCACCTTCATAAATCTCTACTTTACACAGAACATTGAATTCTAGAAATCCAAGGTAAACCTAGAGAATAAAAATAGTTTATACCTTTAGCTTCCCTAATTTTCACCTCCCTAAATCTATAGGAAAAAGAATATTCCATAATTCCATGAATGATTCTGTATGTTCATGAATATTGTCTAAGTTGACCATGTCTTAGTCCAAGTTATTCAGAGAGCTGAGCCTAACATACAACTCTCTCATAAGCATGAAAACCTAATAAATCAGTAAGAGAAACAGATGTGAAGCAGGAGAAATTGAAGGGATATAAGGTGTTTCACAGAGCTGATACTCAGCAAAACTGATGAGTGAAACTTGAAAGATTCTTCACCCTCACTATAGAGGTAGAAGTTCTCAATATTTGGAGAACAGAAAAATAAGTCACTACCCATTATACAGTTACTTGTTATTCTTTCTCTTCTTCTACATTTGTGGACTAAATCTTCCTTAATCTTCAGTCAGTCTCTTAGGGGCTGATTTATCATCAACAAGGAATCCCCAAGAAAGGAGAAAAAAGTCATTGTGAGAACATGTGAAATAGGGTCAGGTCAGGCCTTCACAGAATCTCTCAAACTCTAACCAGAACCGGCTACTTGAGTAGTACCTGAAAGAAGACAATGGAGATAAACAACAGTGAGAAATTTCAAGTATATCTGAATTATCCACCTACAGGATGCTTCAGTCCCAATTATGTTAATGTAGAGGAAAACTGTGCAGAGAACCAAAAATTAAAAGCAGTACAGTACACCTATACTTGAGGGAAGAAAACTACTTCTCTTGACTGTTTGCACCACCAGAGACTCCCTCAAGCACATCTCTTGTGTTAATCAAAGAAAAAGAGACTGTATGGTCCAGCTCTGGGGCAGTGGTTCTTCTGTTCAACAATGTTCTGAAAACTGCTGGGAGTCAGGGAGGCTCTGAGTTTTATGAACGATGACAACGAAAAAAACAAAGACCAGTAAAGCAGAAAAAAGAACAGAACAGAGCAGTAGCTAATTTCATGGAGCTATATTTTGACTGTTTTTCTTTTAGTTGTTGTTGTTTTGTTTTGATTTTTGAGAAAGTCTTCAAAGACAGCTGTAACACCTATGTCCAAACTTTGGGCTAGAGAAAAAAAAATTAAAACTAATAATTGTTTAGGACTCAGAAAGTTCAAATCAGATAACAGATTTCTAACAAAAAGATACAAATAATCTTTGACAAAAAGATTATTTAAAATCTGATACTACTGCTTAGATAGATTTTGAACAAGTGCTCCAAGGCTTTTGTATTAATTTAATTTCTTTTTTAAATTTAATTTTATTTTATTAATTACACTTTATTCACTTTGTATCCCCTCATAAGCCTCTCCCTCCTCCCCTCCCAGTCCCACCCTCCCTTCCCCTTCTTCACAAATGCCCCTCCCCAAGTCCACTGATAAGGGATGTCCTTCTCTCCTTCCTTCTGATCTTAGTCTATCAGATCACATAAGGAGTGGCTGCATCATCATCTTCTGTGGCCTGGTAAGGCTGCTCCCCCTCAGGGAGAGGTGATCAAAGAGCAGGCCAATCAGTCCCTCTTCCCATTACTATGTAACCCACTTGGACACTAAACTGCCATGGGCTACATCTGTGCAGGGGTTCTAGGTTATCTCCATGCATGGTACTTGGTTGGAGTATGAGTCTCTGGGAAGACCCCTGTGTTCAAATTTTCTGGTTCTGTTGCTCTCCTGGTGGGGTTCCTGTCCTCTCCAGATCTTACTATTTCTCACTTCTTACATAAGATTCCATGCACTCTGCCCAACTGTTGGCCATAAGTCTCAGCGTCTACTTTGATAGTCTGCAGGGAAGAGCCTTTCAGAGGCCCTCTGTCGCAGGTTTCTAGGTTGTTTCCTGTTTTCTTCTTCGTCTGATGTCCATCCTCTTTGCCTTTTGGGATGGGGATTGAGCATTTTAGTCAAGGTCCTCTCTCTTCCTTAGTTTTAATTGAATTTCTATGTCAGGTAAAGCAGAAAGAATCTAAGTACAGTGTTTAGAGGTGGGATCTTGGGGTAGATGATTGACACTAAAGTCATCAGGGCAGAGTCCCCATGGTTGAACTTTGTTGACTTTATAAGAAGAATTAAAACCAGGAGTCATAGCAGCCACCCTGTATTTTGTCCATGTGATGGTCTACATTACCTCAGATCTCTACAGCAAGAAGTCAGCACCACATAAATGTTTGAATCTTTTAACTAGGTTCTAAAAATAGAACAGAAAAAAATATTTTCATTAAAACTCACCCAGTTTGTTTTGTGTTGATATTTGCAACAACATTTTTACAGCACAACTCCTATACCCACTGCCCAGAAAATATCCTGGAAGAATGGGAGAAAATGTGAGAGCTAAGGGACCAGGATTCCATGTTTGACTGTGTATCCTAGATAGTATCAATAGACATATTAACATGGAAGGGGCAAAATCTCACTGGCTCTCACCCATAGTCAAATAACTGTACATAGCTAATGACTGCTATGGAAGAATTGTCTCATTTTCTCCAGAGATGAGCCTCCTATTTGGTTATATAATACAAATTAGTCACTCTGAAGTTATATACAAGCAATCCATAGGCATATATATATATATATATATATATACATTTATATATATACACTTATCTAGACATAATACATGATATAGATATGTGTGTATATGAATGTGAGTGTGTAACAATAATAATAAAGGAGAAAGAAGCTATCAACTTGAAACAAAGGGAGAAGACCTGGGACAGGTTGAAGGGAAGGAAAGAAGAGGGGAAGTGATGCAATTATATTTTAATCTAAAACGTATTATTACAAAGATGCTTATTAAACTTAAATACTATAAAGTGTAATCACCAGCAAATGTAAACTAATGATAAATAGGTCTAAATATCTCACACCAAGCAACTCAAGTTAGCAAAACAGAATAGTTATTAAAATGTTGGGTTTTTTCATTGTTTACATAAAATCTTAGAATCGAAAGAAAACTTGGTGATCATGGATCCTGTAATACTATAAACTGTAGACCTTACATGACTTTTCAAAAGCTACAAAGAAGGGTAGTGGGTAGTCGCATCACACCAGAATGCGAACCTCAATTGAAGTAGGTTTTCAATAAACTGGGTTTTTTTTTTACTTTTTCCTGAGGAACAATTACATCAATATACAGGGTGAAAATAGAACTCTTGACAGTTTTCAGACATTAATTGTCTATACGATTAATAATGCTTTAGACAAAATTCTATCAGTAAGAAAAGCCGTATAACTTTTGATATCTGAGCACATATCTTGATAGTTCTAACAAGAGATTCACTGATGTGATGTGAAAGTGTTAAGTCAAAGCAGGAGGAACAGGCTGCTACTCAGTGCTTCAACCTATTGAAATCCCCATAAATGCTAAATCTGTATCTATTCATAGAGAAGTACACTGCCAGCCTGTGATCTAATGTAGAACATTATCTGCATTGACCAGATCCCTGAAGAAGCTTGGCAAGGTTTCCTTCACCTGTTAAGAAACTAATTCATGCTCTCTGTCATGAACAATTCCACATTTGGCTAAGGCTGAGGATCTGGCTTGCTTCCATGTATGTGGACCTATCTGCATTGCCCCCGTGGCACGCCTGGGTTGGCTACCCAGAGGCTATTTAAGCTGTGGGCTGGCTTTCCCCGGGGTCCGAGGATTGTTCAATGTTCCTGAATAAACTGCATTGAAAAAAAAAAAAAAAAAAGAAACTAATTCATTGCAATCAGACATATATTTATGCTTTATTTATATCTATTGGACAGAAGATTACTAAAGAGAATGAATGTTAAGAGTACATTAAAAGGGCTGATGGGAGGCAGAACTTCAGAGTCAAGACTTTTGTCCTTCCTTTACCTCAGCCCCTTGAAGTTCCTTTACCATCCCTGGAAGACAGAGCCATCATGTTTACTGGGCAGAAGTGCAGTTTTAACGACTGAGAGAAAAACCTCTCATTTCTGCTGAACATGATAATAAACAATCAGTTGTTTCGTTTCAGCACATTGGTTGTGTCTCATTTTTTTACAGTTGCTGCTATAAAATATGCCCCTGCGTCCAGGGTCCTGCAGGAAACCTGAGGCTACTGACCTGATTTGCATTAATTCCTGATGACCGCCCTGCAGGCAGAGCCCTACAGATGCCCTCCAGGAAGTAGAGGTAGAGTTTAAAACACAAGGTCTGCCTGTATGATATTTTTAAATTGTTAGAGTTAGGAAAAAGAGAAACAAAAATTTATGACTCAATGGCTCGTTTTCTTCCAAAGTGCCTCAAGAGTCTCCAGAAATGTTTAGCAAAACTCCCACTACATTTGTATTATTTAGACTTATTTTCCCTGGAATATAGTCATTTCTTTCCAACCCACATGTCCAAGGCATTCTCATTATCCTCAGAGCAGTCACGTGACAGATGGTAATGGCTGTTTCTGTGTGAGAATGTCAATTGTCATACTGTAAGAAGATTTTACATTGTGGTTGAGAGCTGCTGAAGAGAAAAGTGCCAGTGTTTTAAAACAAGGTGAAAATCTTGACCCTATTGTTTCATCAAAAGATGCTGTAACCCCAGCTTAGTCTTTCTTCCATAGAAGCATGTGGCTGTACCTAAGGCACCTAAGAAGCACCTGAACTCATTCTTACGTACTTGTGCAGCTCAAAGCTGAACACTGTTGGGGAAGCATTGTTCAATAGCCTCTGTATTGTCACTGTATTTGTGTTTTATTGGGTAGTTGATTATTTTTCCTACATTATAAACAAAGTTGTGCCTGTATGTACATTGTATTTTAAATGAGAACCTCCTCGACAAAAACACCCAGAAATTGTTTTAACTCTGTGCTTTCTGCAGAAAGTCAGTCTCTAGAGGGAAATTTAATAGTTGTAGCTAGAAAACAGAGAATTCAACCTGTAATTTTATTTTACAGATAGTAAAATCACAGACTCACCTACTGAAGAGACTGAACAGGATAAACCTAGTGTGTTACCTGATTTTCAGCAGGAAGGTGGACAGAACCTCATAGCTTTTCATCATTTCAGGATTTTATTATTATTATTAGCTTTAACATTTTTCCAGCCCATAAAACATCATCTCATGTTTTAAATTAAATTAGTTAGTTTTATGAGAATTTCTTTACCACATTTTAAGCTGTCATTTTAAAGGATATGCTCCCATGGCTTTGAAATAGTTTTTATATTAGCCAGGTATCATTTAATAGAATAAGCAAAATGTTTTCAGAGTGTCAGTAAATTTTTCAAATATAAGGTGAGATTTCTGCATGTCTTAAAACATCATGGTTTGTTTAGGAGGAAGTATGAGATGTAGAAGGTCTTTTAAGAGAGCTATAACAGTGTGAAGCTGTGAAATTCATGGCAAATATGGAAAATTAATGTTATTGCTGATATAGCCTAAGAGAGATAACAGTAATAAGCACCCAGAAAAGTTGGCTAAGCAACTGTCAAGAATGTATATTTCCATCAATAAGTGCAGAGGAGCAATCAAAGGCTTTTGCTTATATAGTCATGTTTATTAAAGTATGTTTATTTAACCCATCTGTACTGGAAAGACAACCTTGCAACTACTGAAAAAAAGTTACTTAGAGGAAAAGACAGTGAGTTTGGAAACCAGTGAAAATAATGGGGGGCTAGAAAACAGAAAGATGAAATGCAAAATAGAGACATTTAAACAAGTTGCAGATATTGAATACAGGAAAAAGAAAGTAATAAACTTGAAAGCAGTTTGTAACATGGACAACTATAACCAACAGTAGTGTCAGCCAGAGATCTAACATGGGGCTGTCATTTGAAGAAAGTTAAAATATTGGAACCTTTGAATCTGAGAGATCTGAGACAGAAAGCTGTGACAACTGAGACTGAAGAATAGATTTCGTTTCTACAGATGACTTTGTTGTTACAAAGATCTCTGAAGTGACAAAGCAACCTGGCAGTGAAGGCACTGGGAGCCTGCAGTGGCTGCAGTGAAGGTGGCCTGCACAGGGAGGGGTGTCAGCACCTGCAAGGGGCAAACAAGGATTAGCTCGTTACCCTGTCACCAGCAGGCAGGCCAGGGTACCCTGGCAATGATCGGCCTATTCCTGTCTCCTCTGGCCACTGCTGCCTCCTCATCCTTTCCTCAAACAAACCCCTGAAGACTGCTTGACACGTGATCTTTCACAAAAACCACCAACCCTTATTGAAGTTCAACATCAACGAACTGAGACTAATAATAGAATGTAGAGCTTTCTTTGAAATCTGAATCAACCTTATTCCTGAAATTTATACTTCTTTTGCACTAAGTGTTTAAATATGCATATGACCATGTTGGCTTTTTTTTTTTTTTTTTGCCAAATTATCCACCTTCCTTTTATTTAAAAAGCTCCCCTATCAGTGGAGGAGGGGCAGGGGAGAAGAGGGAGGGAGGGCAGGGTTGGGAGGAGATGAGGGAAGGGGCGACACCTGGGATACAAAGTGAATAAATTGCAAAAAATTAAAAAAAAATAATTAAAAATGCTAGGGAGAAAATAAAAAAAAAATTCCAGACTTTTTATATAGAAATTACCATCCTCAGATCACCTTTACTTATTATTTTGTCACTGTGGGTGGGTAATCCTCAGAACTCAGGCAGAGTTGGAATTAGTGCATGATTTGGTTTGACACACTATCTACCTATGCAGCTCATTTATTTGTGTTTCAGAACATTTCTTGTTATCTTCTGAATCATTTAGGATAAAGCAAAAACTTCACGCTACCAAATATCTGAATGAATTGGGGGAATCAGAGTAAAATCTTATGCAACGTTCTTTCATTTATGTTTTTGTTTTTAAATTCAGTTGTTATGGGTTTTCTTCATTGTCAACGTGATGGGCTTGAGAATCTCTGTGGCCTCATATGTGTAAGTAGCTGAGCAAAGCTTCCTGAAAGGTTTATTTGTGTAGAAAAGACCAACTCAGACTGGGTGCAGCAGTAGTCCATGGTCTTGGTTCCAGGTTGAATAAAAAGGAAAAGGTGAACTGAGAACCCATATTGTTTCCTTCCTTCATAACTATGATGCAATGTGACAGCAGCTTCTTCTTTTTTCTTTTTTCTTTTATTTTTCTTTATTAATTACACTTTACTCACTTTGTATCCCCCCCCCGTGGTTACCTCCCTTCTCTTGTCCCAATCCCTCCCTTCCTCCACCCTCTGCATGCATGCCCCTCTCCAAGTCCACTGATAGGGGAGGACTTCTTTTCCTTCTGATCCTAGTCAATTAGGTCTCATCAGGAGTGGCTGAATTGTCTTCTTCTGTGGCCTGGTAATTCTGCTTCCCCCTCAGGGGAAGGTAATTAAAGAGCAGGCCAATCAGTTCATTTCAGAGACAGTCCCTGTTCCTATTACAATGGAACCCACTTGGATACTGAACTGCCATGGGCTACATCTGTGCAGGGGTCATGCATAGTCCTTGGTTGGAATAGCAGTCTCAGGAAAGACCCCTGTGATCAGAATTTTTGGTTCTGTTGCTCGTCTTATGGAGTTCCTGTCCTCTCCAGATCTTACTGTTTCCCACTTCTTTCATAAGATTCCCAGCACTCTGCCGAAAGATTGCCCGTAAGTCTCAACATCTATATTGATAGTCTGCAGGGCAGAGCTTTTCAGAGGTCCTCTATGTCAGGCTCCTGACTTGTTCCCTCTTTTCTCCTTCTTCTGATGTCCAGCCTCTTTGCCTTTCTGGATAGTAATTGAGCATTTTAGCAAGAGTCCTCCCTCTTGATTAGCTTCTTTAGGCGTACAGATTTTAGTAGGTTTATCCTATATTATATGTCTATATAAGTGAGTAAATACCATGTGCATCTTTCTGCTTCTGGAATACCTCACTCAGGATGATCTTTTCCAGATCCCACCATTTACCTGCAAATTTCATTATTTCCTTGTGGGTGCCCTTGCATTTGGGGCATAGATGTTCAGGATTGTGATATCTTCCTGGTAGATTTTTCCCTTGATGAGACAGCAACTTCTTAATCTGGGGCCACCACACTGTGACTGTCAGTATGGACTATCTACTTGAGCTGTAAGGGAATGACACATTTTATTCTTAAGTGGATCTTGATGGATGTTTGAACATATAAGTGAGCAAAAACAACTAAATTTTAGCTTTAAAATACAGTCATGATGACACCTCCTTGTTATGTTGACCTCCCTTGCTACATATAACACCTTGGAATGCTGACATCCCTTATGTATGACATCATGCCATGCTGACCTCCCTCATGCCATGTCTGACGTTGGGCTATGCTGTCCTTCTCAGTGCTCTGTCTGACACTGAGATTTAAATGCTACCTTACCTTTGCAGATGACAAAGAGAAGGGAATGGAAAAGTAAGTGATGCTTGAGTAGATATCATAAAACGAGCAAAGCCTGTGACCTCTGTGCTTTGTGATGTATTATAGAGGCAGAAACAAATTTCCAGATCATCAGCCCAATGGCTAGCATAAGTAAAGTCAGCAAAATTTGCTGCCAAAGCGGTAAGCCATAAATTCCAAGAGAACTGTTTCTTAAATGTATTTTTTGGGGTGCTGATAGGCACAGGACAGAAATCTTCCTACATACTTTCTGGCATAATGTTTTGGCTTAACAGTTTTACCAAGGAGACTCTTGACTACTTAATTCAGTCTAGTATAGCAACACTTCTAACACATCAGGAATACTTTTCTTTTATGCCAAAGATAAAGGTAGTGAGAGAAGGTACTGGCTGAACAGCTTTGATGAACTACACAAATTCTATATTTCCCTTTGGAGAGCTGAGTTCAGGTTGTTAGATCTTCTGACAAGAAAATAAAAACTTTGGGGAGTTTGTGTTTTCAACTCCCAATTTCAAAAACTCCAAACACACAGAAAAACAACTACAATGACTGCTTGATATCAAAATATAAAAGTCTGTCTTCTCTGTTGGACCAACTGCAATGTGAGATTTACCTTCTGGAGCTCCCTTGTAAAATCAGACCAATACTGTCTAATTAACTTTCTGTATCTTGTCCCCATTCCCAACAATAAACCACACACACACACACAGACCATGCCTTAGTGAAATGTCGGCTGAGCTGTTCCTTTGTGCATGCATGCATATGCTTTCTTGTCTCAGAATCAGCTGTGGGGACAGGCCGAGAAGACAATCAGAAATCTCCAAGGAGCCTGTTAAATACTCACTGACATTCTTTTTTTTCCCTCTTGCTATCTGTACTGCTTTAAAAATTTGTGAGATTTTTGGCATGGTAAATTACAAGCTGAAAATCAGAGTATCAGTAAGGCCCATATAGCCTAAACTAAGTTAAAATTACACAAAGGTGCTTTTGGCTATCCTATCTCTGCCAGGTCACTACATGTTGCAAAGATGAATATGGTTATGGATCTCTCTTTTCTTCAGAAGCAGGAATTGAAACACAGAGGGAAACTCAAAGAGATGAAGACAAATTGTGTTTTACCCAATTGGGAAGTGATAATAGGCTGTGTAAAAAAAAAAAAAAAAAAATGGGGGAGTTAAAGAAGTAGCTTGGTAGGTCAAGCAGTCTGATAAGGTGTCTGATGACCTGAATTCAATAAACAGGACTCATTTGGTGGAACAATAGAGCCATCTTCCACAGATTGTCCTCTGATGTCCACACATACAGGCATGGTGATGCCCAAACCTACTCTGGTATGCCATATACATTCAGTAAATACGTTTTTAAGCAAAGGAGGTGTATGAAAGCATTTGTATAGGACCTAACATTTGTTCATCAGTATAAAATATCTAGAAAGCTGAGTTATGTTGTCCTAGGTGTTAAATCATAGATGTGACAGAATTTTTTCATAACTTGTATCTGTGCACTTGTATGTGTGTGTGTGTGTGTGTGTGTGTCTAAAATATACACATCTTTCAAATACAAGCTTAATCTCAAGTTGGAAGAGTAAATAAAACAGAAAAGTATTTCTTTACTAAGTTTTACGAGTACAATGTCAATAGAAATATTCTGAGGTAATTATGTTTCATGATTTAACAAAAAGATCAAATATATAAGCAAAAGAGTAAGAGCAGCTAGTATTTTAAAATAAATAAACTAATGAGACATCGTAGCTACTGCTTAGAGATGGTAGGAGCCCTTTTGCTCCGGCTGTCAGACCAAGGTCCAAATGGAATCAGGATGCCATGGCGTATGTGGCTGGTCTAGACAAGAAAGTAAGTGAACCCCTGCTATGGGAGCTCTTTCTCCAGGCAGGGCCAGTGGTCAAAACCCACATGCCAAAGGACAGAGTCACCGGCCATAGAGTTTACTCTTCCCATAGAGTAAGCACTTCCCATAGAGTTCACTCTTTGGGAAGCCAATGCTGGTAATCAAGGCCTCTGCTCACAACAAAAACCTGGATGGAGGAGCCAACAATTTTCATGGGGAACCTGAACCCCGAAATTGTTGAGAAGCTGCTTTATGCTACATTTAGCGCCTTTGGAATCATGGTACAGGCCCCCAGGATTATGCGGGACTCTGACACAGACAACTCCAGGGGTTATGCTTAATTATTTTTGCTTCATTTAATGTTTCAGATGCAGCAATTGAAGGCTCGAATGGGCAGCAGCTGGGTAACCACCCTATCACAGTCTTAGGTCTTCAAGAAGGACTCTAAGGGCAAGAGCCGTGGCTCAGCAGCTGAACAACTCTGGCCCTCATGCCTCCACATGGTATGCTCATGGATACACTGCTACTCTGAGACCCCCTCTCTTTGGCTACCATCTAGGTAACCCTCCCTCCCACTCCCACCAGACCTACTCCATGGCCACCAGTTCTACCTCAAGGTTCACCTGGAGTTCCAATTCCTTGGTAAATTGCTATTCTTTGTCTCCTTCTTATTTCCTTCAATATTTTTATGTCTTGGACCAACAGAGTTGCTATAGTTCATCATGGCTAATGTACTGACCCTCTCAGCAACTCTGTCCTCATTTCAAAGTCAGTTTTTCCAAAGAGGATTTATAAAATAAGGATGTTCAAAACCGATTACAAAGAGAATTTCTGATTTAAAATGTTGGAACTAATTGTTTTACACATATATAGAGAAAATATAACTATAGTTCTTATTCTTTCGTGAAGTTTATTTATTTTAATATATTTTACTATGCCTACTACCTATTTCATATGACATATTTACATGGAAATACATCTCAAAGTTTGTAAACCACATAAATTCAATAATCATAACTCACACATTGAAAAATAATGGTCATAGTCTTCTTTTGTCTTCTGTGATATCATAGGCATCTGATAAAGACAACCAAATGTTACTTAGTGATATAGACCAAGAGAATTTCAAGAACATGCCCAACAGGCATATAAATGAAGAATAGTAAGAATGATCCACTAAGGGTAGAATGGCCTCTCTTGAATGATATGCTTTATTCTAGCAAAGAAGTCAATTTCTGATGACACAGAATAGAGTTTACATTTTCTAATCCAAGAAAGCAGGCATATGTAGTAGAAAGAAAATATGACAAGGAATTAAGAGTCATGAACTGACACCCTAACAGGGTCTGAAAGCATTTACCCTTGACCATAACCTGAAAACTTAAATCACCATTGATTGGGAGGCTGATCATGCAAATGCCACTATTGTACTGAACCATTGTGGTGAGTACTCAGCATTTGCCCAGTGAATAAATTAATGAGGAAATAAATCTCCTTGTGAAGAGGCTTATACTACCCCACTCAGTGGTCTGTTGTGTCTGCATGTGTCCGAATTTTCTTCAAATAGTTCAGGGAACTAGGAGCCAGGACACATTGTGTAATGGTAACTTCTTTGGGATGTGCTAATGGAGTCCTGAGTGATTAATCTGTATTTCTTTACTGTTTCTCAATGTTCTGTTACACTGCAAAGCATTTACACTCCTGATTCAGATCTTCCAGCTCTACTCTAACTGTGAAGAAAAAAAAGTGTATAAGCTAACTTGAGATCTTTCAAAACACCGCATAAACTCTTGTACCCGTTCAAATTATAACAATTAGTCTGCACCTTATTACTCTTACGTAAAAAAAAAAAAAAAAAAAAAAGAAGGCAGAGACACATAAAGAGAGCTACTTCAGGAAAGCTGCTGGAAAGACCTACAGTTAGGAAATAGAGACTGTTTTGAGTTAAGCTGCATAAGTGAGATATAGGACCATGAAGGAGATCCAGATGATGTACAAAACTTCATTCCTTGGAGGAAAGGTATAGAACCAGGTCCAGGTAGAAAGATGGATGAACAGAAAGCCATGGAGACCAAGCTGAACTAACATTCTTAGGATGAACTGGAATGTTCTTTCTGCTGGTTTCCTGTGACACACATGAATGGTCAGAAAATAGGTCTGCCAGGGACATTGTTGTTGTGTTTTTAGAATTCTTCCTCTTTATGTAGTCCAAATGAGAATGCTGTGCTTCCTTGATCTGATGTGTTTGAGAAGTTCTCAGGCCAGATTTCATGATTTTAATAAAACAATATTCTCATATGATTGCAATTGGATTTCTTTTTTTAAATTAAATTTTTATTTTTTATATATTAATTACAGTTTATTCATTTTGTATCCCAGCTGTAGCTCCCTCCCTCATTTCCTCCCCATCCTACCCTCCCTCCCTCATCTCCTTCCATGCTCCTCCTTTTACATTTAGAAATAAGTTTGTTTTTATCAAGCTGTGTGTTATATAAGGTGTTGGCCAAGTGGTGGTGTTTGCATGAGTAAGGAGTCACGAAGTTATTTGCTATGGTATTTGCACTAAAACTGGAGTTAAATGTTACTTCTTTTTCCTCTAGTAAGGATTCTTTGAAATCTGTAACTCTCCTCTAGGGTCTGTATTATACATATATACATAAATAAATGGATAGAGAGATAAACATAAATATATAGACAGATAGAAGATAAGTAGATGATAGATGCAATTACTATATGATAAGCACTATGTGATCTAAGAGTTAATACTAGTAATTAACACTGTAATAAAAGACATATGTTTGCAAATGGCCAGTTAGCAATGGAAATCCATGCTGTATTGTACCTTATGTCCAATGAAACAGATGCAACTTTTGAGTTTATCAATAGTTAATAATATGTGGAAAGACAAATGTGTCTGACTGTTTCTGCCATAGAAACTCATGACAGCAAAGCCAGATGAGATGTCTGATATAGAGTTCAGAAGTTTTGTTTGTTCACAGCAAAAAAGTTCTACAGAGTACAGACAGTCCACTTGAGAGACCACTGGAGCTGGACATTGACCTGAAGGCTTTAGTGTTTGTTCTTCTGGGTTTTGTCTTGATCAGTCCTGAGGCTTATTTGCTTGTTGTATTTTGTTTGTTTGTTTTCAAAACAGGCTTTTTCTGTGTAACCTTGGTGGTCCTGGACTCTATCTGTAGACTAGGCTGACCTACAACTCACAGAGATCCTCTGTCCTCTATCTCCCCAGTACAGGCCTATGCCGCCATGCATGGCTCCCATTCTTCCCTTTAAGAGCCAGCTCAGGACATAAGTGTTGGAGAGCTATCCCTGCCACCTCAGGCCCTGCTGTGCCCCCCACACCATCACCCCTACTACCACCCACACCCACACTCATACCCAGCCCCTCACTGATTACACTGCCTTTCTGAGCAGTGTAGGGGAACTGGCCCTAGTGGCATGACTGCAGGAGAGCAGACCTAATGGTGTGAAAGCAGGGGAGCCAGTCTTAGTTCATGTTGGCTGCCTCAAGCAGGAGAGCTAGCTTCACCTCTCACCTGGGAAAAGTGGGAGAGCTGACCATATTTGAGCAGGTCAAAGAGAGCTGGTAGGCTGAACAACCCAGGCACACCCAGGCTTAGATCCAGGACCTTGAGTTGGCCCACCCCAACATCCACCCCATCTACTATGTGCTAAAAAGCTTGAAGAGGCCAATCCCATGGAACCAAAGATACAGGAACTCCATGGCAGAGGACAAAAACAAACTATCTGAGAGGATTCCAGTGAGGATCCAGTATTGACAGTATAGCAGAAGCGAGACAACATGAACCAGATCAATGATTCAAATCAATGAACATTTGCAAGTGAAAATATTTTGGTAAAAGGGCATTGTAGGCTTAGATTTTTCAAAAACTTACTGCAGGCTTCTTAAATTCTTTTTACCTCTGTTCCAACCTACTGACCAGAGATAAGGGAAAGGAAGGCCTTTAGGAAAAGGGGATTGCGGACCTGTTTAGAGGTAGTTCCTTAAGGCAATTCAACTCTCAGTTGTCCATCCTTTTTTGTCCAGACACAAGCAGTCTAGTCAAGTAACAAAAAACAAACATCAACATGAATCAACAGCAGCATGATTCAGCGGAAACAAGAAGACTCCACTGAATCAGCACACGTCAGTGAAAGTGGCAAGACTCAGTTGGAGTGCCATGCAAAGTTCTCTGGAGCATTTCTCTCTGATAGTGAAGTGTATGACAACTAAGAGCAGCAAAGCAATGTGAACCTTTCAAAGTGTACTGATGCCACACCATTGTATCTTTCTCATGGGCTCCTATTTATCACTTCTCTGAGTACACACAAAGCTGTTTTTCCAGTTATCAAAAACCACGCTCCACAAGGACCAAATATATCTGGGCACAGGGGCCTTCTCTGAGACTGATTCTCCAACCAAGAGCATGCAGCATGGATATAACAGAGAAACCCTGCTTAGACGTAGACCATGGCAGCTCAGTATCCAAGTGCGTACCCTAGTAAGGGGAATAGGGACTGTCTCTGACATGAGCTCAGCGGCTGGCTCTTTGACCTCCCCACTCCCTGTGGGGGGAACAAAGGGACAACCTATCTAGGCCACAGAGGAGGACATTGCAGCCAGTCCTTCAGCTGACCAATATGATGTGCCCTCTCAGAATTTTATTTTCAACTGAGAATAAACTAAGAACATTTCCACATACCACATTTGGGATAAAAACTGAAACACATAGAAAGAAAGAAAAGAGAGAGAGAGAAAGAAAGAAAGAAAGAAAGAAAGAAAGAAAGAAAGAAAGAAAGCCAAAACATTCACTACAGGGTATACTGTATGGCATACCATGACACACCAAAGCTTCCACAGGGAGATTTTTTGTATTATTTTTTTTCTCTTTTTGTTGTTTTTGTTTTTATTGTTTGTTTTCTTTGTGAGGGAGAAGGTTGTAAGAGCAGAGGACAGATACAGAGGGACAGGGAGAAGAATGGGATTGTGGTGTATGATTTAAAATTCAGAAAGAACCAATAAAATGTTTTAAAACAAGAATTAGAATTTTTATGGCATTGCATATTGGGGTTGCATAATGTTTACTTTAGAATTTTAAAGACCTAACAGGTAATACATTGCCTGTAGTCTCAGGGGAGACTTTGCCCCATTTGAATTGTGAGGCTACAGGGACACTGGAAATGGCCAGACGCCTACAAATAGTAAAATATGTTTTTCATGCAAAATGACATCACAGATTCAAATGCTTAAGCATTTGGTTCCAGCTGGTGGTTCTGTCTTGGGTACTTGAAGAAGTTCAGGAAAGAAGGCACAGCTGGAGGAGATGGGATACTGGGTTTACATATTACTGCCTTCATCTGGGGTCCACTTGATCTGTATTGTTTACAAACTCTGCAGCAGTGTTTTCCCACCATGAAGAACTGCATTCCCCTAAAACCATGAGCTGTAATAATTTCTGTCAGTAATTTGTTCCCTGTAACAAGGAAAGTATGTAATATTGATAGAAAAACTAGAAAAACGGCAGTAAAAAAAAAAAACAAAGTGAGAAGTGTGTCCTTGTTTAGCTGAAAAGACCCATGCAAACATTCATTCATTGATTAGAATGTTTGAACAGCCAAATTTAATAAATATAAAAGGGTTCTCTACTGCATAAATTATTCCTTGCTTAAGTTATTCATCAAGTTTCTACTCACTATTTATTTTGATATTCGTAAAATGCCCAAGCAACTAGTAAGAACCCCCTGCATATAAATATTAAATATTGTTGACAGAAAAGTTCTTGAAAAGTTCTCATGTTAAAAGCTTAAACTCTTAAGGTGGAGCAGTGAGGAGGCTCTCTGAACCTTTAAGACAGTGGCTCTCAACCTGTGGGTCACCACCCCTTTGGGGGTCAAATGACAGCATAGCAGTTGGCTATGACAATAAAAAAAAACCACAGAGATTTACAGTACAAGTCATAACAATAGCAAAATTACAGTTGTGAGGTAGCAACAAAAATAATTTTATGCTTGGGGGTCACCACAATATGAGAAACTGTATGAAAGGGTCACGGCATTAGGAGGGTCTAGAACCACTGCTTTAGAAAATGCAGTGGAAGATGCTTTATGGGAAATCCCCAACACAGACTATCAGATGTGCATCATGGGATGGATGACTTGCACTTTCTGCTTCCAGACTAAAGCTATATGCAGATTTGTGCTTCTATGCACTGAGCATCATCTTCTGCACCCAAGAATGGCTCAGAATAATAGGTCTGCCTGGTCTAGGAAGAAAAACATAATAACCATGAGCTTAATAAGTCTTTCTTTAGAAACTTTCCTAGGTTTGCTATTATGTCACTGGAAAATTCTCTAATGTGCTTAGTATTTAATGGATTACTAATGTAATTCTTCAAAGTATTAATGTCATTTGAATGTAAAGTGTTTATGATAATAGACCCATGTGTTTTAGTGCTAGGTCTACAGCTGATGACCTTGCTTTAGAAGACTGTGAAAACTTTTGAAAGTTAAATCTTGCTGGAGGAAGTGAGGAAAGTCACTGGGCATGCCTTAAGAGTTCAACAGCAGATTTTTTGGTTCTGTTGCTCTCCTTGTGGAGTTCCTGTTCCCTCCAGGACTTTCTATCTCCCCCTTCTTTCATAAAGATCCCTGCACTCGGCAAAATGTTTGATTATGAATTTCATATATGTTTTGATACCCTTCTGGGTAGAGTCTTTCAGAAGTCTTCTGTAGTAGGCTTCTATCCCTTTCCCTGTTTTTTCCCTCTTCTGATGTCCATCTTGTTTGCCTTTCTGTATGAAGATTGGGCTTCTTACCAGGTTTCTTCCTTCTTTATTAGCTTCCTTAGGTATATAGGTTTTAGTATGGTTATCCTATATTATATGTCTAATATCCACCTATAGAGTATATACCATGTGTGTATTTCTGCTTCTGGAATACATCACTCAGGATGGTCATTTCTACATCCCTCTATTTGTTTGCAAATTTCATGATTTCTTTGTTTTTAATTGCTGAGTAATATTCCATTGTGTAAATGTACCACAATTTCTGTATCCATTCCTCAACTGAAGGACATCTGGGTTGTATCCAGCTTCTGGCTATTACAAATAAAGCTGCTATGAACATGGTTGAGCAAATGTCCATGTTGTATACTTAAGCATCTTTTGGATATATGCCCAGGAGTGGTATAGCTGGATCTTGAGATAGCACTATTCCTAATTGTCTGAGAAAGAGCCAGATTGATTTCCAAAGTGGTTGTATAAATTCACATTCCCAGGAGCAATGGAATAGGGTTTCTCTTAAAAATCTGGGCACAGGGATCTTTTATCAGAATGATACTCCAAACAAGGACCATACAAGGAGATAACTTAGAACCCCTGCACAAAAGTAGCCCATGGCAGCTCAGTGTTCAAGAGGGTTTCCCAATAATAGGAACAGGGACTATCTCTGACATGAACTCATGGGCTGGCTCTTTGATCACCTCCACCTGAGGGGGGAGCAGCCTTACCAATCCACAGAGGAAGACAAAGAAGCCAGTCCTGATGAAGCCTGATAGACTAGGGTAAGATGGAATGGGAGGAGGACCTCCCCTATCATTGGACTGGAGGAGGAGCATAAGAGAAGAAGAGGGAGAGAGCGTGGGATTGGGAGGGGATAGGGGAGGGGGCTACAGCTAGGATACAAAGTGAATAAACTGTGATTAAGAAAAAAGAAAAAAAAGAGTTCATCACCTAGGCTAACTTCTTATTTTCTCTCAGACTCCTGACTGTTGATGCAATGTGTCCAGTCTCTTGAAGCCATGACAATCTACAGTGAATGTTGATGTCCCTCCCCTTTGTAAGGTAAAGAAGCTCTTCCCTAAGTTGCTTTTTCAGGTGTAGTCACAGCAGGAAGAATAATTAACAATTAGAAAACATGTTTCTTTGTGTTATTATCATTTTATTGAACTACATTTGTGCATATTTTGAGGCACATTACAATCTTTTAATTAGCATATATATTTAATAGTGGTCAACTCCAGGTAATAAGCACATTTATGAGTTTAAAATGTTCCCAACTTTTTATAGTAGATATTTTCAAATTCTTCACTTTTTGAAAAGGATAATGTATTATTGATTGTAATTTTAAATCCCCTTTGTGCCAGAAAACACTAGAAATTATTACCCCCAACAAACTATTACACTGTACCTTCCCTGTTCACCCTAGATGCCTCACTCTCTGTTAATCATTACTGTCTTTTTATTGCACATTAAATGATTTTTTTAAGTTTTCACATATAAATGAAATCAATTGGTTCTCCTATGTTTGAATGTATGATGACGTATTCCATATTCATCCACAGTGTGACAAATTAGAGGATTACATTTGTTTTTACATCTGAATATTATTATGTATATATACCAACACATTTTCTTTATCTATATAATTTTCATGGATATTTAGCTTGTTCACACGTAGCTAATGTGAACAGTTCTGCAATAAGCATGGAAGTGCAGATGTCTTTCCAGTATGTTGGTGTTATTACCACAGGCCATATATATATATATATATCCAGCAAGATTTTGAGGCTACATGGTAGAGGTCTACTTTTCCGGTTTCTTCTTTTTATACAAATCAATACTGTTATCCATATTGGCTGCATTAATTTATACTTCCACCAAAAAATGGCTAAACATTATTCATTCTCCACCAAAATTGCTAAAAAAAATAAGTTACATTTATAGTACAAGAGAAAAGAAAGTTGTTTCTTCTGTGTACTTTTTTTGACCTTCAACAGACAGAATACTGTTTGCTCATTTCGATTATCTTTATTTTTTCTGAAACTACTGATTGATTCAAAGGTTAATATTTTTTTTCAGAAAAAAAAAGAAATCACAAAATAATATATTTTACTGTGTATCTAAGTATCCCTTAGTCTAGGAAAACTATGCAAAAATTTGAATATCAAACTGGGAAAACTTTGTGATCTTTTCCCACCGCATATGCTACTTTGTTATAAGGATTACTCTGACTCCACAGAACATGTTTCATATCAGATACAATGGAAGTTCCTCCATTTTCCCGTATTTAAAGGGATGGGATAAATTTCCCATGTGAAATGTGCACTTCCCACACCAAGGGAAAAGGAATGATCTAATCACCAAAGGAGAGAGTTGAGGTCAGGAACATGTATACACACAGACTTTGTTGACGTTGGGTTTATCTCCTTTCAGCCTTCTAATGCACTTCAGTTATTTAGTCACACTCATCACTTCTTGTTCAACCTACCGTGTAAACACTTAGGTTTTATCACTGTATTGGTCTCTGAATTATCCTAAGTATTTGTAAAGCATTTTATAATTATCAGGCAAACTTGTGCATCTAAGAGAGTCTCTTTTTCCTTATAGATAAAAATGGATAATGAATAGACATTTTTTTATTGTTTGTTATTATTAGTTACATTTTATTAACTCTGTATCCCAGCTGTATCCCGCTCCCTTATTCCCTCCCAATCCCACCCTCCCTCCCTCAGCTTCTCCCTGCCCCTTTCCAAGTCCACAGATTGGGGAGGACCTCCTCCCCTTTTGTCTGGCCCTGTTTTATTAGGTATCTTCAGTGCTGGCTGCTAACTCCTCCTCTGTGGCCTAGCAGAACTGCTCGAAAGAACAAATATGTTAAGGAGTTAGAAGTCCTACACAGAAGGGGAGACAAAAGATAAGGAGGTGCTGTCCTATTTAAGGTGTTAAAGCATTATGTAATGAGAGTATAGTTCAGAGGACAAGCACTACCTAGTGCACATAAAGCTTACGGAGATCACCCATAATTGCAGGACTCGAGCCAAGGGAAGGATTAAGGTTGAGTTCTGAGAAGATAGACAGTTTTAAATGAGAAAACTGTGAGCCCTGAACCAGACTCCTTGAGGAAGACTGGGTACAGAACTTCCTTGCTTTCTTTAAAGAATTTCTTGTAAACTGAAAGATCAGTTTATAATGAAATAAAAGATGTCAGGCAAATACCTTGACAGCAGTGATTGTGACTGTACACTACTGTCCTCATGTTCCCCTGCCTCCTCCACAGGGGGAGAGAAAAAGAAGGTAAGTAAAAACAGGCAGTCTCACCTGAGTGGCTGTGAATTCCTGTGCTGGAATTTTTAGTGTTTTACCAAAAAGGAAAGTTGGTCATCTTGAAAGTACATAAAATGCAACACTATTTAGAGAGACAGTGAAATGAAACCTTGTGTGCTCACTGTGAAGTTTGCAGCATTTGACAAATTGTAATTCTGTTCTTTGCAAACTTCTAAACACTTCCTGCTAAGTGACAACAAGCTTCAGCAAGTTTCCACAAACCTTCTGCAGCTTCTTCATCTCACCATAAAGAACAGATGCCTCTGTGGGGCTGCTGTGAGCTCTTCTGTTCCCTGTACAATATGCACACGTACAGAAAGGAATTCACATTTGATAAAAAAGTGATAGCCAAGGCCTTCAGAAAATGTTGGCAGTGAGTGTATGGCATTCCAGCAGCTGGACTGTATCGAGGGCTCTTTGTCACTCATAGAGAAATGTGACAGACTTGTGACTTTGTGGCAAAAGTGACAAAATTTACAGTTTGAGTAAATCACATTAAAAACAAAGTAATTTGTGTTGTTAAAATACACAAAGATGCTCCAATTTGTTTTCTAACAAGTTTAATAAAAATGAATGTATAGTTTCATATTTAATAGTAAAAGAGCTGAAAAATAAGAAAATACAAATAGTTCTAGTCATTTCAATGTAAATTATTAGAGTAAAAATAATTGACATTATTTCTTAACATGACTATCAGCGCCAATAAACTCAAGCACAAACTCCAGTGTGTTCTGCAAAATTCAGTAAACTCATTATGTACTTGATTTGTAAGGAGCTCAGTTGCTGAAACATAGATTTATTTATACTTATTTTGTTCACAGGTAGATTCTCGTCAGTATGTAAATAAATTTTACAACCTTTTATGTGTATTTTTACTTTATCATTGTCCAATATTCTTCCAAACAAAGTTTATTTTAGACCTGTATATTTTTCAATACTACAAAATTCTTAATATAAAAGAGTTCTTTACATTCTTGCTCTTTTAATGGTGTTCAGAAAATTCATTTGTTGTCCTTGACGTGACACAGACACTAGGCAAAGGAGAAATAACTAGAGATCCCAAACAACAGTTAGAATCAGATGAGCATGTGAAATATATCAAAATGAACAAACAAATAAGTAGGAAAACACTTATTCATAACATTTAAGTACTTAGTAGTATTTTAGTATAAGAGAAATACACAAACACTAAAGTAGGAACAGAAGAAAGAAATGTAACTTCATACTGACTGAAAGGAGTCCACATATATTCCTTTAAACAAGAAATAACGGTATTTACAAGAATAACGAGTTTAATATAAAGTTAATAGATAGAGAGTTTTCAGTTTATTGAAAAACAGAGAAATGTCTATTCATATATACATTTTGGAAAAAATTAAAAACTATGGACGACAATGGAATCATGAAAATACTCACACATAATGTCTGTTTTTTTTTTTTTAAGAGATCTGAAGTGATTTTAATTATATTTCCTTCATTTTAAGCCAATTGTGAAATTTCATAGTGATTTCTGGGGTGGTGTAGAAGGAATACATCTTTCAGAATGATCAAGGTCATGGCTTGGTTGGCCAGAGAAGGTGAAGCAGAGGAGGCTTCACTGGGAAAGTTGGAGGAGCATGTGTCTTGGTCACTGTTCTGGGGTTGTGAAGACACACCATGACCAAGTCCTTAATTGGAACTTGCTTACAGATTCAGAGGTTTAGTCCATTGGCATCTTGATGTGGAGCTTGAAAGTTCGATTCTAAAACTTCTTTTATTTATTACGTCATTTATTACGTCTACTGGTGCCATCTTATAAATTGATGCAAGAAGTAAGTTCACAAAATGTGAGTGTCCAGTGATGGTAGAATTCCATGTTTCACAAAATCTGCAGCCTTTAAAGATTAAACATCTCACAAGATATTTTAATATATAAAATGGGCTAATAAGGGTGATTGACCCAAAGAGTTCTTATGAGAACTGATGATTTAAAGTAACAGACAATATTATCTAGCATATTTAAAATGTTCGATAAATGTTACTAGAAGTGTGACATGTTGTGTCTTCTCGAATACTATGATTCATAAAATGAGTATATCAGTTATCACCTAAAACAGGAATTTTATAAGGATGAAAGCAAGAATGCTTAATAATCTCATGAGATCAAAAATGAAAACCTGAATACCACTAAAAAGAAAAAAAAACAATTCTTTACAACCATCACTTTTGACACTTAAATCCCATTAGTTTTACATTTCAACTATAGTCAAAAATAGAATAAGCAGAAAGTACTTAATCAAATTCTAAATCACTGATTTTTAAACATGGTAGGTGGACCACAGTGACTGAGTTTGCTGACTCTGCTGAAATTTTATCTGCAGTAGAACAGACAATAAGTATATTTTTATAAGAAAGAACTAGCCACACCTGAGCAGTAAGCTATTTACAAGGGAATTTCATTGCCAGGGATCACTTCTCAAAAGCTATGTATAAAGATAATGGAGATGGTAGCTCCAACGGCCGTCAATGAGATGGTAGTAACAATGGTGGCTGTAGTTCCAAGATCCCTTTTCTGTCTGAAGAGAGTCATGGCGTGAGGGGCATCAATGGGCACAGGCACCCAGTGAGGCATGCGAGTAACCAGGGCATACCTAAATTTACTAGCATTCCAGCATTGGGCAAAAAAGCAAGTATCATTACCACAATTACTTGGCTCTATCTGGCTAATAATGAATAAAAATGGGGGATATAGACAAACAGGTATGGGCTTATAGGAAATATTATGAGAAGCCTTAACCCCTCGTTGGAACATGCTGCGTCAGTTCTAGAACTAGCAGTGGTGGTGTCCGAGGTCTGAGTAGGTTCAGGAGACCATTGCCCCCAGGGGCGAGACGTGCTCCATGCCAATTGACTAACTCCATGTTTTCCTCCAATTTTGAAAGTCATTTAAGGTTCTTAAATTATTTTTCCCTTTTTTCTTAAATTTTTCATCAATTACACTTTATTCATTCTGTATCCCCCCCATAAGCCCCTCCCTCCTCTCCTCGCAATCCCACCCTCCCTCCTCCCTCTGCTTGCATGCCACTCCCCAAGTCCACTAATAGGGGAGGTTCTCCTCTCCTTTCTGATCTCAGTCTGTCAGTTCACATCAAAAGTGGCTGTATTGTCCTCTACTGTGGCCTGGTAAGGCTGCTCTCCCCCACCCCCAGAGGGAGGTGATCAAAGAGAAGGCCAATCAGATTATGTCAGAGGCAGTCCCTCTTCACATTACTATGTAACCCAATTGGACTCTGAACTGCCCTGGGCTACATCTGTGCAAGGGTTCTAGGTTATCTCCATGAATAGTCCTTGGTTGGAGTATGAGTCTCTGGGAAGTTCCCTATGTTCAAATTTTCTTGTTCTGTTGCTCTCCTTGTGGAGACCCTGTCCTCTCCAGCTCTTACTATTTCCCAGTTCTTACCTAAAATTCCGTTCACCTGCCCAACAGTTGCCCATCTGGCTCAGCATCTGCTTTGATAGTCTGAAGGGCAGCGGCTTTCAGAGGCCCTCTGTGGTAGGTTCCTAGGTTGTTTCCTGTTTTCTTCTTCTTCTGATGTCCATCCTCTTTGCCTTTCTGGATGGGGATTGGACGTTTTAGTTAGGGTCCTCTCTCTTGCTTAGTTTCTTTACATGCACAGGTTTTAGTGGGTTTGTCCTATGTTGTATGTCTATATGAGTGAGAATATACCATGTGTGTCTTTTTGCTTCTGGGACAACTCACTCAGGATGATCCTTTCCAGATCCCACCATTTACCTGCAAATTTCATGATTTCCTTATTTTTCATTGCTGAGTAATATTCCATTGTGTAGATGTACCACAATTTCTGCATCCATTCTTCAGTTGAGGGGCATCTGGGTTGTTTCCAGCTTCTGGCTATTACAAATAAAGCTGCTACAAACACGGTTGAGCAAATGTCCTTTTTGTGTACTTGAGCCTCTTTTGGATATATGCCCAGTAGTGGTATGGCTGGATCTTGAGGAAGCGCTATTCCTAGTTGTCTGAGAAAGCGCCAGATTGATTTCCAGAGTGGTTGTACAAGTTTACATTCCCACCAGCAGTGGAGAAGGGTTTCCCTTTCTCCACAACCTCTCCAGCATGTGTTGTCACTTGAGTTTTTGATCTTGGCCATTCTCATGGGTGTAAGGTGAAATCTCAGGGTTGTTTTGATTTGCATTTCCCTAATGGCTAGTGAGGTTGAGCATTTCTTTAAGTGCTTCTCTGCCATTCGGTATTCCTCTACATAGAATTCTCTGTTTAGCTCTGTTCCCCATTTTTTAAGTGGATTACTTGGTTTGCTGCTTTTCAGCTTCTTTACTTCTTTATATATACTGGATATGAGAGCCATGAGTCATACTGGGCAGACTGCTCAGACCCTGAATAATCATTTAGCCAATGTAGCTCATGCCTTAGTTATACATAAAGGAATTAATGCTCAACTAAAAGGAAGCTTGATGGTGTTCAATCAGAGGATTGACCTCTTGCAGGAGCAAATAGATACCCTATGGCAAATCGCTCAACCTGGCTGTCAATGAAAGTATGCTGGACTTTGTGTCACTAGCATACAACATGAGAATTTTTCCTGTGCTGCAAATCTGTCTAAACAATTGTCGAGCTATATTTTAGGTAATTGGACTGGAGAATTCGATACTATGATGGAGCAGCTGAGAGTGGCCATTGTCACAGTAAATTCTACCAGAGTGGACGCAGGACTAGCCACAGGATTATCAACATGGATTGCTGCAGCCATGAATCATCTGAAGGAATGGGCGGGCATGGGAGCGTTAGCAGGCCTTCTGGTGTTGGTCTCCTTGGTTTGCCTGTGGTATATATGCAAGATTAGAGTCTCACAACAGTGTGATGCAGCCATGATCATTCAGGCCTTTACAGCCATTGAAGCAGGACATTCTCCCCAAACATGGTTGGATACCATAAAAAGCTAAAATGATACGCTCAGGATGCGAGGCTTAGCACTGCACTCAGGGTCAGCCGCTTTGGACCCAGAGAAGAGCATGTCTGATTGCATGCGGGTTGATGCCCCAGGTCCCGCCTCTGAGAAAAAGGTATCGGACGAGTCTGATGCTCTTTGGGTGGATGACACCTAAATGAACATCTGTACAAAGTCCCAATTTATTTCTAATATCAGAGATCAGACCTCTACTCTTGCCTGATGCGTCTAAAACAAAAAGGGGGAACTGTAGAGAGCTGCGGAATGCCGCGCCTTAAAGATGGAGCTGGTTTCCGCCTTCCACCTTACCGATGGTGAGTGCTCTCTGTCACGAACAACTCCACATTTGGCTAAGGCCGAGGATCTGGCTTGCTTCCGTGTATGTGGACCTATCTGCATTGCCCCCGTGGCACGCCTGGGTTGGCTACCCAGAGGCTATTTAAGCTGTGGGCTGGCTTTCCCCGGGGTCCGAGGATTGTTCAATGTTCCTGAATAAACAGCATTGAAAAAAAAAAAAAGATAATGGAGATGGGAATACTCTGTGACATTCAAAGCTAAGTGTACACAGAGGAATCCAGTGGGTCTTTCAAATATTTCCAGGTATAGTTTTAACCATCCTTAAATCCAGATATGTGTTTCTTAAATATAATTTTGGAGGAAATGTTTCCCTTTCTTAAGTGAGAATATTCATGTTTAGTTTTGGAAAATTTGTCCTTTCTTCCTGTGCTCAATCTCTCTATACTTATTGGACCATCAGGTTGCAGAGGCAGGGTTGTGGAGCAGGACTAGCCAGATCATCAATGAAAATCTATGATATAATATTATACAGGGTTGTTTTAGCAATTCTGTTTTTTTGTTGTTGTTGTTTTGTTTTGTTTTGTTTTTGTTTTTTTTGTTTGTTTGTTTCTCCATATGTAATTGAGAATTGTTCTTTCAAGGTCTGGGAAGAATTGTGTTGGTATTTTAATGGGAATTGCATTGAATCTGAGGATTGGCTTTGGTAGTATGGCCATTTTCACTATGTTAATCCGATCAATACATGAGCAAGGGAGATCTTTCCATCTTCTGATATCTTCTTCAATTTCTTTCTTCAGAGACATGATTTTTTTTTTCATTCATCTTTCACTTGCTTGGTTAGAGTCACACCAAGCTATATTACTTTATTTCTGGCTTTTATAAAGGGTGTTTCCATAATTTCCTTCTCAGCCAATTTGCCTTTTGTATACGGGAGGACTTCTGATTTTTGTTGTGCTAATTTTGAATCTAGCTACTTTGCTGAGAGTGTTTATCAGCTGAAGGAGTTCTGTGGTAGAAATTTTGGGATAGCTCATGTGTACTATCGTATCATCTATGAGAAGTAATACTTTGACTTCTTGGAGAAAGTGGAACCTTATTCCTCTGATGGTGGGAATGTAAACTTATACAACCACTTTGGAAATCAATTTGGTGCTTTCTCAGAAAATTGGGAATAGTGCTACCTCAAGATCCACCTATACCACCCCTGGGCATATATCTGAAGATGTTCAAACATACAACAAGAACATTTGCTCAGCTATGTTCATAGAAGCTTTATTTGTATTAGCCAGAATCTGTAAACAACCTAGATGTCCCTCAAAGGAAGAATGGATGCAGAAATTGTGGTACATTTACACAATGGAATACTACTCAGCTATTAAAAACAAGGAAATCAGGAAATTTGCAGACATTGTTGGAACTAGGAAATAGCATCCTGAATGAGGTAACCTGAAAGCAGGAAAACACACATGGTATATACTCACTTGTAATGGATATTAGCCATATAACATAGGCTAAGAATACTAAAATTTATAGACCTAAAGAAGCTAAACAACGGGGAAGACCCTAGAGAAGATGCTTAATCCTCACTCAGAAAGGCAAACAGGATAGACATCGGAAGTAGAAAAAGACAGGGAACAGGACAGGGTTCTTCCACAGGGGACCTCTTAAAGACTCTACCCAGCTGAATATCTAAGCAGTTGCTGGGACTCACAGCCAAACTTTGCGCAAAGTGCACAAAATCTTGTGGAAGAAGTGGGAGAGAGAAAGACCTGAAGGGGACAGGAGCTCTATAAGAAGACCAACAGAGCCAAAAGTTTCTGGGCCAATGTTCCCCTGCAGAGACTGATGAATCAACCAATAACCATGAATGGAGAGGACCTAGACCCCTGCTCAGATGTGGCCCATGGGCATCTCAGTCTCAATGGGGGTTCTCTAGTAAGGGGAGAAGGGGCACTCTCCAGCATAAACTCAGTGCCAGGCTCTTTGATCATCTTCCCCTGGTGATGCAGTCTTGTCAGGCCACAGGGGAAGAGGATGCAGACAATCCTGTTGAGACCTGATAGACTAGGGTCAGATAGTAAGGGAAGAGGAACTCCCCTATCAGTGGACTAGGAGAGGAGTATGGAGAGGGAGGGAGAGTGGGACCGGGAGGAGTGAGAACGAGAGCTACAGACAGGATTCAAAGTGGATAAATTGTGATAATAACAGTAATAATGATGATGAGGAATAGAAACAAAAAATAAAAAATAAAAAGAAATCCATGATCTATAAAAGGTGAGGCAGGAATGGCTATAGAACTCAGATCAAGTCCATACAGTCAGGGACAGATATTTTTTTATGTCAGGCAATAAGAACATCTTTTACTGAGCATGCCTCTATAGCAAAAATTATCCCTGCATCTGCCACACTTCGTAGCAGAAATATTTCAACAAAAACATCCCTGTGTTTAGGTAAGGCCTGCATTCATTTTTTGTTGTTTGTTTGCATCTTAATATTTTTCTCCATTTATTTATTTATTTAACCACTTTACATCCTGATCCCAGCTCCTTCCTTCCTCTCCTCCCAGTTCCACCCCCACACTCCCCGCTTCCCATCTCCACTTTCTCCTAGAGAAGTGGGGGGCCCCAGTTGGTACCAATACAGCGGTGCATATCAAGTCACAGTAGGACTCCTCTCCCATCTGAGAGTAATAAGGCAGGCCAGGTAGGGGAAAGTGACCCAGAAACAAGCAACAGAGTCAGAGACAGCCCCTACTCCCACTGTTAGGGAATCCACATTATGACTAAGCTGCACATCTCTTAGATATGTGCAGATGGCCTAGATCCAGCCCATGCATGTTGTTTGGTGGTTCAGTCCTTGTGTGTCCTCATAGGCCCAGGTTAGATTACACTGTAGGTATTCTTGTGGTGTCCTAAACTCTCTGGCTTCCTGTATCTTTCCTCCAACTCTTCCACAGAACTCCTTGAGCTTTGCCCATTTCTTAGCCTGGGGTCTCTGCATCTGGGCCAGACTTCTTGTTTGTTTATTTGTTTTTTTAACGTTTTTTCACAATTTATTCATTATATATCCTGATTGTTGAAGCCGTCTTCCTCAACTCCTCCTAGTCCCACTCTCCTTCCCTCTTCCTCCCTATTACCTTCCCCTAGTCCACTGAAAAGGGAAGTTCTCCTCCTCTGCCTTCTGCTTATCAAGTCTCATCAGAACTGCTTGGGTCTTCTTCCTCTGTAGCCTAGCAAGAGCATATCACCAGGGTTAAGTAATCAAAGTGCAGGCAATTGAATTCATGACAAAGGCAGTTCCTGCTCCCCTTATTCGGTACCTACATGAAGACTGAACTCTGATCAGCTACATCTGAGCAATGCCTCTAGGTCCTCTCCATTCAGCATTTTTATACAAGGCAGTTACCTGCAGAGGTCTTTGTGTCAATGGGGCCTGCATTTATTATTTTAAATTAATTAATCTGTTTATTCATTTTACATTACAATTGTATCCCTGCCTCCTCTCCTCTCTTACCTACCCTCTCTTCCTTTTTCACCGTCTCCCCTCCCCTATTCCAGAGAAAAAGAGAAGCCTCTCCCTCATCATCTGACCACAGCTCATCAAGTTTCATCAAGACTGAGCACATCCTCTTCCCCTGTAATCTGGCTAGGCAGCCTTGCCAGGGGAAAATGATCAAAAAGGAGGTAAGAGAGTAGTCCATGTCAGAGACAGCCCCTGTTCCTCTTACTAGGGAATCAATGTTAACCCTGAGCTGCCCATTAGCTACATCTGTGGAAGGGGCTATGACCAGTCCATGCATGGTCCTTGGTTGGTGCTTCAGTCTCCACAAGTGCTCTGAGCTCTGGTTAGTTGGCTCTGCTGATCTTCTTGTGGAGCTCTTATCACTTACAGTTCCTTCTCTCTTTCCCTCCACTTTTTCACAAGACTCTCTATGCTTTGCCCAATTATCTGGCTGTGAGTATCTGTATCTCTTTAGATCTGCTGCTGGGTGGAGCCTCTCAACACACAGCTATGCTAAGCCCCTGTCTGCAGGCATAGCATAGGGCTGTTAATAGTGTTAGAGGTTGGCTTTCTCCCATGGTGTGGCCAGCCATTGGTTGGACATTCCCTCAATCTCTGCTCTAACTTTATCCCTGCACATGTTGTAGTCATGGTAAATTTTGAGTCAATTTTTTTTTGTGGGAGAATTGGTAGTCCCCTTTATCCACTAGGAGTCCTGTCTACTTAGAGGGTATCCTCTCCAGTCTCCATGACCCCTGCTACTAGGAGTCTCAGGAACAGTGACCACAAAATCCCCCCAGAATTGTATGTCTTAGATCTCCAGTTTGTCACAGAGATGATCCTGCCCATGGTTTCTCTCCGGAGGCCTTCTGTCCTCCCACACTCTGTTCTCCCCAGGTCATACCCTCAATTCTTTCTGTGCTCTCTCTTCTTCCTTGTCTCCTCTCTTTAACCACTACCTCTGTCTTTTTTATTTCCCCTTTTGCTGGTGGAATGCAAACTTGTACAACCACTTTGGAAAACAATCTGGCGCTTTCTCAAAAAACTGGAAATAAATCTACTTCAAGATTAAAGTCCAGGTGGATCAAAGATCTCAACATAAAAACAGACACACTAAAAAGTGTGAGGAAAAATGGGGAACAACCTTGTACTCAATAACACAGGAGAAAATTTCCTGAACACCACACCAGCTCAGGATCTAAGACCTACAATTAATAAATGGAAACTTAACTGTTTCTGTAAAGCAAAGGACATTTTAACAGAACAAAAATGACAGCCTACAGACTGTAAAAAGATCTTCACCAACCTCACATCTGATAGAGTTAATATCAAGAATCTATAAAGAATTCAAGGAATTAGACACCAACAAAACAAATAATCCAATTTAAAAATGGGGTACACAGCTAAACAGAGAATTCTCAACAGAGGAATATCAAATGACACAGAAAAACTTAAAGAAATGCTCAACATCCTTAGTCATCAGGGAAATGTAAATCAAAACAATTCTGAGATTCCATCTTAGACCTACCGGAATGGATAAGATCAAAAACTCAAGTGACAACACATGCAGGAGAGGAAGTGGAGAAAGGGGAACCCTCCTCCACTGCTTGTGGGCATGCAAACAGGTACAACCACTTTGGAAATTAATCTAGCACTTTCTCAAAAAATTGGAAATGCACTACCTCAAGATCCAGCTATACCATTCCTAGGCATATACCCAAAAGATGCCCCACCATTCAGCAAGGACATTTGCTCAACTATGTTCATGGGACTTTTATTTTTAAGAGCCAGAATCTGGAAACAACTGAGGAATGGATACAGAAATTGTGACACATTTACACAATGAAATATTACTCAGCTATTAAAAACAAGGAAATTATGAAATTTGCAGGCAAATGGATGGAACTAGAAAAGATCTTCCTGAGTTTGGTAACCCAGAAACAAAAAGACAGGCATTTGTAAGCAGACATTAGCTGTATAATATAGGATAAGCATACTAAAATCTATAGCCCTAAAGAAACTCAACACTAAGGAGGACCCTAGGAAGGATGCTTAAATTTAATTCAGAAAGGCAATCAGGATAGACACCAGAAGCAGAGGAAGAAAGGAAATAGGATGGGAGCCTACTCTAACATAAAGGGTCCTCTGAAAGGCTCCACTTAACAGGGGATGGAAGCAGATCCTCAGACTCACAGCCAAATTTTGGGCAGAGAGCAGAGAGTCTTGTGGAAGAAGGGGGTTTGGAAAGAAAGACGTGGAAGGGACCAGAGCACCACAAGGAGATTAATAAAACTAAAAGATCTGAGCCCAGGGTGTCCTGAAGAGACTGATGAACCAACCAAGGACCATGCATGGAGAAGATCTAGACCCCTGCTCAGATGTAGCTGATTGGCAGCTTGGTCTCATTGTGGATTACGGTGTAAAGGGAGCAAGAGTTGGCTCTGTCATGAACTCGATTGCTTGATCTTTGATCACTTACTCCTAGAGATGCAATCTTGCCAGACCATAAAGGATAGAGGATACAGGCAGTCCTGATGACACTTGATCCACTATAGGCAGATGGCAGAGGAAGAGAACTTGCCCTTTTAGTGGACTAGGGGGAAAGGATGGGGGAAAGAGGGAGGGAGGGAGGACCTGGATGAATAAATTGTGAAAAAATTAAAATTAAAAAAGACCCAGATATACCCCTCCTGGACATATATCTGAAAGATGTTCAACCAAACAACAAGAACACATGCTCAGTTATGTTCCTAACAGTTTTATTTGTAATAGAAACAACCTAGATGTCCCTCAACTAAAGAATGGATACAAAAACTGTGGTACATCTACACAAGGGCCTATATTCTTATGTACTGCAATTACCTGGAGAAGTATCTGAGTTCCTTACTGAGCACTCAGTTTCAGCCCATGGCACCATGATTACTAGAGAGAGCTCTGTACAAGAGCACACTGGCAGAGTTGAACAGTACTTGAGTAGGGAGTAAGGATTAAAAACTATTTTAAATTTTTTAATAAATTACAGTTTATTCGCTTTGCATCCCAGCTATAGACCCCTCTCCCATCCCTTCTCAGTCACACCTTCTCTCCCTCTTCTTCTTCTATGTCCCTCTCCCAGTCCAATGATAAGGGAGGTCATCTTTCCCTTTCATCTGGCCATAGCCTATCATGTCTCATCAGGACTGGCTGTACTGTCTTCCTCTGTGGACTTGTAAGGCTGATACACTCTCATGGTGGAGGTGATCAAAGAGCCAGCCCCTGAGTACAGAGATATTCCCTGTTGCCATTACTAGAGAACACTCTTAGATACTGAACTGCCATGGGCTACAAATGTGCAGGGGTTCTAGGTTATCTCCATGTATGGTCCTTGTTTGGAGGACCCTGGGTAAGATGCTCAATTTTCATTCAGAAAGGCAAATGGGATGGACATCAGAAGAGGGAGAAAATAGTGAATAGGACAGGAGCCCACCACAGAGGGTGGCTGAAAGACTCTACCCTGCAGGGTATCAAAACATGTGCTGAGACTCACAGCCAAACTTTGGGCAGAGTGCAGGGAATCTTATGAAAGAAGGAAAAGAAAGAAAGACCTGGAGGGAACAGGAGGTCTACAAGGAGAGTAACAGAACCAAAAAATATGGGCTCAGGGGTCTTTTGTAAGGATTGAAAATTTAAAAAAAAATCATGATTTGCTTGTTTTCAATTGCTGAGTAGTATTCCATCGTGCAAAGATACTGCAATTTCTGGGTCCATTCCTCATTTAAGGGACAGCTCAGTTGTTTCCAGGTTCTGGCTATTATGAATAAAGCTGCTACAAACATGGTTGAGCAAATGACCTTGTTATGTACTAGAGCATCTTTTGGATATATGCCTAGGAGTGGTATAGCTGGATCTTGAGAAAGCACTATTCCTAATTTTCTGAGAAAGCACCGGATTGATTTCCAAAGGAGTTGTACAAGTTTACATTGCTTCAAAATGGAGGAGGGTTCCCTTCTCCACATACTCCGCAACATGTGTTGTCACTTGAGTTTTGATCTTGGCCATTCTGATGGGTGTAAGGTGAAGAAATCTCAGGGTCATTTTGATTTGCATTTCCCTGATGACTATGAACTTTGAATATTTCTTTAAATGTTTTCCTGCCATTCGATATTCCTCTATTGATAATTCTCTGTTTAGCTCTGTACCCATTATTTTTTTAAATTGGATTACTGGATTTGTTGCTTTGTAACTCCTTGAGTTCTTTATATATTCTGTATATTAGGTATTAGCCCTCTGCCAGATATAGGGTTAGTGAAGATCCTTTCCCCAACTGTCTGAAGGCTGTTGTTTGTTCTGAAGACAGTGTCCTTTGCTTTACAGAAGCTTTTAAGTTTCATGAGGTCCTGTTAATTGATTTTTCATCTTAGAACCTGTGTTGTTGGTGTTCTGTTCAGGAAGTTGTCTGCTGTGCCAATGAGTTCAAGGCTCTTCCCCTCTTTTCTTCTAATAGGCTTAGTGTGTCTGGTTTTATGTTGAGGTCTTTGATCCACTTGGACTCAGGCAAATGGGAACTAGAAAAGATCATCCTGAATGAGGTATCCCAAAAGCAGAAAGATACACATGGGATATACCCACTGTTAAGTGGATATTAGACATATAATATAGGATAAACATACTACAATCTGTACACCTAAAGAAGCTAAACAAGATGAGGACCCTGGGTAAGATGATCAATCATCATTCAGAAAAGCATAAGTGATGGACATAGAAAGGGACAGAAAACAAGGAACAGGACAGGAGCCTACCACAGAGAACAGAGGACTTCTGAAAGACTCTACCCAGGCCTGTATTAAAGCAGATTCTAAGACTCATAGC
Source organism: Meriones unguiculatus (assembly GCF_030254825.1). Lineage (NCBI taxonomy): Eukaryota > Metazoa > Chordata > Mammalia > Rodentia > Muridae > Meriones > Meriones unguiculatus. The sequence continues at coordinate 34,515,214 of NC_083353.1, read as the reverse complement.
CAAACTCTGGGCTGAGTGCAGGGAATATTATGAATGAAGGGGGAGATGAAAGTCTGGAGGGAACAGGAGCTCCACAAGGAGAGCAACAGAACCAAAACATCTGGGCACAATGGTCTTTTCTGAGACTGTTACTCCAACCAAGAACCATTCATGGAGATAACATAGAACCCCTGCAGAGATGTAGCCCATGGCAATTCAGTCTCCAAGTGGGTAACCCAGTAAGGGGAACAGGGACTGTCTTTGATATGAACTCAGTGGCTGGCTCTTTGACTGAAGGGGAGAAGAACCTACCATATCAGTGGACTGAGGGAAGGGTATGGGAGGAATAGAGGGCAGAAAGATGGGACTGGGAGGGGCCAAAGGAGGGGACTACAGCTGGGATACAAAATGAATAAACTGTAATTAATAATAATAATAATAATAATAAAATATAACACACAGGATTAGCTAGAGAGGGCTGTCAAGAAAAACTGTGGCACTTGGTTTATTCCATATTCCTTTTCTTTCATCAGAGCAAAGCACCTCAATAGAATGAAGGGGTTCATGGAGAGGTCAAACTGTTTACCTCAGCCACCCTTCTGTGTGATCCTCACACAAACAGATTGAAGCAGCTTGGCAAAACATCCTGCTTATCTCTGTCTCAAGGTGAAGGCAAGGGTGAAACATGTTTTTCACTGAAAACTCAGTAACAAAGCATCCTGACAAACAAGCAGCTCTCCACATCTCTGAGTCCCTTACTGAGCACACAGTTTTGGCCCATAGCTCCATCATTACTGGCATAGGAACAGTAACAGAGCTGAGACCTTCATGTCACTCATTAGTTTTAGTAAAAAAAAAAAAAAATTAAAATAAGGATGAAAACACAATAAGAATTAAATAATACCAGAAAAGTATTTCTCTGTTGATCTATGTGCTGTGATATTACTCAACACTTCTATCCAAAGATTCAGTTGGAATTGATATCTGGCCTGGGAGGATATGTGCCAACATTATCTCATGGTTGAGAAACATCAGCTGATGTCTCTTAAACACTTATTTTACCGAGTGTATATAATGAATAACACTCATATTTTGTCATGTGGGCTTAACCACGTTAAGGTGGTTGTGTATCTAAGCTTAGGCAACTCATATGCTACAGTTTACAGGTTATTGAAGCAGATAACCAGGGCTGCAGCTTCAGTCTAAAGCCAAACTCCTGAGAAGCAGCTCTGCTTTTTTTTTTCTTTTGTTCCAGATAAGAACATGGTTGTCTCCACTTGCAAAAAGAGCCATCTCTCTTAATTCTTTCCGACCCATTCAGGCTCTAGTGGTTAAACGATGCCCATCTGCTTCAAAGAGGATGATTATTATATCTAACTCTTCAAAATAAAATGTTAATACTTTTAGAAACACTTATATACATGCACTCTAGAAATGTTTAGCCAGATATCTAGACATTCTTTAGTTCAGCAAGTGGACACATTAATGTAGACATCTTATAAGGGCTGGAGAATTGACTCACTTTCATGAAGTACAAAGTCATAATTCTGAAGCAATTAATACTGTAAGACCTGGGGTCTCACAGCTCAGGAGTTTAATCGCGCCCTTCCCAGAAACTCCCCAGACCAAGACTCGTTGCAAAAGCAAGAGGTTTATTAACCATTGTACAACGGGGTCACCCCTGCCGGTCAGCAAAGAGTGGCACGGGGAGACAAAGGCCTTTAGGTTTTTAAAAGAAAACTTGCAGGAGATTTGAAGTTTTAGTTTTGGCAATTTAGGATTGGATGAGGAAGCTATAAAGTAAGATAATTGGTTAGTCTTAGGTGCTCAAGCTTGGCCAATCCTGCCAAGTGTGGATGCAGCTGCAATTGAAGGTGGGGGTGGTTAGCTCATCCTTGAAGATTAGGGCTGTGGGCTCTTGGCTGGAGGTCAAAAGCTACTCAGAAGAAGTCTAGGTTTGTTGCTAAGAAATGCTATCTCAAGTACAAGGGTCTGGTCGTTCTTTTGCTGAGTGAAGGTCATTGCTTGCTTGCCCTTTTTTTATATCTGTCCTCACAGATAGGGTCACATTCCTTCATTCTCTGAAAGGCACTAAGAGGCTTTAGCTTAACCTGGACCTAAAACTCAAAACTATAGGCTTTAGAAGACATATAGGTTACAAAGTTAACCTAACCCTTTCAATACCAATCAAATGTAGCTAGAACATCACCAAGGAATTCGGCACAAAGTTAAACCTCCAATTCCTAAGTAATAATAATGATAATAATAATAAATTATATATAATATCTCTGACATACTATGTTATACATAATAATAGTTACTATTATTAATTAGCACAAAGGCTAACTGGCTTAAGGTTATGTGACAAGAACACTCTTGAAAATGAATAAGATAAGCAAAGTGCACAGTGAGTTCTCTAGAACATTTCGATTATTAGTTCAAATGACAGAAATATGTGGCCATCTAGCCATCCTCAACCCTTTCCTCATCTCCATCATGCTAGCTAGTAGAGCTGAGAAGAAACTAATGCATTGCTACCAGAGCAATAAAATACAAATATATAAACACAACTGACACATCAGTAAATTGAAATAAAATAATAAATGTCTGTTCTAAATAGAAATATTAATTGATGGCATTTCCTCACAAGCTCCCATGCTTAAGACAGAAACACTCAATTGCTGCAGTAATCTGCTCTTAAATCATATATTTGAAGAGTTCACCTAAACTAACTGCACCCTGCCATTGTCTACCTTGTTAGAACACCTGATGAGCTCCATAATTAGGGAAGGCTTACAGTTTAGTTTAGCAAGTGAAAACAGAAACTTGATAATGGAATGGAAAACTAGTAGCCAAATAGATGTTTATCAAGTGTTCTTTTATCTTCCCATGTGAAATAAGGGCAGGAGTGGAACAGCACAGCCAAAGTCTTATCAGGCTTTTTGTGCCATGCAGGTGGTAGGTACGTTTTCTCTAGGGAGGCAGGTGTCAGCTCCAGGATGAAGGTTACTTGACTCTTCCAGCGGCATTCACAGGAACTCTGGATGTGTCAGCCAGGCCTGTGCTGTTTGCACTCAGCCTCTTGTCACAGTTTCAAAATGTGTGAAAGCCACCAAATTAGACAGCATCATGTGACACTATGAACATTTTTCTTTCTTGTTTTTCATTGTTAGAAATTGTAACTGACCTGCATAAGTAATTTCTTCCACACTGATTAAATAGCTGAGCTTTGGTGAGAATCATTCGCTGATAATGAAGTAAGGGAAATTTGCTTCAGTAACTCAAGTGTGACAGAAATGTCAGCTATGAAAAACATAACATTTTATCCCTGAAATACAGAATAATTTCTCTTTTTTCTCCCTGCAACACCATATGATCTACAAATCTGGTTTTGTTAACTCCTCAGGAAAATCTCATAGATTAGGAATATTCTTGTTCCTCACTAATTATGTTACTCGTTTCCAAACTAAGTCTCTATTTTCTTAGTAAATGGTTTTTACTCTAGTTCTGAATTCCTTCGTGGCAGTAAGCCAAGACATAAAGAAAACATAATTCATTAAAATGGACTCTAAGTGGAACTAGGGAAGCCTCATTTATTTTTGTCCATTTTTCCTGGCTTGTGCTATAAGGGTAGCTTTGGAAGTTCAGTGTAGTGCACCTTTCTTACTTCTGCCAGCTCTAGGTAAGCCAGCTGTCGCTCTTAGCATTCCACATTTTCTACATCAGCAGAGCTCAGAGTCTTTGCTATGCAAGTGCTGTGATTGTGTTTAATTACAGTGTTATGTAACTCTGCAGAATCACCAAGGTGTGATGATATTTAGAGGTGACAGTAAAAGCATCATTTCTATGAAGTGTTATACAGAGAAACCATGTACATGGAATCTTAAACTTCCCCAAACAGCTAATGGGAACATTTTTTTTTCCTCTACAGCATTTTGTTCTTACAGAAATAGCTAGTTAGGAGTTTGGTCATTGAGACACTGCTATAATACACCTACCAAGTTAGCAAGTAGATCCTGTGCACTCTCCATGGGGGTCTAAAGTGCACTCATCACATGGTCAACAATGATGAACTTAAGGCAGATGGACTAGCATCTTGTATTAACTTTTAGCACATTTGAATGAAGAATAAACTAACATGAGAATTACTTGCAGAATTACTTGAGGTGCTTTCTTTTGAAATGTTCCCAAAGCTCTGTCTTATCACAACATTAACATTATTTGTAAAATTGCTTAGATGATGTCTATAAAAATGAGCATCGACTACACATATCCTTATGGAACAGATTATGGCTCAGAAATATATTGCTGTGCAGGTAGGAAATTTATGTCAACATGAAAAATTCTCTAGAAATCCTGAAATTATGTGATGATCTGGGATATTAGTGTAGCTTATAGAAGCAGTGGACAGGATGTTGAGGGCAGTAATTGTGAATGAGGAGTGTTGGTGAAAAGATAGACCACAAGATCACAGGAACTCAGTGTAAAACTTGTGAACACAAACCTGCTTCTGGTTGCCTAGTACCCTATTATGTCATCATGTGTCACCGGTAGGTGGCCACACCTGGAAGGCGTGGTTACCTTGCCCCTTAAAGGGACCAGCCTGCCATGTGGTCCCTCTCTTGGTCTCTATTGCTCCTGGCTTTTTCTCTCTTGGCCTCTTGGCCTTCTCCCCTTTCTCTATAGGGGATCCCCCTCTCTCTCTTTTTCCCTTCTCTCTCTTCCTCCCCATTATGTCCTGCTCTCCCTACTTCTCTCCCTCTCTTCATATCCGCCTAATAAACCTCTTTTATAAAGGAAAAAAAAAGAAAACAACTTGTGAACAAACTGAAGTGTAAGCATACAACATTACATTCCCGGGGAGTGAGGAAAGAGCAGCAGTGTTGAAAACTAGAATTCATCCATTCAGATATCTATAAAGGAAGAAAGTAACTGGTTTTCTATCTTAGTTCACAAATAAATAGTACCAGATGAAAAAGTAAAAGATGATAACCAATGAGGAGTCTAGATGGTAACAGAAAATAAATTTATCATTAATAAACATTTCTTTCAAACAAACTCATAACCTTAACCACATGAGGTTCAAGTACAGCTTGATAACATTCTAATCATTCAAATTAAGGGCTCTTTTTGCAAAACCACCCCATTATCAAAGCAAAAAGAGGGGTCTGGAAAATGGTTCATCAAGAAAAAGTTACTGTTGTACAGGCCTGATGAAATTAGTTTAATCCAAGAACATGGGGAAAATTCTAATGCAGTGGCATGCATTTGCAGTCCTAGCAACTCTGTTACAACATGGGATGCCATGTTGATACAGGAAATCATCCCAAAACTCAAAGATGGACTAGCCTGGAGTACAGAGAAGCAGAACAAGAAGGTGTCCTTGCCTCTACAAGCTCAAAAGAGGCAACCAACTTCAGAAAGGTTTCCTTTGACCTCCACACGTGTCATGCATGTACATACACAAACATACACACACACACACACAGGCTTAAAGAAAAATAAAATGAAAAGTGGAGTCAACACTTAAGTAAAGACATCTGTAAAACTAAATTTATAAGAAATTGAATACAATTTAAAAAGGACGATCTGCTCAAGATAAATTTATTAAGTCAGTATACACTTCTTATAACAAAATACTCTAGTAGGTACCACACAAATTTAACATAACAAGTGTTCATTCACACTTCATGATGGATGAAAATTTTAACACCATTTAATGCTTATAGAAAAAAAGCCATTCTTTGGGGAAAAAATAACAGTAGAAATACCTCAAATCTTTATGCTGAATAACCAGTAGAACATATCTATGGTACAGACCAAAACCAGCAAAATCAGCTCAAACATGCAAATAGCTGTTCGTAATGGCTCCCTTTGCATCAAACTAATATATTTTGTTTAAATAAAACTGGACATTTTGGCTATAATATTGGTCTTAAAATTTTCTTCCATGCCTTTATAACCCCAGGACAGTTCTATATTCATAGTCCAAAAGTTTAGAGGAAAACTGCACTTTCTAAAAGAGTAACTGAAAAAACTCTGAAAGTATGAGAAAATTGTATTCTTTAATGTAAGAAATGGACCTGAAATTCTTGACATAATCAAATTCAGACAAGACCCTGGGAATGCCTCTTTGTCTCCCAATGGTGTGTAACTGCACTCTTATGAATGACTCCCATTTCCTCTTTATATAAATATAGAGCAGTGCCTGTTGGCACAGTTCACCAAAATTTAGCTTTCACTATGAAAAAGAAAATGGCAACAAAACCTAATCAAAGAGTTGATTGATGTATACTTTTTCTAAATGTCATACAAATTCATACATTTCCTTAATTATAATTTCTTAAAGCTAGTTTTGTCAGGGAGGCCAGAGAAGACTTAGGAATCAAAAGGAACATGGTGATTTATTTTTGTGGTGTGGGTTGTAAGGGTTGCTTAAGGAACACTGACAGCTTAGTAGACTCTGACCAAAACTGTTTATGCCTCAGAAAAGTGATGTGGAAGTTGTTATGCAACCTAAAGGACTCAGAGCATCTCCAACTTTCTCATGGCTACTATTACTTGTATTTAATGAGTGTTGGCTTTCCTTTGTTTCTTATTCAGAAAACATTGGTTGTAGACTACACTGGTCTCAAATTCACAGCTATCTACCTGCCTCTGCCTCTCAAGATCTGAGATTACAGGTATCTGCCACCATGCCTTATAATCCACAAACTTAAAGAAGCTAAATAACAAGGAAGCCCCTAGAGAGGATGTTTAGTTCTCATTTAGAAGGACAAATAGAGAGGAGCTTCACAAGGAAGAGCAACAGAACCAAGAAAGCTGGGCATAGGCATCTTTTCAGAGACTGATACTCTAACCAAGGACCATGGATGGAGATAACCTAGAACCCCTGCACAGATGTAGTCCATGGCAGCTCATTCTCCAAGTGGGTTCCCTAGTAAGGGGAACAGTAACTGTCTCTGACATGAACTCAGTGGCTGGCTCTCGGATCACCTCCCCAGAAGCCTTACCAGTCTACAGAGGAAACAAATGCAGCCAAACCTGGTAGGCTAGGGTCAGATGGAAGAGGAGGATTTCCCCTATCAGTGCTCTTGGAGAGGGTCATGGGAGAAGATCAGGGAAGTACGGTTAGGTTGGGATAGAATGAGGGAGGGGGCTACAGCTGGGATACAAAGTTAATAAACTGTAATTAATATAAAAATAAAAATAAATTTTAAAAGAAGGATAAATAGAATAAACAGCTGAAGTGGGTGAAGAGAGGTAACAGGATGGTAGCCTACCATAAAGATCCCCTAAAAGATTCCACGCAACAGGGGATCAAAGCAGATGTTTAGACTCATAGCCAAATTTTGGACAGAGTGCAGGGAGTCATAGAAAAGAGTCGGCGAATAGGAGGACACAGAGCAGACAGGAGCTCCTTAAGAAGAGCAACAGAGCCAACAAATCTAGGCCCAGGAGTTCCTGCAAAGACTTATGCACAAACCAGGGACCATTCATAAAGAAGACTGAGACCCCCTGCTCAGATGTTGCCCATAAACAGCTCAGTCTTCCTGTGGGTTCCTAGTAAGCAGAGCAGGGGCTGTCTCTGACATGGACTCTGTTGCCCACTCTTTGACCACTTCCCACTGGTGGGGCAGCCTTGCCAGTCCATAGAGGAAGAGGATGAAAGCAGTCCTAATGAGACTTGGTAGGCTGTGATCAGGTGGTAGGGGAGGGGCCTCCCCCTTCTGAGAAATGGGGGTGGTGAATATGGTGGAAGGAGGGATTGTGAGACTGGGAGGACATAAGGAAGGGAAAACTACAGCTGAAATGTAAAGTAAATAAATTATAAAAAATAAAGTTGAATGTGTGTGTGTGATATTGTTCAGTCACAACAAACGAAATGATGTCATTTGCAGCAACATGGATGGAACTGGAAATTATTGCATCAGATAAATTAAGCCAGGGACCAAAAAACAGCGTATACCTTTCCCGTCTTCTGAGAACATTATTGTCACTGGAGTCAAGAGTCAGGTGACTGTTAGAGCAAACAGAGAACTGTGGGAGGGGCAAGTGGGAAGCTGCCCTGTAGGGTAGTTACATTCCTACCATGAGGATCTGCGCATGGGCAGACCATACACAATGACAATGTGCTGCTCATTACAAAAGAATTGAGAGGAAGGATTTTGAAAGTTTGCACCATTGAATAAAAGTAAGTATATGTAATTCAGTTATGTGTATATATTAAATTGAATATACAACACATAGAATGTAGATAACATATATAATTCTATATAATATACAGATATACAATATAATATATATATTTTCTATTACGTATATGCTGTATAATATATACCATTATATATAACATTTAACTTTACTGATATATAAGCTATATATGTACTGAAAAATTGTACTGTAATTTGTTTATATATAATTCAATATTATTTATTAGTTAGAACATAACTGTAATATAATAAAAGTTATTACATAAAAGGACAAAAGTACGTATAACTTCAATACATAAGCAAATGGGAAAATATTTTCACTCCATAAAATAAGTTATGAAACTTATATATAAGGAACAAAGTAAAATAGGGGACATTGTAAAAACATCATTGAAATTACTATACCATTAATGTTCTATACATTATCAGAAAAATATATATAGAATTCCTATAAAAATTCTGAATATTTTTAGCTTTTTCTGGATAATTTAGCTCAACAAAACAGAAATGGGTAGCATGTATATCTCTATATTGCTTTGCTCAGAATCTGTAAAAATGACATTTGATAATTAGGTATAAACATATACCAAAATATCTAATAATGTATAGAACAATTAAACATATAGGTCTCTTCTGTTACAGCAGAATTAATATTTATTTTAAAACTAATAATTCTCTCTCCATCACGCTGACAGCAAAAAATGTTACTTTTGTTTAGCTTTTCTGTTCTTCATCTCTGTTGATTTGGTGGATTCTATCAGGCCTCAGACACTTTTGCGGAGCTATAGCACTGAAATAGCTATAGCACTGAAATAGCTGTTCGTATTTCGTCATTACTTACTCTGGGTCATAGCTTCCAGTGTGTTTATCACTGCCTAATTGGTCTGCCTCTCCCATCTTCTAAAACAAAAAGTCACTTTCTTCTGTTTCCCTCCCCATTTGATTCAGAATATCCAGTATAGATAGGAGCCAGAACTTAGCACTTACTCAAGCACACAGGTGAAAGTACTGTGTCTTGCCAGCCATGAGAACTTGGGTGCTGTCCTTACACTGTGGTGCCACACCTTTATAGTGCTTTGAAAGGCATTCCATACAGATTCTACTGTCTCAGTTAAGAATTTATTTCACTCTCAACTGTGCAATGAATCACTGAGCCTTCTTCTAAATTATGCATTCTCGGGTTATTGTGACCCCTGAAGCTAAGAAATTGTGCGTATTCCAGGTGAATTTCTAGATTCAAAGATGGGGAGGAAAAAAAAAAGGTTTCTGCCACTGATTACAAAGAACCTCAGCTGATGAAAAACTGTTAAAACATGCCTGAAAACTCAGGACAGTGTGACAGTGTCAGACAAACTTAGATTGCTATAAAAAAAAATTCTGGTTTGCTTAATGTAAAATATAAAAATTGGAAGGAATTTTTCTCAGAAAATAAAACACTACTATAATAATACAACTTATGCATCTTTTCCTATAAATAAACATTCACTTATCCTTTGGCATTAGCCTTAGAAGAAAAACAACTTTCCTAGACACATTTCCCTGTGCTGACTTTCATGTCCCTGATCAAGCCAAGTGAGGCTTCAGCTGACTGCCCCTTAAGCCTACCCAATCCTCTGTGTAGTCTTTTCAGCCTTTTCCTTCTCTTAACTGGTCCAGTCGAGACAGTCTCCTTCTTCTTTTATGTTATTTTTTAATTTTTATTTTTTGTATTAATTACAGTTTATTCACTTTGTATCCCAGCTATAGCATCCTCTCTATGGAGGTGGTCAAAGAGCCAGCCACTGAGTTCATGTCAGAGACAATCCCTGCTCCCCTTAATAGGGAAACCCACTTGGATAATGAGCTGCCATGGGCTACATCTGAGCAGGGGTTCTAGGTTATATCCATGCATGGTCCTTGGTTAGAGAATCAGTCTCAGAAAAGAACCCTGTGCCCAGATATATTTGGTCCTTGTGGAGCGCCTTTCATCTCCAGGTCTTACTAACTCCTCTGTTGGTATAATGTTCTTTTAAAATGTATATGCCTTGAATTTGTTAATTCAAATGCTGATTTCCCCACCCCCAACTCTCTGGTTTCAATCTGGATATTGAATTGTGATACTCACTATAAGCATCCTGTCTCAACTCTTGTGTAAACAGGACACAAATAAAGCAACTAGATACAATGTTGTGCAATGGGAGGAGCCAGAGGACAGGAAAGAGGGGAGGAGCTAGAGAACAGGAAGAGGTGAGAAGGAGGAGGAGCTCGAGGAGAGGAGAGGACTTGGAGAGCAGAGCTGGAGGAGAGATTTTGAAGGATGTGGAGCATGAACCAGACCTAAGATTTCACAAAAAGCAAGTAAAATGTGGGAAATCTAAATGTTAGGAAACTGAGGGCTTGGAGGTTTAGGAGGGAGTAAATATTGCCCAGCATTGTGTTCTAGGTTAACTAAAAACCCAGTCTCTGTGTGGTAATTTGGTTATACAGCTGCTGAGGGTTAACAGAGCATTACCAGAAGATAAACCAATAGTAAATATTAATAACCGACTACAACACTCCCCCTTCATTCATATAATTCCCTGCACTCTGCCTAAGGTTTGGTTAATGAGTTTCAGCATCTGTTTTGATACACTGCTAGGTAGAGTCTTTCAGAGGCCCTCTATGGTAGGCTCCTGTCCTGTTTCTTATTTTTTCTTACTTCTTATGTCCATCCCATTTGTCTTTCTAAGTGATGATTGATCATCTTACCCAGGGTCCTTCTTCTTGTTTAGCTTCTTTAGGTGTACAGATTTTATTATGTTTATCCTATTTTATAAATCTAGTATCCACTTATAAGTGTGTATATACCGTGTGAGTCTTTCTGCTTCTGGGATACCTCACTCAGAATGATCTTTTCTAGATCCCACCATTTGCCTGAAATTTTTATGATTCCCTTGTTTTTAATTGCTGAGTTGTATTCTCTTGTGTAAAAGTATCACAGTTTCTGTATCCATTCCTCAAATGAGGGACATCTGGGTTGTTTCCACATTCTGGCTATTACAAATAAAGCTGCTAAGAACAGGGTAGAACAAATGCCCTTGTTGTGTACTTGAGCATCTTTTGGATATACGCCTAGGAGTGGTATGACTGGACCTTGAGGAATCGCTGTTCCTAATTGTCTGAGAAAGTGCCGCATTGATTTCCAAAGTGGTGGTACAAGTTTACATTCCCATCAGCAATGGAGGAGGGTTCCCTTCTCCACATCCTCTCCAGCATGTGAGAGTTTTTGATCTTAGCCATGCTGATGGATGTAAGATAAAATCTCAGGGTCATTTTGATTTGCATCTCCCTGATGGCTAAGGCTGTAGAGCATTTCTTTAAGAAATGCTATAGAGAATTCTATATTCCTCTACAGAGAATTCTCAGTTTAATTGGATTACTTGATTTGTTGCTTTTTAACTTCTTTGGTTCTTTATATATTCAGAGATGTGGTAGAGAAACCCTAGTCTCCACAACATACTGATGAGCTACTGGTAGTTTGCAGTTTCTAGGGAGGTAGAATGATTCCAAATTAACTAAATAATAACTTGATAATCTGAAAGTGCAGCCAGAAGGAGGCTTCCCATGTTGCAGTGTTTGTCCACACATCTATAACATAAACTAGTCATCTGAGAGGAGAGATAGCCTGTAGGTAAGCCTGTTGGGATTTTTCTTAACTAATGATTAATGAGGGAGAGCCAGACCATTGTGGGTGGTTCTGGGTGCTACAGGAAATCAGGGTGAGCAAGCCGTAAGCCTCAAGCTTGTAAGCAGCACTTCTCCGTGCCTTCTGCATCAGTGCTTGCTTCTAGATTCAGTCATACTTAAATTCCCTCTCTGATTTTGTTCTATGATGGATTGTAGTGTGGAATTTAGAGCAGAATAAGCCCTTTCTTGGTGTTGCTTATGGTGTTACATCACAGCAATAGAAACCATCAGTAAGACAGACATTAAGTTGGGAAGAGGCATATTGGGGGATTATGAGGGCAATAGCAGGGAGCAAATATGGGGATATATGGTCACACTCTCTTGAATACATATACTAAATTCTCAAAAATTAGAAAAAGATAAATGTTTACAATAATTTTAAGTATCATTTTCAGTGTCATCTTTTAGAGATACCTTGTTATATCCAGGGGAAACCTTGGTTGCTAAAGTGCCTTTGAAATGCTTGCTTTCCTCACTGGTATAGTTCTCACTAAAAATTGACATATCCTTCTGCAGAGACTGCAATGACAATATGTCTTTGTCTCTCCTCTATCATAAAATTCTATATCTTTAAAATAAAATAATTGTTGTTTAAGATAAAAACTGTATAATCATGGAAGAACAGAGAGAAGGAAGCAGAGGAAGTTATGCTACCTTGCGATTTTTCTTTAGAGAGATATAAAAAGGATAAAGAAGACTGTCATATATCCAAAAATATACTCAAGTACACAACAAGGACATTTGTTCAACCACGTTCATAGCAGCTTTATTAATAATTGCCAGATCCTGTAAACAACTCAGATATCCTTCAACTGAAGAATGGATACAGAAATTGTGGTACATTTACATTATGGAATAGACTCAGCAATTAAAAACAAGGAAATCATGAAATTTGCTGGCAAATGGTGGGATCTAAAAAAGGTCATCCTGAGTTAAGTATCCCAGAAAACAAAATGACACACATGATATATACTCACTTATAAGTGAATACTAGACATATAATATAGGATAAATCTACAAAAATCTGAACACCAAAAGGTTTCAGGAATGAAACTAAGCAGGAGTCAGTAGCAGAGTAGCCGGAGGATTCTTGAGTAATGTCAATCATGGCAGAGGAAAGGGGCTAAAGGAAACTGAATACACATGAACATGAGCATCAGAAGGATATAGACAGCACCTGTTGATCTCATTAGTAACTACCCTCATGGTAGTTCCTCATAATTATTAATAAATGGACGAATGTCAAATATTCTTTTAGTAGCCCCACGGGTGAAGTACTCATCTTATTGGCTTATAAACCACATAACCTTAGCTCTGAATTCTGTAAATTTCAAATTCAAGGTATTAAGAGTGCCAGGATCTAGTGAGCCTGTTTCTGAGTTCATAGACATTAACCTCTCTCTGTGGAAAGACTCTCTTTCACAGGGGCAAGTCAATTTTGAAGGTTCCATATTTATGACTTAATTATCTATCAATAGTCCCTATCTCCTTAGACCAACTCCTTGAGAGTTAGGATTTGAATATGTGAGTTTTAAGAGACCACAAGCATTAGTCCATAATTGCAAAATTGGGATCTTCCAAAAGAGATTCCAGGATGTTAAAGATTATTCTGTAGTTATCAGTTGAGACCAGAATAGACAAATTCTAAAGGCTTTGCCCAGGAGGCTACTACTGTTGAGGTTACCTTTCTATCAGTAATATGGTTACCCTCCCCAGAAGATGGGCATATCCTACCCATGAAGCATTCCAGCCACATATAAATACCATATATAAATACATATGAAAATACATAGATAAATACATATATGAATACATATAAAGGTTGGCTGTCTATCCATCTTCAATATGTAAGAGGAGAGAAAAAAAAGCTTTACATGGCTAATTCAGTCTTTTAGCACGTTCGGAGGGTCAGGCATGCATCCATGCCTTTCCTGAGCAAAGGAAGGGTGGGAGAAGCCTAGTATGGCAATCAAGATCAAAATCACAACTCCACGATAAGAAATGCTGTCAACGTGGTAATGACTTGTTTAAACATTTATTAAATCACTTCACAACAAATAGTAACACATGAAGTGTTATCCTCACATTTCACAGCAACATCACTTCTAAGCAGAAAAAAAAAATATAAAGAAAGAAGAAAAATGCTAGCCAAACAGTTTGAAAACCTTCATCAAGTTATGAGTTAGTTAATACTGAGGGGATTAATTTTCCTGTTTGTTTGAAAACGACTTTCTAATAAGCAAATTTGGCAACAACAAGAAAGCATGACTGCATTCTTGTAGCTGAAAAAAACTAAAGCCATTTAAGGAAGCTTTGTGTCCAACTATCTACAGTTACAATAACCTTACCTCATAGGACTTTCAAGCTTCATCTGCTTTGCTTTGGCTTATAGTGGCCCTAGATTCTAACCAACTTATCACCAGTCTCAGAATAACAAGTTAAAAAATCATGTGAATTTCATATTCAACAAACAGTTTCTTTTGTCAACAATTTTTAAAATATATTTCAATGAAAATTGATGAAGGCACAGGCAACAGAACTAAGAGTTCAAGTTCAGCTTCAGCTCCATAAGGAGCCTTTGTTTTCTAGCCCACCCCCCACAGAAGCCTTTATCTTTAGTAGCCATTTCTATAAGCACATCTCGTCACACATATACACACACCAACAGAGAATATTTCTACAAAAAAAAAAAAAACAAAGTTATTAAAACACTTCTGTTAGTTATTTGGGTTAGCAATCTACATGGTTTTCATGTGTCTTCTAAAGCACAAACCCATGAAGTCCAATGCTTAAAAAAATCAGTAGGGTGGACCATACCGTCCTGGTATGACAGACAATACAGTATAGCCAGAGATCCAAATCCCCCTCCCCATGTATTAGGCCAATGCCCAACTATAGCTGAGATGGCTTATCAAGATGTTTGTAGGACCCTCATTTCACTGTGTAAATGGAGAAAGAGTGATAAACAAAACATGATTTCTCCTTAAAAACATGACTGAGATTTAGGCCTTAGGATTACCAAAAGGTTGAGCCACTTTCATCCATATTGAGAGTTGTACACCAAAAATAAAAAGCAACACAAACATAACATTAAATAAAACAACAATGCTACCTCTATTTGGAAGCTGTGTACCTCTTTTTTATCAAAGCCTTTGCCTTGGTCACCTGAACTACAAGAAAGAATGGAAAATATTGCTTTGATCAGCTATGTAGTCCACAGCTATAATATTTATCCTGTATTCCTAAAGAAAAGAGAAAAACAGAGACCTTTAAAATACTCCACCCTGCATCACTGTATGAAAAAACAATATAACAGTTGAACAAACAATAGTCTTGCTCTGACAGTAGGAAGTAGGACATGTTTTATCTCGCTATTCCTGTAGGAAGTGGGACGTGTTTTACTTTCTTTGAACAAAACACTTGATTCCATTTATTGGGAAGCAGCCTACCCATGAATTCTATTTGCACCTCTGTGTTTTGGCAATTAATTCTCAGAGTTGCATGTTCTGTTTTATGATCCAAAATTTCTGACTGAACTTTTCTGGCTGCTATAGAAGCTTGGAGGTTTCCAGTGTCCACCACTGATGTTGCAAGGAATAAAAACAATCTTAATTTAGGAAGCACACCATTTTAAAGCAGGGTTAGTTTCAGGAGGAGAGAAGTCTTCTGGGTGGCCATTATATCATATGAGCTGTGAAAATGTGCCTAAAGAGCACAGTTATGTCCTTGAACATCAATTTTGTACTACACTTAAGATCACACAACTACTTAGTGGCAGATGAGATGCTCTCCTCTCCCAGTGATCTTCCAGTGTGGCATCTTGCAGTAATAGAGATTAATATAGGTGTCCATCACAGGGGTCTTTTCTGAGACTGTTTCTCCAACCAAGGACCATGCATAGATATAACCTAGAACCACTGCTCCAGTGGAGCCCATGGCAGCTCAGTATCCAAGTGGGTTCCTTAGTAAGGGGAACAGGGACTGTTTCTGACACGGACTAAATGGCTGGCTCCTTGACTTTCCTCCACCCTCTCCCTGAAAGAGGAGCAGCCTTGCTAGGCCACAGAGAAGGACATTGCAGCCAGTCCTGATTAGATCTGATAAGCTAGGGTCAGATGGAAAGAAAGGAGCACCTTCCCTATCAGTGAACTTAGAGAGGGGCAGGGAGGAGATAAGGGAGAGATGGTGTGATTGGGAGGGAATGAGGGAGGGGGCTACAGCTGGGATACAAAGTTAATAAACTGTAACTCATATAAAAAATAAAAAAAATAATTAAAGAAACAGAAACTCCAAATATGTATCAATGGTATGGTGTTCAAACATTAGTTTTCCAAATTCTACAAAATTAAAAGATATTGATCTGCCAAAAAAAATAGTTGTCCAGATCAGTACGCCACTGATCCAAACAATGCACTGAGCATGAGAAGAGGAAGAAATACCCTGGTAAACCCACAGGGAGACTAACTGATTGAATGCCTCTATGATGTGAGTTCCATCAGGATAGAATTGTCTGGTTGCTTTGAGCTGCCTTTCCTAACATGTAGCAGGAACCAAATAAATATTAATCTAATCTTATCTAAGTATTGGTCTCCATATAAAATGCAAACTATTGAGAATAGTGAAAATGTATTCTATTTAGTCATCAACAGGATCAATAAAAATCAGGGGCAGGAAGAAACCTGAGGCTACTAAAGAAAAGTGACAAGGTGTAGTTATGTTTGCGACAGCATCGTGTCCTTGCCATTTACAGTATTATGAGTAAAAGTGTATTAAAAAATGAGAAACTTTTCAAAGAATCAGCGTTACCTTCCATGAGCCAAGAAAATTTTCTTTTATTTGAGGTTTTCTACACCAACATTAAAAAAGCATTGCTCAACTCTTAAGTGATGTGTACACATATCTAATATTATAATAGTTTTTCTTATAATTATTAATTGGATTTTTGATTTCTCTCAAATCAAAAATTTTCCTTAACTACAAGAAAAATGTTTCATTCATTTTTGTTCATTTGTTATTGGTACTCATAAAATGTCTTTTTCATAAAAATGGATGGTAAAAGGACCAAGACAACACGATCATGCCAATGAAGGTTATATAAATAGTTTAAACAATAGATTATGCTGGTCTTAAGTACAATGAAGAAAATAAAGTACAGGCAAAATGAAAAAATGCTAGATTTGCACCATATGTTTAAAGTAGGTCCAAAAGGATCTCCATAAGATTGTTGTTTGTGGGTACAAGATAAACCAACAAAGATGGGTGTACACTTTTTAAATGAAACTGTAAGAAGTATGGGAATTTTGAAGACTTGAGAATACACCATATAATTATAAGATGGAGCTCAGATAAAGATATAGATATAGGAGATTTCAGGAACTATGATGTTTAGAAGTGACTAAATAAGAAGTAGAACTAAGAAAGATTCTGACCTTGAAGTAATAGGAGGAGTTATTTTTAAGGAAGGAATTGCTTTTAGTGGAGTCATAGAGGTAAAATCCACTTACTAAGAGAACATAAGTGAAATGGTGAGAAAGAAGAAATAATCAGTGAATATCAATAACTGTGAGAAGGAAGGTGTAGTGATGCAACACAGGCATGGGCAAACCTCTTGGATGCACTGTCAGAGTTAGATGTGCATGAAACATAGCATATTCATTTTAGAAACACAGAAGGGCAAATGTGAGATTATCTGTGCAGATGTAGTGGTTGACATGGTAACAGCTCATATAAGTACTGGTTACTTATATGACCTCTGAGCACTATAAATGAAGACCATTAAAAGAACCTGAGAAAGAATAGTTGAAGCTTGAACATATGGGTAAAGACCAGTATTGGTAAAAATAGAATAAGTCTAGGTCTACCTGATAACATTAAATGTCTGCTTGAAATGATTATGAATCTAAAATAAAGTGAACCATCATGGCTTTTTTCCCTCTATATAAGTTCAGCTGCTTATACTCAAGCACAAAGTAGAAATGGCTTAAACATTACTCCACCTCTTACTGATCCTGGAATATTTACTTAATATCTACAAGCTCCTATTTTTTAAATTTACTTTTACAGGTGTGTTTTAAGACTCAAATGAGATAATATATGTATGCTGTAGTGATTAAAACCTCAAACACTGGAATTAGTCTGATTGAGTTTAAATCCTAACTCCTATATTAGTGAAAGAGAGACAGGTGAGGCAAATAAAGGTGTGCATAAAATGATGCTTATAATTTCTACCTGGAATCCAAGCTTGATATGAAAAGAAATGAGAGTACAAAACCATTTAAGTAAACGTAAAACACAGGCATGCTAGGCTTGTCTCTGTGTGTATACCTGTGGATTCAGGATGCCAGCACTAAGGACAGAATGTGATCTACAGAAAGTAAAATACTCACACTGAGGTTATGGAAGGAGTTTGTGGTAATTGATCTGAAACATGGAACTGGCTATCTGACCAAAGATGAGGTTAATGAAGGAGAAATCACAGTGCAGTGTCCAAGAGAGTCATCAGTGACAACGCAGAACACACTAGAAAATATCACCAGCAATGTTGCTGATAAGGATGGCAATGAGGCGTGAACTACAACAGCCAGAGAATGCAGCAGTAGCTACAAGGAAGAAAGTGAATAAGCTTAGTGCAAAACCCACAAACAGAAAGAACTGTTATGTAGGAGCAGGTAAAAGGGCACAAAAAAATGAAACCTAGTATTAAAGAGTTGTAGAAGATGAAATGTAGAAATGTAGAAATGACATTAGCCTGACTGACATCAGCTAACTGTTGAGCTCCCTAAAGCTCAACAGTGATATCCCTAGGTGATAAACCAACCATATAGGGCTACCATAATTGTAGAAACTTACCTGCATGATCCTATGTATTCGATACCTTATAGTTACTGCACATCATCAGGAGATTCTATAATAAATAAATGTAAACCTATATAATAATAGGCAATGAAGAGTGGAGATGATGAAGACAAACAGCCACAAAATATACTCAAATTAGCAACTTCCATATAAATAAAATGTTGGAGAATAGATGAAGATAATTTGACCTATTTGATTTCACCCTTGCCACTTTTTTTCCATGGTGGTACATCCCATGAAAAGAGAGACCAGAGAACACTGTGGCCTGTAGTTTCTGTCATGGGAGAGAGGTTGAGCATAGTGAGGATATAGTTTCATTAGTTTTACACTCGCACAAGAAGACCACATTTGAGGAAATCATGAAATTTGTAGGCAAATGGTGGGATCTAGAAAAGATCATTCTGATTGAAGTATCCCAGAAGAAGAAAGACAAACATGGTATATACTCGCTTATATAGACCTACAAGATATGATACACATAATGAAGCCTATACACCTAAAGAAGATAAACAAGAAAGCAGACACGAGGTAAGATGATCAATCCTCACTTAGAAAGACAAATGAGGTGTGCATTGGACATATGACAGGAGTCTACCGCAGAAGGCATCTAAAAGACAGGGAAGAATACTTTATTCTAAGAAAAAAAAATCTACCTACATGACACCTCAGTTATGAACATCTATGTACCAAATGCATCAACATTTGTAAAATAAAGAAACAAACAAAAACAAACAACAACAAAGAAAACATTACTAAAGCTTAATCATTAAGTGTGGGAGACTCCAAAACTCCTCTCACTAATGGACAGGTCATACAGACAAAAACTAAACAGAAAAATAATGAAACTAACAGATTTTATGTATCAAATTGTCCTAACAGATATCTAGAGAACTTTTTACCCAAACACAAAAGAGTATATCTTATTCTCAGACCTTGAAGAATGCTTTCCAAAACTGACCATATACTCAGTTAGTACCTTGTGTCAACAGATACAAGAAAATTGAAATAACACTATATATCTTAATAGAACACACAGATTACAACTGGATTTCAAAATTAACAGAGCTTACATAATCATGAGAACTGAACAACTCTACTGAATGTCTATTGGGTCACAACAGACTAAAAGGAAATTAAAGACTTTCTAAACTTCAGTGAAAATAAAAGCATAACATAAGGGACACAATGAAAGTAATGCTAAAAGAAAAGCTCACAGCACTAAATGCCTTCATAAAGAAATTAGAAAGAAATCTCATGCTATCCTTATTAGATGAGCTGTCACTTGTGTTTTTAATCTTAGCCATTCTGATCTTAGATATAACATGGATCCTGAGAGTCATTTTGATTTACATTTTTCTGGTGGTTAAGGATTTTGAACATTTCTTTAAACGTTTCTTGGCCATTTGAGATTCCTCTGTTGAGAATTCTTTGCTTACCTCTATACTCCATTTTTAAATTGCATCATAAAATAATTTGAGCATTATTGGTATTACTGTTGTAGAAGGGGAAGGTGCTTTTCTTCCCATTCCTTAACAACAGGAGTAACAACTCAGGAGACTCATTAAAACATACATAGAGGCCATAGAGCTAAGCTCTTCTTTGACCAGCTTATAACTTAAAATAACCATATATATAATGTTTTGCTACATGGCCAATTACCTGAGCACAGGCACCATGTGCCCATCCTCTTCATATCTTGCTGGCTGAAGCTTATCACATGTCTCTAGTCCAGCTCATCTGATAAGGATGCCAAGCAAGTAGAGTGATCCTCCTAATGATAGTCTGCTCTACTCATAGACTAGCGCCTACTTCATCCCACTGAGGAAACAGACCCACAGCCAAACATTAAGTGCGTCTTGCAGAATTCTGCACAAGAGAGGGAGGAAGTAATGTAGGAGCCAGAGGGGTCAAGGACACTACAAGAAAGCCCATAGAACCATCTAACCTGGGCTCACAGGGGCTCACAGAGATTGATTTGACAATCAGGTAGCTTGCATGTGTCTAACCCTCTGCACACATGTTGGTTACAAGTGTGTAACTTGGTCTTCTTGTGGGATTCCTAATAGTTAGAGAGTATGGCTGTCTCTAACTCCTTTGTTTTTGAAACCCTTGTCCTCCTACTAGTTGCCTCATCCAGCATTAATAACAGGATAGGTAGAATTACTTTTTTCTTTTTTTTAATCTTTTCATTTTTAAAAATTGATTTACTTGTTTTACATCCCAATCATAGGCCCCTACCTCATCTCTTGATCCTGCCATCCCTCTCTCTTTTCCCCTATCCTGGACTTCTAGTCATCAGAAAGGAGGAATTCTCCCTTACCAACTGACAGGTGCCTAGTTTTATTGAAACTTGATATGGCATGTTCAGTTGATTACTCTGAGAAGCCAGCCTTTTCCTGAATGGCAAAAGAGGAGCAGTGAATGGTGGGAGGTGCCATGGGAGGAACTGGAAGGAGAGAAGGTAGGAGAAACTGCAGAGAAGAAAAAAAATTAAAAATTAAGACACTAACCAAGCAAGTGAAAGACCTGTTTGAGAAAAACTTCAAGTCTCTGAATAAAGAAATCAAAGAAGATATCACAAGATGGAAAGATCTCCCGTGCTCATGGATTGGTAGGATTAACATTGTGAAAATGGCCATACTGCCAAAAGCAATCTACAGATTCAATGCAATTCCCATCAAAATACCAACTCAATTCTTTACAGACCTTGAAAAAAAGATTCTCAGCTTCATATGGAGAAACAAAAAACCCAGAATCTCCAAAACAATCCTGTAAAACAACAGATCATCTGGAGGTATCTCCATCCCCGATCTCAAGCTGTACTACAAAGCAATAGTAATAAAAACTACATGGTATTGGCATAAAAACAGAAAGGAGGATCAATGGAACCGAATAGAAGATCCAGAAATAAACCCACACACCTATGAATACTTGATTTTTGACAAAGAAGCCAAAACCATTCAATGGAAAAAAGACAGCATCTTCAACAAATGATGCTGGTCTAACTGGATGTCTACATGCAGAAAAATGAAAATAGATCCATATTTATCACCCTGCACAAAACTAAAATCCAAGTGGATTAAAGACCTCAACATAAAAACAGGTACTCTAAATCTGTTAGAAGAAAAAGTGGAGAACAGCCTAGAACTCATTGGCACAGGAGACAACTTCCTGAACCGAACTCCAACAGCACAGTCTCTAAGAGCAACAATCAATAAATGGGACCTCATGAAACTGAAAACTTCTCTAAATCAAAGGAAACCATCATCAAAACAAAACGATTGCCTACAGATTGGGAAAGAATCTTCACCAACCCTTTATCTGATAGAGGGCTAATATACAGTATATACAAAGAACTAAAGAAGCTGAAAAGCAGCAAACCAAGTAATCCAATTAAAAAATGGGAACAGAGCTAAACAGAGAATTCTCTACAGAGGAATATCGAATGGCAGAAAAACACTTAAAGAAATGCTCATCCTCATTAGCCATCAGGGAAATGCAAATCAAAACGACCCTGAGATATCACCTTACACCCATCAGAATGGCCAAGATGAAAAACTCAATGTGACAACACACACTGGAGAGGTTGTGGAGAAAAGGGAACCCTCCTCCACTGCTGGTGGAATGTAAGCTGGTACAACCACTTTGGAAATCTATCTGGCGCTTTCTAAGACAATTAGGAATAGTGCTTCCTCCAGACCCAGCTATACCACTGCTAGGTATATATCCAAAATTTGCTCAAGTACACAACAGAGATATTTGCCCAACCATGTTTATAGCAGCTTTATTTGTAATAGCCAGAACCTGGAAACAGCCCAGATGTCTGTCATAGGAAGAATGGATACAGAAATTGTGTTATTTTTACACAATGGAATACTACTCGGCAATCAAAAAGGAGGAAATCATGAAATTTGCAGGCAAATGGTGGGATCTAGAAAAGATCATTCTGAGTGAAATATCCCAAAAGGAGAAAGACAAACACCGTATATACTCGCTTATATAGACCTATAAGATATGATAAACATAATGAAATCTCTACACCTAAAAATGATAATCAATCTCCATTTAGAAAGACAGATGGGATGTGCATTGAACGTATGACAGGAGTCTACCGCAGAAAGCATCTGAAAGACTCTACTTAGCAGTGTTTCAAAGTAGACACTAAGACTCATAACCAAACCTTCGGCAGAGAACAGGGAATCATATGAAAGAAGGGGAGTTAGTATGATGGGGAAAGAATAGGGGCTCCACAAGGACCAAATATATCTGGGCACAGGGTCTTTTCTGAGTCTGACATTCAACCAAGGACCATATATGGATATAACCTAGAACCTCTGCTGGGATGTAGCCCGTGGTAGCTCAGTAACCAATTGGTTTCCCATAGTAAGGGGAACAAGGACTATTTCTAACAGGAACTCAGTGGCTGGCTCTTTGACCTCCCCAGCACCCAAGGGAGGAACAGTCCTGTTAGGCCACAGAGGAGGACTTTGCAGACCTGATAAAACAGGGTCAGATGAATGGGAAGGAGGTCCCCCCATCAGTGGACTTGGAAAGGGGAAGGGCGGAAAGGAGGGAAGGTGGGTTTGGGAGGGAATGAGGGAGGGGGAGTGGGATACAGCTGGGATACAGAGTTAATAAAATGTAACTAAAAATAATAATAATAATAATAATAATAAAATAAAATGTAACTAATAAGAAAAAAATAAAAATTAAAAAAAGAAATAAAACAATTACCATGAAAATGTTTTTAGTTCAAATCTAATATAAAATGCTGGTGTCTTCCACTGCTGGTGGGAATGTAAACTGGTACAACCACTCTGGAAAGCTATCTGGCGCTTTCTAAGACAAATAGGAATAGTGCTTCCTCCAGACCCAGCTATACCACTGCTAGGTATATACCCAAAGTTTGTTCAAGTACACAAAAAGGACACTTGCTCAACCATGTTTATAGCAGCTCTATTTGTAATAGCCAGAACCTGGAAACAACCCAGATGTCCATCAACGGTGGAATGGGTACAGAAATTGTGGTATTTTTATACAATGGAATACTACTCAGCAATCAAAAAGGAGGAAATCATGAAATTTGCAGGCAAATGGTGGGATCTAGAAAAGATCATTCTGAGTGAAATATCCCAGAAGGAGAAAGACAAACATGGGATATACTCACTTATATAGACCTATAAGATATGATAAACATAATGAAATCTATACACCTAAAAAAGATAATCAATTGAGCGGACATGGGGTAAGATGATCAATCCTCATTTAGAAAGACAGATGGGATGAGCATTGAATGTAAGACAGGAGTCTACTGAGCGCATCTGAAAGACTCTTAACTAGCAGTGTTTTCAAAGCAAAGACTCATGACCAAACCTTTGGCAGAGTACAGGGAATCATAAGAAAGAAGGGGAGTTAGTCTGATGGGGAAAGGATAGGAGCTCCACAAGGACCAAATATATCTGGGCACAGGGTCTTTTCTGAGACTGACATTCAACCAAGGACCATGTATGGATATAACCTAGAACCTCCACCTAGATGTAGCCTGTGGTAGCTCAGTAACCAATTGGTTTCCCAAAGTGAGGGGAACAAGGACTATTTCTAACAGGAACTCAATGACTGGCTCTTTGGTCTCCCCACCCCCGAAGGGAGGAGCAGTCCTGTTAGGCCACAGAGGAGGGCTTTGCAGCCAGTCCTGAAGATACCTTATAAAACAGGATTAGATGAATGGGGAGGAGGTCCCCCCTATCAGTGGACTTGGAAAGGGGCACGGTGGAGATGAGGGAGGGAGGGAGGGAGGGACTGGGAGGGAATGAGGGATCGGGACATGGCTGGGATACAGAGTTAATAAAATGTAACTGATAAAAAAAAATAAAAATAAAAATAAAATGGTATTGGGCTAAAAAAAAAAATGCTGGTGTCTTTGTCTTATGACTACTATCAATCTACTATATAGGCAACATTTACAAGAATAATAATAGAGAAAATTCCAGGAAAAAAAAACAGCATGTCTACCTTAACACAATTTATTTGCTTTCCATTCTTATGATAAAGACCATGACAAAAAAGTTTGAGAAGGACAGGGTATATTTAGGCTGACATATCATTGTCACAGTGAATGACAGAGGGAAGCCAAGCTAGGCACTGAAAGCAGGGCAGAAACATGGAGAGGAACTGATGTGAACACAGCTTTTCTTTTTGAGGCCCCAGAAGTCATGCAGGCTTTCAGCATTAATTTTCCTTCCTTTTCCTCTTTCTGTTTGACTGACTGGGTCATTTCAAGTGATCTACCATAGCATCCCTGGACTAATTATATTGCTTTTCTTAGTTGAGGGTTCTTGTTTTGTTTTGTTTTCATCTGCATCTGAATTTTCATCTGCAAATTATGTTTTTATTTTAAATTGGATTCTAGTGTAGCTAGACTTATTTTTTTTTATTTTACTTGTGTATTGTTTCCCTGGTATCATTCAAATTCTTTGCTTTCTTTTTATTAACCAGTGAGCTTCAAGAAAGCATAAACAGAATAACATAATTCAAAATTATATGTTACCTTAATGTAGCAGAAAAACTAATACCACCTTTATCACAATTATAGACAAAATGATTCTAAATTTTTAAGGTGCAACAAATACTTCCAATGGTCAAGTAATTGAGAAAGAAAACATGTGGTTACACCATACTGCCTGAATTAAATATATACTACAAGGCTGATGCCCCCTTGGGGCGGGGGGAGGTCAATGAGCCAGACACTAAGTTCATATCAGAGACAGTCCCTATTTCCCTTACTAGGGTTCTCAGTTGGAGACCAAGCTGCCATGGGCTACATCTAAGCAGGGGTTCTAGGTTATACCCATGAATGGTCCTTGGTGGGGTATCAGTCTCAAAAAAGACCCCTGGGCCAGATTTTTTGGTTCTGTTGCTCTACTTGTGGAGCTCCTGTCATCTCCAGGTCTTTCTATCTCCCTCCTCTTTCGTATGATTCCCTGCACTCTGCCCAAAGTTTGGTTATGAGTCTCAGCATCTGCTTTGATACATAGCAGGTAGGTAGAGTCTTTCAGAGGCCCTCTGTGGTAGGCTCCTGTCCTGTTTCCTGTTTTCTCCTTCTTGCAATGTCCATCCCTTTTGTCTGGTGAGTGAGTGAGGATTGATCATCTTATCCAGGATCCTCCTTTTGCTTAGTTTCTTTAGGTGAGGAGGACAGTGCAGCCAGTCCTGATGAGACCTGATAAGCTAGCATCAGAGAAGGCAACCCCCATCAGTGGACTTGGAGAAAGGCATGGGAGGAGATGAGGGAGGGAGTATGGCATTGGGAGGGAGCAAGGGAGGGGGGGGCTACAGCTTGGATATAAAGTGAATAAACTGTGTTTAATATAAAAAAATTAATTAAAAATATACTACAAAGATATCACATTCAAAAGAGTTCTTATGTAAAAGACAGACATTTACAGAATACACAGCCTTCTCAGCAATCTATGAACCTTCCCCAAAACTGACTGCATACTAAGAAATAAAACAACTCTCAAAAATGTAGGGAAATATAACTAAGTTCCTGTGTTCTAACTGATTACAAAGGAACACAGTTAGCTATAAAGAGCTGTAGAGACTACAGAGCTTTCACAGAAGCTAAATAATATACTACTAAATGACAACTGAGTCATTGAAAAAAATTAACATTACTTTTTAAATCTTAGAATCGAACAAAGGTGAAAATCTTTAGTAAAGCTTGTATCCAAAATTTTGATATATGAATTGCTCAGTCAATGACTGATCTTAAAGCTTTGGGAAAACCAGGGTAAATCAATCCTCAAAGTAGTAGTTGGAAAGAAAAAATAAAAATCATGGCAGAAATTAATTAAATAGAAAGCAAAAATACGAAGTGTAACTAAAAGCTCAAAAAGATGGTTTTTTTTAAAAGATCAACAATGTTGACAATTATAATCAAAATAAAAAAAGAGAATACCAAAATTAATAAAATTAGGAATGAAAGGAGAAATGTTACAATAGATACTAATAAAAATTAGAAATCCATAAGGACATAAAACCTCTGTTCCACTAAATTGCAAACGCTAAAAGAAATGGATGAATTTCTAGGTACATATGATGAACCAAATTTAAACCATAAAATAACACCCTAACTTAGACCAGAGATTTCTACCTGTGGCTCTCACTCCTTTGCGGGTTACATATCATGTGTTCTGTGTTTCAGATATATTTTCATAATGATTCACAAAAGTAGCAACATTACAGTTATGAAGTAGCAATGAAATAATTTTATTATTGGGGTCACAGTGATGTGAAGAATTATATTAAGAGGTCACAGCATTAGGAAGATTGAGAACTACTAATTTAGACAGATAACCACCAATAAGATTAAAACAGCAATAAAGTATCTGCCAACTGATATAAGGTATAACCAATCAGATTTATAGAAGAATTCTACCAAAACATCAAGGAAGAATTGTGGTTTGGGCTGTCATTGTCATTGTCATCATTGATCTTTTAAGCAGAACCTGGAATTTCCATGTGGGCCAAAATGGCTACAAACGTCTTGATGTTTCCTGATTCTGTGCACCAAGTACTGGGACTACTGACACAAACCACTCTTTCCTCTTCTAAATCCCACTAATCAAAATGAAAAGGAAAGATAATAATAAAAATCATAATTCTACAGTTAGTACTACTTGGCAAGCCACCCCGTATGTTTATTTAAGTGGATTAAAGTAAAAATATTAATGTAAGGTATTTGCATTGTTTTGTTCATTGTAGCATTTTTTCACAATAGTTAAAATATGAAAATACTTGAAAGGACAAACAAGGAAAAAAGGGGAGTTTGTGACATATTCATTATTTAATAAAGATAAGCTACTTAATTTTATTTATACATGATCTTACACATATTCTTATATAAATATATAATATATGTTCTTATAAGTATATTCTCATGAATATATATAATATACATTCTTATAAACACATAATGTTACACAACTATGTTATATTTATTTTTGAAAAAGAGGTCACCTTGTCACTTGGAACATGAATGGATCTGAAAGATATAATACTTACCTAGTAAAAATAAGTCAGATAAAGAAAAACAAGTTGTATAGTTGAGCATATTTTGGAAATATGCCTAGGAATGGTATAACTGAGGTAACACTATTCCTAATTGTCTGAAAAAGCAACAGATTGATTTCCAAAGAGGTTGTGCAAGTTTACATTTCCACCAGCAATGGAGGAGGATTCCCCTTTCTCCACATCCTCTCCAGCATGTGTTGTCACTTGAGTTTTTGTTCTTAACCATTCTAATGGGTGTAAGTTGAAATCTCGGGTCGTTTTGATTTGTATTTCCCTGATAACTAAGGATGTTGAGAATTTGAGAATTCTTTAAGTGTTTCTCTCCCATTTAATATTGAACACTTGCTCAACCATGTTCATAGCAGCTCTATTCATAACAGCTAGAACCTGGAAACAACTCAGATGTCCCTCAACAGAGGAATGGATACAGAAATTGATAATCACTCAGCTATTAAAAATAAGGAAATCATGAAATTTGCAGGTAAATGGTGAGAACTAGAAAAGATAGTCTTGAGTGAGGTATCCCAGAAGCAGAGAGACACACATGGTATATACTCATTCATAAGTAGATATTAGCCATATAATAAAGGATAAGCATAATAAAATCTATACACCTAAAGAAGCTAAGCAAGGAAGATATTAGGGAAGATTTTAATCCTCATCCAGAAGGACCAATGCAACAGACTTTGGAAGCAAGAGAAGACAGTGAACAGGACAGAAGCCTGCCACAGACGGCCTCTGAAAGACTTGATCTGAAAGATCAAGGTATCAAAGCAGAGGTTGAGACTCATATCCAAACTTTGGACAGAGTGCAGGGAATCTTATGAAAGAAGGGTGAGAAAGAAAGACTTGGAAGGGACAGGAACTCCGAAAGGGGACTAACAGAGCCAAAAAAAAAAAAAAAAACTGAGCCTTGGGGGCCCTGAAGAGACTGATACCCCAAGGACAATGAATGTAGATGACCTAAAACCCTGGCTCAGATGTAGCCCATAGACTCAGTCTCTAAGTGGGTTCCCTAATAAAGAAAGCAGGGGCTTTCTCTGGCATGAACTCAGAGACAGTGTCTCTGACCACCTTCCCTTGGGAAAGTGCAGCCTTAAGAGTACACAGAAGAAGACAATGCAGCCAGTCCTGATGAGACACGATAGACTAGGGTCAAATAGAAGGGGAGGGGGACTTCACAAATCAGTGGACTAGGGGAGGGGCATAGGAGAAGAAGAGGAAGGGAGGGTGGTATTGGGTGGAGATGAGGGAAGGAGACACAGCTGGGATACAAATTCAATAAATTTTAGTAAATGATAATAATAAAATAATAATAAATTTAAAAAGAAAAAAGTTATTTAAAACCTTATCTATATAGAGAGCTAAAAACAGCTAAACTTTGGAAGCAAAAATTAGAAAGGTGATTTCCAAGATCCAAGAGAAATGAGACACAAGAAAGGTTGTTCACTGAGTGTGAGGTATAAGTTACAGAGAACAGATACATTTTACAGTTTCAGTGCATGGCACAGTGAGGATAGTAATAATAAATTATCATATCTATGATTCTTTAGCATAACTCTTCTCATCACAAATAAATATGTGAAATGGTAGACAGGTTAATGAGCTTAATTGCCTGTGGACAATTTCATCATCTCACTAAGTTGAATGTATTGAATATATGCAACATTAAAGCCTCAAGAAAGTAGACAGCTATTACAGTCTCTGTAAATCCTGCCTTGCTAAGTAGGAGACACAAGATGCTTCATATACATTCACACAGTTAAAAATAATAACAAACAAAATACATTTCCTTGGGGTCTTGGGATTCATCCTATGACAGCTTTCTATTACGATGGTGTCCATGCTACCAGATTAGTGAAATTATCCTTGGTTCTGTTGGGAAAGGCATACATTTGTCACTGGCACTTATCAAGTGGTGTTGAAATGATATTAAAAACAGTCTTGATAGGATTTTAAAATATCCATTGAAGATATTTCACATCTGGAAGGGCTAAATTGAGGCAATCTTTACAAGAAAATTAAATCACCAAAAATAATATGATAATAAACCATTGCAACACATTGCAGCATTATATCAATGATGTTAAGCTAATGTGAGAAGTGCAGAAGTCTCAGCTCTGTAAACGTTCAGGATGAAATAAATAAAAACTTACGACAGAACAAATTAAGGAGTGAACAATTTAATACCATAATTAGTAGTGAGAAATGTAAAAATTAGTAATTATTGAAGAAACCATATGTTTAATGTATTAACTGTAGCTATTAAAACTATATTATATTATTTTGTCAGATTATGTAATGAGCAAGATTTTTTCCAGAGCTTAAGCTACTTCCTGAGAGGGAGGAAGATTAGGTTTGAGGGAAGCCTCATTATTTAGGCCATAGTTTACTGTACATTAGTTCTGTATTATACTTTGCACATTGGGAGGTCTGATTCAATTGTAAAAATAGCATTTTCAGAGTGCTTGATGAAGTGTCCAAAAACAATATTTAGCAATTGAAAATTTAAGGTCAGTAAATAAATCTAAAGTCTCTGTTTGTAGCATAAAATTGAAAGATTGCAGGAGGTAAAGATTGCAAGATAAAGATTTGGGGTATCCTTATAGATTCTGAGTCTTTTCCAGCAGTACTCAGTGATTCCAGACACAGCTTCACAGTACTCCCAGAAGTACTAGTATATGCCAGGTGAAGAAATTCAACTCTTGACCTAGAAATTACAGGAATAGCTGGAATGCTGGGCCACTTAAAAATAACCATGATTTTCCTAACCTCCCATGCCGTATTTTAGAAAAGAGTCATATAGAGACATGTATTAATTAATAACCAAATGTTAAATAGCTACATAGTAGTAGGAATGAGCTTATCCATAGATTTATTTGATTGTGTACGTTCATAATATTTATAGTGTATTATACTAATATAGTATACTAATATATAACTACATACTAGGATGAACATATACACAAATGAAGGAAATTTATGTGTCTAAGTTACTTTTGTATTGCTGTAATAAGACACCATGACCAAGACAAAGTATTACAGAAAGAGATTGTTTGGGTTTTTCAGTTTGTATAGGTGAGTCCACGCCCATCACTGTGGAAAGCAAGGCAGCAGGCAGCCGTGCATGGCACTGGAGCAGTAGCTTAAAGCTTATACCTTGATTCACAATCATGAGGCAGAGAGCTAACTGGAAATGATGTAGGCCTCTGTAATGTATAAGCCAGTGCTCCAGTACCACATATTCTACCAGGTCTCAGCTCCTAATCCTTCCTAAACAGTTCTACCACTGAGAGAGCAAGTATTCAAATATATGAGCCTATAGGATTTGTTTTCATTCATATCACCACAGAGACTAAAAACTAAAACAAAGAAAATTCAGTAAAACCCTCTCTGAAGATGTCGGAATTGCAGCACCTGAAAGATGAAGCAGCCTTCAGAATTTTTTAATAAGAACATCCCAGAGAGGTTATAGTAGGTGCAGAAAACCTGTATAATCCAAGAAACAACAATGAGAACTACATTAAGAGACAACCCACCCCAGACACAGCTAATGCCATTCTGCTATACTTGCCAACAGGAGTCCAGCATAGCTGTCATCAAAGAGACTTCATCCAGCAACTAATGGAAACATATTCAGGAGCACACAGCCAAACATTAGGAGGTGCTTGGGGAATCCTGGGTAAGAAGACAGAGAAAGAAATGAAGGAGCCAGAAAAGTCAAAGACATCACAAGAAAACCTACAAAATCAACTAACCTGAGCCTACAGGGGCTCACAGAGACTGAATCGCCAACCAGAGAACATGAATGGGACCAACCTAGGCCCTCTGCATATATGAGCAGCTCGGTCTCCATTTGGGACTCCTAACAGCAAGAATAAAGGCTGTCTCTGACTCTGCTTCCTGTGTTCCCCTAACTGGCCTGTCCCAAAAGGGAAGAATGTGCCTACTTGATATGTAAAGGCTGGTTGATATTCATGGGAGGTCTCCCAGTCTTCTGAGGTGAAAGAAAAGAGGGGTGGGTGGGGGAAGCAGGTTGGGAAGGAAGGACTTGGAGAAGGGGAGGGAAGAGAAGTTGTGATCAGAATGTAAAGGTAAAAAAACAATTAATTATTAAAAATATTTAATAGAAATATTGAGGGGTTGAAGGTACTTACAAGTGGTCTGAATAATAATCTATATCTCTCAGCAGACTGAAATATAATTTTTCTTTTAATTATTAATTTTTTTCTAATTTATTGACTTTATATCCTGATTGTAGCCCCATCCCTCATCTCTTCCTGGTCCCTCTTCCTCACATCTCTCTCCCCTAGACCACAGAGAAGGAGAAACATCCCCTCCAAAATCTGACTCTAGCCTATCAAGTCTCATCAGGACTCCCTGCATCTTCTTCCTCTGTGGCCTGGCAAAGCTGTTCCACCAGGGGGAAGTGATCAATGAGCAGATAACAGAATCTAAGTCAGAGATAACCCATGCTCCCCTTTCTAGGACACCGAATGAAGACTCAGCTGGCTATTGAGTGAACTACAAAATGTTTTATATAAACTTTTGGGCGATATCCTCAGAGAAAAGAAAATTAACTTTCTAACTAAAATACTTTTAAAATTCCTTGTTTAAAAATAATCCAACAAATTAGGGAAAAAGATAGCTTTCATATATGATTTCTCCAATTTCCTTGAAATATAGCAAGAAAAATTTGAATGAGTTGGAACATAAAATAAACATTAGAATCAATTAGTTCACAAACAGTAACATTAAGCATAATGAGTGTGTGTGTGTTCTGTATGTGTGTGTTTATATGTGTGCATGCACATGAGCAATCCTCATCAATATCCAATTTGAAGCATTCCAAACAAGGCACAGTATGGTGGTTGTAACCTGTCATTCCAACATTTGGAATACAGAGGAGGAAGTCAGCTCAGGAGTTTAAGGTTACACAGCCAGTCCAGTCTGTACACAGTCACTTACAGTCAATATTTTATCAGCCTGGATTACATGAGGCCCTATTTTACAACAATTTTTTTTCATGACTCCAAAAAGGTATCTCGTGTTCTTTGCAATGAATCTCTAAATTACAATAGATATATTGAGATTAAGAGTAGATTTGAGTTCCAGCAGTATCATGTACATTTCATTATAAAATGTTTGCTTTGAGCTTTCATTCTCTTTTATTTAATATGTCTTTCTGGTTGTTACTTTCTGTGCCCATGTGAGTCATTTTCTACTTTTTGTTGCTGATCTGTGCTCAATTGGACATAGATAGCCCAATTTCTGTATTCATATACCAGTTAATAGGCATTGATATTGTTTGCCTCTTTGATCTACTCAGCATAAGGATATAAGCATTAACAAAGTATTTATATGATCACTGATTTTAAGGAATAACCAGGAATAAAGGCGTTTTGTCAGTCACATATTGCCTATGATTAATAATTTTAAAATTCTCTTCAGTTTGAATCATATAGTTTTAATTCGTTGGTCAGAGATCAATCATACTGAATAATTACAGGTAAAGAGAGTGTAGGCTTAGATTTTTCAAACACTTACTTTATTTAAGGTTCTTAAATGCCTCTACCTTCCACCCCTGACTCAAGGTGGATTAGTAGTGAAAGGAGCTATAGGCCTCTTACCTACGCCTTGCTGATTAGAGTCAGTAGGTTCTTTGGGGAAATATATATCTCAGTCATCAAGGTACCAACAGTCTAGTCAAAGAGCAAAGCAGCAAAAAATAGCAGCAGCAGCAAATAGCAAACAACAGCAAAGGTGGTGGAACCACTCAGCAAAACAGCAAGACTCTGCCCAAAGGGTACGAGTCCACCCAAGCGGACATAAATAAATAAATACATACTTACACAGAAGCAAGCTCTCTCTGAAATGTTATACTCTGCAAGAATTAGCAAAGCAATCCGAACCCTTGCAAAGCATAGAGATGCAAAATGCCTTGTCTCGCTGTCTGTGGGCTTCTATTCATCCCATCTCAGAGTCCACACAAGGATATTTCTCATCTACCAAAAACCATCCCCCTCGACTAAGGTAGTTTTCAGCTGACAAACATCACACCTTGTCATGGAAGCAGTTTTTTGTTAAGGAAAAACATCTCACATCCCACACTTGGAACCAAAACAAACATATTCACATGACACAACTGAGTTTCCAGAAACTTCCACTTAAAGAGACTAGTGGTGTACTTTATGATATTAGTATGTTACTTTTTATTCCATCCTAACACTATAACTAAAATAACTAGACTTTCACTTGATAGGAAAGCAGCAATGCCTAGCATTTGTGAGAACAAAGTAGTTAACTTGTGGGAATCTCACATGAACAGTGCATAATGGTAAATTCATAGTAGTGACACAGGCCTATCATAGAAAAGATTTGCTCTTATTCATGGAACTGAGGATTGTAAAAGTCCATCGAGTTTAATGTTTACCTTTAACAAGCCACACTCTTCCACTTCCAGATCCAAATTAAAAAAAATAATTCCCTTCCATTAAGAAATGCCTCTATTTGGGGACTGAGCTGCCATGGGCTATATCTGGCAGGGCTTCAGAACTGTCTCTGACATGAACTCCGTGGCTGGCTCTTTGATCACCTCCCCCTGAGAGGGGAGCAGCCTTACCAGGCCACAGAGGAAGACAATGCAACCAGTACTGATGAGACCTGATAAACTAGGGTCAGTGGGAAGGGGAGGAGGAAGAACTCCCCTATCAATGGACTGGGGGAGGGGCATGGGAAATAAGGGAGGGAGGGTGGGATTAGGAGAGGATGAGGGAGGAGGCTACAGCTGGGGTACAAAGTGAATATGCTCTAATTTATAAAAAAAATAATTTAAAAAATATGGAGAAGTTAAAAATAAAAAAGGAATGCCTCCACAGTGCTCAATATTTTCTATCTGCACCTCATCTAAATGTGAGAAATGGGCTTTGGAGTGATACTGTTAGATCTCTGAAATCTTAAAGGTAAATGAAATGCTGAAGGGAGCCCAATGGCAAAGAAGATGAGGACAATGTGCAATGACTTTCTATATGAGGCAGAAACATGCACAACGCATGAAGAAAAAGGGACTAAAAATATCCATGTTGTTATAAAGGAAAGTAGAGCCAAAGCAATTTGTCTGTGCTTCTTTCCCATCTGTGTGGCTCCTTCACTGAAACAGCCAGCGTCGATGAATCTGATTTGCTTTCCTGCTATAAAAGTTGTGGCTTAGCTAGGAGCTATGGTGCAATGTCTAGATAAAGACATCTTTACTTAAAGACTGTATGTGTCTCTGTTTAACACATAGGCTCTGTAAGTGGGACTTTGCACACATGTCCTGTATTCATATCTTCAGGTAACTTGTGAGCTCCTGACAAATACATGAAGAGGAATGTTTCAGAAAAGAAATCTATATATTATGATCATTATCCATGAAATAGGAGCTAAGAGGCTGAAAGAATTTTTTCCCGGGATTGCTAAATGCTTCTTGTGAGGAGGAGCTAAACATCATGTTCAGCTAGCCTTTCCTTCAGACTAGTGTTTCAAACAGCTGACCAGTCTTGCTGTAAACATTTGCCCTGGCTGGATTTTCCTACTCCTGGATGATTGTCTGCCTGGCAACAAGACGACAGAAACACAAAGCCAAAATATCCTTATGTGGGCATAGCTGCCTCTCATGGCAGAGCCAATTTGGATCCCATCCATTGGCAGGGATGTCCCAGAAGCAGCCAATTTTAGTTCAGTCTCTTTAAAACTATGGATTGTAAACAAACAGTAGGATTTTCCGCAGTGGAAGGGAGAAAAATGAGAAGAAGATATGGAGTAACTAAAGCTATCCACTATTTCACCAGGAGAACGGGCACTGAAAATCAGCTAGAAACTCCCAGCAACTCTAGAATATAACAGACAGTACTTTGCGTTCACAAATTATTGTAGTCCTTTCTTTCTTTCTGTTGCTATTCTTTCAATTTCCATACCTCACTTTTACTTGACCTTTAATATGAAGCAGTAAGTCAGAACCAGGCAACATCTGTGGGTGGATGCTGAGCTCTAGAAATGGATAGCTGCACATTTTCTGGTTTGCAAAGAATTCAGGTTTATGGGATCTTACAAATAAGTCTTCTAGACTAACTGACGAAGTGTAATTGGTTAGAGTCAACACAATTTAAGGAAGTTCTACTCATATCCTCTATATCATGCCTTTTGGAATCAATAGAAATATACACGTGTTACATACTGCTATGCAAGCTGTGTCAGCTGAGCAAGAGATTTTTCATATGGTCAAGGAAGGACTGAGAGTCCTTGTTTCTAGCTGACTGTAGGTCCTAAAACATTGTCTTTAAATTTGTTGAGTCCTGGATTCCTCTTAGACAAAAAGAATGATACTGATTGTTGCCGATGATATGTTTTATATATTATAAGAGATAATAACTTACAATACTTAATACAAAAGCTATTATTATCAGTCATATAATTAATTTGCTAGAATGTTATGAAATGAATATTAAATTACTGATAACAGAGTCACAGTAGCATTGTGATCAAAAGAATATGGTTTAGTAACCTCATTATGAACTAGGGTTCCTTTCTCTCTACATCTTTTTCAATACTTGTGAGGTTTCTTGATGGTAGACATAATGCCTAGGATACTGTGGTATCTCAAGGTGAAACTGTCTTAAAACATTAAAAATTACTTTTTGTGTGTAAGGTATGTGTGGTTACATATGGTGTGCACATGCATGAAAATGCAAGAGGTCAATTCCTCAGGTGTCATTCTTCAAGGATTGGCCACTTTGTGCAAGGTTAATTTCACAAATAATAAAACTGCTAATTCTGAGTGATGAAGTAGATGCTTTCACATTTTTTATATTTTTATAATTTAGTTTTCCTCAAAAATATGAAAAGTTTTTATTTAAAAGTCAGATGAAGCCGACCATGGCAGCACATGCCTGTAATCCCAGCACTCAGAGAGGCAGAGGCAGAGGCAGCCAGAATAATGTTTGATAATGTATTCTTTCAGCCGTTTGTTAAAATTCACACACATTAGATGGGGGAAGGGGACACAAAGCCCCACTCTACCTGAGGAGCTATTTGTAGTTGATAGCTACGGAAGGAGGGAAAACCACTTTTCTTTGGGGTCTGCTCACTGGTAGCTGACACAAGCTCCAGTGGATGTATCTGTAATCATACACATATGGGTAGTGCCCAGTAGACTGAGTGGGTTATCAAACAAACAGACAAAACAAAAAGAAAGAAAAAAAAAAGCATGAAGTTAGAAAGGGGGCTTGGAAAGTGTCTAAGAGGAACCAGAGGCAGGAAGTTAGATATGATTAAAGTACATTGTATACACCTATGAAATGCTCAAATAATAAATAAAATATTATAATTTGAAAAAAAATTAAATTAAATTAAAATTAAAAAATAATACCCCAATATCTTCAATGTATTTAGCATTGTCAGTTATGTTACAATTAAACTAATCACAATTGTATGACATATAACTTTTATATGATATGAATTAAAAAAAGCCACCTAGAATGCCAGAAACATTTTCTAAACCTTGGTGTATATTGTATATATTTTATTTCATTGCAGAAGCATTTATATGAAGCTAGAAGTGAAACTATACTTTTTATGTTAGATTTACTTATTTAGATTACAAAATAAGACTACCTGCTGTAGATGGCCCCCAACCAATAGCTCTGTCACTCGTCAAGAATCGGATAGCACACAGGCTGGTGATTACTAAAGTTACTTGAGGTCTAAACAGGTGGGAAACCTTGCACACTCAGCTGTGCTCGACAAGTAGAAATGTTAACTTCTTCTTTCTCAGGATAGTAGGAAAGCACTGAAGATATTTTATGAGGTAAATGGACATGGTATAGACATTGCTGATACATTTTTTGAGCATGTGATCTAATGCATGACAGCTGTTTAAAACTCAAAGAATTATCACAGACTTGGCCGAGGAAGAGGAGATAAGAGTTATGCCTGGATGCAGGCTCATACTTCAGCAAGTCAGTGTGTTTAAATCAGTGAACAACAACCCAGCAATTGTGTCTGCTACAAAAAGAAAGCAATGCAAGATGACATACAGTATTTCAAGCTGTTCAAATCACTCATGGCAGAATGGCAAGATATATATCCATTAAAACCAAATAGTTGCTTCAATGTATGTTGACCAACAGAGATAAATAGCATCTCTCTGAAGCAAATGTAAAAGTATTTCTTTCCTCAAAATTTTGGACAATATCATGCTTCCAACCATAATTATTTCTTGCTTATTTGGATAATTTTTGTTTCGTACCTTTATTTAAAAATGCCTACTTAGTCCATGAAAATAATTTTCTACTTCAACTGAAAGGATTATGCATTAGGCTTTAAACTATGCACATTTCTATAGCTGGCATATATATATATATATATATATATTACAGTTTATTCACCTTGTACCCCACTTGTAGCCCCCTCCCTCATTCCCTCCCAATCTCACCCTCTCTCCCTCATCTCCTCTCATGCCCTTTTCCAAGTCCACTGATAGGGGAGGTCCTCCTCCCTTTTCATCTGATCCTGGTCTATCAGGTCTCATCAGGACTGGCTGCATTGTCTTCCTCTGTGGCCTGATAAGGCTGCTCTGCCCTGAAGGGGAGGATGAAAGAGCAGGCCACTGAGTTTAAGCACTAGTATACCAATGTCCTACTTGGCATGGTCCTTCCCTATCACCCTCACTACAGTCTCTTTCCCTTTCAGTAAGAGCAAGTTTCTGGTGTGCCAATTAGATCCCTAGCCATGCAGTGATTATCCATGCTGATGTCCATTCTACCAGATTAATTTTCCCACATTGCTCATGGCTAACTCTACATTATTGTTCACATCTCAATTTTGGTGACACTTTCCCCCAAGAAAATACTTCTGATTCTCAAAATTGAAATAAGTAGCTAGTCACTCTCTTGTTACCGATTCTATTCTAATTATCTGTGTTGTTTTA
This sequence comes from Meriones unguiculatus, assembly GCF_030254825.1. NCBI lineage: Eukaryota > Metazoa > Chordata > Mammalia > Rodentia > Muridae > Meriones > Meriones unguiculatus. The sequence goes on along the minus strand of NC_083353.1, from coordinate 34,476,424 downwards.
AATACCAAGAATCATTGTTGTTCTTGAATGATTGTTTGTTACATTTACAACCACTAAAGAATGCAACTTCTTGGACATATTATCTGTTCCACTGCTTCATTAAACAAATCCCAAACTCTACATTCACATAGAAAACTTATTAAATGTATTAGAACTGAAGAGAACCCCTGAATATGAAACATTTGGACTAATCACCTACAAATAGGTGATTTTACCATTGACAGTGATTTTCTAGGCTAATAGTGTAATTTGTAGATATGTATCATTACATCAGAACACATACACAAACATCTGTGCTAAAATTAAGGCATCTACCCAATGGCAATGGCTTACACTTTTCCCCTTTACTATTTAGTTAATTTCAAAGCAAATAAAGTTATTTGAATCTTGTTTCATAAGCTTGGAAGAGAAGAGAAGGACTGAAGATATTAAATAGCTTCAGAGGGCTCCTGCTTCTGAGAACCATTTTTACATTAACTAGTGAGGCATGAAGAGAGCTTACTGTTTCTCAGAAAAAGTCAAGTACTGACAGAAGATGGCCATCTGTTCTTCACATTGCTAAAGCCAGAACAAAAGGAAAAGAATAAAATGTAGTACAGAGGATTTAGATTAGATCTAAGGGAAGATGCCTACACAGGGGAGCGAGTTGTTACACAGCAAAACAAACTTCAAGAATGAACTAACTTAAAACTTTTAATGTGAAAACATTTAGAATTGATTCAAATTGAATCCTAAAATTTTTTAAGCAGGAGTTTGTTCTGAATTCAGGGAACTAATGATCATGATGTTAATTTGATATATTAAATAAAGAGATTCAATAGAACTTATATATTAGGAATGCAGGGTGACATTGTTGTATATGTGTCATACAAAGAAAGGCTTATTTTGACATGTGTCAGTGAAGATTAAAGACAAAAGTTAAATCAACGTAAGCCTATAAATTGTTTTATCCGTTTATTGACATCAAACAAAAAAGTACAATGCATATCACATGGTTGTTTGATTCGAGAATGTCGAATGGTCTGCAAGAAAAATACCAGCAGAAAACACCAAGAGGGAATAGGTCCCAACTTTGTTCTTTTCTCAGTACTTCTCCATACAAGAGTATCCCCTTGATGAAACAAGTGTTTTGGTTTGGTTTGTTTTTATTGTACAGTAAAAATTCAACTTTATGAAATGTTTGTGATCCAAAATTTTCTTCTCTTCTACCAAGTTTTCCATGTAGAGTTAACTGCCATCCAAACCAGTGCCCCAAAGAGTGGTTTACAGATTTTCACAGACCACCCCAGCTAAGAGTCTTTGTATTTTTATTTTTGAGGACTTGGAAGTTTCATTTTATTTCAAGACATTATTTTCTAAAAGGATTTTCTGATATTGGTAGGAGCATATCTCATTCTATCTCATGACAAACTGACCAAGTACAACCAGTCCTCACATCATAAATGTGTTTAAACTGTGTGTGTACTAAATGTATACTGAGTGTAAGACTTTTCCATGCATAGTCCCTAAATAATACACTATGTTAGTGTTCATATTGTGTTAAGTATGACAATCCATCCATGATTCAAACAAAATATTTATGTTATCTACACATGCTAGAGACTGTTTTATATAATGCTGTCTTATATTCATTACATTACTTATGACTGAAGGCCTAATAATGTCCATTATGTACCATGAAAGAAGTTATCTAAAAGTTCATCTCTGTGTAAACATACTACCTAGAAAGAGAATTCATAGTGTACAGTGTAGGCTAGGCCTAAAGATGCCCATCTGACTGTGAACCATCCTGAACAGGGTTAATTCTCAATACACAAATAAGACTAAGCTATGCAGAAATTTTTATTTAATTATCAGTTTTGTTCTGTTTTCAGTTCATACATTTTCTTAAACTGCTTATGTAAATAAGAGTTAAAAGAAAATAATTCATTAAAATAAGAAATTATTATAGTAATAGTGAATTATAATATACTGACATGTGTTCAAAAACCTAAACATTAAGCTGATGAAAATAGCAGTGCAGTAATATATATCAAAGATATATATGTTGCACTTATATATAATGGTTGAAATATAGTTTCAATAAAAATCTTTTCTCAGTTTAATGTTTGTAAATTAAACTTTATGTTTGCATAGATTGCTTGAAGCTTTAATGTTATAGTTATATAAAATATATACTTTGCTTATGTTTGTACAGTTTTAACACATTTTTTTTCAATGAATATGACTCTTCAACTTTGAGAGATTTCAGAGGTAAATTACATTTTCCTCCTTAAAGGGTGTGGTATGTAATCTAAAATTAAGAAATAACTATAGAATAGAGATCTATGTCTAGAAATGAGACTTGACTGCTGAATTAAAATATCTTTTATTAACTCTCCAAGAAGTTATCATTTTGTAAGAATTATTGAGAACATCACATTCAAACCACTTTAGAAGGTATCCAGCCATTTTCTGATTCAGCTTAAGGCCTGTTGTAAATGAAGAAATGCATGCCTGATAATGCCAAAAACACCTGGCTGCAGCTGGGAAGCTACCCTTTTGTTAAACAGATACAGTGCCAAACTGCCCTCTACACTAGTATCTCTAGAGGTATGGATTAATGCAGCTCTTGGACCTCATTGAGGAGTTTCTTTGTGCAGATAATAAAGAAAATAAAGACCTTAACCACAAATGGAACATCTGAATCACAGAATTTTCCCCAAGGCTGAAAGATCATTGAAAAAAAAAGGGGGGGGGTAGGTGCAGAAAGGTAGTAAGACAAATGGTCTGGACAAGACAGTGTCCTCTGAACATGGCAGAAGCACTGCAATCAGGAACTCAAAACTGGTTGTCAGTACAAGATCTATAGAAGATCATTCCAGCGATGGTTCCAGCTTGGAAAGGAAAGAGCCTCCAACCTTGACTGAAGAGCTATTGACAGTGGATGGGTTCTAGGAAGGAAGGGTCAGCTTTCTCTAAAGGTGTTAACCCTGGTAGGACTCTCAGTGGTTGGCCCCACATATGTGAGGATGGGAACATTACAAACTGTAACGTTACAGCTTACCTTAAAACAGAAAAATAGGGAATCCATTTGGGAAGTGACTGTTGGGGGTTGCACCAGGAGTTGATCTGAAGATAATTTAGGGAGTGAAGTAGGAAGAGATATAATCAAAATACATTGTATGTGTAGGAAATTCTTTTTTTAATTCTTTATTAATTATACTTTATTTACTTTGTATCCCCCTTTTGGTTCCCTACCTCCTCCCATCTCAATCCCTCCCTTCCTCCACCCTATGCATGCATACCCCTCCTCAAGTCCACTGATAGGGGAGGTCTTCTTTTCCTTCCTTCTGATCCTAGTCAATTAGGTCTCATCAGGAGTGGTTGCATTGTCTTCTTCTGTGGCCTGGTAATGTTGCATCCCCCTCAGGGGGATGTAATTAAAGAGCAGGCCAATCAGTTCATGTCAAAGACAGTCCCTGTTCCAATTACAATGGAACCCACTTGGATATTGAGCTGCCATGGGCTACATCTGTGCAGAGGTTCTAGGTTATATCCATGCATGGTCCTTGGTTGGAGTATCAGTCTCAGGAAAGACCCCTGTGCTCAGATTTTTTGGTTCTGTTGCTCTCCTTGTGGAGTTCCTGTTCTCTCCAGATCTTACTGTTTCCCACTTCTTTCATAAGATTCACTACACTCTGCCCATAAGTCTCAGCATCTGCATTGATAGTCTGTAGGGCAGATCCTTTCAGAGGTCCTCTGTGTCAGGCTCCTGACTTGTTCCCTCTTTTCTCCTTCTTCTGATGTCCATCAACTTTGCCTTATTGGAGGAAATTCTAAAATAATTAAAAGATTATATTTAAAAAAATCCTAACTCAGGCTTAGCCATCTTCTGATCTACTCTTCTAAAATATTGGTGATAATAAAGCACACATTGAAGGAGAGAGAGAAATTCATGGTGCAATTTCACCTGGTACTTGAGAAAGATAGATTTAGTTGATTTTACTTAATTTTGCACAGTCAAGGAGAAGCAGAGAATCCATGGTCCCTACTTAAAGAAACTTGTTTCAGCCTACTGTCATGGACACTGAGTATGTTTCGTTTCTTGTGGTTTGTCATGCATGTCATAGAAATGGAGTGAATTGAGAGCTATAAATGGGAGAGTATTTGGATCTATCCTGCTCCTGCATATGAACCTAATGGCCTTTGCTATTTACTTAGATCAGGGACTATCCATATCACCTTTAACTTTTTGCCTATATTTTAAGAAGTTCTGTTTTATAAACTCTTTGCTAACCTAAGAAACCAAGAAACTAATCTCTCAGCCCTGAAAATGGATTGCCTTGGGTCATTCTTGAGCTGCTGCCCTCCACAAAAGACAGCTTACTTTCTTTTGCGCACAGTTTCTTAACCTTTAGAATGTGAGAGGAAATATCCCAGAATGATAAGAATGAGGCTTAGTATAACAAGGTATGCAGGTAAATCATGACCAGCCATGTAGTACAGAATGATATACATTTAAGTGCTTATCATCATTGATAACAACTAATGGTGTAATTACCATTTTTATGACCAGCCGAATGACAGAAATGTGTGCATAATTATTAGTAAAATTTTGTGAGCTTTTATAACATTGTCCTAGAAAGTGTTATAAAACCTAAAACATGCTCTGAAATGCATTCCAAACTAATAAGATTTTTGTTGTGTAGTAAAGATAATAAAAGGTACACAAGCAGAAATTAATATAAGAGAAATGAAATGCAAAGAGCTCAGAGAAATGAGATTAGCTGTACCCCAGACTAATGAGAAAACCATTTCTGACAGAGGGCAATACTTTGCTAACACATGGATATGAATAAAAAGACTTCTCAGGTGGATTTAAAGGCATAAGGAAAATGATGACAATTGGGCATGTATAGAGAATATTTAGTGAGTTTAATTGTTCTAAAACATGAGTTCCCAGATAGAGACAACAATAAATTTAGATGAAAGGAGCACATGCCATCAGTCCCTGAACTTAAACTAGACTCTAGAGCCCAGAGACAGCTAACAAGACCTGTGAGTTGGGAAGGGCTGGCCTAAGATTGCTCTTAGGACAATTTTTAAGCCACTAGAACAGTTTGTTCCTCAAAATCTGGGTCTTTGCAACCCCAAGCCAATACAAATGCAAATTCTTGAAATTGTTTTTTATTTGGAAATCCTTATTATGATCTTGAAATGAAGTATTTCTTAACATACAATCATTTATATTTGGCCCAGAGTATTTATTGGGGGTTCTCAACTCCAACTACATTTTAAAACAATTCTTTTTATTTTTTGACATTATAATATAATCAAATCAATGTCCTTAGTCAACAGGGAAATGAAAATCAAAAAGACTCTGAAATTCCATCTCACAACCATCAGAATGGCTGAGATCAAAAACTCAAGTGACAACACATGCTGAAGAGGATGTGAAGAAAAGGAAACCCTCGAAATTCGGTGAGGGGAGGGGCAAGATGGCAGTGCCTGGAGGACTCTCACTCTGAGCAGCAGCAGCAGGATCAGAACAGTGGCCAGTAATCAGAACTCTCGGCCATAAAACACATTCATTGTGTTTCCCAGGTGAGAGGATACCCCACGATGGGGGATTCAATCAGCTTTTAACTCACCCAGCTAAACCACGGAAGAGATCCCGGTTCTGCAAACGCTTGGCTGCCTGCCGCCAGCCCCAGCCCCAGCCCCAGCCCCGAGCCATGGTCCCAGACTGAACCGTGGTCACCACACTATCAGAGACTGGAATTTTCAGTCGAGAGATAACCCCAGGGTACAGGAAACGATTGGGACCGGCCTTAGGTCACCCAGACATGCCCTGGAAAAGACTCGGGGTCCACAGGAAACCCAGGAGCCCGGAGCCAGAGCCGGGGACCCAGGCTCTGGCACCACAGAGCTCTGCCTGCCTGCGTGCCTGATTCTCCGCCTGAGATAGAACTGTGGGCACCAGGGCACCAGCGAATGAGTTTCACTGTCCGGTGCAAACACACAGGGAGGGAAACGGCTGGTCTGATCTCAGAGCACTCAGCTGACACCCCCAGCCTGAAAAGGTCCCCGAAAAATTACCCAGCTTAGGGAGGCACCCAGGCTCCCAAAGGCCGCAAAGGCAGACACAGGCAGCTTCTGCGCACCAGACAGCTGGCAGAGACTGAGCCACCATCAATCAGCTGTGCTCCAGGCACAGGTAGTTTCTGCGGCCAGCCAGCTGGCAGACACTGAGCAGTGTGCACCAGGGCAAAAAAAAGACACTGGGAGTCCATGTCTCCAGAGAATCCACAGGGAAGGAAGGAAACTGTACTGACTTAAATCACCCAATCCTTCCCTAGAAAAAGTCTAGCAGAGCAGTGGGGCTGAGGCGCGATCACTCAGCTGTGCTCCAGACACAGGCACAAACAGTTGCTGCTCGCCTGATGTCCAACTGGGTCACAGCAGCTGATCATTAAATTTACAACAAGAAACCCAGAAACAGGGCAGCTGCCCTCAGGACTTCCCTGGGTGAGAGGAGAACCCTCTCGACTAACAAAGACCACAGTTACCACTCAGGTCTATATCCCTGAGGTGAGCAACTCCTGAAAAAACACCAGCCATCCAGGGACTATACCCAAAAAGCTGAGAAGACATCCTTCAGGAAAAAGCAGCTTTCTGCAAAGGGGACTCTCTCCACCATAGGATCCCCAGGAACCACCAGAAAATAACCCCAAACACCTAAGATAGCACAATGGGTAGAGGCCAGCGTAAAAGCTCAAGCAACAAAAGACAGAGCAATATGGCATCTCCAGAACCCAGTTACCCAGGAGCAAGTAGCCCTGGACACCCCACCATAACTGAAATCCAAGAAGATGACCTAACAAGTATGCTCATGAAGATGATAACAGAGGAAACAAATAAGATACGTAAAGACATAGAGGAAGATAAACTCAAACAGAATATTGCCATCCATAAAGAAATAGAGGAAGCTGCAGCCAAACAGTTTATGGCCTTTAGAAAGAAAATGCTTAAAGCACTGAATGAAATGAAAGAAACAGAGTTGAAGGAACTAAAAGAAAAACAGGAAAGTACAATCAGACAGGTGAAGGAAGTAAACAAAACAACTCAAGACCTGAAGATAGAATTGGAGAAATTAAAGAAAACACAAATGGAGGAAATAAGGGAAAGGAAGAATCTAGGGAAGAAAACAGGAACTACAGAGGTAAGCATAAACAACAGACTACAAGAGATGGAAGAAAGAATCTCAGGTGTAGAAGATACAATGGAAGAAATCGATGTACCTGTCAAAGAAAATGTTAAATTAGAAAAATCCCTGACACAGACCGTCCAAGAAATGCAAGACAATATGAAAAGACAAAACCTAAGAATAATAGGTATAGAGGAAAAAGAAGACTCCCTTCTCCAAGGCCCAGAAAATATTTTCAACAAAATCATTGAAGAAAATTTCCCCAAGCTAAAGGAGAGGCCAATTAGCATACATGAGGCCTACAGAACACCCAACAAATTTGACCAGAAAAGAAAATTCTCCCGCCACATAATAATCAAAACTGTAAGTATACAGAACAAAGAAAAAATACTAAAAGCTGCAAGAGAAAAATGCCAAGTAACATATAATGGCAAACCCATTAGAATCACACCTGACTTTTCAACAGAGACTATGGAAGCCAGAAGGGCCTGGACGGATATCATGCAGACCCTAAGAGAACACAGATGTCAGCCAAGGCTACTATACCCCGCAAAACTCTCAGTCCTCATAGATGGAGAAAACAAGATATTCAATGACAAAAACAAATTTCAGCAACACCTACAAACAAATCCAGCATTACAGAAGACACTAGAAGGGAAAATACAACCCAGGAAAACTAGCTACATTCAAGAAAACACAGGAAATAAATAACCTAACTTCAGTAAAACAAAAAGCAACCAAGCACACAACCTGATGACCACAGCCAATATCAAAATAAAGAGATCTAACAGCCACTGGTCATTAATCTCTCTCAACACCAATGGACTCAACTCTCCAATAAAAAGACACAGATTAACAGAATGGATATGTAAACTAAACCCAGCAATCTGTTGCATACAAGAAACACACCTAAGACACAAAGATAGACATTACCTGAGGGTAAAGGGTTGGAAGACGACTTTCCAAGCAAACAGACCCAAGAAGCAAGCAGGAGTAGCCATTCTAATATCTGATAAAATAGACTTTCAACCAAAATTAATAAAAAGAGATGGGGAAGGACACTTCATACTCATCAAGGGAAAATTCCACCAAGAAGACATCACAATCCTGAACATCTATGCCCCAAATACAAGGGCACCCACATTTGTGAAAGAAACATTGACAAAATTTAAAGCACATATAGATCCCCACACATTAATAGTGGGAGACTTTAACACCCTACTCTCAACAAAGGACAGGACAACAAAACAGAAATTAAACAAAGAAACATTGTCTCTGACAGAGGTCATGAATCAAATGGACCTAACAGACATTTACAGAACTTTACACCCAAACACAAAAGAATTTACCTTCTTCTCAGCACCTCATGGAACCTTCTCCAAAATAGACCATATAGTTGGTCACAAAGCAAGCCTCAACAGATACAAGAAGATTGAAATAATCCCTTGTATCTTGTCTGATCACCACGGAATAAAGCTGGACCTCAATAATAACAGAAATAGCAAAAAGCCTACACACACATGGAAACTGAACAACTTGTTACTAAATGACAGCTGGGTCAGGGAAGAAATTAAAGTCTTTCTAGAAAATAATGAAAATGAAGACACAACATACCCAAACTTGTGGGACACAATGAAAGCAGTGCTAAGAGGAAAGTTCATAGTACTAAGTGCCTTCAAGAAGAAATTCGAGACAGCTCATTCAAGCAACTTAATGGCTCACTTAAAAACCCTAGAAAAACAAGAAGCAGACACACCAAGAAGGAGTAGATGGCTGGAAATAATCCAACTCAGGGCTGAAATCAATCAATTGGAAACAAATAAAACAATTCAAAGAATCAATGAAACCAAGAGCTGGTTCTTTGAGAAAATCAACAAGATAGACAAACCCTTAGCCAAGCTAACTAAAAAGCAGAGAGACACCACCCAAATCAACAAAATCAGAAATGAAAAGGGGGATATAACTACAGACACTGTGGAAATCCAAACAATCATTAGGACTTGCTTCAAAAGTCTATATGCCACAAAATTTGAAAATCTAAATGAAATGGAAAATTTTCTTGATAGATTTGACTTACCAAAGCTGAATCAGGACCAGGTAAATCAACTAAATAGACCTATATCCCGCAAAGAAATAGAAGTGGTCATCAAAAGTCTCCCATCCAAAAAAAAAGCCCAGGACCAGATGGCTTCAGCACAGAATTCTACCAGACCTTCAAAGAAGAGCTAACACCAATTCTCTTCAAACTATTCCACAAAATAGAAACAGAAGGAACATTACCAAACTCATTCTACAAAGCCACAGTCACCTTGGTAATAAACCTCACAAAGACTCAACAAAGAAAGAGAATTTCCGGCCAATCTCCCTTATGAACATTGATGCAAACATACTTAATAAAATACTTTCAAACCGAATCAAACAACACATCAAAGATATCATCCACTATGACCAAGTAGGCTTCATCCAGGTATGCAGGGGTGGTTCAATATACGGAAATCCATCAATGTGATCCACCATATTAACAAACTGAAAGAAAAAAACCACATGATAATCTCCCTAGATGCTGAAAAAGCATTTGACAAAATACAACATCCATTCATGTTTAAAGTATTGGAGAGATCAGGGATAAAAGGCACATATCTAAATATAGTAAAGGCGATATACAGCAAGCCTATAGCCAACATCAAACTGAACAGAGAGAAACTTAAAGCAATCCCACTAAAATTAGGGACATGACAAGGCTGTCTACTCTCTCCATATCTCTTCAACATAGTGCTGGAAGTCCTTGCTAGAGCAATAAGAGAGTTGAAGGAGATCAAGGGGATACAAATTGGAAAGGAAGAAGTCAAATTATCACTATTTGCAGATGATATGATAGTATATGTGAGTGACCCCAAAAACTCTACCAGGGAACTCCTACAGCTGATAAACACCTTCAGCAAAGTGGCCGGATACAAAATTAACTCAAAAAAATCAGTAGCCCTCCTGTATAGAAAAGACAAAAGGGCTGAGAAAGAAATTAGGGAAACAACACCCTTCACAATAGCCACAAATGACATAAGGTACCTAGGAGTAACCCTAACCAAGGAAGTCAAAGACTTGTATGAAAAAAATTTCAAATCTCTGAAGAAAGAATTAGAAGAAGATATCAGAAGATGGAAAGATCTCCCATGCTCATGGCTTGGCAGGATTAACATAGTAAAAATGGCCATCTTACCAAAAGCAACCTACAGATTCAATGCAATGCCCATCAAATTACCAACACAATTCTTTACAAATATGGAAAGAAAAATTCTCAGCTTCATATGGAATAACAAGAAACCCAGAATTGCTAAAACAATTCTCTACAATAAAAGATCTTCTGGAGGTATCTCCATCCCTGATCTTAAGCTGTACTATAGAGCAACAGTTTTAAAAACTGCATGGTACTGGCATAAAAACTGGATACTGGTACTGTATCAATGGTACTGGATCACTGGAACCGAACAGAGGACCCAGAAATAAACCCACACACTTACGGACACCTGATCTTTGACAAAGATGCCAAAACCATTCAATGGAAAAAAGATAGCATCTTCAACAAATGGTGCTGGTCCAACTGGATGTCTACATGTGGAAAAATGAAAATAGATCCATACTTATCACCCTGCACAAAACTGAAGTCCAAGTGGATCAAAGACCTCAGCATAAAACCAGACACATTAAATCGGCTTGAAAAAAAGTTGGAAATACCCTAGAACTCATTGGTACAGGAGAAAACTTCCTGAACAGAACACCAACAGCACAGGCTCTAAGAGCAACAATCAATAAATGGGACCTCCTGAAACTGACGAGCTTCTGCAAAGCAAAGGACACCGTCATCAAAACAAAGCGACCGCCTACAGATTGGGAAAGAATCTTCACCAACCCTTTATCTGACAGAGGACTCATATCCACTACATATAAAGAACTAAAGAAGCTGAAAAGCAGCAAACCAAGTAATCCACTTAAAACATGGGGAACAGAGCTAAACAGAGTATTCTCTGTAGAGGAATATCGAATGGCAGAGAAGCACTTAAAGAAATGCTCAACCTCACTAGCCATTAGGGAAATGCAAATCAAAACAATCCTGAGATTTCACCCTATACTCATGAGAATGGCCAAGATCAAAAACTCAAGTGAAAACACATGCTGGAGAGGTTGTGGAGAAAGGGAAACCCTTCTCCACTGCTGGTGGGAATGTAAACTTGTACAACCACTCTGGAAATCAATCTCGCTCTTTCTCAGACAACTAGGAATAGCGTTTCCTCAAGATCCAGCCATACTACTCCTGGGCATATATCCAAAAGAGGCTCAAGTACACAAAAAGGACATTTGCTCAACCATGTTTGTAGCAGCTTTATTTGTAATAGCCAGAAGCTGGAAACAACCCAGATGCCCCTCAACTGAAGAGTGGATACAGAAATTGTGGTACATCTACACAATGAAATATTACTCAGCAATGAAAAATAAGGAAATCATGAAATTTGCAGGTAAATGGTGGGATCTGGAAAGGATCACCCTGAGTGAGTTGTCCCTGAAGCAAAATGACACACATGGTATATACTCACTCATATAGACATACAACATAGGACAAACCCACTAAAACCTGTGCATCTAAAGAAACTAAGCAAGAGAGAGGACCCTAACTAAAATGTCCAATCCCCATCCGGAAAGGCAAAGAGGAGGGACATCAGAAGAAGAAGAAAACAGGAAACAACCTAGGAACCTACCACAGAGGGCCTCTGAAAGCCTCTGCCCTACAGACTATCAATGCAGATGCTGAGCCTGATGGGCAACTGTTGGGCAGAGTGGAGGAAATTTTATGTAAGAACTGAGAAATAGTAAGAGCATGATAGGACAGGGTCTCAACAAGGAGAGCAACAGAACCAGAAAATTTGAACATAGGGAACTTCCCAGAGACTCATACTCCAACCAAGGACTATTCAAAGAGATAACCCAGAACCCCTGCACAGATGTAGCCCAGGACAGTTCAGAGTCCAATTGGGTTACATAGTAATGTGAAGAGGGACTGCCTCTGACATAATCTGATTGGCCTGCTCTTTGATCACCTCCCCCTAGGGGGGAGCAGCCTTACCAGGCCATAGTAGAGGACAATGCAGCCACTTTTGATGTGAACTGATAGACTAAGATCAGAAAGGAGAGGAGAACCTCCCCTATCAGTGGACTTGGGGAGTGGCATGCGTGCAGAGGGAGGAGGGAGGGTGGGATTGGGAGGGGAGGAGGGAGGGTCTTATGGGGGGATGCAGAGTGAATAAAGTATAATTGATGAAAAATTTTAAAAAAGAAAAGGAAACCCTCTTCCTTCCATTGCTGGTGGGAATGTAAACTTATACAACCACATTGGAAATCAATCTGCTGCTTTCTCAGAAAACTGGGAATAGTGCTACCTCAAGACACAGCTATAGCACTCCTGGGCATATATCCAAAATATGCCCAACTATACAACAAAGATATTTGCTCATCTATGTTCACAGTAGCTTTATTCAAAATAGCCAGAATCTGGAAACTACCTAGATGTCCTTCAAGAAAGGAATGGATACAGAAATTGTGGTACATTTACACAATGGAATACTACTCAGCTATTAAAAATCATGAAATTTGCATACAAATGGATGGAACTAGAAAAGACCATCCTGAGTGTGGTAATCCAAAAGCAGAACAACACATATTATATATACTCACTTATAAATGGATATTAGACATACACTATAGGATAAACACACTGAAATCTACATACTTAAAGAAGCTAAAAAAAGAAGAGGACCCTAGAAAAGATGCTTCATTCTCATTCAGAAGATAAATCAGAATAAACACCAGAAGCAGTAGAAGAGAAAGAACAGGAATGGAGTCTACCATAGATGTACTCTAAAAGACTATACCCAGCAGGAGATCAAAGCAGATGCAGAGGCTCACATTCAAACTCTGGACTGAACACAAGTAGTCTTATAAAAGAAGAAGGATATAGAAAAATGCATAGAGGACAAGAGCCACACAAGGAGATCAATGAAGCCAAAAATATCTGGTCTGAGGTGGGCCTACTAAGACTGATGCATCAATCAAAGACCATGCATAGAGAGGACCTAGACCTCCTGTTCAGACATATCCCATAGACAGCTTAGTCTGCACGTGGGGTCCCTAGTGAGGGGAGAAGAGATAGTCTCTGACATGAACTAGGTTGCCTGCTCCTTGATCACTTCTCCCAGGTGGGGCAACCGAGCCAGCCCACAGAGGAAGAGAATCCAGAAAGCTCTGATAAGACCTGGTAAGCTAGGGTCAGACAGTAAGGGAGGAAGACTTCCTCTATCAGGACTAGGGAAGAGGGTTAGGAGAGGAAGAGGAAGGGAGCATAGGGCTGGGAGGAGATGAAGGAGGATGCTACAACTAGGATACAAAGTGAATAAATTACAAACAACAACAACAACAATAATAATAATAAATCATCTCTCCATTCCATTCTCTCTGAACTCCCATGTACTCCTCCTTGCTCTCTTTTAAATCCACGGCCTCTATTCCATTAACTAGTGTTACATGCATACATGGATATGCATGCATATTCCCAAATACAATATGTTCAATTTTGTCTTATTACTATTGTCAGTCAAGCTGAGTAGGAACCAGTGCTCTAAGCTTTATAAGTCTTCCAAGTGATCTCAATGCAGATTCAAATGTGCCCTAGTGCTACATTGTAGATAATAGCTTGGAGGGGAGAGAGGAAAAAAAAAGGTCTGAGATGAATCATGATCTTAGAAAACCAGAGAAAATCCTGTGTGTAAAAGTGTGAGAAAGCCAGGACTGAGCTTATAAGTGTGGACAAAGGAAAGTGGTTTGGGTTAGTGATAAAAAGCACAGCCAACATTCTTGGCATTTGTAGTCACTGTCATGATGAATTAAAGACAAACAAACATCTATCTAAAGTAAGCTTTAGTTCAATCTATATTATTATTATTATTAGTGTGGAAATACAAAGTTGGACTAATAATATCAGCTACTTCTTTCTCATTTCCACTGGTGGATTCCACTGAGAGAGAAGACAGAGCATCTTGTTGCATCACCGTGAGACTAACACAGCACACTGTCCCAGTCTCTGCCTTACTAGATGCCTGCTCTCCTTGGTTTCACACCGTGCTTTTTCAATGCTCTTATTTGCACATTATTCCATTTTTCATTATATATTGTGCCATTTTGTATTACCCATGATTGTGTTTTCACTGAACAGATGCACTACAGTTTTGCTGCACCAAATTCTATGATCCATAATTAGATGTCAATATGTTTTCTTTATGAACTAAATACATTTTTAGTTACTTGGACATTAATTAAAATCACATGCTGGATTGTTTCATCCTTTCAACACATTTTTGAGGAAATATTTTTGGTTTACTTTAATGCTTTAAAGCATTCAATTTTATAATATGCAATTATTTTTCCATAAGAATACATACTGTAGCTAATACATAAATATTAATTATAGAGTTACACCAAAAACCCATTAACTAGATGTATCCATTCATGTATAAAAGAAATGGCATTTGATGAATTAGAAAAAACTATTTTTTAATCATTGCTTTTAAAATACAACATGTCTTTGTCCTTCAGTAGGAGCCTACCAAAGATGGCCTCTGAAAGACTATACTGACTGAAGTATCAAAGCAGAGGCTGAGACTCATAGCCAAACTTTGGGCAGAGTGCCGGGAATCTTATGAAGGAAGAAGAGAGAAAGACCTGGAGGGGACAGGAGCTCCAAAAGGAGACCAACAGAGCAGTAAAACCTGAGTCCTGGG
This sequence comes from Meriones unguiculatus, assembly GCF_030254825.1. Lineage (NCBI taxonomy): Eukaryota > Metazoa > Chordata > Mammalia > Rodentia > Muridae > Meriones > Meriones unguiculatus. The sequence goes on along the minus strand of NC_083353.1, from coordinate 34,461,412 downwards.
GGTTCTGAAGAAAATGACACTCCAACCAAGGACAATGTATGGAGTGGACCTAAAACCCTGGCTCAGATGTAGCCCATAGACCAAGTCTCCGAGTGGGATATGTAGTAAGGGGAACATGAAATTTGTCTGACATAAACTCAGTAGCAGGCTTTCTGATCACCTCCCCCTGGAAGAGGGAGGTGCAGCCTTGCCAGAACACAGAAGAAGACAGTGCAACCAGTCCTGATGAGACCTGATAGCACGAGTGGAGGGGCATAAGGGGAGAAGAGAGAGGGAAGGTGGTATTGGGAGGAAATAAAGGAGGGGACCACAGAAGGGATAGAAATAGAATAAATTATAATAAATAATAATAATAAAGGAAAAATTATCAGAAAGTTCAAATATATATATCATGTATTTTGATTCATTTCTAGTCAAAATAAATGAAATTAGTTTTCAAAATAATGGAGGACAATGACCAATATGGCTCTATTATAATAAGAAAACAAATATGAAAATTCATAAAAGTTTATGTAGAGACAGAAAACACAGATTGCACGGGTGATACAAAGCTCATAACTTATTAATAATGCCAGATAATACTGTGTTGAATGTGTTTCATGGACCTCAGTGACCCATTCATATGGAAAAACTAGAAACATGTCCTCTTAAAGAAAAAAAATGGACATCTCAAATCTCAACCTGAAAGAGTAACTAATAAGCACTTATTTCCAATTCATTTTTATAAATGTAGCTGAAATTTTATCAGAGAGAAAGGTAGATAAATATATTTGGACATTATTTTAGTATGTCTTTATGCTTTTTCTGTTATAAGAGTTACTAACGTAGACTCAGATAAAGCTTTCATGAAAGCTTAGAGCGCATAAAATTTCCTTCATTAGAACATAAAATAAAAGTTGTCACACCTATGAACAGTTGCTTAGATTTTGCCTGAAATATATGAGGACAAAAAGTCATAAACTCTGAACTTACAGAAGTTTGTTTACCCCAAATAACTTCTCTCAGTGTTCCTCCCAACATTTCCCAGGGATATCAAAGGTGACAAGTTGATGCTTATCTGGCTCTCTGTCACTATATTGAACTAATTATACAAAGTAGTCAAAAGAATAGTTGCAGGGTCCAATAACTCAGCATCTTACAAGATTAGATGGCATCTTCAAAATATTTCAGAGTATGCTACTACAAGAGCAGACCCTAACCACATTTAACCCTGAATCACATTTAATCTGTGGTACCTGCATGAGTAACTAAGGGTAAATTTCAAAAGTTAGAACAAAACACTTGTCTTGAATTTTGTAGAAGTACCAGCCAGAAATTGCTTTGTGCTGGCAATAATTTGTTTTTTGAAATTTCCTTTAGGTGTTGTGATGTTTCTATTTTTGAAAAACAAAAACTACTTATGTTAGAATTGGGAGGCAGGGTGTCTCACTCTCTACCTTCCATTGCCAGAATCAGGGTTTTCCACTTGACAAGTCCTCTAGGATGTGAATACTGCACAGTGAAGTTGCAGCAGCATTCCAGAATTTTTTACTCACAAGCTAGTGCTTATAAATAATAGATTGTACCATATCTAATGATACCTTAGATGATTAATAGAAGAGATGACTAGATGAAAGAAAATATCAAACATATATTGTAAAATTCATTCTTCATGGAGCTCCAAATTTAACTGAATGCCTTGTATTTTATCCGCTAACCCTGGCCAGAATTCATGCCATGCTTTTGTTGTCCTTGTGATGGATATTGCCTTGTAAATCTGCTTCTGTCCCTCACAAAGACTAACCTTGTCAAGAAGAGCTACTGTCCTTTGTCTCGGTCCCTAGCAGCTCCTCCAAGGAAGAGGTTGTACCTCTCCTGGTTGCCTTTACTGAACCTGTGCTTGATAGATGGAAAGTATTAGATTCAAAGGTGACTTTCTCTCTTCTCATATTACACCAAAGTTTGCTACTTGATAGCAAACAACAGGATTCCATTTCTAGCATAAGGCATGATAATCTTCCCACAGGAAAACCATAAATGTAAGATGAATTATCATAATCAAACTTATTATGTCACATAAGAATAAGAAGTTGTTAGGCTAAAATCTCAGCAGACCTGAGACACACGGTATTAAGGTTATTAGATCACACTGAACAATGCACTCACTCAGTCTCTTTGAAATAATGTGCCAAAACTGTAAAGGCTAAATGACAAAGACAAAATTCCATCCAGAGTTTGGAGTCTAATGGCCATAACCACAGTATACACACACACACACACACACACACACACAGTCACACAAATCCTATTAGAATTTTCAAAGGTCAGTTTATTTTCTAAAGAATAAAAAAATAGCTTGGTGGTTGAATCAAAATAAACAACAACAACAAAAAAAAAAACCACTAGAGTTACATATTAAAATGAGAGAAATTTTTCAAAAATATAAAACATGAATTTCTTAAGAACATACAGAAAATGATCTTCATTAAGAAAAGTCACAATTATGTACACACACACACACACAAATATATTTATATATACCTACATCATTCATCATGCTTAATAAATAAGTGTTGAAAAAGGACCCTGTAGCTTCAGGAACAGGACTTCTTTGTTTGTGATCATTGCTTCTTTTAAACATTTTATCTATACATTTTGTATGTGTATGAGTGTTAGAAAGTGTGCGTGTCTGTGCACCTTGTTCTTGCAGTCCCAGTTGAGGCCAGAGGCGATGTCAGACCATCTTGAACTGGACATACAGACATGTGAGCTACCATGTGCATGCTAAGTATTGAGCTAGAGTCCTTTGCAAGAGAGGTTACTACTCTTAACCATTGCACCATCTCTCTAGCACATTACTATAATTACTAGTATTCATAATTGTACTAGTTGCCAGGGCCAGCATAAAAAGAGAAGAAAAAAATAAAAGCATGTACATTGGAAATTAAAAAGTAAAATCTTCAAAAATAATTTAATTACAAACATATTATTTCTTACCTAAAATATCCTAAAAAAATTAATCAACAAATGATTATTATAATTGATTACAAGTCAAATTTGGTTAGGCTTTGAGATAAAGTTCTAAAAAAAAATACAATTTTACACCAGCCACAAATCGAAAATATTAAAAAAATAATTGTGTTGACATTTTAATAAGAAAGGTAAAGAATAAAATTCACTATATAAAACTATATAAAAACCATATAAAATGTTACAGAGAAAATTATTTTAAAATTATTTAAGTTGTGGGTAGAGCCAAGATGGCGACTAGCACACACAGTTTCTGATCTGTGGAAGAGCTAAACTTAAACGTCTGAGTTGGTGAGTAGAAGGACCTCTGAACCCAGGAAAACAACTGTGAGGCTTTCTAAACAACAGGGAACATCACAGGAGGTGAAAACTTTGGTCTCGGGTCACCCAGGGACTTGTTTGGAGAAGGAGAGAAATGACCCTTTGATCTCCCAGCACTCCCCTCCCCCAGGCCTCCCTCCTCCTCCACACAGCTGACTCATTGAGATTCTCTGTGCAGACCTAACTGCCTGAGGACTGCAGCCTCTGAGGCGGAGCTCCAAGCCCCTTAGCAACAAATGCCAATGGTACCTGTCTCGGAGTCCCAGATCCGTCCAGCGGCTGCACCATCCTCTCAGGGCCCAGGTCTGCTAGACACCATACTAGCTCCACAGGATCGTGATCACTGATGTGTTGTAAAGTGTTATTAATATTTATTATGGGTTTAACTTCTGGTATCACTGCTGTTAATCCTCAGCAGCTGTAAAACCAAATCACCACACAGAGACTGGGTTTTTAGTTAACCTAGAACACAATGCTGGGCAATATTTACTCCCTCCTAAACTTCCATGCCCTCAGTTTCCTAACATTTAGATTTCCCACATTATACTTGCTTTTTGTGAAATCTTAGGTCTGGTTCATGCTCCAATTCCTCCAAGCTCTCTCCTCCCGCTCTGCTCACCTCGTGCTCCTCACTTCGAGCTCCTCCTCCTTCTCCCCCTTCCTGTTCTCTAGCTCCTCCCCTCTTTCCTGTCCTCTGGCTCCTCCCAGTGTACAACATTGTATCTAGTTGCTTTATTTGTGTCCTGTTTACACAAGAGTTGAGACAGGATGCTTATAGTGAGTATCACAATGCATTATCCAAATTGAAACCAGAGAGTTGGGGGTGGGGAAATCAGCATTTGAATTAACAAGGGTAAGGCATATACATTTTAAAAGAACATTATACCAACACTGATGGTATGGCCCGCCAAATCCCACAGTGACAGAGAATACGCTATATACTCACCCAAACCAGGCAGAAATGCCATACAAGCTAGGCACACCAGGCGCTGGGCCTCCCAAGCTTGGAGAGCACAATGAAGAGATCCCAGGACTTCCCAGAAAGCATCGGGACTAGCAACCCAGTCTCCAGTTACAGTGGAACTTCCTAACCTGGCGGCAAAGCAGCACTAAGCTGGCGGGGCACATCAGCCCTCCAGTTTAAGACTAACCAGGGACAAACTAGAGAACAGAGAGCCTGGTTACCCCAATTCCTACTGACGTGACCACCTTGAAACGCCAGCTGCAGCAGGACCTCATAACCTGGCAGTGACAGCAACACGGAGCTGGCGGAGCACATCAAAGAAGCAGGGCCAAACCAGTGAGTAGAGAGCCCCGGATATCCTGATCTCTGCCAAGTGACCTGCCTGTAAGTGAGTGCACCGTTGAGAATCTGCAGATCCCCAGACCCTAGGTCGTTCTAAAACAGAAGCCAGGCATCGACCCCTCCCACGAACATACCCATTTTGGGAAACAGAGGGTCATTTGGGACATTGAAGCACCTGCTCTGTAGTTCCAATTGAGGACATAAGGCAGTTAATGCCAGAAATTGCTCCACAACCATCTTTAGCACCTGCTACATATACAGTGCAGAGCCCCTCCCACTCACTCAAGGGTTCAACATTATCTATCATTCTGTCCCCCGAGACACACTTCCACCACAATTACACACACACACACACACACACACACGCATGCGCACGCCTGCATTTGCCCCGTTTTCGCCTGCATACTTTACTCCCACAGGTAAGTCTTCAGCACACACTGAGGACACAGGACCTCTCTCAGCTTCCTGAAGAACTCTCCAGATGCCAGAGAGAGACAGTACCAGTCTGAACTGCAGAACCCAAAAACAAACAGGGAAGGTTTCAGATAAGCCAATGGCGAGGCGAAAGAACACTTCCAACATAAATCAGGACATCATGAGTTCACCAGCAACCCCCAAAACTGACGGATACTCCAATTCAACAGAAGCACAGGAAAATTACTTTAAAGCTATGCTTACCCAACTATTTGAGGCTCATAAAAAGGAAACAAACAGCTCTATCAGAACAATAACCATGCAAATTCAGTCAGTTAAAGAGGAAATGAACAAATCTTTCAAAGACTTGGCCAGTCAATTGGAGATATAGAAAAAAGAAATAGACAAAAATTCTTAAAGAAACACAGGCAAACATAGCCAAACAAATAGAGGCACATGTAGAGATAAAATTAATGACATATAGAAAGGAAATGAACAAAAAATTAGAGACCACCATAGAGAGACAGGAATCCACATGCAAACGAATGAAGGAAATGGTGCAAGGCATGAAAACAGAATTAGAATCAATAAAGAAAACACAAACTGAGAAAACCTTTGAGCTGGAGAATTTGGAGAAAAGATCAGGAACCACAAAGATAAACATCACCAATAGAATACAAGAGATGGAAGAGAGAATCTCTGGAACTGAAGATATACTGGCAGAAATTGATACTTCTCTCAAAGAGAAAGTAAAATCAGAAAAGTCCCAAACACAAAATATCCAAGAAATCATAGAGGCCATGAAAAGATAAAATCTAAGAATAATAGGAATTGACAAAAAACAAGACTCCAGGCTCCAAGGTCCAGAAAACATTTTCAAGAAAATCATAGAAGAAAATTTTCCCAACTTAGAGATGTCCATAAATATACAAGAGGTCTACAGAACACCAAATAGACTAGACCAGAAAAGAAACAAATCACATCACATCATAGTCAAAACACTAAATCTACAGAACAAAGAAAAGATATTAAAAGCAGCAAGGGAAAAAGACCAACAAACATATGAAGGTAGACCTATCAGAATCACACCAGACTTCTCATCAGAAACTATGAAATCTAGAAGGGCCTGGGCAAGTGTTGAGGAGACCCTAAGAGATCATAAATGCCAATCCAGACTACTATACCCTGCAGAGCTTTCAATCAACATAGATGGAGAAAACAAAATGTTCCATGACAAAACTAAATTTATGCAATATCTACACAGCAAACCATCCCTATAAAAGATACTAGAAGGAAAACTCCAATCCAATGAAGACAACTTCACCCAAGAAAACATGGCATACAGATAGTATCCCAACAAAAATGAAAAGAAAACAAGCAATGAAACACAGTAAGATCACTGACTCCAATACAAAAGAAACTAACATTTATTGGTCAATATTATCTATCAACATCAATGGACTCAACTCACCAATAAAAAGACACAGACTAACAGAATGGGTGCATAAACAGGATCCAACATTCTGCTGCATCGAAGAAACACACCTCTGCAACAAAGATAAACAGTACCTCAGAGTAAAAGGCTGGAAAAATGTCTTTCAAGCAAATGGACCCAGAAAACAAGCTGGGGTAGCTATCCTAATATCTAATAAAATAGACTTTTAACCAAAATTAATCAAAAAAGATGAGGAGGGGCACTACATTCTCATCAAAGGGAAAATTCACCAAGAGGACATCACAATTCTGAACATCAATGCCCCAAATACAAGAGTGCCTACATTCATAAACAAAACATTACTAAAACTTAAATCACACATCGATCCCAACAACTTGATAGTGGGAGACTTCAACACTCAACTTTCACCAAGGGACAGATCATCTAGACAGAAACCAAATAATGAAATAAAGGCACTTACAGAGATCCTAAATCAAACGGACCTAATAGATGTCTATGGAACTTTCCACCCAAACGTAAAAGAGTATACCTTCTTTTCAGCACCTCATGGAACCTTGTCCAAAATAGACCATATAGTTTGTCAAAAAGAAAGCCTCAACAGATACAAGAAGATTGAAATAATCCCCTATATTCTATCTGACCACCATGGAATAAAGCTGGACATCATCAACAATGGAATTAGAAAAAAGCCTATAAGCACATGGAGACTGAACAACTTGCTGCTCAATGATAGCTGGGTTAAGGAAGAAATAAAAAAAGAAATTAAAGACTTCCCAGAATTCAATGAAAATGAAAGTACAACATACCCTAATTTATGGGACACATTGAAAGCACTGCTCAGAGGAAAATTCATAGCACTAAATGCCTTCAAAAAAACTTCATGACATCTCATACAAGCAACTTAATGGCCCAACTGAAAGCCCTAGAGTAAAAAGAAGCAAATGCACCCAAGAGGACCAGACGGCTGGAAATAATCAAACTCAGGGCAGAAATCAATCAACTAGAAACAAAAAAACTATTCAAAGAATCAATGAAACCAAGAGTTGGTTCTTTGAAAGAATCAACAAGATAGACAAACCTTTAGCCAAAGTAACCAAAAGGCAGAGAGAAACTATGCAAATCAGCAAAATCAGAAATGAACAGGGGGACATAACTACAGACACTGAGGAAATCCAAACAATCATTAGGTCTTACTACAAAAGCCTATATGCCACAAAATTCGAAAATCTAAAAGAAATGGACAATTTTCTTGATAGATTCCATTTACCAAAATTAAGTCAATATCAGGTAGAAAGATTGAATAGTCCTATTTCCCCCAAGGAAATAGAAGCAGTCATCAACAGTCTCCCTTCCAAAAACAAGTCCTGAGCCAGATGGATTCAGTGCAGAATTCTACCAGACCTTCAATGATGTGCTAACTCCAATTCTCTCCAAACTATTCCAAGAAATAGAAACAGAAGGAACAGTACCAAATTCATTCTATGAAGCCACAGTCACCTAATACCTAAACCACAAAAAGATCCAACAAAAAAAGAGAACTTCAGACCTCTCTCTCTAATGAACATTGATGCAAAAAATACTCAATAAAATACTTGCAAACCGATTCCAAGAACACATCAAAGATATCATCCACCACAGCCAAATAGGCTTCATCCCAGGCATGCAAGGGTGGTTCAACATACAGAAATCCATCAATGTAATCCACCACATAAACAAACTGAAGGAGGAAAAACCACATGATCATCTCCTTAGATGCCAAAAAACATTTGACAAAGTCCAAGACCCATTCATGTTTAAAGTCTTGGAGAGATCAGGGATACAAGGCACATATCTAAACATAGGAAAGGCAATATACAGCAAACCTATAGCCAACATCAAACTCAATGGAGAGAATCTTAAATGAATCCCACTGAAATCAGGGACAAGGCAAGGCTGCCCACTCTCTCCATATCTCTTCAACATAGTACTTGAAGTCCTAGCCAGAGCAATAAGACAACTAAAGGAGATCAAGGGACTACAAATCAGAAGGAAGAGGTCAAAGTGTCACTATGTGCAGATGATATGATAGTATATATGAGTGACTCCAAAATTTCAACCAGAGAACTCCTCCAGCTGATAAACACCTTCAGCAAAGTGGCAGGATACTAAATCAACTCAAAAAAATCAGAAGCCCTCCTGTATACCAAAGACAAAAGGGCCAAGAAAAAAATCAGGGAAACAACACCCTTCACAATAGGCACTAATAACATAAAGTACCTTGGGGTGACACTAACCAAGCAAGTGAAAGACCTGTTTGAGAAAAACTTCAAGTCTCTAAAGAAAGAAATCAAAGAAGATATCAGAAGATGGAAAGAACTCCCATGCTCATGGATTGGTAGGATTAACAATGTGAAAATGGCCATCCTGCCAAAAACAATCTACAGATTCAATGCAATTCCCATTAAAACACCAACTCAATTCTTCATGGACCTTGAAAAAAAGATTCTCAGCTTCATATGGAGAAACAAAAACCCAGAATCTCCAAAACAATCCTGTATAACAACAGATCATCTGGAGGTATCTCCATCCCCGAACTCAAGCTGTACTACAGAGCAATAGTAATAAAAACTGCATGGAATTGGCATAGGAACAGAAAGGAGGATCAATGGAAATGAATAGAAGATCCAGAAATAAACCCACACACCTATGAATACTTGATTTTTGACAAAGCAGCCAAATCCATTCAATGGAAAAAAGATAGCATCTTCAACAACTGGTGCTGGACCAACTGAATGTCTACATGCAGGAAAATGAAAATAGATCCATATTTATCACCCTGTACAAAACTAAAGTTCAAGTGGATCAAAGACCTCAACATTAAACCAGATACTCTAAATCGGTTAGAAAAAAAGTGGGGAACAGCCTAGAACTCATTGGCACAGGAGACAACTTCCTGAATAGAACACCAACAGCACAGGCTCTAAGAGCAACAATCAATAAATGGGACCTCATGAAACTGAAACACTTCTGTAAAGCAAAAGACACTGTCATCAAAACAAAATGAATGCCTACAGACTGGGAAAGAATCTTCACCAACCCTTTATCTGATAGAGGGCTAATATCCACTATATATAAACAATTAAAGAAGCTGAAAAGCAGCAAACCAAGTAACCCAATTAAAAAATGGGGAACAGAGCTAAACAGAGAATTCTCAATAGAGGAATATCGAATGGCAGAGAAACACTTAAAGAAATGCTCAGCGTCATTAGCCATTAGGGAAATACAAATCAAAACGACCCTGAGATTTCACCTTACACCCATCAGAATGGCCAAGATCAAAAACTCAAGTGACAACACATGCTGGAGAGGTTGTGGAGAAAGGGGAACCCTCCTCCATTGCTGGTGGGAATGTAAACTGGTACAACCACTTTGGAAGTCAATCTGGCACTTACTCAGAGAATTAGGAATAACACTTCCTCAAGACCCAGCTATACCACTGCTAGGTGCATACCCAAAATTTGCTCAAGTATGTAACCAGGGCATTTGGTCAACCATGTTTGTAGCAGCTTTATTTCTAATAGCCAGAACCTGGAAAAACCCCAGATGTCCATCATAGGAGGAATGGATACAGAAATTGTGGTATTTTTACACAATGGAATACTACTCAACAATCAAAAATGAGGAAATCATGAAATTTGCAGGCAAATGGTGGGATCTAGAAAACATCATTCTGAGTGAAGTATCCCAGAAGGAGAAAGACAAAAATGGTATATACTTGCTTATATAGACCTACAAGATATAACAAACATAATGAAGTCTATACACCTGAAGGAGATAAACAAGAAAGCAGACACGAGGTAAGATGATCAGTCCTCACTTAGAAAGACAAATGAGATGTGCATTGGACATATGACAGGAGTCTACCGCAGAAGGCATCTGAAAGACTCTACCAAGCAGAGTTTTAAAACAGATAATAAGACTCATAACCAAACCTTTGGCAGAAGGGGAGTTAGTATGACAGGGAAAGGATAGGAGCTCCACAAGTACCAAATATATCTGGGCAGAGGGTTTTTTTCTGAAACTGTTTCCCCAACCAAGGACCATGTATGGATATAACCTAGAACCTCTACTCAGACGAAGAAGCTCGTGGTAGCTCAATAACCAATTGGCTTCCCATAGTAGGGTGAACAGGGACTATCTCTGACAGGAACTCAATGGCAGGCTCTATGACTCCCCTTCCCCCAAGGGAGGAGCAGTGCTGCTAGGCCACAGAGGAGGACTTCCCAGCCAGCCCTGAAGATACCTGATAAAACAGGGCCAGACGAAAGGGGAGGAGGTCCTCTCCAGTCCGGGGACTTGGAAAGGGGCAGGGAGAAGCTGAGGGAGGGAGGGTGGGATTGGGAGGAAATGGGGGATCAGGATGCACCTGGAATGCAGAGTTGATAAAATGTAAATAATAATAACAAACAATAAAACAGAAAAAAAATTATTTAAGTTAAGGATAGCAAGTAGCTTAGATAAATTCATGTATTAGAAGATACTTATTTAAAAAAAAGAAGATACTTATTTGATAAAAAATGTCAGCTCTTGCAATTTTGTCAATAAATTTCAGTTTCTAAATGGGTTTTCTTTAAGAGAAAATGGAAGAGAAACATTAGAATTGCTAAGGTTTTCTTGAATCAGACACTAGAAAGTATCTCATCTCAAATTAAAGATTCTTTTCATCTTCTGAAATTACGATGGGTTGTATTTCCACAGAGACTGGAAAACAGTCTAATCAAAATGACCCTAACCTACACATACAAAGAAGCTTAACTTATGACAAAAGTGATGCGTAAATAAACATGAATAAAGTATGGAAACTGCAATGGAAAACAGTTAGGGCCCTTGATTATGTATATAGAGGAACAAAGAAAACAGATTCTTGCTGCACACTCACTGCAATATGTTGATCCCAAGCTGTTGATCAGTGAACTTTGAAAACTGGAAGTTTTATAAAATAAAGTAAAATAATTTTATAAATTTCAGAGTAAATAAACTTAATCTACCTACTCCAAAATGTTTAACAGGTGCAAGTTGCATGCTTGCAAATATTTGAAATCTCCTAAGGCTTTGGGTGTTGAAATTCTTTTCCCGTTTAGAGCCATTATCTGGGTGGAAACTTAATCAGACTATGCATTAGAGGTGAAGCTTTTGGAAAGTGATGAGGATTAGATAAAGGCCTCACAAGAAGCTTCACTTTAGAGCAGTTCTTCTTTATAAGAGCACAGAGTGACCAGCCAGATAGGAAAGAAACAAAAAAAACTTTTTTCTTATTATTGTCTTCACAAAGAGCCTTAGACACACAATTGTGTTCCTTCACCTTTTTGCCAGAACCATGAGCCAAAACAAACCAATTTTCTTTATAAAGTAGTATACTAAAGGATTTTATTTTATTAACTAAAATGCAGGATAAGGTAAGATTGAAGATGGAATTATATCTGAATTCATCATTTCTGAAGGTAAATGATGGTATGATGATCTAGAGAAGAATATATTTTCAACTTTATGACAAAGCTATCAGCCACACTCTTTGCAGTCTGCTAATATATAAGGGATTGAAACTGAATGATGGATAAAAGAAGAAACATGTTCATCATACAAGGACAAATAGAGCTGAAGGGCTAAGAAAAGGTCAGACAACACATTCTGGAATTCTGCTACAAACCATGAGAAAACATCAGTCTCGAAAAGCAAAAAGAGCATATATATATGATATGCTATTCAAAATGATGCTGAATACAACCCATCACTTACCCTGATATGAACATTTGACAACATATATATGTATTTATCGAAGAATTACATATCACCCCATGAATGGAATTTATGTGCCAAACGGCAGTAAAAATAAATATTGAAATGATAAAAGAAACAATCGAATACAGCCAAAAATAATTGAACAGATGATTCAGAAAGTAAAAACAAATAGTTAAATGAGAAAATGACAAAAGAACAAGTTGCAGTATTTTTTTGTGGGAAATATAAATTGAAAATATAATAAAATAACATTACATATTTTCTCAGTGAGTAGAAAACATAAGTCTGACCATGTTCTGGCAAACATAGGACACAAGCAGAACAAACCAGTGATACATACATACAATATTGGAAGCTTTGCAAAAGGCAAACTACTTTTGAAAACACTTCTAAATTATTGCATTTTATGAACCATAAAGTAAATATTTGCACTGAAATATAAAGAAACATGTATTTCACAGATCTTGTGTATAAATAAAAATTTTAATATGCACTTATGCAATTTAAAATATAAACAAGATATTGAACTTTTCTATAATCATAAGAAGGTCTTTATGCTCCCCTCAGTTTTTGGTCTTTAGCGATATAAATTATTTCTGGATTTAATGTATATAGAACCCTCAATAGTGCTTGTCTTGGCCTTCTATCAGATATAGGATTGGTGAAGATCCTTTCCTACTCTAGAGCCTAGGGTTTTGTTCTGATGACAGCGTCCTTTGCTTTACAGAAACTTTTCAGTTTCATGAGGTCCCATTTATCTATTGTTGATCTTAGAGCCTGTGCTGTTGGTGTTCTGTTCAGGAAGTTGTCTCCTGTGCCAATGAATTCAAGGATCTTCCCCACTTTTTCTTCTAACACGTTTGGTGTGTCTGGTTTTATGTTGAGGTCTTTTTTTCCACTTCAACTTTATTTTTGTGCAAATGTGATAAATATTGATCTATTTGCATTTTTCTACATGTAGACATCCAGTTAGACCACCACCATTTGTTGAAGATGCTGTCTTTTTTTTTCCATTGTATGGGTTTGCCTTCTTTGTCAAAAAGTCAAGTACCCATAGGTGTGTGGTACAACCACTTTGGAAATCAATCTGGTGCTTTCTGAGTCTATTAGGAATAGCGCTTCCTCACACTCCAGCTATACCACTCCTTGGCATATATCTGAAAGATGCTCAACCATGCAACACGAACATTTGCCCAACTATGTTCATAGAAGCTTTATTTGTAATAACCCAGAACCTGGAAACAATCCAGATGCCCCTCAATTGAGGAATGGATACAGAAATTGTGGTACATCTACACAATAGAATGCTACTCAGCAATTAAAAACAAGGAAATCATGAAATTTGCAGGCAAATGAGTGGGTATCACAGAAGCAGAAAAACGCACATGGTATATACTCACTTATAAGTAGGTGTTAGACATGTAATATAGGATAAACATATTAAAATCTGTACAGAAAAAAAAGAATCTAATCAAGAAGGAGGAACCTGGCAAAGATGATCAATCCTCACTCAGAAAGGCAAAAGTGACAGACATCTGAAAAGGAAGAAAACAAGGAATAAGGCAGGCGCCTAGGACAGAGGGCCTTTGAAAGATTCTTCCCAGCAGGGTATCAAAGAAGATGCTGAGACTTATAGCCAAACTTTTGGCAGAGTGCATGGAATCTTATTTTAAAAAAGGGGGGGGGATGGAAAGACCTGGAGGAGAGTGGAGCTCCTCAAGGAGAGCAACAGAACCAACATTTCTGAGCACAGGGGTCTTTTCTAAGACTGATACTCCAACCAAGGACCATGCATGGAGATAACCTAGAACCTCTGCTCAGATGTAGCCCAAGGCAGTTCAGTTTCCCAGTGGGTTCTCTAGTAATGGGAACAGGGACTGTCTCTGACATGAATTCAGTGGTCATCTCCCCCTGATGGGAGAGCAGCTTTACCAGGCCACAGAGAAAAACAATGCAGCCTGTCCTCATGAGACCTGATAGGTTAGGGTCAGATGGAAGGGGAGGAGGACCTCCCCTACCAATCGACTTGGGGAGGGGCATGGGAGGAGATACCTGGAGGGAGGGTGGGACTGGCAGGGGATGAAGGAGGGATACAAAGTGAATAAACTAATTTATTTCTAAATAAATAAATAAATAATCCAAGTTGTGTCAAAACTAAAACTCATTTAAAGCCAACCATAATAGCAATATTCATTCTAAGGGGAAAATGTTCTTCAGCATTCTACTGCATGTAACTGCCATGGATTTGTCTTGTTTTTAAAGTCTTTCCCTCTTAAAAAGATCACCTTCACCAACTGCTCTGCTCTTCACTTTTCCAAGATCCATCCCCCCCTCTCAAATATATACTCATATCTCCCTTGGTGTGTGATCATCCACTGGAGCATGGTAAGTTTACCAAAATTTTATTCATTAATCACACTGCTTTAGAAGTTGTAAACAGAAGATATTCTGGGAAATACTTATAAAATGTAAGCAATATTCAAGTACATATTTTTTTTTCTTTTTTATGATTTTAACTTTCTCTTTAAATAAGACAATTGGGGGAGAGAATCAAGCTTGAAACACAGTAACACATATTTTGGCAAAATAGCAATCAAAATCTAACGTACAAGCTATTTTATCCAAATTAAAAAGTATTAAAGAATAAACTATAACATTGGGGGAGGGGAAACATAGCAAACACAAGATATAGTATGTCTAAACATCTTGAAATTATAATTTATGGGTAAAACTGGAAAATAATGCTGTTTTACCTAGAAATTAAGTGCACCCTTTCTCCGATTTCTCCCAAATAGAATCAGAGTTTACGATTTCATCACACCTCAAAGCTTTTCTCTCAGTACAAAGCAACCACTAAACATGCACACAAAAACTAATTTTTTTAATAATTTACCTGAAGTACCAGAATGGCTTAATGGTTAAGGCGTTGAGCTTAAGATCCAGTGGATTTATATCTGCATGGGTTTGAACCCCACTTTTGGTAAATGTGCTTTTAGGTTTGGAGACATGGCTCAGAGGTTAAGAACACTGGTTGCTCTTCCAAAGGTCCTAAGTTCAATTCCCAGTAACCACATGGCGGCTCATAACCATCTATAATGAGATCTAGTGCCATCTTCTGGTGTGCAGGCTGAACAATACATATAATAAATAAAATAAAAATCTTTTTACAATTTTTTTTAATATTTGTTATAGTTTATTGTATCCCAGCTGTATCTTGCACCCTCATTCCCTCCCAATCCCACCCTTCCTCTCTCATCTCCTCCCTGACCCTTTCCAAGTCCACTGATAGGGGAGGACCCCCTCCCCTTTCATCTGACCCTGGTTTATCAGGTATCTTCAGGACTGGCTACAAAGTCCTCCTAGTAGTGCCTAGTAGGGCTGCTCCTCCCTCGGGGTGGGGGTGGAAGCGGTCAAAGAGCCCACCGTTGATTTCATGTCAGAAATAGTCCCTGTTCCCCTTACTAGGAAACCCACTTGGATACTGAGCTACCATGGGCTACATCTGAGCAGAGGTTCTAGGTTATATCCATACATGGTCCTTGGTTGGAGAAACAGTCTCATAAAACACCCCTGTGCCAAATATATTTGGTCCTTGTGGAGCTCCTGTCTTCTCCAGGTCTTACTATCTCCCAGATTTGTTGCTTTTTAACTTCTTTAGTTCTTTATATATTCTGGATATCAGCCCTCTGTCAGTTAAAGGGTTGATCAAGATCCTTTCCCAGTCTGTAGGCTGTTGTTTTGTTCTGACAACAGTATCTTTTGCTTTACAGAAACGTTTCAGTTTCATGGGGTCTCATTTATTGATTGTTCATCTTAGAGCCTGTGCTGTTGGTGTTCTGTTCAGGAAGTTGTCACCTGTGCCAATGAGTTCCAGGCTCTTCCCCACTTTTTCTTCTGACCGATTTAGTGTGTCTGGTTTTATGTTGAGTTCTTTGATCCACTTGGACTTTAGTTTTGTGCAGGGTGATAAATATGGATCTATTTTCATTTTTCTGCATGTAGACAGCCAGTTGGACCAGCACCATTTGTTGAAGATGCTGTCTTTTTTCCATTGAATGGTTTTGCCTTTTTTGTCAAAAATCAAATATCCATAGTTGTGCGGGTTTATTCTGGTTCTTCTGTCAGGTCCACTGAGCCACTATTTCCCTGGCTTGTCCAATATGCAATGAGCATGACTCCAAAGACTACAATTTGGGGTGTGTGTACACAAAATGAAAACCCACAACTCCAAGTTTCAAAACTTGTTCTTAAGAAGCATGGGACAAGTAGGTCATTTTCATTTCTCATGAGGAAATCACACTATCATTTAATCATCTTCCTTAGCATGACAAGAATTATCAGTTGTAGATCTAAAGTGGTTAGGACTAGAGATAGAACTTTTAGAATACTTTATTTCTTAATGGCTGAGGAAGGTCATTACAATTGTTTTCATCTGCAAGCTTCAACACCTAACAATCTACCATTCTCAAGGATCTTACTTTAAATGGTGTAACATCCTAAAAGTAGCCAATTACTTCAGTATAAGCCATTCAGAGGCCAAAATCTGAAGAATGACCAAAATCAAATCTTTATTTTTTTGTAACTGTATAAATATGATCAAATGTGTCTACCACTAGGTTTTCCAAAAGAAACATGCTATAAATAAGCAAACAACTGCTCACTGTTAAGTATGCATTCCCTATATGTCTCATTGGGCTTCATTATAGACCATCCCCAGTAATAGCTTTTTTAGTTATCAAATGTAGCATGATGTTAAGCCATTACTCTTCTTGCACATATATGTTTTGCTTCTGGCTGATAATGGAGAAAATTGTGCAGCCTTATACTGTTAGGCTAAGTTGCATCCATGCTTTTGAATCAATGTCATCCTCTTTGTTGTCAGACTTCACAGTTTCAACTTTTGGTATACTGGCAGTCTTCAAATATACCACTTCAATATCTTCATCTTAATCTTCTTCCTCACCACAAGAAGATTCTTCCTCTGCTTCCTTCAATCATTTAATAAATTGTTCTGCTTTGACACAATGTTTTTGTCAAGTTCTTTTGAGACATATTTCTTAGAGGCCTTTTTTGACCAGCTGATGATGTTCTCTTCTAAAAGGTCTGCATCACAAATCTCCTTCCAGATACATGAAATCTTGGAGAGCAACTGAGTTTGAGTCATTGCCTCCACACACTCCTGACCATGAAGAGGTACCACTGTGCCTTTTTGTTGTTTTGACAAAAACTTACGAAATGGCACCTGTATTTCTTGATTTACTCTTTTGTCTTCTCATTAACAAGAACTTCAGTCAAAACAAGAGGACCCATGGCTTCTACATCCAGTCTTTCTGCCTCAGCCACAATTTTTTTATCAGATAAATCAAAAATACCTTGTTCTTTCTTTTTCTTAACAAAATCAAACAAGATGTTGACATGCTCTTCTACAGTTCTTTCCAAATCATCATTGAGTGTCAGACCTTTTGCATGGTCACTTATTTCAACCATTCTACACCTATGAGCTCCCTCAGTTGTATCCTCCCCCTGACCATCACCCTCCTCTTCTTCCACAACATGTGGAGGATGACTAATTTCATTTGGTGGTGGTGTCTCATCGCTGAATTCAGAACCATTTTTCTTGTCCTTGCCCTTTCTACTTTTCTTTTTTCCTGTACCACTGACACTATTCTCAGGTGGGTTTTTGAGAATGAATGTACAGAGTTTACAATGTGTGTTAAGCATGTCTCCATACCCACAGGCTTTACAGGAATTGTCTATCATTTGCTTCTTTGAATTGACCTGCAGATCTGTTTCAAGATTCTCACACTCAAGACAGAGAACCATTTTTTTTAATTTTTTTTATTAGTTACACTTTATTGACTTTGTATCCCCCCATAATCTCCTCCATCCTCCCCTCCTGAACCCACTCTCCCTCCCCTTTTTTCACACATGCCCCTCCCCAAGCCACTGATAGGGGAGGTCCTCCTCTCCTTCCTTCTGATCTTAGTCTATCAGATCACATAAGGAGTGGCTGCATTGTTGTCTTCTGTGGTCTAGTAAGGCTGCTCCCCACTCAGGGGGAGGTGATCAGAGAGTAGGCCAATCAGATTATGTCAGAGGCAGTCCCTCTTCCCATTACTATGTAACCAACTTGGACACTAAACTGCCATGGGCTACATCTGTGCAGGGGTTCTAGCTTATCTCCATGCATGGTACTTGGTTGGAGTATGAGTCTCTGGGAAGACCCCTGTGTTCAAATTTCTGGTTCTGTTGCTCTCCTTGTGGAGTTCCTGTCCTCTCCAGATTTTACTATTTCCCACTTCTTACATAAGATTCCATGCACACTGCCCAACAGTTGGCCATGAGTCTCAGCGTCTGCTTTGATAATCTGCAGGGCAGAGCCTTTTAGAGGCCCTCTGTGGCAAATTCCCAGCCTGTTTCCTGTTTTCTTCCTCCTCTGATGTCCTTCCTCTTTGCCTTTCGGGATGAGGATTGAGCATTTTAGTCAGGGTCCTCTGTCTTGATTAGTTTGTTTAGATGTATAGATTTCAGTAGGTTCATCCTATATTACATGTCTATCTGAGTGAGTATATACCAAGTGTGTCTTTCTGCTTCTGGGACAGCTCACTCAGGATGATCCTTTCCAGATCCCACCATTTACCTGCAAATTTCATGATTTCCTTATTTTCCATTGCTGAGTAATATTCCATTGTGTAGATGTACCACAATTTCTGCATCCATTCTTCAGTTGAGGGGTATCTGGGCTGTTTCCAGCTTCTGGCTATTACAAATAAAGCTGCTACAAACATGGTTGAGCAAATGTCCTTATTGTGTACTTGAGTCTGTTTTGGGTATATGCCTAGGAGTGGTATGGCTGGATCTTGAGGAATCACTATTCCTAGTTGTCTGAGAAAGTGCCAGATTGATTTTGAAAGTGGTTGTACAAGTTTACATTCCCACCAGCAATGGAGGAGGGTTCCCCTTTCTCCACAACCTCTCCAGCATGTGTTGTCACTTGAGTTTTTGATCTTGGCCATTCTGATGGGTGTAAGGTGAAATCTCAGTGTCGTTTTGATTTGAATTTTCCTGATGGATAATGAGGTTGAGCATTTCTTTAAGTGTTTCTCTGCCATTCGATATTCCTCTATTGAGAATTCTCTGTTTAGCTCTGTTCCCCATTTTTTAATTGGATTACTTGGTTTGCTGCTTTACAGCTTCTTTAGTTCTTTATATATACTGGATATTAGCCCTCTGTCAGATAAAGGGTTGGTGAAGATTCTTTCCCAATCTGTAGGCAGTTGTTTTGTTTTGATAATGGTGCCCTTTGCTTTACAGAAGCTTTTCAGTTTCAGGAGGTCCCATTTATTGATTGTTGCTCTTAGAGCCTGTGCTGTTGGTGAGAAACATTTTTTTAAGATGTCTTGCAGCTTATTCACCTCATGAGATCCATTGACAATATAACAGTTATTCTGAACATCAAACTGGGTCTGTGCTCCCAACTCACAACCAAAATATTTGGTGGGATACAGTGGAGGCTGAGTAAGCACTTTGTAATGTCAACCATGTTGACTATAACTGTCTTGATTCCATTTCCTTTGCCCTCAACCTTAGCAATCAAACAGGGTATCTTGTAGTGATAGAACTGATCTGACATGTTGTGCTTGACACTGACAGACATTTTGGCTTATTATTGACTTTATCAATAAGATTAAAAGATCTTTGATTGCAACGCTTTGGGATCTTCTGTCTAGAGAAGAAGGGATGATATAAATGACTGCAAGAGTTCTGGGTCCTTGACATGAAAAATTTTCACCACTGAAGCTGTAAGCTTCTTGGTTGTATGCTGTTTCCCCAATACAGATACCAGTGGCTGTGCAACAGCTCTTTGGAATGTTTTCACTCTGACTGCAAGTACACCTGTTTTGAAGGGATGCTTATATACTTATCACACAACTGCAAAAGGGAACATTATCAACCTTTGCACTCTCCCATGTAAATTCATTTCAAACTCATTTGCCACATTTTTATTTTTATTTTCACAGGTTTATAATAAATAACATACATTTGGTTGGAGACCTAGTCCTCTGATTAAGAATGCTTGCTTTGCAATAATAAGGACTAGAGTTTAGGACCCAATGCTCATGTAACAATCTTGGAATCCTTTAAATACGTGTAAAGCCAGCTGTGATGGGCACAAAGCCTAAATGAGTTCTGCAGCTTGTTGGTCTTCATTGAGCCAAGCAAATATGAACCCCAGGTTTGGGAGAAGACCTGCTCTAAAGGCATAAGAAGATAATGATAGAACAGATAGCTATTATCATGTTGTGACTTTGCTTGTGTACCCAGGATCATGGAACAACACTTAAATGAGCGTACACTCACACAAATATACAAATGGCTTTATGAAAGCATATGTTGCTTGAATTTTGTCATATCTTTGGTTTTCTATAAGTAGAAAAATATTGTATGTGTATTTTTACACTGGAGGTAAATATAACTAATTGATGCTACTCTTGTTTGCCTCTACTATATACAAGATAATAGGTGTGTTACTAACCACTCTGATTCAGAAGTTTTAAACATATACCCAGATTCCTTCCCTCTCCCAAGAACACCAATCCAGTCATCTTCCTATGGCTTCCCAATCCACATTGCTACCAACCAAAAGCTGAGGTAGTACCCAATTTATGATGACAGTTTAAGTTCATTTCTCTGATCATTTATTTTCTCGCATGTTTCAGATGCTACTAGGGCCAAGCATGTTATTCAAAGATCACAGTTTTCCAAAAAGTCAAAAGAACATCTAGGAAGAGAGTCCTTAAAAGAAAGAGTAGCAGCTGGTCTGGAGCAGCCAACATCACTCCCCCAAACCAAGATCCAGTATTGCTCTTTTAGTGTGAAGATACAAATCTGGGTTTTTGAACTTTCTTTTCCTGAGTTTTTAGATGGTAACAATCTCTCCATATGATGGATAGATAATCTTTATTGTCAACTTTACAGAACTGTCATGGAAGCCAATCTTGGGGTCTATTGGGAAAAGGTTTTCTATAGCAGGTAAATTGAGGTGAGAGGACCACTCCTGGAAGGAATAGAAATGATACAGAGAGCTGAACACTAGGATTCGCTGCACTTTGCCTCCTGACTTCTCTGTCAGGCAATGACACCAGTGCCTTCCTCTGCATCTTCTCAGCCAGGAGAAAAATCTAGAACTAACCTGAATAAAGATTTCATGCCTTAAGGAGCTGTTTGTCAGGTACTGTGTTCCAAAACTAAAAAAGTAACTAACATATTCCATTTCAAAATCACAAAAAACCTGATGATTTGCAAAATAAACCTCATGGAAATCTGGGCAGGGTTATCTATACTAAGTGCAGAAGCTGATACCTCTGTCTCTTCCCCACACTCTGTGGCACTATATGCATCCATCTTTCCTGAGCACATTGTGGTTTTGCCAGGCCCATGATAGGCATGCATTGTGATTGTGGGTCAATCCCATGCCCACTCTATTCACCATGAAGGCTCACAGTACTTGCACTCTGAAGCCTGCCCCAGCATACACAGGACCCAGGCAGCCAGGATTTGCTGTATCTCTCTCTCTCTCTTCTTTGTTCATATACATACAGGCTGTCCCTGACTTTCAGATTCTCAGCTTCTGAGCAGCCAGCATTTTCATGCATTATACATCGACACTCCATAGTGCCTTTTGTATGCCAACTCCAGACTTTCATACATCAGCCGATCAAGAGCATTCTGCACTAATGTGTGGTGGCACTGTAGGCGCTGCCTGACAGCCAAGAGCTCTGTTTGGGCAGTCATGCCATCTTTGTCTGGAAGAGCAGACTTTATAAAATCATTTGATTTTTTTTTTTTTTTGCTCTTTGCCCTTATTATATTGGCAAACTGAGTAAAAAAATGTACATTTAAAATACTGATAATTGTAGAAAAATCACGTCTCATAAGCTCCATACAATGAAAGAGGCAATCTCTCAGTGTTCCCGTTTGGCATATCTTTAACCCTAACTGTGGTACTTGTAGATTTAAACCCAGTCAACCATGATTCAAGTATAAAGGAAAAAATAATATTAAAGACTGTATAAAATGATGGACAAATTGTTGAGGATTATGTGTAAACTGCATGGAATAATAAAAAATTATAGCCTATATTTAAGCTTTTGAGGAAACTAGGTAGCATATAAGTCTACATTTTTTTATACTTTTCCATTATGAGTCCTTTTATGTATAAGGAAGGCATTTTATGTGAGTTAATGGACACTGGGTAAATACTTTCACTTTTGTGTATATGTCCCACTTCTCTCCCATTTGCTCATAAACTCTCTCATCATCCAGGGTGCTCAGGTATACAGGCTTTTCATCCTCCACCTGACAGCCAGGTAGTCTGGGGTGAGAGATCCAGAATAATTTTCACCTCTAAAACAGTCAAGAAAATTAAGGAAAAGCAAAGATTGCATATACTGAATGGAGCAAACAGACTAACCAGGTTTCTGAAATGGAAAAAGGAGTTCAGACAAGTTCTGTGCGTCTAACTACACATCATATGTCTACATGACATATTGCTTATTCTCATAAAAACTTCTGAGCAATTGACTAGATGAGAAAAATGAACTCATAATTTAGTTTATTTGAGGTGTCACACAAGTGTGTATGCATGCGTGCTCTCTTGTTCTCTATTTTACACACCACACACACACACACACACACACACACAGACGTGCCCGCGCGCACGCATGTGCACACACACACACCGTTAAGCTATAAATGTAAGCTGTGGATCTGAATTTAAAATACAACTTGTTTGAAATGTGTGATACCTTCAGTATGTTCAGTGTTACAGATACTGAGGAGGGTGCTATCAATAATCTACAGATTTCAGTTCTGCTGGCTCATCCTTCAAACCTGCCCTCTAGGATTGAACTTTCTTTTCTAAAAAGCCTTAGTACAATTTCACTTAAATAGTTCATTTCACTAAGCAATACAATGGAATGTATTGACTGTCATCCATGAACAGTATATTTTTAAATAATAGATATTTATAACACTGCTCACTTACAGCCATCAATTATTGAAATTTGTCTTTCTGAAGAATTCATTTACCACAGGACATATAGACTGCTCATTCTGTCCCCTATCTCAGCTGGATGCCTCTCACAGGAAGCAGTAGAGTCCCTCCTCAGTATCAGTGATCTCTTTGTTTCCTGCTGTGGATGCTGCCCTTCATACCTCTTAGCTTCAAGCTCTTCAAGCTCGTGGTCTCATTAGATCTTTTAATCACCCCTGTAGCAGGGCCTAAGAGAATCGCCTTCTATCTGTGTCTTCCAGAGCCAGTGGATACCTAATGAAGGATATAAAAGCCTCTCTTCCTCAAGGGATGGCAGACTTTATGATGCTGTGTATTATCTGTGAGAGCCTGCTGAGTCTGGACAACTGAAACCATTTTTGCTCAGCTTTCTCTTTTCTGCTGTACATTCTCACTCATATAGACCTCTCCTGAACACAAAATGTCTAGGTCTGCTTCATGATATTACTACTGAAAAGAACAGGGTGAGAAATTTAAAGCAGACCTCATTTTTACTTTCTCATAGTTCTGTCACAGGGAATTCTAAAATCAATGCATTAACAGTGCTGTTCCCATCATGGGAGAGAAGCAAATAGGCACTATGCTTACTCTTTCCTAACAACATGATTCTACCACTGAGAGTAGTGATCTCACACTCTTCTTACCTCTAAAGATGCCCTGTCTCAATACTGGTACTCTGTCATCTCAGTTTCAGCAAAGGTTTGGAGACAAACACTCAAACCATGGCACTGTCTTTCCTGTTGTTAGACGATGCTTTAGTTAAAAAAGCCCCACTACTCAAGTACCTGGTACAAATAAATGCCTAAGGGAAGAGGAGATGCCTTAGTAAATAAAAGTGCTTGCTTTTCAAGTAGGATACACTGAGTTCAAATGCTCAGAGCCCAAGTAAAAAAGTGGGCATGGTTATATGAACCTATGACCCCAGTCCTGGTGGAGATCACTGGGTTTTACTGACTAACAACCTAGTACCAGGTTCTGAGAAAGACCTTATTTCACCAGAACACCTGGAGAATGATAGAGTAGGAGAGAGGGCAGCCTCCTCTGGTCTGAGTACATGCATTTATACACAGACGTGCAGACAGCTCTCCTCCACAACACACATGCATAAAACCAAAAAGAGGGTATACAGTGCTTTTCGTCTTGATTTTCTTCTTCCAGAATCAGTGTTCATGACCCAGTTTATTTGTTTGACTACAAGATTCTAGATTGTGAAATATTTTCCTTATAATGTGTTATTTCTTTCTAGTATCTGACTGGAGCTAAAAACTGGGTGTTGAATAAAGTTTTTGCAAGTTCACAAATTTTCCCTGTACACTCCCATTCCACGGCCCTCTCCAATGTCCACACCACTCACTTGTACTCTCAGTCAGGTGAGCATTTGTTGTTTGCAGCACCGTAAACTTTCACCCTCTCTTATATTACCAGCAAAGAAATATTATGATCCTTTGTAAGTTACATATGATTTCAAATCTTATGTTTATTTCTTTCTGTTCAACTTGATTAAGTTTTCGTAGAACAGACATAATAATGTTCTTCTTAAATCCTAATAATTTCTCCAGAGTAGTGCTTGTGGAGCATGTTTTGTGTAAATGAACTGCATGCATTTAGTTGACATGAACTCCATGTGCACTAGCCATGCAGTGAACATTCCATCTACTGGTCTAGCTATGTTACTTTAAAGGATGCAAATGCGAAGTAAAATCTTAAGTACATGATAATTCACTTACCTGAGAACAACACAGGAGGCTTGGTAGAAACCAAATACTGTGGACGAGAAAGGGACTATTCAGTTAGAGGGGTTGGCGAAAGTTGCTGCAGGAATGGTAAGAACTGAGAATGAAGGTCAAAAAGGAAGTACTGCATATTGGAAAGATGCGGTCACAAGTGCAGAGTTACCCCGTTCGGAGAAAAAGAATTGTTCAATAACAGAAAGGATGTGACAAGTTTTTTCAGATATATCAACAGAGAAAATCACAGGGCAGAAAGAATCATTAAGGCCTAAGGATTCAGCTACATCTATGCAAGGAATGTTTGAGACATGGTGAAAAATGGAAATGTGTGACCCACTGTTTAAAATAAAATGTACAAAGTGCATTTAAGAATTACAGCTTGGTATGATGGTACATGCTTGTAATCCAGTTACTTAGGAGGCTGGTATAAGAAGATGGCCTGCCTGTGCTTCACAGCCATATCATGTCTCAAAAGCACAGAAGAAAAGAAGTATTAAGATATAAGCATCACAGACTATCGCTGTTGTCCACAGTTGGCTCCCAGAGATGAAAGGTAAGTACCTACTGCTAAAGACAACATGCACTTCAGACACGGGACTCAGAGACCCCTGAGCTAGAAACCACCTGGAACACTCTTCCTTGAGAACTAGGTTTCATGGTAGCAGGAGGCACTATGCAAGCTTCCAAAGCAACCAGCAGCATTATGCACCTATTATTCCTTTTAACCACAAGTACCATAGTGGCATTATAACCCGAAAGGTGCAAAGGTGCCACATATACCTTGGTGGTGACCAACAGTTCTCTTATCGGACATAAGATCCACTCAACAAGAGGGATATAATGACTGGTACTAGAAAATCTAGCCTCCTACACAGAGCTAGGAATGTGATAAATCTTGGAAATGAACTCACAACAACTACTTTACTAAACCAGAATAATCCTGAAATTCATTAAGATTTGTCCTTATACCCACAGATAAGTATTCACTCAACCCCATCAAAGAAAATATTCTCCTTACAACAGGCAGAAACATAACAGAGAATTTCAATCAATTAAAATGCAGAGTTGGGGAGCCTAGTCTCAAGGGGGACATTTACAAAGCATCTCCTGCACCTAAGGCTCAATGAGCCTTGTGGAAGAAGGGGTGCAATGATTGTAAGAACGAAGGGATCAGGGAGTTTGCTGTGGATTGGTTCTCTTAGGAATATTGGAAGCCATGAAGTCTAACCAATACCACTGTGTAAAAGTGGGCTAAACAATATGAAATGCAAAAATGAATGTGGCAATGACTGCAAGCCTTCATTCATACACAGAGACATATAGACAACTTAAGAATGTGAGAGAGGAAGAAATAGTCTTACCCAGGGGAGAGCACCAGCAGTTACCCAATACCAAATGAAAACATACAAACATCATACAGACTCAGAAGATTATTTTTAGGAATATGTATGTATATACACACATATGTATATATGTAACAACAACTAATGAAAAATGAGTCCATGAATTTTAAAAGAGCAAGAAGGGTTAAGTTGGAGGGTTTAAGGAAAAAATTATAGAATTATATTATAATCCCAAAATTAATAAAATAAAAATCTATATTCACATCATAGAACATAGTGTAAAATATTCTCAGATGTCATACCTTTTAATAAAAAAAAACTGAAATTTTATATTCTCATTGATTGCCATTATAACCCCAAACAAAAGGCAAGACAAAATATCAAGCAAAATATATTGATATTTTACTGACTTGTAGAAACAATACATACATGTTTTCAGTGTGGTTTTAGTTTTTGGATTTCAAAGTAAACATGAAAAAGAAATATAAATATAAACCATGTTCCCTTTGCATGTGAGGCTCCTGAGGATGTGTTCCTCATGGCTGTTTAATATGTCCTTTCCTCAGGCGTATGGATACTTGCTAATCAAGCAGCACTTGTTGGGGCCACTGCTACAACCTATCCCAAAACACCTAGTAAAAGTGTAACCCATACTCTTCCTTCCTCGTAATCCTCTGAGAGACTCAGATGAGGAAAATTCTATTACCTAGTATGACTGTTAATACTATCATTGGCAAAGAAAAAAAAAAGTTGTACTGACAGTAACACTACTATTCAAACACAAAACACGTTAAATATTACTAAGGTGTAAGAAACCTAAAGTGGTCATCTGACTCACAAAAGACCCTGCAGTTATTCTACACATAGTTTAAAGAGTGCTGAACCCCTTCCTTTCCATTATGTTTTCCTTTTACTCAATTTCTAGCGAAGCTACAAGATTTTTCTTTGAGCCAAAATTATTTCATTTGGCATTTAACAAGTACCCCCTGTGTGCCAGGCACATACCTGAATATATTAACACCAGCACTAAATGCAAACCACACTACACTAAAACTTAGCCTTTTGTAACAGTGCTGTCTTTTTACCGTAAGAGCTCCATGTCTGCCAGACTTTTAAATCCAGCGTTTTCAATGACCCAAGCACAGATGCAGCCTAATGCTGCAAAGCTGAACACTCAAAGAAGCCTCACCATATAAAAATGATTGGACTGGAGACCAGAGCTCAAAGGTTAGCTGCCAGGAGGAGACTGAGCTTCCTGCTCAAGAGTGTCTGGCTGTAAGATTGGGTTTTCCACTAAGTGGCCTATTGCTTCCTGTTGTTAGGTGGAACACAAGCCCCTTACTTCCCCAGATTCCTAAGCGGAGAAGAACTGGCTAATGCCACTTCTAAGCATCCTTTTGTTAATTCTCTGCATCTTGTATTCATTAATGTAGAAGGGTCACACTTGAGAGTAATTTGTCTATAAGGGAATTTGAGTATAGTGTTAGTAAACTAGGAATACTAACACGATGTTGACTAGGAATGTGGCTGCAAGCACCTCACTAAAATGTTCCAAGCAAAGCACTAAGCTATCAAAGGGATGTGTCTGTAATTTAATATCATTAAGTACCTTATTTACAAGGCTCACAGATCCTAAACGCTGTAGCTGTTGTATGCATTTGTTTAAAGGGGTCTGAAGATCAAGCCAGTGATTTTCTGAATACATCAAAAGTTTTGCAGCAATTCCAAGCATCTGCTGATTAACCCAGTAGGATATTAATTATGAACACATCTGCCATTCTTACTTTTGTTCTTTTTCTTTAAATAGGAGTGGAGTAATTCAAAGCTGTGTGTGTGATTAGATGTAGCTAAGGGTGCATGATGAGCTGGATTCAGCTACGTTTATGAAACATCAGAAGAAAGGAAAATGTTTACTAGGAAATAACTGTGCTGGAGGCTGGACAAAGTAAGAGAAGGGTTTTTTTTAAAGAATAAATTAAAAATAAATTTCAAAAAAAGCCTAAACTTAAATGAAACAGCATATGGGGAAGATAAATGTGAAAGAAGACATAGCTTCATTGTTTCTCGAGAACAAAAGTATTTATAGTTCCTCTGCCTTATGAGTCAACACTGTGCTGTAAAATATTTGGGGTATTACTCATAATTTTTTAAAAGTCCTTGGATAGAATAATGTTAGCACAAAGGATGAGGGGGAACATATAAGCATTATTCTTGTGACTATGTATAAGGAAAAGAAATCTCTTCAATTTTGCCTTTCATTACAAAAGTGAGTATGTAGTTATAAACAGGTGATAATGTATAAAACTCAAGTCTAAAACTGTCAAAATATGTGCAGTTTGAAATAAGGTATAAGGGTAGGAAAAACCTAATGTATTCCAATACATTTCCCTTAAACATGATTGCTAATGGAAGATTTGTTCTTGGGTACACAGAAATCACAATAAGGCACCCCCTGAAATATCATTTCCAAGATTAGAATTTGAAGGAAACAGATGAATTTTTAAAAAAATGACAATGGTTGAGAAGAAAGCAAACCAAAAATTCTACTTAAATTGCGGCTAAGGGGTTTTAAAGTAGAACTTATTTGGATAAAACAATCCATCATCTACTTTTTCCCTGCTCTTTTCCAATAAGTAGTACTCTAAAATGTGATGCTAAGTTTCCACATGAACATTTAAATTGTAAAAGTGAATTACTGGTTAGTTATTAGTTGATTTAAACCACTGCAAGATGTAGAGAAAAAAAGCACGTGTAGGGGTTTCTAACCCAGGAATACAACTTGAACACCTTTCTCGTGGGTATGATGTCATCATTTCCTACATTACTTTTTGGCTTTGATCAGTGCTGCATACATGAAGTCAGTTATAGCCCAGCATTTCAACATCCACCTTCTCATCCTTGCATAAGGTAATCTGGCCTAGCTCTTGTACTTCTTAAATTTACTCTGAAGGTAAAGTTCATATTACACTGGAGAAATCAGATTTATGGCCTATAAAGCATTAGACAATGTTTGTTCTTAAAATCTCATTAAATGCCCTTCATGGGTTAAAGCTGTGTTAAGAGTGTGTATCACGGATTTACATCAAAACAACTGAAATACATAATTATATAAAATAACTGGTTTCTTGCAAGAGGTTTAGCTGCCACTGGATAATGGTTTTATTCTTAAAAGTCTAAGTGCTGGCTTTTCTAAGTAAAACTGAAGGTGGTAAAGTCCTATTTTAATCTTTCTAGATATTCTTTAAAAATTCAGTAGTAATAAAATCTTCAGGGGAAAGCTTGAGTATTGAGAGATACAGTTCTCAATATTAACATCTTTGTTGTTTGGAGCAACATAATATTTGGTTGAATGAGGTTGTGAAATGCACAGTTGTATGCACACCAGCATAGCTAGCTCTACCTCACAGATGTCAGTAGCAATAGCATCAACCACAACTACCTTCTCTTTCCTGGATACTAAAAGTGAGGAAAATAATGTTTTCAAGCATTAGTTACTTCTCTTCAGGGTATTAAGATCAGAACATGTAGATGACCCCCGTGTTTCTCCTAGCATCCCCACTACCTTTTCCAAAATCCACAGCACAACAATGGCCATTCTCAAACATATATTATGCATTGATAAAGTTATTTATTTTAAAGGGAAATTAGGATGTGTGCTTACTTATTGAACATGATAACCTCAAGATCTCAACCATAAAATTGAGAGAAAAAATGGGAGGGAGAGCAAAGGCACTCAGAACATTAATGGGCATTGTATTAAAAAGTGTTTAATTTTTGGTGGGCTTATGGAATGTGAAACTTACTGGAAGTATATAGATTGGAAGCCTATTAAATTTATAAAGTTACTGAGTTGCCAAAAAAGGAATGACTGACTGAAAAAAAAATCAGGTCTGTTCAATATTTAAAACAAGTCTCTGGCTTCCAGCCTTATAGGAACAGGAAGTGAGCTGAGACAAGATGCTTTAGTTAAAGCAGGAACATTCCTTTACATCCACTTCACATAGGATTACTGAGAACAATAGGTGGAGGAACAGAGCAGAAGCATGACCTAATTAAGGAAACTTCTACCCTGTCCTGGCCCACTCTTTATCCTTTAAGTTTGCTATAAACCGAGGACTATGGTCTATTTCCAGTGCTTTCCCTTTCTAATTAGAGTGCTCCATTGTTTGTTTGGGGTGGAGGGAACATAAACTTTATCTTTCAAGTTTGTAGGATGCTGGAATAAATGAAGACATACTTGGACCTGATTCAGAGGCTTTCTTGAGCCCAGAATTCCCGGACTTACATTCCCAGTCTGGATTCAGTGACTGAACAGAATTTAGTTTTTCCTCCTTTTGGTAAGGATTCAGTTTGTTCTATGAGTAACTGAAAAGAAGTCAGTGGTGATTTTGTCACTGGACTGTGGGTCTCTCACACAACATTCATTATCAAATATCCATATGCTCACTTATACTTCCCAGCATGTGTTATGGTTAGATTAGAGCTTTGTGACTCATTCAAGTCTTACAGGACTATAAGAAAAGGAACATGAATCACCTGTAGACCTGTAGATATAATTTAAAGTAGAGACACATTCCTCAAGCTCTTTTCTTGTTTTTTTTTTGTTTTGTTTTTTGTTTTTGTTTTTTTTTTTGTTTTTTTTTTTTTTTTGGTTTTCTTGGATGACAAGGCCATGCTGAGTATAGCCTATCTATCTTGATTCAGTTTTATAACTAAGATTTCCACCACCATCACAATCAGTTATTGAGTTGGATATGCCATTGCTATTGGTAGCTGGATTGCTGCTTGTGTAGAAGAGGTGTATTTATTGGTTTATATAAAAATAATTGGAGTGTGTCTTTGAAAATCATGAAGAACATGACTCTGGAATAATCAGAATGGACGCTGATGACATTTCTGTCTGTGAAATCTGCTACAAAAGTGTTTATCTTTGAAATTATATCCTGGGGCAACTGACAGGTATCTTTAATTTTCTGCACAGTATTTTGGGGTTTTTATTAACTTATTTATTCACTTCACATCCTGATTATAGCTCCTCCCTCCTCTTTTCCCAGTCCTAACCTCCCCCTTCCCTTCCCTCCCTCCTCCCTTATTCCTCAGAAAAGGGGAGATGCCTTACCAACCCACCCTAGTTCATCAGGACTAAGCTCATCCTCTTCCCCTGAGGCCTGACAAGGCAGCTCCACCAGGGAGGAGTGATCAAAAAGCAGGCAACAAAGTCCATGTCAGCATCAGCCCTAACTCCTCTTGCTAAGGAACCCACATGAACCCTGCCCCTCTGCTACATCTCTGTAGGGCCCCTAGGTCAGGTCTATGCATGAACCTTGGTTGGTGCTTCAGTCTCCATAAGGACATCTGGGCTCTGGTTAGTTGGTTCTATTGGTCTTTTTGCGGAGGTCCTGTCACCTTAGGGTGCTTCCATCCTTCCTTTCTCCACCACCTTTCCACAAGACTCCTTACGCTTTGTCCAATGTTTGGCTGTGAGTGTCAACATCTGTTTCAATCCACTGCTGGGTGGAGCCTCTCAGAGGAAAAACTATACTAGGATTGTTTGTGAGCATAGCAAAATATCATTAACAGTGTTAAGGATTGGGTCTCAGGTTGGGTTGGGTTTCAGGTGGAGAGAGACAGTGGTTAGACATTCCCTTTACCTCTGCTTCATCTTTATCTCTGCACATCTTGTAGGCAGGGTAAATTTTGTGTCAAATATTTTGTGGATAGATTGGTTTTCTCATCTCTCTACTAGGGGTCCTGTCTAGTTAGAAGGTGCCCTCCTCTGTCTCCATTAATCCTGCTACTAGAAGTCTCAGCTAGAGTCACCCCATATCATCCCTGAAGCCTACCCTGTCTTATATCTCCAGGTTGTCATAGAGATGGACCTGCCCATGGTTACTCTTCTCTCTGTTTTCTCACCCCCAGGTCTGGATATCACCCTCCTTTCTCTCTGTCTGCATAGTATTTTGAAGTCAGAAGCTCCTCCTACTTCCACCCAGGCAGATGTATTTCCTGCAACCAATCAATATTATCAGTTCCTCATACATCAGCCCCACTACCCTACTCTTCTGCACTGTGACCTAAATGTTTGCATCTTCTAGGGATTTTCAGATTCTGGTTTGTAGGAGATATACTGGCTAGGTTTTTGTCAACTTGACACAAGCTAGAGTCATCTAAATGAAGACAATCACAACTGAGAAAAAGTCTGCATAAAAACTGTTGTAGTATCAATCTCAGAAAAGACCCCTGTGCCCAGCTATTTTGGTTCTGTTGCTCTCCTTGTGGAGCTCCTGTTCTCTCCAGGTCTTACTATTCCCCCCTTCTTTCCTAAGATTCCCTGCATCTGCCCAAAGTTTATGAGTCTCATTATTTGCTTTTATACAATGCTAGTTAGAGTCTTTCGGAGGCCCTCCATGGCAGTCTCCTGTCCTGTTTCCCATTTTCTCCTTCTTCCAATTTCCTGTCTCTGGCATGAACTCAGTGGCTAGCCCTTTGACCTCCTCTGGATGGGGGAGTAGCCTTGCTAGGCCACAGAAGAGGACAATGAAGCCAGTTCAGATGAGACCAGGTAAGCTAGGGTCAGATGGAAGGGGAAGAGGACCTCCTCTATCTGTGGACTTAGAGAGGGGAATAGGAGGAGATGAGGAAGGGAGGGTGAGATTCAGGGGGGAGGAAGGAGGGAGAATACAGCTGGTATACATGTCAGAGATCCCATTACTAGGGAACCCACTTGTATACTTGAGCTGCCATGGGCTACATCTATGCAGGGATTTTAGGTTATCTCTATTCATGGTCCTTGGTTGGAGTATCAGTCTCAGAAAAGACCCTTGGGCCCAGATTTCTTGGTTCTGTTGTTCTCCCATGTAGAGCACCTGTCCCCTACAGGTCTTTCAATCTCTCCTTCTTTCATAAGATCTCCTGCATATTTATGTCTTGATCTTAATATTTCTGTTGATGTGTGGCATTCATCCTTGCCCCACTTACCCATGGACAGAGCTGGGAGTTACCTTTTGAGTCTCACTACTCCATTCTATAAGCTATGACATTCAGAGTGCTGTGGCCCTGAGGCTACTAGCATCTCAGTTTTAAGACTTGTTTCCATTTCTGTTACCTCAATTCTCAACCAGAATACAATTACTTAGATCTTCACAGATCTTCTGAAATTACCTCCCAACATACCATTCTTTACTCATCTATTATACCTCTACTGAATACTAATTTTAAGTCAATGCACCATTTTTACTTAGATCTATTATCTACTATTGCACATTACCCTAAATTGTTACTGTTTCTCTTTTTATTGTCTTTTTATTTTAAAATTTTATTTTTATTATTAATTACAGTTTATTCACTTTGTATCTTGGCTGTAGTCCTCTCCACCTCATCTCCTCTCACTCCCACCCACCCTCCCTTCTCTCACCTTGCCCCTCCCATAGTCCAATGATAAGGGAGGTCCTCCTCCCCTTTATCTGATCCTAGCCTATCAGGTTTCATCAGGGCTTGTGGCATCATCTTCCTCTGTGGTCTGGTGAGGCTGCATTCCTCAGGTCTGGTAAGGCTGCATTCCCCAGGGAGAAGTGTTTAAAGAGCCAACCACTGAGTTCATGTCAGAGACATCCCCTGCTCCCCTTACTAGGTACCCACTTACAACTGAGCAGCCTCTGGGCTTCATCTGAACAGGGCATCTAGGTCTTTTCCATGCATGGTCTTTGGTTGGAGCATCGGTCCCTGCAGTACCCTCTGGGCCCATGTTTTTGGCTCTGTTGGTCTCCTTGTGGAGCAACTGTCCCCTCCAGGTTTTTCTGTCTCTCCTTTCATCTATAAGATTCCCTGTACTTTGCCCAAAGTTTGGCTATGAGTCTCAGCATACCTTCTATCCTGGTGGGTAGAGTCTTTCAGTGGCTCTCTGTGGTAGGCTCCTGTACTGTTCCCTGTCTTCTCCTATTTCCCCATATCTATCCTGTTTTCCCTTCTGAAAAAGAATTAAGCATCTTCCCTAGGGTCCTCAGTCTTGCTTAGCTTCTTGAGGTATACACATTTTAGTATGATTATCCTAGATTATATGTTTAATAACCACTTATAAGTGAGTATATATGATGTGTGTCTTTCTGCTTCTGGGCTACCTCACTCAAGATGATCTTTTCTGGTTTCATCCATTTGCCTGCAAATTTCATTATTTTCCTGTTTCTAATAGTAAATAGTATTCCATTCTGTAAATATACCACAATTTCCATATCCATTCTTTGGTAGAGGGACATTTAGGTTGTTTCCAGATTCTGGCTACTATCAACAAAGCTCATTATTTTGTTTCTTAAGATCTTTTTCGCTTTAAAGTCATCCTGCCTTTGCTATTTAAGATCCTCTTTCTTTCCTATTTTAATTATACTCTTTAGAAAATTCAGTGTCTCATCAATTCCTGGCTCTTTGAAACTAGCATTTTTGCCAATACCTTTGGCTAAGTATTGTCTCCATTTTCTCACAGACAGTTTTCCTCACCATTTAAAAACCATGTCTGTGATAAACCTTCATCAAAAACTTTTATCTTCTCATTAGTTGGAATTACTTTTTTTTTTGCTTTGCAATAATTAAATATCTTCTTTTATTATGCTGTTGATTATCTACCTCACTGCAAGTTTGTAGGTTATTAGGCGAAAAAGGCTGAAATAAAATAAAAATTAAATCCATGGAATGAATTGTTATATAGGAGTGGCCTAATCAGTCTGTTATGTAAGGTGCCATTGGGCTTCCAGCTCCTTGTCCATTCTTGTTTATCTCCCTTCACTGTAAGGGTCCTACTCTTTTAGCATCACCATAATCCACATGACTTTAAGACCTAATACCCCTGCTGGTCTATGCCACAGCACCATGTAAGACCTCATCATAAGCAAGTGTTACCTGGAGTCCTCTCTAATTAGAGTCTGAATGTCCGTGCTCCAATGCTTCCCGTCATTGATTGCTCAGTTCCTGTGCCATTATAAGACTGCACTGCATCAACTCAATTCAGCCAAAGCAGGAACACCACACAAAATGTATCTACATGAATATTTTATCCAATTGATTTAAGCAAGAGTCCAGAAAGACTCCAATACCCATCTTGGTTTCTGCATATAAGACAAATTTTATAAAGACAAGCACATACCATTTATATCAATGAAGATATAAAATCAATTCTTAAGGTGGATAAGTCATTCTGTAGATTTCTTACTATCCAGCATCAAACCATGGAATATTGACTCTCCAAATGTGTCAGTGACTTTCAGTTTACTTATGCCTTCATATGCATCCCAGATTCTCTAGTGGAAATGAATGATACTGTTGTACCCATGAAAGCAGCTCTCATAGTCTAGAGTTTTGAATATTCAATATATCTCCTCTATGAATTATCTACTAAATATTTATTTTAAAGCAACTGAAATTTTATATGTTTTTATACACACATCATAGTAAAATACTTGGTTAAGTACACATCATGCTCTTAAATCCAAGAGCTTGGAATAGTACTTTCAGCACATCTCATGAAACTGTCTTTTTGTCTCTGATCCTAAGGGTTTCCCAGGACAAAGCCCTGGGTTGTGGACAGGGACTATAGTCCCCTTTGCAACAATTGACAACTTCATTTCTTTGCAAATTCCAAATTTGGGCCTATTTTCTTTGCACTTCCATAAATTATAAAACCAAATATCTCTTTTTAATAACTCCAGGATTTAACTTATTTTCCCAAACAATTTCAGTTTCTGGATCTTAAGACTTAAGATTGAGGATTCTAAGCAGCCAGCTACTCTCTGTGATCTTCTGCATTTTCTGCTGGATGGGGATCTGTTTTTCCCCCTTGTAGTTTTCATCCCAACTCAATCACAAAATCAAAGAGAAGTTGTCATGGAGCAAGAGGCATTTTAAACCTCAGATTCTTCTCCTAGTTGAACCATTCCATTTATACATCTTGGCAGTAGTCATTAGCAGCGAGAATCCTAAGGAGACAACAAAAGAAAATGTGCAAGCCTTTTTTCAAGAGCTTCTGAAGTGTTGAAAAGTGTTTCTATTTAAAAACTCCTGACAATGATTGGCAGGATCTGAGAAAACCTCACAAGATGAGCCCCACCCTCTAAAAATCAGTGCCAGGGTGACAGTGAACACCTAATTCATTCTACCAAAACTGAGGGGCTACATGCTAGTTGCTGTTTTGTGGGCGCCCTCAAAGGCCACAAGATGAAAGTGACTGAAGCACAAGTCAGTGCCAAGTGCCTGTAAGGGCTCAAATTTCCACAAAAGAGAGAAGTCCAATATCACATATTCACCTGACACAATGCAATGAGGGGAAACTTGAGTGAATGATTGAATGACTGCTAACAAGCTCTTTAGGCCAGTGTCTTCCTACAGTTCTTGACACTTTTTTTTTTTAAATTAAACAGGCCTAATTTAAATTTTAGGAGACAACATAAAGGGAATGGGGAGCAGAGGTGTATATATCCATCCAATTTACTGCAGGCAGAAAATACAAAAAGAAATGGAAATTACAGTCAATTCAGAATAGACATAATGAAGCCAATTTACATTTGATGTAATAGATGTTTAGAATATTAATGATATACATAGCAAAACCAGGGCTACTGACAATAAGATTAAATAACACCTTTGAATTTTCTTTGTTTTATACAAGTATCCACTAAATTACAAATATAAATAACCTTGAAAAATTAATCAAAAATTTTACAATCAGAGTAATTGCAAGTTAGGCCTTAGACAAATGTGGTTAGGCTTTTCTGAGTAGGTAATCTGTAACTGGGTCTCTAAGAAATTACCAGCAAAGTTAGTTCTGAGAAGCGAAAGTTGGTGGTCATTATCATCATAGCACAAAAAGGGAAGCAAAAACAGGTCTATGACATTTATCTTCATCAAAAGCATCACATGAATGCATGAATCATTTGTCTTTACCCATCTTTATGTAGTAATCAAGGAAGATGCCTTTCTGAGTCATTTGGTTTGTCAACCAGGCAAATGTACATTTAATCCAAATGAAGAAACTACTTAGAAAATAGACAGTCCAAGAAGATGAAAAACTCACACATGCTCAAGCAGCTAGATTTCAAATGCTACATTATAAATTACATGCCTAATCAAAGAGAAAAGAACCATCTTTCACAAGAACGGTTATATTTATGTACCAGGTTAGAGTTGAGATACCACAAAGGTTCAAAAAATGCTTTGTAAAGACATTAAATGGTAGAATATACATTGCACTTTGAATCTCTTTTTTTAAAAAATTCAAACAAGAATCTAACAAAGACTGATATGTGCTAGACACTGCCATTGTGCAAAAATGAGGTCACAAGTTAAAAGCACCTAATAATTAAATCATGTGTATGAGCACGTTGAGCATCTTGGACTCATCACACAGTGAGAATGATGAAACCACCTTCTGCTGAAGTTGCATAACTCTTTTATCCATTGTCTCACAGCAGACGATATTTGTTTTTCTGTCTCATAGTTTTTCCTTGCTAAGCCGACTCACAGGCCAGATCCCCCTCCTCTGTAGCTCTGCATGGGTTCTCTGACTGGTGTCTTTTTGTAATTCTCTTCAGCAATTTAAATATGGCTTATTCTCTCGGGGTCAAAGAGACCTTCCCCTTACTGAATCACTTGGATAAAAAAATAGTTGTATTAACAGGAGGAATCAAGGAATATTACTGCTTTGGATTGATAGTAGATTTCTAATTCATAAACACTATGCTTTAGCTGCAGTTCATATTATAATCCATGAGGTATGTAGCAAATTCTTCATAACTTTAGGAGAACTTTAAAAATGCTTCACTGATGTCACTTCAAAAACAAATTACACAAATGAATTACAATATAATTCTCACGATAGTCTGACATTTCTCAAAAGCAAAGCTGCTTTTACTGAACTGGCTAACAAAAATAACCACATCTTCTTATTTAACAAATAGAATGCCTGAAATAAAATATGCTGTGTGCACTCGTGAGTGTGTGTGTGCGCATATGTGTGTACACACGAGTATGTTCCAATTGTTCTGCATAATGACCTCAGGAGATGGCCATTTACACTGGAAGAGATATATATTTACCTTCAAGTAGATCACTAACTACTTTCATAGAGTGGTGTCATATCCCTCTCCACTGACTTGTATGAAATCTTCTTGGGGAGTATTTGAACTTTTAATAATATTGACTACTTGAATTTTCCTTTTCAATTTCTATTCGATTTATTTACATTTCTGTGTCTATCTGCACTGCATATGTGTGTGCAGAGGCAAGAATAGAGTGTGGAATCTAAAGGAGCTGAAGTTTCGGGTGTCTGTGGGATGCCTGGCTTGCTACATGAATGCTGGGATGAAGATTCTTATCCTATTGTTTGTGTGGCAAGTGATTTTAATGACTATGCTCCCTTTTCAGCCCAGCATTTTTCTTTTTAATTAAAAATCACAAATGCATAAAATAAAGTGTGCATTTTTAGGTTTGTTGTGTTCAAGTAGTATTAACTTCTGTGCTCTCAGCTACAAAACCTGGACAATGATGTCTCCAGCAGAACTAGAAAGCAGTAGTAGAAAATATGATACTAATTTTCAAAAAATATTAACGCCTTTGATTTCATGGGCTTTTAATTCACTGGACATGGAGAGAAAATATAAAAGAAAATCATAACAAGAGCATGCATTCTAGCAAATGCAGATTATTTTCATTATATTTGGTGCTATTATTTGCAAGGCATATGTATCTGAGCAGCATACAGTCAGTGGTTTCTCTGTATTTTTGAAAATTTTCTGTGTATTGGTATGTTGTATGCATGCATATCTGTGCACCACGTGCATGCCTGGTGCCCACTGAGAACAGAAGAAGG
Organism: Meriones unguiculatus; assembly: GCF_030254825.1. NCBI lineage: Eukaryota > Metazoa > Chordata > Mammalia > Rodentia > Muridae > Meriones > Meriones unguiculatus. Next base: position 34,422,131 of record NC_083353.1, on the reverse strand, counting down.
TATTGGAACTCTTTGAATTGGAGCTACATGAAGTTGTGAATCACAGTGTGGGTCTGGGAATCAAAACCTGGTCTGATGCAAGTGGAGAGATCTTACCTGCAAATCCACCCAGAAAGATGACTCCTATAAGTCAGTGATTCATGCTGTATATTTCCTGTAGAGATATGCATTCCCTGAGAGACTGTTGCCAGTTCAAATTCTCAAGCCCTCAAAGAGGCCCAGACTATCAGAATGAACTGCAAATTTTTAACATGAAGTCATTGTCCTGGTGACTATAGTTCTTCTTAGGTTTGAGAATAGAACACATGTCATCATTTTTAGGAAGCAAAGAGTTGCAAAGTAGATAGGACACTTGTCTACTTTATCATTTGAAAACAAACTAAAACATTACTTAAAATTTCACAGATTTGCAATTTGCAGAACTCTTTCAAATGTGTTCAGTTCATCTGACCTTCCAACATCACTGAGAGATGGATGGAAACTTTCATTTTCAAGACTGGGTTTCTGGGAGACCACAATCAACATCCTTTGGACACCCTCCTGGTTGCCGTGTCTAGTGGTGCTCCCTCTCACTGCCCAGTGGAGGAGATACATTCTGGTACTGTGGGGTAAGTGTGGCTCCATTGTGACTACTCGTCAATTGTCTGGCTCACCCAGGTCAGAATCAGCCAGCACAGCATAGACAGTTTGTCCAGCGGAGCTGAGCTAGCTAGGCTTGGGACCCAGGATCCATTCCCCATCATCTAAGAGAAGCCTGTGGGACACTGAAGCAGCTCTAGGTAAAGAGATCTGTCTGCCAGTGTCCCAGAAGCCTGACTCATAGAGGCCAGAATCAACAATCCCAGCACAGTCAGAGAACCCAGTGGAGCAGAACTAGGCACCTGACCCAAGTTCCATTGTCATCCCCCCCAAGGAGGCCTATGAGGCGCTGGAGAAGCTCTAGGCTCAGAGATCTTCCTGCCTGCTCCCCAGCAGCTTAGCCTACCTGGGCCGGAAAATACAAGGCCAGCACAGCCAGTGAAGCTAGCAGAGCTGAGCCAGGCGTAGGACCCAAATCCTAACCTCCTTTATCTTAAGGAAGCCTGTGGGACAACTGGAGCAGCTCTAGCTCTGGATCTAGATTTTTCTGCCTGTGCCCCAGCTACCTGGGTCACAAACATTGAGCCAGCAGAGACAGTGAATCCAGGAAAGATTTCTCAAGATTCCAGAGACAAGTAAATCCACTCTGTAGTACAGGCTTCAAGAAAATCAGTCAAGGCTACAAACAAGCAGATGGATGGAGGCCAGCGTAAGAATACAGACAACAAAAACCAGGACATCATGGCTTCACCAGAATCTCTAAAAAAAAAAAATTAGTGGATCAGTGGATATTCTATTGCAGCTGAAACACAGGAAAATGATCTTAAATTATGCAGTTATTCGAGGTACATGAAGAGGAAATGAACAAACAAACAAACAAACAAAAAATAGAGGCCATCACAGAAAGCCAGGAATCCACATTCAAATAGATGAAGAAAATTAATAAAATAATTCAAGACAAGGAAACAGAATTAGAATCAATAAAGAAAATAAAAACAAACAAAGAAAACCCTGGAGTTGGAGAGCTTAGAGATGAGGAAACTCAAAGGTAAGCATCACCAACAGAATCCAAGAGATGGAAGAGAGAATCTCAAGCACTGAAGATACAATTGCAGACATTGATACATCTCTCAAATTAAAAATAAAATTTGAAAAGTTACAAACATAAAACATCCAAGATCAAGGACACCATGAAAAGACGAAACCTAAGAATAATAGGAATAGGTATTCTATTCCTATTATGAAAAAGAAGATTCCAGGCTCCAAGGCCCAGAAAATATTTTCAAGAAAAGCATAGAAGAAAATTTCCCCAACCTTAAGAAAAAGATGCCCACAAACATACCAGAGGTCTACATAACACCAAATAAACTAGACCAGAAAAGAAACTCCTGCTGCCACATCATAATCAAACACTGAATCTACAGAACAACAACAAAAAAATATTAAAAGCATCAAGGCGAAAAGGCCAGACTTCTCAACAGAAAGAATGAAAGTCAGAAGGGCTTGGGTGTATATCATGCAGAAGCTTAGAGATCACAGATGCTAATCTAGACTACTATATCCAGCAAAAATTTCAATCAACATAGATGGAGAAAACAAAATATTTCATGACATAACTCAATTTAAACAATAAATACTCATCAATCCAGCTTTACAGAAGATACCAGAAGGAAAACTTCAACCCAATGAGGTCAACTACACAAAGAAAACACAAGATAAAAACACCATCACAGCAGAAAAGTAAAAGAAAACTAATGTAAAATCACTTCCAACTCCACAAGAAAAGGAACTAATAATCATTGGTCACTAATATCTATTAACATCAGTGGTATCAACTCTCCAATAAAAGGACACAGACTAACAGACTGGTTGTGGAAACAGGATCCAACATTCAGGAAACACACCTCTGAAGCAAAGATAGACTCTGCCTCAGAGTCAAGAGATTGGAAAAGGTTTTCCATGCAAACAGACACACGAAGCAAACTGGAGTAGCCATCTTAATATCTAATAAAATAGACTTTCAACCAAAATTAATCAAAAAAGATAAGAAAAGGACAGTTCATTCTCGTCAAAGATCCTGAACATCTATGCACCGTACACAGGGGCATCTACACTTGACATAGAAACATTATTAAAGCTTAAATCACACATTGATCCCAACACTTTAATACTGAGAGACTTCAACACCCCACTCTCGCCAAGGAACAGATCATTAAGACAGAAGCTAAACAGAAAAATAATGACACTTACAGAGGTCTGAAAATCAAATGGATCTAATAGATGTATGTTTACAGGACCTTTTGCTTAAACACAAAAACATGTACATTCTTCTCAGCCTCAACATTTACAAGAATATTGAAATAATCCCTTATATCATATCAAACTACCAAGCAAACACAAACCTGATGAAGATCCCAGCTAGTTTACTGGGAAGACTGTTCTTCACCTCCTTCCAAACGTTGGGTTTTGATCATTCACTTTGTTCTAAAACAAATTTTGTCATGACCCAATCACTTCTAAGATATTTTTTTAATTTTTTATAGTTTTATTTATTTATTTACTTATTTATTACAATTTATCCACTTTGTATCCTTGCTGTAGTCCCCTCCATCTCCTTCCAATCCCATCCACCCTCCCTCTACGTCCCTCCATAGTCAACTGATAGGGAAGGACTCCTCCCCTTCTATCTGACCCTAGCCTATGAGGTCTCATCACAGCTGGCTGTATCATCTTTATCTGTGGCCTGGCAAGGGGGCACTACCCAGGGGGAGGTGATCAAAGAGTCTGCCAGTAAGTTCATGTCAGAGACAGCCTCTGCCCCCAACCCTTTTGAGAGAACCCACTTGGAAACTGAGCAGGGGATCTAGGTCCTCTCCATGCATGGCCCTTGGTTGGAGTATCAGTTTCTGCAGGTCCCCTGGGCACACTTTGGGCAGAGTGCAGGAAACCTTGTGGAAGAAGAGGGAAAAAGAAAGACCTAGTGGGGACAGAATCTGCATGCACAAGGAGACCAACAGAAGTAAGGGATTCTTTATGATTTTAAAAGTAGAATTTAAGGATGTTAAAAAGCTGACACATTTCAATTCAGATTGACACTACTCAAGACATAGGCATAAATGATGTTTGTTCAAAAAAACTATTTCACAGGAACTGTGAGAATTTCTGATATCTATAGAAATATTAAAGAAAAACATGGGAAACACACTTCAGACTGTTGCAGATGTTCTCAGATCCAATAGCATTTCTAGGGAGAAAAGGAGTGAGATGTTTCCTTGCATGACATTGAAGGACAATGTAAAATTCTACAAAGGATCTCTCACATGAACGTGGCCTCTTACAAAGAAAGATCTGCATGATTTTCATTTCAATGGTGAATAACAACAATAACACAGGCATTGTCTGTTATATGTGTGGGAGGGGTTGAGAACTTTGAAGCAATCATTCTTTAAACTACTTTTAAAGATTAAATATGTTTCTTAAATCACATTTCCTTAAATTGTGTTCAAAGAGATACACAAAAGTGAAATACTCATGAGCTAGAAATAAGTCTCAGCATTTAAGAGTTTGTACTGCTATTGTAGAGGATCTCATGTCCGGTGACACACAGCTACATGTAAATCCAGCTCTGAAGGTATTGAAGCCTCCTGACACTGCTGGTCACTCCACTACTGTGCACATAGACAAATAAGTCAGAGTAAAGTAAATCTTACAAAATTGAGTGATACGATTGTGTTTTCATAGAGTGTATTCATCATACCCATGTGAAAAACAATATTATCAGCAATTTACTCACTGCCTCAGACCTGATGAGATTTCACAGACAAATGGAATTCCTTATGAAAAAAGCATAAATAAGTATGAAGTAGTACCTTGAACACATGTAAAGAGACAGAGTGGTAGTGATACAGTCTAGCTAAATTTTCATATTGCATCACCTTAAATGATGTCCCAGTGAACAAAAAAGGAGCATTCCAATCTAAACTAGAAGAATATAATATCACTAAAAAGTGTTTGAAGTTGATGAAATATCATTATAGTTTATATCAGACCAATTTGTTTAGTTTTACTATTGTCTTAAAATTAATATGCAAATATGGATGCCTTCTCCTGCTGCCAGACTTGAGTGTTTCCACTTGTCCCTCCTTTGAGGCACTGCTGCAAAGTTCATGGGGTATGTGACCCACTCAGAGACCTATTCTTGCTATGTCATCGACAATCCCCTCAATGGTAAGATAACACTTCCATCTGAAGATAACTGTCAAGATAGTCCATGTAGTGGCTGGAGAGTTGGCTCAGTGGGTAAGAGCATGGAATGATTTCCAAAAGACATTGGTTCAGTTCTCACTGCCCATAGTACTCAATTCTCCACTTAATCTTGTTCCAGAAGATGTAATGTCCTCTCCTGGCCACTTGAGTACGCCAGTCATGAACTCAGTATGTATGTACACACATACATACAAGTAAAAGGTTCATATGCATAAAACAAACCTTAAGAACAAAGATAATCAAAGTATGTGTGTGTTTTTTTTAAATTCCCAGTGATGAAAGGAGGGGACACAATATAGTAGGAGAATGTGGGAAAATATTCAGGAAATTTAGTACTCTCAGTAATTGCCTCTAAAGTCTGAAGTTCTGTTCTATTCTCAATAATTGCATCTGTGGCATGGACACTGGGCAAATCAGCTAGATTAATCACTGTCAGAGAACGAAGTCACAATTCTGGAAAGGAAAAAGTCTGAAAGGAATTCTGAGGTTGAATTTTAACTGGAGGTTCCTATTTTAGCTCATAGTTCAGTGGGTGGGTGGATGAATGGATGGATGTATGGATGATGGGCAGAATAATAGAATATATGTTATTGACTGATACATGCTAGATAGATAGAAGAGATAGCTACAGTTTTGTGGATGTGTTTGGATGAGTTTTCTGGAATAGCCTAGAAATGATGATGCTCTGGTAGCCACCTCACCTACACTCATGCCTCCATTTCTAAAATCCGAGGTTGGACAAATATCTGTGTGGGAAAACATAAAGTACACCTGTACTGCCCCAAATGAAGATGTGAAAAATACACGTACACACACACACACACACACACACACACACACACACTGGACTGAGGATGGCTTTAATTGGTTGGATCTGGGAGAAATTACATATCAAAATAAATAATGATAATGTCTTATAATTCACTAAATTTAATTACTGTGAGAATTAATGAGGTCATTATAAAACAGATATGTAGTCAGATAAATTAAAGAGGAAAAATTTACCATTATATAAGTATTAGCTAAAGAATAGAAAAAATACAGAAGTAAAATTTTACTTTCCTACAACTATCACAATATATAATTCTGGCACAAGTCATTGCTGGATACTAAAACTGGAGTGTGACTATTTGATGAAACAGTATATTCTTAAAATCTAAAAGTATGTCACCACAAGACTCTCATTAATTATGAAAGGGGTAATATTAACATTATGGGTGAAAGCTGACAGACGCCACCTTAACCAAATGAGCAAAGTTAGTTCACCAGTAATAGCATAAATGGACACTATGTGCCCCCTGAGAACACAGCATCATGTTTGTGGTAATTCCTGCTAAAAATGGCTAGCCTGGCTCTGAAGAAAAGCAGGTGGACCAACAATTGAAGGAAGTGCTACCAAAATATTTAACCCATATCACTGAAAATAACAAAATCATGAAAAACGAATGAAGAATGAAAACTATTCTAGGATAAAAGAAACAAACACCACATAGCAATCAGGTGTAACTGTGATTCTGAACCCCAAAACACTATTCTGCTCCTAGGGACGTTGTTGGGAAAATTGAAGAAATTTTAATGTGTTGTTTTATTATTATTCACTATCTATTTTATTAGAATAATAAATTACTGCATTATTACTGACTTGCTTATTAAACTCTGGTCATGCACAAGAACATTTTTAGGAGATACAGATGCTCAGATTTAAATAGACAATTCATTTGTTTTTACTCTGACAATTTAAGAAAAGAAGGTGAAGTTGGGGGGGATCATGTACAGAATCTAGAGAAATATTAATTACTCAGTATTTTTTCAACCTTTCTACAATTTTAGAGTCATTTCAGAATAGAAAATTCAAATAAGGCACACCCTTCTGATATGATGGACACGTAAAGTGTGCCACAGAAGGTGCAGCTGGGTTCTAGCAATGCTTCCAGGTGAGTTGGTGTAATGTCCAGTTTCAAAGAGCAGCAAGAACAAGAGTCTGAACCTCTATGTGAATTATCACTGTAATGTATAAAGAGATCAAAACACACATTGAACTCAAAGGGGGAATTGCAAACGCAGGTTGAAAAAACATCTGGTCATGTAAATGTACTTAAACTTTTAAAATAAATAAAGAACATCTCAGCTAAGGGCATCTCTGAAGTTACAGAGAGAAGGCAATGTTCTCAGCAGTGCAAGTGTGAAAGTAAACCATCCTTGCTGAAGTCTAAGAGACCAATCCATCAAGGATAAGCACTTCAGAGATATTTAGGAGAAAAATAGATGTTTTACTCTTCTTCAAAAATATAGATCCTGGGGGTTGAGGATGTAACTCAGAGGTAAAGCACATGCCTAGCAAGTGCAAGGCCCTAGGTTCTGTCCTCAGCGCTGGAAAAAAAAAGACAAAATAACAAAAATGTAGATCCTGAGAAGAAGAAGATGTTGTATTTGGCATTATACAAACAAAATCCTGCTTGGAAATGATTAAAATTAAAATACTTGGGTCATGAAAATATAGAGATTAGGTCATTGTTATGAGCATTACTAAAATCTTAGTGGCAAAAGCTTAATCTTCACTAAGCTTGTCAGACATTATTTCCTCATGAGTTCATATGAAATCTACACACATTATTTTGCTACCCAGAAGCAATTGGCAATATTTCATGACAAAATGTGAACTAAAGAGAATACAGATTGATTCCCACCTTTCACTAGAGTTGAAAGAATTTTTCTATTTTTAATTTTACTCATTGTTTTGTTGTTATGATTTATTACAATTTATTCAATTTGTATCCTGGCTATGTCCCCTCCCTCATCTCCTTGCAATCCCACCCTCTATCCCTTTTCTGCCCCTATGCCCCTCTCTAGTCCACTGATAGGGGAGGTCCTCCTCCCCTTCCATCTGAGCCTAGCCTATCAGGTCTCATCAAGACTGGTTGTATTGTCTTCCTCCTTGGCCTGAAAAGGCTGCCCTCCTCCCATGGGAAGGTGATCAGAGAGTCTCTTTCTGAGTTCATGCCAGAGAAAGCCACTGCTTCCCGCATTAGGGAGCGCACTTGGAGACTGAGTCGATGGACTACATCTGAGCTGGGGTTTTAGGTACTCTCCATACATGGTCCTTGGTTGGGAAATCAGTCTCTGCAGGGCCTACCAGGCTCAGTTTTTTGGCTCTGTTGGTTTCCTTTTTGAACTTGTGTCCCTTCCAGGTCTTGCTGTCTCATCCTTCTTTTATAAGATTACCTGTACTCTGCCCAAACTTTGGCTATGAGTCTCAGCCTGTGCTTTGATAAATTGATCACTAGAGTCATCCTCTGTGGATGTCTATTGCATTTGTCCTTCTGAATGAAGATTGGACATCTTCCTTAGGATCTTCTTTGTTGTTTAGCTTTTTTTAAGAGTAGAGATTTTAGTATGTTTATCCTATATTCTATGGCTAATATCCACTTATGAGTGCGTATATACCATGTGTGTCTTTCTGCTTCTGAGTTATCTCACTCAAGATGATCTTTTCTAGTTCCCACCATTTGCCTGCAAATTTCATGATTTCTTTGTTTTTTGATAGCCGAGTAGTATTCTGTTGTGTAAATGTACCACAATTTCTGCATCCATTCCTCAGTTGAGGGACATCTGAGTTGTTTCCAGATTCTGGCTATTATGAATCAGAGCTACTATGAACATGGTTGAGCAAATGTTTTTGTTGTATAGTTGAGCATATTTGGGATATATGCCTAGAAGTGGTATAGCTGGATCTCGAGGTAGCACTATTCCCAGTTCTCTAAGAAAGTGCCAGATTGATTTCCAAAGTGATTGTACAAGTTTACATTCCGAACAGCAATGCAGAGGGTTCCCCTTTCTCCACATTCTTTCCTGTGTATGTTGACACGTGAGAATTAAAAACTCATGTGTCAACATACACAGGAAAGAATTTTGTAAAATGTGATTGAATTGAAAAAAAAAATGGTTTAGCCTGACAAAGAATTATCCTGTTTAGAAACTACTTGATTGACAAGGAAGGATTGTAGAATTTAACCACACAAGGCCAAGGGAGAAACATTTCAAATTGAAATAATTTTAAAAAATAATCAGTTTGCTTTTTTTAAAAGTGCATGTGTGTGTGTACTCTAGCATGTGTGATTTAGTGCATGCACCTGCCAAAAACAAAAACAAAAACAAAACAAAACAAACAAACAAACAAAACACAAACCTGGATACCCCAGGACCTAGAGATACAGGGTGTTGTGAGATCCTCAATATGGCTGCATAGAACTGAACTCAGGTCCTTAGTTAGAGCACTATCTGTTCTTAACCACTGAGAAATCCTTTTTGTTTTTAAGTAGAGATTGCCAAGAAAGCAAGGCTATTAGTTCTGTAAACTTTGCAAAGCTTAGTTATAAACGATAGAAAAAGAGAATTTAATAATGTACTCCAACCAAGGACCATGCTTGGAGATAACCTAAAACCCCTGCTCAGATGTAGCCCATGGCAGTTCAGTATCCAAGTGGATTACCTAGTAAGGGGAACAGGGACTTTCTCTGACATGAACTCAGTGGCTGGCTCTTTGGTCACCTCCCCCTGAATGGGGAGCAGCCTTACCAGGCCACAGAGGAGGACAATGCAGCTAGTCCTGATGAGACAGATAGACTAGGGTCAGATGGAAGGCAAGGAGGACCTCCCCTATCATTGGAATTGGAGAAAGGCATGGGAAAAAATGAGGGAGAGAGGGGTTGGGAAGGAATTAAAAAAGGGGCTACAGCTTGAGATACAAAGTGAATAAACTGTAATTAATATGCAAAAATAATTTTTTTAAAAAGTGAAAATTACTCTGATCAACATGTGAGAGGGAACTTTGTGATGAACTGACAGTGTGTGCTTGCTTATCCTGTGATGAGTGTTTGTAGAGCAAGCATGCTGCATGTCCATTACCTTGATCAGCTTGCCCACTCGTGTCCAGTACTATTCTAACCACTGAAGACAGACAATAATAAACATAAACAAATAGATGCCCTTGAATTCATAAAGTACAGCTGATATATATGCTATGTTTATTTTTCTCAGATTTCTTTCATGTTTTTAAATATATGCAAATGTTAGTGTAGACTTAATATTTTCTGGATTTCCTGAAGTACTCATTTAACTACTTCCATACTTTATTATAACAAACACTACTAAATGGTGTTACACATTTATAATCAATGCCATTCTTGTTCAACCCCTAAAAAGATGACTTAGCAAGCATTAATGTTCAACTCGTCCTCCATGTTTTTCCACTGGCTCCTAAAAGACTGTAATGCTTTGTATCAAAACAAACATAAGTGCTGAGTTGATGTACTTGATATCCTTACAATTAATATTGAGGTAAAATTAGAAAATGAAATAACCAACTGTTGGTTTAGCTAAAGTTTCAGTTTACATTTTCTTATAATTTGGAGAAAACAATTTGTGTTAATTGCAAACTTCCATTCTTTTTTATTTATTCATACATTCTCTATCAGTATGAGACATCTTTATCTTCTTTGCATTATTTTTAGCAGTCTGTATATGGGTAATAATAATAATATTTTGACAAGAAAAGCTATGATGCATTATAATGGAAAAAGATGCAATACAACCTCAAAACTAATATTTGTCTATACATTTATATAAATAAAAGCTGGAAATATTCTGGCCTGATTGTTCTGCATCTTGACCTCAAAATGTTCAAGTAGAAGACGCTAAAGAAGGGCAACACTGATAGACACTAGGGAAAAAAGTCCACTCTTATTTTAAGATTTTTAAATTAAGAAAAGACATGTGTTAAATGTGGGAGGAAACACTTTTACTATTCTTTAAATGTTAAAAGGCCCACTCATATTTGGATGTACATTTTAAGAGAAATATGAACATAAAGGGCTTTTCTGAAGGAAAGTGAGAATTGGAATATAGTTTAAAATTAGATCATCTCAAGAAAAGAAGTAGAGATATTCACCTTGGAAAATGCAGCATTTTCTTTATCTACCAGATAAAGATAAATGTACCAGATAAATGTACCAGAATGAATTTCTACTAATTTTGTGATGCTCTCAAGCATTCAGTGAGTGAAAACTCTACGTACAGCAAAAACTCAACAAGTGAAGATTGAGTGTATGCTTAAATGGCTGAAGAATGAGTGAATGAATGAATCACCAAGTAAGCCAAGATCAAACTTGCATTATCTCTATATTATTATCTTTCTAATCATAAAGTTCTCCAAACAATGAAAATAGCTGTCTCAAGAGACAATGAGCAACCAATATCCAACAGAATCTTTTTTTATTTTTTATTTCCTACAGTAAACTCAAGTCCCATGCATAGAGGGGACGTAAAACCCATGCTCAGACGTAGCCCATAGATTCAGTCATCAAGTGGGCTCCCAACGAATCTCACAAGGTGAATTGGAGAAGAAACTTGGAAGATACAATGGCAGGTTAACATTCTTTGACCTTGTCAATAAGGACATTCTTATTCTCAAAATCTTTGATTTCTCTGGAAGAAAAAGAACGCCTATTTGTCAGTTACTAATCCAAATAAGGGAATGGGTGAAGTACTTGAATAAAGTTTTGTGATTTCATGCCTGAGATGATGAGAGGTTTCAGAAATAATTGTTATGTTCACAGAATATTTGAAGATATATTTCAAATGGGAAACCTGAATGTCAGAAAATCAGATCTTAAATATCTTTTGGATTAACTTAGATCATTTTATAGGATTCTTTGAATTTTAGAACATAATCAAATATTTAAATGTAATGCTTAGCCAAAATACTGAATGAAAAGAATGTGCTCAAGAAGAACTTCCTGCTCACATTCAGCTCTGTGGAGGTGCTGTGTGCAATAAAAACTGAGTAACTGTACAATAAAGTCTCATTGTCACTAACATTTCCCAGACCTGGCTGGACAGAGTAAGTTATTCTAGAAATTGGGTATAACTGAGATAAGAGTCTTCCCCTAAACTTTTATACCTTATACATTAACTGCAACCATATCTCTAGCCAAATTAATCAAGCAGATATATAAACTATTTAAGACATTTGAGTGGGAGAGCCAGAGCCTCTCTTTCTAGGTTCAGTCTGCCAAAAATCATTGGAGGCGTCTCTATTTCTAATATTAGACACTACAATTGGACCTCCGCCTCCTGCCTCCAGATAACTATTCACTAGGGCCGACTCTCAGCTTCTGTGAAGACATAGGAGAACAGAATTTGTGACATCCTGGGAGTTTGCCAGATTTCAGTGGGTGGTAGGACCAAGGCTGAAGGCCAACTGACAGATCCACTAGAAAGATGCACAAAACACACCCTCATGCTTTTGTTGACTAAAGGGATTTTTTTAATCATGGGGGTAGTGAAGAAATAATCTAGTTACAGTGTCTCTCCAAGAAAAATAATTCCAAGTTGAGGCTGGTATACTGTGAGGGGGGAAAAAAACTAAAATAAAAAGCTTAGCTGTAGTTCATTAACTTTAATTGGTTTTTGTTGCTTCTCTTCAGGTTTCCTGGATCTTTCCGCCATCTCCTCCCCCAACTCTCTGCTTCCCCTTCTCCTACCTCTCGCCTCCTCCCCCTCCAATCTGGCTTTCCCTCCTTCCTGGCAGCATTTTTAGCTTTAATTTGATAGTAAAAAAAAATGAATCCAAAGTTACAGAATTCTTGAAATTCAACTTCTTTGAAGAAAAAAAGAAGTTTTAGAAAAAAGAATAGTTATCCTGGCTGAGATCCGAGATGACATCAAAGGCTCATGTCCCAATATGTGACAGGTGTCCTAAGAGGGTGAAAGGACAGCGCTCCTGCAGGAATCAGTCACTCCTTTAAAAGTCATTTGTGGAACACTTCTTATCCCGGCCATATCCCTGTGGCCCACGGAAAAGCAGAAACTTAAACAAGATCTCCATTGTCAAGAATTTTAGACTACTGGAAAAAGAGGTAAAAACAAACAAATTATCCAATGTTTTCTTTTGTTTTAATGTAGATGCTATGAAAAAGCAAAGAGCTATGAGATTAAAGATAGTATGCTACTTAGGGTATAGGCAAAATGCTTTTTTGAGGTTTTGTATTTTGAATGACCTCCTGAATGATACAAGGATATAAACACTGCAACCTTTCTTCAGGAAGGACATTTAGACAGAAGACAGCATGAACTGCATACAGAAGGCAAAAACAGGCAGAGTGTGGGATATAAGACAGGCATGTGAGAACATGAGGCCAACAAAAGGGAAAGAGAGAGATTACTGGAATACCTTCTGCACTCACCATATACCACCTCAGAGTAATCTGTATGCGAGAGTATTCTACAACAGTCACCAAAGCTGTCAGGCACTAAACAATTACTGTGTTGAAATTTTATGAGCAATTAATTCTGAAATGTAATGCTTTTTAAATCCCCGCTCCAAAGTACCTACCCCCCCTCATCATTTCAAAACTATTCTATAATCTTGATTCAATCACAGGGTACTAAATTTGGGTATAAGGTATAAAGGAAGAAAGAAAACCTATCTTAGTCAAAATAGTTCATTCCTATGTACCAGTAATTATCCTACCCAAATTAAATTTAGTTATACGAATGTGCAATTTTTTCATATCTTATTTCTATTGTATTCTATATGGTTTGGATAGTCGATACATACATGGTCCATCTTAAACACACACACACTTCTATTTTAGTACACACACACAAACACATGCACACATGTACTAAAATAGAAGTGTGTGTGTGTATCTCATATTTTAAGACTATGAAAATATGGTCAAATGCATTTAATCATCTACATTGTATTTTTATATTTAAAGTGCTGCTTCAGAGAATGTAAAGCTATTTTAGATCCACTTCTAACTCATCAGATATAAAGGTTTATTCCCAACCAAAGCAGAAAACAGAAAAGAATGTTCAAGTGTGTTTTCTTTCACTGGAGTATTTTAATTCTAAATCAAGTGCTAATTTCATCAATAATGTGGTCCAGTCTGATCTACCCAGGCAAGTGCACCTGAAACTCACATTTAATTTAATGATCCCTAATGAAAGAGAAAGTCTAATTTGAAAAGGAAAAAAAGTTTGGGGGACAACACAGCACTGCAATAATGTCTTGGAAAACATATAAATTTCTGAAAAGAAGAGAATTTAATTCCAGTTCTGTTATATGAAAATTGGAAAGGTGTTTTACTTTCTAGACCTCAACATCCTCATATAAACAATGAGAATGTATTGAATTCATGCTTTTAAAGACAGTGTAAATGTGTTAATTCAGCTATTAAACTGTTAAATAGATGCAAAGATTTCCAATAAACAGTTGAAGAGTTAATCTATATCCATAATTCTCCATCAGTGGTACTATATTGATCAGAATACTAGCTATTTTCTTCACAAAAATAGAATTGAATAAGTTGGAGAAGAAAAACAAATGGAAAGAAAACAAATAATTGGAGGCAAGAAAGATGTAGTTAAGAAGAAAACCTGTACCATAGTATTCTGTGGACATTTTAATCACTTAACAAATGTGAAAGTAGAGCAAGAAAAATAAAATAAGCATTGTGGAGTGGAGTGCTATGAAATGCTTTTCATGGACTCAGATGCTGTGTGCTTGGACCCAAGATAGTGTTGTTATATTGGGAGGTTGTGGAAAATTTAGGAGGTGGTGATTATTTGAAGAAATTGGGCCACAGGAGGTATATCATCAGGAGCTCTGTCAACATTCTAGATGTTCTCCCTTTTTCTTTCTCCTTATTCCTTATTCAAGTCTGTCCAGACTTGAAGAAGCTCTCTGCCACATGTTTCTGCTTCCATGATATTGGAACACTAAACCATAAAATGAACACTCTGACACCATAAACCCCTATAGATTCTTCCTCCCCTCTTAGGCTGCTTATGTCATGCATTCTTAGCCACCGAGAAGAAAGTTAACATGCTCATTGAAATGTAATGGAAGACTCCTTCCTCAGGAAATGGCTAGTTCTCTGGCCAAAAGAATTCTGGAAATGTCCTTTGTTATTCACAGAATGATTGCTTCTCCAAAATCAGATATTGAAGAATCCATTTTCAGTGTATTTAGAAAATGATAAACTTTTTGAAGATAATTAAGCTTAGATAAGCTCATTGAGGCTAGAGCTCAGATTAGTTTAGTGTTCTTACAACAGAAAACCAATCAGGGTGCTACGTATTTGCCATTTTAGGATATATATTATATATATATATGTGTGTGTGTGTGTGTGTGTGTGTGTGTGTGTATCCAAAAATATATATGTATCCTAAAATACATGTTAAATATATATAATATATGTATTCTAAAATATATGCTTATATATCACATATATAGGATATATAAGTATATGTATCCTATATATAAACATATATATAAGCTTCTGTATAAGCAGAAAGCTTATGCATGTGTGTGTGTATGTGTGTGAGTATGTGTGTGTGTGAATGTGTGTAAAAGCTTACTGCAATCCAAGACAATAGTTCTCATCAAGAACCAAAGCTACTAACACCTAGGTCTTAGATAGTATGTAGAACTGTGGGAAACATATAGTTATTGTTATACAGTTTGTGCTGTTCTGTCACAGAACCCTAAGTTAAATCACACCCATTTTCACAGTATTCAATGAAACATTAACTCCTAGGTCATCCACTGAATGAATGAATGAATAAATCCAAAACTCCTTCACAAAACTATGTCTGAGAAAGTTTGTTTTGTTTTAAAAAGAAAAAACAAACCCACAGCACCATATGTTGATGTGTTCTGAGGTATTGGCATTTGAGTATTGGCTGTAATCAACACCCATCTGACTGGACCTAAGACCTGTTCAAGAGAAGAGAACTCAGATGTACTGCAACAGCAGATGAATACCTATTCTGTTGAGACAGTGGAAGTCAGAGGAGTTTCTACTGTGGGCACTTTCCTAAACCGTCTTGATTTCTGACAGTATTTGAAATACTTAACCTCTATACTCATAGACAAGTATAAATTTCACCCCTCGTCAAAGAAGCTCACTTTTGCAGCAAAGACAGAACACCATGATAGATCAAATTGCAGAGAACAACTGACTGTGAGGTGTCCAGCCCTAGATGATCTGATCTACACATAATTCCTATTCCCAAGGCTCCAGAAACACTGCAGAAGACAGTGGTAGAAAGGCTGTAACAGACAGGTGACCAGGATGTCTGCCAAGTGACTGTATCTTCTGTAAATGATAAGGAAGTTTCATCCATGAAATTTTGACAATGTGGTTGCCTAAACTAGACCCTCACATTGGCAACAACCTCTCACAATGTCCCGCCCCTAGATGAAGAACTATTGTCAATTAACAACTTCTGAAGAAGAAAAAATCAGTTTTTCTGATGAGTCTCTTAATTGTTTATCTAATACCAAGTGGTGAGCCCTAAAAACATATTTATTATATCAACATTAAATGGATTTGGCATGCTTTATTTACATGTTAATATGCAGTTATACATGCAGCAATAATAATTAGAGAAAAATGAGCAATAGAGATAATACATGAAAATAAAGGGAGGGAGTAGCAGTAGAGGAAGAGGAACAGAGAGCATGTTATATGACAATACAGAATTTATGGTGATCAAAATATATGTGTATAAAATGTGATTATAAAACCCATTATTGTGCACAAAATGAATGCTTACAAAAATGAAATAAAACAGGAAAAAACTCTGAAAGACTCTATCCAGCAGTGTATCAAAGCAGATGCTGAACTTATAGCCAACTTTGGGCAAAGTGCAGAGAATCTTATGAAAGAAGGGGGAGATAGAAAGACCTGATGGAACAAGAGCTCCACAGAGAGCAACAGAACCAAAAAAATCTGGGCCCAGGGGTCTTTGGAAAGATGGATACTCCAATCAAGGACCATGCCTAGAGATAACCTAGGCCCCTTGCTCAGATATAGCCCATGGCAGGTCAGTGTCCAAGTGGGTTCCCTACTAAGAAGAGCAGGGACTGTCTCTGACATGCACTCAGTGGCTGGCTCTTTGATCATGTCCCCTTGATGCAGCTGTATCAGGGGGAGTGCAGCTGTATCAGGCCACCAAGGAAGACAATTTTGCCAGATCTGATGAGACCTGATAGGCTAGGGTCAAATGGAACGGGAGGAGGACCACCTCTATCTGTTGGAGGAGAAGAGGGTGGGAAGGTGGGATTGGAGGGGAAGAGGGAGGGGGTTTCAGCTGGACACAAATTGAATAAATTATTACAATCAAAAAATAAATAAAAAAGAAAAAAAGAAGTGAGTATAAGGAAACAGAGGAATTTGGAGGAACACTAAGGAGGTGGCCCATCATGGGCTTATTTGCTTCAACATGCTTTTAAATTTCCCCAGCATAAACACAGAAAGATCTTCTTTTTTGTCTAATGAAGGCAAGGCAGAAACTGAGTACAAGATATGAGGCTTTGTGGAGTAGAATATATACCTTAAATTGAGAAGCTGAGGATTGCTGAAATACTTAACCACAAGTGAGACATCTGTATCTCACTTCCTCCTCTGTAAACTAGAGGTCAGGGAGGGCAAGAGCAAAACAGTGTCTTTTACATTTGACAGGAAGCTCTGCACTCATGAACCACAGCAGTATTTGCCTGCACAAGATCAAACAAATCAAGGTTCTAACATGGGGATGGGGGATGGGGTATTCACAGTTGGTGGCTTCTACAGTAGAAAGAGTTTTCCTTAAGGAACTGGCCCATGGAAAGAAACAAGTGCTTCAGGAGATGGCCCACATCCAGCAGTACAAGAGCTGCACAAAATTAACTGTGTGTTGTCTGAAATAAGAGTAGAGAGAGGGGGTCAGATTGGAAGGGTAGGGAGCATGGGTGACTTTAGAAGGGGTTAGGAAGAGGAGTTGTAGTGCATATGATTAAAATACATTGTGTGAAGCTCTTAAAGAATTAATAAAATATTATTTTTATAAAAGAGGTTGACAATTTCAGCTTTCTCTGTTAAAAAGATCCCTGTCTGGTTCCCCTCTAAGTGGTATATGGCTTCAGAATTAATGTTCAGTCGGTAGTCATGAATGAAACAGAATAAATCACATAGGTCAGGTTACTGAAATTTCGAGTAACTGGTCAAATATCCTAAATCACCCCCAAACATCACTTTGTATGAATGTGTTTTTTGGGATATTTTTTTCTTCATAATCTCCTCGACCATATTGGGGATCAAGGGAAGTCTTCAACAAATTAAATCTGAAACTCATATTCACAGAAGTTTTGTTCTTTCATACATTTGCTTTTTTGTTGAATTGAAACCTTAGTTTTATTTGCATTTGAATGCGTTCCAGTTTAAATGGATTCCATCCTGGGGTGAAAATTTAGATGACCTCCAGGGTGGAGTGCAGGAATTCAAATATGAAGCTGAACAAAGAAACGGATTCAGGGACTGAGTGAATGTACTTTCAACATCTGACATTCAAAGCTGCCAACGCTTACTCTTCAGCCCAAGCAGAAGGTGTGTCATAAACACTGGAGCCTCCCTCCTTTCAGCCCCACCAGTCATGCACTCATCCCCATACATGGCTGGATAGATCAGCTTCTTTTATAGTTCATCCCAGGGCTTAGCTTAGTGCAGGACAAGCAGAATTGACACAAAGTGTTATGTTCTGGAAGACTGACATTTCTACCAATATGCACTGAATGCTTGTCTCCACAGAACCAAAAACATCAGGGCCAGAGAGGTGACAATATATTCAAAGCAAATTGATGTTAGTACTTTTAGTGTGAACAACTCGGCCTTTCACCTGGGACTAACTTTTGGCTTTTCAAAGTACAAATCTTTAGGTCTTGGGGAAAAGTCGCTACATCTTAATTACCTCTTCTATGAAAAACGGTTAAGACACTGCATGTCACTGTGGTGTCCTGGGGAATAAGGCGCTGACAGGAAACCCAGGAGGAGTCTACGTGGAGCAGGTGCTTATTGCTAACCTCTTCTACATTTTTCCTTTCATGCTCACAAAGAACCCTGAATAAGCATGCAGACACATCGGGCCTTGTATGTACAATGTGCTGTTGTTGGCTACATAGGTTGTAGTGTTTGTGAAAAAGGTGTTTTTGAATCTCAACGATTGCATCTTTTCCATTGTGTACCACAAGGTATACCCGAAGAACAACAATTCAAACCAAGTCTTTTTCAAAGGCAACTTTCTTTTTCTTTAACCAACTTACCAATCTTTAAAATGCATTATACACACTCCTCCATTCACAGCTGGTAGTATAATTATTTTTAAATTATTTCTTTTACTTTTTGAAATTATATCATTTTCCCTTCCTTATCCTACCTTCAAATACTCCCATATACCCACCCTTGCTCTCTTTCAAAATCATTGCCACATTTTATTAATTTTCATTACATACATACATGTATAGGTATAAACATATATATTCCTAAATATGTAAATGCAAACGGTATGTATGCATATATGTACTTGTATGTATGTTTTAAAGGCTGAACTTTACCTGACTAATGAATATAATTATTTATATCCATGAATATATGTTAAAGAAATTGTTCTATGTCAAAGCAAGATATAAATTTTTCTCAAATACTTAATAGCAAGATGGCTTTTAATGTAAAATAAAGCTTCCAAATTCTCTCTGGGCAATATTCTAAAGTACAGTACAAACTAGTGAGACCATTAGTCACACACCTTGCTAGCATAAAGGTGTTCCTTTGTGGAGACAAAAGATCTCCAAAAGTTTCCACATGATTTTACACTGTGCCCACCTGGTTTACAAGTCCTTCTTAATTACAGGACACTGAAACTCAGAGATAAAGGGGCTGGATGAGGTCACACTGTAGGATGACATCAGCAAGGGCCCAGAAATCCATCATTCCTCCAGATGAGATATTCAACTTTTGATTAAAGATCAAAATAAAAAATTCAAAAGATTCTGCAACCTTCCCAGAACTCACAGCCCAGAGATTAGCCCACAGACACTGCAAAAGGCCAGTGTCTCTATGGATGAGAGAATGTGGCTTTTTGCAGGACTGAAGAGGGTTTTGGTGAAAAGATGGCATTTGAGCTAGGACCTACTGCACAAGTGGGAGTTCGCTGTGCATAGAAAGGAAGGAAGGGCACTCCAGGAAAAGAAACAGCATCTGGGACAAGACAGGGTTTCAAAAAGTGGCATATTCTATTCAGAAAAGGCTTGCCTGTGGCTAGAGCGTGGGGGCACGTGGGAGAGGAGAAACTAGGAAGACAGTAAGTTTTAGAGAAAAAGGCTGGGAAGGCTTTGTCAAGGACAAGCACCACGCCCAGCTGGCTTCAGGGGTGATGGACTAGGGCATGATCTAGCACCACCTTGTGGGTTCGGACATGGTCTGGCAACCTAGACAAACTAAACTGTAAAACCAACTGATGTCCAGTTTCCTGAAAAGCAATAAAGCAGATGATTTGACTGCCATGCCCGGAGAGGCTACACGTGAACATTCCCTAACTGTGGGATGCCAGAGATCCATGAAGAAGAAAGAATTAGTGCAGAAAGTCATAGTTACTCCTAAAACAGACAGTAACAGTAGGGATAGGGGGCAAAAATGAAGAGACAGTTAAGGGGTGAAATGTGCAGGACTTAGTGGAGCAGTTAGAAAGTTGGGAAGAGATAATAAACACGACGCCACGTCTGAGTAAAACTCCACCATTGGTTGATTTTGGTGCTGTTAACCAAGATAAGAGGGTGAGAAGAAAAATGGGTTTCTGGAGTTGATCTTAATTTGCATAATATGTTCCCACACTAAGTGTCATAACTACACTGAAAACCTGAAGACCTTCTGCTCCTCCCTGGTGTTGTCTGTGTGTTATTAAGTACTTGTTAGTGTGGGCATGTACATATGTGGATGAGGCTAGCCATGTGTGTGGAGGACAGAAGCGAAGACTGGCCAAAGGACGATGTAAAATCCCTTAAAGCTGAAGTTTTGAGCTGTCTGATGTGAGTGCTGGTTATTAAACCCAGGCCCCATGGAAGAGCAGCAAGTGTTCGCAATAGTTTAGACATCTCTCAAGCCCATAAAAAACTGACATTAGATGTCTTTCCTCGGTGACTCTTCACCTGTGTGAAGAGTCTGTTTTTCTACCTGAACACAAAGCTCATCTGTTGAGTTAGTCTGGATGGTTAATGAGCTTTAAGGATATGCCTGTTCTGATCCCAGCACAAAGTGTGTTGGGTACACACGGCCATGGCCGGCATTGTTT
The DNA here is from genome assembly GCF_030254825.1 of Meriones unguiculatus. Lineage (NCBI taxonomy): Eukaryota > Metazoa > Chordata > Mammalia > Rodentia > Muridae > Meriones > Meriones unguiculatus. The sequence goes on along the minus strand of NC_083353.1, from coordinate 34,401,113 downwards.
GTGGCTCTTGTCCTCATGCTTCTGGTGACAGGCACTTGCTGACCCATCCTTCTCAGCTCTGCAAAGCTTCTTTGTCCTGGTCTTTGTTAAGAAAGCATCACTTGTTACTTCTCTGTTCAGTAACAGCTTCACGAGGTCTGAAATAGAACTAAGATTATGTACAAAACCAAAGATAAAGGTGGAGATGCCCTTAGAGATCAGATGTACAGTCTTTGAAGTTTCTCTGCTATGGCTTCCTTCCTAAATACTTACAGCTTCTCTCATGGTGAGATGAAATTGCCAGTTCAGACCTCCAGAAATAACAAGATTTAGTCTAAAGGCTAAAACACAATAAAATGGGTCTTGGTATGATTTAAACACAGTAAAATGGGTCTTGGTTTGTTTGCTTTAAATTTTCTTTCACTTAGCAATATTTCTTTTGAAATGACTGAGTTTTATTTTCTTATGCGCTCTTTATACCAACTGTTCAGGTTGGTATGTTCAGGTTCAACTCGACCATTTCTGTTTCTTCATCTGACTTCTCCCAAACCTAAGGGCATCTCCAGAAGTATTCACAGCCCACTCAGACCCTAGGACACTGATCTGCATTTCTGGCCTAGAAGTAAAACTAATGTGTGTAGCCAAAGACTATGAGAGACAGATCATGGGACAGGAAGTGGCGGCACTCCGGAGCCTGAATGAGGGCATTTTGCCTCATGGGCCTCGAAGTGCCGGTCCTCGATTCATATGTTGTTCACACAGTTTTCATGCTCTCACTGTCAAGGTTTATCAGGCTGTGATTAACAGATATAAAATAACAAAATCAAATACAATGACTGTAGTATTAGGTAGGAAAAAGAAATAGCAATAAGTACAATAGAGGTACATTATTACTGGTTGGTTTCAACTTAATAGAAACATTTTTGTTTCAGCAACTTATTATGTAGATATTTGATTGCAATTGCCATCTAAAAATAAAAAAGCCTCTATTCTCTATCCCTTCTCTCTCTCTCTCTCTCTCTCTTACACACACACATATACACATCATTTCAGGCAAATGAAACAGTTATTTTAAGGAAAACGTTTTAAAGCATGTTTTCTTTCTTCCAAGTCTATAAACATATTAAGAATTTTCTCATGACTTTTAAAAATTATTTTTATTATTCCATTTTTAGATCTCTAATTAAATCAGGGGTCATTTACAAAAGCGCTTTTCTGAAAAAAAAAGCCTCAATTATTTGCTCTTCCTAAATGTTTTCCATTGCAAGGATTAGAGGTGATAAATCAGTCAGTTTATCTCCTACGGTTTCTTCTAGCACATTGTCAACTCCCCTCTCACCCTCATGCTCACACCCCCTGCAAAGTGACTGCATATGGGACAGTGTAAAGGCTGTGGGATAAGTGACACTATTAGCACAGTGTGGTGGCTTTGATGTGTAGCTCTCGGCAGGGATGCCAGAGAGTGACAGACTCCAGCTCTAATGCAAAGCCTATTTCACATCTACTCAGTCCCTGTTCCCTTATAATGGTCTCTTATTACTATTAGTGGCACAAAGGAGACAGGCATCATGGATACAAAACCCACTTTCTTGAGGTTAGCTTCTTATTCTGAATTCCTATTTTCTGTATGCACTAAGTTCTTATTAATAAAAGTTATTAAATTATTCAAAAACATAATAAATATTAAAATAAGGTCATTGATTTTTATCTTGATTCAAATGAAAAGTTAAATGAAAATTCTAGACCACCAACCCCTTGCCCTTTCACTGAGATATGTGTGTGTAGAAACTCATTGGGTTTGTTTTTGTTGTTGTTGTTGTTCTGTTGTATTTTTTTTTTCAAAATGTCTGTGGTCAATACTAGCTGATCCACTCTGCATTTCCATGTTCTAAACATCCGGTTTTGCCAATTTCTAGTCCTTGAACAAAATGTTAAAGATTAATGTAAATTTTTATATCTAAATATAAATTGAACAGTAGTTGAAAAGTAAGTGGTAAACTTCAGCAACATTTAGGATAACAAAATATGTTATAATATAAAGGATGAGTTAGTTAACTGATGAATAGTAAACCAGTAGGTTTAGAGCAGAAGCCAAACTACCCACAAGTGTGAGAACACTTTTTGTGCAAGGATCTGTTAAAGGGGACTTAAAAGAACAAAAAGTACTCTTCGTTCCCCTAATTAACTTTGAAGAGTCTAATTAAGGGCAACATAAAAGCCTAAGAAATGCTGGTTATTAGGCATGTACTTTAACTTGATCAGTGAGATGGTATTCTTGTAAACAAAGATGCTAATTTCACCCAGCCCAAAATAAACCTCTCTGCAAATATCTCACAACATAATCATGCAGTACCTTGGGAGCAGAATCCCTATGTAGCAGGCTGCCTCCTGAGGATACTAATTCTAGGTGGTAATGGCACTCGATTTGAGGCAGTAATAGAGGAGAAAGAGCACTCCTAGAATGTGGGCATGAGGCACTCCTCAGTCTCCTTTTTCTTGTCTTTGACTTGACCTGAGTGCCCAAGGCACTGACCACTTCAATCTTAAACATGAGGAATTTCATCTCTAAAATGGAAGCAAGTAGAGAGAATTTAAGAGCATTCATGTCTCATTAGAACCCTGCCTCCACATGACTCTAGAATAGTAGGCTTTGCTGTTGCCTCAAACAGATCATCTTGAGCTTTAGGTCTCCCCTTCACCACTCAAGTTTCGAAGAAAGGGGTAGCATTTCCTTTTTAAAAAGGAATATCTCAGTAGTGTAAAAAACAGTTATAATATTGGAAGAGGATGATGAACTTATGTTCTATTTTGTTTTGTTTTATGTTGTTTCCCTTGAGTTGCTCTAAATGTAGTGAATACTCATCCCAGAATCAAAAGCTATGACTTCTGGGAACTAGCTTCCCATTCCATTTTGATTTAGTGAACAGCAGTGTTTCATTAGAAAATGTAGATCAACTTCTAAGATGCTTCAGGGGGTTGCTACAAAGAGATCACTTTAAAGAGTTTTTATGTCTCATGGAGAGTGGCTTCTGGATTTTACTCTCTCAGCACTACTATTAGCACCAGTGTGAGTGGATAGAGATGTGTGTGGTACAATTTAGTAATCACCCCAACAAGTATTCCTAGTACTGTTTCAACTTAAATTATCCATAGAACGCAGTGGCTGGGCCAGCCTTACAGATACATGCGAGTAAAGCCAGCCTCTACAGTTAAGGTGAAAGAATGGCTTTTGTGGTACCCTGAGATCTTGATTCTGATATCAACATTTAAACAGACAGTCTTCAATAAAGGTAGTATCTACCAGCCTGGAGGCAGAAATTAGAGATTATAGAGTTTTAAAATTCTATTTTGACATACAGAAAATTTGAAGAATTTTACCTTGGTGGACTCTCCAGAGCTAATTGTCTGAAATTACCTTATAAAAGCCTGTAGAGAAGGCTACTCTGCCCAGAATCATATACTGGTGACTTCTGCCTCTGGAGAAAAAGTTCAGTGTTGAAATTACATGCCACAAAAAGAAAAGAAAAAGACACAGAAAACCACAGTAAATAAGCTATGCTGAATAAAGCACCCAGGAATGCCAACAGAGTGGCCCAGGACTACAGTTCTGAAAACAAACAAAGAAAGACACCAGCTAATACTTAGCTGCCTTTTGCATCATTGTAAACCAGCATGCACAGTTCATATTGTCTGCAAACATCAATCTTTTATTTGCAAAGTAGCAAGTAAGACCGTACAAAAATGGCCTAAGAGGCAAGAGATTCTCTGGAAAATAGCATTGCCAGTCACCTTTTATAAGCTCAGATCTGTAACCAATCAGTTTTCAGTTTAGTATAAAGACAGTATTATGTCCATAAATATATTAGATTGCTCCAAACCATGGCTATCTGAGAGTGTCTGTTTCCTTCTTCACTTTGCTAGTTCTCTTCTGTTGTTGTTGCTTCCTCATTTAAGTGAGAGAATAAGATCACTTTCCTGATTATAATACAGAAATTTACATTAACTGCACAAATTTTCTGAAAAATATAACCAAGTATGAGGGTAGAATAAATTTCAGATCCATTGTCAAGTGTGCCTAAGAACCACCTGAGATAATGTAAGCTCTGACTATAGTTTATAGAGCTGCTTGCTTCTTCATATCCCTGATCCATACCAAGGGTTACTCCCAATAAATGCAATAGACTCAAGAACTGGCTTACTGGTGAAAAGAGATTCAAATATGAATACTTCACAGGTCTTTGGTTAAACATTGCTCTCTAATACAACAACATGGGTATTCCAACATATTTAGCAGAGACATTGGACCATGATCTCTTGATACTCAGGGACCTCCATATGCCATTTCCAGCAGAGTGCCTTAGTGATATTTGATGGTTTCTTGTCAAGAAGTCAGTGTTGTCTGAAACCTCTGCTTGTCTGTAGCACAGGTAGGAAGTCTTACTCAGCAAACATAAATGTCTACTATCCTTTTAATTTTTTTTTCATTCAGCCTAAAAATATACTCTTAGTGAGAGCACTATAAAAGCTGTATTGTGAGAAAAACATAGACCATGACAGGGGAGATGGTGGTTACCTAAGGACTTGAGATCATGGGAAATGAGGGATAGTACACACAGCCACACAGCACTGGTCTTAGGAACAAGTGAATCCTGGGGTGTGCTGAACCAGTTCAATCAAAGCAGTTATGCTAAGGTGCAGTGAGAGACCTTGTTTCAAGAGATCGTGAAATTTGCAGGCAAATAGTGGGAACTAGAAAAGATCATTCTGAGGGAAGGATCCCAGAAGGAGAAAACACACAAGGTATATACTCACTTGTAAGTGGATATTAGACATATGATATAGGATAAACATACTAAAATCTGTACACCTAAAGAAGCTAAACAAGAAGGAGGACCCTGGGTAAAATGATCAATCCTCACTCAGAAAGCAAATGGGATGGGTATTAGAAGTGGGAAAAAACAGGGAACAGGACAGGAACCTACCACAGAGGGCAGGTATTAAAGCAGATGCTTAGACTCAGCCAAACTTTGGGCAGTATGAGGAATCTTATGAAAAAAGGGGGAGACAAAAAGACTTGGAGGTGACAGGAGCTCCACAAGGAGAGCAACAGAACCAAAAAATCTGGGCACAGGGGTCTTTCCTGAGACTGATACTCCAACCAAGGACCGTGCATGGAGATAACCTAGAACCCCTGCACAGATGTAGTCCATGGCAGCTCAGTTTCCAAGTGGGTTCCCTAGTAATGGAAACAGTGTCTGTTTCTGACATGAACCCAGTAGATGGCTCTTTGATCACCTCCTCCTGATGTGGGAGAAGCCTTACAGGGCTACAGAGGAAGACAATGCAGCCAGTCCTGATGAGACCTGATAGGTTAGGGTCAAAGGGAAGGGGAGGAGAACCTCTCCTATCAGTAAACTAAGGGAGGGGTATAGGGAGAGATGAGAGAGGGAGGGTGGGATTGGGAGGAGCCGAGGAAGAAGGCTATAGGTGGGATACAAAGTAAATAAACTACAATTAATAAAAAAATAAATAAAACTTTTTAAAAAGTAGAAGTAACTGAAGACAACATCCCAATATGAACCTCTGACTTAAATATGCTTTTGTAAAGACAAACAAACACACATATATCAACATTTATTAAAATTTTAATGGAAATATGGTAAAGAACTCAGAAGGTAAATGGGTAAAAAGTAACCATTTTTTAAAGTATTACACCCCTGTACATCTATTTGTTTTAAATCTTTCACTCTTTCAAGAGAAGAGGCAGTTCATTCATTGAATTAATCCTTGCTAGAGATTACAGTATTAAATGAGAGGACATGGAGCAAAACTTGTTCTTCCTATCAAAATGAATTTGTTGGGGTACACTCAGTGGTATGGTGCTTCAATCCTCAGCACACCCCTGCCAGAAATTCTCATGTAAAACCCTTGTATTTTCATCACATTAATAATGGATTTATGGCTCTGTTGCTCTCCTTTTGGAGCTCCTGTCCCCTCCAGGTCTTTCAATAAGATTCATAAGATTTCATAAGATTCTTTCATAAGATTCCCAGCAGCCCTGGGGGCCCTGAAGAGAACGATAACCCAACCAAGGACTATGCATGGAGAGAACCTAAAACTCAGGCTCAGATGTAGCCCAGAGACTCAGTCTCTACATGGGGTCCCTAGTAAGGGGAGCAGGCACTGTCTCTGACATGAAGTCAGTGGCCGGCTGGCTCTTTCATCACCTCCCCCTGAGAAGGGAGCAACCTTACTAGGTCACAGAGTAAGCCAATGCATCCAGTCCTGATGAGACCTGATAGTCTAGTTTCAAGTAGAAGGGAAGGAGGACCTTCCCTACAAGTGGACTAGAGGAGGGGTACAGGAGGAGAAGAGGGAGGAGGATGAGATTGGGAAGAAAAGAGGGAGGGGGGCTGGTATAAAAATTGAATAAATTGTAATAAATGATAATAATTAAAAAGAAAATATAATAATAGATTTAATATGTAATCCAAATATTAAAACATTAAGAGCTCTTAAGGAGATTACTACTATGTGTTGAGAGTATTAGGGACACAAAGCATGGGTGGAAAAGGAAGGGAGGAAAAAGGGAGGGAAAAAGAGCAACAAAAAGAAGTTTGAACTGAGAGTGTCTTGATGGCCAGGAACCCAAGGCTGGATAACCCAGAAACCTAGGGTAAAACCAAACACAACTGGCAAAAACAATGAAATGATTCCTAATGATATTCTGCTATACTCATAGATCAGCATTTTCTCCAGTCACCTTTAGAGATGCTTCCTCTAGCAGCAGATGGGAGTGGGTACAGAGACCCACAGCCAGGCATTATGCAGAGAGAGAATGCAAATCTCACCTTGGAAAACAGAGAACATTGCCACTGAAGAGGAAGAGAAATGACTGTAGGAGTCAGAGGGTAGAAGACAGCAGGAGAACATGGCTTAACCAACCAACTAAGCAGGGCTCACATGGGCTCACAGATACTGAAACAAAAAACATTGTGGCTTGCACATGTCTGCACAGGACCTCTCTGGTTCTGTTGGTATTTTTGTGAGACTCCTAACAGTGGAAGCAGGTGTGTCTCTGACTCTGTTGCCTGCTCTTGAGATTTTTTTCCTCCTATTGAGTTGCATTGTCCAGGTTCAATATGAAAGCTTTCTCCTTGTCTTATTGTATTTTGTTTTGTCATGTTTGCTTCTTGTCTTTTGGAGGCCTGCTTTGATGAAAGATAGAGTGGGAGAGGATCCAGGGAGAGGAAAGATGGTGGGGGGCAGTTGGTGGAAGGAGAAGAGGGATAAAAACTGTGGTCAGGATGTATTGTATAATAGAAGACTCTATCTTCAATTAAAAAAAAAAACTAATGTTATGTATGCTAATTAAAATAGTAAAAATGAATTAGGATATGATTTCTTTCTTAAAATTTTTATAATTATTTTTTTTTGTTATTACAATTTATTTACTTTGTATCCTAGCTGTAGCCCCCTCCCTCAAATTCTCCCAATCCCACTCTTCCTCCCTCTTTTCTTCCAATGCCCCTCCCTCAGTACACTGATAGGGAAGGGAGGCCTTCCGCCCCTTCCATCGAACCATAACCTATCAGGTCTTATCAGGACTGGCTGCATTATCTTCCTCTGTGGCCCTGTAAGGCTTCTCCCCTATCAGGGAGAGGTGATCAAAGAGCCAACCATGACTTCATGTCAGAGACAGCCCCTGTTCCCCTTACTTGGAGACTGAGCTGCCATGGGCTACATCTGTGCAGTGGTTCTATCTGCATGCATAGTCGTTGGTTGGAGTATCAGTATCTGAAAAGATCCCTGGGCCCAGATTTCTTGATTCTGTTGCCCTCCTTGTGGAGCTCCTGTCCCTTCCAAGTTTTTTTGTCTCCCCCTTCTTTCATAAGATTCCCTGCATTCTGCCCAAAGTTTGGCTATGAGTCTCAGCATCTGCTTCAATACCCTGCTGAGTAGAGTCTTTCAGAGGCCCTCTGTGGTAGGCTTCTGTCCTGTTCCATGTTTTCTCCCTCTTCTGATGTCCATCCCATTTGCTTTCTCAGTGAGGATTGAGCAAGTTCTGTAGGGTCCACCTTCTTGTTTAGCTTCCTTGTACAACCACTTTGGAAATCAATCTAGCACTTTCTTAGAAAATTAGGAATAGTGTTACCTCAAGATCCAGCTATACCACTCCTAGGCATATATCAAAAATATGCATAAGTACACAACAAGGACATTTGCTCAACCATGTTTGTAGCAGCTCTATTCATAATAGCCAGAATCTGGAAACAACCCAGGTGTCCCTTCATTTGAGGAATGGATACAGAAATTGTGGCACATTTACACAATGGAATACTACTCAGCTATCAAAAATAAAGAAATCATGAAATTTGCAGGCAAATGATGGGAACTAGAAAAGATCATCCTGAGTGAGGCATCCCAAAGAGCAGAAAGATACACATGGCATATACTCACTTATAAGTGGATATTAGACATATAATATAGAATAGATATACTAAAACCTATATTCTTTTTTTAAATTTATTTATTTTTATTAATTACACTTTATTCACTTTGTGTCCCCCCATAAGCTCCTCCCTCCTCCCCTCCCGATCCCACCCTCTCTCCGCCTTCTTCATGCATGCCCCTCCCCAAGTCCACTAATAGGAGAGGTCCTCCTCTCCTTCCTTCTGATCTTAGTCTATCAGATCACATCAGGAATGGCTGCATTGTCATCTTCTGTGGCCTGGTAAGGCTGCTCTCCCCTCAGGAGAGGTGATTAAAGAACAGGCCAATCAGATTATGTCAGAGGCAGTCCCTCTTCCCATTACTATGTAACTCACTTGGACATTAAGCTTCCATGGACTACATCTGTGCAGGGGTTCTAGGTTATCTCCATACCTGGTACTTGGTTGGAGTATGAGTCTCTGGGAAGATCCCTGTGTTCAAATTTTCTGGTTCTGTTGCTCTCCTTGTGAGGTTCCTGTCCTCTCCAGATCCTACTATTTCCCATTTCTTACATAAGATTCCCTGCACTTGTCCAAAGTTGGCCATAAGTCTCAGCATCTGCTTTGATAGTCTGCAGGGCAGAGCCTTTCAGAGGCCCTCTGTGGCAGGTTCCAGGTTGTTTCCTGTTTTCTTCTTCTTCTGATGTCCATCCTCTTTGCCTTTCAGGATCTGGATTGAGCATTTTAGTCAGGGTCCTCTCTCTTGATTAGTTTCTTTAGATGTACAGGTTTTAGTTGGTTTATCCTATTTTATATGTCTATATGAGTGAGTATATACTGTATGTGTCTTTCTGCTTTTGGGAAATCTATATTTTTAAAGATATGATTTTGAAATCAAGTAAAGACCTAGTCCTGTTTCCTTTCTCCAGTTTTTCCAAAATTTCTGAAGAGTAATTATTATAATGTCTTGCTCATCATGGATGTAAAGCTGCCAGAACAGCTGCCCAGTCATAGCCCTTTTAAATGTCGCTTATCGAATCTGCTTATCTTACAGGTATCACTTGAACATATACATCCTTCAATGGACTCCATGAATGTGCTGAATAGTCTAATCTCTCAATTTAATATTTTTAGCAACTCACTCAGATAAACCAGATTTTTAACTCCATTACTTAAATCCACCCTGCCTGATACTTGAGTGGACAGCATGCTTCATCTAAATGTTCTAAACCTCAGGTAGATTACATGACTCTAAAAGCAATTCAGTTTGATATAAAAGCATATTTTTTCTGTGGGTCTGTGATAAAACATAAGGTTAGCAGATACGAACATGTAGCTATCATTTCTTGGCATGGAGAGAAGGAAATTCATGAACAAGTGCTCATATGCATATACACGCATACGTGCATGCACAAACACAATTTCCTACTAGATATATATAAATACATATGAAATACTATCAAGTGAGTTATAGAACAATTTTAGGTTCATAACAGTATTGAGAGAGAAAGACACAAAGGTATCCCATAAGTCATCTGCATCCACACATGCAGCATCTCCTTCACTATCATCTTCTCCCAATGCAAAGTGGTGTGCACTTGTTACAAATGAAGACCTACATTGACATATCATTATCACCCATAGTTTATATTGGCGACATACATATGCTGTATGTTGAAAAAGTATAAATGCATAGATCTATCATTTCAGTATTCAGGAGAGAATTTTCAGTGGCCTGAAAATCTAGTGTATCTATGTGCTTCATCCCGCTTTCATACATATTTTCAATCAAACAGTACATAGCCCTGTCAGGTTGGATTCTTTGATTCAGTAGTACAGAAATTTAAACTTTCTCTTTACTATCTCAAGGCATTAAAACCAGTTTTTACTGATAAAACATTTTATTATGTTGATGTATGAGAGTTTATTTAACTGTTTACCTACTGGATGGTATTTGATTATTTTCTGAGTTTTGGCAATTATGATTATGAGTATTAGAAGCATAAATTTACAGGTTTTATGTAGACATAAATTTCAATTTCTTTAACACAAGGCATATAATTAGTGAATCATATAGAAAGGCTATATTTAGCTTTGTAAGCAACTGTCAAAGTATATGAAAATGGCATAAGGAAATCCAATAATTTTGCATATAAATTAAAATTGTAAAAGTAAAATAAATATTGTTTTAAAGCTGAATGAAAAGAAGTCCATTTCTCCCTCTTTGGGTTTTTCTAGGCATCTTGCAGAGTGGCTACAGTTTGCTGTCCAACCAGCAAAGACTGCCAGCCCACTGCTCTGAGTTTTGCTAATAGATATGTAGAGATACTATAGATTAATTGGCACAGTTGTAGCAGAATGTGATGAGATGCTCATTGGAAACCATGCAAGCAGTGTCTGCTAAAACCTTTAGCCACATTTTTATTGGCTTGTTTGTTGAGTTATTGTTGTTCTTTGCATGCTTTAAGAAAATGTTCATCAGATAAGTCTTAAAAAATATTGTTCCTAGTGTTTGTCTTATTTTTATGGCATTTTGACAGCACCTATGATAGAGCCTGGATGTAAATTTAATAAAGTTCAACTTATTTAAATTGTATACACATTATGTCTCTGGCATTGATTAATCTAAAAGATTATTGGCAACTGAAGTATCATATATATGTTTTCCTATGTATTTATTTTCTCCAGTATTACATTGTAGGTGTCTTATACTTTTGAACTTTTCATTTGAATATGTGAGTCCTTTTCATTTATCTTAAGGGTATAATGTCTGTATCAAGATTTGTTTATTAAATCTATGGATGTTCAATTGGCAATGCACCATTCACCAATCTTTCTTTTATTATACTGTCCTTACTCTTTGTCAAGGATGAGTTGACTATAGTCATGTGAGTCTTCCCAGGGTCTCTAGTACATTTTCCCCTGATCTATTTACTTTTTTTCACAAATACTATACTGTTTTGTTACTGTAATTTTATAATACGTCCTAGTGCTATGTATGGAAGTCACCTGCAGTGCACACTTCAAGGCCTTTATATGGATGAAGGAATAATCTACTGATAAATATGTACTCTGTTTCTCAGTCTCCCATTGCGTGTTAATTGCTTCCATCTAGGACAGACAGAATAATAGAAGAGCGGAATCATTTTGCAGCCATAACACAGAGAGGGGACTCAACCACAGCAGTGGATATGCCATCATTGACAAAATGTTCTATTAAATTTCTAGAGCTAACCATTCAGACATGGTAAAGATGTGTAATGAAAAAAAAATGTAGATGGTCTAGCACAAGCTTTTGATCTAACTTGCTATGTACCAACCACAGTTATACATCCTAAGAATGGATTCCAAAAACATGCAGTAGGAGAGTCTTCACAAACACAGGGAGAAGATGAAGAATAAAAGTACCTATTACATGTTTTAAAAGTTATTCATTATTAGCTTTGTGAAATACCTGAAAAACATTTGTGATTTCTGTATGGCTTGTTTTAGTTTTTAACAGAAATTCTGCGTTGGTGTTAAACAGATTTTCAACCCTCAACAAACCAGATGGCTAATCCAAAATTATTACATGAAATATGAATAGCAAACTAAGAACTGTACTCTGCTAAAAGATAATGAGAATTTTTAAGCATTTATATTTTACCAGATAACTTATATTTCTATTTCATTGGTATCTACTTTGGAATTACAATAAACAGTCTTAGTGATAATTACCAAATGTCTATATTTAGGGGCAAGTGGCATGTGTGTATCATAAATAATATCACAAATTCATACTCTGGCATGCCTGATATGCTAGGTATAGGCATTTGGTAATTGTTACCAAAGTTGGCACATAAAAAAGCATTTATAGAATTTCAAAAACGCATACTGCTTACCCAGTAGACCATGCAGTAATTATGTTTTGCAACTGAAATTCATATCCAGGTATGTTAGAATGGATGAATCTCAGCTCAGTAGACAATAAAAGAAATGCATGTATTGCAGCTCAGTGGACATGATTCCTTTACAAACATCTGAAACAGCTCTGTCCATGACTGAGAAATCACTTACTAATCGAATAGTGATTGAAAGGTAGAATAACTTTGACCTGAAAGATAAAATGTTTACTGTTCAAATATTATTTTTGTACCTTGGCACATAGAAATTCATTAATTCTGCATCATTTTGTTTCCTGTAGCTTTTACTTCAGACATATTGCCTGATTAGCAAAGAAAGTTTCAGCAGAGAAGGTTTAGCATGACCAGGTCCAGAAAGGGCTTGCTTTTGGCTCCTCACCTGATATAAGGAATGTCTGTTGATCTGTCTCTGTCTCTTCTCTTCTGTCTCTCCTCTCTCTCTCATACAGAAAGCAATACAGGCAGTAGTTGGAAGATTTGTTTGGTTCTATATATTTAGTGTCTTGCCAAATTTCGACTGTTATTATTTTAAACACAGAAAGGCACATGAAACACAACTGACTTCACCAGGTGACACCAACAACAGTGATGGCAGCTGTGACTTGGTAAAGACCAACTGGCTGATAATGACGAAAGTGAAGCTACTAATCTAAAGCTACCGTGCTTGTTGCCAAAGTAGGAAGGTGGTACATCTCAGCATGTTGCTAATGAGAAGCAAAAAGGAAAGATAAAGGTAGTGCCAAGAGGTGTAAGATGAAAGAAGGGAGATAATTAAGAGGTAGAATTTAAACTTCAAATGTAATACAAAATTTTTAGCAGTAAGAATAGAATCAGGCCAATTTGAGTTAACTATTAACCCAAATTTGACAACAGTGCATGTGATGCTTAGGGTAAAACTATATCATATTGGAGTGAAAGCAATACAAAATAAGACCAGGGTGAGTAAAAACCATAATTAACATAACAATTAAAAGAACTGTCAAAACTTCTAGGATAAGTTAGCATGACGTATTTGTTCTTGACAGATTTTTAAAAATCTTGATATATTGATTCATCCTATATGATGAAATGTAATGCAATATGCTATATAGTTAATTACACATTAAAGAACCATACGATGACTCAAGCTATCAGTGATGTTGTCTTTTGATTTGTGGTGTTTTTATTATTGTATATCCTTCAATATATGTGAATAATGCTCTGTGAGACCCAATACAATGTTCTCATGTTGGTACATGAAACTCTACAATCACCCCTTTTTCCAGAAGTTCACTTTCAATGAATTTTTATGATATGCTATGTTAAATTTTCCAGCTATTGTTGAAACAAATACCAGTCTAGTCGCCACATGAGAGTAATTTACAAATATAATAATAAACCATCTTCTGCTAACAAGTACAAAGCTCATCCTGGAAAAGCTCTAGTCTGTCATTAGAAAACCTTCAAGAGTGGAGCAGAAGCTTCTAGGAGAAAGGACACGTGTCCCCTACATACATACTGGCTATCTTTACACTGTGTTTTGAAAAGTAATTGACTGTTTATTATGGATTCTTATTAGTGTTTCTTTTCAACTTCTTTATGTATTGTAGAATCTATTTCATGCCAGGTGTATGATTAGCAATTATTTTCCTCCCCTTCTACAGATGGTGTTTTAGCTCTGTTGCTTCCTTTGTCATGGAGAAACTTTTTAACTTCATGTAATCCCATTTCTATGTTACTGAAATTTTCTGAGCTATAAGAATCGTTTTCAGAAACTTGTTGCCTAACCATATAAATTCAAGTGTTTTCAGTGTTTTCTTATAGCTGTTTACTGAGTTTCAGGTCTAATATTCAGGTCCTTGAGAACTGATTTTTATACATAGTTAGAGATTATAAAAAACAAACAGCAGCAAATGCTGAAGAGTCTGTTGCAGTCTGTGAGAGACCCTCATACCCTGTTGGTGAGGATACAAGTGAGTATAGCCTCCATATCATCCAGCTACACAAATGCTGGGAATATACCCACAGGAGCCTAAGTTAACATCACAGACACCTGCTCATCCATGTTTATTGAAGCACTATTCAAAACAGCCCATTTATATAATGAGTCTAGCTGTTCTTCAGCAAATGAAAAGAGAAAGGAAATGTGGTGCATATACACAACGAAGTTTTAGTCAATCATAAGGAAGAGTGAAAGTGTTTCATTTTCAGGGAAATGGTCAAAGCTGGGGGGGTGGTCACCAAATCAACCAAAACTTTCACTTGTATTTTCTCATATGTAGAACATACATGAAAATGAAAGATGAAAGAAACTAAGAGGGGTGAATATGCCATATACACAATGTACTTGAAAAAAATGTCACTATTGCCACTCATTGCTGTTTATTAATCAAAATTTAATAAATGGAGAAAAGAAGCATTTCTCTGAGAAGCAGCTCTGGGCTGTGCTAGCCAGTTTCAGTCTCTTCAGAATCTCTGTGTCCCTGTGGGACCTTCTGTGATGCCTACCTTTGTGTGTTGTAATAACTTCGTTGCTTCTTGTTCTGCTTCTCTAGCTTAATTCTGGCTCATATATTGAACTAACCCCCCCCCCCCATGTGTAGATAGGTTAAATCTATGACACAGGAACTCACAAGTAAACGTAACTATGTGTCACTCACCAAGTCGGCTACAGTACAAGTGTATGCATCTCCTTCATCTGTCCTTATTTAGTGACAGTTTTGATGCCAACAGTCATACCAATCAAGGCTCCAGGCAAAAGCAGCCTGCATTCCAGTGACAGGAGAGAAAGAAGTAGTACTTGACGTGCACATGACTCCATGGAAATGAGGAAAATACCCTTTTTGATTAGCTTCCTATTTGACATCACATTAAGACTTTACTTACGACCTAGGGTAAAATGTGATGTCTCGATAAAATGTGTTGTATCCCTAATGTTTTCAGAGAAGTATCTGTCCAACGACTGTGTACATAGCAGTGCAGTACTTGGAAACTCACTGGGCCTTTTTTCAGGTCGCAACAAAGTACCACACAAGGAGGCTGACTGGCACTTTCTTTTCTGTCAGCAATGACATAAACTAAAGGCCAGGAGCAGGGAGAAATCAGTAGTGCGAGTCACATACTGATTTTAAGCAGTATCAGGGCTGAATTACTTTATGGAATACATTTTAGACCTGGTTGACCTTAATTTTACTAAAGATCACACTTATAATCCACAGTTCTCTCTGATCAAAGACAAAAATCACCACCACACCACAGGAAGAAGGAGAGATATCCAGTTAATGATTTCCTGTGAAGACAAAAAAGAATCCAAAATGATCATTCTGAGATTGATTTTAAAAAGAATGAAAAAAAAAACACATTTTCAACTTTCTTTTATTATTTTTCATGTAGTTGACTTCCAGGCCAGGTGTATGCTACCTAGACATGTTTATACAGCTACAATCCAATAAAATTTTAATAGATGGTTTTCTATTTGTTCTCTTCACTATGCTTTATTAAGCATGTGTTCTACAATTCTGATGACATCTCACAATGTACAAGAACAGCATCAATGAGGAATAGGGGTGTGCCTGTAGTCCCAGATATTTCAAAAGCTGAAAGGAAGAATTACTTGAGCTAGAGATTTTGACAGCAATAAAGTTATAACCCTTAGAAAAGACAAAAAAAAAAAAAGACAGAGGAAAGGAGGGGAGAGAAGGAGACCAAGAAGAGAGAAGGGGTGAACAGCTAGGGAGAGATAAATAGGGGATGGCTTTCACATTTAAAATATTGAGCATGTGTGTTTAGATACTTATATGTGTGTATAGAAGACAGGAGCAATCATTAACATTTTCACCTTTGTGAAAATATTAAATTCTTTCCTTAGCTTTTTCATATTTTTCTAAAATGAAGACGCTTTACTTTTAATCCGTAAAAACCTTTCTACTACAACCAGCAAATCAATTAATTTTCTATGAAGGACTGAGATAAGGATAGATAAGGATAACATAGCATTATGAAAAGAGGACCTTGAATTTACTTAGCACCTCTCAGAAAACTTTTCATCTATACCTTACCATCTTTGGATAATTAATATGCATTTTTCTACTGAATTGCCAACAGTCTTTTTAATGAGCATCTAATCCTTCCCTAGCAACTGATGATTATCTTATGCAGTAAATGTAAGTATGAATGCACACTTCTTATTTTAACAAATATCTTCTCAAATTCCTTAATGAAATTCATTTTTAAACAAACCAGTCATACCAAATTATAACTAACATAATCAAATGTTCTTTATATTAAAATATGTTACTAAATTTTTATATTTCAATAATTTATTTCTAGTCAATAGAGCACTACGTCCACCTACAAAGTTTGCCAATGCAGTCAGATTAGACAGTCTCTTGCAGGTTGATACTCTTTATTCCATGACTTCTTGACTAGCAAGGACCATGTATTGTGTTTAAGTTACTACCATTACTTATTTTTCAGCTTTATTAGTCAGTGTTTGAATTTGCAGCATCTCCAGTTTTATTCTACAAGTTCTGTGTTACAGAATTCTCTCCAAAACACATGTCCGGTATTCCACTCTGTTTGCCACATTTGCCAAAGACAGAGAGCTTTGCTTTTTTCTGTTTTTTTTTTTGTTTTGTTTTGTTGTTGTTTTTGTTTTTGTTTGTTTTTTTTGTATGTCTATCTATCCACATAGATATAGAATACATGTGTATGTAAATACATGCATACAATGTACACACATTAAAATCAACATCAGAGACAAGAGGCAAAGTGAACAGAGAAATTTAAATTAGAAAAATTAAATTTTCCTAGCCACAGTCTTTGTTCACTTTGCCTCTTGACTCTGAATGGCAGCTCAGTATCCAAGTGGGTTCCCTAGTAAGGGGAACAGGGACTCTATCTGACATGAACTCAGTGGCTGGCTCTTTGAATACCTCCACCTGAGGGGGGAGCAGCCTTACCAGTCCACAGAGGAAGACAATGCAGCCAGTCCTGATGGGACTTGATAGGCTATGGTCAGATGGAAGGGGAGGAGGACCTCCCCTATCAGTGGAGGAGCAGACTAAGAGAAAAGGGAGGGAAAGTGAGATTAGGAGGGGCTGAGGGAGGGGACTACAGCTGAGACATAAAGTGAATAAACTGTAATTAATATATAAAAATGAGATCAAATGCAGAGCATGGCTAGGAAGGACTTGAATGTTCAATCTTTCTTTTTTTTTTTTGAATGTTCAGTCTTAAGAGGCCAAACAGCAAAGGTATTGAAAGAGCCTTTGGCACTTTGACTTTTCAAAGTCTGTACAAGTTGAAAGGGGAAAAAAAAATGACAATTCCTATCTGAACTGCTTTCATCTAATTTCTAACTTGGTGACACTTCTCTGATCCTTTTATTCCTTATCTTTGATTATGTACCAACCTCCAAATACTCAGATATTACCTTACCTGTGCCAATATGTCAGCGCCAGATCCAAAGATAGCCCTAGTTAGCTTGTTTTACCAAAAGAACTCTGAGAGCCTTTGGAGGTGTTTTGTCAACTACTGGGGTTGTTTATTTCAGAGAAACTTTTAACGCTTTTCAGAAGATAAGCAAACAAGATCAATTATACCATGTTTTTAATAAGCTGAAAGAGCCGAGGGTGTGCTAAGTCTGTGGTAAGAGAGCTAGGTGAGGGCAGAGGCTGTCTTTCCACAGTATCATTGTGGTTTTGCTCTAAAAGTGCTGGAAAATAAAAGCTTTCTGCATTTTAATAAATGTAGCATGTCTTCTCTATTGCAAACATGTGTACAGGCCTGCCACCAAAGACCTACAGAATTACTGACTTCTGGGTGCCTATCCATTCACTTAGACACGCAAGCTGACCAAAATACCCATGGACTCATAAGTGGCTTTTGAAATAGTGCAGCCACACATATTCCCAACCTTGCATACAAGGTGTGTACAGAGACACGGCGAAAAGAGCTACATGACATTTTCAATGAGTACTTTCCCAAAATACCAATTGACTATTTGCTGTTCTAAGAACTGTTTAGTGAGAATAAGAAATAAATATTGAAGTATAAATAAACACACAAAGCAACTTCTTAGTTTGGGGGCAGAGAGAGCCTCAGCTTGAACAAATACAGTCAACATTTACTTAACCTCCAAAACCTCCCAGGTACTTATGGAGTACAGGAACTTCTTCACTTAAAATTTTTATTTTCATGAAGGTAAGAGTTAACTTGGGTTTTATTGATGATCCATGGATAAGAATGAAAAGTTTTATGTGATGGAAGAATTAAATAAAGAAATGAGAAAAGCCAGCCTACAAATCGGACAGTTGTTGGCTTAAAGGAAAGTGTCTGAATTCTCCTCCCTCTACTACAAGTTAGTGGTGTCCTCTTCAGTGTCTCTGGCCTCTGCTAGTAGGAGTTTCTTCTTGCTTACCCCTCATAGCCTCCCAGAAGCCTCCCCTGACTTAGGTCTCCAGCTTGTCACAGTATACCCCCACTCTCAGTTTCTCTTTTATCTACAGGCCTTCGGTCTGCTCATCCTCGCTTTCCCCAGGTCTGATCTCCAACCTCTTAACTCTCTGTTCCCTCTCTCTTACCTTGTTCTCTCTCTTCAGCAATTACCTCTGTCTGTTCTGTTTCCTCTTCCAAGTGATATTTATGCATCCTCCCTTAGATCCTCCTTATTTATCTTCTTGGATCTGTGTTCCATAGTATGCCTATCCTGTAGTATATGGCTAAAATCCACTTGTAAGTGAATGCAAGACACACAATGTGTCTCTTTCTGGATTGAGGTTAGCTTACTCAGGATGCTCTCTCCTAGTTCCATCCATTTGCCTGCAAACCTTCAACTCCAGATTTACTCTGCCTATTAGATGTGCAGAGATAAAAATAGAGCAGATAAGGCAGAGATTGAAGGAATTCCCAAACAATGCCTGGCCCAACCAATGACCCACTCTATCAGAGAGGGCCAACCCCTGATACTATGAACTACACCCTGCTAAGCTTGCAGACAGGAGCCTGTCAAAGTTGTCCTCTGAGAAACTCTACCCAGCAATGTCTCATAGCCAAACATTGAGAGATGTGTAGGAAGTCTTGTGGAAAAGTGGGAGGAAAGAGAAAAGGACCTGGCAGTGACAGGAGCTTCACAAGAACACCAACAGGGCCAACTAACCAAGGCCAAGAGGTGCTTGCTGAGACAGAAGTGTCAACCAAGGACCATGAATGAACTGGACCTAGGGCCACCAAAAAGATGTAACGGATGGGCAGCTTAGACTTCATGTGGATCCTCAAGTAAGGGAAGTGGGGACTGCATCAGACATGGAGTCACTTGCAAGGTTTTTGATAACTTCTCGCTGGCAGGACTGCCTTGCCAAGCCACAGGGGAAGAGGACAAGCCCATTCCTGACACAACTTCATGAGCTAGGGTGAATGGGAAAGGGAGCTCCCCTTTTCTGAGAAATAGGCAAAGGGGGAGGTAGGACTGGGGGGGAGCAGGGGCTACAAACAGGATGTAAAGTGAATCGAAAAATAAATGAATTTTAAAAAAGGAAAGGGAGTCATCTCTTTCTAAGGATAGATGTACACAGTACAGAATAGATGTAACTATTTCCCATGACAAGTTAGCACAGTTATACACAAGAAATATGCCTGTGCATCTGAAATATGTTCAAAATTTACTAAGGAAAAAACATGGGTCATTATCGTTAATTAGCTAACTTGCAATAAGACCCAGTGACAGTTTTTTAGGTTTTGACGTCAGCCCTCCAAATAACAGCTGAGTGTTTTCTTCTTCCATGAGGGCTGTGAACTATGCTCATACTACTACTAGTGTTAATTTACAACCAAGAAGTTTGTTTTCACTCAAAAACAAGTTGCCTTTTCAAACTATCTGCTAAGAAACTCACTTTACTATCTGCCATTGCATATTCCTTTTTATTAGTTCTTTTTTATTTTTTTTATTTTACATATGAGTATTCTCTCTGCATGTGTGCCTGCATGCTAGAAGAGGGCATCAAACTCCAGCATATGGTGGTGAGCCATCATGTAGTTGCCTGGAATTGAACTCAGGACCTCTGCCTGAGCAGACAATGCTTTTATCTGCTGAGCCATCTCTCCATTTCATGTTCTTCTACCTGGGTAGCATAAAACAAACAAACAAAGAAACAAACAGAAAAACATTCATTCCCCAATGCTTCAACTTGGGAATTGTATAAAAAGACGGTGCTGGTAGAAAAAAAGAGTGAGAATAATTCATCCTTCATCCTGGATCCTGGAGAGCACAGCACTTTGCTCATTTTTATTTTTGTTGTTCCTTAAATCAACAAGCTTTTGGTTCTGCATGGTCCAGTGGCTTTAAAACGACACATGTCTCAATACATAGCACAGAACAGGAAGTAGTAGATGTATGTAATACATTATAACAAGATGTAAATTACTAAAACTTGCAATGAATATAAAAAATGTGACTTTTTATTTCAGTCAACCTAGAGGCAGAACTTATGTTTTGAAGAGGTTTTCTCCATTAGCTCTGTCCACCCACAAACTACTTTTCTCATGGAATAAAAGCAATGAACATTTCCTGTATCACAGCTATTGCCAATTCACTTTCAAAATCATGAAAGTTGTACCTTAATTTCTAGAAGCTTCCCTTTATGTATGAGTCTGTTATGATCCCATTTGAATTAAATTTCAGGATAGTGCTGGTTCTATATTCTTAAATAATATAGAAAGTTAAGTTTGGATGTTCTGGTCAGGCTGGCCTAAAATTTCTGAGCTCAAGAAACTTTTCTGTCCTGGTAACCTTGCTCTCCCCTGGTCTGTTCTCCACCCTCTCAACTTTCTGTGCCTGTCAGAGTTGTCCTCTGAAAGGTGCTACCCAGCAGCACCTTAAAACAGATGCTGATATTCACAGCCAAACATTGAGTGATGCAAAGAGAGTCTTGTGGAAAAGTGGAAGAAAAGAGAAAAGGACCTTGAGGTGACAGGAGCTCCACAAGAAGACCATCAGAACCAACCAACTAGGGCCCAGAGGAGCTGGCTAAGACTGAAACATCAACCCAAGACCATACATGAACTGGACCTAGTTCTCCTACAAAGTTGTAGCAGAATCATATAGTAAGGGAAATGGGGACTCACTTGCCAGTATTTTGATCACTACTCCTTGGAGGGACTGCCTTTCCAGGCCACAGGGGAAGAGGACATGCTCATTCCTGATACAACTTGATGAGCTGGGGAGGCTGGGAAAGGGAGCTCCTCTTTTCTAGTGAAAAGGGAAGGGGAAAGAAGGAGGAAGAGAAAGAGGGTGGCACTGGGAGGGTAGGAAGAATGGGGCTATAACCAGGGTATAAAGTGAATAAAAAACTAAAATAAAATAAGAAACAAAAAATACATATATAAGTACATACATATGTACATACATACATAAAATAAACCTTTCTGCCTCAGCCTTCTGAATAGCTGGGACTTTTGATTCACACCACCAGAGTTGGCAGGCTTCTGGGTTTTGAGAATATTGTTGTACTAGATTAGATTAGAAACATGTAAAACACACATACACACATGTACATACTTTGAAATACAATGTACAACTTGAAAGGATGACTGGTTGAATTTGAATTTTTCAGAATATTGTCCAATCTATTTAATCTTCTTGATTTCTAATTTTTCTGCATGTAAAATGGTATTCAGAAGACTTCCAGTGCAATCAGGTTGAGTATTTTTTTAATGTGTTAACAAACAAAACAAACAGAACTGTATCATCCATTCTCGAGTCTGTAATTATTCATGCTTTAAAATTATTGCTTTCTTCTTTATCATTGACACCTTCAAAGCCACAAAAATCTTATCATAAAATGCAAAGAATGAGGGACTGAATAATTCCAGCTTCATAAAATCCAAAGACATCATCAACGTGACACAGGATTGCAAGATGTTGTCAAACTCCATCCTCATTCATATCCACAGTCATTAACAATAAGATGCATTTTATTTTGTATGAGCTTTATATTCTATAAATTAGTAAAATTTACATTTGTGAATAGAGGTGACTTTATTTTAAAACTCAAAATATTTAAGTAACTTTTATAATTTTTACAAATTTTCTACTCAATAAGATATGAGTTGAAAATGCCATTTTAATGGTTTGGACCAGCCTCAGTGAGATCTCAGTGAGCTCTTAGTTCTGTCTCTGTGAAAATATAGCCATTTTAGGCAAAAGAAATAAATCAGGTTTGGCCTTTTATCATAACCTGTTGATTAACTGCTAGCAATCTATCATGCTCTGGGTCACATTACTCCGAAACATGGAGCGTGGGCTCCCAGAGTGCCCCTCTGAGAACCTCGAGTTCATGGGAATGCACAGTCGAAGGGACCTCTGAACTTTTTCCCACAGTGAAATGGCAGCTGTGATGTTTTGGCCTCAGCTGCCTCGGTGTTGACTCTTCCTTCACAGTGCCCCAGGCCAGCTCTGGATTTTCATTACTCTGAACAATTACCGAAAGATATATAGTTTTCCTATCACCCAGTTTGATCAAATATCCATCTTCTAATATCAAGCAAATGAGCCACAGCTGAAAAATGAAGTATAAATACACAATGACTGGCTGCTGGTGCTTCCTCCCTGCATCCTTAATCCCATTTGAACCACTTCAGACCCCATTTTACCAAAAAGGTTCTCAAGTCTCAGTAACTGGAGTGGAGTGTAAAAATGAAACAAAAATTTCAAACTAGTAAGAAAAGGGTTGAACTACAGTCTTTCCAAGACTGTAGAGAGGTGAAAACCACAGGGAAAGTTTGTTTTCTCTGTAAAATAACTTGTACCTCACAGCACTGTGGTTAAAACCAAGTGAAAGATGAGAGACAATAGATTTAGAAATTTAGCTCACTGGACTTTAGTGGCACAAGTTCAGTTTGGTTGTTTCAAGGTTTTGTTTTATTTTATTTGCTAATTTTTAAAAAGCACTAAAAGCTTACCTCTTGTATGCTAATTAAGCTATTCAAAACTAGAAAATGAACTCCTTCTTTAGCTTATTTTATTCTAAAACATATAACTAAAAGAATGATTAATATCATTTTTAAATTTACCTCATGTTTATTTATTTTGCTTAGTGGGATTGACTCATCAGACAAATTATTGTGTGTATATTTTAAGTTTTATTTTTATTATCAGTACTGTAAATTTCCAAAGCTATAAGGAAATTTATATCCTCATGAGCTTCATTGCTATATTCCAAAATGTGAAACTTTATTCATTATAGTAGGATAGAGTTAACAAATGTAAATGCATACCTCTTCTAAATGCTGTTGTTGCCATTGCACACTCATTATAAAAATATAGTCTCCTTTGCTTGAATCTTATGTAATAGAAGATGAACAGTAACTGCCATATAATGATAAACCTTAGATTTTAAGGGGATAAAACAATGTGATTGATAGATACTGGCACTGAGGAAGGTAACTGACAAAGTCTTCAGATGGGACTTTTGGACAAGGGGCTTGTAGGACTGAGTCTCTGCAAGTGATTCATATATCATATGTGGACTGGGCACAGAACTGGGAAGCAGTATCCTGGAGGATCGGGTGATGCTGTTAGAATGGATATGACTGTTGTGTGCTTGAGAAAGATGAAAAAAAAAAAAAGAAAAACAAGAAAGAACCAGACAATACAGGAAGCAGAAGGTAATGGGGAGGAGTTGATTTTATCTCTGTGTTATGGGAGAGCAGTGCATAAGAGAGGGCCTTGTCTTTAAAGAGATTGAAGCAGGACAGGAACTACAGAGAAAAAAAAGAAAAAAGAGCATAGTTACTATGGTGACTTCTTAAAAGGGTCCAGGAGAGAAATGACAGAAGCTTAGTCTAGGCTGCAGTAAAGGAGATGAAGGTTGGTGCTAGTATCAAAGTACTCTGTGCATGAAAATGAATAAAACTTACTGTTGTGTTATCAGTGTTGAAGAAAGGGCACAAATTATAACTGGAAAATGATGTTTCTGAGCAAGGAGAAAACACAAAACTACTTTAAAGAGAAATTTATGGAAGAAGAGATCAGTTTCTTTTAGAAACGCTATTTTTATGAGGAGCACTAGGCACACACGAGGATGTAATTAGACCTGTGAGCCTTCATGCCACCATGATGCCAACAGGCAACAAGCTATTAATCAGACCAAAGTACCCTGAATTGAGAGCAGATCCTGGTGACACGTCCTTCCTCCCTAAAGGCCCCTATTACAGTGTTGGGTGTATCAGATAATGAATCATTTTCAGAAGGTGGCTGTGTCAGGGACAGGAAACTCTGGCTGGCATCAGTTTCTTAGGTAGGCTATAAGGTAGCTTGTGAATTTCAGAAGCAAAATAAAGCATGGACACAAAAAAACTAGGCAAAGAACCAAGCACAGCAAGTACCCAGGTGCATTATTTGGTATTCATGTGAAAGGCAGTTCAGCAGAAGACACCGAGGAGAGATGAATAGCATGGAATGATCTAATATCAAGTATTAGAGAGACTTCAACAATTTCCTCCTACATGGGCACATATACAAACTCATGGAATGTCGTGGCTGGATAATTTGTGCCTGACCTTGCCTGAAACCTGTATAACCTTGTATTAACAGAACAACTAAAAACCAGATATAGCTAGTTGATCTTATATCAAACCTTTACACTTGGTCCTTTCACTGCTTTCTTCGAATGACTATAGTAATGATTGTAAAATACCAAAAAAGATGTTGTTGAGAAGGAGAATAGACAGTATGGTAGTGATATCAGTGTAGCCCACGTTCTCCAATACACAGGATTTTACAAATGCTGGCAGCTGGGAGGGGGCTAGTCTTCAAAGTTTCCTAGGATCCTTTCTCAAGCTCTTTTGATACAAGTCAAGATCATTCTTCATTCAACTGAACAGTTCCTCTTCCCTTTCAAAGCACAGAACCTCACAAAAGAGGAGACAGTCTCCTGTGTGTGTTTGGGGGTTAGAGAAGAGAATGAGGGGCAAAAAAAGAGGATAGCAGAAGACATGTGATAACATGCTCCAAATACAGTTTCACTTGCAGCACAGAATCACAAAACTTGTGCTGTGAGACCCTGTTGATCCTTAAGGTGTCATAATTTGGCATGAGATTGCTATAGTATGATATAGTATGGGATAGCATAGCATAGCATAGCAAAGAATAGGATAGGATCGGATAGGGTAGGGTAGGCTCGGATAGGGTAGGATAATGTAGTATAATTAGGATAGGATAGGATAGTATAATATAGTCTAATTGATACAGTATAGGATAATATAGCATAATACAGTGTAGTATAGTATAGTCTACTATCATATAGTATCATATAGTATAGTATCGTATACTGTAGGGTAGGGTAGCTGAGTTCTGTTGTAGAGCCAAGGTAGTTATATACTTTTGGTCCTCCCATCTGAGCTGTGACACCAGGGGTGTGTGTTGGAGCGAGTTCTCACAGAACAAAGCCATCTTGACTGGAGTTTGATGCTCCAAACACAGACACATTCTCACTTCCACAAATGTTTTAGTAAAATGAGAATGTGCTGAGTGGGAAAATTATTGTCTTTTTGTTTCCTTCCTTTCATTTTCTTCTCTTGTGAGAGCACACCTCGTATGGTGTTTTGACTTGGAGAAAATGAAAAACAAAGATTAATTCTGAAACTGCTAATTGTGCAAAAGCATGGATTCTCAAAGAAAGTACAAATTCTTTTTTTAATTTTTTAATATTTTTAATATTAGTTACAGTTTATTAACTTTGTATCCCAGCTGTATCCCACTCCCTCATTCCCTCCCAATCCCACCCTCCCTCCCTCATCTCCTCCCTGCCCCTTTCCAAGTCCACTGAGAGGGGAGGACCTCCTCCCCTTTCATCTGACCCTGTTTTATCAGGTATCTTCAGAACTAGCTGCAAAATCCTCCTCTGTGGCCTAGCAGGGCTGCTCCTTCCTCGGGGCCTGGGGGGGGAGTCAAAGAGCCCCCATTGAGTTCATGTCAGAAATAGTCCATGTTCCCCTTACTAGGACACCCACTTGGATACTGAGTTACCATGGGCTTTTATTAATAAAGAAAAACTTTTGAAGAAAAATTATCAAACATGGCTTTTCCTTAAAGTTTTTCTTTCTAATAAAACGTACATTTGGACGAGTTTCATCAAAATATATCTATCAAACATCCTGATCAATTTTCTATAGCATCATAACTAGTATAACATAATTCAGAAGAATTTTTCTTTGCAAGGTTTGATTTTTATTTTTACTAACAATATATTAATATAAACATAACCTGAATTAATGTAGTTAATATTATTTATATAGTCATGTTAATAGTATAGAAATAAAACGTTCATTTATCGTAGGTGAAAGGCAAAAAGATAGAGTTGTACACACATTGTAAAAATATCTGTTTGTTGTTAAAGCTTAAACCCTAAGTTTTCCTGGAGCTACCTCATCATATCTCATGGATTTGGAAACTTATCTAAAACTGTAAGCAGGCTCCTCCCTAAGGAGGAGTTCCTGAAAGTCCCTGGAGAAAGGTTGAGTTGCAGAGAAAGTTATTGTAGTTGGAGATGCCTTCCTGCTCAGGGTTTTGGAGCACATTCTGGGTGTGAACAGCTGCTCTGAAGAGGTGTTGACCCCAGACTGGTTTCCATAGAGCACTCCACCAAGTGGAGAAAAGAAAAATTTATGGACCCAGCTGGCTTTTGAAGAAATAACACTACCTGCAGTATCAACATGCTGGGATCATTCAGTAATCACTAACATGGCATTCTATGGCATGTCACCCTTTCCTTTTAAAAACAGACATGCATGAATGTTGACCTTGTACAATGGACCCAGAAAGATTTTTGTTTCTCTAAATCTCTGTGAATGAGAACATGATCACTTATTATCCACTGCAAAATGAAAAGATAGCCTAAATAACCTTCTACACAGATTGTCGCATATGATGGAGAACATATTTCAGAGCACTCCTATTTGGGAAGAGAGGTGCCTATCAGAGGAACTGATGGAAAAACTCTCCTGCCCTGTGCTCCTAACATTCAAATGCACGCGCTGCTGTGTTAGCCTTTCGGGAAATCACAGTTCTCTGAGAGCTGCAGTACCTCCTCATGCAGTAAACTTATCATGTGTTTACACTGCCATATAGTCCAGCACAATTGTAGACATATGTAGCGTGAGTCTCAGTCAGCAAAATCACCATTCTGTCCAGGGAGGCAAAACGCCTGGAGAATTTGAGCACGCCGGGGCTGTGGGAGAAAAAAATTTCATTGCTCACCAATGCCTGCAACTAAGGAAAATATGATGATCCCTTTTGTTACGAATAGCAAGCAAAGTACACCATTATATGAAAATGCTGAGGAAGGCTCCTTGACACATGTTAACTAGTGTGATTACATAGCGGACAGAAGTAGCATAAAAAAATCAGGATGAAGGAGCAGTTTCAACAGCCTCAGATTTCTGTGGTCAAAATACATTCTCATTCTTTCTCTTTCTTCACCTGCTCCACTCCATGAAAGGGAAAGGCGAGTTGCTTCTGCACCCTCAAAACATAGTTTACACCTTGCTGTAAGCCATAATTGTGTAGAGAGAAAACTCATTCAAAAGGTTAAAAAAATAAATAAAGCTCCTCAGATCAAAGGAAATATCAAACAGCAAAACGATTCAGTTTCAAGTGAAATCAGAAATAAGGCTGTGAGGTGTCTCAGATGTTCAACAATGAGAAGCCCTCGCTGCTTTTCCAGAGGACGAGAGCTCAGTTGCCAGCATCCACATGGAAAGCATGCAGATAGCTGGAACTCTAGCCTCATTGCCTATGACGCCCTTCTCTGGCTTCCTCAAGCTCTTGCATGTGTATCACATAGACAAAAATGTGTCTTCATGTGAAAGAAGAGGAAAGAAACATCCATTTCTTCCCAGGAACATACATAATTTGTTTCACTACACACAATACACCCAGTAAAATTCTCTGAATTTTAGCTCAAGACTTTTTCTATGCAATACACAAAGTTCAGTAAAATGTGGACCTTTGTAAATACCTCAAAATCCAAGAGCACTTTTTAAAAATCACTGTTTCAACTTAAGAGTACATTCTAATATGAAGGATAAACTAGTTTAAATGGAAGTTATATTGTTAGGCTAGCTACTGGTAACTTCATATTAATGCTTACGTGTGGAAGTGTGCATCAACATTTGTGATGAAAATTGTAGCTATTTTATGCTTAAAATGCTAATCATGCATGTGAATGGAAATCAATGGTGTTTCAAAATGAAATCTAGAAATGCAATCTAGAAACTACAACATGACATTCAGTGGGAGAATCCTATTTGGGACATTTGAAGACCTACAGCAAATGTGGAAAAGACATACTGAGTTTACATGATATTTGTGGAGAGAGACAGAAACTAAGCACAATTCCCCTTTTTATATTACTTCCTCAAATTGGCCATTTCTGCAGAAGCCACGGGGACCCTATAAATCAATTGTAGCTTCTCAGTTCCACTAGCTTTACCTCATACATAAAATAAAGCTGGACTCAGTCCATCACGCTCCATGTTGTGTAATCATAATTTTTCCACACTTCCATTTCTTACTGCTTGTAATCCATGAGAATGTAGAATTCCCGAGAGCAGAGACTAGTTAATCTCCATGAACATTGCCCTGTATCAACTACCCTAATGTCTGGTGCAAAGAGTGCACATGCATAAGGCATATTGTATTCATGGAGTACTGATGCCGAGACATCTTCACTCTATAACACTACACGTATTCATCAAACTACTGTCAAATTATAATAAATCATCTTGCAGCCTAGGCAAAGAATTCTTCACCCTTTGCAATAGAACTTTCAATAGAGGTGAAAGTTCAAGAGAAAAACACAGCATCTAAAAGCACTTTATGCCTATTCTTTAAAAAAAAAAAGTAACTGAAAAGGTTAAAGGGATTAAGATTTTTTTCATCTACCAAATGGGGACCAAGGAGAATACTTAATTATTACTTTCATATTTTGAAGACATTTTATGATGGAAATGTCACTCTTTCATCTGTCCATAAGTGGAAAGGAAAAGAAACAGATCTAAATTCATGCTGATGATAAGTAGAGTGAACCCAAGACATAGTCTTCCACAAGAGAGTAGGCTCCTCAATGGATTTGGGGTACATGTGGCAAAATTCTAACAGAAATGTTTAAAATAGTGTTATTGAATGTATGAAAAATAACGAGTGTGACAGATGAGGGTAGTGGTGGATCTCAGGCAGCTTCACTAAGGAATGCCAAAAGGCCAACATAAACGGGCATGTGTGTCTACAAATGCAAATATGGCAAAATGTTCTTTCCTCTTTTGTTCTTCTCTCTATCCAGCTGATACTCCATATCTATATTTTCACATGAGTGTCTGGTTTAATAAGCAAGGTCAAACTGGACACTGAGGGTATCATATTTTTGTCATAGTTGATTTCTTCTCCCTGTTCAGTAGCTTGTTTTTGTTTGTTTGTTTTTCTTTTTTTTTTTTTTTGAAACACCTGAAGACAGAATAGTAGAAGATAAATGTCCAGTCAAGATTACAGCCAACAGTAGTATAAGAAGTATTCTTTGAAGTGATTCTAGAAGGGTAAAAATACTGTTTGTTTTTGTGGTTTCTTGAGACAGGCTTTCACTATGTTGCCAAGGAAGGCCTTAAACTTAGGATTCTCCTGATTATACCTTCCAGTGCTGCTGTTAAAAAACCACCACAAACGTCTATCTAATATTAGCTAATAACATTAATTATGGTCTATTTTATATCAATTATTTGACTTTTTCTGGAGAAGACACATAAATAACATATGTGTCATAGCTAGTTGAAAAAACTGAGACAAAACAAAAACAAGAAAATTGTTAAGTGGTTATGGACATGAACAATAAACCAAACCCAGCACTCCCTCCCTCAGTCTCCACTATTCATTTGAGCTCCTCTCCCTTAAAATAATGTGGAATAGACCAGCAGAAAAGAGATTACCGAGGTAGAATTTTCATTTATGTGAGAAAATTAGTATGTTCCCCAGTCCCATGAGAAAATGATTATCTGTCTCCTCCCAAAGTCACTCCCAAGAGTATCACTTCCCATCTAATGTTATTCAGCCACTGGCCAGAAGCCAGTGAGCAATTTTAAGTCAACCCATCATCTAATACTCAGTGGACTACCATGTGTGGGCACAGAATAATTCAGACTGTGAGCTGGAGGGGTATACACAGCATCCAGACCCAAATCTCTTTCCAGCATCCCTGGGTAGGATCCAAATGCACTGGCCAGTCAGGGTAGAGTTTAGTGAAATCTGTTTTCATGAATTTACATACATTAAAAGGCAATAGTATTCTAGTGCAGCGTCATGATGTGTCATTCTACTTGGGCTTTCTCAGGATAGTATAATTTCTTAAAATATGTATAATATTTGCCTAAGAACTTTCTTAATGAATATAAAAAATGTGTAATTGTAACTTGAGTAGCACATTCAGTTAAAATGTTCTTTGCAGTGGTGTTTACAATTTAAAAAATTAGTGAACCCAAACAATTCCTCACACTAGTATAGACATCCCAGGATTAACTTAACTAATTAATATGAGGCTGATGATTTGGTTTATCAGTTAAGAGTATTTGGTTTTAAGAACACTTGCTCTAGCAGAAAATACTAGTTCAGTTTCCAGGACCCACAGAGCAGTTCATAATCATCTATAACTCCAGTGCTAAGGGATCTGACATCTTCTAATATTCCTGGGAACCAAGTATACATACAGTGTATACACTTACAGATTGACAAAACAACTATAAATAGAAAATAAGTAAATATTGAAAAGTTTTCTTAAAGAAGCATTAATATTTTGCCAGAATTGTTAATTTCATTTAAAATTTTTCAATCTGAGATTTCAAGTCACACGTCCATAGTCATAGCTTTTGGAAAAGTGTATCAGAGGGATAGCTGGAACCTAATGGTTTATAGGCAACCTAGGAATCAAAACTAGACCTCAACCCCTTTATCCATTTATAAAATACTGGCTGTACATGATTCCATTCCCATTAGCAAGGAGTAAGCGTTCCTCTTTCCTTACATTCTTATCAGCATCTACTGCCATTTGTTTATTGATCTTAATTATTCTGACTGGGGTAAGATGAAATCTCAAAATACTTTTAGTTTGTATTTTCCTGATGGCTAAAAATGCTGTAAATTATTTCTAACATTTTTTCAGACATTTGTATTTTATATTTGGAGAACTTTATTTAGTTCCATCCCCTGTACACACACACACACACACACACACACACACAGGGTTGTTTTCTTTCTTTTTTTTTAATGTTCAGTTATCTTTAGTTCTGTATGTATTCTAAATACCCACTGTTTGTTTGATATGTCCACTTGTGCAAAAGTGATACGTATGGTATGGAAGTAATCAACTGCTATTTTTTTTTTAATTGAACTTAAGGCCCTCTCCATGAGACAGAAGCCATACTTGATACCCTTATACAGCTAAGAACCTGAGACTAGATAGGTCTCAGCCTCCAAGGAAAAGTCTACTATTGTAATTCTGCTAAGTGAACAGAGCAACAAAATAATTTCTTATGATAGCGTTATACCCGTCGACCAGTTCATTGCTAAAACTGAAGTAATTAACACAGCGACTCACAGCTGGACAATGTACAGAGAACGAGAGACTTCTGAGCAGTCAACCCTAACTGATATTGTCGTCACACCCCTTTCTTCAAGGCTCAGGAATGTATGCCGAAGCAGAGGCAGAATGATTCTAACAGCTGGAGGGGGGATGACTCCAAGGAAAAAGTGTTCTCTGAACACAGTAGGGTTCATGCAGATGCAAACTCACAAAGACTTTATGTACAAAATCTTCACAAGTTCAACCAGCAAAAACTCAGCACAGAGAAGAGGAAGTAATACAAAGTCTTACCCCTAACTAAGAAGCTCTTTGCAATTGATGGCTCAATCATACTCTATGACAGGTTCCATGTTTAGGAAAAATTTATCAACACAAATTGAATCCATGTTTTGGTATGTATGTGGTTTTTTGTTGTTGCTTTTTGTTTTTTGGGTTCTTTTTTGTTTTTGTTTTTGTTTTTGTTTTTTTAGGAGAGATAAAGATCATAAATTTAGGTATGTAGGGAGCCTTGCAAGGATCTTAGAAGAGTTGGGGGAAAAAAGAATATGATTAAAATATATTGTTTGAGAAATTTTTGAAGTCAGTTTTGAAACTGCATTCATATTAGATAAAAAGTCAGTAAATAAATCATATGCATATCTTAGATCTATTTTTGCAAAGCAGCATAAAATGAATTTAAACAAGCATAAAACAAGGAAATCACATAAATTAATTGAAAATAAAAATGATAAGAATCAACTATAAGCAACATAAAATATTTTAAACTATATAAATTATCAATTTGTATGACATTTCAAAACAGCTGTAACTTTGATACTTTTTAACAACTAGTGTTCAGATAACTGACCACTTGTAAAAATTAGTGAAAGACTAGGTCCCTGCCTCACATCACTTATGAGAATAAAATTAGATTTATCTTAAAGATGCACATGAATCAAAGGAAATTGTTAAACATTTTTAAAAAACAGCAATAAAAATATACATTAGTGGGAGAGAGTATAGGAAAATGCTTCAGTGGGAAAAAATACTTACTGCATGAGTGCAAGTATCTAAAAGGCAAGCAGGCATGTAATGCCAGCATCTAGGAGAAAGAGAGAATGGTCCACACAACAAGCTGGATTCACAGGAACTAGTTAGCTCTGACTTTAGCAAGAAACCCTGTAAAATAGTTAATTTCAACTGGCAACCTGGTGAGTGCTAGAATCACCTGAGAGATTGTCTTCTGGGTGTATCTAGAGGAGGAAACCATTCTGGTTAGGTTAACTGGGGTAGAAATGTTCTCCTGCTGTGGGTGGTATCCCTCCTCGGTCAGGGATTCTGGACTATATAAAAGGAAGATAGTGAACTGAGACCAGGGTGAATCTTGACCATGGGTGCCAATCTCCTCCTGCTGCTGTGGCTTACAATATCCTGTAACCTCCGGCTACAATGTAAGAGGGAATAACAGAGCTCTGCCAGAACAATTTGTCACAGCAAGACGAGAGGGAACTATAGTGGCCTACATCAATGTACAAAGTGGATAGCTAGCAATCAAGGAAGGTACCAGACGTGAACTTCAAGCCTCTACACAAATGAGTACATAAGCACAACACACATGCACATACACACACTCACATACATGTGCATGCACACACACTTACGTGCACACACACATCACCCTAATCAACAAACATACATGAACTTATACACATGAACATGCATCAGAAGAAAAGAAAGCATAAACTTTTATTAATTTGTATTTTTCTTAGTATTCATGAATTATGCTCCACTTCACCAGAAAACAAATAGATGGAAATGAACAATAAAACGACTCATTTCTCTATTAAATAATTCACAAAATTTTCTTAAATTTGAAAATATTGATGATTTGCAATATGATAAAATGATATTGTCATTCAACTGGACTGTACATTTTTAAAAGATTTTTTACCACTTCCATTTCATGAGATTGTAACATTTCCCTTTTCCCTTTTCTCCTTCAAATTCATTATTTCTTTTTTCATTAATTGTTGCTGCATGAAGATTTCTGTGTATTTTATCTAAAGTTAGGCCCCTGTGAGACTTGTTCCTTTCATATTAGTGTTTATTATTGTGTTTTATAATTAGGAATGAATCCACAAACACACACTAAAACAACAAAAAATGTGCCATTAATTTGAAAGAGAGCAAGGAGTTGTACATAGGAGAGAGTGGAGGTAGGAAAAGTGGTAATGTCAAATAAATATATTTTAATTTCAAACTTTAAAAATTAAAATTAAAATATTTTATTTTGTGTATATTTATGAGTCTCTGGGAGTGTACATGTGTTTTCACACATAGAAAACTGGAGTTTTCTGTGGACTCCAGTAAACACTGTCAGACCCTGAGCTGGAGATCAAGGCTGTTGTGAGTGCTGGGAACTAAATAAAATCATGACCTCTGGGAGAGCAGTAAGTGCTTGTAACCACGGAGCCCTACCTACAGATCCTGGATGGGTTGTAAACTGACATTCAGATTATCATTGTCTACCAAAAACCTGAAGCTTCGGGGTAAAGGAGATAGCAATGGCTACAGACGCCTGTGGCAAGCTTGGTGAACAGAGTTCAGTCCCTGAGACACAAGTAGCGGAAGGAAAGAGTCAAATCTTGTGAGGTGTGCTCTGGCCTCCATATATGCACTGTGACATACACACAGAATGCACGGACACACACACACACACACACCTGTGCACACACATTAAATAAAATTATCCAAAAAGAGGTTAGTGGTGCTGCTGTTAGTCAAAACTCATGAAAATCTCAGTGAATAATATGTATATAACATCATTGCCACTGTTGAATCTACATTTTGAACCATTGGACTGGTTAAGAGAAACACAGTTGTGCACACACACACACTCAAACCCTGGGTCTATATGCAATTCCTTTATGTTCTATGTATGGACACTGATGAACAGAAATATAAAACCCTGTAGGCTTAGATTTTTCACAAACCTACTTTATTTAGGGTTCTTAAATGCTTCTACCTCCCTTCCAACCCACTGACCAGAGGTAGGAAGAAAGAAGTTATTAGGTAAAGGAGGTTGTGAACCTTTTTAGACATAGTTCCTTGAGGTTAAGTCCACTCTTTGTTGCCCAGATACCAGCAGTCCAGTCCAAAATCCACGACCAAACAACATGTCAGCATGATTCAGCAGAAAGAGCAAGACTCCACTGAATCAGAACAAGTCAGCGAAAGCTGCAAGACTCCCCTAGATTGCCAGGTCTCTGCTCTGGAGCATTTCTTTCTGAGAAGTAAAGTGTAGAAAACCAAAGACTGACGAATCAATGTGCACCTTACAAAGAGTGGTGATGCAAAGGCATTCTCTCTGTCCTTGGGCTTCTTTCTGTTTCTCAGAGTCCACACAAGGCTGTTTTTCCAGCTGGCTAAACACCAGGCCCACAGCTTCCAGCAAACATCACGTGCTCTTCTCAGGTGTCTGTTTTCAGCTGACCAAGATCGTGTGCCCTCTCATGCATGTGTTTTCAACTGAGGATGAACTAAAAAAAAATTTCACTACAAAACCCCAAACCAAGTGTCTGCACTATGAGAGAATAAGGAAGAAAGCATCCAAGGGAGGAAACGGTTTACATAGAGCCTCTGTCCACTGCAAAGACAAACGCAGTGCTCAATGGCACTTAAAGCCAAAGAACCTAACTTATTCCAGTTACTAAAACCAGAACTTTTTGTCATGAAATAGAACTTTTACTCCCAAAGAAAAAGGGTAGAACTGAGTCACTCTGAGTAGCTGAAGGCCTCCTCGGAACCACATGGGTAGGTATGCCTTCAATAGCTTAGGCTACTGTGGTGTAAGTACTCTGTCTTCCCAGACTGAAAACCTTGTGAAATTCCAAACCTGAATTGGCAATTATCAGAAATCTTGGAGGTGGGGTGTTCTTACCACAGATCATGAAATTAGCTCATGAAAGGTTGACATGCAGGTTACATGTTTATGTAAGATAATGTTATGTGGTCTATTAAAAACATTCCTAGTTTGAGGATTATATAGGAAAAGAGGGAGAAGTCCATGAACCCTCATGAGTCAGAGCCACTCACCTAAGCACTACAGAGAGAGACCTACAAGTTCTCCTGTACTGGCTGACCTGCAAACTCACTGGAACTGTGGCACCCTGTGGCTCTCTGGAAGCAGCCATGCCCAGCATGGTTGGTGCTCACTTAACAATGGCTGGCATACTGGCTTCCATCATTTAAAGAAATAGAGGAAATAAAATTGTTCATACTGGTCAAGCATATTAATTAAGATTTTAATGTATTTAGGCTTCATGAGTCTACTGGGCCACAACACTAGAAAAACTGCCCCTATGCAGAAACTGAAATAAATGAAATGCTGTTCCAAAAAACGGGGAAAGCTATCCATGTGTTCCAAAGCACAAAGCATTAAGCTCAGGGCCTACACAGAAACACATTCCAGGTTTGTTACGACTTAGAGCGGGCTCAAGCTGTGTAGGGCATAAAATATGACAGAAACTCGTAGATAATGAGGACTTCTGAGAAAAGGCCAAGTAAACTGAGGGTGGGATGAAGATGTTCTTTGTTGACAATGGTCATTGCTCACTATATCAGACCTTAAGATTAGCAGCATTAGTTTTCCTGAAAATAAGTTCATAATCTTCCCTAAGATTGAGACATCTAGGCAGCAACTGCTAGTATATCAAAGGGAAGACCAGATAGATGGAAAAACACAGAAACAAGCTCTCCCCAAGGCACTCAAGCGGAATTCCTTTGGTACACTATTCAGGCTGTGATTACATGTTCCTAGGTCATATTGTTAATGTAAAATAAGTCCTGTCAATCACATGTTCTAGAACTGAGTTGGCAATTTATATATTCCAAGCTTAAACTAAGAAGAAGAAGAAAAAAAGTCCACCCAAGTTTTTAAATTTTAGCAACAAAATAAATAACCAAGTAATAGTGCAGAATTTTCCCGTATTGGCAGGAACACAGAAGACCTACTGCAACTCTCTGAAGCTTCTTTACTGCTTCTCCCAGAAACCCTGAAAGCAGGATTACCAGCTCCCCTGACAAACCTGTCAGCCTACTCCTTCCTAATCTTGCAGAAAACAGAAATCTGGTGCCACGCAGCATTCTGTGGAGGGGGCAGGATTTCTGCCGTGTAGATCAGAAGAGCAAAGACCTGCCTTCCTCCTAAAGAAGGCTTGCAAAGTTTCTGCTGAATTGAGCTTTCCATGCATGTGGGAAACCTAGTGTAAGGGATGTGGTTGCATTAATTATAAGATTTCAATTTGACAGTTTAATTAGGAAAAGGAGAGTTAGTGTAGGGCTTGCAGAATTCATGATGAATCACATACTCCAATAGACTTCATTTTCATATTTCAATTACACACATTTCTAACTGATGAACAGCAACATAGCATTTTCTGTTTAATAAATGTGATATCTGTTGGAATTGATAACATTAGTTCAGTAATTACTGAGCCATTATTGTCAGCCTTTTAAAAAACATGGGAAGAAGACTTAGTTATTAAAGTTTAGCATCAGCACAAACTACATTAGAAATGTTCCTACTACAGAGCTTTGAACCGAGTATTAGGCAACCCTTAGAGAAAGGAGAAGAGAATTCATTAGCAGCTGTTTGCAAGAGGTTGATTTTGATCTAATCACACCTTAATCACTCCCAAACAGATCACTGTACTCCCAAACAGATCACTATGTACTTTTAACCTCCCTGTCTCAGAATGAAAAACAAAAAAACAGGAACAAGACTTAGGTTTAAGTTATGTAATTTAATATGAGAGCAGGCTAAGATTCTAAGATTTGTCTAATAATTCTAACAAAACAGGAGAAAATTTTATTTTCATCCATCTGAAGATACGTGTGGATTGAAGAGGATGAAGCAGTAAGTAGTCAAATCCATCACATGTGCAAGCTCATGTATCCTTTCCCAGAAAGCTTGTTCAGAGTACTAGGAACTGAACTTGAAAACTGAGTATACTCACAGAATCATTGGCATCTTTTCTTTCATGGGTTTCAAACAAACGGAAGTTTGTTAAATCAAATGCAGATGTCAGTTACCCCTGGGACTTGGAAAAAGATCTTGCCCTACAATAAACACAAGCGCACACACACTAGAAGTGAAGCATACTTCTGCGGTTTTAATTATGTCCAAATTTGTCCATATGGATCTTTATGTGAACAATATCTTGAGTTTTATGTACTTGAGCTACATGCCTCTGGCTGCATGGAAATAATCCTGTGTGCTCAGATGAGGCACATTCATGTTTATAGTGTTGCATACTTATTTCTGTGTGTGACATGAATATTTCTAATCATGCTACGCCTAGACAATAGACAACAAAGCAGAATGTTACATAGCCCATATTAGGATTATACAGTTTGTATTTTAAGGATTCAGGTTATTTTAAACAATCCATTTCTGGTGGTTTCAGGAAAGTTATACAATTAAATATGTTTTAATTACTTTAGAACATAAATATAAGAAAATGACCATAAAATAACTGGCACAGTGCATAGCTTATTGCTCAATAAATGGTACTTACTTAAGAATTGGAGATTTCACTGTTCCTTCAGCAAAGAGAGTTTTGTGTATAATTACAAAGTTTAAGCATAAAAAAAGATTGTATTCTGCCAAAATGAACCATCCGTTTTAGCAACAGTTGCTACAAGAAGACAATGGAATCCTAGGGATGTTTAAGACCACTTCATTGGATTCATAGGGTCAAAACTAGTTTTCTAACTATTGTAAGATGTGTGGGCAGTTCAGTATATTGACATGTTACTACTAATACAAAAACACAGTTGTTAAAATTCTGAAGACTGTATATAAGAGCTATGACACCAAGCTAAACAACTACTTAACATAGTCTTTAGTGTCACCCTGTCATCACAAAAGATCATCACTTAAAAACCTGTTAATTCACTTTGACCTTTGAATATACACATGTTAATAGTCTTTATGGGAGGCCTAGTGTGAAATATACAAGATGCACTGCTGCTAGACAGATGTGATGCCCACCCTGATGAAAACCATCTTATAATGGCCAACCTTTCTGTCATGGAACTTTTATTCAAAGAACATAAAACTTTTTGAAAAAAGAGATGCTTAGTATCCTAATTTGTTCGTTTGTTCTATTTTCTTAAAAATGACAGAAGCAAACCTGAAACATAGTCAAAATACATAGTTGGTACTTTCTTTCCAGAGATGAGATTTAATCTTAAAAGTAGAAAAGAGAAATTGGGAAAAGTCTATATAACTGATACAGACAGATTCCAGAATATTTTTTTATTCTTTATTAATTACACTTTATTCACTTTGTATCCCCCCTGTGGATCCCTCATTCCTCCCGTCCCAATCCCCCCCTTTCTCCACCCTCTGCATGCATGCCCCTCCCCAAGTCCACTGATAGGGGAGGTCTTCTTTTCCTTCCTTCTGATCCTAGGTCTCATCAGGGGTGGCTGCATTGTCTTATTCTGTGGCCTGATAATGGGGCTTCCCCCTCAGGGGGAGGTAATTAAAGAGCAGGCCAATCAGTTCACGTCAGAGACAGTCCCTGTTCCTATTACAATGGAACCCACTTGGATACTGAACTGCCTGTACACCAGATTCCAGAATCTTAACAAGCCTTCCAGTGAATTGTTTGTGAAATTAATGGATATGGTTTACAAATGGCATAGAAATGCATGTCTAGATGAAAGATAAACTTGAGCTCTTACCAGACCAATGATTCTTAATGTAACAGAATATGAAAAATACTTGGCATAGATGTAGATTGTACTTTGCAAATAAGCTTCCAAAAATTATTGCTACTTGTCAAGTTTTGATTATCAAAGAATTATCCATAACTATCAGAATGCTATTCAAATAGTTCTCCTTTTAAAACTGTTAGTTTATGAAAGTAGCTTATTTTCATAGTCTATGACCAAAACAACATAAAAGAACAGATTGAATGCAGAAACATTCATAAGAATCCATCTACTTTCTATTAAACCAAAACTAAAGTTGTTTTAAAAACACGTAAAACACTGTTATGTTTTCACTACATATGAGCATATTAGAAATTATAGGTATATTTTATGAAATATACTATGCTGTTTGTATTTACACAATGACTTTAATGTCATTTTTTAAAAAGTTAGACTAGTCTTTAGCTTAGCTATAATTATAAGTGTAGTGTATGTATTGGCACTACTCACAAAAGGCTATATTTTCTTTAGTTTGAGAACCACTGTCTTATATTATTCATAAAACCACAAAATGGGTTTTAAACAAAGAAAAAACACTGAATCAACTGATGGTGATTGGCAAACAAATAAAACTAAACTAAATAAAACTAAAACTAATAACCCACATATCAGAGCAATGTGGCCTGTGCACTGTGCCCAAGACCATGGCATAGAATACCACCATCCACTTGGACTACCTTAGAGCCCACTTATTTTCCCTGTAGTGCCACACATCCTAACCATGAGATGTGGATTAAGAAATGGTCATGAATTTTACTAAACCTAATGGAAAAATTCATGCTACTTGCTCTTTTCCCACTTCTGACACAAAGTAGAGGGTTAACAGTTATTGTTCTAGGAAG
The DNA here is from genome assembly GCF_030254825.1 of Meriones unguiculatus. Lineage (NCBI taxonomy): Eukaryota > Metazoa > Chordata > Mammalia > Rodentia > Muridae > Meriones > Meriones unguiculatus. Next base: position 34,360,596 of record NC_083353.1, on the reverse strand, counting down.
AAAATGCCATAAACAAGTCCCCTAAAGGAGTCTTAAGGTATGAGGCAAATACACTAGCCAATTGTGTAATTTGTGTGATTTTAAGAAAACCCAATATATTCCTTCCCATAAATGAAACATTTTATACCTCATAGTTGATGTCTGAATTCATTATTATAATTGGATATGTGGCCTTTTATTCTACAATGAAAATGTCAAAATACAAATATTCAAAAAAGAAGCAGCTTATTCACTCAAATTCACAATAAATTTAGATGATTGATATTACACAGGTTTCAAAGTGACATAATCACATGAAAATAATAGAGTAGTAGATCTCAAATGAAAGACACTTAATAGATGGTGAGAGGAAATTTTTTTCTAAGTGAAAAAATTGGATGTTTAAAAGAACTTTATAATTTAATTCAAAGTGAGTCATGTTTTGGAAAACTGTTAAATGCCACTCCCCATAAATAAATTACTTAATAATGAATTTCTAATCACCCTATAATACTGTATTTATTGAGAATAAAACTATATTCAGAAAAAATCACTCTTGGCTCACAAACTATATCTGAGCTTTGACCTCTCAGGCTCTCTCATTTATCAGTTAACTATTCTGTGAAGTTACAGCTCAGTATTTCTCATGTGCAAATGTTCAACAAGGTTTCTCCCTTGCAATGGAAAGCTAACGAGCTTTGAATCCAGTTGTGCTGGTTCCACACAATGAATGGGAAGCTAGAGAAGAAGGAATGTTTAAACTGATCTACCCACCCTTCTTAGTTGTCATCTTTGTCACAATGGACAAGAATTTATCTTCTTTGAGCCTCAGCTTTCTCTTAAGATAAAAGTAGTAGTGATTTTTATTATCATTATCATCACTAATGCTAATGCTAATTTGAAACATGAAACACCAAACACCATATATTAATTTTAATTATTTAGGTAAGAAGTTGATATTTCTGTCACAAATATTATTTTAACATGTCTCATTGGAATTTTGTAGACCAATATTTCCTTCAAGGAAAATCAGAATGCAGGATATAAAGAACATTTTAATTAGACAAATTTGTCTCATGAGGAGAAAATCTATATTTAAGCAACTCCTTTGTTTATCTCAGTTTCTCATTAACTCATTAAGAACATGTACTCTTTCAGTCAGTGATCTTCAGTAATGCCTGAAGGGTTTCCTCCTAAGCAGTAAAAGAAACACATAAAGAATTTAAAATGAGATTCTATCTCTATCAGAATCTGTCTCTGGCCATGTCCTAGGAGAATTCTAAGAGGCCAATATGTCACAGTCATGTGTTTTCTACCCCTTATAAAACTGTCCTACAGTACAGATGGAAAACCTGTTCATAAATTTTGGTAATGCTCATGCTGTACATTACATATTACTCCTGTCATGTGCTCCCAGTTACTCCTTCACTGTTGGCTGCATAGACTTTTACCCCTAAAGACACTTGCAAATGAAAAATGCAATCTTTAGAAAAGAGAGGCCTACTTCCATGTGTTTTACCCCAGTGGCTTTGGAAATCTCTTTGTCTTCTGATGATTGTGCTACACCAATATATATACATATATATATGTATATATATATATATTTTTTTAAATTGCCAGTAGCAACTATCCACAAGAGTTTGCTATGCCTTTTCAAATGACTAGTCACTCAAAATCTCTACCTTGGATACCCTGATGGTGACTACATCTCATCTTCCTCTTGGTTTAAAGTTCTCTTTTCCACTTGCAATCGACTTCTGTTGGCATATTTGTATTTGTATGTTTATTATTCCTTTTAAAAAGCACCCCATAACTTGAAATGTAATTAAATAAAATAGCTATCAAATTTTCACATTATTAAAATGGATTTATTGGGAAAACCTCTCCCATTTTCTTGTCAAAGGCTGCATGACTGACAGAATTATTGACTTGGCGCGTAAAGCAAAGAACAGTCGTCATTAAGGAGCATTTTTAACCCAGTTAATCAACAAAGACTCATATGTTAGTCTTCATATGAAGCAGTACATGGTGTTAGCACTTCAGGCTGTGTGTTTTCTGTGTGTCTGTGTCTATGCTAGGCATTGCATTCCTTACCTGGCATTTGGATAGTCTGGAACTAGACCACTTCCCACAGTTCTGGTAGCTTATAACTCTGATAACTCTATATAATAATTTTAATGCATTATAATTGAAAGAATGCTTTCCAGTCTCAATTTATTTCTTAATGTTCTTTTCCTTCTGCCTTCAATGTCAAAAATATACACATTTAAGTTTCACTATGTACTTTCAGACATAAGTATTGTTATATGATTACTACTATCCAGCATCTCTTTTAACAGCCATTTTGGGATGGTACACTTTGTCAACCATTTTCCTGGCAAAATTCATATGTTAATATGTTATTATTAACTTTGGACATCATGCTGTACACAGGCCTTCAGAACTCTTCTGTCTCAAAACTGAACATTTGTACATTTTGATGTTCTTTTTTAAAATAGAATTTCTAAATTTTTCTAAAATTTCAAGGAAACAACTATAACAAATATAGAAGACCTTTAAGGTTTTGCTGGCCTTTAAAAAACAAGTCAAGGATCAATTATCAAAACAAACTCATTCCATTAATCAGTTTACAAAGGTGCAAATTGTTTATGAGAACACAATGCTAGGGAAGCTGCTTTGTTTAATGACAATCCTAACAGCAAGAATCCCTGGGGCAGGAAGCAAGTAATCAAGAATCCATCTCTGAAACTTTGAGAATGCTGGCAGCAGTCTATTCTAATGCATGGTTACAGGGAGACCTTGTACAGAGAACAATACACTGAAATAGACCAGGTTTGTTATGAAACAATAAATTTAAATATAGCTCTGGACCTGACAGAGCTAAGCAATTTTTGCCTTCTAGGATCAACTTTAACACTGTAGACGGTTTAAACAGATTTTTTTTTTACTGCCTCCTTTGTGCACCTAAATAATCATAGCACAACCACATAGATGTTCAAGATGTGTGAGTGTCCGGCGAGGTTCATGATGGCATTAAGCTCAAACCTGAACTGCTAAGTAACTGGTGTGAGATAGGTCAAGAAGATGTTTGAATGCTTCTGTGTGTTTGCTCTGTGTTAGAATAAAGAAAAAACACAGAAAAAAAAATTACAACTCTACAAACACACTAGTAAGATAATACAGTCAAGTGGAACAGCAAGCGACAGCGAGCTGATTTCAGAGGCAGACTGGCCTGAAGTGGGGGTTCTGAACTGCCTCTCCAACAGAAACCTCAGCATGTGCAGATGAAGGACACAGAGAAAGCCTGTCCTTATGTTGCAGGAACTATGAGTCCACCAATTGAACTTAAATCAAGCTGCTGAACTGAGTATCAGATGAATCCAGAAGCCAGGTTCAGGCCCAAGTATGGAGATGAAGCCAGCCTTCCAAACACAATTTTTATTTTATTTTATTTTATTTACAACAGTCTCATGACTGAGGGAGTGCTCTCAGAGTTACATGATGATCAACATTTCCCCCAACTTAGGGGTGGGGTCAAGAATGCTGGGAAGAGGTCAGGGTCACTCAGAGAGTGACACAGGGAATGACAGAGAGTCCTGTTTCCCAGTCCAGCCATCTCCCAGCCAAGATACACTCCAGCCTCCCTCTTCTTTCCCAGGTTTCAAAGTCCTGCAGTGGAATGACCGTCTGGAAGCTGGAACTGCCTCTTATTTTTTCCTTTCCCTGTGACAAAAAGAAAGGGGGGAGGGCCACTGAACTTTAAACTTCCTGATAAACTAGAATGTGGGAAAGCGCCATTTTTAGGTTTACATGAAGGAGCTACCTCTGAGAATGGCCTCTTGGCCTGTGAAAAACTAGAAACATCCCAGGAAGTCACTGCAATGTTATAGTACTGTGAGAAATTGTATAAAAATAAACAGTGGATTATTTCAGGCCTGGTCCCTTGAGAAAATGAGCCAGAATTACTCAGAACTACTAGCCTAATCTTGACAGAACAGAGGAAATTAACAACTGAAGCCAGATTTTTCCCCTTCTAAAAAAACTGGGGGGAAACTATTTATGATATTTTGGAAAATGAAAAAGAATCAGGTTAACTGTGTGATTCAAATGACCCTGAGCCCAAGATGGCGGATGTTCCTGATGAGAAGAAGCAGAGGGACCGCTGCCTTGGGAAGGTGTTGGCTGGAAGCCAGCCTCAGGACAGCCTGAACCCTACATCCAAAGAAGCACAGTTCTGCCCTCTGAGAACCTGCTTCTCTGGAGCTTCTTGGGCTCTATTAAAGTGTTGCTTAAATAGCTGTTTTACCTCAAGAGAAATAAAGATTTAAAGGCAGAAAGGAAGCACACTCTGTCACTATGTAACTATGGGAACTGTTCTCAAGCATGACCAAAAAAGGGTTTCCTTTCAACTGAAAAATAACTTCCCACTGAACCTCTGCTGTAAAGGAAATCTACTCATTGAGAAAGCCAAAATCATCCCAAGATTTAAGTCACCTTAGTAAGAATAACTAGACAATAGCTCAGAGTACTATGCTAAAACTATAAAAAACATTGTCTGTTAAGTCCACAGTTTAATCAAACAACATTGTGCTATTCTAATAAGAGTGTGAGCTGCAAGCTCTGCTGAAAGAGCTGAGGAGCTTCTCTACATAAGCAGAGAAGGCTGTCTTAGCTTTCAGCTTTGTATAAGACAGAAATAGCCTACAGACAAGACAAGCAATAGAAAGTGAAGGTCTCATGCCTTCGATTCTTTACAGCTAACTTGAACCTCATAATTCCACATGGGCTTTCATGAAGAACATGTTTCTACTGCAAACAGCTGGTGATTGGACAAGAAGTTTGAAGTGATTGCAACTACATAACCTACACATTCAGAAAATAAAGAGAAATGAATAGCATTCTGCTCTACTGTTTGGGAAAGCAGTCACTGTTCACATCTTCGTTACCTCGATAGTCAAATCCTCCAGAAAAGACATGCTAACAGCTACTAGCAAGGAGCAAGTGAGAGCATTTCTCTGTGAGGACAGTTTAAGGTAGAGAAGAAAGGAGAACTCCAGAAAGCCCCAAGTGGTGCCACTCTAACAGCTAGGAGAGGAGCTACAGATACAAGGAGAATTAGCCGCAAAGGGTCTTAAAAACAGCATAGCATTGAGAAGTGTTCAGACTCAGATCTATCACCAATAGATCATTTTGCAGTAGGTAGAGTATGGAGTCACTGGAGTCCTGCTTATGCCTTTCCATTGACTGCGGGTTGCTATGGGTCACGGAATAAAGCAGACCTCAAGGGGGAGTACAGCAGGCTGTCAGATTGTTCCTGGGAGGTAGATGTAATGATGTACATCAGTTTTGCCCTTGTCTGTCCATATGTTTTTCATTGTCTGAATAAGTCATTCCATGGTCCAGGGGAGCTTAGCGTTGAGCTCATATTCCCTATGTATCTATCTTTTCAGGACCACAAGTAGTACTCAGTCTCTTTCCTTTATGCCCATTCTAAATCTCCTTTGTTCTCATCTGTCTCCTCTCCTGCCTTGGTAATCTTGCTAGTGTTATGACTCAAACACTAATTCCTAGGCCGTCTGAGCACTAGTCCTTCTCAGGCTGGAGTTAATATGTCTAAGGAATCACACTGACAATAGGCAAAGAAGTGGGGCAGGAGGTACCAAATAGATCCTGGTCAAGTACTACCCCTGCCCTAATCTAGTAACAGCCTGTCTGAACTTGCTACTTAAGTCAATCACTTCTGCAAGTCTGTGAATACCTTTCTTTCTTGTTGAATACCTTTCTTTCTTGGGAAGCTAGAATACTTGGACAGCATCCAGACATTGAATTTCAGTGAGCTCTTGCTGGGCTCCATGGAAGTATGTATTTCCTTTCTTCTAAACATCACCCCCAGTTCTAGAAGCCAGTAATGCCTTCTTTAATGCTCATGATTTCACATAAACCTCAAGCTAATGCATCTACAGAACTATGACCTATTGTATCTCCCCCAAACCAAGCATTAGAAGGTTTTGTCTGCATGTAGCTTGCAATTCAACCACTTCCATTCTTGGTTTAACCCACTAATGGAATCAAACCACTCAGCACCAAGCTTTGACTTTTTCTCTTTCTCCAGTCTTCACAGAAGACATCCCTGTCTCTCATAGGAGCATAGTCATGAAGTGAGAAAGGCTCAGGAGAAACTTTGGGGCTGACATGGGGGAGGAGGAAGAACATTATCAGCTTATACTTTCCTCATGCTTTCTTTCTCATCCAGATGTCTTGTAAAATTGATATTTCTTGTAAGCTTCTTTTAATTTTAACTTAATTCCTTGAAAGATACAACTGAATCCAGCTCCTATGGATTAGAGCTTAATAAGCAGTCAGAAATTTTTTCAACAGGAATGTGATTCTGCATTGCAAATGCCATAACTTTGAGCTAAACCCCCTGAGGACTGGATATGTGAATATGCACAGTGATAGAGACCATCATGTCTGGATCTTTAAAGTTCTGAAAGATGATTCTAATCAGTCACTTTCCTCTTGACAGTAATATTTTTTTATTCTCTATCTCAGTTGGTGAAGGAAGCAGTTCAAAAATTTTCAACTTGTCATGTTTTTGTTCTAATAGCTCTCACTCCATAAGCCAAGATTTCAATTGTGTTTAATCCAGCTTTTGAGTATTTAATTGTAAGTTGTACATTTATTAAATGAGTAAATACTAATTAGGTAGGCTCTAGAACATACCGAAGCTAACTAAGATGAACTTTGGTCAGGATTCTGCAGATCTCTATTCCTGACTAGTCCTCTCACTCTACAAGGAACATTGTAACCTTCAGATTTCCAGTTATAATACCAGTTAAGGTCCTGTCCACAACAGTCATAGAAATGTTTGGGGTTACATTCCTCAAGGCCCCCCAGTGATTATCTATTTAGATCATTTATAGGAAATAATAAGGCAATTATTACAGTACATAGCTGACACTGACACATATCAAGAGGTCTCTTAAGAGTCCAGGTAACTCATCAGTCATTGTGTTCTGTAGCTAAACACTGGACCCTGAAGTTGGGACACCCTGTTTATTAATGCTTGTTTTTATAATATACTAAATATAATATCAATATTTTCTTTTGATATAAGATTGTTCATCCCTGTATACTATACTATATACTGTCATCTAAGTGTACCTGACCTTGAGAAACCATAGCATAATTTACACCTTTTGATTTTAGGTGTTAACACTGCTCTGTCACTTCAGAGCGACACCATTCTATGAGATCCTGAAGGTCTCTGCTCTGTGACTGCCTCTTCTGCCATCAGTGATTCCTGGTATAGAGAAAAGAACTTCTGGAGGTATCATCATTCCTGACTTCAAGCTGTACTACAGAGCCATAGTAGTAAAACCCACAAGACATTGGCATAAAAACAGACAGGTAGATTAATAAAATCAAATAGAAGACCCAAAAATAAACCCATACACCTGTGGACACTTAATTTTTGACAAATGAGCCAAAACAATACAGTGAAAAGAAAGGAAACATTTTCACTAAATGGTACTAGTTGAACTGGGTGTCTGTATGTAGAAAAATTCAGATAGATCCATATTTATCACCCAGCACAAAACTCAAGTACAAGTAGATCAAAGACCTCAGCATAAAACAAGATACCTAAATGTAATAGAAAAGAAAGTGGGATTACCTTGAAAGCATTGGTACAGGAAACAACTTTCTGAACACTATACCAACAGCTCAGGAACTAAGTTCAATAATTAATAAATGGGACTTCAGGAAACTGAATAGCTTCTGTAAGGAAAAGGACACCATCAATATAGCATAAAACATTTGCCTATGGAATTGGAAAATATCTTTACCAGCCCTATATCCAACAGAAGGCTAATAACCATAATACATAAAGAATTCGAGAAATTAAATACTAACAAACCGATTAACCCAAATAAAAAATGGGATATAGAACTAAACAGAGAATTCTCAACAAAAGTATCTCCGGGGAGCACTTAAAGTAATGGTCAATGTCTTTAGCTATCCAGGAAATGTAAATCAAAACTACTTTAAGATTCCATTTTATATCCTCCAAAATCACTAAGATCAAAAACTCAAGTGACAGCACATGTTGGAGAGAAAGTGGAGAAAGGGGAACACTCTTCCTTTGCTGGTGGAAGTGCAACTACTTTGGAAATCAATCTGGCACTTTCTCAGAAAACTGAGAATAGCTCGTCCTCAAGACCCAGCTACCCCACTCCTTGGCATATATCCAAAATGTGTTCCACCATACCACAAGGACATTTGTTCGGCTTTATTCATAGCAGCTTAATTTGTAATAACCAGTAACTAGAAACAACCTAGATGTTCCTCAACTGCTGGTATAATGTTCTTTTGGAAGGTACACAATTTACCCTTATTCATTCAAATGCTGATTTCTCTACCACACTATCTGGTTTCAATCCAGACATTGCATTGTGATGTTAATTCTAAGCCTCACCTGTCTCAAGTTTGTGTAAACATGCTGCCATTTGTTCTCTGTATTTTTATTTTTATTAATTACAGTTTATTCATTTTGTATCCCTCTTGTAGCTCCCTCCCACTTCCCCTCTCAACTCCACCCTCCCTCTCCCTTCTCCACCCATGCCCCTCCCCAATGGGGGAGGTCTTCCTCTCCTTCCTTCTGAGGTGTCATCAGGAGGAGCTGCAATGTCTTCTTCTGTGGCCTGGTAAGGCTGCTCCCACCTCAGGGGGTGGTGATCAAAGAGCAGGCCAACCAGTTCATGACAGAGACAGTCCCTGTTCCCATTACTATGTCCACTTGGACACTGAGCTGCCATGGGCTACATTTGTGCAGGGGTTCTAGGTTATATATATGAATGGTCTCAGTTGGTCTCAGAAAGCTCATGGCTTGGCAAGATTAACATAGTAAATGGCCATCTTACGGAAAGCAATCTACAGATTCAATGCAATTCCCATCAAATTATCAATGCAATTCTTTACAGACCTTGAAAGAAAAATCCTCAACTTCATATGGAATAACAAGAAACCCAGAATTGCTAAAACAATCTTCTACAACAAAAGATCTTCTAGAGGTATCTCCATCCCCGATATCAAGCTGCACTATAAAGCAACAATACTAAAAACTACATGGTACTGACATAGAAACCAACTGGTAGATCAATGGAATAGAATAGAAGACCCTGAAATAAATCCACAAACTTATGGACACCTGATTTCTGACAAAGATCCTAAAACCATTCAATGAAAAATAGATAACATATTCAACAACTGGTGCTGGTCTAACTGGATGTCTACATATAGAAAAAAATGAAAATAGATCCATGTTTTCACCCTGTTTTCTGTATTTTCAATTAAATGACCAGCTGATGTTGTGCAATGAAGAGAATAGGGTGGGACATTCTGGTATAGAGGGGTGAAGAAGGAAGCAAGGGGAGGGGTATGATATCAGAGATAATCAGGAAAGTTCTAACCATCAGGAAAGATGAACAGGACCTAAGATATGACTAAAAGCAAGTACAATGGGTAAAAGCTGAATGGTAGGAAACTATGCAGGCTTGGAGGTTTAGGATGTAGTAAATATTGCCCAGCATTGTGCTCTAGGTTAACAAAATATATCCTAGTCTCTGTGTGGTGATTTGGGTATACAGCTGGTTTAGGAATAACCATTGCTCAACTAAAAGATAAATCAATAATAAATATTAATAATCAACAACATTCAAACAAAGAATGGATAAAGAAAATATGTTTCATTTATGCAATGGAATACTACTCAACTATTAAAAACAACACCATGAAATTTGCAGGTAAATGGATGGAACCAGAAAATATCATTCTGAGAGAGATAACCCAGACCCAGAAAGACACATATGGTCTCTATTCACTTGTTAGTGGGTATTAGCCATAAAATACTGGATAACCTGGCTACAATCCACAGACCCAAATATGCCAACTAACAAAGAGGTATCAAGGGAAGATGCTTGACTCTCACTCAGAAGGGAAAATAAAATAGACATCTGAAGCAGACAGAGGGAGGAAACTGGATGGGAGAGGGATAGAGAGAAGAATGAGGGTGGGGATCAGGTGTGGAGAGAGAGGAAGACTGAGAGAGAGAACAAAACTTAATGGGGTTATCTGTGGGAGTGTGAAGGCTTTCAGGAGTCTATGGGGTGACCTTAACTGAGACTTCTACAGAGGTGGCCTGAAGTTGCCACCTCCTGTAGCCAGTCGGGACTTCCAGTGGATGGAGGGGACACCAACCCACCCACAAAACCCTCAACCTAAAATTTGTTCTGCTGATAACTAGTGCAGGGATAAAGATGGAGCAGAGTTCCAGAAAATGGCCAACCAATGCTGAGCCAACTTGAGACCCACTCCATGGTAGAGAACCAACCTCTGACACTATTAAAGATACACTGCTTTGCTTGTATAATTGTCTTCTGAGAAGCTTCATTTGGCAGCTGATGAAAACAGTTGCAGAGACACACCGCCAAACAACAAGTGGAGCTCTTCTGTCTTGTCCAAGAACGGAAGAAAGGATAGAGAGAGCTGAAGGGGTCAAAACCACCACCAGAAGACCTGCAGAGTGACATAACCTGGGCCCAATGGGGCTCACAGAAACTGAAGAGCTTGCATGGGCAGGACCTAGCCCCCTCCACATAAGTAGCAGATGTGCAGCTTATTCTTCATGTGGATTCGCTAACAATTAGAGCACAGTCCATCTCTGACCCTGTTGCCTGCTTTTTGATCCCTTTCCCATAGATCCTAGATGTGCTGCCTTCTCAGGTCTCAGTGGGAGAGAATGGGCTTAGTCCTGTTGGAACTTGATATAATGGGGTGGGCTGATACCAGTGGCTGTCCTTTTCTCTAAGGATGAGAGGCTGAAGGGATGGGGAAATGCGAGATGGGCATCAGGGTGGGACTGGGAGGACAGGAGGGAGAAGTCCTTCAATTAGGCTATAAAATGAATAAAAAGATAGATAGATAGATAGATAGATAGATAGATAGATAGATAGATAGATAGATAGATGATAGATAATAGGCAGATAGATATTTTTTTTAAAAAAAGGAAAGGTTCATAAACAAAACTTCTCAGTGATTCTGACTTCACTTCTCAGAGAAGCCCTGATGCTTTTGATGGCAGAAGAGTCTTCTGCATCCTCTCTGCAGGATAATCAATCAACTCTTGAGGCTTTTGACTTCCTTTAATACATGATTTCTAGCGTGCCTACCTCCTAGAGCCATCTAACTCCTTCCTTCATCTACAGCTGCATGCCAGTATTGCACTTCCTCTTTGTGAGCCATACCTTTGCCCAAGAGTCAAAGAACAAATCTAACAATGGATTTTCCTCTTCCTCTGGGCTCATAAAATGCTAAATCCCACAAGAAGACAAAATTCCAACCAGTTAGTGAACTCTTTCTTATACAATTTGTGTTCCAGTGAGTGCCCTCAGTCAAGTTCATTAAAAAACGTATTCCATGGCTCTTGACAATACATTCTAGCAGAGAGACCAGGCTTTCTAAGCATTTTTAGTTAACAGGTAGGACCAAATGAAGACTGATTGGTTCCATTTTGACTAATTCATTAATACCATTTAAACATAATGAAGGGATTTTTTCATTTCTGCATAGTTGCTTTTATTTATTTGATATATTTCTATGTGGTTTTAAGTATAATTTTTACATGCCTAGCTTCAGTGAATAAAGCTGCCTGTCAAAAGTTGATATGAATAATGGGGTCAACAGGTTCCTCTTCTCCCTGAGGATTCGTAAATACTTAATGGTTACCAGAACAAGAAGAGACATTTCTTCAGTGGTATAACTACTAGTAAGTTACACACAATCCTGTAAGTAATCCAAATTTGGTCATTTACCTCCAAAGACATGAAAGTAAGGACTTTCAGAATTTAGGAATTCAGGAAGAGAATCAGTATAAAGGGGATAAGAGATGGTAATGGGCTGAGTATAATCAAAACAAATGTATGAAACTGTTGAAATTAAACCCATTACTATGTATTATCAATATATACTGATGAAAAGATTGTTCTAACCAAAGTCTATGAATGACATCAAATCTAATGAGAGGTCCAACTAACAAAAAAACAGATGGAGGGCAAATTTCCTCTCACAGCTGGAATGTACATCTTCTCTGCCCTCACATGACAGCTATTGGTCCTTGGAACTCAATACAGAACTTAACAACAGCAACTGCTCAAACTGCCTATCAGATTCAGACTCATTTGCAGCTGAGGCTGACCTGACTTCCAATCTGGAAGAAGTACATTTGTGTTTCTCAGATGACAAAATAATCCATGGCAATTTCCACAATAAATCTCTATGTAATCGTCTGTATTATCCTATTGTTTTTGTTTCTTTAATGATCTATTGTTGATATACAATTTCAATGGAATAAACATTTCAACTGATGAGCAGAATTCATCAAACATCTTCTGTGCATAAAAGATAGTTGTGACTCAATTGGAAGTATTTCATTTTCCTGATATTAATAGAAGTTAAGATGGTTTTCTCTGTTTTAAATTATTAGTCCCTTAACAATGCTCTTAAGGAGATATTTTGCTTTTAAAACTATCATCTATACATATGTATGGTATTTGAAACAGTCAGTCTCTAGCAATGTAACATTCAAAGTGAAAATTCAATATCTTCTACCATTAACAACATCATTAATAACAAATGTCTGTTTAATTACTCTTGCTAAGATTAAAAAGGCCATTACTCTTGTAACTTGAGAAATTCATTAGCTGGAAAAGGCTGTTTAATGCCAAATGCACTCCTTAAAGATACAGTCCCTGATAACTGAAGGTATTTCTGATACTCATGCATTTGGATTACTTTAAAAAAGCATCAAGCAACTGTGCTGAAGATCATGCTGGGACAATGAGCAAGCACTGTAACATTTCAAAATCAGAACTGGAGCTACAAGACCTTTCACAATAACATACTGTCTGTTCTTTGGAATATTCAGACTCCACACTGTGCCCTGTATTCATCATATGCCTCTCACTAATCCTGTGCTCCAATGAGCCTCATATCAACAAAGCATATCCTTACATACAGTTAATATTCATAAGCTCCTCCTCCAAGGGACTCAGAACCATAACTTAAGATTGCTGAAAGTTAATTTAAGGTCTGAGACTTCAAGGAATTTAGACCCATTAAATGAAAAGTAGAAGATGGAATTTAGAACAACATCTTTCTTAATCCACTGTTTCAGCTCAATATATTTTTAGCACAGAAACTTACTTAACATTTAGTGAGAATTAGAACAGTGGCAATGCTATCAGAAAGCAACTTAGGTTGTTTTAGTGATAGCTGCTGCATGTCATGTTTTGTAAGAGTTTCCATTTCATTTCACTGCAAACAATAAAGAAGTCATAGAACCAGCTATGCTGAACCATTTCTCCTTAATGTAGCATGTATGTACTTAATGACTCTGATGCCATTTCATACTCATGACATAGCTTCAAAGAGACAACACCTCAACAACAGGAGCCCAAAGAACAGCATGATTCCAGTAACTATGGTGTATCATTATCTGGAAGAAAGACACTGCTCCTGAAGAAAAATTAAAAGTCATGGAATAGTGACTGGCTCTCACTTCTTTTCTTCCTTACTTTAATACATGCAAGTTGCTGGCCTCCTCAGTGTCAGGAGCTATGTTAAAGTCTAAAGTGTCAGTGCATGTCTATCATGGAGAAGTTCTTACCTTCCCTGGGCTGCAAAGCCTATCAACCAGTAGAGACAATCTTGTAGATGCCACACTGGTTATTTTTGAAGACTTCATTATGACAGCAAAGGGGAGAGAAATGTTCTTCAAAGTCAGGAAGAATATCTAAAAAGAACAAAGTAAGTTCTAATGTCTTACTGCTATGAAAAGACACCCTGACCACAGCAACACTTACAAAGAAAAACAAATAACTGGAACTGGCTTGCAGTTCAGAGGTTTAGTCCATTTTCATGGTGGGATGCATGGTGACACACAGGCAGACATGGTGCTGAAGAAGGGTCTAAGAGTTCTACATCTGGATAGACAGGTAGTAGGAAGAGAGAATGGCACTGGGCCTGGCTTGAACAACTGAAACCTCAAAGCCCACCTCCAGTGACACACTTTCTCCAATAAGTCCACACCTACTCCAGCAAGGCCTCACCTCCTCATAGCACCACTCCCTATGGGCCTATGAGGGCCCATTTTATTCAAACCACTACAGATCTGAAAAAATAAAGAGTTTGAGTCTTCTTTCTTTCATTCATTCTTTCTTTCTTTCATCCGTCTTTCTTTCGTGTTTTTGTTTTTTTTTTTTTTTTGAGTGGCACATTATTTATTCATTATTGTTTGTTCATTTGTTTGTTCATTTGTTTTGTTTTGTCACAATGTTGTCAAACACAAATTTCTGTGTCAGGTTGTTCAGTCTTTATGTGCTAGATAAATGAAAAGAGATGCTATTTGAGCCTGTACTTTTATTCATAAACCTGACTCTTGTTATTTCCTATATTGCACACAGCAGTTTGTTTCTCTCTGGAGAAGGTACATGGACCCAGAGGTTCACATTTCTGCCATCATTTGCCACATTGCTTCTTGAGATGCTTTCTCTGTGGGGAAAGCACCATCTCCCAAACTTTGTCTAATCACTATTTATTATTGCTGTCTTGGTTGTGGTGCAGAACTGTTCATAGCAAAAATTTCCAAAAGCATAGTAATAAGAGCAACAAAACTACATGCTTCATCTCATAGAAAAACCAATGACTGTTTGATTTTAAATATTTGAATGAGTCATTTCATTGGTGGAAACATAATGATTTATAATAAAAAGAAAATACAAACCAAATTATAGAGAAAATAAGCATATCTTACTCTGAAGAAATTCTCTCTTGTATTTGGCTATACAGAAAAGGAATTGCTTTCAAATTTGTTAAACCCCTGAAATTAGAGGTAGGAAAGTCAAAAGTCATTAACATTAGCTAAGGATATGGAAAACTGTATTCTGTTTGTTTGTTTTGCTGTCATGATTTCAGTGATAATATAAAATATTAGGGTTTGCAAAGAAGAAATACATACCATAGCCATCTTTTTGGTCTTTAAATTCTCTAAAGGAGAAATATTTTGTGTTTCCTCTAAGTGAAATAAAGTTACCAGGAATGATTACAGTAAGGGGTAGAAGGATGATTCAGCAGTTAAGAACACTGGCTATTCTTCTACAGTATCCAGGTTTGATTGCAGAACCCACATGGCAATGCCCAACCCTCTGTAATTCTAATTTAAGGGGATTTGAAGCTCTTTTCTGGCTTCCACAGGCATCAGGTATGCATGTAGTGTACAGACATACATGTAAGCAAAACACGTGTGTGTGTGTGTGTGTGTGTGTGTGTGTGTGTGTGTGTGAATTAGAGTTCCTCCTGGCTATGAGAGGTGCCAACTTCACACTCATTAACACCAGTTGGTTGGAGTCTCAGCTAGGTCACCCCTGCAGAAACCTAAGGGCCTCCACTGTCCTAGAAATGGCCCCCACCAATTTCTATTCTCTCTCCCTGTTCTTCCCCTTATCCCCTCCTCCTCTCTCTGCCCACCTGATCCCCACCCCAGTTATCCTCCCCACAACATCTCCAACCTAGTTCCCTCCTCCTACTTCAGATGTCTGCTGTATTTCCTGTTCAGAGTGATGTTCGACCATCTTCCCTTGGGCTCTCCTTGGCTTCTTTGGGTCTGTGGATTATAGTATGGTTATCCTGTACTAAATGGGTAATAAGCCACTTTAAGTAAATATATACCAAATGATTCTTTGTGTGTCTATGTTACCTCACTCAGGATGATCTATTCTAGTTCCATACATCTGCATGCAGATTTTATGAGTTCTTCGTTTTTAAAAGCTGAGTAGTATTCCATTGTGTAAATGTACAAATATTTTTCATCCATTCTTCAATTGAGATGTATCTAGGTTGTTTCCAGTTTCTGGATATTACCAATAAGACTGCAATGAACATATCTGAGGAGTAGTATCCTCGTGGTAAGTTGGAGCATCATCTGGGTATTTGCCCAGAAGTGGTATGTCTGGGTCTTGAGGTAGACCTAGTTCCAATTTTCTGAAAAAAAAAAATCCACATTGATTTCCACAGTGGCTGTACAAGTGTGCACTCCCACCAGCAACGGAAGAGTGCTTCCCTTTCTCCACATACTCTCCAGCATGTTTCTGTCATTTGAGTTTTCTATCTTAGCCATTCTGAAAGGTGTAAGATGAAATCTCAGAGTCGTTTTGATTTGCATTTCCCTGATGACTAAGGATGTTGAACATTTATTTCTCAGTATTCAGCTCAGGCAAGCATTCAAACTTTGGACCAATAACCTTTGACAATGTAAACAGAATCACACTACATAAAAAGGGTCATATATATATATATATATATATATATATATATATACGTATATATATGGAGAAAAATTAGCATCCCTCAAAATTAACTCAATAAAAAATGAACAATTACATTTACTTGGCAGGGTTTCTGGTTTGAACATTTTTGCCAAATTAATTCATGTAAAAAGTGTAATAACATATGCACTGTAGGACCAAAACCAAGCTATATTTGGTTTTGACCTACAAGTCTGCCCAGCTACATGCCTGGTATCAGATTCTGGGTGTTCTAAATGGTTGTATGAGTTGCTTTTGGACATGGCAGGAGTTTGGAGTCTGCTGTCCACTTCTGAAAAAATTCTCAAGTACAGCTTTGTCTGCAAAGATGAGAGACTTGGACATAAAGACACATACCTGTATTCCCAACACTGAAGAGAGTAAGTTAAGATGATCAGAAACCTGGACAATGTAGTGCCAGTCAATCTAAAAGACAGGGAGAAGGAAAAAACTTTTAAAATGCAGAAAATGTGGATAAATAATTCAATACATTACTTTTTAGGGAGCTTACTTTTTAGTGCCTTTTGAAATAAGTACATGGAACCAAACAATCTTTTTACCATATTTGTTTATCCTATTTATCAGAAATTACCCTGAGTTTTTTGATGCAACGTTTTTATACATATATGTAAGCACTCTCACCAAATTCTAAATGAGTTTACACTATATGAAAATGCATAGGCCTTACTGATAAAATGGAGAGAACAGACATTTTACTCTTTTATGAAAGAATCGTGGGTTTTTTGTTGTTTGTTTGTTTGTTTGTTTTGTTTTGTTTTGTTTTTTATTCTGTGAAATTCTATTGGGAAATTTTAAAAGGTTAGAAAGTACCTTCTTCAGCAGAACAAAGCCTCAATTTTGCTATGAGCATTAAAATTCACACAACTTTGAGCCTGTCCTATGAGTAGAAGTTATGTGTATAAGTGTGTGTATATAGAGAGAGACACACACACAAACACACAAACAGAGAATTACAAATAATTTTTTAAATTAATAAATTTTTTAAATTTTTACTTCTTTTAAAACACACAGAAGTATTTACATGGAAATTAATTTTTAGTAAAAGAGTACTTCAACTTCATGAAATAAATAGCACTGGATTGTACAACAGACACTCAAAAGGAATTTCTCATTTGGTACACCATCTTGAATTGTATTCTGGGGCTGGAGAAAGAACCTTTTGAAACAGTCACAGCTTTATATTCAAAACAAAGCACTCGGGAAACAGTAGAAAGCAACATTAGAAAACCTTTTAAACTGGTTTGATGAGAAGGTGAAATTTAACACAAAGGAACCTAGGAGCAGCTGAGCTTCAGATTTAAAAACAATGGCAACAGTCAACAAATCTGCTAAAGCCAAGGCTGCCAGCCATTTGTAAGTTATGAGATTTCATTTCTGGTCTCTTGCAACCACAACTCGTATGATTCCAATGTATATTGCTATTAAAATCCCATTTCACACCAACAATTTCTGTTTCTTGAATCATTTATAAAGCTTCTTTAAATTCCAGAAGGAGAGAGTAGTCGTGGTGGGAAACAAATATAATGGATCCAGGTCTTGGGTAAAGATAAATGCTTCAGCTCAGGCAAGCATTCAAACTTTGGATCAATAACCTTTGACAATGTAAACAGAATCACACTACATAAAAAGGGTCATCGTGTTACTATGTGAATTAGAAGAAAGAAGTTCCACTCAAAAAGATGCAAGCCATAAATGTACCAATTGTTATTATATATGTAAATTGTATAAGTAAATAGTTCAAGGGCAATCAGAACAACTTATTAAGCATTTTGTGGCCATTTCTCTATCTGGGAATTAGTAAAGTCAGAGAGCTGGGCTGGGATCTGGAAACTGAAAATAAATTCATAGCAGAGAGGATTTACCACGTTCACAAATTTTTTCTGCTGGTTAAAAGCTTAAATAAATAATAGAAGTTGAAGCCTGTGTTTAAAGTATGAAAATGCTGCTATCACCTGGGAAACGTCTCAGAGGAACCTGTTAGTCTCATATGTTGTCTTCCATAACTTTTAACCAGGCTTTGTTCCTGAAAGGCTGGGGCTATTATTCATGTCTCCAAGAAAGACTCATGCTAACACCTCTCAAAGAAATAAATCTCTCTCTCTCTCTCTCTCTCTCTCTCTCTCTCTCTCTCTCTCTCTCATGCACATTTGCACGCACCACCAGCACCACCACTACAACTGCCACCTCTGCAGCCATGTGTTATAAATGTACCAATAAAATGCAAAATCATACATGTCAAAATATATGTAACAGTAAGTTCTACTTTCTCTGAAACTAAGAAACCTGAAAAAAAAAAAAAAACTCTTAGACTTACCTGACTGATATTTTCATATCTGTTCAAAAGGAGGACTAGAAGAAATTATCTTTCCCACTGAAGAGCATCCCAATGGGTTATCCAATACCAAGTAGTCAGTCCTGAGGTCATATACCTACGGGAAACATCAAGCATATTGAGCAGGTTATATTTATGCATTTATAAATATGTGTGTATTCCTAAATTCATAAATACAAACTGTTCAATCTGTGTAATGTTACTTATAAGTTCATAATTTCGGGGCTGATAATTTGGTATTGGATAACCAACTGGTGTGCTCTTCTCTGAAGAAGACTATTTCTCCTGATCTCAGCTTGTCTTGGCAGATTATAGTTCTCTGACTAGGGTTGAAGCCTCATGAGTTTCCCCTTATTCATGCTAGCAAGTCGATTGGTGTCACTCCTGGTCAGGTCACATTTAGGTGGTCATGTTGGTGAGATCCTTAAACAGTAAAATTAAAAAAAGTATCAAAAATGGCATTTTAAGACAAGAAAAAAGATTTGTTAAAAAGTTAGAATGTGGAGGAGGGGCAAGATGGCGGCGCCGGGAGGACTCTCATTCTGAGCAGCAGCAGCAGCAGGATCAGCACAGTGACCAGTAATCAGAACTCGTGGCCATAAAACACAGTCATTGTGTTTCCCAGGTGAGAGGATACCCCACAGTGGGGGATTCAATCAGCTTTTAACTCACCCAGCTAAACCGCGGAAGAGATCCCGGTTCCACCAGATGCTTGGCTGCCGGCTGCCAGCCCCAGCCCCAGCCCAGAGCCACAAGCCAGTGTCTCTGGTCACGGTCCCAGACTGAACCATGCACACCACACTATCAGAGACTGGAATTTTCAGTCGAGAGATAACCCCAGGGTACAGGAAACTACTGGGACCAGCCTTAGATCACCCAGACATCCCCTGGAAAAGACTCGGGGTCCACGGGCACCCCAGGAGCTAGCCCGCAGCCAGAGCCGGGGACCCAGGTTCCGGCACTGAGCCCTGCCTTCCTGCGCGCTTGACTCACCGCCTGAGATAGTATTGTGGGCGCCAGGGCAACAGCGAATGAGTTTCAATGTCCGGTGCAAACACACAGGGAGGGAAACGGCTGGTCTGATCTCAGAGCACTCAGCCAACACCCCCAACCTGAAAAGGTCCCCGGAAAATTACTCAGGTTAGGGAGGCACCCAGGTTCCCAAAGGCCGCAAAGGCAGACACAGGCAGTTTCTGTGCACCAGACAGCTGGCAGAGACTGAGCCACCATCACATAGCTGTGCTCTAGGCACAGGCAGTTTCTGCGGCCAGCCAGCTGGCGGACACTAAGCAGTGTGCACCAGGGCAAAAAAAGACACTGGGAGTCCGTGTCTCCAGAGAATCCACAGGGAAGGAAGGAAACTGTACTGACTTAAATCACCCAATCCTTCCCTAGAAATGTCTAACAGACCAGTGGGGCTGAGGCACGATCACTCAGCTGTGCTCCAGACACAGGCACAAACAGTTGCTGCTCACCTGATGTCCAACTGGGTCACAGCAGCTGATCATTAAATTTACAACAAGAAACCCAGAAACAGGGCAGCTGCCCTCAGGACTTCCCTGGGTGAGAGGAGAACCCTCTCGACTAACAAAGACCACAGTTACCACTCAGGTCTATATCCCTGAGGTGAGTAACTCCTGAAAAAACACCAGCCATCCAGGGACTATACCCAAAAAGCTGAGAAGACATCCTTCAGGAAAAACCAGCTTTCTGCAAAGGGGATTCTCTCCACCACAGGATCCCCAGAAAACACCAGAAAGTAACCCCAAACACCTAAGATAGCACAATGGGTAGAGGCCAGCGTAAAAGCTCAAGCAACAAAAGACAGAGCAATATGGCATCTCCAGAACCCAGTTACCCAGGGGCAAGTAGCCCTGGACACCCCACCATAACTGAAATCCAAGAAGATGACCTAACAAGTATGCTCATGAAGATGATAACAGAGGAAACAAATAAGATTCGTAAGGGCATAGAGGAAGATAAACTCAAACAGAATATTGCCATCCGTAAAGAAATAGAGGAAGCTGCAGCCAAACAGTTTATGGCCTTTAGAAAGGAAATGCTTAAAACACTGAATGAAATAAAAGAAACAGAGTTGAAGGAACTAAAAGAAAAACAGGAAAGTACAATCATACAGGTGAAGGAAGTAAACAAAACAACTCAAGACCTGAAGATAGAATTGGAAAAATTAAAGAAAACACAAATGGAAGAAATAATGGAAAGGAAGAATATAGGGAAGAAAACAGGAACTACAGAGGTAAGCATAACCAACAGACTACAAGAGATGGAAGAAAGAATCTCAGGTGTAGAAGATACAATGGAAGAAATCGATGTATCTGTCAAAGAAAATGTTAAATCCGAAAAATTCCTGACACAGACCGTCCAAGAAACGCAAGACAATATGAAAAGACAAAACCTAAGAATAATAGGTATAGAGGAAAAAGAAGACTCCCTTCTCCAAGGCCCAGAAAATATTTTCAACAAAATCATTGAAGAAAATTTCCCCAAGCTAAAGGAGAGGCCAATTAGAATACATGAGGCCTACAGAACACCCAACAAATTTGACCAGAAAAGAAAATCCTCCCACCACATAATAATCAAAACAGTAAGTATACAGAACAAAGAAAAAATACTAAGAGCTGCAAGGGATAAAGGCCAAGTAACATATAATGGCAAACCCATTAGAATCACACCTGACTTTTCAACAGAGACTATGAAAGCCAGAAGGGCCTGGATGGATATCATGCAGACCCTAAGAGAACACAGATGTCAGCCAAGGCTACTATACCCCGCAAAACTCTCAGTCCTCATAGATGGAGAAAACAAGATATTCAATGACAAAAACAAATTTCAATAATACCTACAAACAAATCCAGCATTGCAGAAGACACTGGAAGGGAAAAAAAAAAGAAAGCTAGCTACATTCAAGAAAACACAGGAAATAAATAACCTCACTTCAGTAAAACAAAAAGCAACCAAGCACACAACCTGATGACCGCAGCCAACATCAAAATCAAGAGATCTAACAACCGCTGGTCATTAATCTCTCTCAACATCAATGGACTCAACTCTCCAATAAAAAGACACAGATTAACAGAATGGATATGTAAACAAAACCCAGCAATCTGTTGCATATAAGAAACACACCTAAGACACAAAGATAGACATTACCTGAGGGTAAAGGGTTGGAAGACGACTTTCCAAGCAAACGGACCCAAGAAGCAAGCAGGAGTAGCCATTCTAATATCTGATAAAATAGACTTTCAACCAAAATTAATAAAAAGAGATGGGGAAGGACACTTCATACTCATCAAGAGAAAATTCCACCAGGAAGACATCACAATCCTGAACATCTATGCCCCAAATACAAGGGCACCCACATTTGTAAAAGAAACATTGATAAAATTTAAAGCACATATAGATCCCCACACATTAATAGTGGGAGACTTCAACACCCCACTCTCAACAAAGGACAGGTCAACAAAACAGAAATTAAACAAAGAAACATTGTCTCTGACAGAGGTCATGAATCAAATGGACCTAACAGACATTTACAGAACTTTACACCCAAACACAAAAGAATTTACCTTCTTCTCAGCACCTCATGGAACCTTCTCCAAAATAGACCATATAGTGGGTCACAAAGCAAGCCTCAACAGATACAAGAAGATTGAAATAATCCCATGTATCTTGTCTGATCACCATGGAATAAAAAACAATAACAGAAATAGCAAAAAGCCTACACACACATGGAAACTGAACAACTTGTTACTAAATGACAGCTGGGTCAGGGAAGAAATAAAGAAAGAAATTAAAGTCTTTCTAGAAATCAATGAAAATGAAGACACAACATACCCGAACTTGTGGGACACAATGAAAGTAGTGCTAAGAGGAAAGTTCATAGCACTAAGTGCCTTCAAGAAGAAATTCGAGATAGCTCATTCAAGCACCCTACTGGCTCACTTAAAAACCCTAGAAAAAGAAGAAGCAGACACAACAAGAAGGAGTAGACGGCTGGAAATAATCAAACTCAGGGCTGAAATCAATCAATTGGAAACAAATAAAACAATTCAAAGAATCAATGAAACCAAGAGCTGGTTCTTTGAGAAAATCAACAAGATCGACAAACCCTTAGCCAGGCTAACTAAAAGGCAGAGAGACACCACCCAAATCAACAAAATCAGAAATGAAAAGGGGGATATAACTACAGACACTGAGGAAATCCAAACAATCATTAGGACTTACTTCAAAAGTCTATATGCCACAAAATTTGAAAATCTAAATGAAATGGACAATTTTCTTGATCGATTTGACTTACCAAAGCTGAATCAGGACCAGGTAAATCAAATAAATAGTCCTATATCCCCCAAAGAAATAGAAGTGGTCATCAAAAGTCTCCCATCCAAAAAAAGCCCAGGACCAGATGGCTTCAGCGCAGAATTCTACCAGACCTTCAAAGAAGAGCTAACACCCATTCTCTTCAAACTATTCCACAAAATAGAAACAGAAGGAATATTACCAAATTCATTCTATGAAGCCACAGTCACCTTGGTACCTAAACCTCACAAAGACTCAACAAAGAAAGAGAATTTCCGGCCAATCTCCCTTATGAACATTGATGCAAAAATACTTAATAAAATACTTGCAAACCGAATCCAAGAACACATCAAAGATATTATCCACTATGACCAAGTGGGCTTCATCCCAGGTATGCAGGGGTGGTTCAATATACGGAAATCCATCAATGTGATCCACCATATTAACAAACTGAAAGAAAAAAACCACATGATAATCTCCCTAGATGCTGAAAAAGCATTTGACAAAATCCAACATCCATTCATGTTCAAAGTATTGGAGAGATCAGGGATACAAGGCACATATCTAAACATAGTAAAGGCGATATACAGTAAGCCTATAGCCGACATCAAACTGAACGGAGAGAAACTTAAAGCAATCCCACTGAAATCAGGGACAAGACAAGGCTGCCCACTCTCTCCATATCTCTTCAACATAGTGCTGGAAGTCCTTGCTAGAGCAATAAGACAGTTGAAGGAGATCAAGGGGATACAAATTGGAAAGGAAGAAGTCAAATTATCACTATTTGCAGATGATATGATACTATACGTGAGTGACCCCAAAAACTCTACCAGGGAACTCCTACAGCTGATAAACACCTTCAGCAAAGTGGCCGGATACAAAATTAACTCAAAAAAATCAGTAGTCCTCCTGTATACAAAAGACAAAAGGGCTGAGAAAGAAATTAAGGAAACAACACCCTTCACAATAGCCACAAATGACATAAGGTACCTCGGAGTAACCCTAACCAAGGAAGTAAAAGACTTGTATGAAAAAAATTTCAAATCTCTGAAGAAAGAATTAGAAGAAGATATGAGAAGATGGAAAGATCTCCCATGCTCATGGCTTGGTAGGATTAACATAGTAAAAATGGCCATCTTACCAAAAGCAATCTACAGATTCAATGCAATGCCCATCAAATTACAAACACAATTCTTTACAGACCTGGAAAGAAAAATTCTCAACTTCATATGGAATAACAAGAAACCCAGAATTGCTAAAAAAAAATCCTCTACAATAAAAGATCTTCCGGAGGTATCTCCATCCCTGATCTTAAGTTGTACTATAGAGCAACAGTTTTAAAAACTGCATGGTACTGGCATAGAAACAGAATGGTGGATCAATGGAACCGAAGAGAGGACCCAGAAATAAACCCACACACTTATGGACACCTGATCTTTGACAAAGACGCCAAAACCATACAATGGAAAAAAGATATCATCTTCAACAAATGGTGCTGGTCTAACTGGATGTCTACATGTAGAAAAATGAAAATAGATCCATACTTGTCACCCTGCACAAAACTGAAGTCCAAGTGGATCAAAGACCTCAACATAAAACCAGACACATTAAATCGGCTTGAAAAAAAAGTGGGAAATACCCTAGAACTCATTGGTACAGGGGAAAACTTCCTGAACAGAACACCAACAGCACAGGCTCTAAGAGCAACAACCAATAAATGGGACCTCATGAAACTGAAAAGCTTCTGTAAAGCAAAGGACACTGTCATCAAAACAAAGCGACCACCTACAGATTGGGAAAGAATCTTCACCAACCCTTTATCTGACAGAGGACTCATATCCAGTATATATAAAGAACTAAAGAAGCTGAAAAGCAGCAAACCAAGTAATCCACTTAAAAAATGGGGAACAGAGCTAAACAGAGAATTCTCTGTAGAGGAATACCGAATGGCAGAGAAGCACTTAAAGAAATGCTCATCCTCACTAGCCATTAGGGAAATGCAAATCAAAACAACCCTGAGATTTCACCTTACACCCATGAGAATGGCCAAGATCAAAAACTCAAGTGACAACACATGCTGGAGAGGTTGTGGAGAAAGGGGAACCCTTCTCCACTGCTGGTGGGAATGTAAACTTGTACAACCACTCTGGAAATCAATCTGGCGCTTTCTCAGACAACTAGGAATAGCGCTTCCTCAAGATCCAGCCATACCACTACTGGGCATATATCCAAAAGAGGCTCAAGTACACAAAAAGGACATTTGATCAACCATGTTTGTAGCAGCTTTATTTGTAATAGCCAGAAGCTGGAAACAACCCAGATGCCCCTCAATTGAAGAATGGATGCAGAAATTGTGGTACATCTACACAATGGAATATTACTCAGCAATGAAAAATAAGGAAATCATGAAATTTGCAGGTAAATGGTGGGATCTGGAAAGGATCATCCTGAGTGAGTTGTCCCAGAAGCAAAAAGACACACATGGTATATACTCACTCATATAGACATACAACATAGGACAAACCCACTAAAACCTGTGCATCTAAAGAAACTAAGCAAGAGAGAGGACCCTAACTAAAATGTCCAATCCCTATCCGGAAAGGCAAAGAGGATGGACATCAGAAGAAGAAGAAAACAAGAAACAACCTAGGAACCAACCACAGAGGGCCTCTGAATGCCTCTGCCCTTCAGACTATCAAAGCAGATGCTGAGCCGGATGGGCAACTGTTGGGCAGGTGAACGGAATTTTAGGTAAGAACTGGGAAATAGTAAGAGCTGGAGAGGACAGGGTCTCCACAAGGAGAGCAACAGAACAAGAAAATTTGAACACAGGGAACTTCCCAGAGACTCATACTCCAACCAAGGACTATTCATGGAGATAACCCAGAACCCCTGCACAGATGTAGCCCAGGGCAGTTCAGAGTCCAAATGTGAAGAGGGACTGCCTCTGACATAATTTGATTGGCCTGCTCTTTGATCACCTCCCCCTGAGGTGGAGCAACCTTACCAGGCCATAGTAGAGGACAATGCAGCCACTTTTGATGTAAACTGATAGACTAAGATCAGAAAGGAGAGGAGAACCTCCCCTATCAGTGGACTTGGGGAGTGGCATGCAAGCAGAGGGAGGAGGGAAGGTGGGATTGGGAGGGGAGGAGGGAGGGGCTTATGGGGGGATGCAGAATGAATAAAGTGTAATTGATGAAAAATTTAAAAAAAAAGGGAAAAAAAGTTAGAATGTTTCAAAACAATTAAGCAAAGAACTCAGAAAAAGAGCAAAAGTACACAAGTAAAATCAAAAAAGAAGAAAGCAAGGAATAATTGAGTTAACAGAAGTTAATGAGAAAAAAATTATAGAAGTTATTGTATGTTGGTACATTAGAAAACTGACAAAAACAGAATACTGAGAAATAAAAGAAATAAAGTGTTGAGTTAAAGAGAAGAAGCAGGAAGAGTAGAAATTCTATAAACAGTATCTTCACATTTTAAAACTTTACCATTCTAAAAACATATTTTATCAAAATTTACTATAATTGCAAAACTTGAGGGTTATGTAGATATCTAAAAATAAATAATAAAAAATTTTCTGAGATGTTAACTGAGATGATTTTAGAAATTAACTTCATATGTCTTCAATAAATATAAATGCCTATCTCATAAATCTATTCAGAAGCTTGAAAAGCAGAAAAGCAACCCAACTGGGTCCCCAAAGTTAGCATAAGGACAGTTCCGAAGCCAGACAATACTGCTCATGAAAGTTTGGAATAAAAGATTCTGAAAAGTGTGTGAGTGAAAAAAGCCAAGAATATCTCTGACAATTTTGGAAAAGAAATGTAAATGTTTTTTATTTCCTTAGATGAAAAGATGAGATACGAACCATTCCCAAGACTTTCTAGTTCTTTTTGAATTCTCACACTGGCTGGTTCAACTCAGCTGTTCTGGCCTAAACTCCTCTCCAAATGACTGATTCAAACTGACTTTTGACTTCTGGCTTCTGCTTGGCCTCCAACTAATTCTGTGAATAAGTTTTTATGTTTTTCTTCTCAATTTATTCATTATATATACTGATGGACCCTCCCTTCCTCAACTCCCAGAAGTTCCACCCCCCCCCCTCTCAAGCTTCCCCCCATTCCCTTCCCCTAGTCTACTGAAAGGGGTAGTTCTCCACTATTGTCATCTGCTTATAGCTTGTTAAGTCTCATCAGGACTGCCTGAATCCTCTTCGTCTGTGGCCTGGCAAAACTGCATCAGGGTCTAGTGATTAGAGAGCAATCAGCTGAGTTCATGAGAGAGGCAGCCTCTGATTCCCTCACTCAGAGATCCACATGGACATTGAGCTGCCAATAGACCACATCTGAGCAGGGGTCTAGGTCATCTCTATGCATGGTTCTCCTATGGTGCATCAGTCTCTGCAGGACCCCCTGTACTCAGATCTTCCATTGGTCTCCCTGTGGAGCTCCTGTCCCTCAATGTTCCTCTAATCCCATCCCTCCCTTCCTCCATAAGACTCCCTATGCTCTGCCCAATATTTTGCCCTGAGTCTCAGCATCTGCTTTGATGCCCTGTTGCATGAATCCTTTCAGAGGACCTTCTGTAGTAGACTCCCATCCTTTCCCTCTCTTCCACAGCTTCTGGTATGTTATCCTGTTTGCCATTCTGAATGAGATTTAACCATCCTCCTTAGGGTCCTCCTTAATGTTTAGCTTCTTTAGATCTATAGATGGCTGTCTTATATTGTATGACTAGTATCTGCTTAATTAGCCTGTCTTTTGGTTTCTGAGTTACCTCACTCAGGATGATCTCTTCTTCTAGTTCCATTCATTTGCCTGAAAATTTTATGATTTCCAAGTTTTAATATTCTGGCTTCTTATTCTCTGGCTCATTCTGTCTTTACCTGTGTCTAGCTTGTTCACTCTGCACCCTGTCTCTATAAAATTATCCTAGTAAGAAATCCTCAGTAAAAATTCTCTTTCACATACAATAGAAGGTCTTTGGAAGTAATCTCTTGCCAGAACAGCCATGTTGCTAGATTGAAATTCTTCAACAAGAAAAATGGAAAGAAGGAAGAGTTGAGGGGAGGCAGTCAACGTATTATGAAATATAATAAAGAGAAGAGAAATTTGCTTTCATATAAATGGTATTTTTTACAGGCAGACAAATATTTTTAGTTAGTAAGAAAAGAAGAAGTGATTGTTTAATAAAATGTGGTCAATTTACCATCTGTGTGAAAAATGATGTCACATCTCACTGGGGATATGAAAATCAAGTAGAAGGCAATTATGTGCCTTTTCATACCATAAACACAATCAGCTCAAAACAACTGAAAGTAAAGAAGGGCTGAAACTTTAGAACCTTTAGAAGAAATTTTGGAAAATCACTTCATGGCCTTCATAAAGACTGCATCTTAAACCAACAATCAAAATACACAAAATAGACTAGAGCTAATTCAGGTTATTGACGTCTAAAGCTATATTGTTACAGGAGATTCCACAAACCTAGTTAAAAAGATACATTCAGCTTCAAGACTGAAGTCACTTTCCAAATACATAAAAAAATATATATAACAAGAATAAAATATTTAGACCATATAAAATACAACACATAAAATAGAAATGGACAATACATGTACTTTTATTGACAGTAAAATACCAGAAAGATGGGTCAGGGGGTGAAGGTACTTGCTGCCAAGCCTGAAAATCTGAGTTCAAATCTAAACTATGGAAAGAAGGAAGTCCTGTATTTTCTCCTTTGACTGCCATACACATGCTGCAGCGTGTGCGCACACACACACACACACACACACACACACACACTAAATAATGAAATGTATCCCTTCTTTTTATAAAAACCCAATTGTAAATAAATATCAGAACATATGACTTGTTTTTCTCTAATTCAAGTGGGAAAACAAGAGTGTGTGTTTCTTTGTTAATGACCATTATGGATATGACCTTTAAAGGTCATCTCTATTGTTCATTTCCCCCAGAAACTCCTTTCCTTCTATTGGAAAATCTCAATGGCAATGTGACAGAAATCTTTGAGGAACACTGGTCTAGAAGAAACATAAGCAGATATGTCTGTCATATTCTCTTAAAAACAAGAATCCATACCAAGATGGAAGGCCCAAAGAGGTTGATAGGTTTCTATCAATTTACTCAACATTTGAGCTCCACTGTATCTGAAACCTTTCCTTTGGCTGTAAAAGTACAGTGATTCTATGCCCACCCTTGCTCTGAATAATGGCACAGAGACCTTTATACTTATTAGGCACTATAGCTGGGCAGACACTCAACTATTGTAACCCAGCAGTGTTGGTCTGTCATATAACCCATTACCTGCCTTCTTAGTCTCTCCCTGGCTGCTCCTTCTTCATGGGTGTCCTGATGGTGACCTGCCCTCCCCAGCTTCCTCACCTTAATTAACTCTCCAGCCCAGCTATTGGCTGTTTAGTAATTTATTTCACCAATCTAAAGGTGGTGAAGAACAATGTTTACAACCTACCAAGAAAGAACCTACCAGGAGATGGTTCATAATAATAATTCCAAAGTCTGGACTCAAACCAGATCTCTGAGAACAGAAATTAGCATTTGAATACAGAGTGCACAAAACATCCTCAGACATTCAGCTTCGTGGTTTTTGTGTATGTTGCAAAACATTAGTGAGTTGCTTATGAGGATTTGTGTTACACAATGATGTCTTCATTGTAAAAAATATATGGCATATAAGAAAAAAAATGATGACTGTCATAAAAAGTCCTTTTATAAAGACCCCCAAAAGAAAGTTCTTTTGGGTTTATTACAAAGATACTTTTGCTTTATTTTTTTTTTCTAAATTAGATTTAAGACAAGGAAACTGTGTGGTCAAACAGGTCTTTGTTTGCTGTGGAGCAAAGCATGGCCACAATGCAGGCAATTTCATCAAGCACATTGTTCTGCTGCAAGAGCCTGAAGGTTTGCCCTGCTTCTGCCCTCTCCGGGCTGATTTTAAATTCTGCAGTGGTGTTTAGTTTATGTAACTTCCTTAGATGTCATTGAGCTTAAATACATAACAATAAGTACAAACATGACTAACTTTAGAGTGTAAGTGTACATGTCAGGTGTCCATTTCTATATATCAGCTATAGATGAAACTCTTTATAATTAACTATTTAGGGATGTTTAAATAAATTTCCTAATTTTCATTCAAAACTAAATGTTTCATTTTTCAATCTTATAGTAGCATTTTTTTAGTCAAGTGTACAAGGTAAAGGTCTTAAAGTCTTAAGTCATGAATTCAAGAGCTAACACTTGTACTGATAAACTCCTTATAAACCTTGACCACTCCATGGCACATTTGCTTTTGTCTGCAAAATTTGCCAACAATGACATTTTCAGCATTCTGCTAGGAAATGTATAAAGATCCATAGTTTAAGCCATAAAGTTACCTAAAAGCAAATTATAAAAAGCATCTTTGTTCTAACATGAAATCTTTTTTTGTTGTTTCTAAATTCAGCATTTATTGAGTAAGTAGCTTGAATGTTTTATCTTTTAACTGTTTAGCCTATCAATGGGCACATGGTAGTACAATAAGAAAGTCCCTGGATTTGATAACTGCCACTGAAAAACAGACAAACAACAATAACAAAACCAAAGCCCAAAGTAACAAAGCCCTTTCAGAACAACAACAACAAAACTAAAACAACCCTTCAAGGTATTTAATACATCTCTCAATCAATATAAACACATATACCTACTAATACAGGCAATGAGAGTGCATATGAAATAAAAAATGCAGTCTCTTTTTCTTTCGTCCTACCGTTGCATAAATCACCACAGGTTTGGAATGTTGTCTTTCTGACAGAGAGAATGAGGCTTCAAAGTCACATGTGTCTGTTTGTGTACAAGATTTACATCAACTCCATGTACTATGTAGGTTTTACATTTTTACTTCTAAATGGCTAGACATTTACTAGAAAAATAAGTTGAAGGATATATGGTACACAAAAACTGATCATTAGGGTTTTTTTCTCTTTTTTTAAATTTATTTTTTATATTAATCACAAGTTATTTACTCTGTATCCCAGCTGTAGCCCCCTTCTTCATTCCCTCCAATCCCACCCTTCCTCCCTCGTCTGCTCCCTCCTCCTTTCCAAGTCCACTAACAGGGGAGGAACTCCTCCCCCTCCATTTGACCCTAGCTTATCAAGCCTCTTCAGGACTGCCTGCAATCTCCTCTTCTGTGGCCTAGCAAGGCTGCTCTTCCCTCATGGGAGAGGAGTGGAAGAGCTCTCCATTGAGTTCATGTCAGAAATAGTCCCTGTCCCCCTTATTAGAGAACCCATTCAGACACTGAGCTACCACTAACATGAAATCTTAAATTGACATTTTGTTTCTATCATTTTGTAGCTCCAAGTTTTTAGATTTGTCTTAAGTTCTAAAGTCTGAAAACAGAAGTGATGGACCATACACGATGGCATACACCTTTGATCCAGCACATGAGAATCAACCCACCTCCACAGGTAAAATAAAATGCAGACGGCAAGAAATATCCGGACCTAATTTATATGCATCAATAAAATAACATTATATGGATTAAACAGGTTATATTTAGGAACACACACACATATATATACATACACATCATATATGGGTATACATACACATATATGTATAAATATATGCATACAATAAAAATGAAAAAGATGTTATGAATTTGAGGGAAAATGGGGAGGGATGTATGGAAAGACTTGGAGGAAGGAAAGGAAAGGAAGAAATGTAATTAAATTATAATCTCAAAAATAAAAAGCAATGTAAAAAGTATAATAAAATACCTAAGAAAGGACAAAATAAATTAATAAATAAAATTGTCTAAAGTCACATTTGTAGGTAAAATTAGTTTCTGGAATTTTTCTACTATACTGATTATTAATACATCATCTAATTTTTCAAATAATTTAAAAATAAATCTTCTGAAAAAAGAATTCTAGTATGCAAACAATGCTGGCATCTACACAGAGCATAGGGGCCATCTGCATTGAAAAAAGTCCCTGTACAAATATTTCCCTTTCCTCATGTTTCCTTTCAGGAAGATACTTTATCTTCCTGTATATCATCCAGTGTAATTTATCCACTGATATGACAAATATAAGTTTTTAGCACACATATGTTTCTGACTTTATATCCTTCTTAGTATGTGCTGACACTATCCTAGTACTAGATACATAGTACACAACAGGAGAAAATCTTGCTCTCATGGAATTTACATTATACTAAAGTCTGTTAATAAAAATATGTGTGTGAAAAAATATGTAATAACAAGGTGATAAGAGAAATATCAAAGAAGAATAAGAAACAGAGTTGTGTATGTTTGTGTTAAAACATATATTAGTTGAAGTAAATATGAAAGAAATCTGATCAAATATTTGAGCAGTCTCCTAAGAAAAAGTAATAGACAAGCAATATGGATCAAGACTGTATGTACATTGCATCTATGAGAACAAATAGGTGAGAAATACTAAAAGAAAGGCCTTAAAATTTTCAAATAACAGTAGGAAAATCCATGAGATAAAGCATAATGGCAAAAATGAGCATTGGTAGAAGGTCGTCAGGCACACAATGGTAGAAGAGTTTGCATGGGCTTGGTGGGGTTGTGGACATTAGGAGAATTCAGACAGATGACACAGAATGGTTTCAAATAAGTTCTTTGTATATTGGAAATTGACTATCAAAATGCATAAAAAAGTGTCAGTGGAGTGCTCAGCCACAAATGCAATATCTAATCTGCATTCCCCAACCCATGAAAGGCTTCTAACCATCACAGAAGAGGAAGCAGAAGGAGCCTAAGAACCATAGGTCAGGGAAGAGTCTTCTGGATGCTACAGGACCACTGAACTCATGAGCACAGCAGTCCAAGTTACCTGCATGAGACCTGCTCAAGAATAAACCAGTCAACTCTTTAGCACAGAAGGGGAGGAGCTTAATAGCCCTAACCATAACTGGAGAGCCATTGATAGTTGGCTTCTAAGATAAAGGAAGACTAATTTCTTTAAGAATGTAGGTCCTGGAAGTCACGTGCGCTTTGCCGGGTGTCCCCATACCCTGGAGAATAGGAGAAATACAAATTGGGAGAAGCTATAGGCACCTGGAACCACCTCTCAGGCATGAAAGAGAAAGATAATCAGAGATGGGGAGATTGTGTAGGGAGGTGCCAGAGACATGAGACTGTATCTGTGTTACCCATGACCTCCATGTGGGTCCATAGGCATTAGCAAGAATTCCAAGATGTATTAATGACCCTGGGGAAATATCACAGATCTGGGTCTGTGGAGAGAAATTTTAGTGAACTTTCTGTGTATTTAATTAAAAATGAAAGAGAGCATGGGCTTCTGTTGTGGTTGACTTAGTGCAAACCATAGAGACAAGACAGAATTAGCCATATTATCTCATTGTCACCAAAAAATCCAGATGTTATTTAGGTAGAAGAGGAAATCAAAAAACTGAGATTTTAAAAGATGATTGTCTTAAGTGGCTTAGAGGCCACTGACAAGTTTTCACATCTCTCTCCTATCTTTTTGGTGTGGGAAGTCTTAAGAGAGCTTCTGGATTGAACACTGCAATGGCACCTTATAAATGTGACTGTGCTACAGCCCAGAATTTGGAAAGCCAATTTCGTATGTCATTTACAAGCTATCTGTGCTATATATTGCAATGAGTCTTCTTACTTTGTATAGTCAGTTATGTAACTAACAGAATAAATTTTAAAGTTTGGAGATTGTTTGCTATCATTTTGACTTCATAATATGTTCAAACTTGGTTGCTCAAATATTTCACTATGCAGCCAAGTCACACACCTGCCACCAGACAGAAGAATGCTGAGTTGAGTTATTTGTGAAAGTGCCTCCTGCTCTCACACTCTCCTTGGGGTTACTGAACCAGTTCACTAAAAGCTTACTTATCCTATGAGTAATTTTTAAAGTTTCACAACTGAACCACTCTTGAAACTTCCTATCTATATATTCAAAAATCAAAATGCTGAGCCTCAGATTGACTGTGTAAATTATCCGTTTTCTCCCTGCCATTTATGCTCAAAGCAGATTTTATCTTGAACACAATTCTTATTTGTATAAACTCAGAAAACAGCCTAATGTATTATTATATCTATTTTTTATACATCTGTCTCCCACTCGTCCTGTAGTTGTTATAACTGTATCTTCACAAGGTCTTTCTGTGTCATAAAGTATATAAGCATGTGAAAACTAACATTTGCTGGGAGACAACGAGCAATTGAGAAAAAAAAATAAGTGGAAGTCACAATCATAGGACACGCTTTTCAGCTGTGGTTCAGACAGCTTAGAAATGCTTATTCCGCTCATTGTACATCTCCTTTTATGACCACCTTCTTCTTCTGATTGCCTCCAGGGTTATCTGCTGTTTGGGAGGTATTCAAAGTCAGGACAGCTCAGAATCCTGTCATACACTTTATCCAGTGCCCTTATTTTATCTTCCACAGCTTCTTCTCAGGCTGCACTGGGTCCTCACAGAACATTAAGCAAAGGTTTGGGTACCTTCTGGCATTGCTTTCACTCTTATCCTGAACACAGGTAATGTGAACCCCAAGGAGCCACATCTTATGTGAACCACATCTTATGTGGTGTGGTTTTCCTGTAATATCCAAGACAATATTATGCCCCCTGTGGGAAGCAAAAGAAAGCACCCTTAGAAAGTACCAATGCTCTAGTTTGTTATGTTGAGACTGTTATTCATTTAACGGAATGTAATTAGAAAATTAATTATATTTCATAGATATAAGGAAAATCATATATTTCTAAACATTCTAGTTTAATTTTGGAATCTTATCCTTGCACCCAATTTTAACAACTTAACTTTCCAGTGTCTCACATTTAAATAATACAGTTTAACCATATTTTCTAAAGTTTTTATGACATTTTTAAAGCAGCATAAATAATGAAAAGTAAGCCTAATTTCATGTTAGATACCTTCTATGGAGATTTGTGGAGCTCTGTCTTTTTTTTTTTTTAATTAAGGCGATTTCCAGCAGTCATTTCTGACTTCTGTGGCATCTCTCTGCAAATCCTACCCACTTTCCTGCTGCACCGAGGTTCATTTGTGTCATTCAAATCTTTGCTCCTTAAATATCCACTTATAAATTTATTATGGCAATACATTCATATCTTTACATTTAATCTGAAACTTCGATAACAAGCAGGAGATGGAATAGATGAGTAGCAGACACGCTTGACGAAGTTAAAATGCTCTGCTGTCAGACCAGTGTGAGCTATTACACCGACAGAAGAGCGTTTTAATTTTGTCCAGTCCTTCCTGCCCCATCCCCCTGTCATTGCTCCGCTCTGGATTGCTGTGAGACCTTTGATAAAAGATCCAGAGTTTAAGTGTCCAACATCCTCATGAAAATGTGTTGAGGGTTTTTTAAAATCACGGCTTTTGAATGACACAGATGAACTTCGCTGCTGTGCTGCTACAGTGGGGATTTATCATTTCGTTAATTAAGAAGGGTTTTCCAATAGTAACTCCAGAAATTGCCTCTGGAATATCATTAATTAACAATCCTGCTTCAATCATGGAAAGGAGAGAATAGGCTAAGCAAAACTGATAAGAGGATTAAGTATGAAAATACACATACACACACAGAAATGGATACATTCACATGCACACACATACCCCCCCACACAAATGCATACACGCAGACACAACAAACACACATGGATACACACACACACACATGCACATATACACAAACAGAGGCATACACAAGCTCACACACACACACACAAACATGGAATTCACAAAGCAAACTTAGAAAAGGGGAAAGTAATTACTTAAATCAGGTATTATCAGACCAACAAAGAAATAACAAATAAATGCAATTTGCAGCATAGAAGCTATCTTGGTTCTCTGGCCATGTGTCAGTTTCTAAATAAAGTCAACAGTTGGGAAACTCTTTTTCTAAACTAAATTATTTACCGTGTTGTTTAGAATTTGAGAGGTGTTTTATTGTTTGTCTTTTCTTTTTTCTATGATGACTGTTTCCTTTCTAGGGAAAAAGAAAGTAAGTCCCCCTCCCCACACCTAGTTTTCTTATTTGTTGAGTATCCAGGTAACAAACTACTTAGAATCAGCCAAACAAAACTTGATAATTGGCCCCTATCCCCATCTGAGCCACAGAAGAATGTAACCATAGCAACCTGTCGTTTAGCACAGACCATCTCATGCACCTTTCAGAATTTAAGTCTGTGAGAATCTCCATTCCTAAGTAGAATTATCGTGCTGGAAACATTTTGTTCTTTACTGTAAGGCAAGGCTGAAGCCAGGCGCTCAGCTAGTTCTCAGCAAGGTTTTCAGGTAAAGAGGTTCGGGCACCATGAGAGATGCAAACATACGTTGATCTAACATGTTTTTTTTTTTTTTGTTTTGTTTTGTTTTGTTTTGTTTTTCTAGAAAGGCTGGGACAGGAGAGAAATCTGTGAAGTGCAATCATTAGTGCTATGGTGACTAACAGTGGCTTGCACTGAAATCTAAGTGTCCTGAGTAACAACCTTTGGCATAGAGCAAATGGCACATCCTGATACATCCTTTCTCTATGTTACAGAAGCTGAGTTTTGCAATCACCTGGTAAATATTTTTTGATATCAATTTGGCAATTAAACTTTATCAGAAGATCACCTCTGTGGATTTTACAATGCATCAGAAAAGTGGAGAGGTCACTAAACTCACTAGGAATTATCAGAGAGAATAAAAGAATTTTTTTCCCCAAATTGGTAAAAGTTTGAAAAGTTGGTCTTTATTTAAGAGAGTTCTATCTTTTAACCATTAAAATACTGATAGTTCTAGTTTAAAACTATAACCAGTTTTACTTAGAGCAACAAAATCAATTTCCACTACTATAACTTTATAGAAATGAGCATAAAAACAAACACTGATGAGTGAATAGCTCAGGTTGTGAGCTTAACAGGAAGGAATTAAGTTCTGTAAGAGGTGCTGTCCTGTCTTTATAGTCTCTACATCAAGGGGCTTTAATAGGTATCTAAAGGAAATCAAGGACAGATTTTTGTCCTTGACAGTTAACATGCTGTAAGATATGTATTTCTATCTTGCTGCTATACAGAGAGCTTGTGAACTGTGGCTAACACTTTTATCTGTATACAGGGTTGAAACCACAGTGATAATTCTGTAACTCCTGTTGAAGCCAACAAACGGGTGCTGAGCACCTAGTGTGTGAAAGGAGCTCTGCAGAGAGCAGAGGGCCATGCTGAGGAACAACACATGGCTCACTAAGAAACTGACACTGCTTCCTTTGAGAATCCATCTCCAGTGTTGCAGGATTTTTTTTTTCATATTTTTATGTATTCTCTGATAATTTTGTACATGTCTATGGCATATTTGACCATGTTCACTCTCCATTCTCCTCTTATCCTTCTCCCATTCCATCTTTCTTTTTAATTATACTTTATTTACTTTGTTATCCCCCCTCTAGTTCCCTTCCTCCTCCCCTCCCAATCCTTCCCTTCCTCCCCTTTCTCCACACACTCCCCTCCCCAAGTTCACTGGTAGGGGACTGTTTCTTTTTCTTCCTTCTGATCCTAGTCTGTTAGGTCTCATTAGGAGTGGCTGCATTGTCTTCCTTTGTGGCCTGGTAAGGCTGCTCCCCACTCAGGGGGAAATGATCAAAGAGCAGGCCAATCAGTTCATGTCAGAAGCAGTCCCTGTTCCCATTACCCTGAACCCATTTGGACACTGAAATGCCATGGGCTACGTCTGTGCAGGGGTTCTAGGTTATCTCCATGCATGGTACTTGGTTGGAGTATGAGTCTCAGAAAAGAACCCTGTGTTCAATTTTTTTTTGGTTCTGTTGCTCTCCTTATGGACCTCCTGTCCTCTCCAGATCTAATTATTATTAGACAAACCCTTAGCCAAACTAACTAAACAGCAAAGAGACACTATCAGAAATGAAATCAGCAAAATCAGAAATGAAAGGGGGGGCATAACAACAGACACTGAGGAAATCTAAACAATCATTAGGACTTACTTCAAAAGTCTATATGCCACAAAATTTGAAAATCTAAATGAAATGGACAATTTCTTGATCGATTTGACTTACCAAAGCTGAATCAAGACCAGGTAAATCAATTAAATAGTCCTATATCCACTAAGGAAATAGAAACGGTCATCAAAAGTCTCCTATCCAAAAAAAGCCCAGGACCAGATGTTTCTACCAGACTTTCAAAGAAGAGCTAACTCCAATTCTCTTCAAACTATTCCACAAAATAGAAACAGGAGGAACATTACCAAACTCATTCTATGAAGACACAGTCACCTTGGTACCTAAACCTCACAAAGACCCAACAAAGAAAGAGAATTTCAGGGAAATCTCCCTTATGAACATTGCTGCAAAAATACTCAACAAAATACTTGCAAACTGAATACAAAAATACATCAAAGATATCATCCACTATGACCAAGTAGGCTTCATCCCAGGTATGCATGGGTGGTTCAGTATACGAGAATCCATCAATGTGATCCACTATATTAAAAAACTGAAAGAAAAAAACCACATGATAATCTCCTTAGATGCTGAAAAAGCATTTGACAAAATCCAACATCCATTCATGTTTAAAGTATTGGAGAGATCAGGGATACAAGGCACATCCCTAAACATCGTAAAGGCAATATACAGCAAGCCTATAGCCAACATCAAACTAAAATGGAGAGAAACTTAAAGCAATCCCACTGAAGTCAAGGACAAGGCAAGGCTGCCACTCTCTCCATATCTCTTCAACATAGTTCTGGAAGTCCTTGCTAGAGCAATGAAACAGTTGAAGGAGATAAAGGGGATACAAATTGGAAAGGAAGAAGTCGATGTATCATTATTTGCAGATGATATGATAGTATCCCTGAGTGACCCCAAAAATTCTACAAGAGAACTCCTACAGCTGATAAACACCTTTAGCAAAGTGGCAGGTTACAAAATTAACTCAAAAAAAAAAAAAAAACTCAGTAGCCCTCCTGTATACAAAAGACAAAAGGGCTGAGAAAGAAATTGAGGAAACAACACCCTTCACAATAGCCACAAAAGACATAAAGTACCTTGGTGTAACCCTAACCAAGCAAGTCAAAGACTTGTATGAAAAAAAATTTCAAGTCTCTGAAGAAAGAATTAGAAGAAGATATCAGAAGATGGAAAGATCTACCATGCTCATGGCTTGGCAAGATTAATATAGTAAAAATGGCCATCTTACCAAAAGCAATCTACAGATTCAATGCAATACCCATCAAATTACCAACACAATTCCTTACAGACCTGGAAAGAAAAATTCTCAACTTCATATGGCACAACAAGAAACCCAGAATTGCTAAAACAATCCTTTACAATAAAAGATCTTCTGGAGGTATCTCCATCCCTGATCTCAAGCTGTACTATAGAGCAACAGTAATAAAAACTGCATGGTACCGGCATAGAAACAGACTGGTGGATCAATGGAACCGAATAGAAGACCCAGAAATAAACCCACACACTTATGGACACCTGATTTTTGACAAAGATGCCAAAACCATACAATGGAAAAAAAGATAGCATCTTCAACAAATGGTGCTGGTCTAACTGGATGTCTACATGTAGAAAAATGCAAATGGATCCAGGATTTTAAACTCATCAAATTATTTCTCTTTAAAAGTCATTCTAATACATTATGAGCCTCTAGACTTCTTTAGATGAATCTCCTTAACTATGCTCTGCTGTAGTTGAAGCATTTTATTACTTGGTCCTCATTGACCTAAGAGGAACTCTTTTTTTAAGAAAAGCAGTGAGGCAAAGCTGACTGACAGTCATTGAATACTGAAAGACACAAGAATGATGTGCCAAGACAACATAGTTGATTTGACATGAGACTGTGTTTCCCCACTGCAGGCCCTCTCTCAACCCCTTCCAGTCCCACTAACCCTCCCTTTTCTCACCCTTTCTCTAGTCTCTTGATAGGGGAGAACCTCCTCCCCTTCTATCTGACCCTAGTTTATCAGGGTTCATCAAGGCTGGCTGCATCATATAGCTGGATTTTAAGGTAGCACTATTCCTAAGTATCTGAGAAAGCACCACATTGATTTCCAAAGTGATTGTACAAGTTTACATTCCCACCAGCTATGGAAGAAGGTTCCCCTTTCTCCACATCCTCTCCAGCATGCATCATCCCTTGAGTTTTTCCCTTAGCCATTCTGATTTTGATTTGCATTTCCCAAATGACTAAGGATGTTGAGCATTTCTTTTAAGTGTTTCTTTCTCTGCCATTCAATATTCCTCTAGTGAGAATTCTCAGTTACACTCTGTACCCCATTTTTTAATTGTATTACTTGGTTTGTTGGTGTTTTAACCTCTTCATTTCTTTATATATTCTGTATATTAGACCTCTGTCAGATGTAGGCTTGGTGAAAATCTTTTCACAGTCTGTAGGCTGTGATTTTGTTCTGATGACAGTGTCCTTTGCTTTACAGAAACTTTTCAGTTTCATGAGATCCCATTTATTAATTGTTGATCTTAGAGCCTGTGCTATTGGTGTTCAGTTCAGGAAGTTGTCTCCGTGCCAATGAGATCAAGGCTCCTCCACACTTTTCCTTCTCACAGATTTAGTGTGTCTGGTTTTATGTTGAGGTCTTTGATCCACTTGGACTTTAGTTTTGTGCAGGGTGGTAAATTTGGCTCTATTTGCATTTTTCTTCATGGAGACATC
This sequence comes from Meriones unguiculatus, assembly GCF_030254825.1. NCBI lineage: Eukaryota > Metazoa > Chordata > Mammalia > Rodentia > Muridae > Meriones > Meriones unguiculatus. Next base: position 34,319,798 of record NC_083353.1, on the reverse strand, counting down.
CAGATAGACCAGCACTATTTGTTGAAGATGTTATCTTTTTTCCATTTTATGGTTTTAACCTCTTTGTCAAAAATCAAGTTTCTGTAGGTGTGTGGGTTTATTGCTGGACCTTCAGTTCAGTTGTATTGACCCACCCCACAGTCTGTTTCTATGCCACTACCATACAGTTTTTATTACTATTACTCTAGAGTACAGTTTGAGATCAGGAATGGAGATACCTCCAGAACTCTGTAATTGTACAGGGTAGTTTTAGCCAATCTGGGTTTTTTTGGTTTTCCATATAAAATTGAGAATTGTTCTTTCAAGCTCAGTAGAGAATCGTGTTGAAATTTTGATGGGAATTGCATTAAATCTATAGACTGCTTTTGGTAGGATGGCCATTTTCACTATGTTAATTCTACTGATCCATGAGCATGGGAGATCTTTCCGTTGTCTGATATCTCCTTCGATTTCTTTCTTCAGAGACTTGAAGCCTTTTTTTATATACAGGTCATTCACTTACTTGGTTAGAGTTACACCAAGGTACTTTATGTTATTTGTGGCTATAGTGAAGGGTTTTGTTTCCCTAATTTCTTTCTCAGCCTGTTTGTCACTTGTATACAGGAGAGCTTCATATTTTTTAGAGTTAATTTTGTATCCTGCCATTTTGCTGAAGGTGTTTATTAGCCGAAGGAGTTCTTGGTAAAATTTTTGGTGTCACTTATTTATGCTATCTGGTAATAGTGATATTTTGACTTCTTATTTTCCCATTTGTATCCACTTGATTTCCTTTAGCTGTTTTATTACTGAAGCTTGGACTTCAAGTACTATATGAAAGAGATAGGGAAAAAGTGGGTACTCTTGCTTTGTCCCTGATTTGAGTGGGATTGAATTAATTTTCCCTATTTAGTTTGATGTTGGCTGTAGACTTGTTGTACATTGCTTTTAAAAAGGATCTAAGATCACCAATCAATAAATGAGACCTCATGAAACTGAAAAGATTCTGTTAAGCAAAATAGACTGTCAACAAAACCAAACAACAGCCTACAGACTGGGAAAGGATCTTCACCAACCTTATATCTGACAGAGGGCTAATATCCAGAATATATACAGAACTCAAGAAGTTAAACACCAACAAACCAAGTAATCCAATTAAAAAATGAGTACAGAGCAAAACAGAAAATTCTCAATAGAGGAATATCAAATCACAGAGAAACATTTAAAGAAATGTTCAACATCTTTAGCCATCAGGAAAAATGGAAATCAAAATGGCTCTGAGATTTCACCTCACACCCATCAGAATGGCTAAGATAAAAAACTCAAGGGGGGGGCTATTTCAAAAAGTAGAAGAAAAACACTTCAGAATTCGACCAATATTTATATCCAAAAATATTCTTCTCACTGTCATGTGTAGTAAAATATAATAAACATTTAACATTAGGGATTTGTAGTTGTATTGGATTAGGCAATTTGTCAGAATGAATGAATGAGATGAATCTCCTAAGAGATTTACTTAAACATCTCTGTAACATTATGATATAAAACTTTAAACATACTTTTTTCAAAGAGGTTTCCTATAAGGGGAGCAGGAGCATTCTCTGGCATGAACTCTGTTGCCTGTTCTTTGATCACCTTCCCCTGGTAAGGTGTCCTTAGTAGGGTACAGAGAAAGAGGATCCAGACAGTCCTGATGAGATCTGATAGCCTAGGGCCAGATAGTAGGGGAGAAACAACTCCTCTATCAGTGGACTAGGGGAGGGACAGGGGAGAAAGAGGGAAAATGATGGGACCAGGAGGAGATGAGGGAGAAGGCTACAGCAGGAATATAAAGTGAATAAATTGTAATAAACAATAATAATTTAAAAGTTAAAAAAACAATTTTAAAAAACTTGAAATTAAATCTATCTGTGTACAATAAAAATGGGAGGCTGAAAGAAAGTGTGCCAAAGTGATTTGAGATGACTAAAAAGTGTTGTAATGTTCCATTTGTATTTAAAATTCCTAACTTGAAGCCAGAAAAAAAAATATATATATATATATGTTAACTTTCAGTGCAATAGCAAAATCATTAAGATAGCAGTGCTCTAGTAATTTATACAGTATCTCAAGTGCTCAGTCCTAAACACACATGTAACATTAAATAGACCAGGTAGGCTGTGTGTGTGGTGGCGGTGCTCATATATGTACATGTAACAATAATAATTAAAGGCAAGGTTTAAAAGGGCAGTGTAGGGGACCCCGTAGCCATTGGGGGGGAGAGGAGGCTTGCAAATATTGTAAATACATAGTCACATATACATGTATTCATACATGAAATTCTCAAATCATTTAGATTAATTCTACCAGTACTACTAATAAAAGTCAAAGTAAAGCAGCTAGCACTCAATGATATTTCGTTGTATCCTTTACTCCCAAATTTTACATTCTCTTTAGATTCAAAATCTTCTAATTTAAGTTTGTATTAACATGAAACTATTTGTTTTTGTTGTTTTTGCATTTGCTTTTATAAGATAGCATTAAAATAAAAGATATTGAACTAGCTTCTCAAGAGGCAGAGAACTTTACCTGGATCTTGAAATGCCGGGTTGCCTAAGAAATGATAACAACTTAAAACCAGTGAGTACCAGAATGACTAAAGAGTTTGCTCTGTGAATTAGAATAGTTTCCAATTTGGTACAGTATTCCCTTTGTAAAGATAAAAATATAGCTACTTGTATAAAGCAAAATTTTCAGCAGTTGGATGCTAACCTTGGGGTCTGAGTTTTAGTTTTAAATCATACTACAGATCAGCCTAGGCCTTAGAAGCTAAGACAGACAATGGAAGAGAATTTGGCAGTTGCTGAGTCCTAGGACTAGAAACAGCACTGAAATTTATCATGAAAGCATGCAATGACAAACTTGCTGCTTCATTCATTGCAGGGATAGAGAGTAACATGGAGACCCCTAAGCATCAACAGTATTTTGTTAAAATTAGCACATAAAATGATGAGAGTAGGAGTGATTTAAGCATTTTAGAGGCCACGAGTTCTAGTGTCTTCAGTGTTGTAGCAGGACACAGACACAGCATTATTTAGCATGAAAATAATCTCTCATTTTAATGTTTGGTTTGCTAATACATACCACAGAGAGAGTAAGTTCAAACACTATTGAGATACAGAATTATGAATCCAGAATAAAATAAAGAGAAATTTTCATATGACTCAAACAAAGCTTTGAGCCAGTGAAGAGAAGAGAAAAAAAAAAATCCACCAATCTAGTCTGCCAGGGTCCAGCAGAAGTTGTTAGCAATTACTCATTCTTAGTGTCACTTTGCGAACAGACTTATATCGATCTTTGGGAATTCAACGGAAGTATAAATAGAAGTTCTGTAAGGAGGAGGCCTATCAATATGGAAGTGCAAGTCAAAACCATGAGTCATAGTTGATCCAGGGAAGAACACAGAACAGAACGAGAAAGTCGAAGTATTGGACTGTAAGGATGCTCACATACATAAGAAAGCATTAATTCTAGAACACAGTACTTTACAATATAGAAAACATTGAGATATAAGGCCAAATTCATACTTCAGGTCACTTATAGATAATTTATACTTGAACTCTAGAGCAAAAACTCCAGAGGGAAACAAAGACAAATAGTTTTTATCAGAATTCTGAGTGTGTTCTTTGCTGACAGATAAGAACCCCATCAAAATCATCTGGCCTATGACTACATGTCACTGATAGGATTTGCTAAGAAAACAAAAATTCTCTGGGGAAAACAAAAGCCAAATTATTTTTCATATTCTGATTGAATTACAAATCCAAATCATTCAGATTAAAGAATAAGTTTACCTGGGAAGCAGCTGAATTAACTTGTAACTGAGACTGAAGTCTGCAATTCTCCATTAAAGACATCATGCATGTAAACACAAAGATCTCTAAAATAATGATCACTTTAAATTTTACATTCTTCTGTATGTCTTTTAGTCACATGGTGAGTACAGTGTCTGCTTTCCTTTTCGATGTTTTTTTTCTTTCTTGATTTCAAAATGATATGCTAACCACCTTCTCATAGTATCTCATTTATGAGTTCTTAAGTACAAATTTGCTTTCACTTAAATTAAATCAAGTATGTTCTTTCTTATGGCCAAATCCTCCAGCAGGCCTAGTTAAGTAGAGACTGGACCAACTTACTAAATTTCAAAAGCATTTACTGGAAATTAGTAGGTGTGTCATGTAACAAGGTGGCAGTAACTCAATGCACATAAAAAGGTAAGACATGGTGACACTAATTCTTTTCTCTAATGTAGTAGGCAAAAATTCTAGGTTTTTCATTTTTAAGTATATTTATGTATTGATTTTACATCCTGATTGCAGACCCCTCCTCCTCTGCTCCTAATACCCCTACCTTGCACACCATTCTCCATTCTCCCCTATCTTCCTCAGAGAAGGGGGAGGTCCCCCATAGGTACAACTCTCCCTGGCACATTAACTCAGTGTAGAACATCCTCTCCCACTGAGGTCAAACAAAGAAGCCTGGTTAGGAGGACAGGATTCAAAGGGAGACAACAGAGTCAGAGAAGGACCCTGCTCCAGTACTTGGGCCATCCATACGAAGACCAAGCTGCACATCTCCTATATGCAGGGGTCCTAGTACCAGTCCATGCCTGCTGTTTGGTTGTGGTTCAGTCTCTATGAGTCTTTCTGGGCCCAGGTTAGTTGACTCTGTAACTTTTTCTGAGGAGCCCTTGACTCCTCCTGCTCCCTCAATTTTTCCACCAACTCTTCCATGGGACTCTCTGAGCTCTGTCTAATATTTAGCTGTGGGGCTTTTCCTCTGTTTCCATCAGCTGCTGTCTACAGGACTTATTTCCAAAGAGCTCAGTATAGAAAAGGGTAGGAACCCAAATTTGTCTTACCTACAAGATATTCAGGGGAAAATATGGAATAAAGGTTGAGGGAATGGCCAACCAAAGACTGGCCCTATTTGAGACCCATGGCATGGGAATGATCCATCCTTGGCACTATTAATGTTACTCTGCTAGACTTACAGACAGGAGCCTAGCATAACTCCTTTGAAAAATTCTAGTTTTAAATTTAACAATTGCCCATGGACAAAAATGTTTTATTTCCTCAGATGGGAATGATAGAAGAGTTGTACCTAAGCTTTACTAATAAATGACTTGTGCTGAGCCCAGACCATTTCTATCCATCCCTGGACCTAGGCCTGAAAGCTTCTAGCCTCCATACAATCTAATCTTCTACAAGCTAAGGCCTTGAAGACTTCAGCGCCTAGCCTCCATCTGCTAACCTACACTTAGAATGTTGTCAGCCTCAGAGATTTACTGTTAAATAAAATCATCTTATGTAGTTCTTTCTGAAATCTGGCTAACTGGATCAACTCAGCTATTCTGGCTCAAAACTCCTCTCCAAGCTGACTAATACAAACTGGCTGTTCTCAGAATCTCACTGAATTTCTACTAGGAAAAACTGTCTCTGAAATCCAAGAACTAAATTGCAAAACCTCAACTGAGCTGCACTGAGTTGTACTGTACTTCTGAGCTCTATTGTAATGTCTCACAAAGTATTGCATACCTGTTCTGTATTCTTCTCTGCTGTGGTGTACTATCTATCTGACCCTCCCTCTCTGCACTGCTCTTAAGTGCTCTCTCTCTCTCTCTCTCTCTCTCTCTCTCTCTCTCAAAGAGTTGGCATATCCTATCTCTGACCCAGATTTATTCTGTCTCTGATTAATCACTTTGTCCATCTCCCCACCTCCTTAGATGTCACTGTTTGAAATTAAAAGTCTTGGGCCAGATGGATTCAGTGCAGAATTCTACCAGACCTTCAAAGAAGTGCTAACTCCAATTCTTTCCAAACTATTCCACAAAATAGAAACAGAAGGAAGATTACCAAACTCATTCTATGAAACCACAGTCACGTTAATACCTAAACCATACAAAGACCCAACAAAAAAAAAAAGAGAATGTCAGACCTATCCCTCTTATGAACATTGTGGCAAAAATACTCAATAAAATACTTGCAATCCAAATCCAAGAACACATCAAAGATATCATCCACCACGATCAAGTAGGCTTCATTCCAGGCATGCAAGGGAAGTTCAACATATGGAAATCCATCAATGTAATCCACCACATATACAAACTGGAGGAGAAACACCACATGATCATCTCTTTAGATGCTGAAAAAGCATTTGACAAAGTCCAACACCCATTCATGTTTAAAGTCTTGGAGAGATCAGGAATACAAGGCACATACCTAAACATAGTAAAGGCAATATACAGCAAGCTTATGGCCAACATCAAACTCAATGGAGAGAAACTTAAATCAATCCCACTAAAATCAGGGACAAGGCAAGGCTGCCCACTCTCTCCATATCTCTTCAACATAGTACTTGAAGTCCTAGCCAGAGCAATAAGACAACTAAAGGAGATCAAGGGGATACAAATCAGAAAGGAAGAGGTCAAAGTGTCACTATTCGCAGATGATATGATAGCATACATGAGGGACGCCAAAAATTCAACTGGAGAACTCCTTCAGCTGATAAACACCTTCAGCAAAGTGGCAGGATACAAAATTAACTCAAAAAAATCAGAGGCCCTCATGTATACCAAAGACAAAAGAACCAAGAAAAAAATTAGGGAAACAACACCCTTCACAATAGCCACTAATAACACAAAGTACCTTGGGGTGACACTAACCAAGCAAGTGAAAGACCTGTTTGAGAAAAACTTCAAGTCTCTGAAGAAAGAAATTGAAGAAGACATCAGAAGATGGATAGATCTACCATGCTCATGGATTGGTAGGATTAACATTGTGAAAATGGCCATCCTGCCAAAAGCAATCTACAGATTCAATGCAATTCCCATCAAAATGCCAACTCAATTCTTTACAGACCTTGAAAAAAAGATTCTCAGCTTCATATGGAGAAACAAAAAAGCCCAGAATCTCCAAAACAATCCTGTACAACAACAAATCTGGAAAAAAAAGATCTGGAAGTATCTTCATCCCCGATCTCAAACTATACTACAGAGCAATAGTAATAAAAACTGCATGGTATTGGCATAGAAACAGAAAGAAGGATCAATAGAACCGAATAGAAGACCCAGAAATGAAACCCTAACACCTATGAATACTTTATTTTTGACAAAGAAACCAACACCATTCAATGGAAAAAAGACAGCATCTTGAACAAGTTGTGCTGGTTCAACTGGATGTCTAAATACAGAAAATGAAAATAAATCCATATTTATCACCCTGCACAAAAGTACAGTCCAAGTAGATCAAAGACCTCAACATAAAACCAGATACTCTAAATCGGTTAGAAGAAAAAGTGGGGAACAGCCTAGAACTCATTGGCACAGGAGACAACTTCCTGAACAGAACACCAACAGCACAGGCTCTAAGAGCAACCATCAATAAATGGAACCTCATGAAACTGAAAAGCTTCTGTAAAGCAAAGGACACTGTCATCAAAACAAAAGGACTGCCTACAGATTGGGAAAGAATCTTCACCAACCCTTTATCTGACAGAGGACTAATATCCAGTATATATAAAGAACTAAAGAATCTGTAGATTGCTTTTGGTAAGATGGCCATTTTTACTATGTTAATCCTGCCAATCTATGAGCATGGGAGATCTTTCCAACTTCTGATTTCTTCTTCTAATTCTTTCTTCAGAGACTTGAAATTTTTTTCATACAAGTCTTTGACTTCCTTGGTTAGGGTTACTCCTAGGTACCTTATGTCATTTGTGGCTATTGTGAAGGGTGTTGTTTCCCTAATTTCTTTCTCAGCCCTTTTGTCTTTTGTATACAGGAGGGCTACTGATTTTTCTTTTTTTTTTAGTTAATTTTGTATCCGGCCACTTTGCTGAAGGTGTTTAATAGCTGTAGGAGTTCCCTGGTAGAGTTTTTGGGGTCACTCACGTATAGTATCATATCATCTGCAAATAGTGATAATTTGACTTCTTCTTTTCCAATTTGTATCCCCTTGATCTCCTTCAACTGTCTTATTGCTCTAGCAAGGACTTCCAGAACTATCTTGAAGAGATATGGAGAGAGTGGGCAGCCTTGTCTTGTCCCTGATTTCAGTGGGATTGCTTTAAGTTTCTCTTCATTCAGTTTGATGTTGGCTATAGGCTTGCTGTATATTGCCTTTACTATGTTTAAATATGTGCCTTGTATCCCTGATCTCTCCAATATTTTAAACATGAATGGATGTTGGATTTTGTCAAATGCTTTTTCAGCATCTAAGGAGATTATCATGTGCTTTTTTTCTTTCAGTTTGTTAATATGGTGGATCACATTGATGGATTTCCATATTGTAGCAGCTTTATTTGTAATAGCCAGAAGCTGGAAACAGCCCAGATGCTCCTCAACTGAAGAATGGATGCAGAAACTGTGGTACATCTATACAATGGAGTATTACTCAGCAATGAAAAATAAGGAAATCATGAAATTTGCACGTAAATGGTGGGACCTGGAAAGGATTATCCTGAGTGAGTTGTCCCAGAAGCAAAAAGACACACACAGAATATACTCACTCATATAGACATACAACATAGGACAAACCCACTAAAATCTGTGCATCTAAAGATGCACAGAAAGGACCCTAACTAAAATGGTCAATCCCCATCCTGAAAGGCAAAGAGGATGGACATCAGAAGAAGAAAACAGGAAACAACCTAGGAACCTTCTACAGAGGGCTTCTGAAAGCCAGAAGAAGAAAACAGGAAACAAACTAGGAACCTACCACAGAGGGCCTCTGAAAGCCCCTGCCCTACAGACTATCAAAGCAGATGCTGAGCCTGATGGTCAACTGTTGGGCAGAGTGAATGGAATTTTATGTAAGAAGTAGGAAATAGTAAGAGCTAGAGAGGACAGGGTCTCCACAAGGAGAGTGACAGAACAAGAAAATTTGAACACAGGGAACTTCCCAGAGACTCATACTCCAACCAAGGACTATTCATGGAGATAACCTAGAACCCCTGCACAGATGTAGCCCAGGGCAGTTCAGTGTCCAAGTGGGTTACATAGTAATGGGAAGAGGGACTGCCTCTGACATAATCTGATTGGCCTGCACTATGATCACCTCCCCCTGAGGGGGGAGCAGCCTTACTAGGCCACAGTAGAGGACAATGCAGCCACTTTTGATGTGAACTGATAGACTAAGATCAGAAAGGAGAGGAGAACCTCCCCTATCAGTGGACTTGGGGAGTGGCATGCATGCAGAAAGGGGAGGGAGGTTGCGATTGGGAGGGGAGGGGAGAGGGGCTTATGGGGGGATACAAAATGAATAAAATGTAATTAATAAAATTTAAAAAAATTAAAAAAAGAAACTTGAATTAGAGAAAAAAAAAGAACTAAAGAAGCTGAAAAGCAACAAACCAAGTAATACAATTAAAAAATGGGGAACAGAGCAAACAGAGAATTCTCTGTAGAGGAATATCAAATGGCAGAGAAACACTTAAAGAAATGCTCAACTTCATTAGCCATTAGGGAAATACAAATCAAAACGACCCTGAGATTTCACCTTACACCCATCAGAATGGCCAAGATCAAAAACTCAAGTGACAACACATGCTGGAGAGGTTGTGGAGAAAGGGGAACCCTCCTCCGTTGCTGGTGGGAATGTAAATTGGTACAACCACTTTGGAAGTCAATCTGGAGCTTTCTCAGACAATTAGGAATAGTGCTTCCTCAAGATCCAGCTATACCACTGCTAGGTATATACCCAAAATTTGTTCAAGTACACAACAAGGACATTTGCTCAACTATGTTTGTAGCAGCTTTATTTGTAATACCCAGAACCTGGAAACAGCCCAGATGTCTATCAACTGAGGAATGGATACAGAAATTGTGATATTTTTACACAATGGAATACTATTCAGTAATCAAAAATGAGGAAATCATGAAATTTGCAGGTAAATGGTGGGATCTAGAAAAGATCATTCTGAGCGAAGTATCCCAGAAGGAGAAAGACAAACATGGTATATACTCACTTATATAGACCTACAAGATATGATAAACATAATTACATCTATACACCTAAAGAAGATAAACAAGAAAGCAGACACAGGTTAAGATGATCAGTCCTCACTTAGAAAGACAAGATGTGCATTGGATGTATGACAGGAGTCTACTGCAGAAGGCATCTGAAAGACTCTACTTAGCAGTGTTTCAAAGCAGATACTAAGACTCATAACCAATCCTTTGGCAGAGTGCAGGGAATCATATGAAAGAAGGGGAGTTAGTATGACATGAAAAGGATTGGAGCTCCACAAGGACCAAATATATCTGGGCACAGGGTGTTTTCTAAGACTGACACTCCACCAAGGACCATGTATTGATATAACCTAGAACCTCTGCTCCGATGTAGCCCGTGGTAGCTCAGTAACCATCTGGTTTCCCATAGTAAGGGGAACAGGGACTATTTCTGACATGAACTCAATAGCAGGCTCTTTGACCTCCCCACCCCCCAAGGGAGGAGCAGTCCTGCTAGGCCACAGAGGAGGACTTTGCAGCCAGTCCTGAAGATACCTGATAAACCAGGGTCAGATGAAAGGGGAGGTGGTCTTCCCCAATCCATGGACTTGGAAAGGGGCAGGGAGGAGATGAACGAGGAAGGGTGGGATTGGGAGGGAATGAGGGAGTGGGATGCAGCAGCTGGGATACAGAATTAATAAAATGTAAATAATAATAAAAAAATAAAATTAAATAAAAATAAAATAAAATAAAGCTGCTATGAATATAAAAAATTAATTCTTTATGTATTTAGATAGGGTACAAGAAGAATTAATTAGCTTTGAGTCTTTGTTTTTTTGTTTTTGTTTTTTTAATAAAAATCATCTGTAAAAGTAAAAAAAAAAAAGAAAGAAAGAAATTAAAGGATACTAAAGATGTGTCTCTTTTCCAGCCAGAGGGATTAAAGGTGTGTTCTAAGTGTGTGTCAGTATTCCAGCCAGATCACCAAGGCCTAGGACTTTGGATATGATCCCTTTCCAGGGTAGTCATGTTGATGGATTAAAATTCCTCTCTGCACAAATTCTATAATTCCAAATTTACAGGTTTTTGTAGAAGTACTCTTAGCAATAGAGGTAAGCAAATTCTTGTGTCCACCTTCTTTCCCTCTCGCTCCTCCACTCACTCTGTTCTCTCTATTTAGGTCAGTTTACCACAATCTGAGGGATTTTAGTAACAAGAACCATAACTGAGAGAAAATATCCCCACCAGATTGGCTCATAGAGAGCCTGTGGTGTTTTTTCTTGACTGATGATTGTTGAGGGCAGCCCAACTCAATGTGGGTGGTGACACTCCTGGACTTGTATTCTTGGGTGCTGTAAAAGAGTAGGTTGAGCAAGCCATGAGGAGCAAGCCAGTAAAGCAGTACTCCTCCAGGGCTTCTCTCAATTCCTGCCTCCAAACTCCCTCTGTGTTTGAGTTCTTGTCCTGAAATTTCCCCAGTGATGGAGTGATTGTTACATAGAAGTATAAGACGAAATAAACTCCCTCCTCCGAACTTTCTTTTGGTCCAGTATGTTACCACAGCAACAGACACTCCTTGAAGGTAAATGCTACAGATAGACTTTTTGACTTAAGAAGTTGTAAGCAATATTCTGCTTTACAAGTAGACAGGGAAGTGGAAATTAAAACCACAATATATTTTATGTACAACATTTTGTTTCAAATTTGGAAAAGCTATACCTATCAAAGTTTGGTGAGTCTAAACAAAATTATCCATTTGATAGTCGCATAAACTTGAAATGATCACCTTTGAAAGAAATTTGCTAAAATCTTTCAAATGTAGAATGTCTTCACTCATGGCAGAACAATTTTATAGCTAGGTTGAGAAACAATAATATAGAAATATTAAAATTCTAAGATCCCTGAATGACTGGGTGTGGTTAGGTCTTTCTATTTAATGGCTTGGGCTCAAAAAGTGACTATCACAAGTATCTGGATATATAATTGCAAACTGAGAACTTCAACCCCTTCTTGCCCTGCCAAGATTATCTTGAGATCAAGTATTAACCTGAAGGAGCCATAAAATGAAGGAGGCCTGGATGCTGAACCAAGAACAATGGGAATTCATGTGAACAAGGCAGAAACTTCTTTTGTTTTAAGACACTGAGATTTGGAATATGCATCTTACAGAAGCAAAACTAGTATAGTATGAGTATTACATATGTATATAATAAAAGAAACAGGGTCATAAGCACACCCATTTTGATAGAAAACTGAAAACTCAATCTTTATGAAAAATAGAATCAGTTGTGATTTAATCTTAAAAAATTAAAATATAAAGAAACTTTGTTCATGCTTGTAAGACAAAGAAGTTGCTGGATTACATGCACAAAACAGTAATTCTAGAATTTTAACTCAATTATGGTACAAAATTGTTTTATTAGGTAAATTCTCACTGTTTAAAACAGTTCCTTGAAGGTGAGAGAATCATTAAATAAATAGTTATTAAATTATGGAGTATTGTATTATAAAATTTAGAAATACATTAAGTACTTATGAAGGTTAGTCAGGATTTTCAGCTTGAAAGGCTGTAGAATTGTCTAGATAAGTCCCTTGGCATTCCTGCGACAAATTATCTAGATTAGGTTAGCTCAGGAAGCCCTACCTTATCCATGGTCTGAGGGTCACCATTCCATGTGCCAGGGGTCTGACATTCATCTCTTTGCCACCTGACTGTGAATGCTGTGTGAGGCCAACTAAGTTCCTGCCACCAGAACTTCTCTACCACAATTCACGGTATTCTTGACCTGGCTTGTTCTAAGCCGGCATTTTGCTCCTTCAGTGTGTGAAGTAACTGGCGGAGAATATTGAGTGAACAGAGTACCTAGAGTGAACTCGTTGGGATGAACAACAAACCATGGGGCTTTTGAGTCTTAAGAACTGTTTTGGAGAAGGAACATGGGAAATTTTGGAACTTTGAACTAGAAAAGCCCTTGAATATTATAAGCTTAAGTATTGTGAAGCATAAGGCCCAGATCATGAGGCTTCTGAGAGCAGCATGGACCAATTCAGAAACTGGGTGACTGTACATTGATGTGTTATGCCGGCAAGTAGCCTGGCTACATTCTGCAATGGACTAAGGAGTTTGGCAGAGGAACTTTGAAGACAGAACAGCATTCATTCAGTGCAGCTTGGTTACTGCTCACAGTGCTTTTCCAGCTCTATAACTAAAATTAACAAATGGAGCATAAAGTCATAAAAAATGTGCAGTTCAGCAAGAAAAGAAGCCTGAGTAAGTTTAAAGTGGCATCCAAAAAAAGTAGTTGAAAAGGAATCTTTGAAGGTTAAAAAGAGGCTTCATAGTCCCATTGGGACATGAAAAGGGGGATCTGAGGACTAGGCTCCACCCATCAAGAGCTCCAACTTCTGTAATTCCAAATTCATTTGGAAGGAGAGTCTAAGATGAGATTGTCACTAACAAAGGTCCCTTCTCCCAGAAAACGATTGCTTTCATAAGTGATTCCCCAGGGTCAACAAAGACCTCTGCAACGGTGGACCAGGAGGAAAAGTTCTATCTCTAACTCGCAGAAAAACTTGGAAGCAACATCCACGTAATATTGGATTTGTATTCATGGAAAATGTAAATTGAGGTGGTCAAGGAGTCTTCAACCGTAGTCCAGAGAGTCGTTGAGACCAGGAAATGAATAGCAAGGTCAGTCTCTGAGAGGCAACCGCAGGTAAGGCCTAATAGAGACTCCATACTCTCAGAGATTCTGACCCACAGGATATAGGAGAGAACGACACTCAGGCAGTGAAGCAGCTCAAGAGGGATATGATGTTCCTGAGTGACAGGGCCAGGGCTACCAAAGCCTAGTGTAGCCCTCACTGACTCCAACACAAGTGTCAGGTGCCAAACATGGAACTGCAGGACTTGTCAAATTCAGTATTTGTCTGCTGAATTTCAGTGTTGCTTTGGTCCCATGTTTCCTTTATGACATCATCTCTTTGTTTTGAAATGGAAAAGCTTTAATAATGCTGTCATATGTTGAAAGATAAGTTAATTTTAAGATTTTTTTTTACAAGGACCCACAGTACAGAGACTAGTTTGAATCTCAGAAAATATTTAAAATGTTAAAAAACCTCAGTTAAAAATCTCAGAAAGTATACAGATTTTAGTGTGATTATCCTATATAATAGGTCTAATATCCACTAATAAGTGAGCATATACCATGTGGTCTTTCTCCTTCTGGGATACCTCACTCAGGAAGACCTTTTCTAGTTCCCACCATTTCCATGTAAATTTCATGATTTCCTTCTTTTTAATAGCTGAGTAGTGTAAATGTACCACAATTTCTTGTATCCATTCCTCAACTGAGGGACATCTGGATTGTTTCCAACTTCTGGCTATTACAAATAAAGTTGCTACAAACATGATTGAGAAAATGTCCTTGTTGTATACTTGAGCATCTTTTGAGTATACTCCTCGTTCAAAAAGGCAAATGGGATGGACATTGGAAGAGGGAGAAAACAGAGCCAAAAACAGACAGACTCTGAAAGACTACCCTACAGGGTATCAAAGCAGAGGCTGAGACTCATAGTCAAACATTGGGCAGAGTGTAGGCAATTTATGAAAGAAGTAGGAAATAATAAGATTTGGAGAGGACAGGAGGTCCACAAGGAGAGCAACAGAACCAAAAAATTTGAACACAGGGGTCTTTCCTGAGACTCATACTCCAACCAAGTACCATGCATGGAGATAACCTAGAACCCCTGTACAGATGTAGCCCATGTCAGTTCAGTGTCCAAGTGGGTTCCATAGTAATGGGAACAGGGATTGCTTCTGACATGAATTGATTGGCCTGCTTTTGATCACCTCCCCCTGAGAGGGGAGCAGCCTTACCAGGCCACAGATGAAGACAATGCAGCCACTCTTGATGAGACCTAACAGACTAGGATCAGATGGAAGAAAAAGAAACCCTCCCCTACCAGTGGACTTGGAGAGGGGCATGTGTGTAGAAGGGGGAGGAAGGGAGAGATTGGGAGGGAAGGAGGAAGGGAACTAGAGGAGGGATACAAAGTAAATAAAGTGTAATTAAAATAAAATAAAATAAAATAAAGATTTAAAAAGAAAAAGAAAGACCTGAAGGGAACAGGAGTTCCACAAAGAAAGGAAAAAAAAAAAAGAACCTGGGCACAGGGATATTTCCTCAGACTGATGGAGATAACCTAGAACCCCTGCACAGATGTAGCCCATGGCAGCTCAGTCTCCAAGTGGGTTACCTAGCAATGGGAACAGGGACTGTCGCTGACATGAACTCAGTGGCTAGTTCTTTGAAAACCTCTCCCTGAGGAGGGTGCCGCCTTACTAGGCCACAGAGGAAGACAATTTTGCCAGTCCTGATGAGACCTGATAGACTAGGATCAGATGCAAGGGGAGGAGGGCCTCCCCTATCAGTGGACTGGAGAAGGGGTATGGGTGGAAAAGAGTTTGGAAAGAGGGTGAGATTGGGAGTGGACGAGGAAGGGGACTACAGTTGGGATACAAAGTGAATAAACTGTAATTAATAAAAAAAATTAACTAAAAATCTCAGAAAGTATTAAAGGTAGTGTTAGAACTGACAAAGATTATGGGACTTTGGAGTTAGAGTAAATGCGTTTTGCAATATGATATGGTCATCAGCTATAAATACAAGAGGTAGGAAAAGTAATGGTACAAAAATGATGTATTTGAATGTCAAGTTGACAAGAGTGGAAATACAAGGATTAAAATTAATAGTCAACTTGATAGGCTCTAGAATCACCTCAGAAAGCATTTGTGAGTGATTATCAAAATGAGGTTCATTATGGGTGTCACCAGTTCATAGACTGGAGTCTGAGACAGAATAAAAAGAAGTGAAGTTCAAGTACTGTATTGAACACACACACACATATACACACATACATGCACACACACACACACACACACACATATATATATATGGAGAGAGAGAGAGAGAGAGAGAGCAGCTTTGTCTTGTCCCCAATTTTAGTGGAATTGCTTTAGTTTCTCTCCATTTAATTTGATGTTGGCTATTGGCTTGCTGTATATTGTCTTTACTGTGTTTAGGTATGTGCCTTGCATCCCTAATCTATCCATAACTTATATCATGAAGGGGTATTGTATTTTTCCAAAGGTCTTTTCTCCATCTAATGAGATAATCATGTGTTGTTGTTTTTTCTTTCAGTTTGTTTATATTGCAGATTTCATTGACAGATTTTTGAATATGGAACTATCCCTGCATCTCTGAGATTAAGCCTTCTTCAAAAGATCTTGGTGAATTATCTTTTCAATGTTTTCTTGAATTTCAGTTTGCAAGAATTTTATCAAGTATTTTTACATCAATCTCCATGAGGGAAAATAGTCTATAATCCTCTTTCTTTGTTGAATGTTTGGTATCAGGGTGACTGTAGCCTCATAGAATGAATTTTATAATATTCCTTCTGTTTCTATTTTATGGAATATTTTGAGAAGTATTGGCATTAACACTTCTTTGAAAGTCTGGTAAAATTCTGCACTAAAACTATCTGGCCTGAGCTTTCTTTGATTGGAAGACTTTTAATGACTGCTTCTATTTCCATAGCCTTAGTAAATAGTATGTATCAAGAAAATTGTCAATTTTAAAAATATTTTCTAATTTTGTAAAATACAGGTTTCAGAAGTATGATCCAATGATTTTGGATTTTTTGGTGTTTGTTGTTACGGCTGCCTTTTCGTTTCTGATTTTGTTAATTTGAACATTCTCCCTCTGTCTTTAGTTAGTTTGGATAAAAGTTTGTCTATCTTGCAGACTTTCTCAAAGAACCAACTCTGTTTTGTTGATTCTTTATATTGTTCTCTTTGTTTCTGATTTATTGATTTCAGTCCTAAGTTTGATTATTTCCTGCCATCTACTCCTTTTGTGTGTGTGTTTGCTTCTTTTTTGTTTTGTTTTGTTTATTTTTGTTGTTGTTTTGTTTTTGTTTTTGTTTTTTGGTGTAGCCTTGGCTGTCCTGGGCTTACTTTGTAGACCAGGCTGGGATTACAGGCATGTGCCATAGCACCCAGCTCGTGTTTGCTTCCTTTTGTTCCACAGCTAATGAGTGTGTTGTTAAGTTACTAGTACTGAGCTCTCCAGTTCTTTATGAAGGTGCTTAGAGCTATGAACTTCCTTCTTAGCAGCATTCCACTGTGTCCCGTAAGTATAAGTGTGTTTTTCCTTCAGTTTCACTGAATTCTTAGAAGTCTTTAATCTCTTTCACTTTTTTCTGCTTTGACCTCGAATTTACTAAATCGGGAGTGGTTCAGTCTCCACAAATTGCAGAATTTTTTTTGTGCCGTTGATGATATCCAGCTTTTATTTTTCATTTGATTAATTTCTCTTTTTGTGGGTCTTTTTTATTTTCTTAATTATACTTTATTCACTTTGTATCCCCTCTAGCCTCCTCCCTCCTCCCCTGCCAATCCTACCTTCCCTCCTCCTTCTTCACTCATGCCCCTCCCCAAGTCCACTGATAGGGGATGATATCCCCTATCATCCTTATCAGACTAATTTATGTTAATCTGATAAGGATGCAGGAGGTTATTTCAATTTTCTTGTATCTGTTGAGGTTTGCTTTGGACTGAGTATGTTGTAAATTTTTGAGAACATTCCATGAGGTGCTGAGAAAGTATATTCTTTTGTGTTTTACTGAAATGCTCTGTAAATGTTTGTTAGGTCCATTTGATTCATAACACGTTAGCTCCATTATTTCTCTGTTTAATTTTTTTCTGGTTGACTTATGCATTGCTGAGAGTGGAGTGTTGAAGCTTCCCACTATTGATGTGTGAGTTTCAATGTGTGATTTAAATTTCAGTAATGTTTCTTTTGCAAATATGGGTGCCCTTGTGTTTGGGGCCTAGCTGTTAAGAACTGAAACATCATCTTGATGGACTTTTTTCCTTTGATGACTATGAAATTTCCTCCATCTCTTTTGATTAATTGGTTTAGCTATTTTTGTTAGATATTGAAATAGCTACAGAAGGTTGTTTCTTGGATTCATTTGCTTGGAAAATTTATTTCCAACTCTTTATTCTCAGATAAAATAAATAAAGGGTGTTTTTGTAAAAATTAATAAAAGTCAGTGTACTAGAAATAATCAAAGTTCCTGTAAAATCACAGAGATAGTCTCTTTGCACACTCAGTGGATGCTTTCATTTTGATATATGGGGCATTCATGTAAAATTTGTTTCACCTGATGGCACACAAAGAGGTCTATCCTTATTGTATGTTTAGTTGTAACACAGAACTATGGTGGAGAGACTCAGATCTGATGATCATTTTCCTGCTTAACTTTGAATGTGACCAGGGTCTGAAACTATAAATTCCAAGTGATCAAACAGTGATTTCAAAGTATTGTCATGAGGGCAAACACAATACATATAAAGACTTTCAGCCAGGCATCTGGAGTGTAATGATTACATCATCAGTTTTAACAGTTTTAAGAGAAAATTGCTCTAGAAATCGAAAATTTTCCTATAGAGCTTCACTTGGTTGTTTGTAAAGTAATGAGCTATACTATCACCATTGAATATGTAATAATGTTTTATATGTTTGTACGCATTCATATTAATAAAGTATGCCACCTCTTAGGTATGTAACTCATCTTTTCCATAGGAAATTTCATTGAATTTGTAAAGTAAGGTTAAAATCAAATGTAAATTTCTTATGCTAAAAGAAAATTGTTTTTCTGAAAAGAAAAAGCAGTGAGGACACTAAAAGGATCCATCACCTCTCAGCAGCCTAAGGTATTTGCCACCATGGCTTTCTAACCACTGAGTCCTTGAACTTCGAGGCAAAATAAACTGTTTTCCTTAAGGTTGCCTTGCCAAATATTTTATCCTAGCAACACACAAAGTAACAGAATTCTGTATTTATGAATATATATACAGTTGAAGTTAGGAAAATGTACTAAACCATCAATTTATTTACTCTCCACTTGAAAAGTAATTATAAAATTACTCCTATTTCTTTGTACATCTCAAATTAATCTGCTCTTATATTTTTCACTCCAATTTGGTGCTTACTATTGGTACTTACTTCTTCAGTGCCACATTCTCTTTGCTGTATCTATTTTATAAAACTTTAGTGAAGATGGAGTTTAATAATAAGTAGTTTGCAGAACACATTGAAATGTACACAGCCAGTAATTATTGTCAGCTAATGTTATTGCTGTTATTACTACCATTGTTCTTATTGTACTTTTCAAAAAGAATCAGTTAGTTTTCTCATATTTTGCTCGTGACTCATGATATCTATGCCAAAAGAGGCTAATAAATGATGTGGATTCTTACATTTACCCGCTTATTGATAAAATATCAGGTGTTTACAGTGATAGTTCTGTTACCTAAACAGGTATTATAACAGGGATTCAACTGATTCTGTGAAACTGGAAAGTGAGGAGGAAGAAATCAGGTGCTTGGCAGATTCCTAAGACTCTGACTTCCTGTTCTTTTTAATAGTTCAGTTTGTTCAATGTTATAAAGCTGTGGTTTTTTTAATGTGAATAATATTCACTATGTACAATATTCCAAACAGATAATGCCATTAGCTATTTTACACTTAGAGGTTAGATAGAATCGATTCCGTAGAAGTTCAAGATTCACAGCTCTTTTCTGTCCTGATGAGAATGAACTTTAGTTTGGGGTGGCACTTCTACAGTGACTCCTTAGAAAATCAATGGCCCTTAATATCAGCCCTTGCCAAACTGCCTGGGCTCTGGAACATGCCCTATTGAGAACATTCTCATTAAACTCTGCAATTTTCCCTTTCTTTTCTGTGTCTCATTGACAAATACTTAGAGTTCTATTAAGTAAATACCTTAAAATGGCTAAATTTAATATTTTTTAAATATGTTACTAACTTTGGATATAAATCCTACCCACCAATAGTTAGCTTTTCTTTAAAGTACTCAACATGGAATCATGTACTTGAAAAAGAAAAGATGAAGGATATCTAAAATCAATATCAGTTCAATCTCCTACTCAGATACGAATATGAGTTGCTGTAAAGTTTAACATAAGATAATGTTTTGAATAGTCTATTAGTTGTAATTGTTACCAGAAGTTTAAGTGGTAAGAATCCAAGATATGCACAAGAAAAATCAGTCAAAGAAGTTTAACTTGTAGGTAAATTTAATACAAAAAATCAATAACAAGTATATCCATGTTTTTTGCATAATTTTGTTTTTCTATTAACACATCTTTTTATTGTGATGCCAATAACTTATAAGTATGTTTGTTGAAAATAAAGCAGATAAATATTAGGGAGTTTAATTTGCAGAAGGTAAACACTCTTTGTCACTAAACTTTATCCTTGGAGAATTATATATCTTATAAGTTTTGAAAGAAATAAAAGCTCATTAACAGAATTTTTTTTACACAAACCATTCCAACTTCATCATTCTGAATCACAGCTCATTAAAACAATTATAATCAAATGTCTCATTTCTTTTTCCCATTTGAGAAACAGATGAAAAGGTTATGTTTGTTGTTCTTTATACGAATCTCTGGGGCGACATAAACAGGCTACATTGATTTGTGTGCTGTTTTTCATTTAAGTTTCAATGTATCTCTGATGTTGGTTTGAGTTATTTCATATTTATTTAGCATTATTTTAATAGAATTTCAAAACTTGGCATTAGAAGCACAGTTAAATTAACAAGACTTATAATATCATCTTCTCAAAATTCAAGTATTGGCAGGTGATTGCTTAATGGAATTCATTTACACTTGCAGGTGTATTCTATTTTGGATCTTTCCAATGTTGAAAGAGGACACATTCTTAATGGTTAGTCTGTATTCTTTTATAATCTGATGTACATTATGATACACTGCTACATGAGCAACCTTGGACAACATGGAGGAAAATCACTATGGCTGCAAGTACCTCATTAATCCAAAATTGAATTCAACCACTTACACACACTGTGTAGGAGGCACAGTAACTTCACTGGAAAGTCTTGACCTTTCCCCATTTTTTTCTACATACATGTAAAGTAAGCATTGGCCTCTATTTAAGATTCCATTTAAAGTAGCCTATCTAGGCCTCTGAATAACTAAAAGAAAAAGAAACTGGTCTACAAAAATGTGTATTTAAAAGAAACCTGTCCTCTAACTCAAACTTCTATTATCAATGCAACCAGCATAAGCTGTATTTATAGGATCATCTCAGCTTTCTTAATCATTCCAACATCAAAAACTACCCACCATATTAGTTTGCTTTCTTGTTGTTGCTGTGATAATACAACATGACCAAAAACAACCTAAAGGAGAAAAGATTTATTTTAATTATGTTTCTAGAGTGGTCAGTCTATTGTAGTCTGAAGACACAGCAACAGACCAGAAAGAATGGAGGCGCCAACTGGGGACCAAGTGTTAAAGCATTAAAGAAATTCTTTATTCAA
This sequence comes from Meriones unguiculatus, assembly GCF_030254825.1. Taxonomy (NCBI): domain Eukaryota; kingdom Metazoa; phylum Chordata; class Mammalia; order Rodentia; family Muridae; genus Meriones; species Meriones unguiculatus. The sequence goes on along the minus strand of NC_083353.1, from coordinate 34,298,395 downwards.
ACCACCAAATAGTTCACATCAAAACCTAATGCAGTTTAGGCAAATATTTCATATACTTAGGTTAGAATAATTATTATTTAATTACTATTTATAAAAGAATTATCTTATGTAAACGATGATTCAAAGTGATAAGATGGTGTTTAAAAGGAAACTCCTCTTCTTGGAGCCCACATCAAAATTCCTTATAATACTATAACCTTTTTCTCCAAGATTATCCCTAGCAACCTAAGTTAGGAGACTATATCCATTTTTACACATCCGAATTAAGGAAATTTAAATTATACTGCATAGACTAAAACAATACAATCATCTGATACATTTTAAGTACACTCACTCCAGTTAACTATGTATGTAAAGTCAAAGACTAAGGAATGAAGAAGTGAGCACATAAGACCTAGATTCAAGTTTTTAAGTCTATTTTCCTTTTCTTCTTTTAATTTGTACGAAAATAAACATACTACTTATGTATGACATGATGTTTAAAAAGCTGGCTTCAATGAAACTGATTTCTTTCTAAAAGTCACTGACTACATTAAATGATTTTATGTGACATGACTTCAAATTATTAATATCACGGAGGCCAACTGTTGTATACTTTAGCCCCATGTGTATTTCCAGTGGGGAGCAAAGTAATTCTACATGATAAAATTTAATAGTATTTAGTAGTTGAATTTAGTTTTTCATAGTTAATATATTCTGTGTTCTATTGGTATAGCTAGTTCTCATTTAGATAATCAGATGAAAATCCTCATTGTTTGGTTAAAGATGTAGCAGCTTTATCATCACCTTAACCATCTAGGATATCAAGACTGCAGGAAACTTGTCAATAATGATCAAACTATCACTTAGCTATGAAAACACATGCTTCTCTTTATCTGTGTGTCCATTACAAAGCTTACCTAAGTCTTGATACATATATTTGTCCACTCTGAAGTTTCTTTAAATCAGTAGTTCTCAACCTTCATAATGCCATGACCCTCTAATAGAGTTCTTCATGCTTTAATGACCTCAACCCACAATATTTTTTTATTGCTACTCCATCCATGCAACTTTGCTACTTTAATGTAAATATTTGATATGCAGGATATCTGATACGCATCCCCCATGAAAGGGTCATTTGAGTTCATAAGGTCATGACTCACAGGTTGAGAACCACTGATCTAAATCTTGGTTTGTATATGAAAAAGAAAAATAACAATTAGGAAATATGAGAATGTGAAAAATTAACATCACTGTATATGGATATTTTTATAAAATCCAGAAGGCAAGTAACTCACCAAAGAGCAAGATACAGACCTAGTTTAATACTTCCTGGTTCCCATTGTAGTATTTGTTCACCTAACTATGTATTTTAGGCAGCATGGCTGTGTAACAAGTGATCCCCAAACTTAAACTTAGTGACATTCCATTGCTGGTGTGTTTGTCATCAAAAATATATACTTGAATACAACAATGACAGGTATTGACTAGGATATGGAGAAACTGGTTTCATTATACATTGTTCATAGGAAATGGTGCAGCCACATGTAAAAATAGTTTGGATTTCCCGCAACAAATTTAATCCCATGTATATTTCCCCAAAAGATTGAAAACGTATGTTCATATAAAAAGTTATGGATGTTCATGGAAGTGTTGTTTATGATAGCTATGTTTGCTTAAATGTGAATGTGTCCCTTAAATCTATGTTTGAACAGTTGCTCTCTAGATGGCAGTTCTTCTCTGAAAGGTTGTTTAACCTTTAGAAGGCTGACCTTATCATAGAAAGTGGGTCACTGGAAGTAGGCCTCAACCCTAGGGGCTGCTGCCTGGCCAATAGCATCTCCTAACCAGTTAGCCCTCTACAACAATTCAACCCCAGTAATAGTGGACTGTAGTCTGTGAGCTATGAGCCAAAACCAATTTTTCTTCTTTAAAACACTTCTATCAAATATTTGGTCATATTTGATGTAGTACTACTAAATCTTCTATATAAATTAGGACATGAAAAGCTATAATAACAAAACATCTCAAAACCTTGGTGACTTAGCAAAAGTGCATTTTCTCCTTTACTAAGTGAGCTAAGGACCTACTGGAAGACATGGTGATCTAGCCTGCCTCAGTATTAGGTTCACTGTCTCAATCTAAATTCTCAATAATTCCCTAGGCAGGGGACACATATGGAGAATGAGATCTTCAATGGTTTGGTCAGGAGTTACAAACATGCCTCTACTCATGTTGTGTAGGTTGTAATTGGCAGCATGCCTCTCCTATCTACAAGCTGACTAGAATGTATAGAGCCTTTCCTCAAGCAGAGGAACAGTGGCTATTGATGGATGAGAAGGTTTGTCACAATTTGTTTCACTCCTAATCCAACCAGATGAACAAATCACTTAAACTACAGAACTTCTTCTCAGACACATTCATAAAATCTGGTGGGCTATGTCTTTAGAGGTATGGAACCTAATGCAGGGCCTCATGTAGCACAAGCTGGCTTAAACTTGAAGTATTTTTTCAACTAAATATGTTGTTCATTATATAAATTTACATTATTCAATTCAATATTTTTTTCAAAATAGTTTTTTTTATTTTATTGAACATAGATTATTTTCACATACAATATACTCTGATTACAGTTTTCTCCCCCATGATTTCTCCAAGTTACTCCAAACCCTGAGTTCTTTATCATCCTGTTTCTACTCCCAACTACTAGGACTACACAGCTGCATTATTATGCATATCAAAGGAAATTGTCTTAAATTTCCCTAAAACCCAGCTTTCCATACTTAGTGCTGTGTATTTACCCTACTCCCAGTGTCTGTGTAATGACTCCATGCCTCTCACTCTCTGGGCCTGAATCCCCTGCCCTCACCCTCGGGATGGACCCTTAGGAGGAGGACTAACATCAGACAGCTACATTTATCTATTAGCCATTTCTGATGGGTGTAAGGTGAAATCTCAGGGTCATTTTGATTTGCATTTCCCTGATGGCTAATGAGGTTGAGCATTTCTTTAAGTGTTCCTCTGCCATTCCTCTAAAGAGAATTCACTGTCTATCTCTGTATCTCATTCTTTAATTGGATTACTTGATTAGTTGCTTTGTAACTTCTTAAGTTCTTTATATATTCCGGATAATAGCCCTCTGTCAGATATAGGGTTGGTGAAGATCTTTGTCCAATCTGTAGCCTGACATTTTGTTCTGAGGAGAGTGTCCTTTGCTTTACAGAAATTTTTCAGTTTCATGAGGTCCCATTTATTGATTGTTGAACTTGGAGCCTGTGCTGTTGGTGTTCTGTTCAATAAGTTGTCTCTTATGCCATTGAGGTCAAGGCTCTTTCCTAGTTTTTCTTCTAACAGATTTAGTGCATCTGGTTTTATATTGAGGTCTTTGATTCACTTGGACTTTAGTTTTGTGCAGGGTTATAAATATGGATCTATTTGCATTTTTCTGCATGTAGATATCCAGTTGGACCAGCACCGTTGTTGAAGATGCTGTCTTTTTTCCATTGTATGATTTTGGCTTCTTTGTCAAAAATCAAGTATCTGTAGGTGTATGGGCTTATTTCTGGGTTTCATTGATCCATAATTCTGTTTCTAGGATATCAGAATATGGAAAGATCTCCCATGCTCATGGATCAGTAGAATTAACATAGTGAAAATGGCCATCCTGGCAAAAGCATTCTACAGATTCAATGCAATTCTCATCAAAATACCAACACAATTCTTTACAGACCTTGAAAGAACAATTCTCAACTTCATTTGGAAAAACAAAAAAACTCAGAATTACTAAAACAATCCTGTACAACAATAGATCGTCTGGAGGTATCTCCATCCCTGATCTTAAGCTGTACTACAGAGCAATAGTAATAAAAACTGCATGGTACTAACATAAAATGATGGATCAATGATCATGTATTAATTTTAGAAATTACATGAGAATATACACCAAAGAATTTGCAACTTCTTTTTCTTGGTCTTATTTCATACATCCATCTATTCTCTCTTCTGTAAAAATCTGTGTTAAACATTATGGTTGCTGCTCAATGAACCAGGAGTTATTTTTCATTGAACATTGCAAATTATTTATACATTGTTCTAATGCCTCTGAAATGAAACTTGTTAGTGTCAGGGGAGGCAATGACTCCAATCCTGACAATACTTTACAATTACAAAGCCTGCCACACTCTATTGTAAATCACTTCTCTCCAAATGATAATAATTCTGTTAGCTCACTAATCACCTATTAAAATCCATATACTATGTAAATTCCTTCTAAATCTTAAAGTGCCTACCTCAAAGCTCTTAATCCACACAACTCTGAGAAAGAGCCTGGGATTTCTGCCATTTTAGAAATAAAGAGATTCACTCAACAAGCAACCACACTCCATAACAGAACCATGCCTAGGAAGAGTTGTCCAATACAAAACAAACTTCATAATTTTTTAATTTTTATATGTATTACAATTTATTCACTTTGTATCCCAGCTATAGATTCCTCCCTTGTGCCCTTGCAACCCCACCTTCCCTCTGTCATCTCCTCCCATTCCCCTCTCCAGTCCACTGATAGGGGAGGTCCTCCTCCCCTTCCATCTGACCCTAGCCTATCAGGTCTCATCAGGACTGACTGCATTGTCTTCCTCTGTGGCCTGGTAAGACTGCTCCCCTGTCAGGGGGAGATGATCAAAGAGCCAGCCACTGAGTTCCTATTCCCCTTACTAGGGAACCCACTTGGAGACTGAGCTGCCATGGGCTACATCTGTGCAGTGTTTCTTATGAAAGAAGGTGGAGCTAGAAAGAACTAAAGGTGACAGGTGATCCACAAGGAGAGCAACAGTATCAAAAAGCTGGGCCAAGGCTTTTTTTTTTTTTTTTGAGACTAATACTCCAACCCAGGACCATAAATAGAGATAACATATTTTTTAATTTGGGTGGTACTTTGTTTTGACATTTTTGTCTTATTTGTGATTTTGTTTGTTTGTTTGTTTTTTCATTTTTGTTTTTGGGTTTAGGGTACTGTTTGTGAGAGAGTAGAGGTAATCAATATTAGTGGCTTGGGAGGAAAGGAGGCTCTGAGAGAAGTTAGGGAAAGGGAAAACATGTTAAAAATATATTGTGTTAAATTTTTATAAAAGAAGATAAACAAAATGCTGTGTAACTTGTCTCAAAGTCTACCATTAGGTACCAGTCAAAAGTTACATCCATGCAGCTTGCTCAGACCCTTGGGCTATCAAGAAAGTTTGTATAAAGCAGCACCTTGATCAACATCAAAAAGATAAATGAGCACTGTGCACAGTTAGATTCACAGCTTCTTTCCCCTCATCGCACCCACCCTAGCTTAATGTATTCTAGGACAGTCTCCTTTATCACTTCTTTCTACAAGTCCTTTGGTGTTGAAATATCAAAGGAAACAAGTAATGCCTCTGAGTTCATCTTCCTGTACCACAATGTGCTTCTAGATCCTGCACTCAAATTCTAGAGAATAGCACTCTAGAAGCATCTTGATTAATTTTTATGAACATTTGGGAATGAATTAATACCACAGTGTTATCAATTCACAAATGTCACAGGGACATAAAAATAGATCGCTGCAGTGATACTGGAAACAGCTGTGTTGAGTATTGGCAAGGAAAGACTGATTTGACTGGCAGGCTCCCGTAATGTGCTGGCAAGGCGACCATCCAAAGGTGTTTTTGTCATATGTTTTCATTCCTAATAACTTCAGGTATCAGCATCACAGACAGATATTCTTTATTCCTTCAAGTAACCTTCGAGATTTTACTCCAGTGAATCCTGCTAAGGAAAGTCAGTGTTAAGGGTCCAAAGACTTAAGCTAAATAATATTGAAAAGCAGAGGCGACTAGATGTTGAGGAATTATAATTGTATTACCCTGATTTTCTTGGAAAATTGAAAGTTTGAGAGAACACAATGATATAATGAACACTGCATCAACCCATCACATCCAAATCCAAGACACCACACTGCAGACATCCTTACTCCTTCTCTAGATTTTCCAGACCTTTTTTCTATTTGTAGTTGTCACTAAAGCAACACCCTTGATGTTCTCCATATGTTCAAATTGTACCAACCATTCAAAACCAGATTTTTTAAATATTATTTTTTGGAGTTGTACCTATATTTTTTGTTCATAGAATCTTCTTCATAAAATTAAAAAAATAAAATTGAGCTTAGGAACCTCATTGCTTTTATTTTAAACAAATACTGCTATATGTGTCGCCTGTGAGAAATCCATTAACACTTGATATTGAAATACTGACTCAACCTTTTTCTCAAAAGATATTGTATTTTGTTTCTCACCAAGACATCAACAACAACATCCTGGATTTAAATAAAACATCCTCTTTTACTAATTTTCTGTATTTGTGAACATCAAAGGATAGCTGTTGCAATGTTAATAATCATGGTGTTATATCAGGCACTTGACTTATACTTTACTGTGGGGAATGCAGAGAATAATGCAATTGATTTTTATAGGAATCCCTCCAATGGAAAGTTATATCTTCATTGGAATGTAAATTGACTTGTGTATTATATCTGAATCTCTAAGAAAGACTTTTCATACTTTCAGAAATCTGGATTCTTTACAAAGCAAAATGAGATGTCATCCAGAGGAAAAAAATCACCTCAAAAAACAGACTAATGAACAAGTACTTTTCATAGAGCTTTGTAACTTAGAAAATAGTAAGATTAAAGGTGCATTTTTTAAAAAGTACTTACTGGGTTGGGGCTTTAGCTCAGTGGTAGAGTGCTTGGCTAGCAAGTGCAAGGCCCTGGGTTCAGTCCTCAGCTCTGGAAAAAAAAAAGTCAAAATTAAAAAGTACTTATCAAAGAATTCTTTGTACCAACTCTTACTCTCTTAAATATTATGTCAAATAGAAACTTATTTGAACTAAGAATAAACTTTTGATATATTTAATATGCAATCCCCTGAGCCACTGGACATTGAATTCATTGCAAAGATAAATTAGTTTATCTAGCCATGTCAAACTGCCAATCAAGTTGTCATCCATAAATTCAGAATTGTCAAGTCTACTAAGAAAAGCAGCTGCTAAAAAGAAGTGATAGTAATCATGGACAACAATTAAATTGGCCTTTTGATAAAGGAGTCCTTAGAAGAATTTTTATGTGGCATCCTGGATGCCCATATTAATTTTATTACCCCAAACTAAGCTTAACAACCTGCCTGCCTTTTGAATATTACCTTGAACATAGGAGACCAGGCTGTATATAGACCAGGCTGACCTTGGAGTCACAGAGATTCACCTGTCTCTGCCTCCTAAGTGCTTGGATTAAAAACCTAGCTTCTTTATCTCCTTAGGTTTGAATGAATGTGAGTATTGCACTGCTTCCGTACTTAACATACAGAATGTGATAAAGTGGAACACAGAATGATCCTTACATGCAGTTACTGCACTCTTTGTCAGGGACCTACACAATTCCTCTTCCTGGCATGACTTATTTAAAACATTCATGCCGTTTAGTGTCTTCTCAAGATCTACTATATCTTAAATTTACTGTTTATACAACACACATGAATATTATACATAGGTGTATATATACATTCTCTCTCTAAGGTCACAGTAAAGAATTTTTGTTTCACTGTCTTTGAAATTTGATTAAGTAAATCATTTTCATTGGAGAATCAAGCATTAAATGTATGCATAAAATTAAGACATGAACCACTTCTATCGCTTTCATGTTAGAGCTAAGGAATTATGAGCTACAAGCTAGCAGGAATAGTCACTGTCGCTGTTTAAATGAAAACAGCCTGCAAAGACCCATGTTTTTAAGTACTTGGTCCCCAGTTTCTGGAACTGTTCGGGAAAGATTAAGAGTTGTGACCTTGTTAGAAGAGGTATGCCACTAGGGATGGGATTTGAAGTTTCAAAAATCTCACAACATTCCGTATCTCTTGCTCTGTTTACCTCATCCTTATGGATCAATCACTCAGCTGATGCTCCAGTGCCATGCCTGCCTGTCTGCCTGCCTGCTACCATGTTCCCTTCCATAGTCATAGACTCTAAACTTCTGAAACTGCAATGCCCCGAAACTCTTTCTTCTATAAATTACCTTGTTCAATAATAAGGAAGTAATTAATACAAGTATCCAAATTTGTGATATCTATTTTCCTGGTCTGGAGTCTCTAAAACTGAAAGGGAGTGTTACAGTGTTGGGAGCCCTGACTCCAGTGCCCTGCTTTGATATTTAAATCTCAGCAGAGAATTGGCTTTTAGCAGGCCTTTACTAATGGCAGAGAAGAACTTGCAAATTTATCTCCTTTTGTTTGTGACAGCAGGTGGGATAGCTTGTGATGGTCACACCTCTTCCTCAGGCTCCTTGTGGAAATTAACCCATTGTTCTGAGATGTTTTACTGGCTAAAAGAAACTCCTCACAAATACAGAGGTCAGAGGGCTGGAAGCAGAAGAGGAGGCAGAGGCTTGAGACTTGCTGCTCGTGCTGCTTGCTGCTGCAGCCTGCCTGCTGCTGTGGCTGTCGAATTTAGACCTTTACAAAGTTTCCTGTGTGCTGTGTGTTTATTTTTTTAATATTAATCCTCACTCCCAACTCAAGAACCGTTTGACTCTTCTGGCTGGCTCCGGCATTAGAGTCTTAGAAATTGTTTTACTTTATTTGTGTGTGTGTGTGTGTGTGTGTGTGTGTGTGTGTAGAAGAACAGCATTGTGAAGTTAGCTCTCTCCTTCTAACTTCATGTAGTTCCCAAAAGTTGCAATAATGCATTGTATGTTGAACTGTTCAAAACTTTTGACAAAATAACAGAACCACAGGAGTAAAACCCTTGGTTTTCTGAGACAATCAGTGTTGGTCAGCTAAGGCTAAAGAGTCAGCTGTGATTAAGAAGAAACCAGCATCACTGAGGTGAAGTCTTCTGTGTAGTGTTCCCTCAAGATCAGCACACCAAAGCTGTGTTCTAGACGTGGCCAAGGTTGTACCTTGTGCTGATTACCGAATTTTGTAGTGCAAGAGTCACCCGGTTCATAGTGGTTTTGAAGACATGAAAAACAACTGTAGCACTGTATGACAGGGCTACAGTTGCTGGAGAGGTCAAAGTGCAGCCCAGTTGCAGGAAGAGATACCAGCATTTTGGAGATGCCATAACCATGGGATGGCTACCAAGAACAGCAGTAGCATTAGAGAGAGCCAACCACAGACTAAAAACCAAACTATGGTGGAGCCAGAGAAGTGACCCAGACCTTTTGGAGGAGCCCAGAAGATTGTGAGTGGATTCAGACCTTGGATACTAAGTTATCTAGATAGTTGGATTTTAGTTTTGTTTTGTTCAGATTATGGCTGTTTCTGGTTGTTTCTTCTTGAAGTAAGAAAGTATTTAACTTATATATTTATTTTATAGGATCCCACTGTTGAGAAGCTTTGGATTTTAAAAGACATTGAATATTTTAAAGAGACTGAACTTAACTGTTTGAATTTTTAAAGTCTGTGAAGGCTTTAAAATTTGGAATGTTTATATTGTAATGTTCATAAGAATGTGTGATCTTGGGGATAAACAAGAAAGGGCAGGTTATGTCTTAACAGTGATGTGTTTATGTGTCAAGTTATCAAAGGGGTAAATTGTGCTTGCTAGTTTTATGTCAACTTGACACAAGCTAGAGTCATCTGAAAGAATGGTACCTCAATTGAAAAAATGCCTCATGCGATTTGGCTATAGGGAATTTTATTAATTAGTGATTGATTGGGAAAGTCACAGCCCATTGTAAGTGGTACTTTCCCAGTGCTAGTGGTCCAGGGTTTCGTAAGAAAGCAGGCTGAGCAAGTCATAAGGAGTAAGCAGCTACCTGTCACTGCCTCTGTGTCAGCTCCTGCCTCCAGGTTTCTTCCCTATTTGAGTTCTTGTCCTGACTTCCCTCAGTGATGGACTAGGATGAGAAGGAGTAAGCAAATATAGATAGATAGATAGATAGATAGATAGATAGATAGATAGATAGATAGATAAATAGATAGATAGATAGATAGATAGATAGACAGACAGACTTTTCTTCTCAATTTTCTTTCATTCACAGTGTTTTATTACAGTAATAGAACCCTAAGAGGACATTTAGTAAGAAAACATGAACATGGATAGCACAGCTCTACACATTTTCATTCTGAAAGCCAAAAGGTGACTATATGGACCCTTAATAGCAAACCTGACACCAACCTTGGAAAAAAAGTATTTCTTAAGCATGTTTGCACTACGCTGCAGTGGGGTTCCTCATCAAGATAGAGACACTGGCCCAGCTACTTTGCACCCTCCTCTGTTCACCAAAGCTACAGAGAGGACCAGCTTCCCTTCTGGGTCATATTCTACACTTTGTGGTAGTTGTATAATCTGAGACCTGATGGATTCCACAGAAAAGGTGGGAAAATTTGTCTTCTGAAGTATTCAAGAGAAACTAGAAATAAAATAATGTGAAGAGAATTTGGCAGTTTCAAGACAAACTGCTTATCAAAAACTTCATTAGAGATAAAATTTTAAAATTACAGAATTTAGCTCAGTAGTACAGCATTTTCCTAGGGTATGTAAAATCCTGGGTTGGGCTTCCAGCACCAAACAAAAATGCTAAGAATTTACTCTTTATTATTAACTTTAAAATAATAATAAAAAAACAGTTGTCCATCCCTCTACATCTGAAATGAATACTCTATTTAAATCTTGCTACCTAGGCAATATATTTTTAAAGTCATATATTCCGTATTTGCTTTTTAGTTTTACTAACAATGTTCGGCTTTTTCTAAGCACTTTGTTTAGACTTGGCTACATGAATATTTCACAATGGGAAGCTGGTTGTCACTTCCTATGGAAAATAAATCAATACTGATCAGTCATTCTAATTAAATGGTTCTAAAACCTGTGTATTGATTTTTATAAACTGATATAAAACTTACAATATCTGTCCAATGATATTAAAAGGATTTGCAAGCTAACCTAAAACTAGAAACCAATAAAGTAATTGAAGTTAAATATTACATCACAACATTTTTTAAAGGCCTTGAAACAAGTTTGTATTTATAATCAGAACAGCATAAGAGAGAAATAGTTCTCTTTTTCCCTCTGAAAAATACCCAATAGAGAGGGTGGTATCTGAATATTAACAAAAGGGCTAAAAATTACTAGCAAGTAGTATGGTCACAGGATCTACTTGCCTGATCATTCCTTTCATACATTTGTATAATATCAACCTTTAGCTATAAAGGAACAAAAGATGGTTATATCTGCAAAACTGTGGGAAATGTCAGGGCCCTTTTATTGCACAGGGAAAGAGGGAAGTCTCAAGATTCAGGGACAGGAAGCTATGATTTACATAATGAATATGGCAAAGAGACCTATAAAGAAACAAGACTTCCATGGCAGAAAAATCACATTGGCTTTGCTCCAAGATACCAGGCACATCCCTGGAAAATCTGATGTGCCAGAATATAACAGTATGTACTGTTCCCAGAGCCAGAATCAGTGCAGCATTTGGCTTTCTACTTGAGCTTGGAACATGGACTATTTTTCTCGCATCCTACCAGGGTTCCATTTATGTTTAGCACCTGCATGCAACCCAGGAGCTTAAGAACAAAATTTTATATATGGATGGGAATTGCTTGACAATATCATTATTCTACAACTTAAATGTATTTATTTTCATTATTTATATATTCTACCATTTAGCAATCATGAGGATCAAAGTGTGACTCACTCAGTCATAGTAGCTCCATTTTAAAATTAGTTTCCACAAAATTGCATCATTATATAAAGGAATAAATTGTTCACCAGAGTGATATAAAACGATAAAACTGGATGAACAAGTGAAAGCCATGCCATGCCATGCTATATATACCAGGATTAGAAATAATGCTCTTAATAATACATGTTCATTTTATGATTTACAAACTGTGTAGTATTCAGTAAATAATATATTTGATTGAATATTAGAAGCCTCATCTTTAAAAAGAAATAATAATTCAAGTTATTTTTTAAACTAAGATAAATATGAAAACAGTGTGACAGATACGGACAGGGGAGAGGCTCTTAGCACAGGATGTTCAGACGACTTTTTTCTGTTTGCGAGTAATTCTGAGAACTCCAAAAACAAAAAGAATGGTGAGATAGAGGTTTCTTTCTGTCTAGGTAGGAAAAGAAGAAATGTAACAATAAAAATAGCAAGGACAGGTGGGCATATATAAGATGCTATAATAGATAAGAGACTGAAAATTTCTCTACATCTTGAGAATGTAGGAAACTAATAAGAGAGAAGAAATTTCGTGTGTTAGTTTTACAACAGTCATTGGATTCTCAGTAACTGGGAGAAATACAAATGTGCATTAATATGCATTCCTTTCTTTTTTCTTTCTTGCTTTTGTTTTGTTTTTGAGACAGGGTCTCACTGTATCTGTGGCTGTCCTGGAACTCACTCTGTAAACCAGGCTGCCCTTGAACTTACAGGGATCTGACTGCCTCTGCTGGGATTAAAGGTGTATGCCATCATTGCCTGGCTCATTTCATTTTTTTTTTTTTTTGAATGTCATAATTCCTGGAATGGAAGAGAAAAGTAAATTGTGTCTCCTCCAAATCCGTGTGTTAAAATTCGTTACTACCTCAAAATGTGACTGCATTTGGATTAAAATTTTTAAAGAGACCAGTAAGTTAAAATGAGAGTATTGGCGTGGAACACAGTTCAATCTGACTCGTAATTAAAAAACAAACAGACAAACAAAACATTAACCTGAAAGACATCAGGCATGGCCTTGCTGAGGACAACAAACACAATGTGAGAGAGAAAAGAAGGTGAGTGTGAGGAAGCACTCCCCACTGTGTGCCAAGCGTCCATGAGCCTGTCGGTACTTTGATATTGAGTATTCAGTCTCCAGAACTAAAAATAATGCCTGTAGTTCAAGCCATGGTGCGTGGTATACTGTGACACTCTCAGAAAATTAAAATAGGAGAGAAACATTTAAATTAGCTACAGAGGGATAGTAGTCTTTGAATCTTGAGGCTTAAAGTCCTGTGACAAGAGGGTTTCCTTGAATGAAAATCATCTCGATTTGACTTATGGTCCTACTAATCTCTAGTGTGTGGTTTTTAAGTAATTTGCTTTCTTTTGTACCTAATTCTTTTATTTTAAAACAGGGCATTGTGTCTATATTATGTCCACTTAAAATAAATAAATATCTACTTTGTTTAGCTGTCGCAAGTCTTAAATGAAATAAAGTAGTTAGTGTATTTGTTACTAATAGATGGTAATGAACAATCAGCTATATTGTTTACTCATTTTAAGATTTTTGAAGACTTTCTGTCTTCCTGCCAATGAGCATGCCTGCTTTATAAATAGTTGTGTTTTGGGAAAAGCTTGGGTCAACAGAAGTAATTTGATCTGTGAAGTCACTACAATAGCTGCATGCCCCACGTCCCCTATCTACATTTCTTCATTGAGATTGCAATGGGAAGGATATGTGACAATTGTTACTTTTCAATTACTGTGATAAAACACCAAGACTAAGGCTATTTATAGAAAAGATTGTTTATTTGGGGCTTACAGTTCCAGAGAGATAAGAGTCCATCACCCTCATAAAAGCATTGTAGCAAGCATTAGGTATAGAGTCAGGAACAGCTGAAAGCTCTCATCCTGAACTCCAGACAGGAAGCTGAGAGGGAGACCTCACAAAGGCAGGTGTTTAAGCTCTCTAAGCCCACCTCCAGTGGTATACTTCCTCTAGCACGGTCACAACTCCTGAGACTATCCAAAGAGGGCCAACAATTGTGGACCAAGTATTGAAATGCCAGAGAATATGAGGACAACTCATTCAAACCAGCACAAGAATATCTAAAGATTATAATTTACTGGACAAAGTGTTTCCAATGAAGAAAATTAGATGAAAATGAAGTTAGAGACAAGGGAAAACATTGTTTTAGTTTGGTAAAATTTTGACATTCTGAAACATTTGATTTTAATTTTTTTATTTTGATTTATGTATTTGTATGTAAAAATATTTATGGAGGTATTTATGTGTGTGTGTGAATGTGCTCATCTGTGCTTGTGAAAGTCAGAGGTTGATAGCAGATGTTTTCCTCATTAATTCTCCGTCTTTCTTTTTGAGAAGGGTTTTTAATTGAGCCTAGAGCTCACTTTTCCAGCTAGTTTACCTGAAAAGCCCCTGGAATCTGCTGCCCTCCTTTTCCCCAGCGCTAGGGTTTCAGCACAACTCTATGCTGTGCCTTTCCATGGATGCTGGATCAAAACTCAGATGCTCCTGTCACGAAGTCACACTTTACCAGCTGAACTGTCTCCCCAGCCCAGTATATGATTTTTAACAAATTACTTTTGTTATTATTTCTCAGTCCCAGACATTGTTCTCAATACATTTTGTATATTATCCCATCCTCAACACAAGTGTGTTAACTATATATAATTTATTCATAAGGAAGCTGAGTTACAAAGAGATTCAACAACATATTCAAGCTTAAACAGCTAGAGAATGGAGCTGAGATTTAAATTGTGGTGCTCTTTAGACAGAGCGCATGCTTTTATCTACTCCATATACTCTTTCACAAATGGGGGGGAGCAAATACATTCATCTTTTTCATTCTGAAAAACATTTATCACAAAGCGTTCGTTTGCAGCGTAACACCATACTGTCCTTTATTAAGGAAACTGGTATGATTCACTCCTTTGACCATTAGATAATGCAAATGCGTATTGCTCTTGGACTCATATTCTGAGTATGCACCTTAACAATTTCTATAGGATGAATTATGGAGGACCATTTTCAAGGTATTAGGAACATGGGTGCTGAGATAGGAAACACAGTCCATGTACAAAGATCATGACTATTCAGATTCATAGTGCATACAGGGTACATTTGAAATACTAGAAACCACTATTAGGTGGTAACATTAGGATCAGCTTCAAAATCTCCCTGATTCTACACATTAATGACTTAAGAATGGCTTTGTGTTTAGAATTATTTATTTTATGTAAATGAGTGTTTTTCCTGCAGGTATTATATATGTGTATTATGTATGTGCCTGGTTTTTGGGATGGCCAGAAAAAGATACCAGATACTCTGGACTAAAGAAGTAGGTGGTTGTGACCCACATTATGGATATTAGGAAGCAAACCTAATATCTAACCTCTAAAAGAGAAAGAAATGCTCTTAACCATCCAGCCATCTCTCCAGGGCCAATTATGTCTTTTTATGAGAATTGAAATAGGTTCTTGGGCAGGATATTCAATTAGTGCATCTTCTAGGTGGAAATTGCAGGAGATTGAGGAGGGATCAGTGTAAATAGCAGTGCCTTCACCACGTTTCCGAGTGTAGCCAGTAAAGCCTGCAATGGGCCTGTAGCAATGACTGTGAGAAACAGGAAATAAGGAAACTTTGGCAGAAGAATAATCAAATACTGGGCACTCATTAAATGAGAGATTAAATCAATGATCAGATTAAATTATTATGGTTCCTTGATCCTTCAGGGACTACCAAGAATAAATGAAAAGACATGATCCTGGCTTAAAGAGAATAAATGGCTCTTATACAACATTGTAGCAGGCAGGTGAGATGGTTCAGCAGGTGAAGGTGCCTAAAACAATATTGAAGACCTTACTTTGGCACCCAGCACACCTCGCCCACATGGTTTAGAAATGTATATCAGGTATACCTTGTGTATGCCATGACACTGGCCTTCTACACCAAACAAAAACCAAAACTATAAATACATTTTTAAAATGTAATAAAATGTTAGAGTTTGCTTTCCATCCATACAATACATTTCAGTCTAGTTTGAAACACAGACAGTTCATTTAAAATTGTAATGACTTAAAATACTAGAGACCAAAGAGAAGTACCTTTGAATTATAGATATGTAAATTCAACATTATTTGCTTTTGAAGTCAGCCAAGTCAACACATAAGGAGATTGTCCCTCCAGGCAAACCACTTGCTGTTGACACAAATTGCTATTTGACAGAGGATTAAAAGGGAAAAATGGAGCATAAGGAACGTTAAAATGTAAACAGTGCCCAAGCCTTGTTGCTGTGTCAGTTGCTAGGTGTTTTACAAATTGGGAGTTAATGCTGGCTATTTTCAAAGGCTTCTTGTTTTGTTTCTTCTGCTTTTAAGAGTTATTGGATTTTAACTGTTTCTAGAAGCATGCTGCTCTGAGACCAAACTCTGAAGATTTATATTTGTAAAAATAAAGAAATTCAGCTGGTGTGGGAATTATTTTTCCAATTAAAAATGATGTTCAAATAACAACACCAAATCTGTAATCTTCTACTTGCTTTTAGGAATTCCAGGAACAGGAGGCTCTTTGCAGTCACTAAAGATCATTTGCAAGGTCTCTGGAAGATCCTCCAGAGGTTCATGCTTTAGCCATGTTCTGCTTTGCATTCTTGGATTGGTACAGAGGTTAACATGCTCTCTGGTGCTTCAACAGGCTCTCCACTTTTCTGGTAAATTCTGCAGGGTGCCGTCAGCAGAACAATAAATCAGGGCTTGAAAACCTGAATGCATTATTCTGAGGGCCAAAGCACACATAAAAACTGTATGCTAGATGTTGGGGGGGAGGCAGTGTTACTGCTTTTGAAAAGAGGTAAGCCTCTTTCCCAGAACTCATTGTGTAGCCAAAGATCACTTTGAACTTCTGATCTTTCTGCTTCTATCTTCTGAGTGCTCGGATTACAGGTGTGTCTTAACATTCAGTTTTATGTGGTCCCCGAGGTCAAGCCCACAGAGTTTCATGTGCATGCTGTACAAATACTCTACCAAATAAGCTATATCCCCAGCTCAGACTGATAGCTTGTGATTACAGACAGTAGCAAAGACAAGAAAAATAAATTGAAACAAAATATAATTTCTCATAGAAGAAAAATAATAACAGAATCTGCTAAAACCATTAATGTGCACTTCTGAAAGTACAGCTAAAAGCTCAGGAGAATGATGGTAGCTAAGGCATTTGGTGCCTTTGTTTAGTCAAGCCCATTATTAAACAGAACAGAGACCAATGTGTTTATAATACACCAATAATATAAACAACTACTCAGTTTGTGTATGAAGCTATCTTTCCTCATTTATTAATTATTTTTATTCTCCTAAGCATACAAGTTTGTATTTCCATGTAAAGGCAGACTGTATAACAGAGCTAGAGACTTGAGAAATTCCAGTTCTATCTGATTTCGAGTGTTTGTGGACTTGGGCTAGCTGCTTAGTCTTTCTAAGTCCAATTTCCTCGCCTATAAAATATAGTTATTGCAATTATCCCACAAACTTACTGTGAATAAGATAAGCACTCTATGAAATAACTTAAGCTGTCCCTATGGTATGCCCTTGTCAAATGCTGGCTTATTAACGGGAGTTATGTTTATTTTACTTCACTTATTTAATCCATGTTGCCTTTAAGACAGTGACTCCCATACTGTGTGATTCTGTATATCAATGAATACACATAACTTTGGGACTTGCATTTCAAAGATACCCACACTCATATAATGTGTTGCTGGTATATCTCACAATTCTATAAATTCAAATCACCGTTATAGAAAATTCATGAGAAAAATCAGCCCAAAGCAGACATGTCACTAAGTTATACTTTGAAAATGGAAAACAGAAACATGAAAAACAATGCAAAATAAATATTTTTGTCTAAATAATGTTTTTTTTCCAAAATTAACATCCCCATCCTTCTGACTTACATACTAAAGCCATGTGAGTAGAAGCACATATATGGATATGTTTTATGTTTTTGTTCATTGTACAGAATACCATGGCATTCACCCGGATTTAGAAAGGTGAGAGTCCACATCCCTGCAATGTGCGTTCTACTTCCACTGAGAACAGAAAGCATCTCGTGGCTGAGATGGAAAACAAAGAGCTACACATGAAACAACTGACAAATTCTCCTGTGATTGCAACTAAATGCCTTTGATATAATTCTTGCCCATTTAGATTGTAGGAGACGGGTAGACCTGTGAGAGCATGTCGCATTCAGAGACAGGGCTCAGAACTTTGGCCTTCTCACTGTTCTTGCTTTCTCCTCCTACCTCTGAATCATTGACTTGACCACCAGAGTGGTCTTTCAGAACTATATTGTATACCATCATATCCTTTTCAAGAACTTTCATATATGTCCAGTAGTGTGAAAGGTATACACCTAGGCAAACATGTCATTTCAGTGCATATGTCATATGTTCTTCAGCTGCAAGTCTCTGGCTCTCCACACCAGAAAGTCAGAGAGTGGAAATTAGAGTAGGCTCCACATTGTTGGATTTTAGCTTGCCTTTATAAGCTGCGTTTTCCTCTGCTTGCAATGTCCTTTTCTTCCTTTTCAGAGTCACACTCAGCCCTCTTTTAAAAACAATTTTAGGTGTGACCTCCATAGGAATTTTTTTGTTGACATTCTCAACTTAAATAAAATTCCATTCATTCAATCATTAATTTAACGAATAATTTAACCCTAACCCTGTGCCAACTTTATTTTATGCTTGAAAACACAACCCTGCTCGTATTAACTAAAAATCTCTTGTAGAGACAAATTAATCTTCATGGGGATTGAGGGAGGATGGAAATCAAAGTAGAACATAGAGTACAGAAGAAAAACTGAGCCTGTTAGGTGTACAGGAAGCCCTGACAAGTAAGGCTGAGCAAGAGCATAGCATAAGGACATGAAAGCAGCAATCCTAAGAAAGTAAACACACACTAGTGAATGTTCAAAGGAAAGGTGCCACAAAATGAGAGACAGCAAGGCCAAAAGCCTGGAGGGAATGTACTTAGTCTTGTGGTGGGTTGGATCACTTATTTTATAGGGCTTGTGTGGACTCTAGCATGTATGAAGGACTGGCGACCCCAAATGAATCTGTCTAAACACTTCCCTCTGCTTCTACTTTAAGAGAAATGGTAAACAGCATTAACAAGCCAACCTCCACTTTATAGTCCTAGGGTCAAAATGGAAAAAAGTCTAGGCGCACCAAATATATCAGTAACTTGTTTTACTTTGCTTTTGTTGTTCCTTTTATTTTATTATTTATTTATTTTACAGACATAGTCTCAATGGCACAAGCTGGCTTCCAACTTCCTACGTAACAGGGTATGACTTTAATCTCCTGATCTCCCTGCTTTTCCTGCCCAAATGCTGAGATTACAGGTGGCACCCCAATGCCCACCACATTGCTGATATTACCCTCTCTACAAGCTTAGATGTTGAGATAAAACAAATTTGTCATCTTATTTTTGAAGTCAGAATTTTGACACAGATCTTCCTATAGTGTTGGCTGGCTGTTTTTTGTCCTGGATTCTCCAAGAAATAGCCATTTCCTTGTCTTTTCCAGCTTCAGGGACTGGCTGCTTTAACTCAAAAGCCAGCAAAGACAGGTTGAGTGTTTCTCACACTGACCTCTGCTTTTCTCTTGTTCTTTTATTTTAAAGGCTCTCTTTATTTTTATTAGGCATATCCAAGAAATTCTATACAATGTCTCTATCATAAAGCCTTATTTTTAACAACATTAGTGCCCTTTGGGGCCTGTAAAGTAGCACGTTTTACATGCCACAGAAATGGAGACATGGACACATGAGGGGGGTCATATTAGTCTTCTTATCTCTGTATTTATAAGCATATCATTGAAAAGACATTTAGATAAACTCTTGGTACTCACTAAAGAACAAATAACAAAATGAGACAACCAAGGTAAAATTTCAGGATCAAACTTTATTAAAATTAGTACTTCAAAAGAATATAAAATCTATATTATATTTGTATAAATAAACAATTACCTAAAATGTTTGCTCAATCGCAATATTTTTGTGGATAATATTTAGTAAAGTTTATAAAACGTTACAAATATTATAATGTCTTTTTTAATAACTTGCTCTAATTAAAATGATATGAACTAAACACAAAGCAGAGAAAGAAACTGGTGGATGAGTTATTAATCATATGCATTATGTAACCAAATGCAGTAAGAGGAGACTAATGAGTGCTCTCCAAGCCTCATGATGTCAGTTGAAGCTTCCTGACACTAACACAATACAAAATAAAAGCCTTTCAAATCTCTGGGTAATTTTACTCTAAAATTATGCTTTTATCAAAGTATCCTTTGATAAAATAGCAATGTAAAAAAGATAGATCACTGAAGAATTAAAAAAATAATAATTCTGAAGAGGGCTAAAATTATTTATGATGGACTCATATACATTCATTAAAAAAAGTTTGAAGGAGCCTGTTTTCCAAGATGGCAGCGGCCAGAGTGTACTGTATCAGAGTGGCAGAAGATCAGGCTGTGATTACAGTGGAAAACCTTGCAAGGGACTCCAAAATACTGCTTCACTGGGAAGGTATTCCAGGAGCAGGAAAGGTTTGGTTCCAGCCTTCCCCTCGACAATCTCTCAGACATGACCTGAGCTGCATTGCAGCCTTTTCTGCCTAGCAAAGCCTAGGTCTTGCATGCCTGCACAGTGTTTCCAGCCTGCCTGAGCGCAGGTCACAGATCCACTGTAGCAGCTAGACCTCAGATCACTCCTGATCCCCGCCTACATACTGAAGCATCCCAATTCCTGGAGCCCAGAGCCTTGGGCTCTCTGGGTTTGCACAGTGCTTTCTGCCTACCAGAACACTGGGCTTGCAGGTCTAGGGGCACTTCATATTCATCAACTGGTCTTGTGTGAAGACCAGCTGGACAATCAAATATACAATGTTCTAGGCCCAAGATGGCGGAGCCGAACCAAATGTGAGTGCCAGGAGCTCATCACTTGCTGGGCCAGCAAGCAGCTATGCAGCCCAATCTGAATCCAATATGCCATTGCCCATTCGCCTGTTTGTTGCCAAGGCTGATCCTGTGACATCGACGCCCACTTTGCAATCCGCCTGATCTGCCTGACCCACCCAGGATACAGACAGAAGAGAGGTCATCCAGCTGTGGTCCTCCATCCCCTGCAGCCCCAAGTCTGGCCAAGCAACATTCAGCTTAAAGCCCACTCCCTGCTGACTCATTGTCCACCTGGGACAAGACCAGCAGGGGCAAGCTGCACCTGGGTTCTATCGACCCACACCGCCTGTCACCCTGAGGAGGCCAGTGTGGGGCCCAAAGCAGCATTCAACTTAGAGCCCTCTCAACCTGCTCTTGAACTCTTTAACCATCAGAGACCACCAGAACTGCTAACACCGCAGACATCCAGATAGTTAGAGGTCAACTTAAGAACACAAGCAAGAAAACCCAGGGCCATTTGACATCACCAGAAAACAGCAACAAGCACTGGAGATACAATCACACCTGATGCACAAGAGAAAGATTTCAAATCTGAGGTTATAAAAATGATAGAGGCTTTAAAGGAAGAAAATAAAACCCTCAAACTAGAATAGGGAAATAGAATCAAACAGGTGAAAGAAAGAACAAATCCCTTAAAGAAATTAAAGAAATGCCAGATACTACCATCGAACAGGAGAAGAATATGAATAAAACTCTTCAAGACCTAAAAATGGAACTAGAATCAACAAAGAAAACACAAAATGAGGCAACCCTGGAGAAGAAAAACCTAGGGCAGAGGACAGGAACTACAGACACAAGCATCACCAACAGAATATAAGAGATGGAAGAAAGAACCTTAGGTGCAAAAGATATGATTGAAGAAATCAATACATCAGTCAAAGAAGATGTTAAATCTAAAAATCTCCTGACACAGAACATCCAAGAAATATGAGACACTATGAAAAAAACCAAACCTAACAATAATAGGAATGGATGGAGAAGACTCCCAGCACTAAGGCCCAGAAAAACATTTTCAACAAAATCATAGAAGAAAACTTCGCCACCCTAAAGAAAGAGAGGCCTATAAACATACAAAAAACTTACAAACACCAAATAAATTGGACCAGAGAAGAAAATAATCCAACCACATGATAATCAAAACACTAAATGTACAGAACAAAAAGAGAATATTAAAAGCTGCAAGGGAAAAAGTCCAAGTCGCATATAAAGGCAAACCTATCACAATTACACCTGACTTCTGATCAGATTCTCTAAAAACCAAAAGGGTGTGGGCGGATATCTTCCAGACACTAAGAGAACACAGATGTCAGCCCCGATTATTATACCCAGCAAGACTTTTAATTACTATAGAAGAAGAAAACAAGATCTTCCACAACAAAAAACAAATTTAAACAATACCTATCTACAAATCCAGTCCTTCAGAAGACACTAGAGGGAAAACTCCAACCTCAGCAAGCTAATCACACCCAGGAAAGCACAAGAAATAAATAACCCCAGCAAAACAGCACACACAAACACACACACATAGAGGGGCGCGTGCGCACACTCTACGATCAACAGCATCAAATTAACAAATTAACATCAAATCAAGTAACAACCACTGGTCGTTAATATCTGTCAACATCAATGGCCTCAACTCCCCAATAAAAAGGTTTAACAGAATGGATGTGAAAAGAGGACCCATCATTCTACTCCATAAAAGAACCACACCTCAGCAATAATGACAGACATTACCTCAGAGGAAAGGGCTAGAAGAGGGTTTTCCAAGCAAGCAAGAAGCAAACTGAAGTAGTATGTAATAAAATAGACTTTCAAACAAAATTAATCAAAAGAGTTGGGGACCAGGAGGACGGAAGGAATGGGACTACAACCAGGATGTGAATGAATAAAAAATAAGTAACTTTTTTTTTAAATTAAGTTTTAAACTATTAGTTATGATAATACATAAGTGGAATGTATCTGTGGTAAATTCACTATGGTTTATTTATGTTAAAAAATCCATATATCAAAATATTGGAATAAAATACTATGTAATCTCTTCTTAAGAGTGGTAACTATATCTTCTTTATCTTATTTCCCTAATTTTCAAAGAAGCTTCCATAAATCCATACTTTTAAAAATTACTGTGAATTTTAATTGATAGGACATGTTTTTATCCAAATACTACTTTTTGCTGTCAATTTCTTCTTCTTGTACTGCTAATCAAGCATGTAATAAGTATTAAAAACTGAAATTAAAATTTATAAACCAATCCAATAAACTATGTGTAAAAAACAAAGAATTATATATGCATTATTCTATGAATTTATAAACTTAAGTTCTTAAAGCACTAAGTATGTATAATCTGTTCCATTTCTAATACCTTATATAAGTTCTGAACATACTCTATGGTCCATGAATTCCCAGACTTACTCTCCAATTAGACAGCAGAGGACATTTTCAGAAAAGACAAAATACTAATTTCTATTTTTGACACTTTAAGGTACTTACATAATGAATTTTAACTCCCACTCTCATTTCCTGCTTCTACAGCTGAACGTTTCTACCCAACAAGTATCCTTTCTGCTTTCTTGTCTTCTTTTCACACGTGAATCACTGGATTAATTGAGATTTTTTGCTTCACGTGAGGGTAGGATGTTATTCACTGAAGCAAGGACATGATACAAAATATGCCATGTACGAGTGGCTAAACTGAAAAAGTTATATCCACCAACAGTCAGTCATAGCCAAGAGTCTGTCTGGGGAAAAAATGGAGCCTCATAGATTAATTTTAAATTTGTAAGTCATTCTTCTGGCTTTAAAATTCGTTGAAATATGTAGTTTCTGTGGTATTCAAGAATATACAAAATTGGCTGATAAACAAAAGAAAAAGCATATGCAAGTAAAGGCATGTTTATTGATTTTGTTCATTAAAAAATTAGCAAATCTGTTTTCCTTATGCCATGTTAAAATGTTAAAAATGATAAACCAGTGTTCAAAATCATTTCAGTTCATTTTTTTCACACGTTACCATTGTATATTTGTTAATTGAAAATAGCAAATGGGTGCTGAAAGGATGGATTAGTGGTTAAGAGCTCATTATTCTTAGAGAGGACCTGGATGCAATTCTCAGCAACCACATAGTGAATCACCATCCTGTGTTACTCCAGTTCCAGGGGATCCAATGTCCCCTTCTGTTTTCCACTTGCACTGCACACCTGTGGGGCACATACATACATATAAAATAAATATTTTCTAAAAATAAACATAATCTATTATAATATAGCTAATCCAGCAGTAAAACATATTCTCCTTTCCATAAGTCACTAGTTACATTCTCCCAGTTTTTAAAGAAGACATACTTACCCTTGTTCATCCAAAAGAACACTTTGATACACTCTCCTAAAACATGAATTCTCATGGTGCCAATCCAAGAGACAGTCTATAACACTGGTGTGTAGGAAGACTTCTTAGAGCAAAGCAGCATGTTTATATCTGCCTGAATTACAGTGATTGACATCCAGGGCTAACAGTGAAATTCAGATTGGGAGAACATGGGCTATATGAGACAGCTTCCCATCGTCCACTTTGGCCCTAGCCAACGAACATATTCCTAAACAGTCCCATGACAGAGTGACTCGGAGACAAAATGCTGAAGTCAAAAGATAAACCTTACACAGATACTTAACCATGGTTCACCAATGAGAATCATTCCTAGGAATCCACTTCTAAGGGGATACAGGATTTCTGGAAAAAAAAATTTTGCTCCCAATTTTAAACAAAAATTGAAATATTAAACATTTGGGGGCAGAAGTGACTGTTAAGTCAACTTTGGTTGGTTTGTATACTAACGAAAAACCTGAATTTTCTCCTCATGTTATAAAGTAAACTTAATTTTGCAGTCCAAGGTTTTGGTGGTTTTAGAAACCATAAAGAAGAATGAAGTGAAGATCATAATATTAAGATAAAAAAACTAAACCGATAACAAAATACATTTTTCCCTCGTATGTGGAAATCAAGATATGTTATACATGTATACAATGCATATGTACATGTATGTATGTATATATATATATATATATAATAGGTGTGTATATACATATGGGATGAAACTAAAAGGAGGATCATATGGATAAATGTGAACTAGTAGTGATAAGTGACAGTAACGAAGCATTAATGTGATGAAATCATATAATGCAAATGTATGAAAATGTTGTAATGAAACCATTTACTTTACAATGTACTTATGGAAATAAAAACATGTGTGAAAGTATAACAAAAATATGTGTGTTGCTTTGGAAATCGGGAAATTAGGAATAGTGCTTCCCCAAGATCCAGCTATACCACTCCTAGGCATATATCCAAAATATGCTCAAGTATACAACAAGGGCATTTGCGCAATCATGTTTGTAGCAGCTTTATTCATAACAGCCAAAATCTGGCAACAACCCAGATGTCCTTCAACTGAGGAATGGATACAGAAATTGTGGTACATTTACACAATGGAATACTACTCAGTAATTAAAAACAAGAAGCTAAGCAATAAAGAAGACCCTAGGTAAGATGCTCAATCTTCATTCAGAAAGGCAAACCGGATAGACATTGGAAGAGGGAAAAAAAAAGGAATAGGACAGGAACCTACCACAGAGGGTCTCTGAAACACTACTGAACAGGGTATTGAAGCAGATGCTGAGAATCATAGCCAAACTTTGGGCAGAGTGTAGGGAATCTTGTGAAAGAAGGGGGAGACGGAAAGACCTGGAGAGGACAGGAGCTCCACAAGGAGCTCAGAGGTCTGTCCTGACACCACTGAAAAGCCCAGGGATCTTTTCTGAGACTGGTACTCTAACCAAGGACCATGCATGGAGATAACCTAGAAACCCTAGAACCCCTGCACAGATGTAGCCCATGCCAGCTCAGTCTCCAAGTGGGTGCCCTAGTAAGGGGAACAGGGACTGTCTCTGGCATGAACTCAGTGGCTGGCTCTTTGATCACCTCTCCCTGAAGTGGTGGGCAGCCTTATCAGGCTACAGAGGATGACAATGCAGCCAGTTCTGATGACACCTGATAAGCTAAGGTCAGAGAGAAGAGGAGAAGGACTTCCCCTTTCAGTGGACTGGGGGAGGGGCAGGGGAAGAAATGAGGGAGGGAGGATGGGATTGGGAGAGGACAAGGGGCTACAGCTGGGATATAAAGTGAATAAACTGTAATAAATAAAAAAACTAAAACAACAACAAAAAAATATGTGTGTTGAAGTCACAACATTGTGCTATTTGTACATTCCAGAACTCAAGATACAAAGTCAGAACTGTGATCTGCAGACAGTTTGGTCAACTTAGCAAGATCCTAACAAGAGAGATGATAGGTAGATCACACATAAATCCTAGATAGATTAGATAGATAGATAGATGATAGATAGACAGATAGGTGATAGAGGAAGCAATATGTAGTAGCATAAGTGAGTAAGTATTTTGCCTTGTGATTTCTGAGCATGCTGTAAACAAGGTACCCCTGCGTGAAAAAGAAACAAGATGATTTACTAGAAAAGCCTGGGGAAATATTCACGGCACTCACTAACCCTGGTTAAATCTTTTTAAATCAGATGACACTGAATTCTTCACATTAGATGAAATCAAAGGAAGCTATTATAATAAAATTGACAGTTTAAATATAATTTTAATAATATACCACCTTACATGATTTGTGACCTACAGCTGAGAAATAATTTAGGATAATATAGGAAAATTCTTTACATTCATGTGAAAATATTTATCTTTATAACCACAGAGAAATTCCATTCTCACTCATCAGTCAAGAAGCCATGTTCCTCCCAGACTGTGGCTTCTATGGGGATCCTCAAGCAGTTAAGAAGGAGAGGTGACAAGAACCCCACAAGGAGAGCAACAGAACCAGAAAATTTGAACACAGGGGTCTTCCCCGAGACTCATACTCCAACCAAGTACCATGCATGGAGATAACCTAGAACCCCTGCACAGATGTACTCCATGACAGTGTAGTGTCCAAGTGGGTTACATAGTAACAGGAAGAGGGACTGCCTCTGACATAATCTAATTGGCCTGCTCTTTGATGACCTCCCCTTGAGTGGGGAGCAGACTTACCAGGCCACAGAAGATGACAATGCAGCCACTCTTTTTTTTTCTTTTTTTTCCATTTTTTTATTATTATTATTTTTTTTTATCAGTTACATTTTATTAACTCTGTATCCCAGCCGTGTCCCGATCCCTCATTCCCTCCCAGTCCCTCCCTCCCTCCCTCATCTCCACCGTGCCCCTTTCCAAGTCCACTGATGGGGGGGACCTCCTCCCCATTCATCTGATCCTGTTTTATCAGGTATCTTCAGGACTGGCTGCAAAGCCCTCCTCTGTGGCCTAACAGGACTGCTCCTCCCTTCGGGGGTGGGGAGACCAAAGAGCCAGTCATTGAGTTCCTGTTAGAAATAGTCCCTGTTCCCCTCACTTTGGGAAACCAATTGGTTACTGAGCTACCAGAGGCTACATCTGAGTGGAGGTTCTAGGTTATATCCATACATGGTCCTTAGTTGAATGTCAGTCTCAGAAAAGACCCTGTGCCCAGATATATTTGGTCCTTGTGGAGCTCCTATCCTTTCCCCATCAGACTAACTCCCCTTCTTTCTTATGATTCCCTGTACTCTGCCAAAGGTTTGGTCATGAGTCTTTGCTTTGAAAACACTGCTAGTTAGAGTCTTTCAGATGCGCTCAGTAGACTCCTGTCATACGTTCAATGCACATCCCATCTGTCTTTCTAAACGAGGATTGATCATCTTACCCCATGTCCGCTCAATTGATTATCTTTTTTAGGTGTATAGATTTCATTATGTTTATCATATCTTATAGGTCTATATAAGTGAGTATATCCCATGCTTCTCTTTCTCCTTCTGGGATATTTCACTCAGAATGATCTTTTCTAGATCCCACCATTTGCCTGCAAATTTCATGATTTCCTCCTTTTTGATTGCTGAGTAGTATTCCATTGTATAAAAATACCACAATTTCTGTACCCATTCCACCGTTGATGGACATCTGGATTGTTTCCAGGTTCTGGCTATTACAAATAGAGCTGCTATAAACATGGTTGAGCAAGTGTCCTTTTTATGTACTTGAACAAACTTTGGGTATATACCTAGCAGTGGTATAGCTGGGTCTGGAGGAAGCACTATTCCTATTTGTCTTAGAAAGCGCCAGATAGCTTTCCAGAGTGGTTGTACCAGTTTACATTCCCACCAGCAGTGGAGGAGGGTTCCCCTTTCTCTACAACCTCTCCAGCATGTGTTATCGCTTGAGTTTTTCATCTTGGCCATTCTGATGGGTGTAAGGTGATATCTCAGGGTCGTTTTGATTTGCTTTTCCCTGATCAGCCACTCCTGATGAGATCTGATAGACTAAGATCAGAAGGAAAGAGAGGAGGACCTCCCCTATCAGTGGACTTGGGGAGGGGCATGCGCGAAGAAAGGGGAGGGAGGATGGGATCGGGAGGGAAGGAAGGAGGGGCTTATGGGGGGATACAAAGTGAATAAACTGTAATTAATAAAAAAACAAAAACAATAAAATAAAATATCTTATGGCCCCTTGAAAATTTAACTTTGAAAGTATTAAAAGAAAAAATTTATAATAGTAGAAATATTATCTCAGAAAATAAAATGTACACAGAACAGAAAAAAAAAAAGGAGAGATGAAGTGATCGTGGGGAACTCAGTACCTACTGATACCTATACAATATCCTACTCCTACGGCTTAGGGAACATCACAGAAGAGGGGATGGAAATATTTTAAGAGCTACAGGATATCAGGACTACTTCACTCATGAAATCCCAACAATGTGGTTGCCTAAACAAGATATACATAGTGACAACACCAGTCATCCTGCCAATGTAGATGGGTGGCGTTTCACAAGCTTCTAGATGAAGAGCTATAGGGAAGTAACGGCTGCTGAAAGATGAAAAATCAGTCCTTGGGAATGAGCCCTCTGGTACACCTAGAAGAGGATTACCTAATCCCAGATTATCATCCTTAAATACATGTACTTAAGAGCAACACTGTAACACTAAATGGGCTCCACTGATTTTGTGTGTGTGTGTGTGTGTACAGTTATATAAGAAATTATGAACTTGAAAGGAAGTGGGGGAAAACGGTAAGAGTCTAAAAAATGTGAAAATTAAACAAAAAATAAATTAGTGTAAAACTTATTTTAGTAACAGATAATACACATGTAACTATGAATATATACCTTTTCAAATTAAAAATTTTAAACACCTTGAAATGTTTAATAGTTTTTCAGAATTTTGTATTTAGGCAAATAGTTGGAATGACAATACATTTTTTTAGATACAATGGAATTTCAGCCCTATGGTTATAGAAAGTGTGTTGCAAATAATCAAAACAAAATATGCAAAGGAAAATTTCCAAGTACTATAATATCCTCTCATAAGCTAAATCCTGTGAAGGAATTCAGTGACAGTGTGAAACCAGACAGAAATTTCTCAGCTGTTAAGAATTGTTGTTCATCTTTTAATGGGCTCTGGTGACTTCCAGATTCCATGAGTGCTTTAAAAAGAGTGGTGTTACCATCTTATTTTACAGTGTCAATAATTACTATAAAACAGAACTTTAGAGAAAATTTTGTTGCTAAAAGGACTTTAGGCAGTAGCTCAATATTGTGGAAGACTTATACAGATCACACAGCAAAAAATGTGATGACTACTTTAAGACTTTCTGCATCTTCCTCCTTTTCTTTAATAATCAGAAGGCCATCAGCTACAGAAGAAATCTATCTGGTTCTACATTTACCCAAGTCTTCTACATAATGCTGTCTGAGAAGCTAAATAACATTTCCATTTATGACCTCATTTGGATACAGTAAGTATCAGAGAGTTTTAAGCCTGATTTCAAATGAAAGTGGAAAAAAAAAACCAGGCATCCTTGTAGAGTGCTAACTGGAAGTAGCTTACTGGCTAAAAGTTTGTGTATTTTATGTGCTTTGTGAAATGTCTATAAACACTCATTCAGGCAGAATCCCATGATCACTGCTCTTTAGCTTATATTCCCACATTGTATTTTTGAATGGCCAGAGATGACTATAGTAGATGCAACTAGATTATTAAAAAAAAAAAAACTAACTAATTAATTTGAGGCCACACTGATGCCAGGACATACAGAATACCCATGATATAGTCAAGCAGTCAAGCTATTCAAACATGCATTGACTGGTTTGGTCACAATGACAGTTTCTCCCTACCTCATTAACAAGGCATGGCCACATCTTCTCTTTTGACAAAAAGCAAATGTTATTTGAAAAGTTCCTTCCACGTATTTAGTTTTCTGTCTTACTTTTTGATTGAGCTATAATATGAACAACAAAAGTTTAAAATAGCCTTTGAAATACATACACCTGTGAATATGCATATAGTTAAAAATATAAAGTATAATGCATACTCGTGTCTTCTCCAAGTCTCCCACTCATGACCGTCCACTCTCCTGCCACAGGAAAACACTTCAGATTTCCAGTTCACCCCACCTATCTTTAAAATAGAATGATACAGTTTTTCTTTTCAAATGAAAAGTAAAGGAAGGTATGGGGTCATGTATCAGAATTTATACAAACACATCTAAGGAGCTGGAAGTTATAGTAATCTTACATTTTCTTTTACTTATCTAAGTATTTTAAAATTAAAGTTTAAATGGGTTAAAATCAAATCCTATGCAATTAGTGGTGAAAAATTAAATAATACACACTTCCTCAAAGAAACCCAGAAGTTCATGGATTTGGCCAACTCATGAGCAGTTAATGGCTTTGAAGGGCACAACTGTTTTTTGGCCTTCCTCCCTTTTTTATCCTCTCCCTCCCAGCTCCCTCCCTCACTTCTTCCATGCCTTCCTCCTCGCTGCTACCTTTCATCCTTTCCCTCCCTTTCCATTTCTCTTTTCTTCCTTCTCTTCCTACCTTCCTCAGTGCCTCCTTCCCTCTTTGCCTCCTCTGTCCTTCCCTGCTTTTCTACAAACCTCCCTCCCTCTCCTTTTCTTCTCTTCTTCCTTCCTTTCTCCTTTCTTCCCTTCCTCCTTCCTTTTCTTTCTTCTCTTCCTCCTTTCTCTCTTCCTTCCCTGCTTCTTTAATTCTAGTTTCATCTTTCTCTGGGCTGTATTTCTAAATGTTCTACCTGTGAGTTTGAGTTTTCCTGGTTTCATTTCAAAACCTCTTCTTCCTTAATAGTGATAACTGAGCCTATTGGTGCCCAACTCACGCTCAGCCACAGAAGAACCAAGTAAGTTAATATGGAAAAGATGCTAAAAAATATTCTTTCATGGGTGGTGGGACTGACTCTGGTGGGTAGATGCTCAAATCTTTGCTAAAAGTCTTAGAAAATTCAGGCCAGTCACAACGTTCAGCAGATGGATCTCATTCCGGGTTTTTCTCATGTAAGTTAATGGATCCTACCAGGTTCCTATACTATCGACATAGATGGTTCGTTAGCAAAAATTTATTGCTAAAATATTCTGTAATTATACGTATTGACACATCAGTATTTATTAGCATTAGTATAGCCTTTCTCTTGCTTCTATACTAAAATTCCCTTTAACTTAGAGAGCTGAAAAACCTTAAATGTGTAACTGTTCACAGGTCTAACCCAGGCCTCCCTGGGATAAATCACCGTGCTCGCAGTACTGCGTTTCTTCTTGCTTTTAATTTATTGATTTTTGTTTTAATTATTTTTTTATTATAATTACATTTACTCCTTTTGTTTCTTTGCTCCAAAGCCTCCCCCACACACCCCTTGCACTCTTTCAGATTCAGGTCTTTTTAAATTGATTTTTCTTATATACATATGTGTGTATAAATACATAACTATTAAGTTCATAATCATAGGTGGCCTGCTCTATATAATGTTACTTGTGTCACATATCTTCAGAGTTGACCAACTGGTAAAGGAAGACTAATTGGCGGGCTCTTTCCTAGAGAAGACTCTGAGCATTCCTTAATGGCTGAAGTCATAGTGTAGGTTTTGAGACCTTTTGAACTTTCCTCCATCTACATGAACACGTCTGTTGGTACCATCCTTGTGCAGCTTTAAGTCTTTGTCTTTTTCATACAAGGTATTTTTATCATTTTTTTCTTGCTTAGACTCCTCCTAGATCTTCCCCACTTGCCTCCCCCGGCTCAACTTTATACCCTCTTTCTTTTCTTTTTGTTTTTTTTTTTTCAATTTTTTTATTTATTACAATTTATTTACTTTTTATCCTCACTGTAGCCCCCTTTCTATCCCCTCCTAATCCTTCTCTCCCTCTTCTCCTCCCTGCCCCTTCCCCAGTCCACTGATATGGGAGGTCCTCCTCCCTTTTCATTGACCCTAGCCTATCAGGTCTCATCAGGACAGGGTGCATTGTCTCCCTTTGTGGCTTGGTAAGGCTTCTCACCCTTCGTGGGGAGGTGATCAAAGTGCCAGCCACTGAGTTCATGTCAGAGAGAGCCCCTGTTCCCCTTAGTAGGGAACTCACTTGGAAACTGAACTGCCACGGGCTACATCTGTGCAGAGGTTCTAGGTTATCGCCATACATGGTCCTTGGTCTGAGCAAGGACCTCTGTGCCCAGATTTTTTGGTTCTGTGTTTCTCCTTGTGGAGCTCCTGACCCTTCCAGGTATTTCTGTCTCCCCCTTCTTATACCCTCTTTCTTAAAAAAAAATAGAAACAAAAAAAGAAAAAAGAAAAAAATAGAAAAAAAATTAAAAACTACAGCATGGTGCCATACACCCATAATCCCAGCACATAGGAAGTAGAAGCAAGAGGTTCTCTCTGAATTCAAGGCCAGCCTGGTCTACAAATCTAATCCAAGACAGCCAAGGCTACACAGAAAAGCCCTGTCTCTAAAAAACCAAAAGCCAAAAACAAAAACAAAAAAATCAAAACAACCAAAAATAAAAATAAAAACAAAAAACTATTTCTTCTTACAACTCTAATTCCCTTACCTGCTTTTTCATGTTTTAGAGGATATTTGTGTACCTAGGCTCATGGCTCTTTTTCTCCCTTTTCAAAGCTATCTATGCCTCTTCTGCTTTTAAATTCAGCTAAGAAAATTTCCCAGGTTTTAAGGAAACATGGACAAGGCAAGGCTGCCTACTCTCTCTGTATCTTTTCAACATACTTGAAGTCGAAGCTAGAGCAATAAAACAACTAAAGGAGATCAAGGAGATACAAATCAGTAAGAAAGAAGTCAAAGTATCACTATTTGTAGATGATATGACAGTATACATGAGCAACCCCAAAAATTCAACCAGAGAACTCCTTCAGCTGATAAATACCTTCAGCAAAGTAGCTGGATACAAAATTAACTAAAAAAAAAAAAGCAATAGCCCTCTTGTATATGAAAGACAAAAGGGCAAAGAAAGAAATAAGGGAAACACCACCCTTAACAATAGCCACTAATAACATAAAGTACCTTGGGGTGAGTTTAACAAAGCAAGTGAAAGACCTCTTTGAAAAAAACTTAGTCTCTGAAGAAAGAAATGGAAGAAGATATCAGAAGATAGAAAGATCTCCCATGCAGGTGGATCAGTAGGATTAACATAGTAAAAATGACCATCCTGCCAAAAGTATGCTGCAGATTCAATGCAATTCCCATCAAGATACCAACACAATTCTTTCGGGACTTTGGAAGAACAATTCTCAATTTCATATGGAAAAACAAAGCAAAACAAAACAAAACAGAATTGCTAAAACTATCCTGTAAAACAACAGATCCTCTGGAGGTATCTCCATCCCTGATCTCAACCCGTTCTACAGAAAAAAATAGTAATAAAAACTGCATGGTACTGGTATAGAAAGAGACTGGGGAATCAATGAAATCTAAGAGAAGACCCAGAAAAAAAATCCACACACGTATGGATACTTGAATTTTGACAAAGAAGCCAAAACCATTCAATGGAAGAAAGACAGCATCTTCAACAAATGGCACTGGTCTAACTGGATGTCTACATGTAGAAAATGCAAATAGATCCATACATATCACCCTGCACAAAACTAAAGTCTAAGTGGATCAAAGACCTCAACATAAAACCAGATACACTAAACGTGTTAAAAGAAAAACTGGGGAAGAGCCTTATTCTCGTTGGCAGAGGAGACAACTTCCTGAACAGAATGCCGACAGCACAGTAATCCAATTAAAAACTGGGGTACAAACCTAAACAGAATTCTCAACAGAGAAATATCGAATGGCAGAGAAAGAAACACTTAAAGAAATGCTCAACATCCTTAGTGATCAGGGAAATGCAAACCAAAATGACCCTGAGATTTCACCTTACACCCATCAGAATGGCTAAGATCAAAAACTCAAGTAACAACACATGCTGGAGAAGATGTGGAGAAAAAGAAACTCTCCTCCATTGCTGGTGGGAATATAAACTTGTAAGGCCACTTTGGAAATCAATCTGCTGTTTTCTGAGACAATTAGGAATAGTGCTTCCTCAAGATACAGCCCAAGGCATATATCCAAAATATGATCAAGTATACAACAAGGGCATTTGTTCAACAATCTTCATTGCACCTTGTAAGATCCAGAATCTGAAAAGACTCCATATGTCCCTCAGCCGAGGAATGGATACAGAAATTGTGGTACATTTACACAGTGGAATATTACTCAGCAATTAAAAACAAAGAAATCATGAAGTTTGAAGGCAGATGGTGGGAACTAGAAAAGATCATCCTGAGTGAAGTATCTCAGAAGCAGAAAGACACATATGGCATATACTCACTTATAAGTGGACATTAGAAATATAATATCAGATAAACATACTAAAATCCATACACCTAAAAAAGCTCAGCAAGAAGGAGGACCCTGGGTAAGATGATCAATCCTCACTCAGAAGGGCAAATGGGACAGACATTGAAAGAGGGAGAAAATAAGGAACAGGACAGCAGCCTATCATAGAGGGCCTCTGAAAGACTACCCAGCAGGATATCACAACATATGCTGATATTTATAGCCAAACTTTGGGCAGAGTGTAGGGAATCTTATGAAAGAAGGGGGAGATAGAAAGACCTGGAGGGAACAGGAGCTCCACAGGAGAGCAACAGAACCAAAAAAATCTGGGCATAGGGGTCTTTTCTGAGACTGATACTCCAATCAAGGACCATGCATGGAGTTAATCTAGATCCCCTGCACAGAAGTAGTCTGTGGCAGCACAGTTTCCAGGTGGGTTCCTTAGTAAGCAAAACAGGGACTGTGTCTGACATGAATTCAATGGTTGGCTCTTTGATCACCTCCCCCTGAGGGGAGAGCAGCCTTATGAGGCCACAGAGGAAGACAATGCAGCCAGTCCTGATGAGACCTGATAAGCTAGGGTCAGATGGAAGAGGAAGAGAACCTCCCTTATCAGTGGACTTGGGGAGGGGCATGGGAGGGGATGAGAAAGAGAGGGAGGCATTGGGAGGGGATAGGAAGGGGGCTACAGCTGGGATAAAAAGTGAATAAACTGTAATTTATAAAAAAATAAATTTAAAAAGTAAAAAAGGAAACATGGTTTCTTAAAAATTGGTTTGAGTCGCCCAAAATAATCTAAGTGCAAAATAATCTAATTTCAAGGTCAGGAATCATTATTTCCATCATGTAAAGAAACAAATTCATAAATCTAGGGATTAGGACATCTTTCAACAGGCTTTCTGACCAATATCCTACACAGAAGTGAGGGTTTCAAGAGAAAAGGTCATCCCTTTCCATCTCTATTTTTCCAATGTGCCCTACAGTGGAGCTCATTAATGTACATGCAATGCCTCTGATCAAACATGAGCTTGAGATTAGCTTAAAATTTTATACTTTTCTATATGAAGAAGCAATATCCATAAAATAAGAACATCAGGCAAGGTATATACAGGAATTAGTGTATATTTTTTAAGGAAAACACTTACTAATAAAACAGATAAATATCATGGTACTGAGATGAAATAAAAGAAATGAACTGCATCTTCAAAGGTGGCTGGGAGGATGCTTGGTAAGATTATCAGTCCTCACTCAGAAAGACAAATGGGATGGACATTAGAAGAAGGAAAAAACAGAAAACAGGACAGGAGCCTACAATGGAGGGCCTCTGAAAGATTCTACCCAGCATTGTATAGAAGCAGATTATGATACTCATAAACAAACTTTGGGCAGAGTGCAGCTAATCTTAGGAAAGAAGGGAGAGATAGAAAAACTTGGAGAGGACATGAGCTACACAAGCATAGCAGAAGAACCAATTATCTGGGCTCAGGGGTCTTTCCTGAGAGTGATACTCCAACCAAGGACCATTCATAAATATAACCTAGAACCCCTCCTCAGATGTAGCCTGTAGCAGTTCAACCTCCAAGTTGGTACCCTAGTAAGGGGAACAGGGACTGTCTCTGACCTGAACTCAGTGGCTGGCTCTTTGACTGCATCTCCTGGATGGGGGAGCAGTCTTGCCAGGCCACAGAAGAGAACAATGCAGCCAGTCCTGATGAGACCTGATAGGCTAAGGTCAGATGGAAGGGGAGGAGGACCTCCCCTATCAGTGGACTTGGAGAGGGGCATAGGAGGAGATGAAGGAGGGAAGTTGGGATTGGGAGGAGAGGAGGGAGGGGGCTACATCTGGGATACAAAGTGAATAAAATGTAATTAATATAAAAATAAAAATTTAATTAAAGAAAGAGTAGTGGGGCCAGGGGTCATCAAGGAAAAGGGGTGGAAACATTATAGAGTGGGGTTTGGGACAAGTGCTGCAGAGCTGTGTCTTCTGGACATGGCAACATCGTCACACATGTGAACGCAACTCATAGCTGTGACTATGACTGTATGCAGAATTCCTGGATAGACAAAATCTCAGATGAATCATAGAGGTCCCATAAATTCCCAACAATAGCTGAGGAGCTGTGAGTAGTTGACAGCTGTTGGAGGAGGGAGAGCCAGATTTCTTCTGGGATGTGAGCCTGTGTAGGCAGCCCATGGTACAGCCCATCACTTTAACCCATGTATGTATCTGCAGCACAAATTAGATATTGGTGCAGCATAATACAAGCTTGAAATGTGTGTAGACTCAGAAAACAAAGTAGACCTTATCACATGGTAAGACAGACTGAGATGGATAGAAAACTACTACTCTATTGCTCTTAAAAAATGTATGATAGGAATTAGCACATGAGTCAACACCAAACAAACTTAAACTGAGGAATTTTTTTATCCTACCGTATCATTGCTATCATGCTTGGAAAGTGTTAATGTGAACAAAGGAAATATATATGTGTGTATATTACTATTTGTTTTATTTTACTTTGCAATTAATTCACTTTATATTTCAATTGTAGTCCCTTCCCCCATGTCTTCCCAGTTCTACCCTTGTTCCCTCTTCTCCCCCATCCCATCCCCTAGTCCACTGAAAGGGAGTCCTCTTCCCTTGCCATTTGATCCTAGCCTACCAAGTCTCATCAGGACTGCCTGAATCCTGTTCCTCTGTGGCCTGGCAAGGCTGCACCGCAAGGGGGAAGTGATCAGTGAGTTCATATCAGGGATATGAACCCCTGCTCCCCTTACTCAGGAAACCACATGGAGACTGAGCTGCCTATGGTCTGCTTCTGAGCGTGGTGTGTAGGTTTTTGGTTGGTGCATCAGTCTCTGTAGGCCCTCCTGGGCCCAACTTTTTTGTCTTTGTTGGTCTCATGGAGCTCCTCCGGGTCCCGCTATCTCTGCTTTCTTCCTTAAGACTCCCTGTGCTCTGCCCAAAGTTTGCCTGTGAGTCTCTGCATCTGCTTCTATGCCCTGCTGGGCAGTCTTTCAGAGGACATTTATGGTAGCTCAGTGGTGGGGCACTTGGCTACAGAAAAAAATAAAAAGAAAGAAAGAAATATTAAGACAGCCTTGCCCAAGCCATTGAGGAAGACAATGTCACCAGACCTAATGAGACCTGATAAGCTAGGGTCAGATAGGAGGACTTCCCCTATCAGTGGACTAGGGAAGGGGCAAAGGGGGAGAAGAGGGAAAGAGGGTGGGACTGGGAAGAAATGAGGGAGGGGGATACAGCTGGGATACAAAGTGAATAAATTGCAATAAATAATAAAAAATAACTTAAAAAAAAAGACTGCAGAAATGCCCCCAACAAGAAACTCTATGGAGAATAGACTGCAGAAATTCCAGATCAGATTTCAGGCCAGATAAAGAACAGAAGTTGGAAATGGAGAAATTTGAGTAAGATCTATAGAGTAGTTAATATTAAACATCAGGGTTCATTTCCTAAATTTGACAACTGTACAAAAATTACATAAGATGTTCGTACCCAGAAGATCGGTAAAGAAGTTTTTATTTTTGCAAGGGTTTTTGTCAAGTCTCAAAATTCATTTAATTTATAACATTTTTAAATAAACATTTAAAACAAGAAATAGCTTTTAATTTGATTATAAACTCTTCTAAAAATTGCTCCTCATTTCAAAACAGATACTAAGACTCATAACCAAACCTTCGGCAGAAGGGGAGTTAGTATGACAGGGAAAGGATAGGAGCCCCACAAGTACCAAATATATCTGGGCACAGGGTTTTTTTTCTGAAACTGTTTCTCCAACCAAGGACCATGTATGGATATAACCTAGAACCTTTACTTGGATGAAGCTCGTGGCAGCTCAATAACCAATTGGCTTCCCATAGTAAGGAGAACAGGGACTATCTCTGACAGGAACTCAATGGCAGGCTGTTTGACTCCCCACCCCCCAAGGGAGAAGCAGTCCTGTTAGGCCACAGAGGAGGACTTTGCAGCCAGCCATGAAGTTACCTGATAAAACAGGGCCAGACGAAAGGGGAGGAGGTCCTCCCCAATCAGTGGACTTGGAAAGGGGCACAGAGGAGCTGAGGGAGGGAGGGTGGGATTGGGAGGGAATAAGGGAGTGGGATACAGCTGGGATACAGAGTTAATAAAATGTAACTAATAATAATAAACAATAAAAAAATTGCTCCTAATTTCATGTTTTACTGTCACTATGTACTTTCTTTCACATAGCATTAATGTTCTTACTAAGAGTAAGACCACAGAAACTCAACGTCCCCTCTTCTAACTCTGTTTTTAAACCTTGTTTAAAAAGTCCATGTTTTCACTGTGTCTATAGAAGAGAAATCTTCTGTTTTCTAAAATATAAATATTGCTTGTTATCTTGTAAACTTCTAGTATAGTTTAAATACTGTAATAATGATTCTGGACACACTGATTAAATAATGGCTGCTGGTCTACTCAACATAATGTACTTGCAGTACTATTCCAAATTCTGTAATTAAATCATTAGCGTTGTCTAGCTTGCTACTTTTAGGTCTGTTCTCCTTTGTGTTTTGTCTCTGAGGCAATGCTGACACATCTCTGGACTGTGTTTAGGATTTTTTTTTTTTGGTTTTGCTTTGGTAGATTCTGTTTTGCTGTTTTACTATTTACTAGCATGGGACCATTTCAAGTGGCTGCTTTTTATTTATTACTCTTTCATTCATTCATTCGTGTGTGTGTGTGTGTGTGTGTGTGTGTGTGTGTGTGAAGTAAGAAGCTAATTAATTTTGTGGAATAGATTCTCCTTTTGACCTTAAAGTGGAGCATGGAAATGGAATTCAGGTCATGAAGTAATTGCAGGAAGTGTTTTTCTTCCCTGGGCATCTTGTTGAACTTCAAGTGAATTTTTTTCTTTTTTTTAAATTTTTTTTCTTCATCTATTTTTCAGTTTCATTTATGTTAAAACACGTAACAAAATTCTCTCTCTTTATTCTTTTTTAGTGTAAAGTCCATTGTGGAGGAAGTTCTAATAATCAATTTTACTTTGCCACTCTTCTGTTTTTGAATTTTTATTTTTTATTTAATAATTCATTTTTATTTTTAATTAGAATATAAGTTTATCTTCATTCCTTCCCTTTTCTTCTTCCAATCTCTGCAATGTACCTTCCTATTCTTATTCTCAAAACCATGGCTTCTTTATTTTTATTTGTTTTATATACACACACACCTATGTAAATACAATCTGGATAATCCTTCTTGAATTATCTGTATGAATGCAATTTTCTTTTTTTAAATTTACTTTTTTTTATATTAATCACAGGTTATTTACTTTGTATCCCAGCCATAGCCACCTCCTTCACTCCCTCCCAATTCCTCTCTCCCTCCCTCATCTTCTCCCTGCCCCTTTCCAAGTCCACTAACAGGGGAGGACATCCTTCCCTTCCATCTGACCCTAGCTTATCAAGTCTCTTCAGGACTGGCTGCAATGTCCTCTTCTGTGGCTTAGCAAGTCTGCTCCTCCCTCGCGGCGGGGGGGGGGGGGGTCGTGGTGGTAGAAGAGCTCGCCGTTGAGTTCATGTCAGAAATAGTCCCTGTTCCCTTTATTAGAGAACCCATTTGGACATTGAGCTACCATGGGCTATATCTGAACAAGGGTTCTAGATTATATCCATACATGGTCCTTGGTTGGAGAAACAGTCTCATGAAAGACCCCTGTGCCCTGGTTTATTTGGTCCTTGTGGAGCTCCTGTCCTCTCCAGGACAGCTCCCCCTTCTTTCATATGATTTCCTGCACTCTGTTGAAGGCTTGGTTATGACTCTTAATATCTGCTTTGATACACTGCTAGGTAGAGTCTTTCAGAGGCCGTCTGTGGTAGGCTCCTAGACCCCAGAACTCATCAGCACAGGAGACTACTTCCTGAACAGAACACCAACAGCACAGGCTCTAAGATCAGCAATCAATAAATGGGACCTCATGAAACTGAAAAAATTCTGTAAAGCAAAAGCCACTGTCATCAAAACAAAACGACAGCCTACAGACTGGGGAAGGATCTTCACCAACCCTACATCTGACAGAGGGCTAATATCCAGTATATATAAAGAACTCAAGAAATTAAAAAGCAATTTTCTTTTTTTAATTTTTTTCATGTACAAATCAGAGAGGGTTACAAAAGAAGGATAATTTGATCATTTCCTTAGTTCTGAAAAGGTACTATGGAAGCACATTCCTGTCTCATGAACTGTTCTCACACATTATTTGAGGTAATTTTCGTGGGATACAAACAAAAGTATCACAACAGTTAGAACCCAAAATTACTGAGAACAAAAGCCAGAACAAATAAATAGATAAAATACATTCATGAGTCTTAAAAAACTTGGCTATCTCAGATATACTCAACTGTCCAGAACACAGCTTTCCATTGAAAAATATATAAATAACAGGACTCTAAAGAAACAAAATGAGTGTTGTAAAATCCATGTGTTGAAATTCATATGCTGCAAGCTCACAGGCTCTCCTGCTTGTAGTTGTAGTTAAAGGCTCTTCCTCTTTAAGGAAGGCATCACCAGACTAGAAAAAGCAAGAGACTCTTATTGGCAATCTTGACAGTACATTGAGAAGGTCATATGTGGAAAGAAGCAGAAGAGCCATAAAAAGCAGATGTACAATTATTAACTTATAAAAAGGTGTGGGTTAAAAGCATTTCATTTCAAAATCCTTACAAGGTATAAGATTCAGTAGCTCCGTAACTGGTGTTCATTTTGATATATTCATTCTGTGTTGCTTTTAAATATAAGGAAGAAAATTAACTTTTCAATGAATGGTTTCTTCCATCTTGTTAATTGGTTTAATTTGTAGGTTACATTCTGCATGTTAAAAGTTTCTCTGTCTAAACTCACACTGTTTTGTTGTTTAAAATATAGGTGTTACACTCCAGTACATGGGGCAGACTGTAAGAAGATCATAATAGAACTATTTTTCCCAAGGTGTAATGCAACAAACGACTTATTCCTGCTCTCAAAAAAAATGTTTGATAATTTTATTATTTCAAAAACTTTTCTCCAAATGCTGTTACTCAGTATTTTATTAGATGTGGATTTCAATGAGATAACAAAGGTAAATATTGAAGAATGACTGAAGAGATATCAGCCTAAAAACGCTCTTAGTAAAATTCATTAGGCTAGGTCTGGCAACACAGGACTTTAATCCCTGCATTCAAGAGGCAGAGGCAAGTGGATCCCTGTGAGTTCCAACCCAGCCAGTTCTATGTGGTAAATTCAGGACTGCGTAGTGTTACCCAGTCTCAAAAGACAACAAGAGTTCACTAGGTAAAGACAATAAGCATGCATAGGTGAATTAATGTCCCCAGCACAAACAAAAGACCAATGGTCTGAAGGGAAAGGCCAATAAATAGGTAAATCGAATGAAGACAATAAGCACAGTGAGGCCAAGCAGAACATGACTTCATGGCTGGTACAGCAGAGAAAAGAAGAGCAAAGTTCAAGACCTCGGCCCTCTTCTTCACATACCTTAAAACTCATTACCTCTCAGCATTCCAATCCTTTCAGGAAATAAGACACCAAAAGCAGGTGAACACATTTCTGGGCTTTCGACATTCCTTAAAGCATTAGCACTGAAGCCCCAAAGCAGCATGAACTCTTTAAATCATCGCACAGCCTCAGGAATTTTAGAAGCTGGAGTTTTCTGAAAGGTTGCTGCTAAGCACAAGAACATCCTTTCTGTCCTCATCCACTTCCTCAAACTTTAGGTTAGCCTGGAAGACAATGAAAACTTAACATCAGAGATTCAATCTTGTGCAATCTCACCATGCCACAACTGAAATATGGTGACTGACTTTTTTAATTAAATTTTTAGTCTTGAATATTGATTTTTTAATTTTTTATTTTTATTAATTACAATTTATTCACTTTGTATCCCCACAGTAGCTCCCTCCCCCCTCCCAAGCCCACACTCCCTCTCCCTTCTCCATTCATATCCCTCTCCCAGTCTACTTATAGGGGAGTTCTTTCTCCCCTTCCTTCTGATCCTAGTCTACCAGGTGTCATCAGGACTGGCTGCATTATCTTCCTCTGTGGCCTGGTAAGGCTGCTCCCCCCTCATGGGGAGGTGATCAAAGAGCCAGCCACTGAGTTCTTCTCAGAGACAGTCCCTATTCCCCTTACTAGGGAATCCACTTGTACACTGAGCTGCCATGGGCTACCTCTGAGCAGGGGTTCTAGGTTATCTCCATGAATGGTCCTTGGTTGGAGTATCAGACTCAGAAAAGACCCCTGTGCCCAGATATTTTGGTTCTGTTGCCTTCCTTGTGGAGCTCCTGTCCTCTCCAGGGATTCTTTTTTAAATGTTCAAAATGTCCTTTCTTCTTTCACCAGTTCTCAACTGAAGACTAGTGAAGAAAACAGCCTTGTCTCATGGATCCTGCATAGAAAAGAAAAGAAGGTAGGGATAGAGAATATGGAGGGAAAGGAAAGGGGGGAAAGAAAGAAGAAAGATAAGAAAAGTAATAAAATTTGCACATAAGAAATATCACTAAAAGAGCTGAAGGAAACTTGTGGGGAAGAATCAAGAACAGCAGAACAGGCAGTTGCAGGCTTTACCTACCTTTATTATTTGTGTGTGTGTGTGTGTGTGTGTGTGTGTGCACCCGTGTACACTCAGGTGAGCTGAAGCTTTGTGGCTACTTTCAAGTCCACGCTTTACACAACTCACACACAACCCAAAGCACTTACGCATCTTCTCTGCGAGCCATGTTTTGCTTCCATCCTCTTCATGACCATGGAGATGTACGGGCCAGCTGTAATGAGAGGGTGCATTAACTGTGCGCACCTAGGGACCCCATTTGTTGCGTTGGCAGTCTGTGCTCTTCCCTAATGAGACCCAGTCCTGGTCACTGATGCTGTACCAGTCAGACAAACCGCCATCTCAACTTCTGCCAGGAATCAAAAATAACATTAATTGCCTTCTATAGTGTGTATCTATATTTAATGATAATGGATAATATCTCCGATGACATATTTTTCAAACTTTGTTTCTCCTTTTCTCCTTCATTTGGAAAAATGCCTCTTGAGTGTCTGTCTACACAGCTTCTTTTAAGATTGAGCATGCCTGTTCATCCTGTAAGTCCTGTAAGTATGATTAATACACAGAAGTGCTTTAATAGATCCTGATCTTACTGCTTGGAAAGAGACAAGCCCATGCATAATTGTTTAAAAGTTTTCTGTGCATACCCAACTGGGGCCACATGGAATCCAGTAAGTCTGCCCAAGGATTCACTTATATTCTAGCCTTT
Organism: Meriones unguiculatus; assembly: GCF_030254825.1. NCBI lineage: Eukaryota > Metazoa > Chordata > Mammalia > Rodentia > Muridae > Meriones > Meriones unguiculatus. The sequence continues at coordinate 34,254,587 of NC_083353.1, read as the reverse complement.
TCTTAAGGAAATAGAATGTTTTTCACAGGATTAGGACATCTCAGAAGAGTGATAGAGGAAATTATCTTTTTTTTTTCACTTCCACCAAGTTCTTTTGTGTATAGCTACTAGATCCATCCACATTTCCTCTATAGTAGTTCCAGTTGCTCTGAAAAGTCACTGGGAGAAGTGAGAGATCAAAATACAGGAAGTCATTTTTACAGCATCCTGTAGACTCTGGGTGGCCTAGAAAATACTAGCATCTCAAAATATTACTAAGAATAGAGAATAAGGCAATCTATGCAAAAATAACTTTGAACATTAGAAGTATCTGCAACCTTTAGATACTAAAAGTATGGCTTGTTTATCTTTGTATTTCCAATAACTAATATAGTATGTGGTATATAAATATGATAGATGTAGATAGATGAATGGGTAGGTAGATAAATGGTATATAGATAACAAAATTATACATTAATTATGAATAGATGATAGATAGAGAGATAGATAGATATGATAAATAGATAAATAGATACATAGATACATAGAGAGATAGATAGATGATAGATAGATAGATACATACATACATACATAGATGATAGATAGATAGATAGATAGATAGATAGATAGATAGATAGATAGACAGATAGATGATATGTGATGGTGCCCTAGGTCTGCTCCTTGTATCCAGGCACATTGTGGACTGGGCTAGACTGGAGGGAGTGAATCCTCGCAGGTGTGGTGCAGGCAGGATCTCAGAGTGATTGCAGAAGAAACAGCCTTCTTCAGAGACACTTTTTGGTGAAACAGCTCTCTGTAAGGTGGGGAGGGGCAGAGCTATAAAAGAATTCAAGGAGGGCCTAAAGGGATGCTTGAATCTTACTCAGAAAAAGAAATAAAATAGATATCTTAAGTAGATAGAGGCAGGTAGCTAACTGGGTGGGAGAGGGTGGGCAGGGTAACAGGTGGGAATCAGGTGTGGGGAGAGTGGGAATTGGGAGGATGACCAGAAGAGAGAACAGATATTGGTGTGGGGTGCATCTCTGTGTCAGAGGAGGACCCTGGGAGTCTATGCAGGTGACCCTACCTGAGACTCCTAGCAGAGAGGGATATGGAGCCTGAACTCGCCACCTCCTGGAGCTAGCAGGACTTTCAGTAGAGAAAGGGGGACACCAAATCACCCAGAAAACCTTTGACCAAAATTTTTTCTTGCCTACAAGAAATATAGGGATAAAGATGGAGAAGAGATTGATGGCAAACCAATGGCTGGTTCAGCTGGAGACCCACCCTATGGGAGAGAGCCAACACCTAACACTATGAAAGATGCTCTGCTCGGCTTGCAGACAGGAGCCTCACATAACAGTCTTCTGAGAAGCTTCACCCAGAAGTTGATGAAAAGAAGAGATGCAGAAACCCACAGCCAAACAACAGACTCAGAGAGTTTTCTGAAAGAGAGGAAGGAGTGAGGAGAGCAGAGGGGTCAAAGACACTGAGAGAAGACCTACAGAGTCAACTAACTGGGGCTCAAGGGGGTACACAGACAAAGAACCACCAACCAAAGAGATTGCATGGGCTGGAGTTGGACCCCCTACACATAATGTAGCAGATGTTCAACTTGGTCATCATGGGGATCACCTAACTATGGGAGTAGGGCCTGTCTTTGTGTCTGTTGCCTGCCTCTGAATCCCTTTTTCCTAGCTGGGCCACCTTGTCAGGCCTCAGTGGGAGATGATGCGCTCAGTCCTGCTGTAACTTGAGGTGCTAGGGTGGGTTGGTGCCCCTTACGGGACTTCCCTTCTCTTAGAGGAACAAGAGGGTGTGTAAGGGTGAGACTGAGAGAAGAGGAGGGAGGGGCTAAGATCAGGCTGAAAAGTGATTAAATAAATGAAAAAGTAAAAGATAGAGAGACAGGCAGGTAGATGGATGAATAGATGGACAGATAGATAGATAGATAGATAGATAGATAGATAGATAGATAGATAGATAGATAGATAGATAGATAGATAAGAAAGGCATCAATAAAAAAGACTGGGGAGTGCATAGGTGCTTTGGTGGTAAGTGTGCATCATTGGCTAGGACCTAGGTGCTGGGAATGCTTCATTTCCATGAATTGCAGCTGTTTGTTGGACATGCCTGAAACCTGGCCACCATGCTATGTGACCACCTCAAGGGTGGCAGAAGTGGAGATCATAAGGTGCACACCAGGACATGCAGGCCCAGGGTAGTGAGAAAACAGTCCTACTCCTGCCTGTCTTAAGACAGGATTTTCAGTGTTTGGACACTTCTCCACCTCATTCTTGCTCCAGCCATCTTCCCTAGTTGCCTGGCTCACTGGCTCCACAAGATTGATAATTTATGGACCTATTGTATATCAAGTACACATACATGCATATTCACAGATACACCCATATACTCAGAACAAACAAGATCTAATAACTACATTGGAACCTTAGCAGATTTATCTATCCTTTCTTTTTAATTATTACAATGATGATGATGATGGAAGCATTTAGTGCATTAGTACATTTAGAGGTATCTCACCTCACCTCTTCTGTGGTTGTCTGTTGCCCACCCACACCTACACAGAAATGCATATGTCCAGGGTTCTGCCTGGCAAAGAGCCTGCCTCCTACTTAGCCCTTAGCCATCAACTCTGTTCATTCTACATTTTCCCTTTCTACTTTCCCACCAGTCCTTAAATGGAAACGCAGAGATTCAAGGCCAGGGCTGTCTGTCTCCAAACCTACTTTCCCTAATCCCTGGCGTTGCAGGAACTTCTGTCTCTGATGACTGACCATGTGTGAAAGGAACTCAGCATCCCTCACATCACTCAACTTGAGGAGGTGCTGGTTCCCAGTGTGAGTAAGGGTAGAGTTACATGACACCTTCGCAGAGCAGGCAGCAAATTAGCTAAACACTCGGAAAGTGGAAAAGTGGAAGTTTGAGTGTCTGAGTGAAACAAGCACATACAGAAGATGCAGATGGGATAAAATCCCCTCCTGCAATCATCCACTAGTGTTCATTTTTGCACTCATAAGCCAGTGAGTGTCAACATCAGATTGGAGGAATCTCCGAGATACAACCAGTTGTCTTATCGCTCTCTGTCTCATGAGCAGCCCCCATGAGTCACACATTGCTTCTGTCACAGCAGATAAGCACTGAGCCAGGAGCCGTCAAGAACAGAGAGGGGAGCGGTATCAGTGATTGGGAGTGGCTTTTTCTTGCTTCCAAGAGCTCAGCAAAGACAAGCAAGAGTGCAGAAAGCTGAGATAGATAATGCATGTGAACACAGACCATACAAGTGGGTCATGAGCAGATGGAATTGCCTATAGTGCTACAAAGCAAGAGCCTCCAAGTTTGTTTGTTTTTAACATTTTCTCAGAAAAGTAAAACATGTCTCTCTAAAGTTTTATCATATTGTGGAAAAGATAATACTGTCCTAAAAATTGATAGACTAAAAGCAAGATTTGTTAATTTTTAAGCACTGAGAAAATCTTTAGGAAGTAATCTTTAAGGTTCTTGGCAAATCTGAAATTCTGTCATTGTATTCCACATATTCAAAATTAATTTAGGGTCTGGAGATGTAGTACAGCCTTAAAATGCTTGCCTTGCACGAGACGTTGTGTTTGTTACCGTCACACACACAATATAGTCTAATATATAACTGACACCCCTTATGTAGGACATTAGTTCTGAACACCTCTGTTGTAATATATCTGTGAGGGTAAAACAAAATAAATGTCAAAGCAGGAATGAGGTCTTTACCCTTGAATTTCCTGAACAGTTGTTTGCACTAGCCACACAGACTGATGGCTTCAAGACAGAGATATATAATAGGGATATAACTGCACACACCCATGGGTTTGCCTTCTGCTTTATCTAATGAAAACAACATAACCTAGTTGTTTACAAAGAATCTGTAGATATTTGCAGAATTAAAGTCAGTCAAGCTTACAGAATATTAGCTCAAGTATTTGTAATGTCTATTTTTAGTATAATATAACTCTTCCGTAGCTGACATTAGGTCCCTAAACTTCTCAGTGATGCTGGGATTGGGGAAACCTCCCAGAGAAACCAATACAATAGACATACATATTTAATGAGGCTTGTTTATCTATCCTCCCTGGGTTCCAGGATTGCAATGAGATTTTATTTCTTTCTCTCATCCCCAGCTGGAACCTTATCAGGTCTCTGCCAGAGAGCTGAGTCCAGCTAGCTCCAGAAGGATATCCTGTCAATGGTTTAGTAAATGCTAAGTGGAAAGCTTGGGATATCTGGCTACCTGAAACTCAAAAATAATAGCTCAATAATCCAGAAAAGGAGCCTCTGTTTCTCATGATGGCATGTTAGGCTGTGTAAAGAGATCCACAGCTTTAGTCATTCAAATCATGGTCAGTTCCAAAGGAGCATCTTCCCAGGACTAACAGAATATGAACTATTGCCTCCACATAAGGGCTCTAATCACACATGTGTTTGTTCCTTTGGCTTGTGATCAAAACAGTTTCCAAGATAAGTGTCATAAATTACACATTAAAAAGATTTTGCTTTTTCCCCTGCCTGCAGACATTATGTCTTCAACACCTCAAGGGCTTTAGCAAAATGCTCTTTGCTCTTTCCAGTAATAATGGTCCAATTCACTCAATCACAAATTAGGTTCAAAAATACCAGTTCAGCTTGGCTCCAACTATATAAATTAGACCAAAGTCTCCATAACAAGAAGAATATTTTGTAGAATGGGATGGAAAAAATAGATTTTTCCTTTAATGAAAAAATTATGAACCTCTTAAAATGGGGCTTAATAGAAGTGATCTGACTTGAGCTTTACTTTTAACCTCGGGTATTTTTCCTCTTTATAATAAGCATACGAAGTAATAGTTATGTGACTGAAAATTTATTGAAAATTATTTGGTATTAGCCTTCCTGGAAAGCCTGCAACTTATTCCCTAACTGAAAACTTTACTTGAACAGGTAAAACCCTGTAATGTAGTTAATTGTACTTAATATTCATTCCATACACAAGACTTTCCATATTAAATAAGGCTTAGATTTCTACCTATCAAATGATCATATGATCTTTTAGAATAATTAGAGTAATTCTTCAGATATCCACAATTGAACTACAGAGATTCTTTAATGTCCTGGAATATAAAAACAAACCATGAGTTTCTGAGAAGCCTGAATAGGTCCCATAAAATCTGTGAACAAAGCATATATCTAGAGTATCAGAGAGAAGAAGGGGTTTGCAGTCTTTCCCAGATGCTGGAGGTTTTGTTGTTGTTTGCTGTTTTGCAGTTTTTTTGTTCCTATTTAGTTTTGATTTATTTTATTTTATTTTAGCTAAAGGATTGATCTTTCATGTAAGGAACAAGTACCTAGGAAATGGGTGTTTTCTTAATTTGGAAAAAAAATGTGGTTTGTCTTTGTCTTCCTAAGAGCAAAGTTTGAATACCCAATCACTGTAAGGATTTCTACCCTTTTATTCAGAGAACTAAGATTTGGGGGCCTCAGAATACCGTGAACATTACTGAACTACCCACTCATGAATGCAGAAAGGCTAACACAAAAGATAATATAGGAATAGACGCCTATGACTAAGGTCTATTCTGAAAGTAGACCTATTTGAGCTGTTTAGTACAAAGAGGTCAAGAGACACTATGTTGAAATAGATGGGTCATGACCTTGAGAACATAGGAACACTCTCTTAAAACTGAAGTTCAACAAATGTCCTGTGCTTTAATCAACTAGATTATCAAACTCCCTTTCCCATAGAATATAAACATGGAGTGAAAGGAAAAAATAAAGCAGTTTGTTTCAACAATTCCCTCAACACGGTTCCCTATACTATGGTCATGAAATTACTCCCCAGGATTTTCCTCAGCGTCTACTTAAACTAATATTTAGAGACAATTCTATTAAGCCAAGACTTCCAGCCTGCGGGTGATAAAAATAGAAAAGATAGAAAAGATCAATAAGAAAACCACTCAAAAGACAGACTCTGGACATCAATGATAACTGAGAATATGGCTGAAATGGAAGAAAGCATGAATGCAGACATTCCATTGGCTAAGAGGATGAATTCAGAATGGGAACAAAATATCTCAAAACACTTTAAACCCTTTAAACACTTCCAGAAGTCAGTCTCAGAGCATTTTATAACCTTAGGCTTCAAGTGTATTAAAAAAGAAGTCACTTCTTTGTATATTTGTATGGAGTAGTGTGTATTTAAAAATAGATGATAGATACAAAGATAAATTATATAGATAACAGATAGGAAGATAGATAGATGATTGGTAGACAGATGAAAGGTAAGCAGATAAATAAATAAGAATAGAAATCTACCTGACTTTACCAAAGAAAATAACTATATACATATTCACAATTGTCTCTATTCTTTCTTCCTAATAATACAGATAAGTTAATCAAAATTTTAAAAAGTATAGTTGACAAATGCAAAGTCATCTATCAAGATTATTATGAAACACTGAAGTGATTTCCATTCAGCTCTATCATTCTTTTCAAGGTGTTCAATAACACATATCAGTGATAAAATGCTCAAACTAAGCTACACACTTGAAATCATCAGCAAAACAGCAATCTCTGGAGACAAAGGTTGAGCATAATACATTGTATACTATTTTGACCTATGTGCTAGGAATCCATTGTTTTAACTTATATTTTAAAAATGACACTCTACTAAGCTCCATATGATCCAGAAATTATCTAGTTAAGAAAGCAGTATTTTTCTAGATTTTTAAAAGGTTATATTTAGAAATATTTATGCATGTAAATATACTATACATATATGCATGTAATAACAATTAATTAAAAAATGAGACCATGAATTTGAGAAAGAGAGAGAGCAAAAAGAGGTATACAGGAGGACCTGGAGGGATCAGAAGGAAGATATGATGTAATTATATTAGGATCTCAAATATAGAAGGAAAAAAGAAAAATTTCAAGTCTAGTAATTTCAAAAAAATGGGCCAATTTTAAAATACCAATAGCTATAAATTAGGTTGCTCCAATAACATGGGATTTCCATGAATAATTAGCTGTTGTTCATGCACTCTGGTGGAGGGAAGATAGGTAGTCTAATAAATAAAGTTGCCAAAAGAATTGAAGTTATTCCTTCATTTTTTCCTAATTTTCTTCTTTGAATCACACAGTTTTAAGGTTTTATTGAATCTAGCTTGGCACTTAACCTCTAAACCTCACAATCTTATCACCAAATTTGGCTATCACTACATTTTTATTTTTTTATGGCTCTTTTTGTTCTACATAGATTGAGCTTCCTCTGCCCTGTTAGATTCATGTAATTTCAAAATATACCTTTTCTTTGTACACATTTTGAAATATACCTCTACTCTTGAGTCACAAACAAAATTGCTATGCTAATTCTGTTTCTTGTAAATATGGAATTTATACAGTAAGACAGTTAATTGAACTAATAAATCAGGTCTTTGTTCTTTAAAAGGTTTTATTCTTCCAAAAAGGCATTTGCAAAAAAAAAAAAAAAAAAGCTGCCCTGTTACCCAGTCTAGAGGACAGGTCAATACCTGGAGACAGTTCCTCAACCCTAACATTAGCATACCAGAGAGATGGGTAATTTTAACCCCAAGTCAATATGACAAAAATCAGGAAATGTGTGGTTCATAAAGTGTGCAGGCTGACAGATTCGGACGCAAGATCTGAGGCAAGAAATGTACAGAAAGATGAATGAATCTCCAACATTCTTCAAATGGTATTTAAATCACAACTATACATGTTGAGAAAAGTTAAACAATAATGTCCTTTAAATTTCTTCCTCCTTAGCGATCATAGCATTTTGAAATGGGCTTTTGTTTTGTGAGATTTGAGGGGTATTTTGGCTTGAGAAGTTTTGCCTTTTTTTAATTTAATTTATTTTTTAAGATTATAATGTAATTACACCGTTTCCCCTCTTTCCTTTTCTCCTCCCAAACCTTCCCATATACCTCTCCTTGCTCACTTTCAAGTTCATGACCTCTTTTCAGTAATTATTATTTACCTACAGGTATACACTTAAAGTGCTTTTCTTTCAGGCTTTTTTGAAGTTCAAACCTGGATCTTCAGGAATGTCTTGGCAAGGCCTCTACCACTGACTCACATCTTCAATCCTAAAAGAGTATTATTTACTTATTTGTCAATAATTTTCTTATTTCGCAAAACTAGGTACTGAACCTAGAGCAGGCCTCACACGTGCTAGGCAAGCTCTAATATTGACTTATAGCCCTAGATATAAAGTGTTCTCAAAACATGAATATCAAAATGCAACTTTAAAAACTTGAGATTTTTATTAAAATATATTAAATATGGCAAATATTTTCAACATTAAACTTTATTTCTTAAACATTAATTTGGAAATTTCTAAATTTCTACCTAACATATTGTAATGAGCCAGCATCAGTAATAATATTAATACCTAAATACAGTTTATCTCATGACAATTTATAGGATGTAAAGGTCTGTACTACATTCTTATATAAAGAATATCATTTCTTCTCATTAAGGCACATAAGTAAAATTCTAAACCCCCTGGTTTTATCTATTCTCACATTCTTGTCTTTAGTTTATCTATAGGTGAAATTTTAAAGACCACAGAGATGAATCAATATTTACAAAACAGCCTTCAGCACACTCTAGCTAACCTACAGCAATAATGGATGCCTCCATGGAAGGCTTTCTGAGACCATGCAGTTCAAGTTTTCCTATAACTTCCTTGGATCCCCCAAAAACATACCAAAATTCATATGAGCACAAGTGAGTGCATCTTAGAAATATGCTTGAATCCACCTAGATTAAAGTAACACTAGCACATGCTATACTTCTCAAACTAATCATCATCTGCCCTCAAAACTATGCTTTTGCGTCCAGTTTAATCCATATTAACTTCCCCAGGACAGATCACAAGGAAGACATATCAAAAGCATCCAAAACTGCAGGTAGGACTCAACTCAACATCCATTAGATGACCTACCATTGAGTAATGCTCTCCCTTTGGTAATTGCAAATAAAACCTGCCAAACCTAATTTGGTCCTCCAGACTGTCTGTCAGCATTTTTAATCTATAGTAAAGTAAGCATGCCTGAGAAGGAAAAGAGAATAGCTTGCTTTCATGAAGTTTTGGAATGATTTATAAATATTTTATATGTATGTGATATTTTAGTCCTTTGTGCTTTGTCTCATCTTTATTGAGATTTTATCATTGCGGAGGAAGTAGGGGTGCCTGAAAGGTGTGTCTGTGTGTGTATGTGTGTATGTGTCTGTCTGTCTGTCTGTCTGTGTCTGTGCCTCTGTATAAAGGACAGAATGTTCTAAAATGTCTCTTAAAGAAATTCAGTTGAAGACACGACTCCATATGATGAAAAGCTTGAGAGGAGAATCATAGAATCTGGGATTCATAATTTAAATCATGTCTTGGAAAAAGAAATTTTATTTCTAATTAGAGAAATTCCTTCCTCTTTGCAAAAAAAATAATAAAATTATTCACTCTCTGTCAACTGTCTAAAATAACTAATACAAAACTTTTGGGAGAGGAAATTAAAATGTTTACAAATTTCAAGATGAATAGGAGTACATCAGTTTTCTATTAAAATTCACTTAAATCAATTAAGGTATCCAAAAGCACCCCACAAAGGCAGCAGCTACAAGGTCCCATTGAGGAGGGACTTTTTTAAAACACCTCTCAACAGTTATGTCCAAGAGTAATATAAAACTTATTTCCCTTCCTGGCACAGCTGATCTGAGATGCCTGTTTAAATTATGGCAAAATACACTGGCATTTCATAAAATTACCAATTCTGTACAAAGCAGCATTTACTAAATTTCTACAATCTCAATTGCAAATTAAATTTCAATGTCAGTGCCAGGTTAATTTTCTAAAAAGGCTCTTCAGAAAAGAGGTTTATTGAATATTTCTTATGAGCTTCTCACTATGCTTTGCAATTTTCATACATTATCTCATGGAACTTTCACATCCCTGAGGAAGATTCCATTCATGTCCCCTAACTCACTTTACCAGTCAGAAATGGAAACAGGGTGATTAAGACACGCATCCAGCTTATCTCCATGCATGGTGCTTGGTTGGAGTATCAGTCTCAGAAAAGACCCCTGTGGCCAGATTTTTTGGGTCTGTTGCTCTCCCTGTGGAGCTACTGTTCCTTTCAGGTCTTTCTATCTCCTCCTTTTTTCTATCAAGTGGGTTCCCTAGTAAGGGACACAGGGGCTGTCTCTGACATAAACTCAATGGTTGGCTCTTTGATCACCTCCTCCTTAAGGGGAGCAGCCTTTACCAGGCATCAGAGGAAGACAATGCAGCCAGTCTTGATGAGCCCTGATAAGCTAGGGTCAGACAGAAGGGGAGGAGGACCTCTCCTATCAGTAGACTTGTTGAGGGGCTTGGGAGGAGAAGAAGGAGGAAGGGAGTGATTGGGAAGGGACATGGAGGGAGCTATAGCTGGGATGCAAAGTGAATAAACTGTAATTAATAAAAAAATAAATAAATAAAAACTTTAATGGAAAAAAGACACTCAAAGTGTGTGTGTGTGCGTGTGTGTGTGTGTGTGTGCATGTGTGTGTGTTCACTCATGTGAGTGTGAATGCACACAAGCACATGGGAGCACAAATATGAGGTCATCCTGAATTACTAGCTACCATATTTTTTAACAGTGTCTCTCATGGAACTGAGAGCTACAAGGGCTTTTCTTTCTCTCCATCCCTGTACTGACTGGGTTTACAAATGTAAGCCACCACACCCATATTTTTTTAATTTTTTTATTTATTACTATTTATTTACTTTGTATCTCAGCTGTAGCCTCCTCCCTCTTCCCCTCCCAAACCCTCCCTTCCTCCCATTTCTCCTCCCATGCCTCTCCCCCAGTCCACCACACCAACATTTTAAGCAGGTGTTGAATGGCTAACTGTTATGGTAGTTTACTGATTGAACCTTGTAACTGTATCTTCAAAACTGGTCATCCTAACTCCGGACCCCACAATACTATGTTACATTACTGCGAATAAAAAATTGGAATCTTTGTTACTTATTAAACAAAGAAAAACCTTATATGATCTCAGTTTTAAAAACAAGTTGAATCTAAGTTGAAAGCAGCCACTACCTCTTATTTGAGCAAGGGTAGTATATTACTCTGGCTATGTTCAAACTCTTTTCCCAAGTCAGAAAACAAGGATGCCCAGAAATAAAAAAAAAAAAAAAAAAAAAAAAACGATTATTTAAAGATATAGGGAGGAATATTCACTGAACATAATTATTCTTAACAGAATGGAAAGTGCTATCGACGTTAGTAAACTATTAGTTTAGGAGCACACTGTTTTCATGACATGCAAGACACAAATCAAGACTTTCAATTGTTTTGTTATTTTAGCTAAAAAAGCCTGCTTTAAAAATACTCTTAGAGAAGATTATCACTGATACAGCCTGAAAATTAAGAAAAGTTTTTACCATGTCTCTAAGCAGCCTCATGGCCAGTATTTCTTTCATCTCACCGTGTTTGTGTGTGTATGTGTGTATGTGTGTGTGTGTGTTTCTCTGTGTATCACTCTTTCCATTTCCCCACAGATTACCTTGTGAAGTCACCTCTGCTAAGGTCTTTGGAAAGTGAAGCCCCATAACCCTTGAAAAACTTTCTTCACAGTTCTAAACTGGATATGAAAGAGTGAAAATTTTTGTTGAATGACAGCCAACCTTAGGAAATGTCTACAAATGGGAAGGGGCATTTCAAACATGACCTCTCCTCTCTTCTCTGAAACAACAGAGGATAGTACTCCACGGGGACTTTTCCAAGTAATAATACTTGAAAGTTAGGCATTGTCCACTTTTGCCACATGTTGAAAACGCCCAAACCTTCCTTGGTCTATTGTAGCAAGCAGTCTATAAATTTGAGCAAACTCGCTTTTCTTACATTCCTCCCACCTCCACATTTTCTTAACTGAAAGCAAAGATGTCACAATGGTGTGTATTCCGGTGAGCCTGCAGTGACTTGGTTCTAACAGACACTGCTGCATATTTTAAAACAGGACAAAGCTGTTCTGAAAATAGTGAAGAATGGGAGTAGATTCATTTCTTTAAAAGACTTAAATATGGTAAAAAAAAAAATCAATCTAAGAACTGTTGGAAGCAGCTCAGAGGCTGGGGATAACATGAGTAAAGGGAATAGAGAGCTCTGAAGAGCCAGGACCAGTTGCTAATACTTAATCTCTTTAAATAATGAATTAGCTGCTCATATCTACCACGGCTGCTAAGAGAAAGCACTTTCTTTGTGGAGTGAAGTAAAGCTTGAATATCCATGAATTATTCAATATAAAGTGTGCCAGTTAAAATGCCTTGATATTGGAAGTCAAGTGTAAGATTCTCTCTTGTCTGTCAAAAAGCATCTCTCCTGTGTTACTGAGCCCTGAAGGAGGGGCCCGATGAGGCAAAAATGAAAAGAGGAAAGCCTTCTAGAAACAACATGATAATGTACTAAGCCTTCACTTCCATGGCAGAGCAGCCCCCTCGGTTCAGGGAACGCTTTATTGGCATGCCCTGGCAAGCAGAGCTGACTGCTGAGCTTTGTCTTCTTGCCTTCCACTATGACGAGGAGCCTCAGGTCAGCAGAGCCTGTCCATTGGAGGCAAGAGTTCCTAACACATCACTTACTAATGACCGAAAGAAGTGCATTTCCTTCAAAGAACACTACTGGAATAGGTGAGCAGCTTCCTTTTGGTCAATTTAGAGCTTTTGAAGCAAAGTGACTAGGTCCAAAGCATACCGGAATGCAGATGATCACTGAGTAGCAGTTCATAGCCTTCCTTGTTACATATTCTTCTGTGAAGCGTTTCATACGTTTTCGTATCCAGTGCTCCCTGGGTGACCTTCCTGATCAGTACATTGGTGGAAGTTTTTGTTGTTGCTGTTTCAGGCATGTGTGTGAGTATGCACATGTGAGCACAGGTACTCACAGAGGCCAGAAGAGAGCATTGCATCATCTGGAGCTAGAGTTACAAATGACTGTGAGGTGCCTGAGTGGTTGATATGACCCTTAACTCAAATCTTCTGCAGTCAAGTACTCATAACTTCTGGACCAACTTTTCCTTTCCTAACTTGAAGAAATAATCTCCTACATTTAAAAAAATTAAAATTATTCTTACTTCCAAATGGAGTATCTTCAAATTATACCTTTTATATATTTTAAGATATGTATTAAAAACTAATTAATCACAGGATGGTACTATTCTAAAATAAAAATATCAATATAATACATACATGAAAATATCATAATGAAACCCATAATTTGAAACAACTAATACATGCCAATAAAGTACAGTTCACTACAAAATAAATATAAGAAAACTTCAAGTAAGTTTTTCTTTACCAGCATTAGAAGAGGATCACGGTATAGAATATACCAAAGGAAAAAAAAACCTCATAATATTAGTCATAAAGAATATAAACAACTCAGATTTAAAAACAGAGCATGGGGCACCTACTGCAGGTGAAAGAGATAGCCCCAGAGTCATGAAAGCAAGAGAGCTGGCCCAGCCAGTCACCTGCAGGAGCACTCACTGAAACATGGCCTGCATATCACCTGGGCAGCAGAGTAGAGCTGGCCCTGATGGCATGATCTGGGATGAGTCTGCCCCTAAGGAAGGGGAGTGGGAGAGCTGGCTCTGTCCCTTGAAGGCTGGGGCATTGGATGAGTCAGCCAAGGCAGAGCAGGAGAGCTTGCCCCAACTGTGTGAATCTCAGCCCAGATTCGGTGATTTGAATTGGCCCATCCCAGCATCTACCCCATTGATAAGCTGATGGAGTACATGAAGGGTCTGGTCCTACAGATCCAAAACTACAGGATCTCCATGGAGGGGGGCAACAACAGGAAATTCAAGAAGAGTCCCAGTGAGGTTCCAGTATTGATGGTGTAGCTGAAGCCAGAGGCCTCAACCAGACCAATGAGTCATCACAATGAACATCTGCAAGCAAAGAAATGTGGACACACTGTGACATACTACAGCTTCCACGATTAGTTTTTTTTTTTTTTTTTTTTTTTTTTCTTTTCTCTTTCCTTTTCCTTTGGGGTAGTTGCAAGGGTAGAGGGGTGGGTAGGAGGAGATGGGAGAGATGAGTTTTATTGGGGTGCATGATGGCTAAATTCACAAAGAATTAATAAGATTTTTTTAATGGGGCAATGGAACTAACAGAGAGTGTAAAAAGAAATAAAAGCAGAAACAAAGAAAGAAAAACAGGAAGGAAGATAGCAGAGAATGCTTTTTAGTGTTCAACATCCTGAGCAATCATGTAAATGCAAACTAAAACTACTTAGATTTTATCTTATCCCAATCAGACTGGTTAATATTTTTTAATGATAAATTATTTTATGGATGTAGTGAAAGGAAAATTCTTATTCATTTCTAATGAAAGTGCAAACTGGTAAAACCACTGTAGAAATCAGTGTGACAAATTCATCGAAAAGCTAGAAATAGAACTATCATGTGATCCAGTTATACTAATCTTCAGCATAATATACTAACGGATTGTCTCATACTATGGAAATACTTGTTTGTCTATTTCATTGCTGCTCTATTTACAATAGTCAACTGATGAATGGATAATGAACAGAAATTTCTTTTACATGATGGAATATTACTTGGTTGTTAGGAATAATTAAATCAAGAGGTAAATGACGAGCAGACACAATCTTCCCAGATGAGGTAACCTCAACACAGAAAGTAAAATATTCCATGTTCGTTGTCGTATGTGGATCTTAGCTTTGAATCTATTTACTATGTGTTCTTCAGTTGGAGTATCCAATGCAGTCAAGATACCAGTAGTTGGTATGGTGAGAAAGAGATTTTAAGAGAGGAGGGAGAAAAATGCAGATGGTCTTAGAAAAGATAGGAAAGAATGGATAAGATAGATGGAGGGTAAGAGGAGTCTTGGGAGGAAAAACCAACATGAACGACTATTGAAAAATCAAAATGAAAAATGTACCACTGTAGATAAAAGGGAAAGAGGTCAGTGATTCCCACCCCTCACTGAGAAGCTATTGGTAATTGATAGCTCCTGGGAGAGGGAGAGTAAACATGAAATTGAGAGGGGATTAGTGGTGGTGGAAACAGGAGAGGAGTTAAAGGCAGGACGGAGGGGTGGGCTGCTCAAAATGCATTAAGGGTATGTATGAAATTGTCACTTAGTAAAAACAAACAAAGATCTTTTCATTTTATTTATGCTTGTGAGCACATGTAGTGAGCGTCCGAAAAAAAAAAAAAAAAAAAGCTAGAAAGAGTGTCAGAGTCCATGCAACTGGAGTTAGCATTATAGGTTGTCTAGTGTGGGTTCTATAAACCTAACAGTTCCAAGCAAGAGTAGCAAGCACTCTTAACACCTGAATCATCTCTCCATCCATGCATGACCTAATCTTAATGTTAACCATTACTTTTACAATATCTCCATTTCCAAGTGAGGTAGCACTGTGAATTTCTGGAGGCTGAAAAATCATCCTATCTTGCTGAGAAACAAAATTCTATTAAGATACTTTGAGACAAAGCAGTCTAGTAATTAAAAACATGTAACTAAGCATCAATAAAACATATCTAGACATAATGTAGGCATAAGCATATTAAATAATTGGGACTTTGTTTAATTGGTTAAACAAGTCATTCAGAAAGTGAACATCCCATCCGAGCGACCATTAGACCCCAGCTCTGCTGATTCACACTTCTTCCCATATCCTCAGAACCTCTGCTTAACTCATTTGTGGCTTCATTTCTCCCTGAGGCTATTATCTACACTCTCCAGTGCGGCTTATGTGCTGCCTTATGGGGCCCCAGCTCCCCTAAAATCAACTGTCCAGGCCCAAGTAAATACCATCATTTTCTAGTTCCCTAAAGTGCCTGTACATGTACACGGCTTTAGTGTTACCTGTGTGTTTGTTCCTCTATCCAGAAAGCAACATTCCATGGCCTGTTTCCCTCCCTCATTAGCCACATCTACCCAAAACTGTTCCCTCAAGAAAATCAGAGCTAGTGCCTATTAAATGAAATTCTCCCGTTAAATTCTTCTCCATAATTTTACCTTTGGAAAACTTTTCATCTTTGCCATAGAGGTTTTGTGTTTAGTGTTGACCTACACATGTGCAGTAGCATGTACCCCCCATCTCTCTCTCATACACACACACACACACACACACACAAGTAAATGCAACAGAGAAGTTTTAAGTTCAGTTTCTGGCAATTAATACTGGTGCTACTGAATTCTCATTGTCTCCCAATAGTTAGGCAATGATTTAATTGTGTTTTGTTTCCTTTAGTTTAGTTTAGTCTTGCTTATATATTTGCATGATAATAATGTGTTTCTAAGATGAGCTCTCAGCAAATCTGTTGCCCGGCTTGATGTGTAGCCCATACACGCTATTTTTGTGTTAGAGAGATGCCCTCTGAGAAATAAAAGCATCATCTGTGGCTCTCCAACTGTTTGGGTCTGTGTAAAACCAACGTATTCTTGGAAAAAGTGAAATTTCCTCTTTGTTTTTTAAACACTATACTTTGAAGTATCTGTCTCCTAGAAACCAATGTGTAATAAAGAATGCTAGAATCCTAACTAGAATCAGAATGGTGATTAGGCTTCTGAAACAAGTTACAAACTCAAGGAAAGAACTGAAAAAACGCCCATACATACTAACAGCAAAGTGATTTCACTGACAACTCTCATGTTCTTGCAGGTTCCTTCCCGTCCACATCCCTTGAGTCAGACCATCAATAAATGCCTCTGATCTAGACCACTACCACTGTTTCCTAAGAGATCTTCCTGCCATGTTCTCTTTTTAAAATTAATTAATTTATTTCTGATTTCAGTTTCCCCTTCCTCTTCTCTCAGGCCTTCTGCCAACTCCCACTCCCATCCACTCTTTCTCTGTTTCTCTTGAAAAAAGTGCAGCCTTCCCACAGACATGATCCGACCTTGGCATATCAAATTGCAGTAGACTAGGCACG
This sequence comes from Meriones unguiculatus, assembly GCF_030254825.1. Taxonomy (NCBI): domain Eukaryota; kingdom Metazoa; phylum Chordata; class Mammalia; order Rodentia; family Muridae; genus Meriones; species Meriones unguiculatus. The sequence continues at coordinate 34,237,607 of NC_083353.1, read as the reverse complement.
CGTTCTTCTATTGAGGTGAGACAGTTAGAGGGAAAGGTCCCAAATCTGGGCCACATTCTTAACTGAAGATGGAAGCGACTTCCTGAAGCACAAATACCATTGAGTTATGACATGACCTCTCACACCTCCGCCAAGATTCTTCATAGTGCTCATAACTTTCATAAGAACATGCAAATCTTTCACATGCACAAAATGGGATCTTTCTGATAATATTCCTTGCAGAGTCTGTAACTTTCCCTCCATCCTTCATACCACATACTTCCATGAAAACATTCTTAGAGCTAATTACAAAATATCCCACAATCTGCTGTACTTCTATTTTGAAGCTTTGATCACTTTTTTGAAATAAAATTTCACTGGAAATTATCATTCAATGAGTACTCATCTGATATAATAAGGAACTAAAGAAACTGACTCATGACTTTTTTTTCTAGACAAGAAAGTCTCTAAAGTGGTAAGGAATGCTTTAAAACTTAAAGGTAACTAGGCATGCTGGCACACACCTGGAATGCCAGCACTCAGCGAAGAGAATCTCAGCAGCCTTGAAGCCAGCCTGGACTATGTAGTAAACCCTCAGCCAGCCCGGGCTACATAACAAAACCCTATTTTAACCCTTCACATGGTAAAATGGACAGGTAGGGAAACTGGGTACCTAAAGGCAAAAAGCTGATTCGCATTACACATGTCTTTTTCCTTATTTTGAACCATACAGTCCAATAATTATTTCTGGAACCTATACCAAATAAATTTCGATTATATATAAAGTTTTCAAAAATATCATTGAAAAATAAAGTCGAAGACTCATATTTTCACAAAGAATAAGTTGTAAATGGTGCTGTGCAGCAAATCCACTCAGGACTGAGATGGCGGCTCAGGAGCTTGCTGGGAACAGCAGCCACCTCTTCCACAGAGCAGAGCGGTACTCAGAGACTGGTGCTTCAGAGAATGTTGAAAGGCACTTTACTGTGTTTTACTTTTTATAGGTAGACAATATGCTTTTGATGTCTGATTTCTCCTGTATTAATACCAAAAATCTCAAATGATCTGACAAATTTTGAAAACAAAATTTCCCACATTTAAATAATAAAATAGAGAGTTTACTATATCTCTTTAGAGATTTATTATTTTTATTTGTATGTATGTGTTTTTGTGCCTCTGTGTGTATATGTGTGTGTGTTTGTGTGTGTATGTACATGTGTGTTTATGTGGATGTATGTGTGTACAAAGGCCAGATTAAGGCATCTTATCTCTTGGAGTTTCATTTACTGTTGTCTGTTTCCCAATTAATATAGAAGCTAGGGTCTAGACTCTACTCCTCTGATAGACCAGTAAGTGCTCTTAATCTCCAGGCCATCTCTTCAGTCCCACATTTACTGTTTTCATTATGGAAAATAGGCAAGAAAAACTCCATATGGAAATAATAGAGCAGCAGACCTAAAGGAAGGAGGAAGAGAGAATCTTTATTAAGGTAATATCTTCAATTAAACAAGCTGATTTTTTTAAGTTGTTCACAGAGCCTTATAACTGGGCCAACATTTCAGAAGAACAAAATGAGAAATCCACCACCATTAGGTTAGAGAGGAAGCAATTGGGGTAGGAAGAAAAACGCAGAGGGGAGAGTAGGGGAGGTTGGAAGAGAGGGAAAGAGACTGGTACAAAAACATGGATTGTAAAATGTGTCCAATGCCCTGAAGGTAACTGTGCATATGCGCAAACCTGGCACTGTTCCCAGCTCAGCCCATGAGGCTGCTGGAATTCTCACTCACTAATAGGAAATAGGCTTTACTTACCCTGATGAAAAAGAAATCCCTTAAACTAAATATTAAGACATCCTGGATTTCAACATCTCCCTCATTTTTGACAGTATAAATATTTATTTTTACTATTAATCTCAATAAATCTTGGAATAATGACTGTTGGAGATGCAGCCAATCAGAGAGAGAAGCCCTCCAGATTAGCATAATGCAACCGATACAGTTTCCTTTTGGACTCAGCTGTAAAGGGAAACATTGTCTTTGAGACAGTAAATCATTTTAGTTTTTATGTTGCCCTCATTTCTTACATGATACTTCCAAGAGTAAGCCTTCTTCCTGCAAGAAATGGTATCCTTTGAAAGCTGGATATAAAAGAGATTTTCAGGTCATTTCACATTGAATACACTACACTACAGTATAAGAGCACCTTGCTATGAATTGGAAAGAATCTTTGCAAGAAATCTGAATCTGATATCATGACTATGAACTATTTTATATTTTTTAAAAAAGCGTGAACATTTATATAATTTTGTTAAAAATTAGCAAAATATTTTATTGATTTTTTTCTCTCAAAAAATTGTCTTGGCTTTGGATAAAATGTTCTGGTGTGTGTGTGTGTGTGTGTGTGTGTGTGTGTGTAGAAGATAAGTTGTAAACATTTATTTTATTTAGATATGATTTTAAAATTAATAACCAGAATAAAAGGTTCATTTCAGTGATCACTATGGAGAATTAGTGCTTCTTAGAGAATTGCCATGTTTAAAACCAGTTTTATTCCTTGAAAATAAGCCTACACAGATGTATTCTAAAAATTTTACTTTGTAACAGATATTTAAAAAAAAATTTCTCCCACATCATTGCATTTGATCAATGAATAATCTTCAAAGATTTTTGGAAGCAAATCTTAATTCTAAGAAAGAAAAACTGTTCTCCCATCATATCAGAGGGATCATCAAAGCACCAGAGCTGGAGATGCCTTTTTCTTTGATTTTTCTCCCGATCTGTTAAATCAGCTAAATGACTCTAGCTATAAAAACTTGTGCAAAATTTTTTGGTTTTGGAATAAGAGCCTCTAAAAGCTAGTGTCACTGAGATCAGCTAGATGCAACATTTCTTGTGGTCATGTGGATTTTATTTTGGCAAATATCCAAACCAGTCTGGGCTCAAGAATCTTTTAAGGACATAGGGCAAAACAAGTATCCAACCAAGGTAAAGTCATACACAGCTCATCTACTACAGTTATTGAGGAGACAAACCCATTTTTTAGGGCACTTGAGAGCTTGGATCTCCACATTGAACACTATATGTGGGCAGTGGGAGCATGAAAGTATTTGGAGATAGGATCTGTGTGACCATAGCTGTCCTGGAGTAAACCATGTAGAGCAGGCTGGCCTAGAACTTACAGGAAACTACCTGCTGCTGCTTTCCAAGTGCAGGGATTAAGGGTGTGTGCCACTGTGCCCAGCTGAGCTGTATTTTCTAAACTGCATATGAAAGTGTCAATTTACTAGATGTACTGAATTAGGTACATGCACATATTACATAAAGTCACAGTATCAATAACTACAAATAAGCATATTTATGGTGATATATTTCATTATCAGCATACATTAAATTTCATTAAAGTTTTCAAAGCATATTCTCCATTAATTCACTTTTGTTGCTAACAAGCATTATAATTTTCCTAATGTTATCTAGAAGTCTTCAGTGTCCTCCAATAGCCACTAAATATATAGGGTTAAACTTTTTAAATATATGTTTGAAAAAATCTGTCTATGAAGGCATAGACTCTAACAAAGAAAGGCTGGTGTAGGAATAACCTTGGACATACAAAAAGGAATGATAAGTACAAGAAGAAAAACGCTCCTCACTGATGTTGGAACCGGTAGGGCTAGGCCCTGAACTTCCCCAAGTGTGCAGAACAAGTGAGTGTTTTGCTCCTACTACAGTTTTTCTTCCAGCACGCTTTCGTTGAAGTCAGATTTTGGTTTTCACAGCAGCCCTACAATGGACAAAGAACAATTGTTATTCATCCGGAGCTGAAGGAAACAAGGGGTTAGGTCAAGCATCCTGCCTGCAGGCATAAAGTCAAGATGCAAAGCAACAGCCCTAAGAGCAAGACTACACTTCCTGCAGCTGCACAAAACACGAGTAGTTCCAACACTGCATGCATTGTGCAAAAAAACGTTCATCCTACACTAGCAAAACACACATTTGAACCTCACTTGTTTTCATGTATAGCTTGAGGGTGCTCAGTTTTAAAATAATCCTTCAACTGCATTCCTGTTAATTTTTTGGCCAGTCGCAAGCATTTTTGTAAATCCTTGTGGTTTGTGGACAAATAAGAACTAACAATAAAGCAAGCATAGGATTTCACGTGAAGCCATAGGTAATGAGAGTCATGGTACTCTTCTTCTAGTTTAAAGACAGTAAATGATTTAACTTTCTCCTTGTAAATCATTATGAGAACAGAGCACAAGAGATGCTGTAAAATTATGTAAACTCTCCTCGGCCCCTAGGAGATGGGTAACTGTGGATATTAAATAATGTGAAGAAGTGGAGGAAGATCAGAAAAGTCCCCAGTGCCCCAGCTCCCGTACAAGAAGCACCCAGGCCAACAGGTTTGAGGATTCTACAGGGCATCAAGAGCAGGAAATCTTGCCCTGGCTCTCACTGGACCTCCAGAGAGCTTTGCAGCAGTTCTGCAATCATCAGTGAATAGGAGTGACCAATGCGGAATAACGCAGCCCACAGGGCAGCAGAAAAGGCTGACCTAACTGCTTTGCCTTCCTCATTTCTCCAGGGTGTGGAGGAGTCCTGTGCTTTCTTTTGTGCCTCTGAAGCAGAAGTCAAGTTTACCAGGGAGGGAGCCCTGTGGGAACACAATGGTGTGAGGGAGGTGGGTGATTAACAGGAGGCCCAGGGGAGCCTGAATCAGGCTAGAACCAGGAGGAACTGAAGTGGATCCTGCCCGTTAGTGGGGTGGACAGCTACATCCTACATCATCATTACAAATAAAGTTCAATAATAAATAATAAGTAAATAAGGCCAGGCCATGAAAGCTGACTGTGAGGTACACTATGATGGAAGACCGCAGCGGGACCCAAACACGCATGCTCTCCCCCCCCCCCCCCCCCCCCCCGCGCTCCACACAGCAGCTGCAGGCCAAGAGCAGTACCAGGACTCTAAGGCTATCAACACTTCCTAAACTTGTTGGTAGAAGAGAGAGGTAAAATGTCTGTGACTTAAGCAGGAGGCGAGTACACTGGCCCAGTGTACGGATGCGAAATGCTGTAAGTTCAAGGATGAAATGTCCCACACTGCACAGCATGCTTAGGATGGAGTAGAGTGGGGCCTAGTGAGCAAAATCACACCAGCCATAAGCACATCTGAGAATTACTATATTTTTAAACCACTACAGAACCATTGCACATTTGATGCTTAGAAAGTGGCTATCTTAAACTTAAGATATACATAAACAGTTCCCTGCTTTTAAAATAAACTTTTTTACACTTGGTCACTTGTTTTGTTTTGTTTTTTGTTGTTGTTGTTGTTGTTTGTTTATTCGTTTGTTTTTACCATTGTCCTCTTCCTTGCTTTTATTCCCTTCAAGATAAGATGACATAGAAACTGAAAAAAGCAGGGTGTCTCTGAAAATATATCAGCATTTGTTCTGGCCTCTGCTAATTCACTGTGCAACAAAACAAAGAAACTAAATCTTTTTTTGCACCATAATAAGCTCTATAAAATGGCAATAACATACCAATTCACTTCAAAAAGAGTTGAGAGTGAGAGCTTCTTTCTTTTAAGTGTTTTCAAGTCACTTTGCAAATATAATACAATATAAATAATTCTGTATTCTTTCACCAGTTCCCAAAAGATAATCAGGGCCTTGTCCTACTCTCCTGAGGTCAAGACAGAGTTAGGCAAAGAACTCCCCCATGCTCTGTTACATTTCCTAGTACCTATTGACCGAGCCAGATGTTGGCAGGTAGAAAACCAGAGACAGCTGGTTATCTAGCCCCTTAGGGCCAAATGCTCTAAAAAATCACTTTTGTAGCACACATCCTGATTCTGAATCTCTAAGCTAATTATCAGGGTTGTGATTCTCAACCTAATCATCTGTACTATGCCTCCAGAGTAAGGGGAAATCTAAAAATTAACACTTAGTATGCAGAACTGTACACAGACAAAATGCAGATGGCCCAGGCAGGTTTAAATCATTAAAGGCAGTTTCTTTCTGTGTGTGCTTCTTCCGTTTGTGAGGTCACCACAGCTGTTCGCCGCGCACCTATTGCAGGCACTTCACTCCAGAGAGAAGGCAGAACAGAAAAATGTAACCCGTTTCTTACCCCCTGTTGAACTCACGTAGTCAAAGAAGCAGCTCTACGTCTGATCCTTCACAGAAGACAAGTAAGACCCAACAATAAGGCAGGTATAGGATTTCACATGAAATGATAGGTCATGAGAGTCATGGCATTCTTCTTCTAGTTTAAAGACAGGTCTGAAGTCAGCATCATTCCATCTGTGTGGTGGGCAGGGATGTGAAAGCAGCAGTATGGCATGGCAAAACAGAGTGAGGGATTAGACTGGCTGTGGAGAACCATTGTAGAACCTTAAAATGCATACCGGGAAGGAAGTTTCTTTTTTTTTTTTTATCACTGAAATTCTGCACAGTGTGAAATGGGCAGTTCACAAGACTTAAGACCATTCTTCCTATTATTCTCACTTTGGTGGACAGCACAGCTTAGAAATTAAGGATCTGAATCAGATTAATCACTGGTCAACATGCCTGCAGATACATTCTACCTCAAATATACCTCCAACACTATTTTACATGTAAAACGAGAATTACTCAAAGCATGTGTGTTGAACTACCATATAAATGCTTTAACTGGCATGGAGGGTATATTTTTTTTCTGCCTACCTTATGACACTGGGAGACAGAAGGAAACCAATTCTTTCTAAGATACAGATGAAGCCTGGGCAAATAAGAAGGAGCAAGCAAGAGCCTCCGTGTCGCACAAGTGTGATTGCGCCTGTAGGACATGAAATCACTTGTGAAAATTTTATTACTAAATATGTTAGCTCCACTTCCCCTGTATAAGTACCCTGCATCCCAACAGGCTGTAGTATTTGCTTTCTTATGATTAAGAGGTAATAGACAGTCAAGAACTGAAGCCCAGTTGATGATATCCGACTACCATTACAGAGGCTACTCAGGAGGTGCAAGAGAAGCACACAGGGCGATGGGGAATACAGATGCCTGCGAGAGAGCATGTCTAACTTACAATTCAGAGTTACTTGGGCATTCATCCTTTATGGAAATCCATTCCTTCAGACACCTTTGTTCTTTACTTTTTTAAAACTATACACCAGTCTAGAGTGTTTTTCTGAGAAGTTACTTTGACACTGTTCCTAGGGAGACAGGAAAATGTGTTTACTCACCCATGATAAGGAATCAATAACAGATCAAAGTAAGGCTACCCACATAAGCACTATTTATTGGAGCAATGAGTTTATTGGCGTTACTTGGGGAGTTTGGGCAAAGGGTTATTTACAGAAACAAGAACGGCTCAAAGACAGTTGTAGCCTACTGAAAACCTACTCAGGCATAGGATGGCTCATGAAAACTGGACCCCTGGAGCACAGTGCCTGTCTTTCAGGTACATCAACAGGTTAGACTGTGTCTCTTTGGGCAGATAAGCTGTTCTAAGCCTCTTCCAGGTATCTCTGCTCCTCTCTTTCTTCTAGCCAGTTCATCTGGTCTCCTCCTTGGAAGTTGTTACTGCTTAGGGCTGGAGAGATGGCTCAGTGGTTAAGAGCACTTGCTGCTCTTCCAGAGGACCAGAATTTTCTTTCCTACACCCATATGGTCACAACTATCTGCAACTCCATTTGTACGACATCTGATGCCCTTTTCTGCCCTCTGCTGCTGCCACACGCACATGTAGAGTGTATACTTACATGCAGGCAAACACTTCATACAAAAATAAAATAAAATAAAATAAAATAAATCTATAACTTTGGGGAAGGAGAAGCCTGTGTGTCTGGCCAGTTTCAGAGACTTCCTAAGTCTCCTGAGTAGTTTACTTTCTGAGCCTTAATGAGTCATTTTTTTAAATTTTCTAGTTTATAATGTTTAGGTCTTAATGGGCTTTAAGGAAAGACAACACAACAGAGATTTAGTGTTGAAAAACCTTCTATTTATACTCAGCATCCAAACCATATTTCACACAGTATATCTGAGCAGTTCCTGGGAAACACAGAGCTTTGGTTCACTTTGAAATATTAAGCCAATTTAGCAAAAGCAAATAAGTAAGTTAACAAGACAATGAAATATATACTTGTACATAAACAACTCGCATATTAGTAACAGGAAGCAAAACTTCAAACAACTATAACATATTTTTAAATATTTCTATTTACAACGTATTTCTTCTCTTCTGCTTATATTTTCAACTTCAACAAAAAAATGTCGAAAGTTGAAGATATTCATGAGCTGAAAGACCAGGGCACCAGAAGATACATGAGAATGCATTACAGTGTTCAGTAGGAGATCTGCCCAGGTAAAGTAAAAGGCTGGGACTCTGATCTCACTCCCTACACCCACATAAAGATGTGTGGAAAGAATGGACTCCACAGATTTACATAGACACACACATACATGTGCTCACGCATGCACATTTCCATTGTTATTATGATTATTATTAACTTTTTTAATTTGAAAAAATACATTGAAAGAATACATTGCACTCTATGATGCACCACAACTAATGCAATAAATAATGTGAATATTTATCTTATGGAACTAGAAAATAAAGCATAAGCAATTTGAAATAAATTGAATCCCACAATTAAATATTGCTCATTATGTGACTGTTAGGGAAATAATATGTAATAATGTAATTTTGCCTTTTGCCTTTTCTGGTTCAAGTATTATTTCAGCTGCAGGTAAATGGGGAAAAAGAAGAATCATAACTTACTTTATTAAGAGCCAAAACTTTACAACTCATATTTCAAATTCCATCTAAATTAAAAGTGGAGTCAGGTAGAGCACACCATTATGTCTCTCCACCATCCTCATTAAATTTCACTTCAATGGGGAATTCCATCCTTCGCCCCCTAATTTTCCCATTATTCTTGTATTTTATACCAATACACCTGATAATCTGCTTCAGATTCTTTAGGATCTTAAGCAGAGTGCTTAATTGTGTCTAGGTTTTTTTTTTTTAATACAATTATTGCTTTTATGTGACTTTTCAACTGTTCCAAAACAGGCCCCGGGTGACTACTTGGCAAAAATCAACAAGCAGAGCTGAAGCCTAAAGTTCTCTCTCAGGCATCTGTGCAGCAAATTGTGTTCTTAAGGCAACTCAACCATCTAATTTTTCAAATCTTGCTGGAATAGCAAGTGGCAAATTAGTGTATCTGTTATATGAATGCTATCTGCAGGTTACTTATAGCACAACCTTACTTCACATTCAAGTTCTGTCTGGATGTAATTGACTTAACAAGCAAGTATTTATCACACTTACTGCTGCAAAACATTAATTACCTTTGATCCTGCAGAACCTCACACCCACATACGTTAAGAAAATTTGACCATGTTAAAAAGTCACTTAGATAATTAAAATGCATATTGTATTAATTCCTTAGGAGATAGTGTTGTAAATTTAGGACTGCCACAAACAATTATTCACACTCTTGAATTTGAGACAAAATGTATAATTTATATTGTATAGTTTATCAGTAAATAATAAAATTTCAAAAATGTTAACATATATCATTAAGACAAAGTCAATAGCTTCACCTTTTCAAAACCTATGAGGCTAAAATATTTTTAGAGAACACAACATCCCACCTGTGTCTATGTCACCCAAGCAATGGCAGGTGGAGAATGCATTTTTTTAAATATCTAATATAAAAACAACATGATTGTTAATTTTTGATACACCTAAAATTTTTTTTGTACACCAACTTAAACATTTTTAAATAAAAATGGATGTATGAATCAATGTCCAAAGAAGAGTAACTTACTAGAATTTACAATGGTTGTTAATAGTCAAGTGGCAAATGTCTTCCGGTCTTTCTTTCATCTTCTCTAATCTTTAACATTCTTGACAGAGATAAGAAGTTAGAATGTAAAGTAAATATATACATTAAAAATAAATTTTAAAAATTAATTAAATAAATAAAGAAGTTAAAATGATATTTTATTTCAAATTTTCAAACAATATGAACACAGATCAAGTATTTAATAGTATTTAATTATTTAACAACAACAACAAAATTATCAGGATGCCCAAAACATAGTTCATTCAGGAATGACTAAATGTTCCATGGAGTTGTATTTCAACTCATTTGACTTATGACTGTTACTAAGAATTCAAAAACTAGCCTAGACAGGTTATTTTCTTTAGTGTTCCACTTCCTTCACCCACAAGGAGGACCAGGGTTGCAGACACTACCAGTGTGGACCCCTGATTCCTCTGCCATCACAGATGGTGTGTTTTCCTCAGCATCCACGCTTCCTGTCCTGCTGGGCATCCTCCTGATGCCTCAGGACAGGTCTTTTGTTATGGTAAATCCTGTAAGCAAATGCTGAGGACAAGCTAAGATTTTTAACTGAGGAAAGAGCAAACTTTATACATAGGACTGTGAGTGAGATACTCTTGTCTTGGATTCAACCAAACTCTGTTATGTCCATCTTCCATGTAACATCTTTCCCAGGCAAGTTTTAATGTGTTAGATCATATGTAGTTTATGTTCTACTTGTTCAGATAAGAAACCAAGCCACATAGGAACTAAGTATTCTGCTGCACCTAAGCTGACTGCAGGCTTCTATTATTACACAGATTCTGTAGATATTTCCTGATGCCAAGAAATACTTTTCCTCAGCACCAAGTAGATTATATTTGAATATTTACATATCTCATGGAAGCATCACATACCCATAATGCATCACATATTCATAACACAACTTGATTTTAATATGTAAATCTCTGTAAATATGGATATTTAAATCTTGGGGCAGATTTCCCATAAGCAGAACATATCTATAATGCAACTTGATATTTGCCTAATACCAAAGTACAACCCCAAAATTTAATGCTAACCATCTATTGGTGATACTCACTAAAGGAGCCTCCTCCGACCATACTGAAAAGGCCAGTGTAGGTGTAGCCTGGGTACCGCCTTCAGCTAGAAGTTTCCCTAGAGCAGAAGATGAGGGCAATTTGATCTGAGATCTGACTGACCAGATTAAACTTATTACTTGGCCCTTCTTAACTTAAACACAACTAAACTAAAGATTAATCAATTAAATATTTAATGAGTCTCCATTAATTAATTAACTAGCCTTCCTACTTAACACAGAAAGTAAGGATGTTTTTATAATGTTATCTGTTATCACTCTAACTAAAGAAATGAATGACTAAACTATGTCTAGATGAAAACTAACATTTAAACAGTAGACAGAACTGTTGCAGTCTAAGGGAACACGATGAAGGACTGGATATGATTGTAGAACTGGGCATGATAAAGTGGAGGCTGATAAACACTTCAGAACTAGATAACTGCATTTCCATGATCAGAAGAATTAAAGTTGTCACTTTACTAACTTAAACGGGATAGTAATTGCATTCAGACACAGAATATAGGAACAAAAAAATTTAAGTCAGAAAATACAATGGCTTAAATTCACATTGTTTTTCTCTTTAGCATGGGACCTTGGGTGCTTTTTATCAAATCAGATACACTCTGGAAACACTTCTAGTGAGGTCCATCTCCAAGCCCAGAGAACATTTTAAATGCAGCCATTCTTCCTTATCCTTGAGGAGAGGAGCTGGTTCTAAGACTTTGTGGATACCAAATCCAAGGCTTCTAAAGTCTTAAATAAAAAATAGAAGAGTATTTACAGATAACCTATGCTCATCCACCTGAATACTGTAAGTCCCTTCTAGAGTATAGGTAATACTTAACCTGCTGTGAGTACACTGTGAATAGTTCTGATGTCATTTATGGGATAACAACAAAACATGTCTCTATAAGCTCAGAACAAACAACTGAGTCTCCCACATCCCCTGTTAGCAGGTGCTCAGACCCGCGAAGGCAGATGCGGGGTGCTGCTCCTTCGGGGGGGGGAGTCTGTAGAAGCAGGCTTACAGAGGGACAGCTGCAGAAGGCCTTATAGATGGGGTTGCCAACTCTGCCTCTAAGATGATTCAGCAACCTTGCTAATCTGTGGTTCATTATCATATAGATGATTAGTGAACCGGTAGAGGAAAGCATGCAGTCCAGTGAGGGAATACAGAATCAAACATGCTGTAATCCACATTTAGGGGCCCAGAGGAGCAAGGGGTGGTGAGGTGGAAAAAATATTTATATATGGGATAGATAATTTGTGAATCAAAAGAAAATAGTTTTAAAAAAGTGAATCTCGTCATTTCTGTTTGCTATTTATTTCCTAAGGTCGATAGTGAGAACAACAACAACAAAACATATTGTGTTAAGTAACCAGGTCATTTGAACCGCTGACAATGTAAGAACAAGTAAGAAGTATCAGGGGAGACCACGTTATTATTTTATTAACAAGAAGGATTTAAAAGCTTAAAAACTATGTTAGAAACATAGGCTGAACATGAAAACAGTGCAGGTGAGAGATCCAGGAGTCACTGCCAAGACAGAAATTATGCTTTTTGAGATAGGGGAGGTTATGGCACTGATCTGGCAAGAGAGCTCAGAGAGGAAGAGCACTTGTGGCCAAGCCTGACAACCTTAATTTTATGCCCATGACCCACATTACTGAAGGAAAGGGCAAACTCATTGATTTCTCCTTTTATCTTCATGTATGCCTGAGCATGTACACACCCCAGCCAAACACACACTAAATTTCAAAATATAATTTGAAAATTTTCTATGTTAATTTAAAACCTTCAGTCTCACGTGAGCACTCGTGTTCGCGCGTGCGCGCGCGCACACACCACACACACACACACACACACACACACACACACATACACACATCAAACTCACCTCTCTAGCAGAATTGAGACAAAGATTTATAGGTTAACCCAATAGATACTATTGGTACAATATATAAATGTCTAATCTCCCTTTGAGATTTTAGGATTGCTCTCATAGACATAGGAAAGAGCTCTCCTGGTAAATGGAAGACAGGGAGGGTAGCCCAGGCTGCCGCCTGTGCTGTACAGCAGCTTCCTATGAGATTGAAACAGTCCATTCTACACGGGAGCTTATTAAGGCAGGAAGCAAACAACTCAAATTGGCTTCAGGCAGTTCCCCAAAAAAGACCAGACTTATTAGGTCCCACCCTCTTCCCCAGGAGTATAAAACAAAAGGCTGCTGAGAATAAGTCTTCTATCACGCAAGCTGCGAAGAAGACTCAGACAAGCCCGACTGCCTGGAAGAAGCAGAGACCAGCTGAGCTCCCCGAAAAGGACACTCTCCAACACATTGAGCTGCCTGCAGGCTCCACAGTGTTCTTCAGTTTTCAGCTGCTGTGACCTGTCACCGTGATGAGAATCTGAGACACTTCTGCTCTTTTGTTCTTCTCTTTTGTTCACAAAGGCTGACACTGGGGCTTCTGCACTCAGCTCTCCCACTGCTTCTCTCTCTGGAGTAAGCAGACCCTGTGTTTACATCTCCCCAGAAAGGGCATCATACCTCCATTTTGGAATCTAACTTCACTCAGGAATGGGAGTATGGCTGAGAGAGGGTTAAGTCTTGTGTCCACACCGCGGAAGCCAGCAGAGCCACTTAGCGCGCATACTGTCAGCTGTACTCACCTTTGGGTCCCTGGGCCTGGCACGGCACTGTGGACCTTCTACTTTGATTGCTGAATTGAACTAAATGGCCTAAGTTTAAATGTTCTAGAACGTTTAACATGACTCCACCAAACAAGACAGAATAATGACAGTAAAGCAAGGCCTGGACACAGGCAGTCAGGGCTGCAGTTTTGCTCTCAAACTGTGTGACAGACCTTTGTCTCTCTGATCCCATATTCATACTTCCCCAACTTTGCTCATTTCTTTGAAGGTGAACACACCAAAAATTCTTGTGAAAGTATTTAGTATACCTTAAAACGTTATAGAAATAAAGGAACAATTTATTTTATTATGTTTATTAAAATAAAAACACATTTCCCTCAAGTTGGCATGACTATACTTGTTTTATTCTTATTTACCCCTGTTTATATAGGGTTTATTTGAGATCTAATAAACTATTTGCCTCTTTATAATGGTAACCCTAATTTGGAATACAGAGACTAAATGGCATTGGAAAATTACACTGAAAGGAGTCACCATGTACTCTGATAGATCATAAATATGGATGACTGGAAAGTAAGATGCTTCGCTTAAGATGCAAATGAGCAAAGAATGAGATGCAGCAAGTTGTGCACCGGAGATTCAAATCCTGATGAAAAAGTCTCTGTAGGCTCACCAGACAAAACGCAGACTTCTGCTGTCGCTCCTGAGCAAGACAGTAGACCGTACCTTGGCTTTTATTGCAACCCCAATTCAACAGGTCGCCAACATAAACGCAAGCACGGCATGTGCGCATGTGCGGGAAAAGCCATCCACAGTGTGTGGAGGCTTTCCAGATGAGCGTCAGTGTCAGACTACATCTCAGAAATCTGACCAGCAGAGTGGCTGGAAAAGCGAGCAAGGAAAAAAGCGGGTTATAAAGCAAACGGGAAACAGTCATAATGAGGATAGTTTCCAAGAAGAAAAGCAGTATTCCGGAATCTAGTCTTCCCTGCCTCGCCCCTCATAATTTTGGCAAAGAGAATCCCCAAAGACTCCGGCTTCGTTACCATCCAGCTTCAGGTCAGACTCCAAAGGACGGCTAACAGAATACAACAACAACAACAGTAAGGTTTAAAGCTGAAGTGGTTGTTTGAAGAGAGACGGAAGAAAACAGAGGTCTATTTATTCGTGCAGATATGGAAATAGTGAATAAATATGCAAACCTAAGTTTGGCCAATAACAGAAAGGAGAGAAAATTTAAAAGTCAACAAAAAATAGGAGTATTGCTATGTAAAATAAAACTGAAATATATGCTGTAAGAATCCTCAATGGGAGCAGAAAGTAATCAGAAATGTAGTTTTAGTTTCGTATGTACTCAAATAGACTTTTTATTGCTGTGTTCGCCTGCATACCTTTTTTTCCACTGCCTGCTGCAAGCCTCTTTTCAGAACTAATGTTACAATCCAAACAGGGCATGTTCTTTGAAATGTAGCAGTAAGTGACAGAACAGAAGGCCAAGAGGAAAAAAAAAAAAACATGAGAAAATAAGAATGAGGACACAGCGTGAAAAGGGAAAATGAAGAACGAGGGGGAAGAAAGAAGCAGGCTCAGGTGTTATGCGCAACTGTCTGCACACCTTTCAGAAACGCTGACACGCGCTTCCACGGCTGTGTGCCAGACCTGCAGGCTCAAGGGCGCCAGGTAGAGTGGCAGGAACCGCCCAATCCGAACTTACAAACTTCTCAAAAGCTGGTCATTTCATAAGATTTCTGATACTTCCTGTTCTGGTTAAAAGATGAAATCCCTTGTAACACTGCCTCTGCCCAGAGCGTCAAATACAAAGGAACAGAAGTAAAAACAGAACTTCTGTTCTCTTGAGAATCAGATTTCCCAAGCAGCTTGAAGCTCTTTTTAATAAAGGGAACATTGAGCTCAAAAAAAAAAAAAAAAAAAAAAAAAAAGTTTAATTTACCCAAGTCACATTTACTACATATTCATTTAAAGTACTTCACAAACAATCAAATCCATTTTCATTAGAACAGATACATGAGTATATTTAGGGCTGGGGGCAAGAGTGGGGATTGAACCTAGAACCTCATGTCTGTGAGGCCAGAACTCTCCCACTTAGCTGCATGCTCAGACCAGAGAAACTGCTCTCTTTGTTGAGTCTGAACTCTAATAAGCTGTGAGGATCTTGCCTTATAGCTATGATCTTGAAGCTCTGCTTTAGATCATCAGGCCTCACTCAATAACATGTACCCAGTCCCTCAGAATCCACAGCCTGAACGGGAAAAACAGCAGGAAAATGATACCCACGTGAAGAACGACCAGCTACAGGGCATTTAAACGGGTGTAGGGCAACACTAAATACCTACCAGTTACTGAACGCTTCCTATTTAAGTTGTGCCAATTTCCTCAGAGATTGAAACACTGTCCTACAAGGAGGCTCCTTACGTAAGGAGGTAAACAATTCAAAATAGCTGCAAGAGGTTCCTGAAACTGAGGAGATTCACTAGGCTCCTTCCTGCCAGAGTAAGCAATAATCCTAAGAGTGCTTCAGGTCAGGCAAAGCTAAGCAGCTAAAAGACTTACAGACCAGACCTGCTGCATGAAAGAAGCACAAACCAGCCGACCTGCCTGGAAGAGGCCCCTGGAAAGAACCTGCCTGTAGGCTGCGCTGTGTTACAGGTTTCCCAGCTTTTGTGAGCTATCACCCATGCTGGGGTGGGTCTATACAAGAAAGGTAATACAACTGTCGTTGAGTCATTTCTGCGCATTAGTAACCCCTTGTGCACAGTCCTGTAAGCAACCTCAATTTAACTCATGGTACACCAAGCTGGACTTTGGTGCTAGCTGTACCTTGGTCTGCTGTGGCATCTCCGTCTGGGGTGTGTGTTGAATCTCCCCAGGGAAAGTGTGTCACACATGTCATTAAAGATTACCCCATTTATTTCTTATTAGAATATTATGAGATAAGCATTATAAGTAAAGAAATGAGCACAAAATACAAAGTAATTTTCTTAAAGCTACGTGGTGAATGGCTGGTAAGCTTAAAGGTGGTTTCAAACTCTGTTATTTGCAACCAGAACCTCTGTCAACCCCTGAGTTAGCCTCGAGTTTGTCTTCCAGCATCACCCCACACTCAGCAATTACATTAGTTACTTTGGGTTGCTGTGATAACACATCACAGGCCCAGGAAACTTACAGAAGAAACACTTCTTTGGATCTAGGGTTTCGGCCGGTTAGATTCCACTCCATCACAGTAGAGAGGCGTGGCAAGCAGGCAGCGGGCAGGGTGGCAGGACAGCAATACTGACAGCTCACATCTTGAACCACAGGGTGAAGAGAGCAATTCAGACATAATGGACATAATGGAGGCTTTTTTATGGCAAAGCCCATCCCCCAGTGACTCCTACCAGACTACACCAAATAAACCTCTCAAAACAGTGCCACTAACTGAAGTATTCAAATGACTGAGACTATGAGGGACATCTCTCATTCAAATCATCACCCAATCTTTTGGTCCTCATCTGGTCACACTCCTCTGAGATGAGTTTGTCTGCATATTTCTTCTCCTTTTTCAATGTTTCTTTCCCTCTCCCTCACTGTCTCCTCCCCTCTTTCTCTTCCTCCCTCTTCTATGTATATAAAAAACAAACAAACAAACAAACAAAAAAAAAACATGGAGCTCAAATAGGTTACTAAATAGTTGTTTTTTGTGTCCCATGATTAACTTAAAGTGGATGGCATTCTAGTGGATATTCTGTTATACAACTATGTCAATCCCCCCTCAAAACAATATCAAGACTAAGTTGTTTTTTTCCTTCTACTTGGTCCTTGAAAAATCTGTTTCTTAATGCAGTGACTATTAATAGGTCGGACGGTTCTGTGCTGCCCAGATCAAAGCTTCCATGCTATCCCTGAATGGGTGCTCTGAACTGAGCTACCAAACTGCCGCTGTAAGAGCAGGCGTTCCACCACAGTGGAGACAGAGATGCTCTGGCAGGACTTAGAATTAAATTAGGTTACACGGCTATGATTTTTTTTTAACTTTATTAATTACACTTTATTCACTTTGTATCCCCCCATAAGTCCCTCCCTCCTCCCCTCCTAGTCCCACCCTCCCTCCCTCTTCTTCACCCATGCCCCTCCCCAAGTCCACTGATAGGGAAGGTCCCCCTCTCCTTCCTTCTGATCATAGTCTATCAAATCTCATCAGGAGTGGCTACATTGTCATCTTCTGTGGCCTGGTAAGGCTGCTCCCCCTCAGGGGGAGGTGATCAAAGAGCAGGCCAATCAGTTTATGTCAGAGGCAGTCCCTCTTTCCATTACAATGGAACCCACTTGGACACTGAACTGCCATGGGCTACATCTGTGCAGGGGTTCTAGGTTATCTCCATGTATGGTAATTGGTTGGAGTATGAGTCTCTGGGAAGACCCCTTTGTTCATATTTTCTGGTTCTGTTAACAGCTCTCCTTGTGGAGTTCCTGTCCTCTCCAGATCTTACTATTTCCCACTTCTTTCATAAGATTCCCTGCACTCTGCCCAACAGTTTGTCATAAGTTCAGCATCTTCTTCGATAGTCTGCAGGGCAGAGCCTTTCAGAGGCCCTCTGTGGCAGGTTCCTAACTTGTTTCCTGTTTTAGAATTAAATTAGGTTGCACGGCTATGGTTTTTTAATGCTGGGATTGATGTAACGAAAAGATGGAGAATGCACAAGAAATCAGCCCTCTTCAATCACATGAGGACCCAGAATGAGGTTTGTGATTGGAAGCCAAGAAGGACCCTCACTAAGAACCAACTCAGCTGTTACCATGCCTCTAGAACTCTAAAAAACATATTTGTGTTTTTTAAGCCATTCAGGCTGTGGTATTGCCCTAGCTAGCATACTTAACTCAGTCATATGATTGGTCTTAAAAATATGGCACTTTATTGTGTGAAAAGTTCATACTATAAAATGTGAGTATAATATCAGGTTGAGGGTTTGCTCATTACTGAACAACTTTGAACTTACTGAGCCTTATGCTGCTTATGATGCTTACTGGACAAAATCAATAGCTTTGATTACTATAATACTTATTGTAAAGATGTGTTCCTTCTTTAAAATCACTTGTTTATCTGATCATTTAAGATGGAAAACTATTTTTTTCTGCTAAGCTGAAAGATTTTGACATATGTGACCTGGATCATGTGACTAGAGCCAGCTCAAGCATGGCAAACATGACTCTGGCAGGCCTTGTTCTTCTCCACATTTCCTCTGCCTTGCTTTAAATAATAATAACAATAATAGGTTACATTCCTAAAACTAACCATCAAAGTCTGTTCCCTTATTTGGCCATTTTCTCCTCTTGAGGCTGACTACCAAGGTCCAGCTATCACCATACTGAAGTCCAGCAATCAATATTTCCCCTTTGGCTCACCTAATTAAAATGCCCAGTCAAAATTAAACACCTCATCCTAACACAGGGCTCTTCCTTTTACCTTTATAATTGTCCATTTGCTTATGGGCCAAGTCTGTCTTCTCTTTATTCAGAGGCAGTCCTTTGTCCCCCTGGACAAATAACCCTTCTCCCTTATCCTCTGTCTCCTGTCTTTGTCTCTTATTTCCTGTCCTTAGTCCCTCTGTAGTAAATGAATCTCTTTTGTTCTGAGAACTTGGTTTTGGGGGTCCTGAGCTTATACCTATCACTTCAAACCCTTTCTATGAAAAACAAGAAGCAAGGAGAGAGAGGTGGTTAGATTTATTTATGTGAGGGTTTGGAATGTGGTGAATTTTTTTTCCAAGTGAAAGAAAAGCTACTCATCCAGAGACGAAAAAGAACATCACAAAAGAAAATTTTTCACTTCAAATTCCCTTTATTTTCATGTGAAGAATGGTGTGGATAATAACACTGCCGCACAAGCGCTCACTGGGGCTATTGAAACACCAAAAAGAATTACCAGTGCTTCTAATTATTTTTCGATTTGGGAATCCTTTAGTTTGTTAGAAAGTGTGTCTGAGTTCTGGTAGGCACATGGCAAAGTAAAACACAAATGAGGCAAAACAAAACAAACTCACATCTCCCGGCACCCCTTTAGGTGTCAGGAAACTAGCACAGGCTGCTGTGGTGATGCGCTGGAAACCCTCTGAGGAGTGGAGACATGTCATTCCCGTCCTCCTTTCACAGGCGCCCGGGACTTGGAAAAGAGAAGAGCTGTGTTCTCAGACGTGCCGGTGTTCAGCCAGCCCCTTTGCTTGGGCATCTGCATGGCATGGCCATGGCAGGTTGGGCACTTCTTCCCAGAGCAGCCTGCTCCTTTCATCTCTTGAAATAGATGAAGGGATAGATATGGAGAGAGTTGGCAGCCTTGTCTTGTCCATGATTTTAGTGGAATTGATTTACGTTTTTCTCCATTTAATTTGATGTTGACTTGCTGTATATTGCCTTTATGATGTTTAGGGAAGGGCCTTCTATCCCTGATCTCTCCAAGACTTTTACCATGAAGGGGTGTTGGATTTTGTCAAAGGCTTTTCTGCATCTAATGAGATGATCATGTGGGTTTTCTTCTCCCTTTCAGTTTGTTTATAAAGTGCATTACATTGATGGATTTTCGCATGTTGATCCACCCCCACATCTCTGGGATGAAGCCTACTTGGTCATGGTGGATGATGTTTTTGATGTGTTCTTGGACTCAGTTTGTGAGTACTTTATTGAGTATTTTTGTATCAATGTTCATGAGGGAAGTTCACAAGAAGACCAACAGAGACAACTAACCAGGGCTCAAAGAGGCTTGCAGAGACTAATGCACCAACCAAGGACCACTTATAGACTGGACCTAGGCCCCCTACACAGATGTAGCAGATGGGCAGCTCAGGCTTCATGTGGGTCTGCTAGTAAGGAAAGTGGGGGCTGTCTCTGAAAGGAACTCTGTTGCCTGCTTTCTGATCATTCCCCTCTTGCAGGGCTTCCTGAAAAGCACCCCAGTTTAGAGAACATTTACCGTGTTGTCTGCTTTGCTCATCTATCTTCACTTTCTAAAAAGTCCCTCATTCTGAAACCTAAGGACTTGGGATCTCAGTGTGTCATGTATAGTATATTTTACCAGGAATGATTATTTTGTATTCATATGTATGCACAAGTTAAACTTGAGTTTTTTAATTCACACATAATATGGATAAATATCTGTATTTGCCTTGCTGAAATCCTGAGTCTGTAGTTTCAAGCATTAATGCATAACTTAGCCTTCTCTGTAGCTCCTGGGTAGGATGGTTGTCCTCTGACTTTATGTCTTTGTGAAATGACTGGTTCAGCCTAGTACAGTTTGTCCCTGCGGGGATGCCCTATGGAAATGGCAAGAGAACATCAAAGAAGAGACAAACACTAATGTGTTGTCCAGTTGCCAGTATAATAAAAGATGGCAGTATCAGTAACACTGCGAGTTTACACATTTGCTTTTAAAAGCAGCTCTGAAGCTCTTTCTGGCAGAGTACACAACATTTATACTGAGCCCTTCATCTCTAGTACTTTTTAAACATTCATCTTCAAAACAGCCAAATGATTCAAGTAGAACTATTGGCTCTGCAGTTTGAAACGCCTCACTTAATATGAGTAGGAGAAAGTGTAGTGTCAGTATGCCAGGGATAATCCCAGGTCCTTTGGCTGAGTCCTGGCTCCCTATAGGCATCCAGAGCTGGGAGCTTTCCTTTAACTCCATTGTCCAACTATTGCTGTCTATATCTGTTCCTACCACCCTCTCACCCATGTTGGAAGCTTTCTTGAACATCACCAACCTACAGGTCAAACTCCCCACTCTTCACTTATTTGCTAAGTAACACTGGGTTGATCAAGAAAAAAAAAGACTATTTTATGTTAGTAGACTCTGTCTCCTTTGTATTAATATTTGACAGGGTTCCTATGAAGAGGATATCTTTGCATAACTGTAATGGTAAGAATAATATCATAAACATGAGGACTTGTAGAATGTCTCCCAAATGATATCAGGGCACTGTAAGTTTACCTTTCACTGTAAGTCTGTCCAGCAGAGAGAGAGTAACCTGGGAAGGTGGAATTGAAACTGAACTCACTGTCTCCCACTTTCCCACATTCTCTAAAAACAAGCAAGAGCAGTGTATGTGTCCACGTACAGTGAATATTTACTAGGTGTTAGGCTGAACTTTTGTATGTGTGTGTGAAAGGGAGAGATAGAGACAGAGAGATTGAAAAACTGAGAGAGAGAGAGAAAGAGACAGACAGACAGACAGACAGAAATAGAGACAGATATCTTAGCAAGAAAATAGCAACCAGGGTAGAAGAAAAGATGTTCTCCTCAAGGGTAACACAGAGGAGGCACAAAATACAGGGTAACAAACCCCATAACTATGTCTTGTTGAAAATCATTTTCAGACATTCGTTTAAGGTAAATTTTATTTTGGTTTCCATGATTATTATATTCAGATGAGTACAAATGTCTCTAATGTTTAGTACACTACCTGATATTAAACAGGTACTCAGAAACATTTTGATGAAAACTAACTCAATTATCAAACATTAGTAAATTATGGAGCTATTCTTCATGTTATATTTTACAAGCCTCAGCTTTCTTCCACTAGATGAAACCATTGTCCATTGGAAATAGTTTAATTATATTTTAGGAGGTGGACAAAAGCATAAAATTTATGCTCATAAAACATAAGCCCCAAATTATCTAACTGCCTAAGTATGGCCATTCTCAACTGCTCTCCATTTCCTCCTTAAGCACCACTTAAATGTTCCCTTATTGCCAATTCCAGATGTGTGTCTTAAATAAGTAATAAGATAATTACCCTTGAAATATACACACTAAACAATTCAACTCTATTACAATAATACAAGGCACTGAGAAAGAAATAAATGCATGATAAAAAATCATGAAAGCCAGCAGGAGTGGAATAATATGAACTCAAGGTAGGATCATGATTCTCAACATGAACACTCCTCGGATCATAGTGATATGGATAGGATAGATGTGTAGAAGTGGGCAGTGACATGAGCCTGTGTCAGGATCCAATCAAGGTGTGATTTTTGTTTTCTTTCTTTGGGTTTTATTTTCTGACACACTGAATATTTGATGTGGTGTTCCTCCTGTGTAAAATAGTCCCAAAAATCCTTTTGAGGACTAGCATCTAGTAACTCTAAGATTTAAGGCTTTCTGTAAAGTAGAATCAGAGACCAACAACAAGCAGAACATTTTATAAATGAGGAAACTGCTGCTTTCTGAAATTTATCATCAACCATCTCAAAAAAACTGGCTCCACCCCAACATAAGAATGAAGACTTCTCATCTTTTCTAATGCGAAGAGCCTTATGTCCAGAATGTGTTAGCTCACAGTGAAAATTAGAGTGCTCTGAATTCTAAGAAATAACATGGGCTTGGCTGCTTGTCTTTATCTTAGGCAGATGCTTACTTGAGAACCAAGGCTACAAGTCCTACCACAGACTAGTAATCAGCAGGCCAGATTGGGCCAGATTGTGTCCTTAACTAACTCAGCTCTTTTGCATCCCAGAGACATGTCTAGACAAGCATTCCTAAAGTAATTCAAATTGCTCAGCTGAGCAAGGTTGACGAGAATCCCACCACCACCTGGAAACATTTAGACTTGATTGTTCAGTAAGTATTCATTGACCTCCTCTCTGATCCTGGTACAGTTAGGTAGAGAAGATTCGGAGGTGATGAAAACATAATTTTCCCTTCATATCCCATTGTACAATAGTTATATAAAGAAGGGAATAAGGATGTGTGCAGTAAGAGAAGAGCTAGATAAGAGGCAGGATTGGTACAGTAGACTAAAGAAGCATCAGTCTTGAGTGACTGGAGAAAAGGCATCCTGTGGAAGTGTCATCTAAGAGGAGACCACTGGCATTGAACAAAGAATTAGAGTGTATGCAATAACTTCTGTTTTAG
Organism: Meriones unguiculatus; assembly: GCF_030254825.1. Lineage (NCBI taxonomy): Eukaryota > Metazoa > Chordata > Mammalia > Rodentia > Muridae > Meriones > Meriones unguiculatus. Next base: position 34,214,160 of record NC_083353.1, on the reverse strand, counting down.
TCACTGATCTATTGCTGCAAAGAGACACTATGACCAAGGCAACTCTTAAAAGAAAATCTTTGAGGGCTTGCTTACAATTTCAGAGGTGTGGTGCATTATCATCATGAAGGAGATCATGGTAGCCCTCATGTTACTGGAGCAGTAGGTGAGAGCTACATTCTGATCTGTAGGCCAAGAGAGAAAGAGAAAGACTGGAAATGGCATGGGCCTTTGAAATCTCAAAGCCCACCCCAAGGGACACACTTCCTCCTGCAAACCACACCTACTTCAACAATGCCATACCTACTAATCTTTCCTAACCTTTCAAATAGTTCCACTCTGTGGTGATCAAGCATTCAGATCCATGAGCATATTCATTGTCAAACCACCACAGTATCCACCAGTTACGACAGAGGACCAATATCAGCTGAGCACTGGTACAACATCAAACAAAGAAGCAGTGTCCCTGTATTCATCTGTGCTTTCCCATCTATCTTGGAGTCTCACCGTGAGAGATGTTAAGTGTAAAGATTTCTAATCTCCAGCCCAGCCTGATTCTAGGGTTTATCTGGTGTTTCTTTATGACTTCTGAGGTTAGTGAACTCAGCAGTGGCAGATAGCCACTTCACATATATGAAGATCAATTTCTAGGAATAGAAAATAAAATCTTTACGGTCACATAAAGATAGTCAGTGACAGAGCACCTTGGATGAGTGCCTTGTCACCAAACCAGAGAAGGTAATCATCCATCCATTATTATAAGAAAATATATAAAATAATCAGCAAAAAAAAGAAAAAAGAAAAAAAAGCAGACTTATTTGGACTCAGTTTGAGAAGGTTTAGTTGTTGACTGTTTGGCTCTGTTGTGTTGGGAACATAGTGAGGTGGAGCATCTTGTAGCTGCACAAGGGATAGGAAAGCCATGTCCTTTGTGATATCCATGAAACATGCAGGAAAAGGGCAGAGTCCTAATATCTACTTCAAGGGTTCATGTTGGACAACCTAACTCCCTTCCACTTGGCCCCACTTCCTGTAGGTTCCATCACAAATTCAAATAAAAATAACATGATTTTACAATATTTGTGGTAGTTTTAATTTTGAAAATATTTTCTCAAGTAGTTTTGTGTATAGGAAAAGAAAATGTAATTTATGGACTCCATAATAATAATAATTTTAAAAAGAAACTGATTTCAGTCTCACTTTGCATTGATTAACCTGTATAAATTAGAGCAAGTAATTCATCTCCAAGATGCCTATCTGAAAAATGGGGGTTTTACTATTATACAATTCTCTGTCTTGTTGGAGGTGTGTCTGTGCTATATATACAAATGCTAAATTTTGGGACCCCAGGATCTGGTGCAGTCCAGAGGAGTGCTTTCTCATGTACACCACACTGATGTTTGTTATGTAAACTTTGCTCTCCAGTTATCTCTGATTGGCTAATAAAGAAGGCTAGACAGCTTGTAACTGGGCAGAAGAGAAGTAGCTGGTCTTCAGTTCCCAGGTTTGGGGTCTCAAGAAAAGACCATGAGGCAGGGGAGAAGGAGAAGATGGCGAGAATGTGGCCTGGTGGAGACGTTCCAGCCCAGATTAGGTGACATATTGGCAAGTAATTTGGGGAGTACAACTGGAAGGTAGCCAGAATAGTTTTGAAAATTAGCTTAAATATTACCTGCCCAGTTATTGTGCTTAAGGCTGTTTAAATTTTAAATAAATCAATAAATAGGTCTCTGTCTCAATCATTGGGGAACAAGAAAAGTCATCTAAAAGTATTTCTACAACAATGTCTCATTGAACTGATTTAGAGTTGAGATAATTCTACTCAAAGAATGCATCTGGAAAGGCACATGATTAAGTAAATACCATTTGTGTTGCTTATATTACTCCATTCACTCCAACCCATATGGATTCTTAGGCCATATTCACAGAAATAGCCTGTGTTTTGCTTAGATGTGTCTTCCCTTCCTAACCAAGAGTGCCCATCAAATTCTTCTGAGAACGCTAAAGGAAATGTTGCTTATGTGCATGATCTAGCACGATCTACTGCAGTGTGATAGCTGTCCTGTCTATTGTTCTGGGTTACATCATCATTTGTGTCTTAAGGGTCCAGCACCTGTCAGTGATGACAGTGGAATGTGTGTGGCCAAAACTACAATGTTGATGGTGACACACCTAGTCAGATACTCTCAGATACTCAATAATGTAGCTTCCTGGCTGTAAAAGTCCAATGTATATTTGGACATTCTTCTTTAATAAACTTATCACACAATCATTTTAGATGATGACTATTACATACTGACTTAATTATGGTTTTAAAGCCATTTCCTTCCAGAATTGTTGCCTGACTAAAAAAGGTACACCATGAAATGTGTTTACATAAATACATATTAAAGACGTTCAACCCATACTAGTGATATTTGTATATTACATGTACTATAAAATGTTAACTATTATAATTTAACTTTATTTTAAATTATTATTATTAATAATACAATTTATTCACTTTTTGTCTTGGCTGTAGCCCCCTCCCTCAACTCCTGCCATCCCACCTTCCCTCCCCCTTCCTCCCCTAGTCCACTGATAGAGGAGATACTCCACCCCTACTATCTGACCCTAGCCTATCAGGTCTCATCAGGAATGTCTGGATCCTCTTTCTCTGTGGCCTAGTAAGCCACAGGGGTGGGAGAGGGTGATCAAATAGCAGTCCTACTGCTCCTGCTCCCCTTATTAAGAGACTTTCGTGCAGACTGAGCTGCCCACGGACTACATCTGAGCAGGGGGTCTAGGTCCTCTCCATGCATGGTCCTCAGTTGATTCACCAGTCTCTGCTGGGCCTCTGAGTCCAGATTTTTTGGCTCTGTTGGTCTCCTTGTAGAGGTCCTGTCCTGTCCAGGTTTTTCTATCTCCCCCTTCTTCCATAAGATTCCCTGCACTCTGCCCAAAGTTTGGCTATGAATCTCAACATCTGCTTCTATACCCTGCTGGGTAGAGTCTTTCAAGGGCCTCTATGGTAGTTTCCTGTCATGTTCCCTATCTTATCTTGTTTCCAATGTCTGTCCTGATTTTGCTTCTGAATGAGGATTAAGCAACTTCCCTAGGGTCCTCCTTGTTGTTTAGTTTCTTTAGGACTATAGATTTTAATATGTTTATCTTATATTATTATATGGCTAATATCCATTTATAAGTGAGTATATATCATGTGTGTCTTTCTACTTCTGGGTTACCTCATCAGGATGATCTTTTCTAGTGTCTACCATTTGTCTGCAAATTTCATGATTTCCTTGTATTTAATTGCTGAGTAATATTCCATTGTGTAAATGTGCCACAATTTCTGTATCCACTCCTCCCCTGAGGGACATTTAGGTTGTTTCCAGATTCTGGTTATTATGAATAAAGCTATGAACATAGTTGATCAAACATCCTTGTTGTTTGGTGAACATCTTTCAGATATATGCCCAGCAATGGTATAGCTAGGTCTTGATGTAGCACTAATTTAACTTAATCCCAGTATTAGCTGTACATACCTGTGATCTCAATACCTCAGAACCAGAAGAAGGGGAATCACAGCAAATTTGGGACCAGCCAGGTGTACACTGTCAGTTCCATGCTAACTAGGGCTATGTGGTATAACAATTAATTAAGAGTCAATGATGTCATACTCCATTCCTTAAAGCAAGAGAATTAAGCATCAGTGGGGCACAGAATTTTTTGTGAGAATGTCAGCAGCTAAGATGCACAGCCTTGCTCCCCACATAGTCAGGGTTAGAGTGCACAGCCTCGCTCCCCACATGGTTCCCGCATGGCTCCATACACTGAACCAACATAACCATTTCTAAAAGATACTTGGGCTGCTCTACAGTCTAGAAAAGCCAGCATCCTTACTTGGCAGAAATAGACCTTGTTTCTCAACAGCATATATACAATTCCTCTCCAAAATTGGGCATGTTAGTGTCCTGTTCCTGGACTTCCCATCCTCTAAAACCACAGGAAATAATTTAACTGTCAAGCCACTCTATCCATGATCATTGAGTGTAGTTGCCCAAACTCACTAACCTCCACAGCTTGAGACAAAACTAAGATTTTGACACTAGCATATCACAAATGTTTCTATTCATGCAGCTGTCTTTTCTTCTTGGCTACTCTGTGTACAAACCTGTTAGAATAAAAGCTTTAAATATGAGATTAAGTGATGAGAAAATTACATAGGATGTGCTTTCCAAGGTCAATAAACCATTGTATCATGTGTAAAATTAAAATATTAGGTTTATAAAAGGTGCATTTTTTTATAAACTTACCACACAAATCAGATTAGATGATTATTACACACTGCCTTAATTACAGTTTTAAAGCTATCCCTCCCCAAATTGTTGCCTTATTGAAAAATGTGTACCTTGAAATGTGTTCACATAAATACATATTTTAAAAGTTTAACCCATAGTAGTAATAATATTTGTATATTACATGTACTATAAAATGTTGTTTAACTTTATAATTTAACCTAACCCCGATATACAGCAACTGCCTAAAAAGAGTACGGTAGATATTGTATATATGTCATAGATAAGAAGACTGTATCTCAGAAAAAATAAATCACAGATTTAATGCAGCTGGCAGTAGCCAGGATTTCAGTCAAGAGCTCACCCACTCTCATAGCGAAGTTTATCTGTGATGTCATTGTTTAAAGTCTTGTTACGTTTAGATTTGCCTCTGCGTTGCTCTTCAGTTCTCCAAACTCATTCATAGAGCACATTCCAAGGCTCACCACACAACGCTGAATATCTTCAGGGTTCTTCCTCTTTCTCCAGCCTCTTTTCCTGCCTGGGAAGAATTACAAGCAAGCAAGGAAGAACTTTCACCAAAGAACTGTTTCCTTGAAAATCACTGTTGTCCTATGGACAGTGCTTTCAAAATTTCCTCCAGGAATTTGTGGGAAAATAAGCCAAACATGGAAGTGATAGGAGAATTTCTTCCCCCTGCAATCAAAGACTCTCAGCTCTCATCATATTTTAGACACAGATGAGTAGCTTTTCACAAATGAGAAGATGGAGCCCCGCCCCAGGCCAATTCAGTCTGACTCTCTGGAGGCTGCTACAGATTACAGACACTCGCATGTGCTCCCAAAGTTCAGCCAGAGTCTGAGAATCAACTACCAGATCTCAAAGGCGTGAGCAAGCTGTAATTTAGAGCAGCTCACAAAACGTGAGCCCATTGCTGCTTCTGAGACCAAAGGAAGAAGTGAATTGTGCCTATCCATGGAGAGGAGAATGGAGGAGAGTAGAATTAATGGAGAGCAAGGCCCAGACTCTTCACGTCAGTGCTAGTCACAAGTGCTGAATGGTTGAAGCATCCTCTACCAGGCTGAGCTCTCCAGCTCAGTTTGCTTCCAGAGTTGTCCCTCCTCATGCTCAGTTTTCCTCATGCCTACCTTAGGTTCATTCTTGAGACATTGTTTATTGAGGTGATCTGTTTATTATCCACCCACCTCCCCCCCCGGCAAGAAACAGCAGTGCAGTCATTCAAAGTTCATTATCAGTAAAAGTTAGAAAAACTAATTAAGCCTCATAACTTGATTCTTTCCATTCTATATTTGTATTTTTTTCCTCTCTGAAGTTTTCTTCTAGACATGCATTATTTTGTAAACTGAATTAAACATCAGCCCTCTTTATTTATATAGAATACTTAGGAAATACAAATAACAAATAAATGCTAAATTTTCACATCTATTTTAGCAGTATAATTATAATTCTTTTTCTTTTATAATTACTGTGAATAATTACAATATCATCAAGATTGGAATATTTATTAAACTTAATTTGAAAATTTTAAAAATGATCCAGTGGTTCTTCTTCCATTATCAACTCTATGCATACAGGAAATTTTGAACTTTGCTCTTGATTTGCTTGAGTAAAAATATTGTTAAATATACAATAATTCTTTAGATGTTGGCTGTGACTGGAGTCCAGGCATGTCCCACCCATATGAAATACAAGTTATATGTTTAAGACTCTCCATCAGAATTCTTTAACTCTGTATCAACAGACAAAGAAATCATTCCTGAAATACATCTGATGACATGATAGACTGGTAAAGTCAAATCTCTCCAGAAGCAAAAATTAACTATGATTACTTGATGTAAGACATCACTCAAACCAATCAAATGTTATTTTGGGAAATCATAAATTTATATCCAGCGTCAGTTTGTCACTCATTAAAGTTCTTATAAGAATGATTAGGAAATTATCTTAATAAGTAAACGTTGCTCTTAATCTCTTCTTACTTTGATGGCTTAAAAAATATAAGTTTATATCAATTCGTTGAGTCTCAAAGTCTCTGCTGGCTTGAAAGGTTATTTATTCTTCTATTAATAAACTTTACCCAGGTTTGTCAGGAATCCATGCCTTGCTACAGTATGTGACAAATGCCTACCATGTGTCAGCACAGAGTTCAAAAGGTCGTAGAGTTAGTATTAATAAATAATTGTTGAGTGCCTACTGTGTTCCAGGCACTAAGGTGAGGTGCTCGGGATTTATGAGCATCTAGTTACCTAGAGGGTGTTCTCACGCAGGAAACCCCCAGAAGCTGACTGCAGTCTTGCCAAGGTGTCATTTTAGTGAGTGACATGGATCACCACCCCCTAGCAGTCAACAATGACAGCAGGCAAAGCTGCTTAACAGGGAGTTACTGATCCTCCAGCTGTATTTTGCTTGTCACTACTTTGAAAGATGCTTCCTTTGAAGAACTCAATCATATGAAAGGGGAAAAAAAATCACAATGCAACATACAAATCAAGGAGCAGAGAGGCTTTGAAGCCACAGGTAAATAACCTTTTTAGAAACTAAAGAGCTCACAAAGAAGCTGGGTAAAAATACAAAGGGAGTCCATGAACATGATGATAAAAAAATAAATAAATCAGATTGTCCTTCAGGAAGTACTTCTAAAGCACCGAGTCCCCTTCCATCCCTTTCCCAAAGGAACTAGGTGAGCAGAAGAGAGTCTTTGAGCTGCATGAGGTCCAGGGTATGGTTGTAGTGACACCATCCCTTCAACGGAAGGTTTGCTCTCCAAAGTTTCTCCAGCATAAAAGTCAACACTCTTTTCTGTCCTTATGAAATTTAAAAAAAAAAAGTCTTTGCTGTGTCACTGGCAATTTATCACCTCCCTAAACTGACATTGTAGCAAACATTCTAAGGTGGAGAGCAGGCCTCCATCTTTCAGAAGAAACAGAATGCTGGCCTCTATGGATTCTCTCCAGCCATCTCCTCATTTTCCATAGAAATTATACAACAAAATGAGAATGGATTTAAATTATACCCAATATACTAGATTTTAAATGTTTTCTTCATGAGGACAATGAAGACTTACAATCAGAGAAACATCTAAAAATGGAGACTAATGTCTAAATGTCTAAAAATGTCTAAAAATCTTTACCTACTTTTAGTTTTAGCTCAGTCCTTTGAAATTGCATTAAAACTTCATTGATTTTGACACTGTTTTAAATCTGCTGGTGATGTTGACATGTGAGTTGTACTTTTGAATATATTTCTAGAACTGATCAAATGACCTCTCTTTACTCATCAGTTGAATTGGAATAGTCTCTTATTTACCTTTGCTGTTTCTTACCCTTTTTGCCACTAGCACCCTATTTCAACCCACAAGCATCTTGTGAAAATGTGAAATCCCCACTTACTAATTGGTTTCTCTGCCTCAGTTTCCTTCTAGTTCACCTACAAATCAAAGTTGCTATCTACACAGGATCTAGCATTTTCTTAAAATCAAAATAGGCATATGTTAACCCTCTAATGACATCCAACTTTACTCAAATATACGAACATCTTTGCATGTACAGTAAGGTCCACACATTTCCTCCCATTCCTGCCTCCACCACCAGCCCCGCCAAGTGTCTCTGACCGTGCTCCAAGTCAATTGTTCCCGGACCTCTCATTCCTCAGAGTCTGTTCAAATTCTATTCTTCTTCCAGATCACATGATTTGTCTTCCCATTCTCCATTCAAATATCACCTTCTCCAATCAAGTTAGTTAAGAAAACTCCAATCCTGAATCTCACTGCCATCTCTTCACTTACTTGATTGCTCCTTATCACACTTAACAGAATATGATTGAAAACATATCTTCTGTTTAATGTCTGATTCTACCGCCATGATATCTGCTACTCCAGAAGAAGGCTTTTTTTGTTTCTTTCGCTGTTCTGTCCTCCACATAAACAGTAATGCTATAGCTAAATTTCTGGCAAATATATGTTAAATGGGTGATTTATTCTACTCAGTTATGTCTTTCATAGCCTATCTCAGTTGCCGAAAAGAAATAATCCCCTTTTACATACATAGTGAAAAATTTAAGTTTTTCACTAACTCAGATCTGATCAGTTAGTCTGAATGAATGCCACTCTATCCTGAAGGATAACATGTAACCCTATAAAGACAAAAATACTGCAGTGTATCTCTTTTGAAATCTTATAATATATTTTCTTAGAAATCACTCTAATTATTCTTTCAGTTTTATTTGAAGTCTGAGAAGATCCCAATTATGATAGCATTGTTTAATAAATACAATGATTCATACCGTTATCTAATACTAAGGTTTCAAGTTTCATTAATTTTATATTAAAGTTAATCACCAAAGCTAGATGTGGTAGCTTTAAAATGTGGCAGCAAGTTTGTGGGACACCTGTTAGCAGTCCACATCTCTCTTCATTTGAATATGGGAAAACTTGTTACTGTCAGACCACTGAGTTCTCAGGTCACAGTAGGTTATGCAACCTCACCTTCATTTTCTGAGATTCTTACTCTGTGGTAAAACAAGGACCACAGAAGTCTGATTATTCTGGGACTTCTACAATGAATCTCAGCTAAGTTTCCAATTGTTCTAGTTTCCTTTCCCTTTGATATGATAAAGCACAGTGACCAAAGCACCTTAGAAGAGAAAGGGACCACTAATTCACCTCTCCCTCAAAAATGGTATAGTCACATGATCATCAGTATAAAGCTCCAGAACTGCATAAATTCTAGCCATTTGGGGGTAAGGCAGCATGAGAAATAGATGCAGATACTCAATCCACATTGCTAACTCAGAGTTGGTAGCAAATTATAGTTTTAAATTCAAAATGAATAAGTTCTTAAACAATATTAGTTTTTTTTCAGTGTTAAAAGTAAATAGATGAACTTTATCACAGATTTAAAAACAGTGAGACTATTTTCTTTCTTCCAAAGACACATAGATTTCAGATACATAATAGATTAAATGAACTGATAGAGTAATCATCTAATTAAACTTTACAAAGTGTGTTATGTTTGTATGAATCTATAAATGTACATGTAGCATAATAATTATAAAATGCAAAATGTCAATAACATAGCATTACTCTCAGCCATTTCCATCTAAACAATAGGGACTTTTGAAGCATTTTCTTTGAAAGCTCATAAAATTATCCACATGTGAAAAATCCAAATTGCCATAAAAAGTAAAAATTATCCTTATTTCCACCTACAAGTAATTCAAAATTGCTGTGTAAATTTTCTTCAAACTTTCTGAGAACGAATTATCCAGAGAGGAACGTGTCTGACATTTCACAATAAGTGTGGAATTAGGAGACAGACTCTCTGTTCTGCAATCTATAGAGCACACACACACAAGTCCTCCCACACAGTCTCCACAGAGTGTGGTGATTGTTAATTGATCTAATAAAGTTTTATTAAATGCAATGTACATCACGACTTTTGTGCCATTGTATGTATGTTGTATGTATGTGGACATCCTATGTGACTGTAGCATGTGAACATATCTGTGACAAAAAAATTAAGAGAAAGCCCTTAAAAAATGGGAATTTTTTATGTATGAAAACACCAACCTCAAGAGTAGCAGAAACTGTCCTCGGAAGCAGGTTGCAAGCACACAAATGAGTATTTCTGTTGGAGTTTAGAATGGGAATCGGAGGTGAGAAAGGAAGAATTGAAGAATACTTTTCTCTAACACAGAGAAATGCCAATGGTGGATGATAATCTACCCCCGGGAACAAACAGGAGAGAATTGCAGAACAGATAAGCTGGTTGCATGACTAATTGAGAGCAATTACTGAAATTCAGAATTCTCTGCATACTTCAGTTTATCATTTTAAAGTAAATGATTATTTTAAAATATTTCTGAAGTTGCCTGGAAAGCTGCTTAAATTTGTGGCTGTTTCAGCCTCAATTAAGAGTTGTTAGTGCTTTTATTTTTAATTCTAAAGTAGAAGAAATTAGGAGCCTCACCATTAACATTTACCCTCAATTGCCAGCAAATCTGTGCTTCAACTGTCCTGTAGAGTCCTGAGAAAGTTATCATATTAGCAAAGTAGAATTTCCATGTTCTAAATGGGGAACAGCTCCCCAGTCTGGCAGAAGGACTGGCCCTTCAGTACAGGAGTTCTCCGGTGTGTGTGTGTATAAGTCCCAGTGAAAGTGTGGCTACAGACACCCTCAGACTTGAAGGGAGGGAAGTTCAGCATGGCTGAGTACTAAACCGAACTTCCACAGAAACGCAAAGTATCTAAGTCACTGCAAAACACAGGCACTGTATTTCCAGACCTGGCCTGGAGAGGGGACACACACAAACATATGAGAGGCTGCTTATTCCATATATATATACACATATACATACACATATATATGTATGTGTATATGGGGGAAAGGTTCATTGTTAAAGTAGAAAGAATGACAAAAAACAATATTTTAAAATGGTAAAATACAAGATAAAAAAAGAGGACCTGCATCCTTTCTATTGCTGCTTGCAGAAAGACTGGCACTCACCTTTAACATCGGTTGTGGCCCACTAGAAAAAAACAAACAAACAAACAAACAATGTAAAGCTAAAGAAGCCAAGCAGCCAAGCAGATCCAATTGTTTCACACCCACAGCTCTCCCCGAGGCTCAGAGGCCTGAGAAGTGAACCTGGTGACAAGGGCTCTGAAGCAGCTCATCATCATCCTTAGCTCTGAGCTCTCTGGAGCCATCTAAAAGCACACACTGCGGTGGTCTCTCTCCTACGCAGATCGAGCCAGCTTGGTTGGACTTACTTGATCATCTTTATTCCCACCACAGTCCTCTCAAGACTTCAGTCGGAAGATCCAATAACACCCTCAGCTGGGTTTCACCTTCAGCCATCCCCCACCTTCCCCATAGCCCCAGCCCTACTGAGCCCAAGGTAGGTTGTGTCAGCAGAAATTTTAGAAGAGGAAAATAATAGCCTTTTTTTTCTTCTGACAGGTTGCTGATTCCTTGACAAGTCACATTGTGATAAGATTTTGGTTAATAGTGTGCATGAGTGCACAGAGCCTTTCCCATAAAATGATGGTGATGATGATGATGAAAATAACAGTCTTGTAAAGTTACTTCTCTCCTTACTGTCTCCATGGTGACAGCAGAGCTCTCCTGGCCGCACACAGGAGCTGCCCTTTCTCAGGGATACAGCAGCCTTTGTGTGCCATGCTTGAGTTCATAATGCACAGCTCTGCTCTTGCCTCCAACAGGCCCAGGCCCTACCTTTTCCAGCAGGAGTTGATCACAACAGTGGCCACCCTGGCCAGTCGCCACCCACTCATTCTTCCACAGAGAACTTAACTCAAACTTCCCTACACCACACCCAACACTGCCAAACAAGGACCTTTGTTCTCAATGTGTTTGATCATCAAAATAGCATTGCATTTCCCCAGAGAAATGCCGTCTCAAGTAGTCTGATGTGTGGTAATGGGGGAGTGGGGCTCAAATTTTAAACTTGAGTTCTCTGTTGTAACTAACGTTAGTTTAAATATCCTGCATCAAAGAGACTATGCTGTGCCTGAAAGCTGTGTTAAAACCTACCATGACATTTCGTTGTTTCAGAAAACCACAATGCAATCTGCAAAGCATTATAAATTTTAAGCACAGAATCTTATCTCTATTTTCTTGTATGTTTCAAAATTCTTCAAAATACTGATCAGAGACAGGGCCCACATTCCAAGACTAGTAACACAAGTTTGGTGTAAGTTGAGGGAGGAAAGAATTAAAGTAACAGATGTTTGGGTTGCCTAGTCCTGTTATTTTCAAAATTTCATCAACAATGCAAAGTTTTAAATTAGAAATGTACTATAGTTCTATTGTTCCCTATGGAAATTTATAACTAAAACCAGAGTCTCAGAATTTGTTTTCAAACAAATATTCTAACTTTGGTTTTGAGCAGGGAGGAACACATCCTCTTAGAAGAGAGGAAACTTCAGCCTGATCAGATGCCCCTCCCCACTCGACACAGCAGCAGGAGGGGGATTCCATGGGTGGTGACTGCTCTTACAGACTTGATGACTCCAGGAGATTGCTTCCCAGGCTGTCCAAGGAGAAACCTTAGAGGCTGTTCATAGTCCAGTGACAGCTAGGTGGTCTCTGTGCCTGGGTCTGTTAACTCTCAGGACAGCTCTACGTGAGGTTTTTCTTCCTCACTTCAAAGGCGTGTTAGAAGCCCCACCCCCCAAGAAGACTTGTTGTGGTCATCACCTCAGTCATCCAGACTGCTCAGCCCCTACCAGGGTTTTCATACACTGTAAAGAAAGCTATTAGCTCCCTCCTGGCCTCAAAGGGAAGAAATGGCAGAGTTCCTTGTTGGCTCTCAGGCTTTCATCATCAGTGGCTGTTGTGCCCATATCCAAATCCTTCAATCCCGCACAACACACACAACTTAAATGATGCCCAACACACAGCTTAAATGGTATCAGATTGGGAAGGTCAAGCGTGAAGTAAAAGCTGATGAACGCCAGTCCATTGATTGTTGATACCTTTTCTTATATCTTGGGACCTAAACTCTTTCTTGAACTATATGAGCCATCCCATCCTCTGGGGACACTACTCCAGATGACTCCAGTCTCAGTGGTCTCTCTGTTTACTTAACAACACTTATAGTGCCTTCTGCCAAATTAACACTCTGTTATATACCTACAGGTTTTAGTCTCTGTATCATATTTTTAATACCTACTCCACAAATTGATTTTGAGTTTCTCAAAGGCAGACAGAATGTTTTATATTTACTGCTAGGCCTATCACAGGGATGGTAAGATAGCTGGATCCAAGAGAACAATTTGGTGCATACCTTGTTCTCAAAACATCTCAAACTTAGAGGGTTCTTTTTAAAGATTTTTGATGATACAATCAAATGTAGACAGTTATGTCTACATTTTTATCAACAAACTTGCAGAAGTTTTAAAGAGAGAACTTTGCCCCAAAGCTGTAATTTTTACATTTTTTGTTGTACATGTATGTGTGTGTGTGTGTGTGTGTGTATTCGCAAGTACATGTCATACCACAAATGGTGGCGATCAGAAGATATCTTCCAAAAGTTGGTTCTCTTCTTCCTCTGTGAAGATTCTAGGGATTGAACTCAGTTCATTAGACTTCACAGCAAAGGTCTTTTAACTACTGAACCAACTCACCAACCATGACAACTTTAAATTTACCAGTTACTGTGACTTTTAGCATTATTTTACTGAAATTGTCTTTAAAGCCTTAAATATATCTCAATTTACCTGAAAACTTCCATAGTCCCTAATACTGTGTTATAAAAGATGTGCTCAGAAAGATCCTCCTCAGTGGTCAGGAGGTATTACACAGATCAAAAGAAGCAAAAACTGGCATAGTATTTGGTCCTAGCATAGTCAGAAGTCCGGGTCTCCTGGCCCATGAAAACAGTACTAGATCAACCGGAGACATCCTCCAAAATGGCAGTGCTTTAATGGTCAGCCTACCTGCAGAGCTGCTTTGTCTCTTTCCTTAAACAACATTAGAAACAACAGAAGCGGGGTAGCACTGTTGAATCTTTCCTAAGAACAGGAGAGAAAGGCAGCCGCACTTAGCTGAGATGGGCCATAGATGGCAACTGTGTTTATTACCCAGTTGTGAGTGAAAGTGATGAAAGAAACTGTATGCAGTGTGTGAAATGGTTCTACAAAACCCAGAACTCTCATCAAGACAGTCTCTGGAAATCACTCCAGGGAAGCATGACCAGAGAGTGATTTCGGAAAGCAATCCTCATCCCTAAACACCCTTTTGTATACCACTTGTGCAGTGACATAGTGTGTGATCTAGGCATAAAGTGGGCATGGATTCTGTGGGAAATTTCCACTGTGAAGAGGCTCTAGGCACTGGGTCATAGCCCGGTGGCACTTCTTCACTTTCTGATGGCAACAAGGCACCTTCTGAGGGGACTCATGCCTGGTACAGGAAACCTAGCCAACTACCCAGGGCTAGTGCGGTCAGGGTGGAGTCACTTTACAGCCTGCCACAGCCACCTTACTAAACCAGCTTAGTCCCTGAGTAAACATTAAATAGCTTCCCTTGTTTGGGCAGAGTGCAGGGAATCTTATGAAAGAAGGAGGAGATAAAAAGACCAGGAGGGAAGAGGCTCTCTACAAGTAGAGCAACAGAACCAAAAATCTGGGCCCAGGGGTCTTTTCCGAGACTGATACTCCAACCAAAGACCATTCATGGAGATAACCTAGAACCCCTGCTCAGATGTAGCCCATGGCAGCTCAGTATCCAAATGGGTACCCTAGTAATGAGAACAGGGGATGTCTCTGACATGAACCCAGTGGCTGGCTCTTTGATCACCTCCTCCTGAGGGGGGAGCAGCCTTACCAGGCCACAGAGGAAGGCAATGCAGCCAGTCCTAATGAGACTTGATAGGCTAGGGTCAGATGAAAGGGGAGGAGGACCTCCCCTATCATTGGACTTAGAGAGGGGCATGGGAAGAGATGAGGGAGGTAGAGTGAGACTGGGAGGGGACAAAGGAGGGGGTACAGCCGGGATAGAAAATGAATAAATAGTAATAATAAAAAAAAATAAATTAAAACATATTTGCCCTTGAACAGAGACAGGAAAAGCTCTGAGGCAGCAAACTTTCTGTCTGTCTGTCTGTCCCTCTCTCTCTCTCTCTCTCTCTCTCTCTCTCTCTCTCACACACACACACACAATCTATAGGTAACAAAGGAAGAGAATAAAAAAGGAAAACTAGACTTCCTCCAAGAAAAACATATCCACTAGTTATCCAATAAATACAGCAACAGTCTGTGGACTGAGAAAGTTATATATTCAGGAATACATATTACATATACAATAATAATAAAGGAAAAACCATTCATGAATTTGAAAGAGGGCAAGGGAAGGGCACATGGGAGAGTTTGGAGGATGGAGAGGGAAGGAGAAACTGATGTAATTAAATTATAATGTCAAAAAGTGTAGTTAAATAAAAAATGGAAAGAAATGCTTTGGACCCAAAAAAATTACACAGTTCAGAAGCCATTTTTTTTGCCTTGTTCTTGGTTTTTAATGATATGGAAGTTATTAGTTCTGTTCCTGGAGAGTGTGGGACAACCTTCATTTGAAGACACTGAAATAAATAGCATTCTTCCAGCCTTCGAAATTGGGCAGAAACTTTCAACTTGTTTTGACCAATGATTGTGATTCCTTTGGAGTCCATCCAACTGTACTGTTCACTTTCCTTGCCAGTGTGGTTAGTGAAAACCCAAAAACGGCCCCCCTCCACCTGGACCCAGAGAGAGCATGCTCTGCAGCTAGACTTGGAGGGCTTTCACCCTAGAGAAAAAGAAGTGCACCCCGTTTTTCCTTTGGGGTTTTAAACCACTGAAATCTCGAGAATATTTATCACCACGAATCCTGCCATGTTCCGCATGATAAAACTATAGTTAACTCATAATGTTTAAAGCTGTTCCTCCTTTAGTGGACATTCCTTTGGGGATACATTTTTCTATCTCAGGTATTCTTGAAACCACAGGACATGAGAGGCACATATTGCCAGATTATAAAGTTTTATGCTAAAATAGAAGACATCAAAGCATTTCAGAAGCACAAGCGAAGAAGATAAAAGGGATCCAAGTTGGGAGGCTAGAGAGATGCTCAGGGTAAAGAGCACCTCTGTTCTTGCAGAGGACCCAGACTCAGTTCCCAGAACCAAGACAGCAGCTCACGTCAGTCTTGAACTCCAGTGAGAGGGGTCCTGAGGTCTTCTTCTGGATCCCATGGATACCGGGTTCACCGGTGGTGCACATTTATGCAGGCAAGCATTCCTACTTACAGAATAAAAGTAGATATATTTCAATGTTTCCCAAGTAGAAAAGTGACCTATGAGAACAGCTTCAAAGGAAAGGGGAAGCCGAGAGTTACCCAGCTGGCTGATGCAGTCCAGGCTGGCTGCTGGCTGATGCACCTCAGATTATACACAGACAAGGTCCTAGTGTGCCTTGCTGATCCTCCTAGTGCTCACAGTCATGAAGGAATAGAGGTGTCCTCGGCAAAAGCCGTCATCCTGGTTCACTATCCGCTTGTAGGTGAGTCCTTAGGGAGCTAGCAATGAGGAAATTGAGTGTGCTACCAAACTGTTGCATGCCCGAAAAGACGGATATCAAGGAAATGTTACTTACTTTCTTTCCCAACTCCTTAACTCGGGTAAGTATGAAGATTCAGTGAAGACAAGAAGCATGTTTCCCTTTTGTATCCCTCTACCACTTTTCCATAGTTTAATATTCAGTCCACTCAGTTGTTTGCATGTTGATGTTATTAAGTATAAACATACACATATATATGTAGGCACACACACTCACACCCAGCTCAGAGAAGGACCTTGGTGTTAAACATCGTGTGGAACAGGTCAGCATCTGAGCAATAACATCCAATCAGGTTTGTTCCAAGTCACTCCTACAAACAGTTATCTACAGAGTCTAAAAGGAACAGTTATGTTTTCTTTTTAAAACTGCGACTTCATCTTTTCAGATTCTTTGGAATTGTGAGAACCGAAATTTTTCCAAGTTAGAGAACTCAAAGCAGATGAAAAGCAACCATTTTTACCATTTTTTAAAGTAACGAACATAAAAACCATAACCCACCCTCACTCTCAGTGTTCCAAAGCTAATTACATGAACTTAAGAGAGCATAATCTGAAATTCTAGAAGCACTCTTGCCAACACTCTTTGTATCTATAAAAACAGCTCATGATAATTTCAGATCAATAACTTTTAAGTGTCAGTATGTAATTTCTAAGATTTCTAAGCATGGGCAGTTTCTGATTTAGTCGTTGAATGCACAACAGTGGAAGATGTCGGAACCCGGTGAATTCTGTGTCACACGCTGCCCAAGAGCATTCACTCAGCTTCTTCTTAGCTCATTTTCTATGCATATCACTCAGAACACAAACTGCT
Source organism: Meriones unguiculatus (assembly GCF_030254825.1). NCBI lineage: Eukaryota > Metazoa > Chordata > Mammalia > Rodentia > Muridae > Meriones > Meriones unguiculatus. The sequence goes on along the minus strand of NC_083353.1, from coordinate 34,196,958 downwards.
TCTTGCTCTAGGCCTACTCATCTGAGATGAGGACAAAGCTCCCAGAACTACGCTTTTGTTTTCTTGTTATCCTAACAGCAAATGTTTTTCTACAATGTCCTTGGAGAGAAGTCTGTTTTTAGGACAGTGATACAAGAAAACTCAGATTTGGGGCATTGTGTTCTCTCAGCTATGAATTCAGTACTCCCAGGCTAACTGCCGCAGGCTAGCCCCATTCTCACCTGCCAAGCTTGTCCCCAAGCACTGCTCCCCAGAGTCAAAACCACGTCCCTAGCAGCACCCTGAGTTAATTCTGCCTCCAAGCTGTTGCTCACAGGATTCTAACAAACCTGTATCCAAAGTATGAGATGCACAAATGCCTCTCGCAGTCCTTCTCAATCCTGTCGAGGCTTCATAGCTCACACGAAGACCCAGAGCCTCCCATAGCACTTTACATATTTGACGTGCACTCAATATCAACCCTCTTCCAAAAATTCTGGTAACAATTGTTATATTGGACTCCCTTCCGATATGTAGCTTAACTGATTTGGGTAATTATGTCAGAGGGGAAGCCATAGGTGTTGGATATTTAGTTTGGGTAAAAGTCCAACTGATACAAATCAAAGAATAAATAATCAATTCTGTATACTCAGAGCTTTGTCCAGACCCATTGTTGCACAAGAAATACCCCAGAAGCTGTTCGCCTTTAAGAGCCATGTGAACATGAAGATACAGGTCAGGTCCTAGAGACTGTCCTAACATGAACTCATGAGCCAGGCTGTTGAGCATCGGTTATCTTTCACTTGAAGGAACTTGGTCAGCAAATGCAGCTGAGAGTGGCATGTAGGACAGAACATCACTACCTGCTGATTTCTGTTCCATTCCCACCTCTGACATTGGCTGGTATTTCCATTCAATAACCTGTATCACAATAGGGGCCACATATCATAACAAAATACTCAATATATATAAAAAGACAGAGTGGAAAGTGTTTTAAAGGAAATAACATCGTTTTATCCACATCTAGATTACTTAGCAATTGCTGGTATTCATTGTGGGTGTTTTTTATATTGAATAACAATACTGTTGAGATAGAAAATCAGTTCACTTTTTCAAAAGTTTTCCAGGTAGGTTAATGCAAACATATAGACACACAAAGACACACACATTCACTAATTCATGCACACACACTCACTCACACACACTCATACACACATTCATATTCACAAATACACGCTCACACACACATCTCATACATAAACACACTAACACAGAGACATATACACGCTCACACACAAACATACACTCACACACAGACACTCACACTCATACACACAGACAAATACACAAATACACACACAAAGACACACACACATGCTCTCATACACACATACACAAACACCCACACTCACAGACACACACACATACACACACACTCACATAGTCGTCCATGGCCATTGTGTCTGTAGTTAACATGGCAGTTAATATCCAAGGCAGATGTTCATCCACACACACTACTTCAGAAGTTGTCTTCAGTTTGTGCCTGCTGTTCTTGGTCATCAGCTACTTAGCAGAAATGAGTCTACAGTCCAAACACCTTTGGAGAATTCTGGAGACATTTGGGTCGTTGTGGTTGGAAAGGATATGTTACCGTGATACTGCTAAATAATGAACAGGACAATGTAACACAACAAAAAAACTTTCTAGTTCCTAAATGCCAATTGTGTCCATTTTGACACAAGTTTGTTCTAAGAGAAAATATGATATATAATTTTATCCTTGCTTCTTATTTCTCAAAACTCATTCCAATGAGCTCATTCATGAAAGCCAAAACCTTCTTCATAAATAAATAATTTCCGACTCAAGCTCTAATGATAATGTGCATACAATAGCATCTCTGTGGAGACCAGTATAATGTTAACTTTCTTTTAAATTTATTTGATGGTATGAGAAATTACGAAGGAAACTAGACACGCCTTTAATTCCAGCACCTGGGAGGCAGAGGCAGGCAAATTTCTGTGAGTTCAAAGCCAGCTTGATCTATACAGTATGTTCCAGGATAATCAGACCTGTCAGAAAGAAAGAAGAAAGAAGGAAAGAAAGAAAGAAAAAAAAGAAAAAAAGAAAGGAAGGAAGGGAAGAAAGGAAAAAGAAGGAAAGAAAGAAAGAAGGGAAGAAAGGAAGGAAGAAAAGAAAAAGAAAGAAAAAAAGAAGAAAGGAAGAAAGAAGAAAAGAAAATAAATTAAGAAGAGTGGCAAGAAGTGGCCTAGATTTTCAAGGACTGATTGGAGGAAAGTCCCTTCTGAAGATGATCCCAGAAATGTCTCAGTGGGCAAGGAGCTAAGCAGGGACAGATAAAATTAGGTTTTCCATGATAAGCACCACAGATGGTGTCAAGGTTGGTAGGGCACCATCAGGTTGGAGTTTGCATTCTTCAAATTATTCTCATTCTCTTAGAATACTCTCAAGCCTTCAAAGTTTTATAAAGCAGCCTTGGGTTTGCTGTGATGAGGAAGTTGTACATTCTGTAGTAGGAATTTCACTGTAGATAACAGGGATTCCGGAAGAGGGGCAAGAAGGACACACTGAGTCAACTACGGGGAAAAGAGACTGGATAGAAGCATCCGGAACATAGTTGAAGGATGAACATAGTATGGGGATAAGCGTCTTCATAGTCTGAGGGCGGTTCTGCATGACAGTGGGGAAGCCTTTAAGCAAATCCTTCCAGAGTATGAGTACGTGACTCCCAGGAAGGAGCCTTCCCTGGTATCCTGACTCCATCTGAACCCTATAGCAAGCAGACAGACAGATTTCACTAGCTCATGCCTTGTCCAATTACAGACCTTTACATTTAAAGGTCTGCCATGCATGTTTTTTTAGGCCCTCACACTGTGCTTGTGTAAAGCTATTTAACTGACAAGAGGACACATTTGTCAGACTCAGGCTCAACCCTACTATCTATTCAAGTGCCCTCTTTTTGTCAGTGGTCCTCTCATTGCTAGTTAACATCTCAATGAAACAGCTGCCAACTGAGAATAGGAAAAAAGGAAAAGATGACCTCAACAGGAGGGGCAAACAGGCAGCTTCAGACACTGACCAAATCAAGAAGCACTTCACAGAGTGATAGCTTCCCCTGGCACTGTCCCAAGCTCAACTGCAGAGAACCCTGCCTCAGGGTACTTTGGCATGGTGCCAGTCTCTGTCATGTAATGACTGCCAGTCCTTTTCCAGACTTAGAACTACTTTGTTAGAGAGCTATCATTACCCACCAAAGAATGTCTAAGGGAAAATTGAGTTGAATAAATTATTAGCAATTTCATAATAAACTTCAAGTCATCTTCCGTACATTTTCTTCAAACTGCCAGAGTAATTTATATATTAAACATTTAGATAGTACCATCCTTCCTTGTCAACTCTCCCTGGTGCAAGATTCTTAAAAGTAGACCATTATATTCCAGGAGAGTTTAAGCTATGAATGGCCTCGAGGCAGACTGAGGTAGAAGTCTTCCCAGAGGCTGCCAGCTGTGGCAGTTTATGGATTTAAGGTCTCAGATGAAGACCTGATAGCATTCAGAAACTTTCCCCACAAGAGAAAGGGAAGTCACAGGGGAGCCAGCCAGAGGGAAAGCTTTACTGACTGGGCAACAGTCCTCTAACTTACAGAAGAGAATTTTAACCTCCAGGTAGTGGTATTAGACCTTTATGTCTTTAGCTGTTTGGCAAGAAGTGGTCACTGGGAGACAATGTAAGTTTTTATGGGTACCCATTGCAAAAAGAGGGTACAGAAGGACAACTGAGCCTCAAAATGTCATCCTGAGAATTTTGGTTTGGATCATAGGCAGATTTTTCAAACATGACCAGCAGCTGTTCTTCTAGTAATAACAGAGCAAAGTTCCTTTTTCTCTCACATCTTACATGTATATTTGCTGTCCCAAAACTGAATAAGGAGAGTACCTTCAAACAAAGTTAGTATGAGGTTTCCTTAAAACACCAGGGACATGAGAAATGCCCTCTCAGAGTGCTCTTCACCCAAGTCCATATGGCTTTTGTTTGCTCTGATAGTAAAATTAGTGTGCACATTGTTTTCATCTTCTTTTTGTAGAATAATAGAACACACACACACAAAAAAAACATTTATCTCACAAGTTGTGTCCCTGCAAACATGCACGTGCACACACACACAGAGACAGAGACACACACACAGAATACTCGGCTTGTCAACAACTTCAGCGAAGTAAAATACAAATGATAATTAGAAACATGTGTCCCCAGCAAAGAGGCACAGAAACTAAAAGGTCATCTTTTTCCAAATGACCTAATTAGAAGAGCCTGGAGTGCTGGCTACAGTATAATGGTTTTACACAGCTTTTAACTCAGATTTCCTGTTTTAAAACAGTACAATTTACTGCCCCTGCAGCAAATATGAATTGTCACTTAATGCCAACAAAATTAGGCTTCCCAACAACACCTGCCTCCAGCAATCTCCTCATTGTTAAGCCTATCGGCTGAGGATTGCTGATTTGCCATCCCAGAATGACCATTTAGAATGTAACGCCAGGATTGCTGCCAAGTTCAGAACAACAATTTCATGTAGAAGAGAGCCTGCTTGGTACTTTACATTAATGCCAATTGAAATATGCATGAATAGACCAAAGGGAAAAGCAGTTGTTCTGAATCACACTGTGAGTGAATGCTTCTTAGATTCCCTTTTCTAGTCCCAGAGCTATGATTTTGATGCTGAATAATTTTAATTGCCAAAAGACAACAGACACACAGTGGCTGAAAATGATGCATGGTGGGAACTCAAACAGGCACCCAAATAGAATTGTCAATTTAAATAGATGCCGGTGTAAATTTGTATTTAATCTCTCTCATATTTATTCAATATGTTGTGATTGTTCATTAAGGATTCATTTTGTTAGACCCATATTTATCACACTGCACAAAACTAAAGTCCAAGTGGATCAAAGACCTCAACATAAAACCAGACACACTAAACCTGTTAGAAGAAAAAAGTGGGGAACAACCTGGAATTCATTGGCACAGGAGACAACTTCCTGAACAGAGCACCAAAAGCACAGGTTCTAAGATCAACAATCAATAAATGGGACCTCATGTAACTGAAAAGCTTTTGTAAAGCAAAGGACACTGTCATCAGAACAAAATGCCAGTCTATAGACTGGGAAACAATCTTCACCAATCCTATATCTGACAGAGGGCTATTATCCGGAATGTATAAACAACTCAAGAAGTTAAAAAGCAACAAATCAAGTAATCCAATTAAAAAATGGGGTACTGAGCTAAACAGAAAATTCTTAATAGAGGAAGATCGAATGGCAGAGAAAAACTTAAAGAAATGTCAACATCCTTACTTATCAGGGAAATGCAAATCAAAATGACTCTGAGATTTTACCTTATATCCATCAGAATGGCTAAGATCAAGAACTCAAGTGACAAGACATGCTGGAGAAGATGTGGAGAATGTGAACTTGTACAGCCACTTTGGAAATCAATCTGGTGCCTTCTCAGACAATTAGAAATAGTACTATCTCAAGATCTAGCCATACCACTCCTATGCATATATCCAAAAGATGCTCAAGTATACAACAAGGGCATTTGCTCAACCATGTTCATAGCAGCTTTATTCATAATAGACAGAATCTGGAAACAAAGCAGATGTCTCTCAATTGAGGAATGGATACAGAAATTGAGGTACATTTACACAATAGAATACTACTCAGCAATTAAAAACAAGGAAATCATGAAATTTGTGGGCAAATGATGGGAATGAGAAAAGATCATCCTGAGTAAGGTATCCCAGAAACAGAAAGACAAATATTGTATTTACTTACTTACTTATAAGTGGATATCAGACATAAAATATAGGATAAACATACTAAAACCTGTACACCTAAAGAAGCTAAGCAAGAAGGAGGACACTAAGTAAGCTGATCCACCCTCAATGGGATGGATATCGGAAGAGGGAGAAAACAGGGAACAGGACAGGAGCCTACCACAGAGGGCCTCTGAAAGACTCTTCCCAACAAAGTATCTGAGGCTGAGGCTCATAGCCAAAGTTTAGGAAGGGTGCAGGGAATCTTATGAAAGAAGGAGAAGATGAAAGTCCTGGTAAGGATAGGAGTTCTACAAGGAGAGCAACAAAACAAAAAACAAACAAACAACAACAACAACAAAACAAAACTGGGCCCAGGGGTTTTTCTGAGACTGATACTCCAACCAAGGACCATGCATGGAGATAAACTAAAATCCCTACACAGATATAGCCCATGCCAGCTCAGACTCCAAGTAAGGGGAACAGGGGCTGTCTCTGACATGAACTCAGTGGCTGGCTCTTTGAGCACCTCTCCCTGATGGGGAAGCAGCCTTACCAGGCCACAGAGGAAGACAATGCAGCCAGTCCTTATGAGACCTGATAGGCTCAGATGGAAGGGGAGGAGGGCCTCCCCTATCAGTGAACTTGGGGAGAGGCATGGGAGGAGATGAGGCAGGGAGAGTGGGTTTGGGAGGGGACAAGGGAGGTGGTCACAGCTGGGATACAGAAGTAAATAAGTTGTAATAAATAAAAAATTAGTTAAAAAAGGATTCATTTTGCTTGTCTGTTTTGTTGCCTCAGTTATACCATCTGAACACCTAACTAATGCTTTATACAATGTTGTTTATCCAAAGTCACAAAGAAAGAACCTCAAGAGCAGCAATGGAGACCCAACTCTGGCACATATTTCTCAGCCACCGTTGTAGCTCAGCATACTCATAGGACTGAGTGCTAATCTGTAAGACATAAGAATAAAGAGTTTGTATGCCTTCCAAAGCACCTTTCTGGACATGATCTACCTTCTGCTCTCTGTCTGCCTTGTTTGGTCTGCACTGATTATTCTAGAACAGCCTTGGGTAATAAATGTTACTCCTGACAACCCTGGATAACTTATATGTATATGTGCTCTTTCATGAGAGAAATAAATTACCATTCATAGCATACTAGAGATTAACTTAGTTTTGTTATTGTAAGTTAACCTGTACCTTAACTAATAAAAAACAAATGGGATATCAAAAAGTTGAATCTAGTCAACTAGTCACAAATGCCTCACAAGCACAGTGGCCAACAACAAGCTGCATAGTCAGCAGTGGCTGTGCCGTACAAGCCAGGCATCCTCAAGACTATCCAGCACATCTCCTCTGCTGCTTCGCAAGGATGCAATTTCCCAGCTGAAAACATCTTAAGACCTACACCTTAAGAACCCAGCTGAAAACATCTTAAGATCGCCACCATTAAGCAAAGCATGACAATAGATTCTTCCTTAGCAAAGCTAGGAAAAAATAACTTTAGGGCCATCCACGTTATTTGAACTCTTGAACTAACCCTGTTTGGAAAATAAAACATTGTTCATGAATTCTGCTCAACAAAATGAGAAGGAAGAGGGCTGTTGTAACTCCAAAATTCTACAGCCTAAAGTTTTTGTTTTACTTTGACTTTAAGTAGATTACATCTAAAATATTTTTCATGGAATTGTGTTAAAATACACATTTGTTTTTGATTTTATAACTCTCCAGGTAAGAAGTCCTTTTATCCATGCATTTCCTCATCTAATGCTGTTTTTGATATTTTAAAAATCCACTATGTCCACTGGTTTCTTCCCCTGCCCTGCCTGTCACTCAAAGACCTATTCTAAATTACATAAAGTTTCTTCAGTGGGCTGGTGTCCCTTGCTGACAAGTGTCTGTGTTAATATTTCACTACCCAAATTTCCTAGTCCAGGTAAACTGTTTGTATTCCTCCATTGTCACCTCTTTGTAAGTCCCTAAAGTCTGCATCAGCTTCCCTCAAATCTAAAATTTTACCTAAGAGATAACCACTAAAAAAAAAAAAAAAAAAAAAAAAAAAAAAAAAAAAAAGAGATAACCACTGCTCTTCCTTAATACTTGTGTTCATGCATGACTTACTTAGGCATTCAACAGTTATTGCCCCTCTCCCATACATCATAAAATATACAGATTAGGATACAAAGCATAACACTTGAAGATTCCCCACAGTTTTGTAGTATTAGACTATTTTAAAGAATCTCCTTGACTTTCTCTTGATTTCCATGGAAACACATCAGTAAGCTTCCCATCCTACTGCTCTGATTATTCTGTTCATTTACTAGGTTGATGTCTCTCACTACTCCCTGATAAAGCTTTCTCCAACATTTAATACCAGGTGTTCTTTCAATGTGCTTTCTTCTTTGGAAATAACATTAGATCTCTCAACAAAGACCATCTATAATGGAATGATACTCATCCATCCTTGCACATGAACTTTCAGACTGACATCAGTTTCACAGTCATATTTGTTGCTTATCATGCACTGCCTGTCAAATTATAACATGTCCAGAATTAAAATAAATATTTTGTGTTTCCTTTCACTTTCAAAACCCACCTAGAGTGTTCCCCTGATCTATTCCCAAGTCTATACACAAATGTTATTCTATTATCGATATTCCTGGACAAAAATAAAAGAAAAATTTCCAATGTAGTTTATTATTATTATTACTATTGCTGTTGTTGTTGTTACTATATTTCTGTGGCTACTTTGTTTCCATCCATTTCAATAATAAAAGGGGGATATTTCTTCTCTGCAGGGCAGGGTGGGGGGCAGGAAGGAATGCTATTAGCGACACAGCATAACAGCACATCAGTTCTGACAAAGTGAGCGGGAGGCTGTGAGTGCAGTCCAGTTGGTACACTGCTGGCCTGGCATAATTGAGGCCCTGGGTTCACATGCAACAAATGTGGTGCTGCTCACGCATGATGCCAGCATTTAGAAGATAGAGACAGAAGAATCAGTTGTTCGAGGTCATCCTTGACAACATTCCAAGTCTGAGGCCAGCCAGGCTGTATGACACCCCCTCTCAAAAATGTACAAAAGTAAAAAACAAAGTTCTCTTTGTTTCAAGCCCTTCAGTTCCCACACTTGCTTTGTCAGACAGACTTCCTCAGTGTAACCTTTCTACGTTGTTACCCCAGAGCAAAATCAGCAGAGTATTCCTGAAGCCTTCCATTTCTGTTACTGTAAAATGGGACACTATAAATTTCCTCTCTTAGCTTGCTTGCAGTTAATTGTTAAGCCAACTGTCTATTGTTCTATATCAGATTCTAATTTTAGTTCTTAGACTCTTTTTTATACATGCTTACATGTTTCAAAAAAGTTAGGCATTACTTTCATCTTTCTATGCCTCAGTTCTCACTCACATACTTTTCTCTAATTTATTTCATCATTCTGGGTTCTATGAGGTGAAGAGATATAAAAGGAAAGACTATCTGATGAGTCTTGAGACTCACGGTCTTAAGGGTCAGGTTTAGTGGACACATAGGAGTAATGCTCACACCTGCTGACACACTGCTCAGCTCAGAACCACATACACTGCCAAGGTACTCATCAGAGGGCACCATAAATTCCTGCCCTCAAAGGCCATTATCTTGTTGGCAGGGTAATTTTGGGTTGAAGTTTTTGTGGGTGTGTTAGTGTTCCCCTTCCTCCACTAGAAGTTAGGGATAAAGATAGAGCAGAGATTGAGAGAATGTCCAACAAATGCCTATCTAACTTGAGACATACTCCATAGTTCTCTGCTATGCTTGCAGATGGGAGCCTAGCATAGCTTACTGAAACAGGTGCTGAGACTCACAGCCAAACAGTAGTTGGACAGGAATGCGGGGAGGAGCTCGTAGAAGAGTGGGAGAAAGAATAGAAGGACCTGGAGAGGGCAGGAGCTCCACAAGAAGGCTAACAGACTTAACCAACGTGGGCCCAGTGGGGCTTACTGAGACTGAAGCACCAACCAAGGACCATGCATGGACTGGACCAATGTCCTGTACAGAGATGTAGCCGATGGGCATCTTAGTCTTCTTGTGGGTTCCCGAGTAAGGGGAGTAGAAGCTGTCTCTGACAAGAACTCTGTTGCAAGCTTTTGGATCACTTTCCCCTTGGCAGGACTGCCCTGTTCGGCCTCAGTGAAGGAGGATGCGCTCAGTCCTGATGCAACTTGATGTGCTGGAGGGTTAAGGGAGGTCCCCTTTTCTGAAGAATGGGATAGCGGTAAAAGGAAGGTAGGGAGAGTGGGACCAGAAGGACAGGGAAAACCCATGAGGCCTGAGTCCTACACAAAGAACTATAGACACCAGAAGAACACTAAGAATGGGAAAAACAGTCTTCCCCAGGGAAGAGCACACCAACTTTTCATCCAGTGCCAAATGGTCAGACCTAAAACTATGCATACAAGTAACATTATACAGACTGAGCAGGTTATTTTTTAGGAATATATATGTATACACAAACACATCCATACATACATGTAATAACAATTAATAAAAAAGATGCCATGATTCTGAAAGAGAGAAAGCAACGGTAAATGGAAGGGTATGGAGGGAAGAAAGGGAAAAGGGAATTGTACTTATATTAATATCAGAAAATAAAAGAATTAATAATGGAAAAACCAAAATAATAGATATTATAAAACTATTCAATATTCTTTAGAATCACAGAACTTATGGAATGAATATAAATGTATCTGTATATTTCATATACATATCTAAATGTAGTTTATATATATGGAACTTACTGGAATGACATACAGACTGCAGTCCATCTAACCCAACAACAGCTGTGAATGGAAAGTTCAAGAATCTAGTAGTTCCTCAGTCCCATGAGGCTGTGTTTCAGCTAGTCTTCTGTAGAAGCTGGAATCCTGAAGAAGTACGAGGAATATTTGAACTAAGACCTATAATAATGGATTGAGAAATCAGGAAAAGGAAAATTCACAAAAAATTTTAAAATATAATTGGAATTTTGAGTTGAGACCTAAGATGGAGATCATATACAAGAGTTTATTTTGAGTTGTGCTCAAGCCCTCACTAAAACAGCAATAAATAAATGAAAGAAATGAACGGAACTGCAGCAAGCATAGATAGAGCTCAGCCTTCACTGAGAGAATGATCTACAATGATCCCACCATGGAATCTGGAGCATACAGTAAGAGATAAGACTGCAGTGAAATTATGGCAATGTTTAACAGGTAGAGAGGTGACAGCCAACGAGAACCATGATGGGAAAACTGAAGGACTCAGTTACTGCAGCATGTGGACAGCCAAAGGAAGGCTGTCCACATGCAGGACTTCAAGGATGAGTGTCACTGCTACAGTTAATAACCACAGATTCAACTGTCCCTTCCAGCCCATTAGCCACACAGAAAAGCACAAACTTCAAACTGCAGGGAAGTCTACTTCTAAACAATGGACTTGAGCATCAGAACTGAAGAAAAGGTTCCACATGTGACTGAGTTAAGAATAAATAAGAATATACAACATCATGGAAATCGAAGTACAGATATTTTTTAAAACCATGTAATTTGTATACTGCTTTGTCATATGACTAAGGTGCTGTAGAAAAAGTAAAGAAAAAACGGAAATTAGTGCATACTAATGAAGCAAAAACTTAAGCAATGGTCAGAAAATAAAACATGAAAACTGAAAGGCTAAACAAATACAGGAAATAAATGAAAACACTGACACAACTGTTTGAAATATAAATCTTTGATCCAGGATATTCAACACTTAATGATAAAAGGAAAGAACAAATGGTGAAGAGGGAAATTATCAAAGAAAACAAAGTAAAAATTTCACAGATTCTGTAACTGGTATCCAGCTTCCAACACTGCACAAAAGAACAGATATATTTTTTATTTTAATTTTAACCTTTTATGTTAATTGCAGTTTATTCACTTACCAGCTGTAGCCCTCTCCTTCATTCCCTCCCAATCCCATCCTCCCTCTGCCTTCTTCTCCCATGCCCCTCCCCCAGTTCACTGATAGGAGAGGTCCTCCTCCCCTTCCATCTGACCCTAGCCTATCAGGTCTCATTAGGACTGGTTGCATTTTCTTCTTCTGTGGTCTGGCAAGGCTGCTTTCCCCCTCAGGGGGAGGTGGTCAAAGAGCCAGCCACTGAGTTCATGTCAGAGACAGTCCCTGTTCCCCTCACTAGGGTACCCACTTGGAGTCTGAGCTGCCATGGGCTACATCTGTGCAGGGGTTCTAGGGGTTCTAGGTTATCTCCATGCATGGTCCTTGGTTAGAGTATCAGTCTCAGAAAAGACCCCAAACAGAAATATTTTTAAAGAAATAAAATAACTATGCTAAAGGAAGTCCTAGGAATTTTTCCAGGGAGCTATGAATAATACATTGCATATTTATACATGTATAGTACATATACACAAATAATCTAATATCTTTCCAACATTAAGACTCATGTCTCTTACATAGGAGTTAAAATTAACAGCACTGCCCCCATGCCTAGGGCTCAGAAAACACTACAAAACTCGAAGAGCTACTGCTATGTCAGGTATCAGTTAAGGTTGAGACTTCAGAGTAAAGCAACTGCCTGTGTGGTGTGATTTTAATCAAGTGGCATAGTCAGTCTAAGCCTTGATTCCTCAGCTACAAATTAGAAATAATAATGCTTGCCTCGTGGATTTATGAGAAAGAGGAATTAGAGTGGTAAGTTTGGCATATACAGGCTCAATGTTATACTTTCAAGTTTTATTGTTTGAATTTAAAATAAATAAATAAACAAGTATGTTACAGGCAAGCCAATCTACTTTCCATTTCATACACCTTTGTCTTCCTTGTATTACCACTTTCTTCAAGAAACTCACAATTTAAGAGAACTAGCCATGTGTAATAAGTGCTGGAACCCCTTTAAAATTAAGTATTATCATAGAGAAATTAAGTTTTCCCAAAAAAGGCTGGGAGGCAGGTTAACAGAGGACAACAGGTTACCCTATCTACACTCTAGCCTTCACAGTGCTCCACCCCTATCTCCCAGCCCCCACCACTTGCTCTCACTCAGCTGAACTGTGGTCCATCAAACTCCATCACTTTGCCCATTTCACTTCTGGTGAAAAGATCATCTCCACTTGAGATCATTAGTTATTTTCAATTTAGAGTAACATATTTCTACATAATGTCAGTATTTTGTCTGTACTTTATGCTCATTGGCAAAGATGTAGATTAATACAGCTTTCATTATACCCCTACTATGTATGTGAGACTCAAAATAGTGGAGACTAGATTTTGTTCAGTTTTTATGCTCCATTGTGGCAACTAACTTATAAATGATCATACTTCTTGTTTGCAGAATTGAACAAACTTCTAATTAGGAATCTGTTGTGTTTACATTGTTATGTCAAGTCTTTTTTCTTCTTTTTTATTATTTAATTATTTTAGTTTTATTAATACAGTTTATTCACTTTGTATCCCCCCTGTACCTTTCTCCCTCCTCCCCTCCCAATCCCACCCTCCCTCCGAATTTTACCTTCTTTGATGGCTCCATAGTGGCACTCAATTTCTTTTCTTTTTTGACTTCAACTCCAGCATGTCAACACACCTTCAATGTGCTATGCCCCACACCTACGGTGCCACAAAATTCCCTGCAGAACTTGAAAGAAATGTCTGTAGCAAACAGTATCTATAACTGGTCAGATGAGTTCTAACACCTTTTGGAGGAAAGAACTCTAGAAGATGCCAAGGAACACCTGCTGTTGAGGGGTATTCAGATGGTATATTGTCCTAGCTTTTTGTGACAATGATTTATCTTTTATAATAGTAGTTCCACACTCTTCTACTTTCAAATTTTAGTAACTTTTACACTCTTTTATTAGTACAGAATATAATTTAGTCTCTCCCTCAGGAATTTTCTCCTCATTGTTCCTATTTAATATCCTCTAGATTTTTTTTACATTATTTTACATTTTCACATATTGGCACTAAAATTTGCATTACCAATGCCTCCAGGGTAAGCAGCCTGACTTAAACTATGTGTTATCACCTTAGTTTGATCATAGTTTCAGATGAACACTTAACACGAATGAAGTAAAATTAATAAAAACTGAATGCATAAATACATGCCAACTATTCACTCCACAACAGTGTGAAAAGGCCTGGAGCCATTACTGCTCAGCTGCCTAACAGAGCAGTGGGCAATTCTGGGTAAGAGCCTCGCTGACTCCAGATCTCCGACACACAGGGAATGAAGGACACTGAGCCCGCCTCATCACATTGCCATAAAGAGCAGATGAAATAAGGTATGTGAGAGGCTCAAAAAACAAACAAACAAACAAAAAAAAACAACAAAATACTGGCTGCACATGAAGCATCCAGTTTATAAATTCAATTATTTATTGCTGAGTGAGTATTTCACACCCAACTCCTTTTAAATCAACTCTTTCTTTTTAAAATTTATTTTTTTATTAATTACAGTTTATTCACTTTGTAGCTGTAGTCCCCTCCCTTATTCCCTCCCAATCCCACCCTACTTTCCTCATCTCCTCCTATGCTCCTCCCCAAGTCCACTGATAGGGGAGGTCCTCCTGCCCTTCCATCTGACCCTAGCCTATCAGGTCTCATCAGGACTGGCTGTATTGTCTTCCTCTGTGGCCTGGCAAGACTGCTCCCCATCACAGGGAGATGATCAAAGAGCCAGCCACTGAGTTCATGTCAGAGACAGTCCCTAACCCCTTACTAGGGAACCCACTTGGACTTTTTCTTATGAGAAAAAAATAGCATCTATCGTTAAGTATTTTCTTTAGAAATAAAGTGTTCCTTTATGTTTTGTTGCTCTATCAAAAAATATTTCACTATAACAAAAGACCTTAACTCTTTACTAGTATATTAGAATATATTTATATAGAATGCTCGATATACTCTCTATGCTTATGGATGTATCATTGCTTTACACGAAGTTGCCTACCATTTACAGATTTTTAATTTAGTTACTAAATAGTAGGAAATTCTGATTGAGAATTTGCCAGAGGGGAGGAACCAAATTGAAGGGGAGTAAGATCCATATCAAGCTCCATTTAGCTGAATTAAAGTGAGCTGCGAATGAGTAGACTGTTGCATCTCTAGGTCCTACAACCCCTGAGCTGATTACCAACGCATCTACACTGCAGCTCTCCATTTCCACACTCGCTACCCATGGCTTCAGAGCGTTTCGGTAATGAAGCTCTCCAGGGAGAAAGCTTACCTGGTGCTCCTCCTTCACCTTCTGAAATCTCCTTCCACCATCCAGCACAAAATGACATCGCCCCCAAATGCCACCACTGAGAAATACAGAGCACAGGAAGCCGAACAGAAGAAAAAGGAAGTGTGGGTGGTGGACAGGAGACAGGAAGGATCACAGATCACAAATCCCATAACTCTAAAAGCAGTAAAAATCCACTGTAGTACAATATAGAAAAGGGGTCAGATTTATTTACTTTGCTCCAAACTTCACTCTTCAGGGTAATTTTTGTTTTGCTATTTGAAAATAGCTAAGAGATTTCTACAACAGAAGAACTTCATTATTTTATTAAAAATTATTTTAAAGTGTTCACTGAGTAATCTGTACAAAAGCACGTGCCTTCTAGCTCAGCAATCTATTCAGACCTTTTAAAGGCTTACTAAATGTCGTTTCATGTCACTGAGTAGATGCAACTGCGAAAATGAAACTACAACAGCTTCTCATTGCCACTTTTTCTTCATGTTTCTCCTGGCACTGTTTCTTTTCTCCGTAATGAGCTGGGTGTCTCTTCCTTTCTTTACCCAGTGCCTTCCCCTGTGCTGTGGACCAGAATGCACATCCCATTGTGAACACCATCAGTTCAGGCCAAAGCAATGGTTTTCAACCCGAAGTGGATATGCTTGTGCTGTGTTTAGCCATCAGAAAGGATTAAATATGCTTTGTTAGTTTGTATTTTTACAGTCCAATTTTACAGGTTTGCTCAACTAATAAAACTTCAAATGCAAAAGCAGCCTAAGGTCCACAGGCTATGTTGGCCTCATCAAAGCACACTCTGTGAGTAAATTATTGTGATACCTTTAACTTTAACACTCTACCTTTTAAATACAGAAATGACAAGTATTTCACTGTTCTAATTCTTAGGAAGTTTTCTTAGGAATTTTAAGTAAAAAAGTAGAAGCTTGCTGCTTCTGCCTTCTAAGTAGTAGAGATGTCAGTGTTACAGACAGATCATTTGTTGCTGCCTACATCTGGGATCATGAGACCTTTCCAGTGTAAACACACTTGAGAGAGAGGATGAAGAGTGTGTGAACCATTGAATGTGGGTCCTATGCAAGTGTTCTTTGTCTGATATAAAATGTCTTCAACACTATTTGTACCTGGAAACTTATACCAGACAGACAGACATTCTCCTCTTTAATATGAACTTAGGACACTGGGATTATCATAGAAAAAGAAGGAGGAAAAAGTTTTATTTGGATTTCCATTGATGGCTCATCTTTCCCATCGTGTAAAGTGACAGAACAAGTGAGAGATTCTCTGTTTACCTAAACACTGATTCACAGCAAGCAATGCCTCTAGGGCATGCATGTTCGGGGACAGTGTCTGAACTTGGACAGAATTTACAAGCTAAGGCTGCTGAGGGGCCTGCTCACCACAAAGGGACCAGCTAAGTTTACATAGAGTCAGCATTAGTGCAAACACAGCAACACCTACTGGACACTTAGGAAGTAAAGTTGAAACCAAACATGGCCAGAAATTCATCTCTCCATCTTAATGAGGAAAGGGACAATGTGAGCTTTAACCAGCGTAAACATGACTGTTTCTAAACCAAAGAATTGTAGAAAATCCTTTATGTGGAAGAAGAGTAACTCTTCATGCTCAGAAAGTCCCTAAGACAACTGTTACACTTCCTTCAAAATTGAAGTTTCCATTCAGCCTACTCCTAATTCTGCCATAATAGTTCATGAATGAATCCCCACCCTCTCTATTATAGGAAACAGTTCCGGAAAGTACTGAATGATTGAAATAAGCTGAGAGGCATCGTGTTTATTTTTACCACAGATATGAAGTCTAGTCACCAAACAATGAATAATACAGCACGTAATGTCGTAGTCTGCCAGTTCCACCATCGTCTAAACATCTTATAGAGACATTCAGGAACAGTGAACAGCGTTAAAAGGAGGGGGGAGGGGAGCCTCAAACAGTATTACAGGCTACAAACCCTGAAGTTCTCCCCGGGAGGGGTGGAAAAGGGAGAGTTCCTCCTTTGTTCTACAATAATTCCTTCCCTGGGTTGGGGTTGGGGACTAGCATTTTGAGAGTGAGTAAGAAGCTACATGCAGAAAGTCAACCAAGGCGTTAGCTGGGGACATGATGTCACCCCTGCTTTCAGCCAAGGCCTGAAGGAAGGGACAGAAGTCCCAGCAAATACAAACCTTGTTAGTCTCCGAAACTGTGGGATGAAGACCTGTTGCCTCTTAGAGCATGCAGTCATTTATTTTCGTAAAGGGATTGTATTGAACATCTGCTAGCCCCTCTGTGTAATTCTTCATTTCAGTTAAACTGGTCTCCACAATCATATTATTTCTTTAATTACCAAAGGGGAAACATACATTCCCCACAACAGAAATTGAAGGGTCTTGTTTGATTTAAAGCAGCTATGATGAATTTCTGTGAGCTCCAGGAACTTCTGCATCTCCTGACACACAACTATAAAGACTTTTGTACAGACCAGAAGTCTGATCGTCACTGCCTACCTGAGTACTCAAAACCCTCCTCAGGGACTTTCTGATCCTAATTTTGCCCCCCTTTCTGCATATAGCTACCTGTTTATTTGTTTAGAATGTATCTTTCAGAATCATGTTCCTCCTCAGAGACTTTCATTACTTTGCCAAGAAATGCCAGACTCTGTAGCTGGCGTTTCCAGAGAGAGACGCCCCCACCAGCGTTTCAGTCATGGCTCTCACTGGTCTCTAGCTCTTGAACATAAGCTCTGCGTGCCAAGCAGATCAGCCGGGTTAATTCCCCTCTGCCTGGGAAGTACACATTTGTCTGTGTTGCTGCCATGCCTGAAGTGAGGCTGTTTAACCCTCTCCCTTCCTGTTCGGCCACTTCTCCCCATTCACCCACTCTACTTGTAGGTCAGTGTTTTCTCCTCTATAAAAATCCCCCATCATCATTATGGACGCGTTAATAACAATCCCAGCTGCATACGGAAAATAATACCTGGATTTCACTATTACATCCTTACTATTTTGGACATAAACTATCCTATAATTTGATTTTCTTTTATCTACATATTTCTCCCTAAGAAAGCAGCAAATATGTCTAACAGGCTTTTTCATGTTTGCTTAGCCTTTATAATGGTTATAATTAAGCTAAAAACACGGAACATGATATTAGTCTGAATGAAAAACGACTCCCATTGCATTCTCTTGGTGGTAAAATTACTAAAATCTCAAGATAAGCCATGGCATTCGGAAAAATGCATAGTTTCCACGAAAGAGAAGGGGCAGGAGGAAAGCAGAAGGGGAATGTGGGAAGCTACGGCATCTTATATTGACCCAGCGCCCTGGCTCACTGGGCAGGAGCGCCATCTCTAACTTAACGCGCAGTTGCTAGAAGTTCTTCTTGTTATTCTTAAAAGTTGGTGCATATGAATGTACGTGAATATACATCAAAGCTGTCTAAGAACTCTTGCATGCTTGAAAAGTGATTGCTTTGTGATTTAGACTTCCTAGTTTTTCTTCTATAGATGGTTCTTCTTTTGGTTTTTCAAAAAAAAGTCTTTGCTTAGAGATTAGTACTTAATATTAGAAACACATTGAGGATAAAACCGTGAAGTCTTTTAACTTCTAACTGCTTTAGAAGTTCTAGAAAAATACATGTAAAATAGACTGGAACAAAATTCTCTATTTTTATTGCTTACTTCCATATTGCTAAGTTGTAGCAAATCATTTTATGAAGTAAATTTTTCTCATAACAAAATTCCTTTGGCATTTCAGTGATTGAGCTGGCTCATACTCTCCTGAGTATTGGGCTGGTAGGATTACCAAGGCACTTGCCACCAATTCTGCTGACCTAACTTTGATCCCCAGGTCCCACATGAAGGAAGGAGAGGACAAACTCCCTCAAGCTATCCTCTAACCTCTACATATACTCCTTGACACACATGTACCATCCACATACACAATTGATAAATGCACTAAAAATAGTGACCATCCTAAGCCTATGTTCTCTGCGATGACACCTCAAATTGTTGTTACAGTGAAGAAAAGTGTTACAGATAAGCCAGGCATATAGTGTACTTGTTTTTTGGATATCCTTTTAACGTGTTATTTACTTCCAGTCGTGAGTTTAAAACTAGAATATTCCAAGTCAACAAAGGGCAACAGTACTGAGTAATCCTTGAAGTCCGGAGGTCGGAGGTCAGCTGCCCTCGCACAGATCACATAGACAAGGCTTAGATGTGGTGACAGTATTCACAGCACTTATTTTCCACGTGAACTACCACCACAACAAAAACGATATATCTATAAGCCAAACAAAGTCAAAACAAGCTCCATTTAGACAGTGGGCATTGCAGAAGAGAAATGAGTTCCCTGGTGCTTGATCTCTAGTCTGTCTGCCCTTCTGTGCTCCCTGGACACACTACACAATGGTATTTCCTTTCCTGAGCCCAATGTCTTGATGGGAAACCTAGCTAGTCACTTTTTACTGAGAGGTAGAGAATAGTTTTGTTAACATCTGTGTTTTTCTTTTTAAGGTCCCTTTATTTTTAAATTCCTGTGAACCAGTCTTGACCTGCCTACCAGGGAACTGGAATATGTGCTGGGCATCTACAGGGTAAGTCTCTCTTGTCTTTATTTGTAGTGCATAATATTGATTTATGTTTTGGCCTATTCGCATTGCTTTAAGCTTTCAAACACTGGCTATAATAGCTAGAGGAGACACTTTGCGGAAGCTAAAATGACCACCCAAGAGAATATATTGGGGAAACTCATAGGCCAGAATTAGCCCATGGCTCTAAGAGTACAGCTCCCGTTGAAACCAATGGAAGCTGAGCTCCTAGGATTTGAAGACACATTTTTCTTTGACATATTGAATATAAAGACGGAATGGGTTGTGCTTGTGTGTGTTTCTGCTAAACCTGCTGAATTAGCTCTTTGTCATTAAAAAAAAGGGGGGGTTGCGTTACTTCTCCAATTTGTCTTCCAAAGGGTCTTTTGATATCAAACAAAATTGCACAGACAACCTTTTTTGTTTCTGTATACAGACTGTTTAATATTGCAAAGGATTGGGCACCATACCAAGAGCTTTGAGTAATATTCTGCCCTACAATATTTTACTATAACAGTTCCTAATACTTTATAGCCAAAATAACAATAAAACAGAATGATGTGCAGAACCAATATGGAGTAGGGGGAAATGGTGTTGAATAGCTACCAGCATAACTCTCTGATGACAGAAAACATTGTGAATTCTGGCCTCCCTGCTTATGTTCAAGACTTCTCAGGCTCCAGAACATTCTTCCACTCTTCAGTGCATAGCATCACAGAGAAAGATCAGAATTACAAACACTTCACTATGTATTTGATGATAGTATTGAATGTTTAAAATAAATTAACGGGCATACAATTACTCTGAGAGTTTGGAATCTCTGTGTTCTTCAAGCTGTAAGGGGGATAGGGATGTTGGCCATAGGGTATCTCTACAGCAGCACCCAGAAGTCCCTCCCCATCATGCACACCACGGGGCCCATCTTCCTGCTAACATCACTTAAGAAACTTGCTCATTTACCGTCTGCCCTAAATAGGATATGTTCATCAAATCCCTCTCCTCAAGACTCAGGGAACTCTGTAAAATAGAGTGTAAGGGCCAGAGGAATGGAGGACACCAAGGGAAACAAGGCCTTCTAAACACAGCAGGTTCAATACACATATGAATTCACAGGGACTGAGGCAGCATGCACAGAGCCTGCATGGGTCTGCACCGGGTGGTGTCCTGTAAGTTGAGAGGGGAAGTTCATACACACACCATCCCTAACGCAGAAGCTATCACCAACTGATAACCTCTTGCTACTGAAAAATGAGTTTTTTTCGAAGGAGCCTCACTGCAGAAACAAACCAGGCTCAAAGGTAGGCTGCATGCCCGGCAGTACATGGTCCACAGCAAACAAACTCACTGGCATTTTAGAGGCTCCCTGTCTCATGATGTTGGGTTTTTTTGTTTGTTTGTTTGGTTGGTTTCAGTTTTTGCCTTAAAAGTCCTTTTGTGTATATGTTATGGCTTCCAGGTTTTTTCATTTTTTTTTTTTTTTTTGTGTGTGTGTGTGTGTGTGTGTGTTTGGCTTTACAGTATTTTTTTTAATTTCTTATTTAACTTTTATTAATTACATTTTATTCATTTTGTATCCCCCCATAAGCCCCTCCTTCCTCCCCTGCTGGTCCCACACTCCCCCTCCTTTCTTCACGCATGCCCCTCCCCAAGTCCACTGATAGGGGAGGTCCTCCTCTCCTTCTTTCTGATCTTAGTCTATCAGTTCTCATCAGAAGTGTCTGCATTGTCAGGGTTCTAGGTTATCTCCATGAATAGTCCTTGGTTGGAGTATGAGTCTCTGGGAAGTTCTCTGTGCTCAAATTTTCTTGTTCTGTTGCTCTCCTTGTGGAGTTCCTGTCCTCTCCAGCTCTTACTATTTCCCACTTCTTACATAAAATTCCATTCACTCTGCCTGTCAGTTGGCCATCAGGCTCAGCATCTGCTTTCACAGTCTGCATGGCAGAGGCTTTCAGATGTCCTCTGTGGCAGGTTCCAAGGTTGTTTCCTGTTTTCTTTTTCTTCTGATGTCCATCCTCTTTGCCTTTCAGGATGGGGATTGAGCGTTTTAGTTAGGGTCCTCTCTTTTGCTTAGTATGTTTAGATGTACAGATTTTAGTGGGTTTATTCTATGTTGTATGTTTATATGAGTGAGTATATACCATGTGTGTCTTTTTGCTTCTGGGACAACTGACTCAGGATGATCCTTTCCAGGTCCCATCATTTACCTGCAAATTTCATGATTTCCTTATTTTTCATTGGTGAGTAATACTCCATTGTATATATGTACCACAATTTCTGCATCCATTCTTCAGTTGAGGGGCATCTGGGCTGTTTCCAGCTTCTGGCTATTACAAATAAAGCTGCTACAAACATGGTTGAGAAAATGTCCTTTTTGTGTGCTTGAGTCTCTTTTGGGTATATGCCTAGGAGGGGTATGGCTGAATCTTGAGGAAGCACTATTCCTAGTTGTCTGAGAAAGCACCAGATTGATTTCCAGAGTGATTGTACAAGTTTACATTCCCACCAGCAATGAAGGAGGGTTCCCCTTTCTCCACAACCTCTCCAGCATGTGTTGTCACTTGAGTTTTTGATCTTGGCCATTCTGATGGGTGTAAGGTGGAATCTCAGGGTTGTTTTAATTTGCATTTCCCTAATGGCTAATGAGGTTGAGCATTTCTTTAAGTGCTTCTCTGCCATTCGATATTCCTCTACAGAGAATTCTCTGTTTAGCTCTGTTCCCCAATTTTTAAGTGGATTATTTGGTTTGCTGCTTTTCAGCTTCTTTAGTTCTTTATATATACTGGATATGAGTCCTCTGTCAGATAAAGGGTTGGTGAAGATTCTTTCCCAATCTGTAGGCAGTCACTTTGTTTTGATGTCTGTGTCCTTTGCTTTACAGAAGCTTTTCAATTTCAGGAGGTCCCATTTATTGATTGTTGCTCTTAGAGCCTGTGCTGTTGGTGTTCTGTTCAGGAAGATTTCTCCTGTACCAATGAGTTCTAGGGTATTCCCCACTTTTTTTTCTAGCCGATTTAATGTGTCTGGTTTTATGTTGAGGTCTTTGATCCACTTGGACTTCAGTTTTGTGCAGGGTGATACATGTAGAAAAATGAAAATAGATCCATACTTATCACCCTGCACAAATCTAATGTAGTCTTAATTTTCATTTTCTTTCTGGCTGAAATGTTGAACATTTTTTTTAATGTTTCTCAGCCATTTGTATTTCATCTTTAAGAACTTTAAATCTATGTCTCATTTTAATTGTGTGATTTGGTTCCTTGAAGTTTACAGTTTTTCTGTTTTGTTTTGTTTTTTAATTCTTTGTATACTCTAAACATTAACCCACTGTCAGGGATACAGCTAGTAAAGGTTTGGAGGTTCCCCCCATTAGGTAGGCTGCCTCTTCTCTTAAATGTTGATGTTCCTTGATGAACAGAGGAGCTTTTTTGGTTTGGGGGGTTTTCTTTTCTTTTCTTTTTGTTCTTTGTTTGTTGTTGTTTTAGTTTTATGAGGGCCTGCTCTTAAGAAGAATTTCGAATCCATTTTCAAAAAGCCTGAACCACTTCCACATTACAAAAAGCTATGAGCAAAAAGCTATGGTGTGGTCCCTGTTTTTCTACTTTTCTGATGAGTATGTAGTGACAGTTATGTTTTTCATTTGTATTTCACTAATGGTTAGTAGTGTTAAAAATTTTGTGTGTATTATTTGAAATACACCCTCCCTAATGAAATATGTTTGTGCTAATTTTATGTTTTATAGTTGTATTGCTTCATATTTGCATTTTTATTCTTTTTCTGGGAATCAGTTGTACAGATGTTCAAATTTTTGTTGAAAATAGATTTTTTAAATACAGTATATTCTGATGCTGGTTCCCCTCATCCCAATTGCGTCCTAGATTCTTCCCATTTCCAACTACAATATTAACACTCTTTTTCCTCACTATGGTACAAACAAGTACCTAAAAAAATGACAACAACAAAAAATTATATAATCCAAAAGCAAACCAGAATAAGACAAAACAAACACAAGAAAAGAAGCTAGAGAGAAGGCTCAAGGAATACCACATATAGATGCAGAGACACGCACATTTGCATACACAAAACTCTCATAAAAACACAAAAACTGAAGCCATGATATCGTAAGCAAAGGATCTGTAAGCAAAAGAGAAAAGACCACTGACATAGAGTTATGAGACCAAGAAACTCCAAAAATACCAGTGAGTTTGTTTGGATTGGCCATCTCCTACTTGGCATAGGGCCTCAGTGTAGAGTGGCTTGTATACTCAGTGAGGTTCTGTTGGAGAAAATTAAATTCTCATTTATGAGTGGGTGTCTGTTGGAGATACCTTTTGAGTTAAGGATGAGGGCTTGTATCTACTTCCCTTCTCAGCACTGAGACCTCATGAGGTCCAGATCCATGCAGCTTCTGTGCATGCTGCCACGGTTTGTGAGTTCATATGTACACAGGTCCCACTGTGAATAAAAGTTCTCACGAATGGAATCTTATGTAAGAAGTGGGAAATAGTAAGATCTGGAGAGGACAGGAACTCCACAAGGAGAGCAACAGAACCAGAAAATTGGAACACAGGGGTCTTCCCAGAGACTCATCTCCAACCAAGTACGAGGCATGGAGATAACCTAGAACCCTGCACAGATGTAGCCCATGGCAGTTTAGTGTCCAAGTGGGTTTTATAGTAATGGGAAGAGGGACTGCCTCTGGCATAATCTGATTGGCCTGCTCTTTGATCATCTCCTCCTAAGGGGGGAGCAGCCTTACCAGGCCACAGAAGATGACAATGCAGCCACCCTGATGTGATCTGATAGACTAAGATCAGAAGGAAGGAGAGGAGGACCTCCCCTATCACTGGATTTGGAGAGGGGCATGCATGCAGAGGGTAGAGGAAGGGAGGGATTGGGACAGGAGGAGGGAGGGAACCATAGGGGGAATACAAAGTGAATAAAGTGTAATTAATAAAGAATTTTAAAAAAAGAAAAAAAAAACCAGCCAGCTCCCTAATCATATTCATGAATTCTACTAGGGATCCCTGACAGGGCCACAGATGTACACACTGCCAGGCAACCCACAGCCCCCACACACTCCTAAGATTCAGAAGGAGCAACATAAACCAAGGAACAGAAAACTTACTCAGCAAGGGTAAGACCAGACTTACAGAAGATACTAGAAGGAAAACTCCAACCCAAGGAGGCTAACTATACTCAGGAAAACACAGGAAATGAATCCCACATCAGCAAAACCAAAAGAAGGGAAATACACACACACACACACACACACACACACCATACTTGTAGTCCACCACCACTAACATCAAAATAGCAGGAATTAACAACCACTGTTCATTAAATCTCTCAGCATCAATGGACTCAACTCTCCAATAAAAAGACAAACTAACAGAATGAGAAAACAGGATGAGAAAACAAGATCCATCAATATACTTCATACAGGAAACACACCTCAGCAACAAAGACAGACATTACCTGAGTGTAAAGTGCTGTTTCCAAGCAAACTGACCCAAGAAGGAAGCTGGAGTGGCCATTCTAGTACCTAATAAAATAAGCTTTGAACCAAAATTAACCAAAAGAGATGGAAAAGGACACTTCATACTGAGGTAACTCAAACTGAAAAATACAAATATGCTATGTGTTGCTCAGTTACCATCAGGGAAGCTTCCTCCTGCAGTACATGGGAATGAATGGGGTCATATCCAACGACTCTTCATCAAGGTTAGGGTCCTAAAGATTTTCTTCTATTTTATCATCTAAATTTTATAGATTTAAACTTTACATCTGTATTTGTTTAGTTGGCTTGGTTTTATAAGAGATGAGGTTCTTCATTTCCCCATTTATGGGTAACCATTGAGCCAACACTATTTACAAAAAAGTCTCTTCTTCCATTGAGGAGTTTTTATACCTTTATCAAATACCTCCTGAACTTCAGATTTAAGTAAGTAAGATGTTTCTGGCTATTCTATCGATTTAGGAGCCTGCCTCTCTTCCTGTACAATATCTCATACAGCCTTGAAAGCTATTATAACACTTCCTATCAGTTGCAATTGTTCCTCCCAGCTCATTCTTCTTTCAAAATTGTTTGTAAGTTTTTAATAGTATCTTTGTCTTCCTATATAGATATTATAAGATTTTACATAAAGATAAATGTGGAATTTGATAAGAATTCTACAGTGCTTTATAGCAGGTTGAGGAGAAGTTTTGCAACATTGACTATTCCAGTGCATGAACCCACTGTTTCTGTTCATTCCACTAAAATTTTCAGTCAATGTTTTGTGCCTTATAACATGCATATTCACAAGTGCTTATTTTTTTAATAATGATTATAGATGCCATCATATTTTTTAATTTTGATTTTTATGTGTTCATTCACAGGATTTGGAAATATGACAGAAATGTGGATATTGATTTTCTCATTTTTAACACTACAACCTTTCCAAATACCCTTTAGCTATAAATACCTTAGGCTGTTTTTTTTTCTTTTATAGATTGCTTGGGATTATTTATATGACCTTTGCTAATGGAGAGAAACAAGTCTTTCCTAATATGTTGGGTTGTCTGAAGTAGTGTTAAGACTCAACCTTGTTAGACTGTGCCTTCCCTTTCCTTTTATACGGCCCCTGTAATTTCTGTTATTAGGTGCAGCCATCAGTACCACTTGGAGGTGTAGGAGCAGGAGAGGAGCCTGAGGACCTTGCCCCTGTCTAGGCCCAGTTCTGCCCACTGGTTTACCATCCCAGACATTCTCAGTGTGGTGGGGTGAGTGGTAGATTGATTTTTTTAACTTTACTTTTTTATTTGTGATCAGCGTGTGTGTGTGTGTGTGTGTGTGTGTGTATGGGGTATGGTTGTGTGTGGAGTGGGTGTGTGAGAGTGAAAGTTCACAGGTGCCATGAGTGACTATAGGACAACTTCTGGAAGTCAGTTCTCTCTTTCTACCTTGTTGAGGATCACTCCCTTTAATCATGTCTGCCCTCTGTATATTCTTGGACACTGATTTAGAAGCTTTGGGGTGATTCTTCAGCACCCTCCTCCCAGAGGAATTCTGGGATTGCTGATGCATGATTTTGCCTGGGTTCTAAAGCTGAAACTTTGGGTCTTTAAACTTGCCATAGCAAGTGTTTTAACCCTCTGAGACATTTTACCTTCCTAATTGCTTGACTTTTTTGAGACCACTTAATTATCTATCACAGATTAGCAATGAACTCAATATTTACCTCAGGCTAGCCTCAAACTGAAAACAATTCTACTTCTAGGGTGTGGATTCAGCCATAGGCTGCCATGCCTGGCTTTTATGTTTATTTTACACCTGATGACTAGCTGAAAGCGAGTCAGCTCCCTTCAGTAAGACGAAGTGGGGCTGTATGTCCATGCCACTTCTCAGGAAGCACAAGTGCTTTCGGCTACAGTTTATGTTTCAAATTATTCAGTCTGCCTTTTCTCTCCTTTCTTCCTCTTTTTATAATTTCCTCAACCTCTCTCCATACCTCTATATCACTCTCTTTCCTCCTTTCTTCCATCCCTCTCTTTTTGTCTCTCTTTCCATTTCACTTGTCCTCCAGCTGAAAATTGCAATCTCAATTCCTCTGTGACTTAATGTATTAGTATTAAAAGAACAGTAAGGATATCTGAAGCCATCATAAGAAGTCAAACTATTAACTACCTACCTAAAAATACATATAATACAAGTGGGCCTGTGTGTAAGTGTATACATATAGTTTAAATGAAATTCATCTAGGCTGACAATGCTCCTCTAAAAGCCACACATATCTGAAAAACCCTCAAAACCAGGCATGAGAAGTTCTCTTTTGAGTTGTTGATCAGGGTTGCCCAACAAATTCCCAAAGCATTATAAGTTATTCTAATTGTCCTTAGTTACCAACCAGAGGTGAAAGGTAAGTCTCTATTGCTAAAGACATTACACACTTCAGACACAGGTCTCAGAAGCCCTGATTTTAGATTGGACCTGAAAGTTTTCTTCATGAAGATCAGCTTTCATGGTACCTCAAAGTATTGTGCAAGCTTCCAGAGGAGGTAAGCAACCAACTTCCAGTTATGACATCCATTTATCCCAATGACCATCAGGGCACCATAATGCTAAAGGTACAGTAGTGGTATACATACATTAGTGATAACCAAAAAACTCTAATGGAGTTGGACTTAATACCCATTCAACAAGAGTGAAATCAAGCCTGGTAATAGAAACCAAGCTATCTGAACAGAGCCAAAGAAATTGTGGATTTGGAGAAGAATCTACCTACAATCTCCTTTTATTTAGCCAGTATAATCCTTGACAGCATTCTAAATATTTGTCCTTGTATCCACATGTAAATGTAGGACTCACCCTTCACCAAGGAAATTTCTCTTTACAATGTACAAAGATCATTATAGAAAGCCACAACTAATCAAAATGCGAGTTTTGGTGCCCAGTCACAGTGGCTTTCCTCAAGTGCAAGGCATTGTTGTGTAAAGGGAGAGCAAGAGGAACAAGGGAGCTGAACTGTGAGATTGTATCTCCTCAAAATATGAGAAGGTACACCCGGGAAGCCTCACTAATATGACTGCCTAAACATTACTTGAATGAGGAGACATGGACATGCTAACATGGATGGAGAAGATCTCATAAAGCCTCAAACCTAGACAACTGAAGAATATTTAAATATTTAAAATTTAAACACCACATCTTGCCTAGCCTGTTTATATTGTATTATGGAGGAGCCCCAACTAATTAAAACAATGTAAGGTTTTGTTTTTCCCACAGGAGTTTCCACAAGACCTTCTGGAGCTAAGAAATGTGGCTAGAAGAGTGGAATCTTTCAGCGCAGTTTCAAATTGATGTCCTGAAACTTCAGTTTGTGGTGTGTTTGACAACAGGGCCCGACTATCAAGTGTTGGTGGACAGACTAGAGTAATAACAATTACATATGTTATCTTTGGACCCCGTGAAGCCTCTCTGACCAACAGCCCTAAAGAGGTGCAGCACCATGGCATTGAGGTTTGTGTTTAATAACTTATCATTGGTTTCTGGGAGCAATATTATCTAATAATTCAGAGTTCCATTGTTCAAACTCTACTTACAAAATACCACTTATTTCCACTTATTTATCTTTATATGTATGAGTGCTAGCCTACATTATGTCTGTGCACCATATACATGCCATGCCTATGGAGGTTCATTGCCAGAAGATTCTTCTTGCCAGAATAATCTTGTGACAATGAACTTCCTGGTGCTGAAGCAATAGACAGTTTTGAGACAACATGTGGCTACTGAGGTTGAACCTGGGTCCTCTGGAATAGAAGCCACTGAGACATCTCTCCAGACCCTGTCCCTTTTTAATAGTTTTAATAAGTTATATTTTGTAGTTAACTTATAGAACAGTTGGTTTCCATGTGATTTTTTCATGTTTCCTTAGTTTTGATCGACTGACCCTACTTCTACCATTTGTCCATGCTCCACTCCATTCCTCTTTGAACCTATTCATACCTACCTATTCCTCCCACCTTCTTCCCACAGTATATGTGTTTTGCTAGTGTCACCTTAAGACCTCTTCATACCCCCATCATCATGGCTCATTACTCCAATTGAAACACAGAAATCAACAATTCTGAAGCTATGGTTTATATATAAGAGAAAACATGTAGCATTTGTCTTTTTGACTACATCACTCAATGTGATTTTTTTTCTGATTTCATCCAATTTACTGAAAAGTTTGTAATTTTCCTTTCTCTTAATACTGAATAAAATTCCAATGTGTATGTGTACCACATTTTCATCATCCATTCATCGGTTGCTAGACATCTAGGCTGATTCCATTTCCTAGTTTTTGTAAATAGAGCAGCGATGATCATGGTGATCTCTGCCTTGGGGTCTAGAATCCCTTGGGAATATATATAACAAAAAATAATATAGCTGGGTCACATTATAGTTCTACTATTGTTTTTCCTAGAAAAATAATAGTCCACACTGACTTCTATAGTGGCTGCATAAGTTCACATTCCCACTAAGGGTCAGCAGGAGTTTCCACCACCCCACCCCCCTTTTTAATATCCATGCAAGCCTTTACTGTCATGTTTTCCAGATGGGGATCAGCTGACTAGGATAAGATGAATCTTAACAGAATTTTAATTTTATTTCTCTCATAGCTAATGATGTTAAACACTTACAAATACCTTTTTAGCCATTTGTATTTTTTTCTGATATAAAAAAGAGCTAGTCTACGTATCCCTCTCAGTTCAGTTCAATTGTAATGAGACAATTATAATGTACTTCCCATCCTCAGTGAGGAGGAAGGAAAGAATGGGTAAGAATTCAGTTTATACAAAGATGTCACTGAATCCCCCCCTCTAATTTTCAACCCTTTACCTTTTTATATTCTCAAAATAAATAGTTCATAAGTCATGAAGCTAGTTTTACTTAGTTCTGTTGAAAGCTCTCTTAATCATAGAGTATATAAATGATTATTTCCACTTAACATCTTGTTACACAGTGACAATTCAGCTGAATGAATGTTATATAATTATACTATTGACTTAACACTTCTTTCATTGATTAGAACAAAATTGGACCCTAGGGTGTTTCTTTCCTCTCCGATCCACCCTGTCCATGTACAGGATACTTACACTAGGCATTCAAATCCTGAGTTGTAAAACTGAATGACATTGAAGTACTTTTGTTCAGCTGAAGTTCAAGTAGCACATAATGAATTGGCTTGCAAACAGCAATCATATTTTATTGAAATTTGTATCAATTTACTTATTATCTGCAGTACACTTTTTAAAAATATTTCTCTTTCCACTGAAGATTTCATGTTCAGCATTTGCTTGTCAGTAAAACTTTCACATCATTAATGTAACTTTTCAACATAGGCAGAATTGAATATTCATGCCCTACTCAAATCACTATTATTCTGGCTTGTTGGTTTCTACCCCACCCACACTAGATAGTTAACCTATTGTTTATATGAAATTTTTATTACATTTTTCCCATTTATAAACTACTTTTCAGTCTGTTCTTTAATATGAACTGAAAATCTGGTAAGAAAAATGCATGAAGTGGTTATGGAAGGCAAGGACACAGCACTTAGACTTATAAGTCAAAACTGTATGCTTGCTCCACATATTGATAAAATTATTCTTTCTATATTTGCTGTCTTGAATTCTTGTTTTAAATGTTCCTCTAACATTTTCCTATTACATTAATGAAGGACTTTAAAATGACAATAGAATCGGCCAGGGTAAGAACTTTCTATGCATGTGTACAGGAGAGACTGCCATGATGTCATACAAAACTACTTCTTCACTTGATAAATAGACTTGTACTTTAATCTGTTATTCAATTATGTTGCAGTAAGTAGACTAGGAATTCTACTCTAGTATCTTTGGTGGAAGTAATGAAGTCTTTGCAACATGAGATTTTATGACAGTGCCCTATTAATAAATTTTACTGAGAACGAGAAAAGACTGCCGAGGTTGGCTTGAAAATTATTGGATCTGCAGATTTGTGAGATGAATAAGTCAAGTTCTGCTATATCAAAATATTTCCCATAATAATTTGTATGCTAAGTAGTTTATAATGATTTGGCCAGGAGCACAGAAGCCACCGTTAATTCATACTGATAACCCAGAGCTGGTGTGTTTCTTTACCAAGCAACTTATAAAAACAGGCCCAAATTACTGTCAGTGTTTAGTACTAATTAGGTTCCTTGCCCTGTGGCTTCCCCATGTAACTCTCTGATGGTAAATCAACCGTTAAATGACTAACTGTGGCCTGAAAGGGTAAGTGCACCACCATGGAGAGAGGCAGAAGGAGCTGGATTAACTGAATTCCACCAGTGTCTGGTTCTGCTTGCTGCTTACTTTCAGAAACCTTCCATTCTGGATTCTAGCATCCATCACTGATATTAAGCATATTAAGATAAGCACCTTCTAAATTGTTACTAATTGTAGATTATCAAAGTACCCCTCCTTATACCTTCATAGAAAAACAAAACTATGTAACTCACTGCCAAAATAATATTGTAGTGTTTACCAAATAAACACTAAATATTTGTGCTGTTTCTGCACAAATATGCCAACCATTTAGAGGCTCCAGTCCTATACTTCAATACATAGTGTCCACGTTAGGTACTTCTATTTGTACCGTTTCTGTTGTTCATTAGAACTCCTCCACAGTGGGTGATACTAGTTTACTTCCTGTTCCCAAACCCATTTCCCCGAAGGGCCATGGCAAGCCTTGA
This sequence comes from Meriones unguiculatus, assembly GCF_030254825.1. Taxonomy (NCBI): domain Eukaryota; kingdom Metazoa; phylum Chordata; class Mammalia; order Rodentia; family Muridae; genus Meriones; species Meriones unguiculatus. The sequence goes on along the minus strand of NC_083353.1, from coordinate 34,165,074 downwards.
GCCCCTGAAATCAGTTTCCTTCTCACCAACATTTCAACTCATACACTTTTCATGGACCTTTTCTTCTTCTAACTCTGCTCTTTAAAAATTCTGGAAATGTGTGTGTGTGTGTGTGTGTGTGTGTGTGTGTGTTCTTATGAAGGAGGTGGTAGAAAGTTGCTTTCAAATATCTTCACTTGGAGTCCAACGGATGAAATTCAATGAGACTTTTAAAATGCACCGTGCATCCTCTAAACTCTGATGAAGATTCCTTGTTTCCAGCTTCCCTTTGTGCTTCCTCCTCCACAGCCTCCAACTGTTTCCCTATGGAGCTTAATCTGAAGCTGGCCTCAGTAAAAGCAATGACACAAACGGTAGACAGGACCCAAGAGGGACTTCAACCTGCCGTAAATTGGTTAAGAAACATGTAACCCATGGCCTCACACAGAACATTTGAAGATTAGCTTTCCTAATGCTGATTGTTCCAAAGGAAGACAGAATAATATTCAAATAGTCTTAGAATCTTTATGGCTGCAAGAGGCTTCAGCAATCATCCAGCATCTGTTGGCCAATGAAAATACTCAGAAGGCTCTTTCCTGGGGGTAGATGAGACAATTAAGTGATCATCATCAGAGAGTACTGAGATGGGATCACTCTGGAGTCTAAAACACTTCTAAACGGTTAGCCAAGTAGCTAACAGAACAGAAAGCTAAGTGACCTTCTAAGACCTGGACAGTTAAAAGCAAAAATTACTACCAATGACAGAAAAATGACTCAGTGTAAACTTCAAATTACATCTCTAAGCCAGTAAAGTCTCCAGAAAAATCTTGGCTGTAAAGTGATGGGTTAATAATCTTCACTTTCAAGGAGGGGGAAAAAAATACCAAGAGGCCAAAATAACAGTGATTTGAGTGAGGCATGAATATTCAATTCTGCTGTGATGAGAAGTCACATTAATGATGTGAGGATTTAACTGACAAGTAAATGCTGAAATGAAATCCTTAATGGAAAGAGAAATATTTTTCAGAAAACCATTGCAGATAATAAGTAAATTATTACCAACTTCAATAAAATATGATGATGAACTCGCAAACCTTTAATGTCTAACACAAGGCTTTAGTGAACAATGGAGGCTTCAGGAAGATGAACACCTTTCACATTGCTCCTTTTATTTTTAAAGTATCCACCTCTCCTAGAGATTTCTTTCAGCTACTAATAAAAGAAAAGCTGTTAGAGGGTTTTTAAAGATAATCTTTATTATTAAAAGACTAAAGAAAAGTCAAGGCCTCTTTGTTATCCTACTAGCAAATACTATTTTTAAGCAGTCTTTGATTTTCTTCTTAGACTTCACAATAAACACAATTATAATTGCAGAAAATATTAATAAAATTATTTAGACCTTCATCTAATTAGGCAAAGAGTGGAATTTATGTTATCTTATTTTAAATGTTAAAGTGCCCAATTGTTACATTTGGCCACTGAGTGTGACTGTGTGGTTCTCAGGGATAAAAACTAAAGAGAAATAAGCTTTCAAGGACACCTGGTTTGCAGTGTTTATTTCATGATGCAAAATTTATTTGGGATCCACAGTGAGATTTTCTTCTGGCTAAATAGACAAGTAACTGATTGGTTGACCAGCTGGTTAGTGGTGTGGATTTGGGAGCAAATTCATCCCTTACTTTGCCATTCAAGGCATTGTGTTGGTCTCTAATGAGAATAGAAAATAATTTTTATTTCACTCATTTAATTCACAGTTCACGACAATAACCTTCAGACACATGATAACATCTCTTTATGCACATTCTGAGGTCTGGTGAAAATTTCTAATACTTTTTCATTTGAAAAACAGAATTTTTCTAAAAGAACAACAAACAAGCAAAACAAAACCAAAACTCTGACTCTGGATATATTGTTTCTGAGGAAAAACTTGAAAAATTTCGTTGCTTGAACATTGAAAAAAACCTGTTTAGAAAATCATTTTACCAATCAGGATGAAGCTACAAAGATCCTTGCTGAAGCAAAATTGGCAGGAATGTGCAACCAAGTAAAAGACCTAGTTTTCAACATGTCAAACTACCACAACGGAGTGGTAACAAAGCACCGATCCAAATACTTAGAGCCTTAAACCTTATATGAGAACTATCAACTATTTCTGGTCCCACAGGCTTTAAACACACACTCAGAGTGAATTAATTCATCCAAATTGAGATCTGTACTTCAATAGAAGCCACATTCCTCCACCTCTGAACCTTTGTACCTATCTGAAAATAATGATCTGGAAAGGGAGAAAAAACCAAAACCAAAACCAAAACCAAAACATTAGGATACTGGCTTCCCACTAGTCCAACAAATGAATTAGCACGATTCTACTACCTCTACCTCTTTTAAATTTCACTGTAAGAGTAGCATCCAGGCTCTTCCCCACTATTTCTTCTAACAGGTATTGCGTGTGTCCGGTTTTATGTGAGGTCTTTGATCCACTTGGACTTTAGTTTTGTGCAGGGTGATGAATATTGATCTATTTGCATTTTTCTACATGTAGACATCCAGTTAGACCAGCACCATTTGTGGAAGGTGCTGTCTATCTTCCATTGTATGGTTTTGGAATCTTTGACAAAAATCAGGTGTTCCATAGTGTGTGGGTTTATTTCTGGGTCTTCTATTCGGTTCCATTCATCCACCAGCCAGTTTCTACACCAGCACCATGCAGTTTTTATTACTATTACCCTATAGTACAGCTTGAAATCACGGATGGAGACACCTCCAGAAGATCTTTTATTGTAGAGGATTGTTTTAGCGATTCTGGTTTTTGTTTTGTTTTGTTTTGTTTTTTGTCATTCCATATCAAGTTGAAAATTTTTCTTTCAAGGTTTGTGAAGAATTGTGTTGGTAATTTGATGGGAATTACACTGAATCTGTAGATTGCTTTTGGTAAGATGGCCATTTTTACTATGTTAATCCTGCTAAGGCATGGGCATGGGAGATCTTTCCATCTTCTAATATCTTCTTCTATTTCTTTCTTCAGAGACTTGAAATTTTTTCCATACAAGTCTTTGACTTGCTTGGTTAGGGTTACACCAAGGTACTTTATGTCCTTTGTGTCTATTGTGAAGGGTGTTGTTTCCCAAATTTCTTTCTCAGCCCATTTGTCTTTTGTATACAGGAGGGCTACGATTTTTTGAGTTAATTTTGTATCCAGCTACTAAGCTGAAGGTGTTTATCAGCTGTAGGAGTTCCCTGGTATAATTTTTGGGGTCACTTATGGCATAGGAGACAACTTCCTGAACAGAACACCAACAGCACAGGCTCTAAGTTCAACAGTCAATAAATGGGACCTCATGAAGCTGAAAAACTTTTGTAAAGCAAAGGAAAATGTTGTCAGAAAAAAAATGACAGCCTACAGATTGGGAAAGGATCTTCACAACACTATATATGACAGAGAGCTAATATTCAGAATACATAAAGAACTCAAGAAGTTAAAGAGCAAAAAAACCAAGTAATCCAATTAAAAAATGGGGTACAGAGCTAAATAGAGAATTCTCAATAGAGAAATACTGAATGGCAGAGAAACACTTAAGGAAATGCTCAACATCCCTAGTCATCAGGGAAATGCAAATCAAAACGACCCTGAGATTTCAACTTACACGCATCAGAATGGCTAACTCAAATGACAGCACATGCTGGAGAAGATGTGAAGAAGGGGAAATCTCCTTCATTGCTGGTGTGAATGTAAACTTATATAGCCACTTTGGAAATCAATCTGGCGCTTTCTCAGACAATTAGGAATAGTGCTACCTCAAGATCCTGGGCATGCATATATCCAAAAGATGTTCAAGTATACAACAAGGACATTTGCTCAACCATGTTCGTAGCAGCTTTGTGTATAATAGCCAGAAGCTGGAAATAACCCAGATGTCCCTCAACTGAGGAATGGATACAGAAATTGTGGTACATTTACACAATGGAATAGTATTCAGCAATTAAACACAAGGAAATCATGAAATTTGCAGGCAAATGGTGGGAACTAGAAAAGATCATCCTGAGTGAGGTATCCCAGAAGCAGAAAGACACATGGTATATATTCACTTATAAGTGGATATTAGACATATAATATAGGATAAACATACTGAATGTATTTTTTAAAAGCGTAATTTTGATATATTCAAATATTGTGCTAGACATTTTCTACTAAATACTGTCATGAGATATAGACATGAATTCTCATAGGCAAAATGAGACCTTCATCTAGCTGCTACCTTTCTGTTCACTCAAGAGTTCCTCTATCTTTTCACTGTGTCTTGCAATTCAAGATGAATTTAAAAAGAAAAATCTGGGTCCTGGGTCCTATAAAAAAAATCAACTAGAATTAGTGAATGGAATAATGTTTATATTTTGTTGTTTGGAGTTTATTTTAGTTTCAATTTGTTTTATTGGTTGGTTTTTGTTTGACTCAGAGCTGTGTTATACAACCCTGGCTGGTCTGTAACTCAGTAAGTAGGCAATCCAATTCTTGATCCTCCTATCTCAACTTGCTGGGTGTTGAGAATAAAGCTGTGTGCAACAAGTCCACCTGAATGAAATTATGGAACAGATTAATAGTCTTATTTTGAAGGAGGTAAATGCTGAATTGAAATAATAAATGTTCATGACAATAAAACTATGCTTGACCTCCACCAGGATGTGAAGATGAGAACTACTCTTCTCCCTGCTCACCAGGCACTGTCATAACTTTCAACTAAACAAGCTAAAATCCCAGTTGATCTTTACATCATTCTACAAGCAAGTCTTCTTTCTAGTCATCCTCTTCTTTATTCGGCTTTCTCTGCTTCTCAGTCAACTCCTTGCTCCTCAAATTCTCTTTGGCTTCTTGCCTTCCTAATCAGATGGTCTGGGTATAAACTGAGTCTTTGCAATATCTCTGAAATACAACTACGAGAAACAATAACACCATCATTCCATTCATGAACTCAACAGTGTTTCTTATATTGAGATCCACATCTCAATTAGCTTGATAGATCAGCATGAACCAAGCAGAGTGCAGGTAACTCTCCAGATGATTAATTCACACATGATTGCTTTGTTTGTTTGTTTGTTTGTTTTTGCATTAGATTCACTGACTCCTTTTTCCTTCAATGAACAGCCTTATTTGTCTTATGAAAGAGTACATTATGGCTTTTTATAATTGGATCTGATAAATGTACATGCTAACCATTCACCAGGTCCTGGTATCAATGCCCAGCACCAGCAAAAAAACAACACTAGCAAAAGAAGATGGTATGTTCACCCTGGACGCATGGCAGAACAGGAACTAAACAAATAAAAATAATTTATTCCTTATATTGGATCTCTAGGTACCCTAACATAGTACTAATTTTAAAACTAACCTACCTGGCAGTTGCCTTTATGTCATAACTGAAACTTTTATACTGACCAGGGTTATCTCATACAGTAATTCAACACAAATAAGTAATAAGTGTTCTTGTTCAAGCTAAGTTATAGTTTTGCAAATTAGGAATAAAATGAGGGGAAAAGCCATGTATATTAGAAACTCAAGGTATATGAGCTCAAAAAGCCTTCATTCCAAGAGAAATGTCCTTTGAAACAATGACTCTGCTTTATTTTATGATATTTGATTATACCAAAATATTTGAAGACTTGCAACTACAAATTAAAAGATTTAAAAAAAAAACCCTAAATTGTTCAGTTTAGAAACAACATGTGAATCTCGCTTTACCCTGTTTATGTTTATCTTCCTAGATCATGTCCTATAGGGAATCACACAACTGGATATCACAGATATTTAGGTTCTGGAGGCTGGAATGGTGGCTCAGTGGTTAAGAGCTGCTCTTCCAGAAGACCTGGGTTCAATTCCTAGCACCCATGTGGAGGCTCACAATCACCTGTAATGCCAGTTCCATAAGAACCGATGCCCTCATTTGACCTCTGCAGGCACTGTACACCCATGTTGCACAGACATCAATGCAAGCAAGACACCCATACACATAAAATGAAAGTAAAAAGGGAGATGTTCATGCTCTCTATATAAATACTATATTACAGACATCTCATTATTATAGTTTCTAATATACTTATGAGAAAAGAAATTTAATGCATAGATGTTTTTCCTAATAAAAAGCAAGGTACTTCGGAGCAATTACTGGAGGAGATTCTATACTTTGTTCCAGTGAATGAGTCCGTTCTTTATTCCAGTGATGGCTGCAGGGTTGAAAAAGAGAAGACTAGAAGGATCATACCACACTGTGAAGAAGACGGGAGAGTACAGAGGCCCAAGGCAGTGAAGAACCCGAGGCGCGTCGTCAGCTATCACTCCCAGACCCACTAAGTGCAAGTTCTTAGACACAGGTGAATTTCTTCAATGTTTGTTAACAGAACAAGTATAATTTTTATATTTTGTCTGAACTATTGAAGTCTCATGAGGTCAGTTAAATAGTTGAGAATTAATATTTGTTCTTTATGCACAATGAAATCTATTTTGACAATTTATTATATCATAGAATAGTTTTATTGTTTATTTTATAACAACTTTTGTCACATTTTTAAAATAAATTTAAAAGTTTGGTTAGGCTCCCCACTCCATGATCTTATGCTGGTTAGTTTTTGTTAACTTTCCACAAGCTAGAGTGAGGTCAGAAGAGGCAATCTCAACTAAAAAAAAAAAAAAGAAAAAAAAGTACAGAAAAAAGAAAAAGGCATCATCACATTAACCTCTAGGCAAGTCTATGAATCATTCTTTTCATTATTGATGTGAGAGGGCGGCCCTTTGTCAACAGTGCCACCCTTGGGTGGTGTGAAAAATCAGTCTGAGTGAACCATAGAGAACAACCCAAGAAGGAATATTCCTCCATCCATGGTCTGTACTTCAGTTTCTGTTTCCAGGTCCTTACCTTGTGTCCCTGCTCTGGCCTCCCTTCATGATGGGCCACAGGCCCTAAGGCAAAATGAATCATTTCCTCCTGAAGTTGCTTTGGGTCATGGTGGTGCTATTACAGTTGGCACTAGAAAACCAACGAAGATACTCCTGTCAGCTAAAATTCACCCAACATCCCTTCTTCAAAACCAGCTCTGTATCTTTAAGTTCTTTCTCAAGCAGCAATATTTGGGGTAACATGAGCTTTGATTTTAATTTTGCTTTCATGACTTTCTATGTACACTATGCTTCCTGCCAAGTATCGAGACCATTAAAATGATAGACCTAGCCTGCAGTACTGCAAGCTGCCCTCCAGCTGACCGTCTGCAGCAGTGAAAGCCACTGTTGTCGGGCCATGCCCCTTGCCCTGAGCTGCCGCTTCACGCCAGAGGGTTTCCAAGGGTGAGGCTATTCCATTGACACAGCTACTGCATTCATGCATTTGAGTCATATTTTGGCTCAAAGCCGAATAGAAGACACAGTCAATATTGAATTCAAATGAATTTATTCATCAATATTTCTAAAGAATACTTTCATAACAAGGACCTAGATGCAGTAAGTATCAATGTAATTGATAGTTATAATATCAAATAGCAGAGCACATAGCATTTGGTTTAAGTAATGCCCCACAAGAAAAAAGGCCCTATGTAAAGTTGATTTTCTTAAGTTGCCATTGATTTTATTCCAAATTCATCTGTATTTCCTGCTGGCAAAAATTTGACCACTGTACACAGAAGTGTCTATAATTAGGAATGTGGTAACACATAAAAAAATCAAGTATTTAAACAAGTGTAATTTTTTTTTCTGATGAAACATTAACCATGCCTTCAAAGCTACAAGAATGCAACAAACCAAAACATGTTTAAATAAAACTAAACAATTAACTTGCGTATGTCAAGAGAAATCAAATGTGCTGTGTACCTCATACATTACCATTTCAAAAGAAAAGGGAAACTGTAATGCTCAAATATTCCCCAAACCAGAGTGCTGCAACATTTCAGGCAGCTACTTAAATTTTTATGTGCATTTAAACACAAATTTAAGAAATTGGTCTCTTAGCATTTGTTTTTTACAGCCTTTCCACTGACAGCTGCTAACTTGCTGTGTTACCTTGGAATTTATTTCAAATCTCTGGTCTGTGTTCTCATTTATATAATTGCTTTCACGATTTCTGGGTAGTAAAATGTGTTCTGTGGAGATGATTCAAAGAAAGCAAGAAATAAGTCCAATTTTGCAACCATTATATATTCAGGGGTCGTGGAAGATGAATTGGCGAACCTTTATAGTAGGCCTCCAGACATCTGAAATGGACACAAAGTTGAAATTGCGTGTATGGTGCACAAACACACACTAAACTGAAGCCGTTTCATCACTACATACTCCCTGATCGCTTTGTTTGAAATTCTCACTCAGTCAACCTATTATTTCCTTTATAAAAATTTTTCTGTGTTCTGTTCAAATGATGATGGTGGTGGTGGTGGTGGCAGCAGTGATGATAATGATGACAATGACGACTTTAAGTGACTCATGTACTCAAATGTGCAAGAATTTCATATTTATTGTGAAAACACAAGCATTGCCTCTACTCTGCCTGGGTTTATTCACTTCATAACGTTGCTGAGGTTACCAATGCAATACCTGGTACAGCAGACAGAAAAGACGGCAAGGCTGGCACCTGATTTTGAATTTCTGAGGATCCCTCCATTTGGCTGGCATCTAAGAAGTCTGTAATTCTTCAGGAAGAGAGAAATGTTGGTGGTATTTGCCTTTGCAGTTGTGTCTTCTTAAAATGTCATCTCTGCCTCACTCTATGTGAAAGTCAGTGTCTATGTTTCAGTTTTCATGTTCTCATAATTAAAGGCATGATCACAAACATGGTTCATGTGTGTTGTTCTCTTCCTGTCTTCTACTCCTCTCTCTTCCCATGCCTTCCTGCAGGATTGTTCTGTAAATTCTTGATCTTTCTTCTTCTACTGTGAAGAACAATTTATTTTAATGTAAAACACTGGCAAGAGCTATCACTCATACCTTGATGGTAGGAAGCTTGCTTTCTTATCTACAGATTGCCTGCATGTGATTTCCAGCAGCCACAGGAAACATCATTCTAAAAATTCCTAGCAATTTTGATTACCTACCCAACATTTATCCCATCCATCTCTCATGTAGTCATGCTGTTTAGATTTTGACAAGCTCTCTTACCCAAGTGTGGTTCATGGGCCAGCAACTCTGAATATCACCTGGGCGCTCATTAGAAAATAAAATAAAATAAAATAAAACCACCACCACCAACAAAAGCTAAGAGCCTGTTCCAACTGAGTCAAAACTACAGGTAACCCATGCCTCTTGTCACATAGTCTTCAAGATTTCATATAACTTAGTGATAAGCCTGTCTCACCCATAAGTTCTGTCTCTTAAAAATCAGTTTCAGATGTACAAAATCATAAGTTTACTTAGCCAGTGATACTTGGGATTTGTCATTTCTACTTACCAACATCCCTCACAGCCTATGTCAAATAGCTATGGGGAGCCAAAGAAGCTTGGCTGCCCTTTATGCTGTCTTAAAGTAGTGACAAATGAAGCTTGCATTTCAGTCTTAGACTGATCATCACTTACCTGGGTGCTGGGAACAGTGTTTTAGATCTGAGATTTCTTCAGATTGGAATTAATTGTGGAATTAATTGTCTGGAAGATTTACCTCACTGAATACACTCATCTGAACAGTTGAGCTCCTGAATCCAGTTTGGTTTGGTTTAGTTTGTCCATGTACCATGAGGTTCAAGTGTACCATGAGGCCACAGTTGAGTGTCACAAACCTGCAAACCCCAAAGCCTGTAACACAACTGCCACTGGAAGATCATCCTAGCCTTTCAGAAAGCATGTTCAATGTATTATTTGATTTAGATGAAAAGCTATGGCCAGAAGAACAAATTTGACTCACACCTCTCAGAGTCAAAAAATGATTTATACATTTTAAAAGGGTAAAGTGGGACCAGAAAGAATTCTGGGTAGAAGTAAAGATAAAAATACTAGGACAGTTTCTCCTTGCTTGGGCAATACTTGTACTGTTGAGTTCAGTCAGTGTAATGACTGTGGAATACTCAAAGATACTAAAGACTTACAAGAAGAACAACAGAACCAAAAATTCTGGGATCAGGGGTCTTTTCTGAAACTGATACTCCAACCAAGGACCATGCATGGAGATAACCTAGAACCCCTGCACAGATATAGCCAATGGCAACTCAGTTAAATGGGCTGCCTAGAAAGGGGAACAGGAGCTGTCTCTGACATGAATTTTGTGGTGAGGGAGAAGCTTACCATGCCACAGAGGAAGGCTATGAAAGAGAGTCCTGATAAGACCTGATAGGCTAGGGTTAGATGGAAGGGGAAGAGGTCCTCCCCTATCAGTGGACTGGGGAAGGGACATGAGAGGAGATGAGGGAGGGAAGGAGAGGGGGAGGGAATGGGAGGGGATGAGAGTGGAAGCTACAGCTGGGATACAAAGTGAATAAACTGTAATAAATAAAAAATCATATAAAAAACAAAACAAAAAAATCCCAAGAAAATGCTTGGAAAGTAAAATGTGGTTAATTCTAGCCTATTCAAGCTCTTAAAGCATTGATCTATAGCTAGAACATTAATAACTGCATTTATAGGGTAAAATAAAAATGGCCATGTACACCCTGGAAAAAAGGGCAGGCTCAGAAGAGCGATGAGAATGCCTTAAAGTCATAGCACAGACTTATTGTTGGTATGGAAGCACCCACTAGCAATTAGAAGGTTTTCGAAAACTTGAGTGTTTTTAGTTTTCAGTTTTGTGTTGTTGGTGTTTTTTTTTCAGTTTTTCCAAGAAATGAAATATCACCAACATGACTCTTGATTATGATATAAGGATGGCACCACTAGGCATGTTAACATGGGAGTGAGAAAGCTAGAAGCTTCAACCCTAGATGAGAACTACAGACAGCTAAGGAATGTTGAGAGCAGAAGAAGCAGTCTTCCCCAGTGAAAACCTCAAAACTTAGCTATCCATTATCAAATGGCCAGCCCTGAAATGAATAGCAAAAATCAGTTTTAAAAATAGTAAGTTCTAAGGAAAGAGGTAGACCCTGGTTTACTTAGTTAACATACTATTATATTTATACAGCCAATTTTAACCAAAAAGAAAAAGAAAATGAATAAAGTTTATATCATTCAATGGGGGAAAATGAATCACTGGCAACTGTCCCTGGGATGCTATGATGTAGATTTCCAGTGTGAAGAAAAAAACAAGCATCTGAAGAGTGCTCAAAGAATCACAGAAGTAGAGACTTTTAAGAAAAGATGTATGAACAAAATGGAAGTAGAAAGTTTTTAAAAAAGAAATCAAAAGTTAACTTGAGCTGAAAAGCATAAATATTGAGAAGAAAATTCACTAGAATATACGAGCACATATTTGATCCATCAGAAGAAAGAATCAATGAACATAAGGTAAATCAAGGGAAACTATGAAGTCCACAAAAAAGAAAGATGAAAGATTGAACAAAAGTGAGCAGATCTAAGAGACAACAAATGGACCAATAAATACATTGCAGGAATCCTAGAACAAGTAAAGAACAGAGACTATTGGACTCTCACAAATATAATGAAAGACTTGGAGGAGAGTCCAAGATTGCAGTGACCAGCGTGCACCATATCTGAGGGCACAGGATCCAGAACTCTGAAATTGATGAGTTGAGAGGCAATTGAAGGCAGAACATCAACATTGAGGCTTCCTGGGAGAGAAGGGACAGCCAGTGAGCAGGGACCATTTGGATCCAGGTCACCTATGGATGTCTCTGGGAATGGAGAGTGGCAAATATTCAACACCCCCACCCCGTAAACTTCCTCTTGCCCCAAGCACAGGTCTCCCTACTCACCAGAGGTGGCAGTGGTTGCCCCAAGCATGAGCCTCTGCACTGAAACATCACCAGCAAGGCTGCCAGGTCTGCTGTGGCAGCAAAGTGGTGGCTAGCCCAAGCAGGAGCCTCCATGCTCAGTGACTGAGACCACAGAGGTGGCTACCCCAAGTACGGGGATCCCTGCCAAACAGTGAATAACACTGAGTTGACACATCTATACTCTCATTTGCCCCAGCAGGCCCAAATCTGAGAGTGGAGAACAGGGTTAACCCCTGTGCTTTCCAATTAGTACTGTGAGTGCCTTCAAGTGGGTGCTGCAGAGTCCCAAATCCAGCGTCCCTCTACACTAGCAACCAAACATCAGATCTCTCCCACCCACACTCCCACTGTGGGCAGTATAAGGATCCTTGGGACAGCATTCTCAACATTGAAGGCCCTGTTCTGTGTGTCTACCAGAGGAGTCCAGGCAAACAATTCCTGGAGCCCAGAGAGATCTGAATACCAGGAGGACAGCACAACAGGCCTGTAGGCCACTGAGGTAGTCAGGGCACCTGCACATGCAAATTGTGCTTGTGAACAACATCATCACCCACACACCCTCCATGCTTAAGCTCCACATTCCAGGCATTTCCACACTCTAGCACCATGTCCTTCAAGGCACACTTCCACACATACACCTGCATTTGCACACATGAACCCACAACCTTCCTCCCTCAGCTACAGCTGAAACATCAACATCTGCTCTCGAAGCGGTGAACCTCTGTCATCTTCCTGCAGAATACTCCAGACACCAGAGACAGATGGACCCAGTCTGAAGTACAGGCTCCAGGAACAAACAATAAAGTTTACAGATAAACAAATGGCTAAAGGTCAGCGTAAGAACACATCAGGACATCATGGCTTTTCTAGCAATGATATGCTAATTTATCAGAAACATAGGAAAATCATCTCAAACCTATGCTTATCTTGTTATTAGAAACACATAAAGAGGAAACAAACAAAACTCTCAAAGAAATACAGACAAATACAGCCAAACAAACAGAGGCACAAGTAGTGGTATATAGAGAGGAAACGAACAAAAAAAAGAGAGACCATCATGGAAATACAGGAATCCACATTCAAACAGATGAAGGAAATGGTGCAAGGCTTGAAAACAGAATTAGAATCAATAAAGGAAACACAAACAGAAAAAAACCTGGAGCTGGAGAACTTAGAGAAAAATCAGGAACCACAAAGGTAAACATCACCAATAGAATGCAAGAAATAGAAGGGAGAAATTCAGGTGCACTTGCAGAAATTGATAAATCTCTCAAAGAAACAGTAAAATTGGAAAAGTTCCCAACACAAAACATCCAAGAAATCAAGGACGCCATGAAAAGATGAAATCTAAGAATAATAGGAATAGATGAAAAAGAAGATTCCAGGCTCCAATTTTCAGAAAACATTTTCAAGAATATCCTAGAAGAAAATTTTCCTAACTTAAAGAAACAGATGTCCATAAACATACAAGAGGCCTACAGAACATCAAATAGACTAGACCAGAAAAGAAACTCCTACACTAAATCTAAAGAACAAAGAAAAACTATTAAAAGCAGCAAGGGGAAAAGGCCAAGAAACATATAAAGGTAGACCTATCAGAATCACACAAGTCTTCTTAACAGAAACTATGAAAGCCAGAAAGGCCTGGGCAGATGTCATGCAGACTCTACAAGATCAAGGATGCCCACCCAGACTACTAAATCCAGCAAAGTTTTCAATCAACATAGATGGAGAAAACAAAACAGGATCCAACATTCTGCTGCATCCAAGAAACACACCTCTGCAAAAAAGATAAACACTACTTCAGGGTAAAGGGCTATAAAAATGTTTTTCAAGCAAATGGTCCCAGAAAACAAGCTGGGGTAGCTATCCTAATATCTAATAAAAATAGACTTTCAACCAAAACTAATAAAAAAAGATGAGGAGAGACACTTCATTCTCATCAAAGGAAAAAATCCACCTGGAGGACATCACAATCCTGAACATCTATGCCCCAAGTACAAGAGCAGCTACATTTGTAAATAAAACATCATTAAAGGTTAAATCACGCATTGATTCCAGTGCCTTAATAGAGGGAGACTTTAGAACTCCACTCTCACCAAGGGACAGATCAACAAGACAGAAGTTAAATAGGGAATTAATGACACTTAGAGAGGTTTTAAATCAAATGGACCTAATAGATGTATAAAGAACTTTTCACGCAAACTCAAAAAAGAATACCTTATTTTCAGCACCCCATGAAACCTTCCCAAAAATTGAGCATATAGCCGACACAAAGCAAGCCTCAACAAATACAAGAAGATTGAAATAATCCCTTGTGTCCTATTAGAACACCATGGCCTAAAACTTGACCTCAACAACAACAGAAATAACAAAAAGCCTACACACATGGAAACTAAACAATTCTTTACTCAGTGACAGCTTGGTCAGGGAAGAAATAAAAAAGAAATTAGAGACTTCCTGAAATTCAATGAAAATGAAAGCACAACTTACCCAAACTTATGGGACACAGTGAAAGCAATGCTGTAAGAGGAAAGTTCATAGCACTAAGTGCCTCCAAAAAGAAGTTTGAAACATCTCATACAAGCAACTTAATGGCACACCTAAAAGCCCTAGGGAAAAAAAAAGAAGCAGACACACACAAGAGGAACAGACTATTGTAAATAATCAAATTCAGAGCTGAACTCAATGAATTAGAAACAGAGAAAACAATTCAAATAATCAAGGAAACAAAGCGCTGGTTCTTTAAGAACAAACCCTTAACCAAACTAAGTAAAAAGCAGACAGAAACTATCCAAACCAGAAAAATCAGAAACTAAAAGGGGACATAACAACAGGCACTGAGAAAATCCAAAAAATCATTGCCTTACTACAAAAGCCTATATGCCACAAAATTTGAAAATGTAAATGAAATGGACAATTTTCTTGTTAGATTCCATTTACCAAAATTAAATAAAGATCAGGTAAATAGATTAAATAATCCTATATTCCCCAAGGAAATAGAAGCAGTCATCAAAAGTCTCCCTTCCAAAAAAACACCCAGAGCCAAATGGTTTCAGTACAGAATTCTACTAGACCTTCAAAGAAAAGCTAACTCCAATTCTCTTCAAACTACTCCACAAAATACAAACAGAAGGAACACTACCAAACTAATTCTATGAAGCCACAGTCACCTTGATACCTGAACCACATAAAGACCCAACAAAAAAAGAGAACTTCAGACCTATCTCTTCTATGAACATTGATGCAAACATACTCTATAAAATACTTGCAAATCAAATCCAAGAAGACATAAAAGATATCATCCACTATGATCAAGTAGGCTTTATTGCCAGCATGCAGGAGTGGTTCAATATAAGGAAATCCATCAATGTAATCCAACATATAAACAAAATGGAGAAAAACCACGTGATAATCTCCTTAGATGTCGAAAAAGGGTTTGACAAAATCCAATACCCATTCATGCTTTAAGTCATGGAGAGATCAGAGATAAAAGGCACATACCTAACCATAGTAAATACAATATACAGCAAGCATATAGCCAACATCAAACGAAATGGACAGAAACTTAAATTGATTCCACTGAAATCACAGACAAGACAAGGCTGCCCACTCTCTTTGTATATCTTAAAGATAGTACTTGAAGTCCTTGCTAGAGCAATAAGAAAACTAAAGCAGATCAATGGGATACAAAATAAAAAGGAAAAAGTCAAAATATCACTATCTGTAGATGATATGATAGTATACACGAGTGTCTCCAAAAATACAACCAAAGAACTCCTTCAGCTGATAAACAACTTTAGCAAAGTAGATAGGACAAAATTAACTCAAAAACAAACAAACAAACAAAACCAGTAGCCCTCCTGTATACAAAAGACAAAAAAAGAAATTAGGGAAACAATGTACTTCACAATAGCCACTAATAACATAAAGTACCTTGGTGTGACTTTAACAAAGCAAGTCAAAGACCTGTTTGAAAAAAACATCAAATCGCTAAAGAAAGAAATTGGAGAAGTTATCAGAAGATGGAAAGATCTCCCATGATCATGGATCAGTAGGATTGACATAGTGAAAATGGCCATCCTGCCAAAAGCAATCTGCAGATTCAATGCAATTCCCATCAAAATACCAATATAATTCTTTACAAACCTTGAAAGAACAATTCTCAATTTCATATGGAAAAACATAAAAACCAGAATTGCCAAAATGATCCTGTACAACAACCAATCACCTGGAGGTATTTCCATTCCTGATCTCAAGCTATACTACAGAGAAATAGTAATAGAAACTGCATGGTACTATCATAGAAACAGAATGGTGGATCAAAGGAATTGAATAGAAGACCCAGAAATAAAACAACATACCTACGGATACTTGATTTTTTACAAAGAAGCCAAAACCATAGGAAGAAAAAAAAGACAGCATCTGCAACAAGTGATGTTGGTCTAAGTGAATGTCTACATGTAGAAAAATGCAAATTGACCCATATTTGTCACCCTGCACAAAACTAAAGTCCAAGTGGATTAAAAACCTCAACATAAAACCAGACACACTAAACTTGTTAGAAGAAAAAGCAGGGAAGTGGCTTGAACTCATTGGCACAGGAGATAACTTCTTCAATAGAACACCAACAGCACAGGCTCTAAGAGCAACAATCAATAAATGGGACCTCATGAAACTGAAAAGCTTTTGTAAAGCAAAGGACACTGTCATCAGAACAAAACGCCAGGCTACAGACTGGGAAAGGATCTTCACCAACACTATGTCTGACAAAGGGCTAATATCCAGAATATATCAAGAACACAAGAAGTTAACCAGCAGCAAACCAAGTAATCCAATTAAAAAATGGAGTACAGAGATAAACAGATAATTCTCTGTAGAGGAATATTGAATGGCAGAGAAAAACTTAAATGCCAACATCCTTACTCATCAGAGAAATGCAACTCAAAACAACCCTGAGATTTCACCTTATATCCATCAGAATGGCTAAGATCAAGAACTCAAGTGACAAGACATGCTGGAAAGTATGTGAAGAATGTAAACTTGTACAACCACTCTGGAAGTCAATCTGGCGCTTTCTCAGACAATTAGGAATAATGCTACCTCAAGATCCAGCTATACCGCTCCTAGGCATATACCCAAAATTTGCTCAAGTACACAACAAGGACATTTGTTCAACCAAGTTTGTAGCAGCTTTATTCATAATAGCCACAATCTGGAAACAACTCAGATGGCCCTCAATTGAGGAATGGATACAGAAATTGTGGTACATTTACACAATGGAATACTACTCAGAATTAAAAACAAGGAAATCATGAAATTTGCAAGCAAATGATGGGAATGATAAAAAGACCATCCTGAGTGAGTTATCCCAGAAGCAGAAAGACACACATGGTATACACTCACTTATATGTGGATATTAGACATAAAATATAGAATAATCATACTAAAATCTGTATACCTAAAGAAGCTAAGCAAGAAGGAGGACCCTGGGTAAGATGATCAATCTTCATTCAGAAAGGCAAATGAGATAGACATCAGAAGGTAAAAATAAGGAACAAGACTGGAGCTTACCACAGAGGGCCTCTGAAAGACTCTACCCAGCAGGGTATTAAAGTGGATGCTGAGACTCATAGCCAAACTTTGGGAAGAGTGCAGGGAATCTTATAAAAGAAAGTGGAGACAGAAAGACCTGGAAGGGTCTGGAGCTCCACAAGGGGAACAACAGAACCAAAAAAATCTAGACATAGGGATCTTTTCTGAGACTGATACTCCAACCAGGGACTATTCAAGGAGATAACCTGGACCCCCTGCACAGGGTTAGCCCATGGCAGCTCAGTCTCCTAATGGGCTCCCTAATAATGGGAGCAGGGGCTGCCTCTGACATGAACTCAGTGGCTGGTTCTTTGATGACCTCCCCCTGAGGTGGGAGCAGCCTGACCAGGCCACAGGGAAGACTATAAAAGACAGTCCTGATGAGACCTGTTAGGTCAGCTCAGAAGGAAGGGGAGGAGGTCCTCCACTATCAGTGGATTGGGGAAGTTGCATGGGAGGAGATGAGGGAGAGTGGAACTGAGAGGAGACAAGTGTGGGGTTACAGCTGAGACACAAAGTGAATAAATAGTGATAAATTAAATGTATATTAATTTTTTTAATCATCAGAGAAATGCAAATCAAAATGTCCCTGAGATTTCATCTTACACCCATTAGAATGGCTAAGATCCATTAATCATCAGAGAAATGCAAATCAAAATGTCCCTGAGATTTCACCTTACACCCGTGAGCATGGCTAAGATCAAAAACTGAAGTGACAACACATGCTGGAGAGGATGTGGAGAAAGGGGAACCCTTCTCCACTGCTGATGGGAATGTAAACTTTCACATCCACTTCCATTGCTTTTAAGGCCAAGTAATATTGGAAATTAATCTGGCGCTTTCTCAGAGAATTAGGAATAATGCTACCTCAAGATCCAGCTATACCACTCCTAGGCATATACCCAAAATTTGTTCAAGTACACAACAAGGACATTTGCTCAACCAACTTTGTAGCAGCTTTATTCGTAATAACCACAATCTGGAAACAACTCAGATATCCCTCAGTTGAGGAATGGATACAGAAATTGTGGTATATTTACACAATGGAATACTACTCATGTTTGTAGCAGCCTTATTTGTAATAGCCAGAACCTGGAAAAAAACCCAGATGTCACTCAACAGAGGAATGAATACTACTCAGCAATGAAAAACAAAGAAATCATGAAATTTGCAGGCAAATAGTAGGATCTAGAAAAGATCATCCTGAGTGAGTTATCCCAGAAACAGAAATATACTCACTTATAAGTGGATGTTAGACATTCATGCTCATAAAATAAAATGGGAAAAAGACAAGTTTTATTATGTAATGTGATGTTTAGCACAATAACAAAGGGACGAAAGAGTGGAGATGTAGAAAGAAGTGGAACAGGACTCAGCAGAAGAGGGAGGATGAGAACCAGGAGGAGGATGGGAAGGACAAGAGAGATATGAGGCTCACAAAGTCTAAAGTACTGATTGCCTAGCCCTTTTCCTGACCGAGGCTGTTCAGAGTATGAGTAGGTGTGGAGAACAAACAACCCTCTGCACAAAGAGGCAGATCAAAAGTGCAGTGGCAAATTAATTCATACCCATTTACACACCTACTCTCACAAAAGTCTAAAAAGGACAAAGAGCAGTAATTACCAAGGGTTGTCAGTGATGCGACAGAAAACCTAAATGACTTAAAGGACACTGTAAATAGTATAGACATTATAAAAATACAGTATGGCAGTTTCTCAAAACAAAACTAAACTAAAAAGCAATTCTACTTCTGGATATATAGGACCTTGGTTCTGGTGTTAGAGTTACAGTGGCTTTGCAGGACTTCAGAAGTGCTCCTTCTGTTTCTTGTGTCTTTCTTTCTTTCTCTCTTTAGCATAAGAAGTATTGATTATAGATCTTTAAAGGCCTGGCAGAATTCTACTCTGAAGGCATCTGGCTTGGGCTTCTTTATTAGCAGACTTGTTTCCACTTTTTCCATCTACTTCTTTGTTATATTGTGCACACGTGTTCATAGCAGCAATTTCACAAATCAGGTCATGTCCATAGACAGATGAATAGGTATACAAACTTTGGTATATACATTTAATGGAATATTACTTGGCCTTAAAGGCAATGGAAGTTCTGACAAATGCTGTAAGTCGAGAGCATTCCGCTCCGGGAAGTCGGTCACAGAACGAAATAAAACGCTGTGTAGAGCCACTTGTGTGAGATGCTTAAAATAGTAAAAATCAAGAGACAGAAGGCAGGGTGACATTTTTCAGGGGCTGTAGGTATTTGGGGAATGAAAATGTTATTTAATGGGTACAGAGTTTCAGTTTGAGAAAAATGAATAGTCATGAACATGGTGGTGATAATCTCACATTTTATCACGGACGTTTTTCCAGAAGAGACAGTTTTTCTGCATAGCTCAGGCTGGCCTGGGGCTCATTGTACAGCCCAGGATGGTCACAGGTCTCCTGTCTTAACCTTCCCAGTCCTAGGATTATAGGCATGAGCCACCATGGCCAGCACTGGTTAACACATTTTGAATATATTTATAAAATGGTAAATTCTGGGGTCTGGAAAGATTATGAAACAGTTAAGAGCACTGGTTATTTTTGCAGAAGACCTGAGTTCTACACCCATATAGTGTTTCACAAAAGTCTATAAATCAGTCCCAGGGGGTCCAATGCCCTCTTCTAGCCACTATGGACACTAAATGCATGTAGCACACAGACATGCACACATGGAAAACATCCATGCTCGTAAAATACGAGAAAAAAAGACAAGTTTTATTATGTAATGTGATGTTTAGCACAATAACAAAGAGACAAAAGAGTGGAGATGAAGGAAGAAGAGGAACAGGAGTCAGCAGAAGAGGGAGGATGAGACACAGGAGGAGGATGGGAAGGACAAGAGAGATATGAGGCTCACAAAGTCTCAAGTACTGATTGCCTAACCCTTTTCCTGACCGAGGCTGGTCAGAGTATGAGTAGGTGTGGAGAACAAACAACCCTTTGCACACCTTTATGCATGCAATTGACCGAGTACTTCCCAGGTACTAAATGATAGTGTTTATTACCACTCTCTCACCAAATTCTCTCTGTAAGGTTACACGACACTACAAATAAAACCACATGCCAAACATGATCCTTTTTAATTTATTTTTTAATTTTAAATTTATTTTTATTAAATACAGTTTATTCACTTTGCATCCCAGCTGTGGATTCCTCCCTCTCTCCCAACCCCCCCTCAATCCCACTCTCCCTCTTATTCTCCTGTGCCCCTCACCCAGTCCAATGATAGGGGAGGTCCTCCTCTGTGGCCTGGTAAGGCTGCTCCCCCACCAGGGGAATGTGATCAAAGAGCCAGCCCCTGACTTCATGTCAGAGACAGCCCCTGTTCCTATTATTGGGGAACCCTCTTGGACACTGAGCTGCCGTGGGCTACTTCTGTGCAGTTACCCAAACTTCTTACATCAGAAGATTGTATCGTAGTAGGTGCGAACAGTAGTTCTAGTAGTTAGCTGCTTAGGATCCCATCCGATCTACATTCACTAACTGTGAGGCTGTGGCCAAGGAAATTAACCTTCGATGTTTCATTTTCTGTAGTGAGTTGAGGAAAATATTAGCAGTGTGTATGATGTTCTGTTAACATGATAGTGAGATATAAAGTGTTTCTAAATCCTCTAATACATGCTTAAAAACAAATTAATAAAGATCATTTTTCTATCTCCTAGCATTCTAAAATGTTGAAAATCAATCAAGATTCATATGAACACAAGATAAGTATGTATCTGTACAATATAAATCTGTACATCTTTGAAGAGTTAAAAAACAGATTGTTCTCATCTACAAACCTTCATAAACTGCTCTAGGATCCCCTTACTCCATTATCTAGCACATTATTCTTGGTTACTGAATATTTGAGGTTGGAGACCAGTCCACAAAATATGAATATTGGGAAGGGAAGAAGAAGAGAGACTGAAAATATACTGAAGAACTAGCTATTCTGTTTTTCCTTTGCTGGTTTAATGCTAATCAAGCATTTCTGAGAGCAAGAAGTATCCCTGGGCACATTCTTTTGGATCTTTTTAACTTGCTTTTTCTTTCCTGCTGGCTTTATTTTCAGATGAGTATCAAACAGGAAATTCCAGTCCACTAAGAAATGGTGAACCTTTTAGTAAAAATCAGAGGGAGTAGCCCATTGGGAAATTAATAGTGGACCAAGTTGAGTAAGGATAGACAGACAAAAGGACTATAAAAGAGCTCATCTTGTTTCCATTTTTCCCTTGGAAAGATAAAACTAGTAGCTTTCACATGTACCTAAGGTACATCTTCAAAGAGGAAGAAGGAGAAGGAAAAGGAGGAGGAGACATTAATTCAATCACAGCTTCAAATCAAAACATCAGCCGGGATTACAGAGCACACATAGCCACAAAACTATTCTAATGCCTCAAAATCAGATGGATAAGGGAGGGGGGAGGTACGGGGGGGAGGGACAGCAATGGTTTCTCCACTTACTGCTGAGTGTCGCCAAATATGCTTTAAGTACCTTGTGTACTGGAAATACACTGCAAATCACCTTTCTTGTGTTGTGCATAGGAAGTGAAGCTTTTTTTTCTTTCCTGTTTATATTATGTATTGTTCGCTGCATATTCAAATCTCCCACTTATGAACTGTGAAAATTTGAATATGGGATGTGCTTTATCACACTTTGTACCTTCTGGATTTGAGACTAAATTGTCATAGTGTGAATGTGATGAGGTTCTTGGCCTAAATGTACTTTCAACTTGTGTTTTTAAACACTTAGAATTGCATACAGTTTAATATACAGTGATGTATAGTTTAAAACAGCTATTAAACAGAAACAAAAAATGGCCCCAGACTAAGCAAAACCACAACCACCACAATGAAAACAACAGCAGTTACAGTAACTGCAAACTCATGTGATTTCACCATGTGATAGTTCATCAACACAGAACTTCAATTTGTTACAAGTTTTACGTAAAGCCGGAGAAGCACCAACATTTTGCCATTTATTTTAAGGCTCTTGATGACAACACTTATTAAGTTGCTTCTCAGTCAGGGGATGAACTGCGAACTTCATTCTACAGATCAATGTCATTAAGACTCTCTAGCCGTGAATTCTTAGTTCAGGTGATCTGGAAATGGGCTCTGCTGACGCATAACAGCGTGCAAACTGTTATGAACTCACATTATCATTGGCATACTTACACAAGAAAAATAGAAATATCCTATTAATTAGACAATATGCTTTATAACAGTGGGTATCGTGATATAACACTACAAAAGGATTTATTTAAGTTTTGTTTTATTTGTGATCATCGGTGTTCAGTTTTCGTTCACTTTTGCCATTATACCTAACTATATTTTTCTAAGTAGTATTTATTCAGAGCAAAACCCTTATAGTATAAAAAGATAGAAGCATCTAAATGTGATTCCTCTCTACAACACTACAACAGACTTCATTATAGAGGACACTATTTCAGCAGTTTATTGGAGCATGTCCAACCTTTTTAATACAATGGAGAGTGCATGTGAGTGTATAATCGATGAAAGAATTTGTATACTTTGATAACATTTTTGCAGTGTTTATCTCTACATTTCTACCTGCTCATGGGATCATAGTAACCATATGAACTTTTCATTGCCATGGGCGCATCTTAAAATCTGCATATCTTAACACAGGCACAAGTGATTCCATTTGGCCATGTTACTCACTGTGCCTTCCACTTACATCAGTGTATGTTAAGGAAAAGAAGACTTGTTCAGACATATAGGGAAACACTTGTGCAGAGGTTAATTTAGAGGTTTCTGTGGAATACTGCATTTCACAAAATAGTAAGCATGGAGTTTTCTTACAGGGGATCATTTTTTGGGCTTGGTATTCTAAATAACACACTTGGGGAATTGTTGGGCTGCAGAATCTGGTTTAATCATCCTAACAGTCTTTTCAGGGAGGCTGTATTATGCTCATTTTACAAATGAGTGAAGCTAAGGCATACAAAGTTGAAATGACTCTCCTAAAGTCACCAGCTGGTAAGTGACAAAACTGGCATCAATCTCCAAATCTCTCCCCTCCACCACATGGAGCTCATCAGCCTTCATCAGCACTGATGCTCACATATTAAGGAAAAGTTCCTGTCTTTAACTGAAGAGGCTGAGCTTTCAAACATTTTGACAGTACACTTTTGAATGTCAAAAGGGCCAAGAGCATGCTACATGGAAATGTACAACGGGATTCAGAGAAGGAATAAATGGTGGTCAAGGAAGCCTGGAAAAGCCTTCATGTATGTTATTCAAGCACCTCTGTGCTTAACTCCATGTCTTCCTCCTGTACTTCTATGAAGATAAGCAAAGTGTTATCTCCACGAAGCATGACCTCTCTATCAGTGTTGCTTCTTCTGGCCATCTCTAAATCTTCCTTCCAGTTTCCTTCTTTCTTTGATGTTTGCTTATGTTTCTAGAAAAAATTAACCTTTCTACAGAGCTGTCCCTTTCCCCAAGATTTGCACAGGTCTACACTCTCCTAGCACGACACACACATATAATCTTTAAAATTGAAAAACCTAGATATATTTTGGAGGAATTCTAAATTGAAAATATATTTTGAAATAAATATCAATTCTTTTTTAGTTTTTGTTTTTAGAATAAAAAAAAAGAGATGATAAATTGAAGCCAATCCTGGAAACGCATATCTTCAGCTTTAGGTGATGACATGTGGTCCTTACAAAGATAAGATCAGGAAGTGGATAAAGAAAGTGTGAAGCAGGCACTGATTTCAGGCCTCTCTCAATGAGTTGAGAAGGAATGAAGGAGGTGGTGAAGAGTTGATAGGAAGGAGCACTTGAATGGAGAAGACAATTGTTCAGCATCAGGATTCATCTTCGTTGTGATTTTCCTGTGTGACTGTCTTGGGATACTTACTTTCATTTATACGCTGATTGTGAACTATTGGACTTACTTTTTGACTGTTCTTGATTTCTAGCCATATCATAGTCTTTTTGCTAGTTATCTATGATCTCTCAGCTTTAGTGGAAAGGATGCCATTTTTTGGGCTTCAGCTTCTCACTCCAGGAAAAGGAAATATCTTTCTCCAGTGAATTCTGATAACAGCATATCTTAATAGCATTGATTGTGTACTAACCTGCTTGGCATTTATTTAATGTAAGACTCTTGCCAGCTCTCAAAATAAGTATATTAATTGAGGGAATTATTAAAATACCAGCTAAATCCAATGACCCTGACAGTTCAACTCTATTTTATACATTAGAAGAAAATGTTGTAACATTCACTTTTCTTTATCAATACCATATTCATTCTTTGGAAATGTCATGGAATAGATTTAAAACATATCTTAAAAATGAGACCAAGCACCTTCTATACCTTTGTTGAATATTCTTATGTATTTCTGTATTTGCTCACCTGCTGTCTGAGCCACTGCTATAGGAGCAGGTGTGGAGGGTTCAACCATCTCCCAAATAACCTCCAAACTAATGCAGTCTGAGACGACCTTGCTGTGACCTTCTTCTCTTAAAGATTAGAGGAGCCAAGCCATGCAGAATGGTGAATGTCTTTAATCCCAGCACTTGGGAGGCAGAGGCAGGAGGATCTCTGTGAGTTTGAGGCCAGCCTGGTCTATAAGTCAAGCCCATCACATCCAGAAAATGAGTCTAGGACAGCCACCAGGGCTACACAAAGAAACCCTGTCTCAAAAAACAAAAATAATACAACAACAAAAAGGATTAGAGGAGCCCCTGCTTCCTTTCTTGGGTGGTTTTAAAGCATTTCCTGTAGCTCCAGAGAGTCCTCAGGACTGAAAACCATCCTACCCCCTGATGTGCGCAGAGACTCCCCTTTGCACTGGCTCTTCCTTCATTCAGGTCTATTTCCTTGTCTTCTTTCTAAGATTTCATTCCCACATGAAGGACTCCAGGCAGGCGTTTTGCCTTAGGCACTACTTTTGAAGGCAATCCGGAATATTGATCAGGGTCTGGTCAGGAAACAGAAACCACACAAGTAATTTGAACATAAAAAGTAATATAAAAATTATTAACTTGTAAGGGAGAAAGATAAACTACAAAAGACAAACGAAGCTTAAAGGCCATGCGGAGGGATCACAGATAAAGGCACAGCTTCCACTCCCAGTGTCACAGATAAAGGCACAGCTTCCACTCCCGGTGCTAAAACAAAGTATCTAAAATGGAAGGAGCTTGGAAGACTGTTTTCTCTCATGGCTGAGAATCAGTGTGTTGTTGCAGGCATCATCTGGAACCTGTTCTTTGGGATGCCCCAAATCTCACTAAGAGTTTGCTCTATAGAGTACCAATAAGATATTTGGGAAAGTCCCGACTGGCATTCTAGTCAGACATCCTAGAAATCACTTGTTAGGGTGCTGCTCAAGTGTTCAATGGCCTGCCTTAGAAACCGGTGAGTTTCGACTCACCACTGTGGGCTAACTTGGCTGAAAGCTACTCTGGAGCATTACAAATGTGTTGGAATGTAGCCAAGGCTGGGTGCTGGCAAAGCAAGCACTGGAGTGGGTGTTACCATGTGCTAGCTCCATATACTGCAGGAGCAGTAGGAAGGAATATGCCAGAGAGACCAAGGGACACTCCTTTACCCTGCGGTGTCCTTTTGGCATCCTGCTAATGAAGATTAACTTGCTGTCAGCTGGTTAACAAGGAAAGTTTCATGGTAGTGGTACAAAGCAGAGTAAAGAGAGTAGATTAGGAGTGGAGAAACAATAAATTGAAAGCCAGCTCCCCAGGCTAACGGCATTCTATCAATACTGTGCAAAAGGTTTTATTCTCACCAACCCATTTACCAAGCCAAGCAGTGGTTCTGAAGAAAAATCTCAACCATAATTGGCAGCAAGCTTACTCCTGGAGCTGTTCAAACTGTGTCCTCCATCAGCTACTATAACCCACTGGTTTCCCAGCTCAAACATCACCCACATCCAGCCTCATCCCCAATCTGAGCTTTCCTGGCTCTCATGATTTCCAAATCCATGCATCTGCTCCTCAAGTCCATGACAAGCTCTTGGCCGGGGGGAGGGGGGTGCACGGGGCGGGGAGGGCCTGGACAATGGCTTGGTAGGTAGAAAACTTGCTGTATGATCACAAGGACTTTAATTTGCTTACCCATCTCTCAAATAAAGGTCAGGCATGAGGTGAGTGTCTGTAAGCTCAGTTCTTGAAGGGAAGGCAGGAGAATTTCTTGCTGCTCATCCAGTCTAGATAGCCAGTCAGCTTCGATTACGGTGAGACATGCTGTCTCAAACAAATAGATGGAGAGTGATTGAGAAAGACATCCAGCCTTGATCCTTGCTCTCCATGTACATATGCATACCCATGCATGTGCACCTGCATAAACACACACACATACACACACACACACACACACACACACACACAGAGAGAGAGAGAGAGAGAGAGAGAGAGAGAGAGAGAGGGAGAGAGAGCATTCAATACACTTAAAGGAGGGAAAGGTTTTTTTCCTTGCTCCATGACCTTGAGGACCCACAGAAACCATACCAGCCTGGTTTTTCCAGCAGGAAGCAAAAGTCAGCACTCTCTTAATCTCATGCATTCATTCAGAAACAGAGAGACATGGAGGAGACAGGAGCTCCACAAGGAGACCAACAAAGCTAAAAGATCTGAGCCCAGAGGGTCCTGCAGAGACTGATGAAAAAAGCAAAGACTATTCATTGAGAGGACCTAGAGCCTTTGCTCAGATTGGCAGCTGAGTTTCCATGTGGATCTCTGAGGGAGGGGAGCAGGAGCTGTCTCTATCATGAATTCAAATGACTGCTCTCTGATCACTCGCCCCTGATGGTGTAGCCTTGTCAGGACACAGAGGAAGAGGATCCAGGCAGTCCTGATGAGATGAAACTTAACAAGCTATGGGCAGATGGCAATAGTGGAGAACTCCCCCTTTCAGTGGACTAGGAGAATGGGAGAGGGGGGAAGAAAGAGGGAGGGTAGTACTGGGGAAAGTTGAGGAAGGCAGCTTCATCGGGATATATAATGAATAAGTTGTGAAGAAAAATGAAAATGAAAATGAAAAAGAGAAGTAGTCACTGTACACTGGCATATCATGTCAGCCTTTCACTCATTAAAGTCATTGTAATAGTTGAAAACTCTGGAAGGTGGAATGATAATTGGTATTAATTAAAATACTGCCTAAGTCCCTTTGTTATGAACATTTCATTTTAGATTAAGAAAATCAGTACTATTTTGGTTTTACCACTTACTGATTGTGTATTACTGATAAATAAAGAGAGAGAGAGAGAAAGAGATTTAGAATTGTTCATACTCTTCTGTAAAATGAAAATCAGGTTTGTTTTAAAAGATGATACTGAGAATAACAACAAAAGAAAACCAAGTATATTTGTTCATCAAATAATTTGTTAATCTCTACTGTGTGTCATAGTATTCCCTAAACACTAACAAAAAAGGTAACGTATGTGACACTATGATTCAGCTGGTAGACTCTAGAGTAAGAGGCAGGAGAATCTATGTCAGTTTGAAGCCAGCCTGGTCTACCTAGTAAATTCCAAGTTCTAGGCCTGCCAGGAGGTACATGACGAGAGCTTTCTCTCTTTCCCCCTACCCCCTCACTCCCTTCTTCCCCTCCCCCCTCCTCTTTTCTACTCATCATCCCTCCACCCCACACTCACAAGGATCTGGTTCACGGTAGAAGTGTGATATATTTTTTTTTCTTTTTCTCTTTTGTATGCGAAAGTTTTTACAGTAAATGAGTAACAAATTTAGCTATCGTAATTCTTATTTTTTTGTGTGTGTTTCTTGATGTTATTGGAAAATTCATTATGGGTTGCATTCATAGACTAACTTTATTAAGACTTGCTCCTATGTCTATAATGATACTGAGGAGAACTGTCTCATAAAAACAGGTCAACTTTTATCATTATTAATTTGAGAAAATTACCAGAGATGTCCTATGCAGTGATCATTATGGTTGTTAGTAGGCAGATAAGCCCTGTATTAGCCACGATAAATGATAATATGGATGTCAAATGTCCTTGACATTTTTTTTATTTCAAGATATTTGTAAGCATGAAACAGTACTGTGGTTATAGGAGGTCAAATCATTTCCACAGGGTCATTCAGTGCCATGACTTAATCACAAAGACCCACTGGTGTCCGGAGGCCTGGCGCTGCTGCTCTTTTCCCAGAGAAAGCACTGTCTCTCTCTGATGCCGACTTGCCTCTAACTAGTATTTTAAGAAAGCATACTGAAAAGAAAAAAAAAAACAGTATTACTTGCATTTTCCTCCAAATCAAATTAATCAGAAAATAAAATTAAAGCACATTTATTTAGCAGAAAGCTTCTTTTCCCATTAATGAGAATTTTATTAAATATAATAAAATATTTGGGGCAATTCCTTTCTTCCTGGTGCTGTTTTCCCTCCCTCTTCCTTTCTCAGATTTATTGGATGGTATTTTTATTAGTGCAATAATAGGCTCCAGGACATGCAATTACAGTGAGATGCTGGCACTCTCCTGCTAGTTGCAGCCTTTGGCCTGAGGCCAAACACGGAACCCAAGCTTCTGAGCTCTCTGCAGCAGCCTGGCCTGTCACTCTCCTGTGTGCCTCCCATTTCTTCCCGCCACAGAGAGAAGCCACTAATTCTGCCTTGCCATTATCACTGATTCAGAGACTCCTATTTTTTTATGGAAAAAAATAAAATGAAAATCTTAAGAGGTTTTTGGGAAATATAGAGCCAAAGGCTGACCTGAAAGCTCCGTGGCTTTGAGAGTTATTTACAAACACGTAGTGCAAATGCCTTTGTCAAGAATTTTCCTTATAGGCTTCATGTCTTTTTCATGCTTTTCTCATTTTTAATTACAAACTTTCCAATTCTTATGCCCCAAGTCAAGGCATTTTATGATAAAACAGAGATACCAAGTATAAGTAAAATACACACTTAAGTCTCTGAAAAATTTTAAATTCTTGAAACAGAAGTAAACTATCCTTCTGGGTCAGGGAGGGAAGACTCACTAGAGAATGATTCTCTAGCTTCTCTTTACTTTTTTGCTTAGAATCTGAGTTCCAAAAGTTAAAGAGTTAAATCTTTCAACTTTATTAGGTTCTGTGTAACAATTCCCTTCTTGGAACCATTGTATGTGTTGTTGGAAAACACATGCATACTTGAAGGCTTTGTAAGGTGAATAAGTACATAAACAGGCTTGTGCAAGGGCACCATGGAGAGGTTGTGCTCTCTAAATTGACTCTATCTGAATATGTACAGAACAGTAAAGCTCATTGCTACTCTGCAGTCCCCAGCCAGCAGAGTGCTGGTGACATTAAATTGCCATGGGCCCTATGACTGCTTATGCTTTGAGGACCTTATGTGTCACTGTCCCAGCAGAGAAACAGAGCCTAGAAGTAATCATCCTCAGCCTGGGAGGTGGCTCTGCAGGCAAGGACACTATGTGTGGCTGATGGTTCCAGTTAGATCCAGTGAACAGCTTTTTAGAGTGCTCACATCTGTAATCTTAGTTCTCTGGTGGAAGAACAGGAGGGAGAGACAGGAAAGTGAGCAGGCGAATTCGAACCAGTGAGCTTGACGTTTGTGGGACAGCAGCAGAATCAAGAAACCCTGCCTCATCAGACTCCCCAAAGTTGTTGCCTGACATCCAGACATGTGCACACACGTGCACATACAATCAGTCAGTAAGTCAATTGAAAAATATTATTTTTAAAAGAAAGGAACAGTACCTCTTCTAACTTAAATTCTAAGTGAAGGGACTGGGATATAGCTGTGTTGGTAAAGTGCTTGCAAAGCAAACACAAGACATGAGTTCTAGCCTCAGAACCTACATAAAAACGGCAGGAGAGGGGGTGCACACTGTAGTCTCATTGCTGGGGAAGCAAAGACAAACAAATATCTAGAGCTCACTGGCCAGCCAGGCCAGTCTAGTCCCTGAGCTCCAGTCTAGTGAGAAGCCCTGTCTATAAAGATAGCATGAATGGCTCCCGAGGTTGTCTTCTCACACTGCTTGTACATGCTCATGCACATATGCACACACACACACACACACACACACACACACGAACACAAATACACACCAACACATACACAGGTCTATACGTACAAAGTCAATATGAAGGGATCTCAGACAGATCCCTTGTTTCCTTTGAACTACAGTCCTCCAGCACCAGCTATATTTCACAGTTTTTCCCAGTGGCTGAGAGTATTCGTCACTGTCTGGTACCACTTTTGTTCTGTTGGATAAAGACCTTCAATACTGTGTAGCTCTCAATAGTTTTCCTTTCTAAGTCTTGCTTCTTAAAAACAGAGAACCTGCACTCAGTGGCTATGATTACTGTGAATACTTTGAGCAAGGCCCTTGTGCACTGACAAGGCTCCTGGACATCCCCTTTAGGGTTGGCCCAAAACCGGTCATCAGACAGATGTTGAAAGTTCAATCTGTGCAAGCTTCCTTTGCATTTCTGCCCAGATGTCATAACACTTTGGGCTAGATCCAGGGATTCTAGATGTGTAAAAATAAAAAATGATCAGTTTTCTCTACTTGAGGAGACACAGACAACCAACAGATTGTAGAAATCTGATCCCAGAACCAATGTGAAGTACAGAAACACTTCAGTCTTCATATATATATATATATATATATATATATATATATATATATACACACACACAGATATATATGTGTGTGTATGTATACATACATACAATATCTACATATATAGATGCCTTTATATGTCTATAAGTTTATATATCCTCAAGTATACATATGTGTACATATATGTGTGCGTTTGTTTATGAGTATATGGCACACATGCCTGAGGCGAGGAGCAGTGTTCACTGCAGTTTTTCAGTGTTTTCATTTTGTTCTCATGCTCTCCACCTTAAACAGCACACCCCTTCTTGAACTCCTGTGTTGCTGCCATTTTGTTTTAATTTTGACGTAGGGTCTTAGTGGCTTTGAACTTACAGAGACTAACCTGCCTCTGCCTCCTGATATTAGGATTAATGGGATGTACCACCATGCCCAGCTTTCACAAGAATTAAGCAGTTTGACTCCAGTGCTATTTCTTCACACACTCACTTCTGCCCAGGTTGATGTTTTACTGTTTTGTGTATTCAATTTCCCACACTCTTCTGACATTCACTAAGCAATCTATCTCTAACTTGACATTCTCTTTCTTAAACCAGTGTCTTAGCCTCTTTAAACACCAATGGTTGGCTAATTTCTGTAAATATGTTACCAACGTAACCCTCATACAATTCTGCTTTCATAAGCCTCATAATATGTACACACCTAACTTTTTTTTTCCTCAAATTACTTGTGTTCTTCAAGGCACCAAGAATGGCATGGGCAAATGGAAAATACAATAAATAAATAAATAAATAAATAAATAAATAAATAAATGCAGCTAACATCCCCTCTTCATTTTCATTTGCGAATGTATGTAGAGAGTATTTGACTTTCATTTTATAAAAGTATTAATTTTGAAGCTGTGGTCAAAGAACTGTTGGAGGCAACTTTTGAACTCTTCCATTTAAAATGCTCATTTCATGGAATCTAGTTATATAAAGTGTAGACTATTCGGACATCTGCAATATATTGTTTCTATTGTCCTTTAATTTTGTGATGCTTAAGAACTAAACACTGGTCATATTTTGTACAGAGTATGAATGAAAACTTTGCCTGATTCAAGGTTCACATAATTCACAAATGACAAAGGAAGGGAGACATGCTCTCTTTATTTAAAATGTCATGCCCATGTAGAAACAAAGGAATAATTGCTTGGTCTACTTGACCCGTCAGTTCACAATAATGACATGTTGGCAGAATATTTATTTTTAATTCAAAATGAATAATTTCTTTCTATTTTGAACATAAGTGAGACTTCACTGGTATTTGAGTAGATGCTCATTTCCCTGCGATTCTCAAATGAACAAGAAAAGCTCAAAGCTCAGGGAAAGGGTCAGCTCAGACCCCTTAAAAGGACTTTTCACCACAGTAATCAGACAAGTCCTTTTGCCCAGGAGACTTCAGTGCTGGGTCCCCCAGATGTAATCCATTCCAGCAGTAAAAGTTAACTGAAAGCCAGATCTACTATTTAACACTCTGCAAAGTCAGATGGGACAGACCCAGTATAAGAAGGATCCAAATAAGACATTTTGGCAACACAGGCTCTCAATGCATGATCTTTCCTTCCTAAATGCTACAGTTAGAACAGGCCTTGCTTTCTTCCTCATTACTCTTCAGACCACTGGAGGAAAATGGTGGAACTACATTGAAACACATGTGGAGTGTTTAAACCTCACACTGAACTGGACCAAATTAAGCCAGTAATTTCTGGACACTGGTAGGAGTGTCTTAGGACACCACAACTCAGACAGAGAAAGTCTTAACAGTATGTTATGCTCAAAGGCAATTTTTTAAAATGCTAACAATCCATTTAATTGAAATTCCACAATATAGTACAGAAATCTCTTAAATATCAAACATGAAGTTTAGTAGCTTAGATTTATATTAAATTCTAAGGATTTTACTGTATTATTGTATATATATATATATATATTATTCTTAAAACTCTCTAAGTTACCAATATGTCTTGAGATATGATTTGACATATTCAAGGCCGCTATGCAGAGCATTCACTACTCAGATGAGGGGATAGCCTAGCTCAGCCTGTACACAGCAAACTCAACCAGGCCTCAGCATGTAAGTAATACTCTCTGAAGAATAATCTAGCCCAATGAAAGATCCACTTAAAATTACTGATAAAATCTGTCTTTGCTGCCAGCAAAAGGCACTAGCCCAAGATTTTTCTTTTGTGAATTCTAGGCCAACGTCCCATTGATAATTCAACTTTGCGCTTACTTTGGAATGAAGAGAGCTACAAATGTGATCACTATCTGACACAAACTTGATTCTTCTGGATATACCAACATGACACCTTAGATTCATGTCCAGTTTGCTCAAATTTGGAAAGAATGATATCTAAGCTTAATACCAACAAAATCAAGTGCTTCACTGTGATTGATAAAGATTAAGAAGCCTGTTATTTGCACTAGGGTCCTTAATTTTCTATGGTGTTAACAACAGACAATAGCACTATGAACACAGCCTGTGAAAGCATTCTACTGCAGAGAGCCACGTTAAAACAATAGTATATCAAGTACAAAAAAATTACACAAGTGCATGTTCCCCGTGTGTCTTTCTTGAGCAAAACTTAGGAATGCATTTGTAAGATTGTACATATTATATCAGGCTTACGTGAAAAAATAAGAATTGATATGCCAATCCATTTAAAATATTGCTTTGTATTTGTATTAACATATGAACTCAAAACACAAACACTCAAATTTATGAGCTTAACTATACTTGTGTATTTGGTAATAAATGTGTGATACTGTAGCTAACTGATTGAAAGGGACTTATAAATATATTTATGTATAATAAGAAAATCATACATCAATGACATTTGTATTATTCTAAAAGCATGGACATCATGAAATGGCCATGATTGCTTCTTGCTTAAAACTTCACTGAAATAATTTCTTTCTGTTATGAATTCATAATTTAAATTCATATGAAAACCTATATTCCTTAAGCATTTTTGTCTTTATTTAAAGAGAATAAAAACATTGATGTGAACAATTTAATCCAATTTTTTCCTCAAAATAGCAGGAAAAATGTTTTTTTACTTGTAACATTCTAAGGGAAACTCTCTTTATAATTGACTTATCCTATAAAACTGTTCTCCTCAACTTTGTAAAAATGACAATGTGTCTGTCAATATATTCTAATGATTCATGATATGAGCCAAATTTAGCTATAGTGCAGCCCTCACTGTACACATATGTTGTTTTGAATTAATCAAAAATAAAAGTGAAATCTGTTGGCCTGTCCTAAGTAGACACAAGTAATTTACAAAGGTCAAAACTCTAACTCAATGTGAAGTTTAAATGCATTTAGTCTTCATGTACATTCATGTTAACACGGGTAAACAAGATGCATTATAACACACACACACAAATTGCTTCTTCTATATGTTTTGATAAATCTGGGAAATTTTAAAACTCTGTAAGAAATCCAGTCTCAAAAGGTTTGTAGTTTGATATTTAAGAACATAGGGCCTCCACATTCTTAATTGTTTAATTCAAAATCCTTTCCACGTTTCA
Organism: Meriones unguiculatus; assembly: GCF_030254825.1. NCBI lineage: Eukaryota > Metazoa > Chordata > Mammalia > Rodentia > Muridae > Meriones > Meriones unguiculatus. Next base: position 34,130,484 of record NC_083353.1, on the reverse strand, counting down.
AATAAAAAAAAAAAAAAAGCAAGGAGGGAGAGGGTAGAGACAGAAGAAAAATGTGATATCTGGAGGCTGGATCAAATTATTAAAGTAGGTAGTTCAATACTGCTGAGAGTAAACACATAAGTAGAAAACAAAACAAAGCAATGAGGTACTCATGTCCAAAACACAGAACCATTACAGAGAAATTATTTGTTTACAGATATTTTTAAAGATCCTTCAGGGCGTCAGACAACTTTGTCAACTGTTCTATAAGGAGATTTAAGTATGATTTTTTTTTAAATACAGTTCAGAAAAGAATGCAGGATGTGAACAAAGAAAAATCTAGCAACATTTCCATGTCAGCCTAGTTGTACTGCTGAATTAAATGAAATTTCAATAGAAATCATTTAAGGACAAAACTTTATGCTGACTTTAGAGTCTGTATATATTGTTGATTTGGAATGAATAATCAATATTGATAGTACCCAAAATGTGGACAACATGTTTTCAATAAAATATATTTATTCATCTTGATTCCATCTGTGTGTGTATAATTAATAAATACTTTTACCAGTGACATGAGGCTTACTGTATTTTTATGCTGGCAACATACATAAATTCAAACCAAAGCTAAAAAGGATAATCTCACTCCTTCTGCATTCTTTTTCAATGAAAGAGTACAATTTTACAGCATGGAAACATGTAACAGAGAAGCTCACAACACTTAAAAGAAGTGAATTTTTCCTAAATTTGTTCTTTATTCACACAATTATTTCGAATTTAAAGTTCACATATTCAGTTTCAAAATTAAGATTACTTTCTTGCAAAAAACTCAGCCAAAAAAAGAAAAGAAAGAAAGAAAAAGTGACCTGGTTTTCTGTGCCCGAGTTCCCAGGACTTCTCAGAGCGTAAGCTTCTCAGCTTTTCCACCACTCTGTTCAGAGAATGTGGTGGGAAGAGAATGCAAAAGAAACTCAGCTGGAAAATATCTTAGATGAAATATTTTTGTCAAGCACTTTTCTCATGTGAATTTGACTCTGGTCTGGTCTCTACCAGTCACCAGAGCATGTCATCCACTTTTCCTCATGTCCTGGGGACTTTTTAAAAAGAAAATAAGAAACTACACATGGGTCAAAAGAACAAGAACAAAGCAAAACAATCATGTTTAACAGGAGCTGCGTCTGCCATAAGGTCACTAGATAAGAGTTGAGTTTTAGTATCCTCTAAGGCCTTTCCCTGTGATTAAATGACAATAGGGAAAGCTGCTTAAGGCTCTCTTCCTGGTTTTCTTCACAAAAGCAAATACACTATTATACACAAAACTTCATTTCTACTTTTAAAAGATAAATATCAAGTTTGATACCTATTAATTCAAAGTGAACAATAACAAACTAAATATTAAAAGTTTTGTTTTCCCCAGATGTGCTGTATCATTGGTTGTTTTTATACATATGTATATAAGACATATATATGACAGACATATATATGTCAAGGGAAACAAGACATATAAAACAATGACCCTCTGAAATTGGTGCTAATTACAACCAAATGTTTAGTATGTAAATTAATATATTTTATATAAAATTATATTTTTAACAAATTCATTTTGAAGCCAAGGTGTTGGTATAATTTTCTTGTGAAATGTATACAATTTACCCTTGTTCATTCAAATGATGATTTCTCTTCCCCACTATCTGGTTTCACTCTGGACATTGCATTGTGATGCTTATTCTAAGCATCACCTGTCTCAAGTTTGTGTAAAAATGCCACTATTTGTTCTCTGTAATTTCAATAAAACAACCAGCCAATGTTGAGCAATGGAGAGAATAGGGTGGGACATCCTAGTCTGGAGGGGAGGAGAAAGAAGTGAGTGGGAGGAGTAGGAGAGGAGAGATTAGCAGGAGAAGACTTAGAATCGCGAGGAGAGATGACCTAAGATATGAATAAAAGCAAGTATAATGTATAAAATCTGAATGGTAAGAAATTATGCAGGTTTGGAGGTTTAGGATGGAGTAATCATTGCCCAGCATTGTGCTCTAGGTTAACTAAATGCATCCTAGTCTGGTGATTTGGGTATACAACTAGTTTATGAATAACCACTGTTTAACTAACAAATAATTCAATAATAAATATTAATAACCCACAACACCAAGGATTATTGTGAGTTTTATGTTTAATTAGCCATCTTTAGTGGAGATTGGAGAAACCACAAAATAAAAAGAAGACAACAGTTCATGGGTGCAGTTGTCATCAATCACAGTATTCAGTTTTTCACAAGTTCTCTTGCATCTCTCCAAGGAAAAAGATGACAATGGGTGTCAAGGTGATGAGGTGTTTGTCACTGGGAATTTAGATCTCGCCTCAATCATTTTTCTTTTACCAAACATATCAAGACAGAGAGTGAAATAAGGAAGGCATTACTCGCTGGCTAAAAGATAAAAGAAATAATGAGTGACAAGATCACTCACCTTCCCCTGAGATTTATGAAAAGAAAATGCCTGTTGTTGCATTTATTTGGAGACCACTATAGAGTTGAGGGGTTGGCACCCTTTAGGAAAAATGGCTGCCTTTCAGTGAGGAATTTAACCATTGGCTGACTCCCAGCAATACAGCTGCTAGCGCGTGAGTACTGTCACTTTTTGCACAGTGTCTATAACTTGCTGTAGGGCCACTTGTGTGTGATTTTGAAATAGGAGCAAAGAGTATTCATTTTGTATATTTTGCCATTAACTTAAATAAGAACAACAATTTAGTTAGAAAAAAATAAAGAATAATGATTTCTGTGTTTAAGTAAGCTTTTTTTGAAAATGATGTTTTTCTCATTGTATTTTATAAGAAAATATATGTGCTGCTTAATAAATTAAATTGTATTTCTTTAATAAATACTACATATTACTTGCAAAATTGCCAATTTAATGTATATTAATGCATTACACTTTATAACTAATCATCATTTAATAATTAAAATATAAATGATTAAGTCTAACTTTAATGGTGAGAGAATATGCCTGAATTACATATCAAAATTATTCAGACTATTGTATGTGATATAAAGTTTAAAAACTTTATTTCTCATTCTTATCTTCAAATATGAAAACTTAGGGATCATCTGTGTGTGTGTGTGTGTGTTTAAAATACAATTCTGTGTGGATGTGGAAAAATAGCTATTTTTTTGTATTTTCTTACATTTTATTAATTCTTTTTATTTTATTTTTATTAATTACAGTTTATTCATTTTGTATCCCAGCTGTAGCTCCTCCTCTATCTCCTTCCAAAACCACACTCCCCACTTCTTCTTCCCCTATGCCCCTCCCCCAGTCCGTTGATAGGAGAGGTCCTCCTCTCCTTCCATTTGACTCTCATCTATCAGGTCTCATCAAGACTGATGGCATTCTGCCGAAGGTTTGGTTATGATACACTGCTAGATAGAGTCTTTCAAGGGCCCACTGCGGCAGGCTCCTGGGAATTATATGAAAGAAGGGAGAGTTAGTATGATGGGGAAAGAATAGGAGCTCCACAAGGACCAAATATATCTGGGCACAGGGGTCTTTTCTGAGACTGATACTCCACCAAGGACCATCTATGGATATAACCTAGAACTTCTGCTCGGATGAAGCCCGTGGTAGCTCAGTAACCAATTGGTTTCCTATAATAAGGGGAACAGGGACTATCTCTGACAGGAACTCAAAGGCAGGCTCTTTGGCCTCCCCACCCCTACAAGGGAGGAGCAGTCCTGCTAGGCTACAGAGGAGGACTTTGCAGACAGTCCTGAAGATACCTGATAAAACAGGGCCAGATGAAAGGGGAGGAGGTCCTCCCCAATCAGTGGATGTGGAAAAGAGCAGGAAGAAGATGAGGGAAGGTGGGTTTGGAAGGGAATGAGGGAGCGGAATACAGCTGGGATACAGAGTTAATAAAATGTAACTAATAAAAAATTAAAAAAAAAAAAAAAAGTCTGGTGGCATTGTCTTCCTCTGTGGACTTGTAAGGCTGCTCCCCCCTCAGGCGGAGGTGATCAAACAGCCAGCCCATGAGTTCATGTCAGAGAAGGTGCCTAATTCTTTATCCTGACTGTAGCTCCCTCCCTTAACTCCTCCCAGTCCCACCCTCCCTTCCTCTTCCCCTAGTCCACTGAAAAGGAGATTTCTCCTCTGCCATCTGCCCGGAGTTTATCAATTGTCATCAGGATTGCCTGGATCGTCTTCCTCTGTGGCCTGACAAGGCTTCATCGCCAGGGGCAAGTGCAAAGAGCACGCAACCGAGTTCATGACAGCGGCCGCAGCCTGCACCCCTTATACAAGAACCCACATGGCGCCTGAGCTGCCCATCGGCTACACCTGAGCAAGAGATCTAGGTCCTCTCCATGCATGATCTTTGCTAGATGCATCAGTCTCTGCAGGACCTCCTGAGCCCAGCATTTTTTGGCTTTGTTGGTCTCCTTGTAGAGCTCCTGTCCACTCCAGGACTTTCTAAACCACCCCCCTTCCTTCTTCCATAAAACTCCCTATTCTTTGCTCAAAGTTTGGCTGAGAGGCTCAACATCTGCTTCTATCCCCTGTTGGGTGGAACCTTTCAGAGGACCCTCTACAGTAGGTTCCCATCCTGTTTCCTCTCATCCCCGCTTCTGGTGTCTATCCTCTCTGCCATTCTGAATAAGATTAAAGCATCCTCTCTAGGGTTCTCCTTGTTAAGCTTCTTTAGGTCTGTAGATTTTAGAATGCTTATCCTATATTATATGGCTAATGTCTGCTTATAAGTGAGTATATACTATGCTTGTCTTCTGTTTCTGGGTTACTTCACTAAGGAAGATCTTTTCTAATTCCATTCATTTGCCTGCAAATTTCATGATTTCTTTGTGCTGAGCAGTATTCCATTGTGTAGATGTACCACAATTTCTGTATCCATCCCTCCACTGAGAGACATCTAGGTTGTTTTCAGATTCTGGCTATTATGAATAAAGATGCAATGAACATAGTTGAGCAAATATTTTTTGTTGCATGGTGGGCTATCTTTTGGGTATACCACCAAGGGGTGGTATAGCTGTATCTTGAAGTAGTGCTATTGCCAGTTTTCTGAGAAATCTCCAGATTGACTTCCAAAGTGGTTGTACAAGTTTGTACTCCCACCAGAAATGGAAGAGGGTTTCCCTTTCTCCACATCCTCTCCAGCATGTGCTGTCACTTGAGTTTTTGATCTTAACCATTCTAATCAGTATAAGATGGAATCTCAAGGTTGTTTTGATTTGCATTTCCCTGATGACTAAGGACATTGAGCATTTCTTTAAGTGTTTCTTCACCGTTCAATATTCCTCTGTTGTGAATTCTCTGCTTATCTCTGTACCCCATTTTTAATTGGATTACTTGGTTTGTTGGTCTCTAATTTCTTTTCAGAAAGAATACACTATCTTCTTTCCCAACCACAGCTGCGGCCTGGAGTTTATTCCAGCTAAGAGGCTGTCTTCAATGTCTTCTGCTGAGACAGAAAGATCTGCTTGAAGTCACCAACGCCAGTCGCTTCAGCAGATCCACAGATTGGAAGCTTATCAAAGATGGGTGGTTACCAAGGCCATGGCTGCCCATTCCCTGGTTCAGTATCAGGAAAGCTCTTAGATTGTTTGGAAGGGTGGGTGCATTAGGCTGTTGTGGAATGCTGTCCATGGAGCACAGCATGCTCATTGCTGCCTTGAAAACAGGGCAGCTGATTACTCACACAGGGCCACACTCGATTGAAGCTACTAACATCCCCTTGGAGAAAGGACAGTGTTGCTCCTCAGGCTCATGAGGTGGTTCAGAGGGAACCAGGAGGAGGCTCACCAGATGTGTACAGCTGTGCCACTCCCTTAATAGATGTAAGCAGCTAATAATGAAGGGAGACTTCAGTGGGAATAATACTCATCCTAGTTCATGATTTCTATCTTTACCTTTTAAGCCCAACCATAGGGGGGGAACATTTATCATGTCACTGCATTAATAGTGAGACAGGTCCTGTGGTTTTTATTCTTTTGTCAATAATATAAATTCCTTATTTCTAAAGGGTCATGTTAGCATTTCACTCAGAAATTATAACATGTAATCATAATAATTAACATTTCAGCCTTCATTCACAAGCGCGTGTCTCCACTGTCACCTGGCCAAGCTTAGCAGCACACAGGCTGTCTTCCTTCTCCTGAAATTATTCACTTTGCTGTTCTCTCTCCCATGCTCAATAGATGCGAACTATGTGATGTAATGAAGGGAAGACAACAGAGATAGGACAGTTCTTACTTAGTCATGGAAAGGCCTCATGTTCTTCAGGCCTTACTTACAAGCAGATTCATCTGCTTGAGGTATTGTTTTAGAGATTCTGTGGAAACTTTTATGCAGGGACCCTCCAACCACACTTGCTTTGACAGGGACAGTACAGTTCATTTCACCTGTGGTTGGCCCATTCTATTCATTTTGCTGCTTCTGACCTCTACACTGTAACCTGTAACCACTTATTCTGGGGTGCCGAGGTAAGAAGCAGCATCTTTGTATACAGAGCTCCTCATTTAAATGACTGCAAACTAAGATCTCTGCTGCATTTTCCCCTGGATTTCTCTCCTGAACCCTTTTTCTGCAGCCAATTATATATAGAAACATTTCAGGTGTGGTCATGTCCCTTAAAAGCTGTTCTCTGACTACAAGGATTGCAGCTCCAGCTCTCTGAGCTGAATTTTTGAACCTCTGCTGTAGGATGGAGGGAAAGATTGCTTTCCAAGACACTCCTACATTAGTCATAAAGACAGCCACCCCCAGATCAGAGTTTGCTCTAAAATCTCCTCACAGATTCTGATCTCTCCCAACTTTCTTCATGCTCAATAAAAGTTTCAAAGTTGTCTTCCGGGTCCTTGGATGAGGGATCACCCTCCTAAGCCATTATTCCATGGATCTCCAAGTATCTTCATTCTCATCTACAGCCAAGAGGATTCCTGCTTTCTAGGAGAGTATAATTAGCAGCTAGGATTATCTCTGTCACACATGTAGACCATGCTGTTCAAAATGTATAACTTCTCTAAGACACCGGATTTCTACATGACAATTCATTCTGCATGCCTTCAGTTCCCAGTCACTTTCTCTCATGGTGACAGAATTTCCTCCCTGCTGTCATCACTAAAATCGTATATAAAGCCTTGGAAGTACTTAATTATGTTTTGTTTCACCTCTGTCTTAGGCATCTCTCTTGGCTTTCTCATTCTCTCCATCCTTCCCTGTTTTACCAAAATAACACCTTTTGGTAAAATTCCTCACCTCTACCCAATCAAAAGCAGCACAAATGAAGTACCATTTTCTCTTTGCCTCTAATTTCAGATATGTTTGTAGACTCCTTGCACAGTAATCTTCACTCATCCAGTTGTCTTTCACAAATAGAGCAAAGCAGAATCTGCTCCTAAGTTAAACAAAAAACAGAAATCAGAATGTCAAATTATAATTGGCATATTCCAGACATAATCAATATTGCCTTTTGCAAGTTCCTCCCACAGCTAAAGCAAACCCTGGTTAATGCTGGCCAAATCTTGACTAATTTGGCTTCAAGTTATCACCATACTTAATATCTCTGAATCAACATTGGTGACTAAGATGAAGTGAACTACAAAAAAATGATCAGTCTTCAATGCAAAAAGTTTCTACTTTGTGCCAATGATTGCTGGTGCACCTGTTTTATGTTCAGAGTGGGAAAAGTATCAAAAAACGATGTGGCCAATTTTGAAAGAGATGGAATGTTTTCAGTATCTCAAAATAGCTCAAATATAAAGCATTGCTTCTACTACTTATTCAGACTACAAGGCTGATTAAGCATATGTGTAAAGTGAGAATGGAAATTTAAAAAATACCTACTCACATCTCACTTCACCCTCCCAGGTTCCAGACTGATGCAGAATTGGTGTTGCACCAAGTAAAGATGAAGAAAAGGCTACTATTTGTGGGATGTATAAAAAAAGTAACTCTAAAGGACGTTCAAGATTACTGATAGCACATTGGCAAGAAATTCTAGAACGTCCTATTCCAGTCCCTGCTTCCAGACTGAAACTTATTCTGTTAATCCAAATAGCCACACTGTACAATAGAGCTGTTCCGATCCAACCCCTGTGAAACCAGGAGGGCACACACATCATATTTATTAGTAACAGAGTATTCTAAGCCACGGTTTGCATCCACAAGAGGCTCAGCAGTCAGTGATGAAGAGCTTGTTATCCAGTGACTACCATGCAGAACCAAGCACCGCCTTCAGGGTCCACACTCTGGAAACTCAGGCAGTCTTGCTGCACATTCCTAGGATTCATGGCCTGAAGGCATCTAGCTCCAGTCCTCCTCGGACTCAGAACAAACAGAGGCTTCAGTGTTGAGGCTGTAAGTGATGTCTGTGCAAATCTGGAGAAAACCGTTTTAGGCCGAGATGGTAGGGACAGTAGAAGCACTTAAAGGATGGACTAGGGCAGGAGGTCTGAGGAGCATCCAAATCTTACAGAAACCCCTGGCTGACTTAGTACAAGTAGCAAAAGTCTCAAAACTGGAGATTTCAAGGGTATATTCAAGACAGGCTCAGCAGAATGTGGCTAGAGAGCAGTACTGTGGCTACACCCTCAAAGACAATTCCACCATCAACTTTCAGAGCCATGAATGGGATTGTGAGGGCAAATGGAAGACAATTGCCTGTCAATCAAACCTTTCATTTTGTTTAATATACAAGCCTAAGTTTTTCTTTAATAGCTATAATGCCATTTAAAATAACATATCAATGTTTTCAAAAACTATTAGGTTTCATTTTTTCAAACTGTTAGAAAAAGATTTGGACAACTTATTTTCAATTTCCAGTTATCTCAAAGCCCTTTTAAAATGCAAATATTTTTCCAATGATTTAGAACAAGGTTACAGAGCACGATTTTGAACAAAACACAGGAATTATCCTAATGAAATTCATGGCAGAGAAAATAATCCCTGGAGCAATTATAAACATGTGTCAGAGAGCTTTCTACAGATGGGATTCAACCTAATATGCAGTCAGGAAAACTATCCCTGAAAACAGAATACAGTGATTCAAAGAGTAAATAGAAGTTTCTTGGTTGAAAATTTGACAGTGGAGTAGGTGTGAAATGTAGGAAATTCTAACTGGCTTTCCCAGAATTGCCCAGCAACAGAAGTAAGGGAAGGGACACGCACTTGCTGGTTTAAGCCATTCATCCCCTTGGGTGTGTTCTGTTTTGGCTTCACGTGGCTGAGGTGAGGTACTGAGGCACTGACAGCATTACTGATCAACCTGCACATTACTGACACCAGAGCCTGTTTTCTTTTTAGGTTTCTATGAAATAAAATTGTAGCTACTTACAACTGAATTGAACAAATACTGTGGAACATGACATGAGGTAGCATTTTCTCTTGTTTCAAAGTTCAACTGCAGTTTCTCTCCATTCAGAGCATCTAAACCATAGACAGCAGCTTCCCTCCTGGCAGCCAGCATCTGGGCTAACTCACTGTTAGTTAGCATTCAATCCATCAAATCGACAAGAAATCCTCCAACAGGGACACCCATCTTTCTTTATTATGTTTTCCTCAACTGTTTTGCCAGAATATTAACATATGGAAATTTTCCATTTTTTTAAATGCAATGTGTTCAATTTTATATTATCTAGGGAGTTCACTTTGTTAATGTACACGCAATATTATCAGTTTATATTGTAAGAAGAAAACTTTGGATCTGAGATTATCTTACATACTGATTTTTTAAAAAAGTATCCACAAAAGTCCATGCAATTCCTTCAAGCACTTTTTTGCTCTTTTTTTCATTTTTATTAATTATTATTATTATTTATTACAATTTATTCACTTTGTATCCTATCTGTCCCCCTCCCTTGTCTCCTCCCAATCCCATTCTCCCTCCCTCTTCTCCCCCTATGCCTCTCCCCTAGCCCACTGATAGGAAAAGTCCTCCTCTCCTTTTGTCTGAACAATGAGCACTTTTTAAACTGTTAGCATTTTGAAAGAATACAATTGATCATTTCTCTAGTTTTGGATAATCCTCTATGTATTGGTGTATGTGTGATATATGATGCATTAAGTTACATGTATTAACGTTTGAGATGCCGGTAGCTGGGGTTAACACATGCAGCCCATGTGGCCAAAGCTCATGTGTCAGACCCACAGAGTAAATGCCTCACTAGTTTATCTTGTACCTCCAAGTTAAGGGCAGAACCATTTAGGTACTTTGAGTCACTAGGCAAGTCCAATCTTTTCCAATCATGGCTCAGTCAATTCTTCTATAGAATATCAAAACTGTCCTTCTAGCCAGGAGTGATTAGCATGTGCCTATAATCCCAGAACTTATAAGGTAAAAATAAGACTGTGAATTTTAACAAAAACTAGGTTAAAGAGTGAGGCCTTTTTTTTTTTTAAAGGAAAACAGCACAAATCAAAGATAACAGGCATAAAATACTGCCACCTTTGAACAGCACACCTCTGTAGCAGCAGCAACAGGGCTGTACTCTGTGGGAACTTCTCTTTTTTCCTCGTTAGCGTCCGTCTTCACCCACTGCTGTATTTACACATGATGTCAATAGATCTAGCCCCACTTGAAATTCATCATACTGCCCTTTCTATACTGCCCTGAATGTGCCATGGTACTCTTTCAACCCGCTCTCCTGCTTTCTAAATCTCAACTCTAGAATCTTTGCAGTGGGCATGCATGTCCTGATGTATTTGTCTCTTCCCACACAAACACCTATCGTTAGCTCACATATGGTTTTGGGTTGAAAAGCACAGTTATGGTACATACATGATATCTCACCAGTGGAAGCAGGGCTACTGCTAGCATACAATGAGAAAATCTCTAAATGATGTATAGAAATTGTACGGCAGCAAAGCACTGAACAGTAATGCACTATAGCAAGGAGTGAATATTTAAGTGCCCTGCTTGAAAAAAAGCAACCAGCAAAAGGTATGTCCTTCCTAGGGACTGATACAATTGCGAGTCCCAGTACACTTTCTAGCCCATGGCTTCTCAAGTAAACAAAACTGTGGACACCAACACTCAACGCAGCATCCCATTTTATAATTCAAAGCAACAAAGCACATTTAATAGTCAGCATCCACGGGGCCACTATTACATGGCTCCAGGGTATGCCATGTAATAGGAAAAATTATAATGGACCCCTGGAGTCACAGAGAGGTATCTCTCCTCAAAATAGTCTACCCAACTGTCATATAATCTTGTGGACACATGAGACCTTTACCAAATCTATACTAACTGCTCATTGTTTAATAGGTTACGTGTCTCACTTCTTTCTATAAATTATATCCCTTTCTTCTCCATCCCCACCTTCTATTCTAGACACCACCCACTATTTACCATTCCATTATTATGATTCTTTTATATTCTCCATAGCAGCACTTTTCCCACAAATAACAATAGCATTATTCAAATGAAAATCTTAGTTTTCTTAGAATGAACTAAATTCTTGATTTGTTCTTTCTTCCTAAAACTCATCAGTGATCTTTCGTTTTCTTGAAATGAAATGCAAATTCTAATGGCCAATAAAACCTCTGTATATTCTTTTCTTTTACTCTCCAATCAACCCCCCCACATACCCCCGAACCCACACACAAAAAGAGACACATGCCTTCTTTCCGCCCTTTCGATTGCCAAGCTTTTTTCCTGTGTCAAGACAGTTGAATTTGCTGTTGATTTGGATATTTAATTTTGTTGTTTATTGACTTTCCCCACTCAGATTGTCATCCTGCTGATACAGGGTTGTGGTGGAACCTCTGCAATTAGCATGACACCTACTATAGAAGGAGGCTTAAAAAGCAGGTAATAAGTTCACAGGGAACCATGCTACAAGTCTTGAAGGTTTTAACATAGAGTAGACAGATCTATGGCTGTAAAACATTCAAAGAAAGGAAAATATCCAGAAACAATTTCAGAAGAAAGTCTCTGCGTGTCAGTCACCTGTACTCAACCAAGCCAACACCCACTAGCAAGAAATTTTGGAGTATATGACTATAATGATGTTGGTGGCAGAGACTTCGCAGGTGGCAGTGATGCTGGCAATAGTACAAGGAGAAATTCTTATTTATTTTCTACACACCATCAGCCATACAATTTAAATAACTTATTGTTAGTTCAGACTTTATCAGAGCTGAGCTCTGCTTCCCCGGCATCTAAACTGTGTATGACATACCATCCTCTTCTTTGAAATCATAGGCAGCTTTGACAACATATTTGAATTCATTAACCTCTTAACTCTGGTACAAGTCCATATTCACAAGTACGACAATGATTAAGTTAATGAGTTAATCACTCCTTCCTAGTTACAGCCTTTCCTAATTAGTTGCTTTAAATTGGGAGTGGGAGGAGGACAGAGAATAATCTTCTAGAGAAACAATGTTCATACTACCAGATATGATTTCTGAAAACTTGGATTTTTTTTGGTTGCATAAATATAGATTTTTCAAAGTTGTTTATAATTTGTAATTCATTGCATTCCACTAAGATGATTATGGTATTTTAGCAAAATAAATCACCTGGAAAACACTGTGACTTAAAGTACTGTCCTGACACTGTACCTTAGAGTGGGCTCTATAGGAAGCAGGAGGGGAATGTGGCATGGTGCACACAAAACTGTGAGCTGAGTGTTCCTGAATAAGAACTTAAGCTCAGGAGCCATACTTTCAGGATCACTTGAATCTCTTAATGGGCTTTATTTCATATGTAGTACTCTGTTCCTAGATTTATTTCAAATTGTCAAAATTTGCTCAACTTTCCCCACATGAATTGGATGAGGTCCCAACAGAGAATTGTTAATTGACACAGACATCGTTCAAATAATATTCTTAAGATTTTAACATTTTATTTTCTCACCTATTATTTCATCTTTAGGCTGTTAAAAAGTTGGCAATTTTGTTTATCTTTTTAAAAAGCTTAACTCTTTCATTACTCATTTGTAATTTTGTTGTATTTGTCTCTTTGCTTGTTTGTTTTTAGAGACTAAAACCAAGCAAGGATATGGCAAAACAGAGACTACAGACATGCACTACTGATGAACACAGACCAAAATATATTAGCAAACTAAATCAATAGCACATCGTAAATGCCATTCCTCAGGACTGAATAAGGTTCTTGCCAAGTATGGTGGGAAGCTTCAACCTACAAACAGATAAATAGACACAGTACATCATATGAATGTAACAGACAAATGTCAGGTGATCATTTCAGAAAATGTGGGAAGAAATGAGAACATTAAACCTCTCATCATAATGACAAATGAAGTTTACAGTAATATATAACAACCTCACATCTACCCTCATACTAAACTACACTATCTAAAGCTTCCTCTCTTAGTTCTAGAGCAAGACAAGAGTGCCCTCTTCAATCATGCTTATTCAACACACAGAAGAAGTTCTGGCCAGAGAAATTAAGCAAGAGTAAAAAAGGACTCACAGTGACTGTGACTGCGTGTACACATAAAAATCTGAAAAGGAACAAATTATATAATCTTTTTATGCAGATGCATCTTATGCTTTAAAAAAAACTGAAACGAACCCATCAAACATCTGTTTAAACTAGTTAATAAACAACTTCTGTAAAATTAGAAAGTACAAAATCAATATACCAAAATTAGAACCATTTATCATGTTATAGTAAAATTTTAAAAAATCAAGTAAGAAATTCTATTTACAGTATCTACAAAAAATAATACAAATAAATGTAACTAAGGGGATCAAACTATGGAATATTGATCAAAGAAATTGGAGAAGTTTGCAGATGAATGGAAATATATCTATTGTTTATGGATTTTTTAAGTGTTTAAACGTGTATATTGCTGAAATTTCCCTGTAGTATCAATGATATGTTAGTCAAACTCCCTGTATTCTATATTGAGGTAAAAATCAATGTTAAACAAAAAGGAAAAAGAAAATCTTGAAACATCTCACTCTTTGGCTTCAAAATGCACTACAAAGCTTTAGTAGCCAAAACTGCACAGTGCTTCATATAAACAGACATGCAGATCAATGAAATAGAACAGCTCATCAAGTGACATGAAGATTGAGTGTATCCTCTTCCCCTGTGGTCTGGCAAGGCAGCCCCCCAGGGGGAAGTGACCAAAAAGCAGGCAACAGAGTGCATGTCAGAGACAGTACCCTTTCCCTTACTAGGGAAGTCACATGAAGCCTGAGCTGTCCATCTGTTAATCTGTGTAGGGGGCATAGGTCCAATCTATGCATGATCCTCGACTGAGTGCTCAGTATCCACAAGCTGGGACACTTGTGGATACTTCTAGGCCCTGCTTAGTTAGTCTTCTTGTGGAGCTCCAGTCCCGTCCAGGTCCTTCTATCATTTCTCCTACTTTTTCACAAAACTCCCTACACTTCATCCAGTTGTGAATCTCAGGCTGTGAGTCTCAGCATCTGTTTTGATCCACTGCTGGGTGGAGCCTCTTAGAAGACAACTATGTTCGGCTCCTGTCTTTGAGCAAAGCAGAATATCGTTAATAGTGTCAAGGTTGACCCTCTACTGCGGAGTGGGTCTCAGGTTGTGTGCTGCCTGGTAAGTTGACCTTGCTCCATTGAATAACATCACACCCAGAAATACATGAAGAGCAAAAATACACTTCATCCAGTTGTGAATCTCAGGCTGTGAGTCTCAGCATCTGTTTTGATCCACTGCTGGGTGGAGCCTCTTAGAAGACAGCTATGTTCGGCTCCTGTCTTTGAGCAAAGCAGAATATCGTTAATAGTGTCAAGGTTGACCCTCTACTGCAAAGTGGGTCTCAGGTTGTGTGCTGCCTGGTAAGTTGACCTTGCTCCACTGAATAACATCCCACCCAGAAATACATGAAGAGCAAAAATAGGAGTTGATGGGTCACTACATTATTTTCAAGACTTATTTATTATGTATACAGTGTTCTACCTGTATGTACACCTGCACACCAAAAGAGAGCACCAGATCTCATTATAGATAGTTGTGAGCCAATATGTGGTTGTTGGGAATTGAACTCAGGACTTTTAGAAGGGCAGTGAGTGCTCTTAACCTCTGAGCCATCTCTCCAGCCCAGGGTTACTACATTTTTAAAAAGAGGACAATCAGGAAAAGAAGGGAGTCAAGTTGGATATGGGGAGAGTTAGGGAAAAAAAAATAATAGAAATATTTATTTAAAACCCAATCTCTTTTACTGACAGTTGAAAATACAAAAAAAAATAATTTTTACTTTAGAAGAGATCTTTTTTAATTAATTAATTTTTAATCACTTTCTAGCCTGATCCCAGCCCCCTTCCTCCTCTCTTCCCAGCTTCACCTTCATGCCTCCTTCCCCCAAGCCTCGCTATCCTCAGAGAAGCCAAGGTCCCTAACGGGGACCAACCCACCTTGGCACTCAAGTTGCAGCAGGACTAAGCACATCCTCTCCCACTGCGGCCAGACAAGGCAGCCCAGTTAGGGGAAAGGGATCCAAAGTCAGACAACAGAGTCAGAGACAGCCCCTATTCCCATTGTTAGGGGACCCACATTTAAAGTAAGCTGCACATCTGAAGGCTTACAGATTCATCTTCACTTTGCAAATAGGAATATTCTTGTTTCTTTGAAAATAAATAAACCAAAAAAATCTGAGCACAGGGGTCTTTCCTGAGGCTGATACTCCAACCTAAGACCCCTGCACAGATGTAGTCCATGGCAGTTCAGTATACAAGTGGGTTCCATTGTAATAGGAACAGGGACTGTCTCTGACATGAACTGATTGACCTGCTCTTTAATTACCTCCCCCTGAGGGGGAAGCAACATTACCAGGCCACAGAAGAAGACAATGCAGCCACTCCTGATGAGACCTAATTGACTAGGATCAGAAGGAAGGAAAAGAAGACCTCCCCTATCAGTGGACTTGGGGAGGGGCATGCATGCAGAGGGTGGAGGAAGGAAGGGATAGGGACAGGAGGAGGGAGGGAACCACAGGAGTGGATACAAAGTGAGTAAAGTGTAATTAATAAAGAATTTTAAAAAATGAAAAAAAAAATAAATCAACAAATAGGGCATGGTAGAACATACCTTTAATCTCAGCATTAAGGCAGCAGAGACAAGTAGATCTCTGAGAGTTCAGAGATAATAAATATTGAGTTCCAGGACTACATGTGCCAAATAGTGACACTGTCTCAGATACACACACACACACATACATACATACATACATACATAGATGATTGATAGATACATAAATACATAGTTAGATAGAAAGAAAAGAAAGAAAGAAAGGAAGGAAGGAAGGAAGGAAGGAAGGAAGGAAGGAAGGAAGGAAGGAAGGAAGAGAAAGAAAGAAAGAATTGTTATAAGTCTGTTTAGGACAGTTAAACCCATTGTAATAAAAGAAGAAAGTTTTGCAATGGGAGGAAGTTATTGACAGCTAAGCCAGTGTTCCCAGGATTTTCATCTCGGCTTACAGAAAAGTCACCTGGCCTGGCTTCTGCTTGGTCCTAACACTGGCCATGACAATGGCAATGAAACAGAGATTTTAACATAGTTCCTATAGGCCAAAAGAAAGAAAAGAGAGTGTGAAGGTTAAAAGAAGGTAAATACCAGCTTTACCAAGAGGTTCTGTCATTTAGTTTCTGCTTTGAATTTTTCCATAATTTAAAAAAAAGGAAGAATTAAACTTAAGAATTCAAGAACACCCTATGAAAGGTAAATGCCACCTAGTACTGTTCTCTTCAAATTAAAGAATAATTATATTGTTTGAAGTTTGCTATTTATTTCCAATTACACTATATTGTTCATGGAATTCTAATCCTGTTTTTGCACTCAGTTACAGCTGTCATGAAGTCAGGGGCCTGGACACAAGCTTCATACAAACGCTATAGGAATTAAAATACATCAAGGACACTGCATGCTGGGCTAAAACAGAGACACTTAGCAACAGAGCCTGTCCAGAGGGAGGAATTATATATGTCATATTTATTTAGGAAGGATTCGATGTACCTGCATTTCAGTAAATAATTTGAAAAATCTCTTGAAATATTTTGGTAACACCTCACCACTCTTTCTTGTTGATCTATAACTTCAAAAACTGAAAATAACAGTGTGATAATTGTAGCCTCATTTTGTGTGTAACTACACAGAGTTATTCCCAAATCTACATGTATAAACATGCACATGCACACATACCTATTCACTTATATACGCATGCATATACGTAAGAAAGCATACAAAACTAGAGAATGAGTGCCTGTGTGTATATGTACATTTGTCTGTCAGCCAGTCTGTCTGTCTGTAGAAATAAAGGAAAAGAAATGTTTCTAACCCTCTGAGCAGACATGTGGCTTAAGATGACTTCAGTAGACATGAGTTTCTTTCCTGAAGGTTGAATATCTAATCAGACTTTGACTTAACACTTGACAAGAAACACAGTTGTATTGAATTGTATTGAATTGCAGCCTCATGGCTGTAGAATGCACTCTTGGTCAACTCTGGTTCCAAGTTAAAAAAAAAAAAAAAAAAAAAACAACTCATGGTGGACAGGATAATGATCCTTTCAGGGAAGGGTGGATCCACTTAGAAACATGTCAGCACTAGGCTTGGAACACACAACAAAATTCATTCTTTAGGGAACACAAATAGTACTGTAATGCTCATTGTATGATCTGGAAAGAAAAATAGTACCCAACAAATAACAATGCATACCTCAAAAAAAAAAAATGCTCTACAGAGCCCAAGATGAAGAATGACTCATCATTGTAAGGAGCCTATCAGAGCCACATAAGAAGTCAAAATTTAGACTGAAATGGGCATTTTTCTTACCGCTTTGAGTGGCTTAGCAAAGTTCACTATTTGAGCCAGGATGATTTTATTTTAAGCAGGATGATCAATTTTTACCTTATGCATTTTTCTCAAATGGATAGTTAAAGACTGTTAACAGAATATTAAAAATCACATGCAAACAGAACCAAATGGGCACAGGGGTCTTTTTTGAGACTGATACTCCAACCAAGGACCATTCATGGATATAACCTAGAACCCCTACACAGATGTAGCCCATTACAACTCAGTCGCCAAGTGCATCTCCAGTAAGGAGAGCAAGGCTTTCTCTGACATTAACTCAGTGGCTGTCCCTTTGATCACCTCCCCCTGAGGGGGGAACAGCCTTACCAGGCCACAGAGGAAGACAATGCAGCCACTCCTGATGAGACCTGATAAACTAGGATCAGAAGGAAGGAGAGGAGGACCGCCCCTATCTTGGGGAGGGACATGGGTGGAGAAGGGGAAGGGAGAGTGGGATTTGGAGGTGAGGAGGGAGGTAGCTACAGGGGGATACAAAGTGAATAAACTGTAATTAATAAAAATTTAAAAAAAACTACAAAGAAGACATAAGATGGAAATAGAGATGGGTTTTATGATAAGCAGGCTTCTTTGTAAAATTGCTTGTGGTTATAGCTTTCATGTCATTAAAGAAAATAATCTTTAATAACTAAAAAAAATCACATGCAAGTAGTCATTTCATACATGTCTGATTAAAATGGTTTTTTTTATTAAAGGATAAAGTGATTAAAATTGAACCAGGGATTGAAGGTATGTGGTTTAAATACTAAATATGATCTTTAAGATAAACATGTATATGTATACTTAAAGCCGTGTCTGCAGTCTTTCCAGGGAAGGGCTCGCAGCGGTTATCTGGCACAGTGAACATAACCAGGCTAGGAAAGGGACTGCTGGCCACAGCACCCTCACAGCCTCTGAGAAGTCATCCCAGCGAGAGGGACCACATTGGAAGTGGATTGACAGTTTCGACTGAAAACAGCTTTCCAAGAGACTAATCTTATAAAGTACTGCAAACGAGTAAGGACAACAGGGGGCGTGTTCACCTGCCAGTCTCAGGGCGGTGCAAGATGAGAGCCTGTCTGTACTCACACATGCGCCGACTTAAAAAAAATCGCATTAAAAAAAACAACATCTTTGCTACAGAGACGTTTTTAACAAGTATTACAGAAAGAGCACCAGCTACCAAAAAGAGTTGCCAGGGCCAGAAGGAGCCATCAATCGAAACAGTTTACATTTCAAAGTTTTTCCAAGAAGAGTGAAAACGTCTCCCCTCCTTGATAGAAAACGGAGGAGCCTCAGCGAAGAGTCCATTAGCTGCCGCCGTATGCTGCATTCTCTAGAGCAGTACTTTAACCCTTCGCGTAGCTCCAACAGGTAGCGGGAGGGACAGCAGTGCTTGCTCTGCTGGGGTCCACGTGCTGAACAATGAGCAAGGCTGAAGGGCTGGAATTTAGTTCCTCTTCCTGTGAGTTCGTTCAGAGAGAATCTTTTCATTCTGGGGACTGCGGACGATCATCAAGTCACCTTCAGCTCCTCAAGCAGCTCCTCAAGCTGCTTCTTTTGTTTGTTTGTTTGTTTTGTTTTTATTATTATCATTTATTACAATTTATTCAGTTTGTATCCAGGCTGTGGCCCCCTCCCTCGACTTCTCCCAATCCCACCCTCCCTTCCTCTTCTCCCCCTTTGCCCCTCCCCCAGTCCACTGATAGGGGAGGACCTCCTCCCCTTCTGTTTGACCCTAGCCAATTAGGTCTCATCAGGACTGGCTGCATTGTCTTCCTCTGTAGCCTGACAAGGCTGCTTCCCCCACCCCACCCCCCGAGGGAGGTGATCAAAGAGCCTGTCACAGAGTTCATGCCAGAGAGAGTCCCTGCTCCCCTTTCTAGGGACCCCACTTGGACACTGAGTCTATGAGCTACTTCTGAGCTGGGGGTTTAGGTCCTCTCCATGCATTGTCCTTGGTTGGGGTATCAGTCTCTGCAGGGCCCACAGAGCTCAGTTTTTTTGTTGTTGTTTTGTTTTGTTTCGCTCTCTTGGTCTCCTTTTGGAGCTCCTGTCCCCTCCAGGTCTTTCTATGTCCCCCTTTTATCGTAAAATTCAATGTTCTGTGCCCAAAGTTTGGCTATGAGTCTCAGCCACTGCTTCAACTCTGTGGTAGGCTCCCGTCCTGTTCCCTGTCTTCTGCTTCCAGTGTCTATCACATTTGTCCTTCTGAATGAGGACTGAGCATTTTCTCTAGGTCTTCCTTGTTGTTTAGCTTCTTTAGGAGTATAGATTTTAGCATGCTATGTCACGTAAGGAGCTATGCTACCCCTCAGTCACAGGATGCTTTTCCTACCTGAGATAATCCAAGAATTCACCCATACCTGTCACCATTTTTGACATGGGCATGGATGCTAACAATGCTATATTTTAACCAAATTTCACTTGGTGCTTTAATTGTACAGTATAGTACAAACAGTTTGCATACTTATCCACACATCCTACAATCAAAAAACAATTTTCAAAAGGTGCAAAATTGACACATATACTTTTGTTTGAGGCTTTCTATTTTTAATTTACTTTTTTCATGTTATTTTTAAGCATAAAAATCTGATTTTTTTTAAAGAATAAACTGCCCACTTTTATTTTCAGTAACTAGAAGCAGGGCAAATGCAAGTACCAAACAAAAATAATAATAATAACTTCACAGTTAAGTCTTAAAGCAAAGGACAGAAACACTGGCAGCCTTTTGTCACTAACTAATGTTCCATCAAGCTTGTTATTTGTGCGTTTTTCTCCATACAACATGCCCAAGGTGCCAGCAATCCTACCTTTAGATTCAAATGTGTCACCACACACCCATGACCAATAGAAAATGTGTGCAGAATAAAGACTTACGTGCCCTGATAACCCAGAGGCATAACTCGAGCCTTTGCCTTAGACTGAAGTGCAAATAGCCTAGGAATGGGAAAACAAAAGGGGCTGGGCTTCTATTTTTTGCACATACAAACAAATGCTGCTAATCGTGTCTGCAAAAAGTACAGACAGTTTTTTAATTGACTTATTGATATAAAATACACTATATCTCCGGAAAATGTCGACAATTTCTATAGCAACATCCTTTGCAAATACCAGTGGTTCTCAGTGAACTCATTCTGACCTCCTGGTCCTAGCCTGTCACTGTGTGATGTACATAATTCTCTCAGCACTGATCCATTGCTTCTGCTCGGTGTTGGGGGTCAGGCCAATAGTGTAAAGTCGAAGATAATTAGCAGGCCTATCAATAACCAGCCACAGGATTGCTGCCTAAGTGACAGGGCAGAAAAGACAAGAGAGGAGGTCACGATATAAAGTGGAAGGGAAGTGCCCACACAGTCTCCTGTTCGAGCTGCTGCTATGGACTATCAGCATCACCAGGAGACCTCATTGCATTAGCATAAATTCAAATGACAAATGCACAGTGCTATTCAGAGACTCATTAATTTGCAGCGGGTGCAGTGCTCATGACATATTAGTGCAAAATTCAAATGTCTTTGTAGCAATGCGAATTTAGTTGTGAGACCAAAGTCGCTAAAATGAAAATGTGTGGGTTTTTTTTAGCAGTTTATTAAATTATGAACTGTGATGACTATATCCGTGCATCTTTTTAAGCAGATGAGGTCCAGCGTGCTCCAGCGGCAAAACGCATGGTTTGTGTTGATATTTTCCGCGTCAGACAATTTCCTAGCTGCAGAAAAGAAACCAGACTGTCTGCTCTGAGCGCCGCTGCGTACGGACTGAGAGCGCCGCCTTCTGGACAAATGACAAAGCCATTTGAAAAAGCCGACCGCTTACTGTTTTCTTATTTTTAATCGATTTGATACAAAGAATCTCAGTTCCCACCTCAAACCCAAAGAAAATAATTTGAAATAATTTCTTGCAAGTAAGAGAATACAACAACTTCCTGTAAAAAGCCGAAGTGTTGCCCAGTGTTGAAACTGGTCTGAGTTACTTCGTGCGGCGCTTGTTTCTTGAACATTTCACATACAAGATTCTTTTTATAACTAATGTCCTGGTTTATATTTGCTAAGAAAATAAGCAACAAAATACTGTTAGGCGTTGTATTCTGTTGTTCCACAATAGCATAAAAAAGTTTACCATTACTGACCGGTTGTTTTGTCTGTTTGTTTGTTTGTTTGTTTTTTTGTTTGTTTGTTTTTAAAGCAATCACATTCACAGAGCCTTTTCGACAAAGCAACCATGTGGGTTGTATGCATCTCAGTTAACGAGAGGATGAACAGATGAGAGGGGAAAGGTTGAGCTACACTGAGTCTGCACGTGGACGGTGGCTTTCCTTTGTTTAACAGAAGGAAACAGCTGCCCGCTTGCTTCATTACTCAGGTAGACTTATTACTAGTGTGTCTCAAATACTAGAATACCCTACGCGCTTTTTTAAAAAGCTATTCCAGTTAGGAAAATAATGGCATGAAAACAGTTAAGCATACAATATCAACACTTGTGTTTCTCAGGGTTCAGAGTTCTAATCCTGTTGCAGCAGGAGTCCCATGCCAGGTATAAGAAGTAAATGCTCATTTTGATGTTTGATAGTAATAAATACGTACATCTAGCACTGCTCAGTGGATTCTCCAGTTGCCAAATCGTAATGCACTTCTGCATAAGATGGAAATAATACGCTACTCGAAAATCACCTTTAAAATGATAAAGATTCCAGAGATAAGAAACATACTCTTGAAAACAGAAAAGAAAGAAGCATACCCTTCAGCCATTTAGGCTAGCTAACTTCCACTGGTGTGTTAGAAGTCTACCGGATACTTATAAAAAATGTGTATCACTTTTTTTTGTTTTGTTTTGGTTTGGTTTGGTTTTTTGAGACAGGGTTTCTTTATGTAGCCTTGGCTGTCCTGGACTCACTTTGTAGACCAGGCTGGCCTTGAACTCACAGTGATCCGCTTGCCTCTGCCTCCCTGAGTGCTGGGATTAAAGACATGCACCACCACACCCGGCTATATTTATCACTTTTTAAGCTTTAAATAAATTGCATAAAGCAAAGAGGGAATTGTGGCAAACTATTAGTGCTTACAGGCCCAATAAATGCCTTTCTAGGCATTTGGTTTATGATAAGTGTGGGAAAGGAAATCTTCCAAGGAAAGCTGTATACTTTACATTGAATTTTATTATATCATTAAAGCTGTGCAACATTTTCAACAATTAAAAGTACGATTCTTGTCATTTATTCTACTTACAACTGAGTTGGTCTTGAGTTATTTAGCAGGCTCATTTTATTTTACAGTAGCTGCTATGAGGAAGATCTGAAATTAATGAGGATTGAGAAGGATCACTGTGCATTAAACTCATGAATGTGGCGTGTGGCTGAACAGTATTAGATTATCACTGCAGCCAGATGTCCAGGCATTTCTTTTTCCTAATGAATTCTCTTTTGCTGAGTAATTAGAATGCTGTGCCCTGGGAATGTCAGGACTGGGAGAGCCCATTGCTGAACATCCCTCATTGTATGGATGTAGAAACCAGAAACTCAGTGACGTTGAGCAAATTTCCAGAACTTCATGACTAGAAAGTGGCAGGTGTGAGGCAAGAACCCTTTTCTTGAGACCCCCCTTCTCAAACTTGAACCCACAACTAAATCACCCAGAAGACTGAGGAAGGATTGCTGTGTCCTTTTCCAAATCTCCTGATTGTTTATGTCTGAGATAAGGCCAAGGAATTTGTATTTCTACCAAGTTTCAGGCAATGGTGTCCGGGTGATGCTGTTCTTGATGGTACCAGGACCATCAAGATGTAAGCATTTTTTGATCATTTTGTGTTTATACACAAAGCAAGCTCAAGCTCAGACTCACCATCAACTCTCCAAAAGGGCTGGGGTAACATTGACAGCATGAAATTCTGCCAAGTTTCAGAGGCCGAGAGTTAGAAATGAAAGCAGAGAGGCACTCATGTGAAGCTCTTTAGGAGTCACAGTCATCCCTGAACATCAGTGTTTTATAACACAACCCACTGAAATGCCAGGCCCTGTCCTCCACTGCTGGTCACTGTGAGCTGCCGAGACGTAGATCAGTATAGGAGTTTGAGTCCTTTTCCAGTCACTTATTGACCTGGTGAATTAAAGCACAATCACCACTGTCTTCAGAACAGGAGAGAAGCAGTGTCTGTGGCAATGAACTTGAACTCACTGGTGGCTGAAGCACTGGCTCCTAACAGGAGTATTTGCACGACAAATTTAATTGGGGCAGCTTAAACCTCTAAGGCAGAGTTCTTTTACTACTGCAGTCACATGTGTGTAAACGGGCTTCTTCCTTTCTTCCTATGATTTTATATATGTATAATATTATATATAACATATATTCATATATGTATGTATGTATCATGCATATATTTCTATCAGTTTAAAAAATACATAACTGACATTAGAAAGAATCTAATTATGCATATCAACCCTCGTGGTTTTGTACTTCATTTATTCCTACAGAGACATAATTATTTTCATAAATTCTCTTATATCACTTTCCCCCACAAATTTGATTTCACAAAATAGGCTCAATCCCAATTCATAACATGAATAAAATGGCATCCTTCTGAACAAATTTCCCCTACAAAATAAAATTTCTTTTTGGAGAGTTCTTTAATGAGTTGGTACATTAAAAAATGTGATTTGTTATGTTCAATATTTCCACAGAAGATAGCTTCCTCATTTAAAATATTGTTCAAGTAATCCTGGCTTCCAAGCAGTTTAGAGCTTTTCCTTTTACTTGATTTTGTACAGTTGCTCTAACTTTTAGATAAGCCATCCAAGTTGCAGGAAGGGCTAGCGGAGGTTTTGTTGTAGCTGGGGGGGGGGTGTGCAGGGTGCCTCGGTAGCTAGATACTGAGGTAACACCTCAGGGTTCACAGTTGCCCCTCCAGTGGCTCCTCCAGCGCCTCCCATGCATCAGCTCCTGATCCAAACATCTTTCCTAGCTTTGGCTACTTGCTCTTTCATTTCTCCTTCAATTCTGGGTAAAAATAGACCTTTCCTGCACAATAGTCCCTGAACTGCTTGACTGCTGTGAACTGTAGCAAGCATCTTGCTTTTCTCTGTGTACATGAAGCTGCAGTTATCACTAGAAAAAAGAACCATGAGTAGAAAACACAAAATCGTCTCTTTCAGAATGGAAGGCTATAAGAATGAGCCTTGTTTACAGGTGGCACAATATTTTGTCCTTTAAAAAAATGAGTAAGCATTATCAAATATTGTAGGAGGTTAGCCGACAAAATATGCATTGGTATCAATGGATAGGCTAGCCTTCTATAAATACAGAGGCAGAAAAAAGTAGTAGCTTATTAATTCAAGTTATCTTCTCTACAACAGCATTTTTATTTACCTTTTCATTTCAAAATGTATGCATATGTGCTATTTTCAGACCTAGGTAAAAATAAAGTGAGGTGTTTGTGGTTTATTAGGCAGTCTATTTCACCTATTTCTATAATTTAATCTCTGATAATTTTAAGACAGTTACCTTAGACTTAAGTAATAAAAAAGTAGTTTTGTCTTGAAGAATTGTAATTAAAAAACATGTGAACATTCTTTTGCAATTTCATATTCTGTATCCACTCATAAAATTGTACAGACAATTGTATTTTTGTGTGTGAGTCAATTGGTAAATCTGATTTTAGAAGAGTTAGTGAAATGCGTATGTTATAAATGGAGGTTTTCGGTTTCTAGCTGTAGAGCTTTCTGACTTCCAGGCTTAATGATGAGCCTCTCTGAAGAAGTCAAGCAAGCAGCGCTCTGCTGTTTCAGGCAGTTTCCACTTTCATCTGCTTTTTTCTCAGTTCCCCAAGAGGTGGGCAATTTCAGTAAATAAAATTCATAATCCTATCTCCAGGAGGGTTCTCATATAATCTGGCCACCTAAACTGATCAGGTCCTCAGCTCTGAGTCTGAAAAGTGCAATACTTCCTGTGACATTATGGGCTGGAGCATTCCCTCTCCATCCAAACCACAAGAAGCACAAAAACAGCTTAGTGTAATTGCTCAGTGTTTCCAATTTAAACAAATACACGTTATACAGTAGTGGGGTGAGTGGGGGCAGGGACACTTCCTAACTATTCTTTTCTCCTGCAGAACACTGAATGTCTAAAACATGTTCAATCCTGTTAATGCTTGTCAAATATTTCACAGTTCAGCTTTGTTCGGTTTTTTTTTTTTTTTTCCTCCTGACTATGAAAAATCAATTTGGTGGGATTCAGCTTCAGAGTTGGAAACACTGAGGAGACCTTAAATAACCCAAGTGCGCCAGTCTGCGGGCGAGCAGCGCAGCCCTGAGGCGCAGAGACACTTGACCAGGGTTTTGTAGCAAGTCCAGCTTTGAACCAGCTCTGGGCTGTCCCTTCCCACTGCTTCTACTATTTTTTTTTCTTCGTAATTAAGCAATTGTGAGGTGCTATACGATGTGATTTTACAATTAAGATAAAGCGCCATAGACAGGGTACGGGGAGCCTTAGCCGAGCCCCGTCTCGCTTGGCATTTAGTCATTACACTCAAATAGTGTCATTATCTTTCAATTACAGAGATCAATTTTAGTTCATTAGCAAAAGAAAATGCTTGCAGAGAGTCCGCACAAACGCTTCAAAGCCACAATCTTCTAAATGTCAGAACTGAGCTACATCTCATAAAAAGAAAAAAAAAAAGTTACGAAAGTACTGGAGGTTAAACCACAGCTGTGCAAGACTCAGTGGCCTATGTGACCAAGATCTGCTAAAGAGGCATAATTCAAAGTTCCATAAAGAAAATCTGTGTCGTTGCCAACTAATAATTGCCTTTTCCCGTTTCATGAGTTTCGTAGCTTTTCCAAGAGAGATTTGGGTCTTAGAATATCGTGGCATAAATAACGCGATCAGCGTCTGTACACTCAAGTTTAGACGGCCTTGTGCTGCAGAAAAGGAAGAGTAATTAAGGTTTAGTCTTACAGAGGATTGCCACCGATGGGCAAAAACAAGCAGGCGAACAATGCAGTTAAGAGGAGTGGAGCGAGAGTTCCCTGACTCTCCAGACTGAGTATCAGCTAAAGGGAACTACATGCAGAGTCTCGACCTTACCCGGTCTTGGCTGATGCTATCATCCTCTTAGTGAGACTGTTGATACGTCTTGGAGAAAGTTATTGCTCCTTAACACATTGAACTATTGTGAGGATAACATATAGAGTTTCTAAACTTATATAAATATGTCAGTGTTATATTTTTAGGGTTTATAAACTAGCAATATAGCCTACCGTTTTTCAACATACTTTATGATATTTAAATTATTTATTGTCATTAAATTGCAGCACCTCCACATACACAGAAAGCCTATTTTTAATTGTAGTTGTACTTTTTTAAAGAAAACAAAGGTGGTCCTTTTCTACAGGATATGACCATACTGATAACACAGCCAGGGTTGCTCAGGTATAAATTAGGTTTGGAAAAGGTAGGATTTTACTAATATAGTTAAATATGTAAAGTAGAGCAGATGGCTAGCTTTAAATTGTGATTGTATATATAAATCCTTTTGAATATTATAAGTTTTAACATTTAATCAATATTCTTTTCCCCTAGGACACAATTCTTGGAGTTATTAGTTGCTAAAATTCAGAAATCTTGTCTTATTAATAGTTTGCTGCTACAAACTAGTAAGACTACATCTTCCAGCATCATGTTAGACAAAGGGTGGTTCTTGTCAGAACCCCTGGATAAAACATAAAGCATAAGCAGGCAGTACAGTAAATAGGAATGATGAATGAGAATCCAGGGAAGAAGCCAGAGGAAGCCAAAGAAGCAGTTGAATATAATAAACAAAAGATCCCTAAGACACGTTGATGTAAATCCTGTTCCAGAGACAAACCCTAATGCAGAAGTAGGGCAGCACTGTTTAAAGGAAAGGAGGGGCTAACAGACAAATGGAGAATCACCACTAAGCAGGCACTGAAACAATCGTGGGTCCCACTAAAGAAGCTTCAGGGAGAGCTGTGGATGTCATTTAAAAGACTGGCCAGTGGCAAGCACCAGGAGCCTGTCCTGCTCTCACAGACAGCAGGCATCCTTTGCAAGGGCTGCTGCCACAGCCCAACAACACAGGGACCATCAAGGGAGAAGCAAGCTAACAGTAGAAAGGGCTGAAACTGAAGCACAAATTCTTGTGGGAGGGCTATGGAAGAGCTTCCTTCTTAGTCCTCAGAATCTCTCCAATTCCTGGGCAGTCTCTGAAGCTGTTCAGCTCTCCCTCTCCGTTCTTCCTACCAGTTCTAATTTAACTCAGTAGAGAAAGCACCAGTGACAGCCCTTTCAGGAGGAGCCAGGGGCCTGGCTATCCCAGCCACATAAATACAGTATTGTCTTGCTGATGCTTCTGTTTTTAAAATACTGGGAAAGAAGGTGTCTGCTGTGTGTGCAGTCACTCTAGAGCTCTTGGTCCTTTTCCGGTCTCTTTCTTCCAGACTTTGTCAGTTACATCATGGCATTTACCACTCAAGTCCTTCTGCCTCAGAAAAGTAGTATTGTTCAAACTTTTAATCTAATACTTTATTCCATAAATGAGTCCATGTTATGAGGGTTGCTGGCGGTCAAACAGTCCTGAACTACATTGCAGACATCTTCATCAGTGTCTTTTTCTTCCTAATGCTTCTCTTCACAGCCCGGCATTCTTCACTTATATTCATCTTCCATAAAGAAAACAAAACTAAAGAAAAATCTTAGAGATATTTATGCTTTCTTTATTTAGCTTAAAGATAAAGAAAAATTATAGCCTTGGTTTAAAAAACACACATACACACACACTAGAGTGACTAGGAATAAAGTTCTCCATCAATAAAATCTTTGAGAGGAAAAATAACAGGGCATCCAGAATAGCTTCAACATTCTGTTTAAGGGCAAGGGGCCAGAAAAGGTAACTTCTTTTTCAAGTTATTCTAATTTTCAATTTCTCACATGCCACGTTTATGCATTCACATTAAATGGCAAACATTAAAAATAACTCATCTCAGTTGATCATCACCCCAATCCAAAGCCGAAGCTGCTCCCAGCACGAAAGCCCTGCTGCCAGTTACTAGTTCTTCCTAACCAACCCTCACGTCTCTACGGAGATCCACGGAAGTGCATATGTATAATTAGTGGATCAGAATATCAGAATATAGTATAATTACAATTTGTTCACTTTTCTGTGAAAATAAAGTATCTTTTAATTCTAGGATGCCATAATTTAATTATCACGAGCAAAACAAAACATTGTTTGGAATTATCGCCTTTATCCTTAGCATTGAATTTTGCTTTTGAAACAGCATGTTGTCAGGATCCGCTCCTGCCAAGGAGGAAAGTCTCCTTTAATAGTCTCCTCATGTCCTGTTCAGCCTACTGACAGACAGAACACATCTGGCTTCAGGCTCATCTGAAAGAAAACCACAACACATTCACACTCAGACTCCATTACACATGGACACTTGACGAACCTCAAAGCAAGCGGGCGCACAAGCACCGTTGAAAAGGTTGAGTCCTGTACGATTCTTCCAGGGGCTACGGGAAGAGAATGTCAATATTTAACACTTGCTATTGGCTGCACTTTGTACATGATCATGTGTTGTGGTTATCTGTGTGAGTGCCCTTGGAGGTTGTTTGATGGAGATTTAGCCCATGAAAACTTCAAATAAATGGGTCAGCCACCCTAAGACCTCCACAGTCTGGATTCATTTCCAACTCCAGATATGTGGGAGCTGTTCAGTATGATGGTTTGATTTGAAATGAAAAGGTTTAAAGACATGGTTGGAAAGGATAGTGGATGGCAGTGTGCAGCAATCTTGTTTTCTTTACATAATGTAACACACTAATAGACGACATTTTTCTTCGCTTTCTGCTGTTAACTTTGAAAATAAGCAAGTTACTGTCCAAATCAGAGCCAAAAACACCACAGGATTTCTGGCTGTGAAGGGACACTTCATGCACAAATGTGGGAAAGGAAAAAGTTGATAAACAGCCAGTTGGGAAGTGTGAAGAGATTATTTTTATTTCATGGTGTTTTCAGTGTATAGTAGCTCAGATGTTCAAAAATGCATCACTGTGCCTGCAAGTTTACAATTCCTGTAGTAGATGCAATCCAATGTAGTAGAACATAAGATGCTTATAACCGGGGCACCCTCCATCTTTCTCTCTACCTTGTTCATGTTCTTTGATCCCAATCTAATTGGGTTAAAATACAGCTTCACTGAAGTCCAGCTTAGCTACGCTGGGGTTTTAATGAATGAGTCCCCTAAGAAAGTGAAACAGATGCTGAGCCTCTGCTGCTGGTCTCTCTTCCTGGTTATTTTTATTTCTTCCCCAGTCAAAAGAGACTGGTGGGGTTATGTTTCCCTTGCTGACCATTCTCCTCCCCACAACGAACACCAAAGTATTATGTTCAGACCTTGAGGTTTACAATGATAGTGTTTGAACAAAACTGAGGGGGAAAACTGAACAAATTACAGTCTACATCCATCCCAATGTTGATTCTGTTCCTTAAAAAGAAAAGTTGGTACAAATGCACTCACACGTTCTAACATATATCAGAGTCAATCTCTAAGATAATAAAATGTGAGGATCTGCAGAAGATTTCAGCTGAGTGCGGTGTACAGAATTTCACAGGAGCCTGACCTGCACCCATCATGCTCATTTATCATTGCATTTACTTATTGTATTGATTAGCACGTTAGCTTTATTACTACGTATAGTCTCTGATAGTTTCGTAACACAAAAAACTTTGAAATTCAGTGGCATAGAATTACAACTGTCGTGGTTAACAAGACAGTGTTATGTTACCTGTGAACCTAAACGGGAAGTAAATAGTCTACAAAATAAATGTCCTAACAATGGAGATATTAAAAATACTCAGGGCTGCAGAGATGGCTGAGAGGCTTAGAGCACTCACTGCTCTTCCAAAGGACCCAGGTTCACAAATGTCTGTAATTTCAGTTCCAGGGGACGTGACACCCTTACACTGACATGCAGGCAGGCAAATGAAATAAAAATAATAATTATTCAAAAATACTCAAAATTCTCTTTGTAAAGAACAATAACCTTCTTCTAATGTCCCAGAATAAGCAGTATAGAAATATAATCAACTGACCTTTATATAATCATAATTACAGATTGTATTTTTTATTATAGTACAACATTTTGTATGTTCGGCACCACTGACTCTCCACATAAACCATCTTAAGTCCAGCAAAGGAAGGCTCAAAAGTAATGTCAAAAGCTTTCAGATCTATAGAATGTGAGCATACATTCTCAAAGGCATAGAGACATTTTGTGAAGCTGGAAAACAATTTTAAATGTCTTCTAAACATGGTTAACAATTGCTCAGACAACTCCTATAGGTGTTCTATGTTTGTTCATTAGCTGACAAGCAAGAAAACCCGTCTTGTTTCTTGGACCCTCCACTGAAAAGAAACCCAAACAAATTACAGAATTCCCAGTTTAAATTTGGATATTACTCAACCCTTGAGTAATGTTGTTGAGTAAAGCTTGTCGAGTAATGTTGGCAAAACAGTCAGAATCATAAACTCCTGTCTCTTTCCAGAGATGTGTGGCTCTTCTGTTCTAGGCAAAAGGTGTTTATTTCTAATAAATAAGCTATTTCATGGAAAAATAAAAACAATTTCATAAAAACATTAATGGTGTTTCTAATGAGAAAGCGTATACCAAAATCACATCTTTATTTAATATAGCTTAACTGAAACAGAATTAACATTTTCCCCTTACTTTTCTCCCACCAACCCCTTTCACTTTCTCCCAATTCTCTCTCAAAATGATGATCACTTTCCCTTTACTATTGCTATTGTTTGAGTCAACAAATTCATTGGTGAAGTAAGGGACTGATATCAGCTTGTCTCCTTGGATCTGCTCAGTTTAAAAACAGTCAGATATCCCCTGGCCACATGCTGGAATGACAGCAGCTTGAAGAAACGGTTCCATATGCAGATAGCCATGCCCTCTCTGCCTTCATGACTTGCTTGAGAACACTGTCAATGTTACCCTCCTTGTAAACCAAGTCCATGCTTCCTAAAAACAATAATATAACATTACCATACATAGACCAAATGATCTTCTAATTTTTTCTTTTTTTTATTATTGGTTAGAGGTGGGACTCTGTATCTGCTTTCCTCGCTTTGTGCTGGGGTTTTGTCAGGTCTGAACTTGTGCAGGTTGTATGTGAGCTGTCACGGTCTTTCTGAGTGCATAAGTACATCAGCCCTCTCGTGTCTGGAACACTCTGCCTCCTGGAAGTCGCTGGCCACCTCTGTGTAGTAAAGTCTTTACTTTTCCATTTCCTCTTCCATGTACACCCTTGTGCCTTGATGGGTGGGGTGTAATAAAAATATGCCCAAGTCTTTCACCCTCTGCACGTTGTCCCATTATGGGTCTCTGTGTTAACTTCCACCTGCTGAAAAAAGTCTGATGAAGGTTGAGTGAGGTTGTTCTGTGGCTGTATCAGTATGTCACTAGGAGTAATTTATTAATTTTATGTATATGAATGTTTTGCTTGTGTGTATGTCTGTGAGACATATATGTGCCTGTTGTCTTCAGTGGTCAAAAGGAGCAACAAACGCCTTGGTACTGGAGCTCTGGATGCCTGTGAACCTCCACATGGGTATTGTGCAGATAAAATTTTCCTCTTCCACAAGAGCAACTGGGCCTTTTTTGCTTCCCTTAAACCAATAATCTTACCCCTAGGTATATAGCTCCCAAAAAAACCAAACATTCATAACCACAATACTCAAAAGTGCCAGATGATAGCAACAATGAGTACATTCCTCAACAGACTCATCAGCAACAGGGAAGGTGTAATGGCATACTCACCATGAAACACACTGGTGTGTGATGGTGTCTAATATATAAAGTGGCTGCATCCTGAGATCAGTATGCCCGGAGACAGCCACCCATGCGAAGTCGCATGGTATATGTGTTCGTTAGTACACAGAATATTCAAATACACAGAAGAGCAGTTAGCAGCTGTGTAACATGAGACACAGCTGATTGCTTTCCCCTTCTTTGAGGGGCAGGAGGCTGTCCTGTAACTGTGCTGCAGCTGATGGTTTCTCAGTGCCGTGGAGTCACCAAAAGCCATTGGAGAGAATTAAAGTGGTAAGAAGTTTGCAGCAGAACAAAAGAAAATAAAAAGAAACATCTATCCTAACCCAAAATAAAGTCTGGCCCAGAAAGCTTGGCTGTGGAGGAGCCGGGCACAGGGATGTCTTGCAATACCCAAGGGGCACCCTTGCAGACCTGCTAAGTCCCAGTGAGGGATTGTTTTGCCTTGCCCAAAGCTTTAAAGTATGTCCATCCTTGGAGGCCTTAGACATGAACACACTGCTATGTGGACTTTTATAAAATAAGGGATAGGATTCTAGAATATCCTTTCCAAATTGAGGACTTTCCACTTTTTGTTGTTTTGTCAATGTTTAAAGTGTACTTTATAGAGAAAATGCAAAACAGCTTCCTTGTAAGGTAACAAATGCATGCAGCTTCCAGCAGACTTCCTGGTGGCACTCATCAACCTCATATTGCTATCAGTGGTTTCCTTGTCACTCTCTTGCATGTCACTCTTCTTTTGACATCTGTCTGAAGGCATCTTGTCTGTGTGGCCTGCAGTCCCACTTCCTGGCCTGTGATATGCAATGTGTCTTTCTATGTGCATTCTCTAAAGGCAACCAAAGAACCTGTCTGCAGTCTCACTGTGATCTTTGCTTAGTTATTCTCATTCCAAGGTAGAGTCAATCAGTTATAAGAAACAAAATGTTAGAACTAAGTAATATGCTGGATGATGTGGAAAAAGTAAGATTTTCTACAGAACATAAATTTAACATAATTTGATCCAAAAATTATCTTCAGATTACTTTAGGTAAATTATGAAACTGCAACACTAGTTAATTTGTGAAGCAAATCAAAATGAAAACTTGATTCCCATCTATGTTCAGAAATGAATGCTGATATAGAATTTCATAGCTTGCTCCTGCATGCAAGAACTTCCTTCTGGGTAAATAGCAGTCATCCTATTTTTTACGCTATGTGCAGTCTCAGATCTTATCTTTATAGAAAGTGAATGAAAGAAAAAGCTAAGAAGGCTGAAATGGGCTGAGAGTTTTCCAAACTAGATTGCCACTGAACACTCACCAAATTAACATATTCCTCTTAAAAAGGAATGTGCTGCTTGCTTCTTCCATCTGCCTTCTTCTTCCTTTCATATCCCTAAGTATGTAGAAGTATAATGATGGCAAGTGTCCATATCTGACCACCAAGTAATCCTAAGCAAAAACTAACAGTCAGTGTTTGAGCTGGACGCCTTTGGTTACAACTGAGGTTTACACAGCCCGTGTTGAAGGAAGAAGAGTTTGCCATGAGATTACCATTGTCCACAGGCTCCCTCCCTCTGTCAACCACCCCTGAAGTAGGTGGTCCTAATCGCTGCCCTCCTGAGCTTATGATCCTTCCAGCTTTTGTTTCGTTAGGGCTCAACATGGTGTGGCTATTTCACAATTGCATATTTCTTTCCATTATCTTAACTTGAATAACTAGAAAAGGGAATCCAATGGGTCCCACTTATCAGTCATATAGTCTGGAGGTCCCATGGGTCATGGCATCAACAAGGCTCTCCTGCCCTTGTGTCAGATTCATTGATCCTTTTCCATAGCCAGGGCTAAGAAGTGTCTTCTCTATTCGCCAGGGAAGAAAAGCTGGTCTCACAAGTACAACTGAAATCCCTACTTGTCTCTACCTTGTAAACAACAGAATCTCCCCCATAGTGGTAAGAATTGATATTCCCGGCTGGGGCAGTTTTTTCTTTCGTATTTTCTTCTAATTCATTCAGTTCACCTTCATGAGAATAACTTTACTTTTTCCACTATAACAGATGTTGAACCAGGTTGTGACTCACTTTTTGTGTGTTTGTGTTTAAGGAGGGTTGTCAAGACAGAGCTTCTCTGAGAATCCCTGGTTGTCCTAACTCACTCTGTAGACCAGGATGGCCTCAAACTCAGAGATCCACCTTCCTCTGCCTACTGAGTGCCGGGACTAAAGGTGTGATTCACTCTTACTTTCAGCTTCATAAAAAAGTATTTGTGATATCTCTTCTTAATTGGCAACAGATTACATTTAGATCCATATATCTCATAGTTGAGAGAAACAAGTGTAACCTACGTGGCCTATGGGAGACAGGCATGTCTTCACACACTCTCCAATCCCTGATGACATCCTACTTCTATTCACTTGACCAGCCCAGGATTACCATGCCACAGGAACACTCAGGCAAAGCATACTCTATGTTTATATTTCTGTAACCGTCAGCAATTAAAAATCTTATGTTCTGATATTTGGAAGTGTTTGCTTTTGGCTTGTCTTTGTATTTTCTGTTTGTTTGTTTGATTGTTTGTTTTTTTTTGTTTTTTGTTTTTTTTACATTATAAGCAGGAAGGTGCATTTTAAAGTTCTTTCTGTGGAAACAAAGGCCGGCTAGCAGGGAACTAAGCATATAATAGATCTGCCATCCATGCCTCACAACCAGAGGGGTTTCCACAAAACTAAATACTCACTATCCTTCATAATATAGTACTGATGAATATTTTTTTATTAAAAACTATCATCCTGTTGCCCTCAAAGACCCTACATCCAGTTACTAGGTTTCCCGTCCTTGTTCAGCTTCTAAGTTTTCAAGTGAATAACTCATTCGGAAACTGGCAAAAAATAAAAGCACATGAGCACTCTAGAATGCTTCTCTCGGCAGAAAAAAAGAAAAAAAAAAACCTATGAAACAACGTTTCTAAAATTTCTATTTTTCTTCTCTGTCTGATTCACCAGCAAGCCTGTTGAGTTTTCCGTCTCATCTGTGTGAGGAGGACCATGGTGCCAGCAGCCAGGGTTCAGGAGCACAGTGCAAGCACAGGGCGGCTTCTGAGACAGTGCGAAAATAAGTGTGCATCAACAGAATCCTGTGCTTTGGCTCTTTTGTTCCCAGTAAACATTGATTTGGAAGATAAAGGTCTAGAATGCAAGAGGAGATGACAGATACAAGACAAAGGAATGGGAAGGGAGGCAGCCACACAGCCTAGGACTTCAGAATGCCCTTCTGTGAAATGCAAGAAAATGTCACACTTTCAAACATATTATTAAATTACTAGCACTTGAAAACAGTGATAAAAGCTCTGGATAAATCTATGTCGGAGATACCGTTCAGGCACAGGCCTTGCACACTCTCCACATCTATAATGAACTAAATTCCTGAAATACCAACTACCAACTCAAGTGATATGACTGAACTTAGATGTTTCATAAAGGGACAGTGATGGAGGTGGGCATTGATTTTTCTCTACTGGCTGACATTAAGCATTTTGGACCCAAAGCAGAACAATCTACTTCCTCCTACACACACACATACACAGAGACATATGTGGGCATACACACGGACACGCACACATGGGCATGCACTCAAACATACAGTGTGCTTTACATTTTTACAGACTGAAGACATCTAAAGTAGGTTGGATTTCACCAGCATCAAGTATAAACACCAACTCAAGATGCTCCAAATATGTGATGTCAACCACGTTGTCCTGTCATCTCTAGAAAAATGAAAAAAATGACACCTCTCTCCTGGGAAATTATAAGATTTAAACCAGCTTATGGATGCAAAGCACTCAGCAATGGCTGACAGACCCTCAGATGGAGTGAACACATGCACTCAGCAAAGGCTTTTGGGGATTATCATGTGTGACTCGTAAAAACCAGGTTTTCACTTCATCCTGCTCACTCATCTGCAGACATCTGAGTCATCGCTCGGCATTCCACATGTCCCAGATTAAAACATCGTCCAATGCCGCTTCCAAGCTCTGCCCTGCCAGAAAGTTGGCCTGGTCATTTCTGTTTGGCTTAAATCAATCCTCTAGTTCCAATCTTCTCCAACTTCAATCCGTGCTGGACCCATCACTTAGCTGGGATCAGCAAAAAATAGCCATGTCCTTTACTCCAGTCACACCACCTCAGTGAAAGGACTTGGTTGCCGTAATACATCACCTATTATAATTAGTGTAATCTAGACATTAAAAATGTAATATCCTCAGAATTTTCTTTGGATTTAATTCAATCCTAATTCTTGGCTACTGTCACCTACTAAAACTGTTGGTTGCTGAGATCTTCTCTACTTGGATAAAATCATCCCTGTCACCTACCCCAACTCTGAGCATGGACCTCTTTCTTTCAACCCCATAAATTCAACCCACTGAAGCCTATCACTTCAACTTCAAAATATACTCCAAATATTTTCCCTTTTTCTCCCCTGTGGCCCTGTTTGACCTTTGTAGAAGCAGCATCAGCATGGCCTTCCCGCTTGCCCTCATCACAGGTATACCAGATGAGGAAGCCACCGGAGAGGGCAGCAGAGGCACAGCTGTGTTCTAACAGGTCTCTGGGGAGATTCCGAACTCTTCAGCTTAAGATCCACTGCTCCCCTCAAGCCATCACCTCACCTGGAATATCATGATAGCACTTGAGTCATCTACTCAGTTCAGTCTTGCACCCCTACACCAATTTCCATATGGAAGTGGGATATTTGTTTTACTAAAACACTCCAGTGGCTTTTTAAGTCCATTAAACTAAACTAATTCCTATCTACTTACAAATCCCCACATGAACTGAATGTCCTCTACTTTCCCACGACTTTTTCCATCTTTCTTCTTCAACTCTATGGTTAGTTGGTCTTCTTGTACCATCACTGGAAAATAACATGTTGGTGTGTACCCCTGACATTTCCCCATATGTTATTCAGTGAGAACCTTCTGGGCTCCAGGAATGAGCCAGTATCTGATAATCAATAGTCAGTCTCTGCTCAGCACTTACTATAATATCCTAGACCTCCTACTGGAATGGCCAGACAGTAAGGACCCTTGTAGTCATATTAACCCTAAAACCAGAACAATTGCTAGCAGATATCTACACATTTATTGATGTAACTAGTTAAGTATAGCAGCAGCAGCAGAAATAAACACCTTTCAATGGTGTCAGGAAACGAAGTCTTTTGTGAAGAGACTGTGTCAAGTTACCGTGAAAGGAATCAGAGTATGACAAATATATATATGCTTGAAGTCAGATTCTGCAGCCTTCAAATTCCAGCACCGCCTCTCTCAAACCATCATGCCTTTCCCTCCCTCCTCCCCTCCTCACTCCTTTACTTTTTCTTTCTCCCTCTTTCCCCCATGTCTTCTCTGCAATCTCTCTCTCTCTCTCCCTGTGTGTGTACATGTGTGTTACTCATAAATCAAAATTTCATAAATCCAAAACTCAAATCAGATTTCTATCTCTTGTTATTAACTGGCTGTTAGTCTTTGCATGTGAAATTTCCCCTACAGGCCATATGTTAGAACACTTAATCACCAGCAGGTGGAGCTATTTCAGGAAGATGATTTGGAGGAAGCTCGGTCCAGTGATGTGAAATTTACAGCCTGTCCCTTATTCCAGCAAGAGGTCTCTGTCCCAAAGTCCATGAAAATGTAAGCAAGCCATATCACAAGCTCCCACCAGGCCTCCCCCACCTTGGAGAATGGTATTCCTGAACCATGAGACCAAATGGACCTCTCTTCCCTTGGTCACAGTAGTGAGAAAATGATACAGTAGTTTTCTATCTTCCTTGCTGAATTAAGTGATGTAAAAAGGAAATTCACACATAGTAAACACACATTGGAAATTATATCGTGTTACTTTATAGACTATTTGGTATTCTGTAAAAAGCAAGTTCTATATCACCTATGACAATACAATTATGAATTAAACCAAAATAAAGAAAAACTCACTATGATCATATTACCTCAAGACAACAAAGGAGATTGAACTTTGTAATTTCTTGCTTCCTTTGAGAACCTAACTCAGAAATTTCTTGTCTTGTTTTCTATTTCCCTTTTTAATTTTCCTCAAGCAAAGAATTGACCACATTTCTGGCACCGTTTGTTTTTGAAACTTGGATTGTATTGCCATCTTCCACTATAATCCGTACACTAGCAGTTTCGTCTTGAATTGGGAGATTAAATGTATGAACCAGCTCTTATTTGCACAAAAATTTGTGGGTTTTGATTATTTTTCCAGACCTTTTTTCTCAAAAATAGCTGATCTATGACTTGATTGGAATAATGGTTATCTCAAAGGCACACATATTTGTGGTCGGTAATGAATTTATAAAACCAAAATTCTTTGCTATCATTTAGGTGGGAATTGCTTGTAGCAGGAACAGGAGTAAATCTTACAGACAAACAGAAGTTGGGACACGCGGTAATGTGACACTCATTCACGTCCTAGAGACACACTGAGTGGCTTGTATTATTAAACCATGTAATAATTAACCTTAGTATTTAAACTTGACTGGATCTGGGATCAGCTAAGGTGTGTGCCTCTGGGTGGGCCTGTGACAGTTATTTCCTGAAAGGATTAAGCGAGTAGGGAAAATATTTTCCAAGAACAGACACTGATGCTTTTTTCCTGCCACCCTTACTCCCTGCTCCTGACTGTTGCTGTGTTTGCTGCTGTCACTCTTCAGTGACACTGGAGGCTAGCTTGTTCCACCCTCAGTGGTCTCCCCAGCAGCGCTCCAGGAAACCTCCTGGCCTTTAGCACCACAATGTGACTGCTGAGTGGCCCAGCCTTGTAGACTGAGGAACCACTAGGTTCTCAACCTCACCAGCATGTGGAAAGGCATCTTTAGGATATACAGGTCCTATTGTGTAAAGAATCGCATAAATCTCCTTTGTAACATATATTCAATCAGTTCTCTTTCCTTCAAGAGAGCTGACAGGTATAAGCCTGAAAGCTTACAATCTATGCAAACAATGAAATTGATTGTTCATTATACAACATACCACATGATAGATACTGAAACCGTAACAGTGACCTAAAATAAATATACAAATGGAGACCTGGGTATGACTCAATCTTTACCAAATTTGCAATAGGAAATAGTAATAAATTAAGTAAGTACACATATACAGATAATTTTATAACCAAAATTCTCATTAGGAAGAAAAAAAAATCAAAGTAGCATAAAATTGTAAAATACTTAGATGTCATCAGAATTTAGGAATTGAGGAAGGTCTGAGAGAAAAGCCTTAGAAGTTGGGCACATTAATTCATACCTGCAATCAGGCCTTGGGCACAGAAGCAGAAGAATCAGGAGTTCTAGGCCAGCCTGGGCTACCTGAGATACTGTTTCAAGCTTTCATATACATTCTTAAAAGCAGCATTTAATTTCCTATCTAAAAGCAAACTTGTTGTAGACAATCATGTGTTGAATTGCAAGTCAAAGTAACAGGGAGTAGCAAGGTACAGGCAGGGGCCCTGAAGAAGGAGTGACAAAGTCTGCTGGTGTCCTTTGCTTTACAGCTTTTCAGTTTTATGAGGTCCCTTTTATTGATTGTTGTTCTTAGAGCCTGTGCTCTTGGTGTTCTGGTCAGGAAGTTGTCTCCTGTGCCAATGAGTTCTAGGCTGTTCCCCATTTTTTTCTTCTAACCGATTTAGAGTATCTGGTTTTATGTTGAGGTCTTTGATCCACTTGGACTGTAGTTTTGTACAGGGTGAGAAGTATGGATCTATTTTCATTTTTCTGCATGTAAACAACCAGTTAGACCAGAACCATTTGTTGAAGATGCTGTCTTTTTCCATTAAATGGTTTTGGCTTCTTTGTCAAAAATCAAGTATCCATAGGTGTGTGGGCTTATTTCTAGGTCTCCTATTCAGTTCCATTGATCCACCATTCTGTTTCTTTGCCAATACTATGCAGTTTTTATTACTATTGCTCTACAGTACAGCTTGAGATCAGGGATGGAGGTACCTCCAGACAATCTGTTATTGTGCAGAGTCGTTTTGGAAACTCTGGGTTGTTGCTTGTTTGTTTGTTTGTTTGTTTTTCCATATAAAGTTGAGAATTTTTCTTTCAAGGTCTATAAAGAACTGTGTTGGTATTTTGATGGGAATTACATTGAATCTGTAGATTGCTTTTGGCAGAATGGCCAATCTGGTGCTTTCTCAGACAATTAGGAATAGTGCTTCCTTAAGATCCAGCTGTACCACTCCTAGGCATATATCTAAAATATGCTCAAGTACACAGCAAGGACATTTGTTCAACCATGTTTGTAGCAGCTTTATTTGTAATAGCCAGAACCTGGAAACAACCCAGATGTCCCTCAACTGAGGAATGGATACAGAAATTGTGATATTTTTACACAATGGAATACTACTCAGCAATCAAAAAGATTCAACTTAGCAGTGTATCAAAGCATATGCTGAGACTTATGGCCAAACTTTGGACAGAGTGCAGGGAATCATATGAAAGAAGAGGGAGTTAGTAAGACCTGGAGAGGACAGAAGCTCCACAAAGACCAAATATATCTGGGCACAGGGGTCTTTTCTGAGACTGATTCTCCACCAAGGACCATGAATGGATATAACCTAGAATCCCTTCTTGGATGTAGCCCATGGCAGCTCAGTATCCAAGTGGGTACCCTAGTAAGGGGAACAGGGACTATCTCTGGCATGAACTCTGTGGCTAGCACTTTGACTCCCCCACCCCCCATGGGAGGAACAGCCTAGCTAGGCCACAGAGGAGGACATGGCAGCCGGTCCTTGTGAGACCTGATAAGCTAGGGTCAGATGGAAAGGGAGGAGGCTCTCCCCTATCAGTAGACTTAGAGAGGGGCAGGGAGGAGATGAGGGAGGGTGAGATTGGGAGGGAGTGAGGGAAGGGGCTACAGCTGGGATACAAAGTAAATAAATTGTAATTAATATAAAAAATAAAAATGTAATTAAAAAAAAAGAGTTCTTCCTCATCAGGATTAAAGGAAGTAGATAAACCAACACTAGTAAAACAAGTGGCGTGCTGTCCAGCACAGAATCAAGTCATTTGTAAGTGTTGTTCTCATAGCGTCTGTCACTGTGTCTTCTCCCCTTCCTTTAGCTATTTTCCTCTTTCCTAGCACTGTATTGAATGGGGTCAGATAACTGCTGTTTTTCACATGGATCACTGCTTCCTTCACATCTGTCCTGCACACTGAATAATTTTTGCTTACATGAAAGCATTCAATGACTTCTTCTCTAGATGGTTATATGATGTGATTTTAGATATGTTTTATCATATTATAATATTAAAGGCCAGATGTTAGTCTAGTAATCAAAATAGAGCAGAAATGAACCATTAAGATAGCAGGAGAATGGCTGGAGAGAGGGCTTATCTGTTAAGAGTGCTTGTTACTCTTGAGAACCTGGTTTGATTCCCAACACTCACACATACGGCAGTTCACAACCACTTACATTATGCACAGGTCTACAGACAAATGCACAGATGCACATAGTGGGTAAACCTTAAGAAGAGTGGTAAAGATGGATTATACAAAGGCAAGGAAGAGCTTAAGATTTAACATAAAATCCAGCATCATCCAGAGTAATTAGCTAATTATCCTAAGACACACCTAACTGCTAAGTCTCCCGATACCCCAAAAGCTGCACTGGCAGGAGAAAATGAGGCCTCACCTGCCACACTGAAGGGGCTAGCTGGAACCTTGGGCTACT
The DNA here is from genome assembly GCF_030254825.1 of Meriones unguiculatus. Taxonomy (NCBI): domain Eukaryota; kingdom Metazoa; phylum Chordata; class Mammalia; order Rodentia; family Muridae; genus Meriones; species Meriones unguiculatus. The sequence goes on along the minus strand of NC_083353.1, from coordinate 34,088,128 downwards.
TCAAAGTAAAGCAACCTTCTCTCTAAAGCAAAGTCGCACAAAAGCCAGGACTCTGCTTCCTTCAGGTCTGGAACTGCAAACCAAGTAGCTCTCTTCTCCCCAAATGAAGATCGAAACTTCCTCCTCAATGGGGTGAGAAGTGAGGAGGAAAGACAGGTGGACAATAAAACAGCTGCTTAATAGCTCTCAAAGCCCTGTTGGGTTCTCAACTTACTCCTGGATATTCTGTAGGAAAATGTGTGTGTAGTAAAGAGACTGTAAATAGTGGAGTCTTCAAACTCAAGAGAAGAGCATCTAATGCTGGAATCACCATCAGATTACAGTCCTAATTACTCTCTGCTTCAAAAGAAACCCCACTCAGAGCTTGTGTAGGGCCCTTCATAGTACAGACCTTTCCTAACTAACTCTTGCACCCGCTTCTCTCATTAAAACTTTCACACAAATTTAACCACAGCCAGTGAAATTTCATGAATACCCAGCATTGCACTTTGGTACATGCAACAGCCTTTTCCATAGAGTTGTTTCTCTCCTCATTGCAAACTCAATTTAGAAATTACCTTCCTAAAGTGTCCTGTCTTAATGCCCAGGTTTTGTGTCCCTACAATCTAGTCTCTTAGCACCTGATGATAGTGTTTGTCATATTGGGCTATTATTGTCTGCCCAGTTCTTGCCTTCTGAGATCAATTATGGCTTTCTAGAATGAAAAGACAAGGAGGGAGGTCTTCACTAATTTCTTTCTGATTCATTCACCACACTAGGTTTTGATTTATTGTACTGAGAAAAAAATAAAGTCCCTGACCTCAAGAAGTTTATTTAGTTTATTTGCCTGTATAGACCAGGTTGGCCTTGAACTCACAGCAATCCACCTGGCTCTGCCTTCTCAATAGCTGGGATTAAAGGTGTGCACCACTACACCTAGCTTGCCTTGCATTTTTAACAGTGGCAGAGGATCTGTCAATACACAGGGAAGAATTTAAGTTAATAGCTATTATTTTCCTTCATTAATTGATAAATGACTGTAAAAAAATGTACCCAGGACATGAAATTAAACCTATTTTAATCATAACATCTATTCGTTTACTTGTTTATTTATTGTCTGATCAGTGAAAAGAATACTCAGAATAGAAGACTCAAAAACATTAAAAGAAATGAAAGAAGTATTCAGTCAAGAGGACTTATATACAGAATCTTATCACTTAGAAAACTGAGGTGAAAAGACTGTGGTGAGCTCAGGGACAGCATGTGCTACACAGAGGATGAAGACAAGGGCTGTAGAGTCAGACTGTCTCTAAAGAAAGAAAAATGTGAGTAGCAGACCATTTGTAAACATACAACCTTTATTAATGTTTTAGTATGTATCCTTATAGTAAGTTACTGTGTATGAGCTCATGCAAAGATACGCATAGCCACCACAAACTCTGATTCAGGACAGCTTCGCCCTCCCAGTGTCCACAGCAGACCATTGGACTAGTAAGTTCCCCAGACTCTACTCCCACAAACAGCCTGTCCACTAATCTACATTCTGTCTCTGTGGATTTGCAGGTTCTGGGCATTTTCCACAAATGGAATCAGATAATCTGTAATTTGTGAATTGCTTTGTTCATTTAGCATTGTTTCCATGTATCAGCTCATCCATTTTCAGTGTGTGTGTGTCTATCTGGTTTTATTGAGCTGTTTATTATGTGATCAGTATTCAAGTTGTTATCAGTATTTAGCTCTTTGAAATAATGTTGCTACTGCCAGGTATAGTAGGTAGGGCATGCCTTTAATCCACAAACTTTAGAGGTAGAAGCAGGCGGAACTCTATGAGTTCAAAGTCAGCCTTCTCTACATAGTGAATTCCAGGACAACCAGAGCTACATAGAGAGAACCTGCCCGAAAAGAAAAAAAGAAAGGAGAACCAGAGAAATGATGCTGCTAGAAAATTTGTGTACCAGTTTCTGTGTGAGTGTGCATCTTTATCTCGAGTAAATTCAAAGAAGAGAATTGTTAGGTCTTTTGTTAGCTCTATGCTTAAGAATTTGAGCACATACCAGATAGTTATGCAATTGTTGTGTTATTCATATTTGTATCAGCAATGTATGAAAGTTCTGGTTTCTTCGCTGCTTTTTAAATTAAGTTCTCATTACACATAGTTTTTGTCTTGCTTTGTAAACTATGCAAATGCCTTTCTCTTTAGAAGTCTCGTTTCAGTATCTGTCTTGGTCTGTTCAAGCTGCCATAACAAAATACTACCTAGTACATGGTTTAAACAACAGAACTCTGCTTTCTCAGGGGTCTGTAAGCTAGAGAGTCTAAAATCCAGGTTTCAGAGGGCTTTCTGGTATGGTCTTTCTTTCTGGCTTGCAGATGTGTGCTTTGTCTTAAATGCCTTTTTGTGACCATGTGCGTAGAAATGGTCTCTCCTGCTCTCATTACATCTCCCATCGCATCTAATTAGCATCCCAGCTTCAAAGCTTCAAATACTGTTTATTACAAACTTACTGATTTTGTGTCCCAACACAGTCACATTTAGTTTGAGGTTTAATCAATGAATCTAGGGAATGAGAGATTCAATTCAGTTTGTAATGGTACATAAATGGTGATCTATTGTAAAACCCTGTATGAAAATAATTCTCCAAGAGCAAGACTCTAAAGTTAAGAAACTTTTTTTCCTTAAAATACATTATTTGCAAATTTCCTTTAAAATTCATTTTGTTGTGTTAGCTACATACCCTTCACGTCCAAGTGTGGATAAAAGTGTCTTTCTGAAATTTCTCACCTGCATCTACTTGCAATCTGGAAGAACAGACTTCACACTCTTTCAAAAGATATTTAAATTTTCTGTGTAGCTCAAATGTTGTTGTCTCTAACTCCATTTCTCTGCTAGAGAAAATGATGCCTTTTACACCATGAAGAGCTGTGTAATCTTGAAAGTTTTCATTTGAACTGATGAAGGAAAAGAGGCCATCCTAGAGTTAGCTTTATTGGAAGCTTCTACTAAGAAAGAAAGAAAAAAAAAGCCTTTAGATTTCCAAAGAAAACTAATTGGAACCCTGAAGCAGATGGGAAAAGCAGAAATTTTGGAACACCTCGGTGACCTCATTACAAGCATAATGAAGAAGGCAACGATGGAGTTAATTAGAAGAGAGGCAAGAAAAAAGATTAAATGAGAGTACAAAAACAACAAATGTAACTCAGAGAAAGAGAAGCATTCAGCAAGAAATAGAATATGCTGATCTCTGCAGAGCTATTCAGAAAGGAGGGAGATGGGAGCTAGAGTCAAACAAAAGGAATATAAACCAGGTGGCCACTGGGATGATAAGTCTGTAGAAAGCAGAAAGAGCAGGCACCTGGGAAGGAATTGCCAGATAGCCGCATCAAACAGAAAATGTGGAACTGGTAGGCAGAGGGCTTTAGCGGCTTACGCATGAGGAGCTGTTCTTTGTTGGGTGACAAAAATGAAGTACCTCTGTGTGTGACAGATAAAGCTAGAGGATGTAATAGACACAAGAACAGTCCAAATTTGTCCCTTGTCACTTAAGACTGTTTTAAATGGTTCACATTTTAGGTTTGTCTTTCTGTTTCTTTGAGACTGGATCTCACTCTGTAGCCCAGGCTAGGCTGGTACTCGCTATGTAGCCCAGGATGGCATCAAGCTCATGGCAGTCCTTCTGTGTAAACTTCCCAAGTACTGAGCTTACTAGCATGTGACACTCTGCCTGGATAACTCTTCACTTTCTCCCACTTAGACACCAAAAGCTGTTTCCTGAGATCATTATTTTCATAAGCGGTGTTCTTTCTTCCATCATGGGCTACAGACTGTAAATTTTAAAAGTAGGTCATAACAATACACTCAACCGCAGTTTGCCCACTTAGCTTCAACTCAAGCTAATTTTTATAGCAGGAAGATATTTTCATAGCCCAAAAATTTCTGGTAGAAAGTTTATAACAAAGAGGATCATGCTTTTCTTTCAAAGATAATGATGTCCATTGAATAGAATGATGGTTTTTAAATAAGAGCAACAATTAGAAAAGGGATCAACAAATTATTCAGTGGACAGAAAACAGCTTTTAGCAGGCACATCCCCAAATATTATTTCTGAAAAGCATAGCTTGATGAGTTTAGTTGAGTATACAGACTAGAAACTTCTCACATACTTCTTTGTTTATGTTTGAAATAGTGCAAGTCTGCATGCAGTAGTTAAATTAAACATGAAACCAAACCAGAATATATGATTTTATAGGGTTCATCTTAACACCCCAATAGTTACTACTCTGAAGTTTCCTATTTTCGCTCACAGTCCCTAGGTTGTACTGACCAGTCATCTTTGCTGTAGTCAAACAGTGTTCTGTGTCAAGAGATTATCTCATGAATAATGCAGACTGTACGTTTTCCACACATGCCATATCTTTAAAACTCTCACAGAACCATAATACATTATAAGGGTAAATTAAATGGTAATGCTGTTCAGTGCCTTTATGACATAAAAGGGAAAATGAAACTGAAAGGTAAGTGGAGAGAAGGATCAGATTGTTTTGAATGTCATTGCTGGGGGTGGATTCTAAGCAAAAAGAAGGCAATACCACATCAGCACTTATTTAAGAATTTATGCTCTTGGGGTTATGGATATGGCTCAGATTTCTATGCAAGCATAAGGACCTGCGCTCAGTTCCCAGAACCCTAATGAAAAGGCCTGGCAAAGGGTGCATACCTGTAATCCCAACACTGAGGAAGCAGAGACGGTGGACCTCACACAGATAGGATACTTCGGCCAGTGTAACTGAAATGGCTATCTCCATTTTCATTGAGACACTGTATTCCAAACATGAAGGTAGGGAGCTGTTGAGGACGACTTCAGACAACGGCCTCACCTGTGGCTGGCATCTACACATACATGAATACATGTGATACACATACACACACGTGTACAAATTAAAAATAAGAGGTAAAAAAAGGAATTTATACTCCAACACCCATATCATCATTTACCTCCCTTGTGATAATTATTTCCTGGCAATTAGTCTCTGCTACTAAATCAGAATCTCATTTCTTCAGCCATTCTCTTTCTAGTTCACTAATTTCTTTAATCACTCCAACTCAGCCCCTCCAATTATCTGGCAGACCAATCCTCAAATTTAAACCTGCTGATTGTGTATTATTCTCCTCATTTCTTCTGCCCTGAGATTGTTAAAGATTTCTGACAGGATGCCAGACAGTTGTGTTGCTTCACTTCTGCAGGTCTTTATCTGACGCCTTTCCCCCACTTGCCTTTAACTTCCAGGATTGTGGAAGCCCCAACAGCTGTCCTCTCTTCGGCTCTGGGGTCGCTCCTGCCCCATCCCTTTAGAACTACTCCTCTCTTTCTCCATCATGATTTCTCTTAATAACCTCACATAACTGTGCAGATCCTTGTTCCTAGACTTGAGCTGAACTTTGATCTGTACTTTGCATCTTTGATGAGACTTACCTAGTCTCAGTCACCTTTGGTGCCACACTCAAGACTCAGTTCTAGTCACCCAAAGGTATATTCTCCCTTTCACCAACCTGTAAGTTACTCCCTGAAAAGGAGTATATTCTTTGTGGATGTCTTCAAATTTCAAACATGATTCAGTCTAGCTACAGCTTCAAAGCTCATTTGCAAACTTCTACCAAATCCCGTTAGAATTTTATTAAGATTAATCTATATTCTCTCCCAAATAAACCATTCTCCAGAAATCTTCCAAACACTTTCACACCTGTCATTTATAGAAGACCAATCAGTCTAAAGTCATTTCACAATGCCAAGGCAAATTTACCTTTTGAATAACTTACAGGAATGTACCACTTTCTCTATAGTTGCATTAGGAAAAGCATTGTGCTGCACCCATGCATAGTCCTGACACTTGAAACCATTCACAAGATCCTTGGAATTAGGCAGGAACAAGATTGGTTCCACATCTCGGTCATATCTCTGGTCAACTGCTACCTAAGCTATTTTGTTTGAAAATCAAGTGGGAAAACTTAATAACAGAAACCACACAAAATACCAAAGACTTAAAGGAAGGGGGAAGCAGGATACCACGTTGAGTTCACAAGAATTCTGTAAAACTTTTTAAATACCTAAATACTGATCAAGGTGTAAAAGCCACCATCAGTCACTCAGGAAAGATCAGTCACTCAGAGGAGCAATGGTGAGCAGAGCACAAATACCAAGGAGGGTGACAAAACAAACAGACGGGTGGGAGTGAATGCATTCCTCTCCTTATATGGAGCTCGTATGCAGGCAAGAGCAAAGCCTGCAATGACAAGGCTAGGATGAAGGACACTGTCTAAGTCAGGAAGATGGCACCAAGGCCACTGCTTTCACAAAAGAAGAAAGGAAATACAACTGCTTTGTTAATGAAGAGTGACTCTCTTTTAAAAACAAATCTAGAATTCCATTCTCACCGATGTGCTCTTTCACGGTTCTTGCTCTGCATTAATTCAGTGCTGTGCATGTAGTAAGAGTGCTCTATGTTGTCTCGGAAAGGCCCCTCCCAGCACGCACGCTTGGGAGCACGTGGGGCAGGTGTGGGCAACGCTGCAATAATAAAGCCACTATCGTGGCTGCCGTTTTAGCATAATAGTTTTTGACAAAATTCATCTTTAATTGTATGAAAGGAGCAGTTTATGATATACAGTGTTTCATTATTACATAGCATAATAATAAAGACTGTAGATGCATTGTAACCTAATGTGTAATCAATAATATAAAACAACATTTGTGCTGAACTGTTCAGGAAATGATTTGCATTCTCCTCACTCCTAACTATGCTCTACTTTGCTTGCTCTCCTCCCCGTGTCTCACTAAATTGTGCCTAACCTACTCTCTTTAAAAACACTTTCCTCTCTACCTTTGAGATGCTGTATCTTTCACATCTTCAAATCTCAACAACTATAAAGTAGCTACATAAGCAAAGACTAGAGATCTGGATCTTCATATTCAGCTTATCCAGAGCCACCCACTAAAGAAAGGCAGGCCGCAAAGTCAGCAGCATAATAATTCAATATGCAAATGATGCTAAAATGTATCACCAAGAAAGGCCAAAGCACAGCCTACTGGCTTTGTCTTTAGGTTAAAACCTTGTGAAAGCAGTGCAATTGCAGCAACAGAGATGTTGGAAGAGAAAGGAAGAAAGAAAGAAAGAAAGAAAGAAAGAAAGAAAGAAAGAAAGAAAGAAAGAAAGAAAGAAAGGAAGGAAGGAAGGAAGGAAGGAAGGAAGGAAGGAAGGAAAGAAGGAAGAGAAAAGAAATGGGCAAAAAGAAAAGAGAGAACTAAATAGTATTAGTTACCTCTCAAATGACTTCTTCATTCCCACAATCTTCATTTTCAGCTGAGGTATGAAAATCTGTTATCAGCTAATAGATGACATATTTACCCAGATGCCATGTAAGCTTAGTCATGGACAAATATTCTATGTGCTGCTTTTCAAGGGTTTACTCAGACAGCAGGTGTTTAACACACACACACACAAAAATCATCTGACAACTGTTAAAATATGCTTTAGTATACAATATAGCACAATTTTGACTTAATTAATGACCCTACACTCTTCAGAATATAATCTGTCCTGTAAAATGTTATATATGTATGTACACAAATACATATAAACAAATCTTTCTTCATAAATATTATAGCTTAGTATTTTGAATTTCCTAATAGTTGCCATAGATTGTATATCAATACAACAGTTCTTTTGTTTTAATAAAGCTTTTGTTTCTGTCTTTGGCACATATGGTGGTTTAAATAAGAATGACACCCATTAGCTGATATTTTGAATGCTTGGTTAGTGAAACTACTTGGGAGGGATTCAGAGGTGTAGCCTATTGGGGGAAGTGTAGTCTTTGTTGGATGAGCTATGTCACTGGTGGTAGGATTTGACATTTCATAGCCTTCGCCAGGCCCAGTCTCTCTGCCAGCAACAGCTACAACAAGAATTTCAGGAACTGCCCCCAGCACCATGACTACCTGTAGCCACGCCCTCTGCCATGCCGGTCATAGACTGACACTCTGAAAATGTAAGCAAGCCCACAATTAAGTGCTTACTGTTACACATTTCCCTTGTCATGGTTTTTCATTACATCAGTAAGCGAGTAATTAAGACACCTTACTGCCACATGATGAGTACAATTAAAACTGAGAAAGCATTATTAAGGAAACATGGTAACTTAGAGAATAGTTAGCATGGGACTATGACATTAGTATGTCTGAAAGTGCTAATGTGTTCCAGAAATCTCAAAGCAGAGACATGTAAAGTAGTGTAAAAGCAGAAGGAAGTGCAAAACCAACTTCAATACAATATCGATTGTAGAGTTGTTGAGTTCAGAGTGAGAGTCCTCTTTGGTCTACAGATCCAATCTTCATGTTCCCTGAACAAATACACAGAGTTTAAGCAGAGTTCACTGGAGCTCTAATGAGACAACTTTTTACCCTGAATAGCTACAAGTTACTTTACATGTAGGTCCACCAACAATGGCAAGAGTGAACTCATGGGTGCCTGTTGACCGCCTCACAGCCTTCTTACCATGAGTGACTGGACCTGCTCCACCAGGAAATAAATAGATGCATGTAACAAAAGCAAGTTAAAATTAATATTACCTGTCAACATCTTTCACCAATACAGCAGCAGAAGCTAATTTAAAAAAAAAAAGTGTGTGTTTTGCTTTTGCTCCGGCCAGTCTCTCCCTGCCTCCAGAACAGTGCCTCCCACATGCTGTCCCTGTGAGGAGCTGCTGCCTGCAGGTGTCTGCCAGAGCCTGCATCTGATTAATTCTGGATTTAAAATAAGCTGGAAGCCAGTGCTTCTTCCCAAAGCATTATCTGTAACAATCAGTAAGGAGTTAAATTTAGGCAAAATGTGTATCTCTACGGATATTTTGTCTTAAATAGTTTCCTCATGTTTTATTCTTGATAAAACTGCTTTGTCAGATAAAAGCAGTCAAATTTTTAAATAAAAATTGCCGATGACTATAAATATATAAGCAACAATAGAAATAAGTCCTTGCTCCAAATTAATACTCTTTGTGTTCCATTCCATCAGTTTAGTCACAGCTTAAAGATACAGTGTCCAAGTAGCCATGAAAACAATAAACATTCAATCTAAAAGTGAAGCATTTTATTGGCTATTTAGGGCTTTTTATTTCTTCTGGCTAATAAAGTGAAATTCAAATATTGCATTTGAAGCTAAATCATAAATCCATCAGAGAACTTATTTCTCCAAACTCTAACTTGCAAAATATATGGAAAATTGCCTAAAGGTAGAGAAAGTTGTTGCTTTTATCACACTGAGCATCTGAATCCCCAAGATGATTGATTTAACGAGGTTTGCACATTAGAAGCCCTTTCCTCTGTTACAATAAGAGGAAATCACAGGAAAGATTAATGCACTCTGCGTGGTGCCGCTGTATTAAAATGTCTTTGAAATGTCTTCACTCCAGGAGCACTTCTTACCCATGCCAGCACTTAGCAAAGCTGGTCTCCGGGTAAGGAATTTATCAGCTATGGCCGGTGAAGCTGTTGTGATGGACAGGAATACCTGCGACTCATGGACTTTCCAAAAGACACATAAGCCGATCAGTTTCCAAACAAAACTTGGTTTGATGACTTGTCACAAAGAGAGCTTGCATTTGAGAGCTTGGTAAGTGAGAATACCCACAGGCCTGCCACAGCATCTGGGGTCTTGCCATAAACCACAGCGTTAACAACTGGGAAGTGAAGTCCTCCCGCTGCCTATCACAAGGACCCCCTCTCCCGGCAGGGTCCTCAGGGGCACTGTCGCTGCGGTGTCAGAACGTTTTCTGGCCTTAATCTCCTTCTTCTACATAAACACAGAAAAAACCATCATCTCAACACCTTCTTTTAATAGCTGGGATAGTAACATATGCTGATTATATACCTCATTATCTATACCTCATTATGCCTGGACCTGTTCTTTCCCATACCAGCCTGATTACATAAAAGAGGCAACTCAGAGAATATTTTACTAGCATACATTAGTTGTAACAAAATAATGGGCTTCACATTGACATCTTCATGCATGCTTTTCACATACCCCTGTCACATTCATCCCATCATTATCTTCTTTTGGTCTCTCCTTCACCTGGCCTCTTACTCTAAATAACCACTTTTCTATTTCCCTACTCTAAATAACCACTTTTCTATTTCCCTTCTCTACATTTTCCTCATGACATCGAACAGGTAATATTTGACTTTCTGAGCCTTGCTTACTTGCCTAAGGTGCTGATCTTCAATCATTTCCCTATAAATAACATGATTTTGTTCTTTAAACCTAAATATTCTCTGTCTCTTTCTGAATCTGTCTGTTTCTCTCTCTTTGTTTCTCTCTCTCTGTCTCCCCACCTGTGTGTGTGTGTGTGTGTGTGTGTGTGTGTGTGTGTGTGTGTTGAGCTTTTTAGTTTGTGTCAGCTAAACACCAATCAGAGTCATCTGGGAAAAGGCAACGTCAGCTAAGAAAGTACCCCTATCAGATTGGCCTGTGTAGTCAAATCTCTGGGCATGTTCTCAAGTATTGATTAATGTGGGACATCATAGCCCATTGTTGCTGTTGTTCCTGCTGTTACCTTCACACAAGCTTGATCATCTGAAAAGGAACCTCAATTGAGAAAATGTCCCCATCAGATTTTCCTTAGCAGACCTGCAGAACATACTCTTGATTGACGGTTGGTGTGGAAGGACCCACCCTTCCACATCTCTGGGCAGGGGGTCCTGGGTTGCATAACTGAGCAAAGTGAGCAAGACAGAAAGAGCAAGCCAGTAAGCAACATTCTTCTTGGCCTCTGCTTAACTTCCTACCTCCAATTTCTGCCTTGACTCCCTGCCTTGACTTCCTCAATGACAGAGTATATGACCTGAGAGCTGCAATATGAAATAAACCCTTTCTTCCCCAAGCTTCTTTTGATCATGACGCGTTTATCACAATAACAGAAAGCAAGATATATTTATGCACCTCTACACATGTCACATTTTTCACTCATCCCTTCGTTGATGGGCACTGAGGCTGATTTCCATTATCCTGGTGTCTAAAGCCTTAAAACATTTTGTCGTGCATATATTTCCTACTGTGTGTCTTTTGAAAGTTATCTAATTTATTTGGCATTTATTAATTAGATTATGTAGTTTCCTGATTTTTAATTTTTTGAATGCCTTATATGCTCCTATTATTGATCACTTGATCAATGGCTGAAAAGCCGGTAAAAGTTTTCTCCATCTGTAAGCTTTCTGCTTTCTTGTGGTTACTGCTTCCACAAGAATCAGTGAATTCTAATTCTTGCTATTATTCCTGAGACAATATCTTGAAATGTTTTTCCTGCATTGTATCCATCATGTTGAAGTTTGGAGGTCTCATGTAAAGGTCTGAGACACATTTTAATTGTTTTAGCACAAGGTAAGAACTAAAGATTTAATTTTTTCCAGAAACATTTTTAAAGAGACTTTCTTTTCACTAACATATGCTTTTTAGCACCTTTGTCAAAATCAGGTGGTTGCAACTCTTGAGGAGTATCTGGGGGTCTTTTACTCCATTCACCAATCTGCATGTTTCACTTTTGTATCAATACTGTGTTACGTTATTAATTATTGCTCCAAAGTATAATTTGAAATCAATCATTTTAATTTGGCCCTGTGCTTGCTGCTTCGGTCTCTGTGAATTCATAAATTAACCTTCACCCCACATTCTAGTGTCGTTGGTAAGGGAAGGTGCTCCGCATACTACCGAAGAAGAAACATAAATACCAGCACAGCTGCAAAACCCTTAGTGTACAATATGTCCTGCCTGAAAAATGTAGGTTGGACAGTGATGACATAAAACTTGTGGGAGTAAATACTGATTTGACTTATAAGGGCTATTCTACAATATGGGACCCATAACAAATACTGCTTGAGTGACCAAGAACCAGGGAGTAGATGGCTCAGAGACCTAGAGTAAAGCCAAATACTACTAGTCAAAAAAAGTAACAATAAAATGATTCCTGATAATATTCTGCTAGACTCAAATCATTGTCATATTCAGCTACCATCAGAAAGGCTGCCTGCTGCAGCATATTAGAACAAATTCAGAGACGGCCAGACACTATGCAGCTAGCGGGACCTTGAAACATACAACTTGAAGTAGGATGTCTCCATCAGGTCCCTTCCCTCAGAGTTCAGGGAACCACAAGGAAGAGGAAGCAGAAAAAGTGTAAGAGACAGAGGGGATGGATACCAAGAACAAGGCTATCTAAATCAACTGAGCTTTCTTAATTTCTTTCTTCGCATGTTTATTATTGGTATATAAAAAAGATTTAGATTTTTATAGGTTGATTTTTGTATCAAATTCATGGCTTCTTTTTTATTAATTGTCGTTACATATATACATGTTTGTATGTGTATGTACATGTATGTATATGAATGTATATTAGGTATGTATTTACATGTATTTATATGTAAATACATCCTATTTATTCTGCATAATATTGGACACATATTTATAAACATACATATAATACATAATTTTCAAGGCTGACTATTTGATGTTGCATAATCAATTGGTGTGCTTTTCCCTGGGGAATACTATTTCTTTCAGGCTCAGCTTCTCCATTAGTTGTCTGTAGTTCTCTGTGTGGGGTTGAGGCCTGGTGGGCTTTCCCTGTTCACTTCGGTATGTCTATTATCGTTCCTGTTCAGCTCATGCTCAGATAGTCATGTTGGTGAGACCTTATGGCTGCAGCTTTTGATGTTACTAGGAGACACAATCTCCTAGCAAACTCCCTGATCCGCTGGCTCTTACAGTCTTCCAATGCCTTCTCTAAAGTGAGCTCTGAGCCATAGGTGTGGGAGTTGTTTTGTAGATGTATCTGTTGCAATTGGGCTCTACCATTCTGCACTGTAATTGGCGTGGGTTTTTGTTTTTGTTTTTGTTTTCATTTTTGTTTTTGTTTTTTGTGATGGTCTCTGTCTATTGCAAAGAGAAGCTTTCTTGATGAGGGGCGATGATGACACTTATCTGTGGTATAAAACCAGATATTTAGAGTGTGGTTAGGGATTCTGCTGGTTTAGTATAATCATGATTGCAGGCTCCCTCCAATAAGGATAACTTTACTCGCTCTGGGTAATTGACTAAGTTTTCAGTACCTGGCATGATTTCATTCTTGTTGAACAGCTATCGAGTCCAGTTAGAGAGCTGTTGGTCACTGCCAATATATGAATGCTGCTCCTGCCTCCTTCTGGTTATGGTGTATGCTGGTCATTGCTGTGGCTCAGAGCTGGAGAGGACTGATGTTGCTTCCCTCCTTTGGAAACGGGCATGGAGCCTCTATACCATGAAATATAGTCCTTAGGGAGGATGCTTGCAGGTTAGTTTCTATAACACACATAATTCTGTTTGTAAATATACATACGTAGTCTAATTTTTTTAAATATGAGCCGACAATGTTTCTTCCAAGAGCCTACGACTATCGAAGAAAAATCTTAACATCATGCATGAGAAATCATATTGTTGTTGGTCAGTGATGTCAAAGAGACTCCAAAAATATCACAGCATATTGCTACAGCCTTTGATTACCCCATAGATACAGGAGGTAAGTCTCTACTGCTGAAGATACTATGCACTTCAGATGCAGGTCTCAGAGCCTCTGAGCTGTATTATTATTTTTTAATCTATAAGGAAACACAATGGGAGCACAGTCGTATATAGTCATTACTCCACAAACAAACACAACAAGAACAAGGAGCTGGCGAGATTGCACCATGGGTAAGTGCTCTCATGTGTGTAGGTACATGTATGTGTGAATGTAAAGGATCTGTCTGTGTATATACTGTGGAGGCCTGAGGCTGCTCTCTACATTATCACTGAGGCAGGGTCTCTCAATTCAACCCTGAGCTCACTGATAAGGCTTGCCTAGCCAGCCAGCCAGGCTGTTCCAGACATCTCCTACTCCATCAGGTATGACAGGCCGTCTGTCACACCCACCAGATATTTACATGGGCGCTGGAGACCCAAACTCTCCAGGCCTCACGCTTGCCTCTTATGCAGCAAGTACTTTATCCATGGACCCACATCCCTAGGCACATACGCAATTTTTAAAACTAATTTTAGAGAAAATGGATACATCACAGACACAACTGGTGTATTAGCAGAGAAAGGCCGTGTGAGCCATGAGATCCTGAAATCCACACATCCCATCTATCTCCACAGAGTATGTCACGCTTCCCTTTCATACTGTTATCTCTTCAGGTATTGTTACTACTCTTTACTAAGGTGATTTTACTGCCTGAGTTCTATCTCTTAGTATGGTTTTCATGTATCCATATCTCATTATCCCTGAGAAAACAAAAAGTAAAAACACAAACAAGAAAATTATTCTTTTTCATGTGTAATAAAATGAACCAAATGAAACTGACATCTTCATATGGCAAATACACATTTATTTATATTTAGACGGAATATTGTGTTACATATATGATATATAGCATATTTCTGCTTATGTTAGAATATTATAAATGTCATTTAACTTTTTATTGTTTTGAACTTTGGAACTTCATTTTGGCAACATCCAAAAGTCATGTTCAAAGTGTCTGGAAATGTCTTAAAGAATCCTGCGAGCGAATGGATATGTGGGTATGCAATCAGAGCTCTCTGATGAAATCAGGGAAGACAGCTTCAACGACATTAAGCATAGGAAATGAAGCTGTGGAGAGGGTTCAGTGTCCACTGCATGAAGGTGTGGAGCGGAGTTCAAATCCACAGCATCCATAGCTGTGCCCCTGCACTTGGTGGCTTAGTGGAGAGCACATCCCACCACGTATGCTCACAGAAACAATAATTTATATGAAGATATAGTTTGTAAAGCACTTATTAAAGTCTCAACAATTAGATTTAGAAAGGCAGTGAAACTACTTCAAGATATCCTAAGCAATAACTGTCATTCTTAGAGAGCCCCCAAAGCATAGGAAACCCTGCATTCCCCTTTGAAATTTGAAATTCTGACATTCTGACTAGCCTGGTTTGGGTCAAGTTTCCATGGGTGTCAACTCGAGAGACTAAATACCTGTATGATCTGTGACTGGACCCATGCAAATGGTGCTCTGGACTGAAAACTGTGATTTGATGTTGGAGCCTGTAACTCTTTCATAGGAAGAAAGGATGAGGTGAGGGTTAGCTCCAAATGCTGGAGGCAGAAACAAGAGAGCATCCCAAAGCATTCATTTGTGTATAGTGCTTAGGTGGCCATGAAGAAATTTCTGTGACTAAAAAGCAGAGGAGACACTAATGTCCTCTTTAAAAGATGTATTTATTTATTATTTCTACAGTATTCTGCCTGCATGTATGCCTACACTTCAGAAGAAGGCACCAGATCTCATTATAGATAGTTGTGAACAGCCATGTTGTTGCTTGAAATTGAACCCAGGACCTGTGGAAGAGCAGCCAGTGCTGTTAATCTCCCAGCCATCTCTCCAGCCTCGACACTAATGTTATTAATACTTGCATTTTTTCTCTTTCTCAGAGCCCCAAGAAAGAACATGCTCAGACGGTCGCCTCAGAGACAATTCTTACAATTTTTGTCCAGCTAAAATGCTGTGTGAATACCAGTAGTCAGATCACAGGGACATCCAATATTTGTGGGAAGAATTCTTTTCAGCGCTGAAAGGCAGGTCAGGTGCTTCTACAGCAAAGCACCGGTCATATTCCCTGTCATGCCCCATCCAACCATCACATATCAAGCTCCTCCCAGCCGCGTATTTAGAACACATACCCTGTAAGCCTAAACCCACTTTCCATGCAGATGGTGCTCGCCAGGATCAGGTCACTCTGTGAGCTTCCTCACCCCTGCGTCCACACGTTTCATCCAACCACTGGACAATAAGAGATTCCCTTTCCCAAACTCTCAACTCTGCCGTTTCCTAACCCACAGTTTGTGAATACCACTAAAATAAACTTAAGTGGCTATGATTTTACCTCTGCCATTTCATTACTGCTTTATGACCCTAAATATAGCAATTTCTCTTTGTCTGAAAAAGTGATGGGAATATGTTCCTGTCAGAATTAAATAAGTTAATAGATATATCCAATAGTAAAAATCAGCTATATCTTCTCCCAGACTCCCTGGTATACAGCTATGACATAGTTTACAATTACAGTCTCCACTCTTATGAATGTGTACATATGCATGTGTGTATTATATGCATATATGGATATAAGTTTCTCAGGACTTGGATTTTGTCTTTTCCCCAAAATTGATTGTTTTGCTATCTTCTTTCAGAAAACCGACATAACACACTTCTTTTGTTTAAAACGCATTTTTTTCTCTTTCCCACATACATGCTTCATAGTTAGTCTGATCTTTTATAAACTTAAATATGTGAACGAACCAATGAAGAATCTGGCCTTAGGCTCTCAAGACATAACTCTTACTTTGTGGAAGAAGGAACATCAAAGCACTAGGACCATATTACTACATTGGTACTAAATTCATTCCCTCTTTGAAGCTCTGTATAACTAACTTGGGATTTTTAAAAAATTCCTTATTCTGGAAAAATGATTTATCTATGCTAAAATTACTTTACATGTATTCTTCTATGCTTATGTCATATTATTCATTTACCACAAAGAAATTTAAGACACTGAGAAAACAACTTAGTGTCAAGAGCTCTTTTAACACATTCAGATGTGTCCTGGGGACAGTGTCATGAAAGGCCATTGAGGCAGAGAGCAGTGGCATGTTGAGGTCATATACAAGTTATAATTGACTTGTACAAGATGGAAAAATACAGATTTAAAGAAAATAAAGTGTGTTCAAAGAGCCAGTAAAGTTTAAAGTTTATATTAAAGTCAGCTGATGAAAGTCGCAAATTGAGAGGGTGACAGCAACATGAAGGCAGACAGTCATGTTCTCACACACATTTTGATTGTCACTTCCTAGAGAATCCTGCTTCTTCTGTACAGAGAGCATCTGAACTCATTCAGAAAACAAAACAAAACAAAAAGTTGAGCTAGTTTCTTCAATAAATGACAAGGGATTGTCATAGGTTAAAAATGTTTCAAGATATGTCACATGAACTGTGTCTTAGTCATTGTCCTGTTGCTGTGATAAAACGCCATTACTAAAGAACCTTATAAAATGAAGCATTTAACTGGAGGCTCGCTTAAAGTTTCAGAGGGTGAGTCCATTTTCATCTTGGCAGGAAGTATGGTAGCCGGCAGGCAGGCATAGCACTGGAACAGTATGATACCATGTTACATAAAAATTTTTTGCTGCCATCTTAAATTACTCATTTTTAATGAAACACATAATTGAATGCTCATTGAAACAAAATGATGTGTGTTCACTGAAAAACAAGCAGTGGAGAGGAACACAGGGCACAGCTTACGATCTTCTTTCAGGTCCCCATCCCATCTTCTTCTCTGAGCAACCAGTATTAATGTGTATTTTTAATTATTTCCTGTTAAATGTCACTTCAGCAGCTCCACCTTAGATGGAATCACTTGTCAGGACTCCTTGGTGAGTTGTATAATGATGTATGTATTTGTGCCCTTCTGCGGGACCTAATCCTTTTGGGACAGGGATTTTCTCTTTTTCCCACCTCTATTTCACTGACACTCAGTGGATGACACTGAGGTTGGTAAAAACAGCTGGACTCACAGCAACTTCTCTAAACTGCACACAGTCCACCCTCCAAGTCTGCAAATGGAGTATTTCGCCTTCCCCACCCCGATGGAAAGAACAATAGCTCCCAACCAAGTACACCAGCAGGTGTGCGGCATGCCAATGGCAAGCGCGGAAGCTGAAGGGACTGACATTCTCAAGACATTTTCCAGCAAGATAAATTGTCAAAGCTGAGAACATTTGAACAGCAGGGCACAGCAAAGAGGCATTACATCTTCACATTTCAAGTCATTTGGCTGTGCGCGGCAGACTCACTTACAAAACTTAGTAAAGAGAAATCTACATTAACTGTTGAGCCATCCACAGGGCTGCATTTGGTAAGGAGAGAGGGCATATGTGCCCATCTGTTCCGGATCTAGCTACCTTCCCAACCTTCCGTCTCTTGTCGTTTTTAGAATGTAAACATTTTGAATGTGGGGAGGAACTGGGTTCTGTGGTGGTTCTGAACGGTTTCCAGCACTTTGAGCACTTAGAACATTTTTAAGGAATAACAACATTTTGCATTGGACTGGAGGGAATAGAACTTCCCCTTCATTTGCTAAAATGAGAATATCTTTTATTCACCAAAAGCTGTTCTTTGGCTGACCAATTTAGTAAAAGAATACAGAACTCCTCCTCTCATGCTTAGAAGGGACCTGTTCTAAACAATGAAATGGTAATTCAAGGAGACATGTAGTGACAATGAGCTAGTGTGTAAAAGTACTTTTCTTGACAAGAAAGATGGTTTCCGAATGTCGGGGCTCACCTGGAAGCCGCCGTGATGCACACTCAGCGGGAAATGTGTACAGTTGGGCCAGGCATGGATAAAAGGGGCAGAAATCCTTCTGGTTCTGTATGCCTATGTTTAAAAGTGGGCAGAAGTGTTGGTACTGTCTCTTGGACTCTTTAAGAAATAGTTAGATTCTGGTTCATTAAAAGAAAGTCAAGGGTTGTAAAATCTCACTTGTCATTCAGATGTAAAGCAGATGTAGCAAGTAAAAGAAGCTGTACATGGCTACGGTTGAAAGACTGGAAATAATTCCAGTGGTCACCAGAAGGGGACCAGCAGGAGAGTAACCTCATCAGGACAGTAAAATGGACTGCAGTGGCAAAAGCAAGAGAGTTCTCTTCACAACCCTGGCACAAGTTGAGTAGTATTTGAAAGGTGATACGATGCTGGTGCACAGCAAAGACACATAAATATATTTCCACATTTTAAATCTCTTAAGTATCTCTTCTTTGTGTGCTCAGAATTGGGAAACTGACCTTCAGGATGCAGCTTTTCACAGTTTGTCATTTGGGGTGTGTTAGTGGTGAAGTGTTTTTAATTAAGTCCCTTTTAAGTGTTTATTAAAACTTGAGATTCATTAAACAGGCCAAGTTTCACCTTTAGAAAGATTTTTTAAATGTCTTCTTCCTAGTCTTGAAAAATAAAGGCAAAGTTGTCTGAACTGACTTTCTCTAAATAAACAAATAATAAAATAAAACAGGTTAAAATGTGTATGTACAATACACTTTTTTCCTGAGACAGACAAAAACCTGAATATATAAATATTTGAAATGGTGAGTTGCTAATGAAAAATGAAAGCTGTACCCTCCAGGCCTAGAGCTGAATTCACAAGGAAATGGCTACAATTTAGAGGAGTACAGTCAAACTGAAGGAGAAAAAAAATATCTCCAATTGTGCCCACTGAGAATGTAAACAAGAAGTCTAGTTGAATGACAAACGTTATAGATCCTCCACAGTGAGGGCTACTTTATGTGCTATATTTCATTTACGTCAGTCACAGTCATATGTGTGGAACATACGGCTGCTTCACCCAAGGGCCAATTTCCATAGAAAATAAAAGTGTAGGAGGAAGGACAAACCTGCCAGCTGCCGCAGGTTAGGAGAAAACTGTTGGGAATTATGCTTCAGTCAAAGAATGACTACTGCAGTCCTCAGGGGAAGGTTTAACCTCATCCCGAAAACCATTTGTTGTCCTGCCTTCTGTAACTTCTCAATTATTCTCCAAAGAAGCTGCTGCAGTAGCTGGAGAAACCATGACCCATGAGGACAAAGCAGGCCGTCTTCTTCAATAATGTAACACAAATTCTTCAAAAACTTTCTTGTGTTTTTTTGTTTGTTTGTTTGTTTGTTTTACCCTGTTGTTTTAGAAAGCTAAGGAAAGGACACTGCTTTTTAATATTGATTATATGAAAACAACTAAATACTGTACATAAAAGTCATGGACAGATGATAAGCACACTGGCATTATCACCCTGGCTATTTAATTTGTAGATGTTAGTCGAGAATGTAAATCAAAGTAATATACGCACTGTATTGCATAGCATTGCATAATTCCATATTGTGGCCCACTTAATTCTCTTTCAGACAGAAATAACCACTTTTAAAAATCAGGCAAAATACTATCGGGAAGACTGAAGTCTCTCCAAATAACTCCCAGAAACATAAACAAGTGATAATCTGAGAGTCACTTCAGCTCGGAGTCTGCAAGGTGGAAGACTGTCGTAACTACAAGCACAGCAATGCACCTTAACAAATCAACATACAATATTTCCTTTTCAATGCACAACTTTTAGGCGTAGGATCTCTTCTAGCTGGTGAGCCTTTGTAGCACCCAGGCCAAAACTTGCCACAGATGAGAATATTTCGTTTGTGACATCATTATCTTTCATATCAAAGTGCCCAGCAGTAGTTGCACCTTACAAAAAATTAAAACACCAAGGTCTAGAGAGATGGCTCAGCAGTTAAAGCACTGGCAGCTCTGCCAGATGACCCCAGTTCAATTCGCACCCCGCCCCCAGGGCAGCTCACAACCATCTGGAACTCTGGTCCCAGGATCTCCAACATTCTCTTCTCTTTGCCGCCTTGGATACTGCACATACTGCAGGCAAAACACCCATACACAGAAAATAATAAAAACAAAAGGAGAATCTTTTTAAATCACCAAAGACTTTTTTGTAACAATTTGGATTATGATAAAAGTGATCGAAAAAAACCTAAATTTCAAAAATAGTCAAAGAACCATCCTATGCCTTAATAATCTACCACTTCAACACAGAACCCATCACAGTCTTTCCGGAAGGGATTTGTCCTTCCACACTTGCCAGATTACTATCCAACCTGGGGCTGGTGAGCTCTGTCAGTATGAGGCCATTAAACCCCCGAGGGGGGAGCAGCCTTACTAGGCCACAGAGGAAGACAGTGCAGCCAGTGCTGATGAGACCTGATAAGCTAGGGTCAGAAGGAAGGGGAGGAGGACAGCCCTATCAGTGGACAGTGGACTTGGGGAGGGGCGTGGGAGGAGCTGAGGGAGGGAGTCTGGGATTGGGAGGGAAGGACAAAGGGGGCTACAGCTGGGATACAAAGTGAATAAACTGTAATTAATATAAAAAATAAAAATTTAATTAAAAAAAGAACCCTCTTTGTTGAGTGCTTCTAGTTACTGTTACTAATTGCTAGTGCAGTGGAGTTCTGCTTTCTACACTGAGTCCCAGGCCACTTTCAAGGGGGTAGAGGGTCAGTTTTCCCAATATGGCAGCCTTCCAAATATCCAAGACACTGCCACTATAGACCAGGTCTTTGGGGTTCAAACATCCCCACATCTTTGGAGTGTTTTCTTACAACATGCTTTTCAAATTTCTACACATTTTCCAGTGTTTTTTAATATTTTCCTAGGCCAGTTTCCTATTTGCTTTGAGACATTCAGACCTCAGTACAACTTTAGTCTAAGTGTGAATAATGCTAGGGCTTCTGTTAATGAAGACTGAAATTATACACCTTGCAGTCACGTGACTTTTCCCCATGCGGAATTTATGATTAGCAATAATGCAATTCTTTTTGTTTATAATATTACTTTGCTGTCATAGGAATTTTTACATTAACACCTGAATATTTAATTGATTGCTTTTGTTTTCTCCAACTAGCATTTATTCTATATTTAATATAATCAGAAATTCATAAAGCTATATTATGTTATATTTATGAATTGAGGTCCTTTCTCTACAACTATAAAAACAATGTATGAAAGAGTAGAGTATTAGGAACAGTCACTAACGTTCTGAAAATTGACATCATGCATTAATCAACCAATTTTTCTCTACTTAAATTTCACAGTCATGTATGATTCCAATTGTTTATTACCATCTTCATATCTTATCCTTTCACTTCTTTGCTTTTTGAGACGTAGTCTAATTCAGTTGTGCCAAGCTGGCATAAAATTCCCTATGAAGTCAGGCTGCCTTGAAACTTAAAGCAATTTTCAAGGCTTAACGTTCTGAACAGTGGAGTTTACAGGAGTGAGTCCCCACACCCAACTGATCATGTTTTTAAGGACACATGGATGCTTTAAAAATAATCATTCAGCATGAGTAACTCTGCTGCCCTCCCAACCCAGTGCAGCAATCCACGAAGGGAACAGAAATATCTTCAGTTAGGAAGGGCCTCCTGCTGCTAAAGACAGGTCACCACCTGCTGTCTACATGCTGTCTTTCTATGTCGTACCATGGACAACTTTCTTTCTCCATGTATGTGAACTCAGAATCTGGCATAAAATACTGTCATAAAATACAAGATTTTAAAAATGCCCTAGAAGAGCGTGTTCGCAAGTTGTTTGTCCTGTGATCTTCCTCTCTATGTGCATTCTTTTCTTGAATTGATTCCCCTGCCTTTTAGTTCTAGTTCTCTTCACCAGTTACAGTAGTCTTCACTGTAAACAACTGAATTAACGAGTGCGTAAGTTAATGATAGAAAGGAGAGAGGATGAGAAGTGAGTCCTAAGCTCCCAGGCACCTTACCATGGGAAAGTAAAGGAGAGATGCAGGCCTAGGGGAGGGGCACACCAACAACCTAGCAAGGCATCAGCTCCATATTTCATGTAAGCTTTGAGATTGAGTCCACGTATAAAAGATGAAATTGCATCAATACATTTTGGGTTTCTTTTTTAAGAAAGGATTTCTCTGTGTAGCCCTGGCTGCCCTGGAACTTGCTCAGTAGACTAGGCCAGCCTTGAACTCACAGAGATCCCCCTGCCTCTGCCTCCTGAGTTCTGGGATTAAAGGCGTGAATCTCATTTATTTCTTCAATTATTTAAAGAATGCATATTAATAAAACTTATTCTTAATAAAAATTGTTCTAGATGTGCGGCTCAAGTGGCTGAGCACTTACTGCTCTGCACAATCCTTGCCTTCATTTTCCACACATGCCCACATGTTCCTCCAAAATGAAACTCGAAGTGAATGTATTTCTATATAAAAGCAAAATGAGTCAACAAAATGGTTGACTCGACTCTTCAGGAATTGTGGATTGTGGTACAAGTAGATACATAGATGTTAAACATTTTACAGTGCTTGTCATGCCATTGAGTCTGTAAGGATGAGCTGAATTTGAGAAAGCAAATCTACTTGTCATTAAAATTTCTACAATTTCTGTTACTGGGGCAACTGAAGAGGGTTTTTGAAACACTGCCAATTCTTCAAAGGTTGTCCTATGATCTGTCTCATTTGTGCTTTATTTTCTTAGATCCTTCCCCCTGGCTTTAAAAAATATCACTTCATTTTTTCACTGCCACCTTGAATGGCAGTGTCTCCAGCTCCTCCTTCCTCTTACTAAAGATGGTGACAATCACAGAATTGCATTGCTGTTCCTCTTTTGAGTCACTTCTGGAAAAACATGCAGGACATTCAATAGAGAAGAGTGAGTGTGCTTGTGCGCACAGGTGGACACTCACTTATGTGTGTGTTTATTTTTCTTGTCCTAACTTTCCTCTTGCTGTTAATTGAATATGACATTCTTAGTCCATCGGGCCCAAATGAGAGATACGCGAGCATCCTGAGCTGCAGCCATGGTGGCTCTGAGTTCTTTGGCTCTTTGAGCAACTCTATTATTCACAAGATATCAAAATCATATACTACTTCTTCCTTTGTCCTTGGGAAAACAACAAAAGATGTAAGGAGTGCATTTGTCATGAAAATATTAAGTAGTGTCACTTAGAAACTGCAGCTCCAAAGTCTTAAAATGTCCCCAGAAATACTGTGACACAGTGCAGTATCTACCAATCCCCTTTACAAGGAAGTTTCCTTTTTCAGCTCGACGTTTCTACTGTCACATACCTGTTTTCCATGTGGTCCGGGTGTGTGGTCAATCTAATTATTGCTTATAGAAAAGCCAGAAGATAGAACTGCTAAAATTACTGCTTTTCTACTGGCTTCAAAAATGGGAGGGTGAACTGGACTTAGAATGTCTGAGGATGGAACCAACAACAAACAAAAAACATTTTTAGAAAGCCCTGTGCATGCTTCTGAAGGACAGACAGATTTGGAAAGGCTTTTACTACAGTGTTTCAATAAACTCCCCTATGGTATAATTTAACAGTTAATCCCCCTTTGGAAATAATCTGGTTGTTCTGACATAATCATGTGTAGTAAATTTGCTAAGAATATTCTAAGACTACCATTTTCTCAAGAGCAAATAGAAAGAGGGGTCAGGGACAGGAGAAGGGAGTGAGGTGGCCCCTATATGTCTGAAATGGTGAAGCTTCTCTGCTCACTTAGGGCCTGAGGGCTCAGAGCACAGGACCCTGGCATCAGGACATACCCAGAAGATGCTCCTGTCTGCAGGAGATGCTGAGGTACAGAAACAAACCAGGAGCCAGACTGTTGTGCATGTGGGATGAGCAGAGCTGGGCAGAGAGAGCCGCGGCTCTGAGGCTCACCTCCTCTCAGCAGAAGAGTTGCATGCCATGCAGAGGACAAGGAATTGTCAGGCTTCCTTCCTATTTGTATGTGTGTGCCGGTGTATGTGCATGTGTGTGTTCATGTGTGTGTGCATATGTATGCTCACGTGTGCAACTGTGTGTGTCTGCATGGGCATGAATATATGCTTCTACATCTGTGTGTGTTTATGTATGTGTGTGTGCGCATGTGTTTGTGGATGTGTACAGTTGGATACCTTTGACTCTGGACTGCAGTGCAAAGGTGACCCCACTTAAGATTCTGCATGTCCCCACTTTCTCAGAACATCCTTCGTCCCAGAGCAAACCTGAGGAGCAGGAGAGGACATCCAGCAGCGCTGAGCATTTTGTTCTTTCTCCGTGAGCAGCTCACAATGAAGCCTGAGTGCCTGCACGTGGCTTGATAGAGGAGAATACTGAAGCAATTACTGCTGCCATTGCCAGGAGCGTGTGAGTGTGTGTGTGTGTGTGTGTGTGTGGTGTTTACACATGTGGGAACTTGAAAACAACTATCCATTGCAAAGAAAGATGTGTATATTCACAAGATTTAATTACCTTTTTGCCATATGACAAATAACTGAGTTTCTTAACTCACTGGACCCCCCTCATAAGCTACAAAAACACTGCAATAATTTGTAAACCTTTATCTTTCTACCGTGATTGTAAACAGGATATAGTCTTCATTCCCACCTTCTATTTAGTTGACTTAAGTGATATATTTATGTAGATTAAATTCATATTCTGATACCTTTCTGAGATTTCTATCACTTTTCCATAGATTCCTTTGTAATTTTTTAGGTGTCTCTGTGTGTGTTTCTGTGTATCAAAATAGGTATGCTTCTGTGTGTGTGTGTGTGTGTGTGTGTGTGTGTGTGTGTGTGTGTGTGTTTCTGTGTACATGTGCTTGAAGATGTGTGCGAGTTTCTGTGTGTTTGTGTGTGTATGTGTGTGTGTGTGTGCATGCATGTAGAGACCAGAAATCAACTTTGGGTTATCATTCCTCAGGACTTTTCTGTCCTTTCATTTATTTCTTTTTTGTGGAGGGAAGGGGACAGGAAGGTGGAATTATCTCCTGCTGGCCTGAAGTAGAACTCACCAAGTAAGCTAAGCTGGTTGGCTGGCAAACCGCTACACACACACACAAATACACACACACGCACACACACGCACACACACGCACACACACACACACAGGCTTCCTCCTGTCTCCTGATTCCCTAGTCCCCATCCCCACCTGCATGTAACCATGCCAGGCTTTTTCTAATAAGTTATGGAAATCTAACTAAGGTCTTTATGCTAGAATGGCTAGTATTTTACTTACTGAGCTAGGTCCCTAGCCAAGAACTTTCTAGGTATTCAATCACGGTTTGCCTTTTCTGTTCCTAGCCTTACAATTTTAAATTGTTTGGTTTATCTTATCTAGTTGCTCTAGCTAATGCTATTAGTTTAAATGTTAGTCATGAAAATGAATATCATTATCATTGTATTCCCAACTTCAGTGAGAAAACTTATTTTGTGAAATTTTATTTCAGTGATTGTAACACACAAACATACACATATCTGTGAATACATGTATAAAAACTTGTACATATACATTTCTACACACAAAAGCAATGTATACTCAATGCACTGATTCCCCCTTTTTTGTTCTCTTCATCAGAAGAATGGATTTTGTCAAATGCTTTTTCAGTATCTATAGACATGATGCACTTTTTTTCTTCTTAACTCTATATAAAATTTTACATATCATCTTAAATTTATGTTATAAATATTAGAACATCTTTGGGTGCTAAAACATTTGGTCATGATAATATTCTTTTTTTTTTTTTTTTTAATGTAACAGGGCTCCAGACCTTAGCACAATTGACTCCATGATGGAAGTACCACTTAGGCCATAAAACTCAACACATAGACAATGCCACCTGCCAAAATGACCTAATTCATCAAAGTCTGTAGTTCTGGGAAAGTCTAAACGTACTAGCCTTGTTTTTTTGCTTCTGGCTAACTATTCTTGTTAACTGAAGTATTTCAACCCAGAACATGGTTTTGGTTTTGTTTTTTTGTTTGTTTGTTTGTTTGTTTGTTTTTGGTGTGTGTGTGTGTGTGTGTGTGTGTGTGTGTGTGTGTGTGTGTGTGTGTAAAGGCCCAGTGCTATGCTGGGATCCCAAACACCCTGTGTAGTTGCTGGCAGCTAATGAAAACTTTCTATTTGCATAAGTCCATGTTGGTACAGTCTTCTCTAGTGGATATGTCACATAACACAATGCTGAATATTTTTTGCTTGTATTCCATGTAATATAACTGTATCATTATTTAGTAGTGAGATTGGTCTGTTTTTTTTTCAACTTTTTTGTTTTGATATTGACATTGTAGCTGCTTCATGAATTTGGACACATTCTTATGTTTTTGTTACTGAATGATAATAGCTGAAATAGCATCAAATAGATTCTATATAAATGTGCAGTTTTAAAACCAGGTTCTGGTGCCAGTTTAAGGGATATCTCATTTTGAAATTTTTTTCTATTTCTTCTCAACCTTTTTTGCTTCCTCTAATTCCTCTACCTTCCAGTTTTAATCACTCACTACTGTATAGTGTTTCAGATTCACCGCAGTGCAACGATTTCCTTCTCAATGGCTCAGTTCAAGGCATCTGCCTTCTGGTGTGACTGTGTGATCCAATTTTTTTAATTCACTTCTTTTTTTATTATTTAACTCTATATTTTATAATTTATTCACTTTACATCCTGATTATAGCCCCTCCCTTGTCTTCTCCTGGTCCTACCCTCCTTCCCATTTCTCCCCTATTCCTATCCCCTATTTCTCAGAAAGGGGGGCCCTCCTATCATCTGACCCCAACCTATCAGGTCTCATTAGGACTTCTTGCATTCACCTCCTTTGTGGCCTGGCAATGCCCTCCCACCAGAGGGTAGTGATCAAAGAGCAAGCAACAGAGTCTATGTCAGAGATAACCCCTGTTCCCCTTACTATGGCACCTACATGGAGACTGAGCTAATCAACTACATCTGAGCAGAAGGTCTTCATGCATGGTCCTGCTATGAACTATGTTCATAGCAGCATTATTCATAATAGCCAGAATCTGGAAACAACCTTGATGTCCCTCAACCAAAGAATAGATACAGAAATTATGGTACATTTACACAATGAAACACTACTCAGCTATTAAAAACAAGGAAATCATGAATTTTACAGGCAAATGGATGGAACTAAAAAGGGTCATTCTGAGTGAGGTAACCCAAAACCAGAAAGACACGCATGGAATATACTCACTTATAAGTGAATATTAGCCATATAATGCCAGATAACCATACTACAATCCACAGACCTAAAAAAAAAAAAAATAGCTAAATAACGTGGAGCCCTAAGGAGAATGCTTAATTCTCATTCAAAGGACAAATAGAACAGACACCAGAAGTGGTTAGTTACACTTCTGAACCTAGTACATAGAGCTTTCCCCACACACACAATAAAGTCCAACCCTCAAGACACCAACTACATGATCTGTAATTTCATGCTTCTCTGTCATGAACTACTAATTTTAGCATGGCTCTCACAGGTGAAGGAGCTCAGAGTCATTAAGCCTGCCCACGTTATAAAAATTCTGCACTCTCTTAACCCCATTTCAGTTTTATTAATGTTTTAGGATTTGCTCACAGAACTTGGAAAAATCCTTTGCTCACACTTATTGCTTCATTGTAAACGACTTCAGAAGAGCAGGATGGAGAGGATGCATAGAACAAGGAGTGAGGGTGGAGGACCTCATGCCCTTCTGTGCCCTTTTGAACAGCCCAGCCACACAGTGCTTTAACGTGTTCACCAGCAGATGTTCCGCAGCACTGTCTACAAAATTATAGAGTGGTCTACCCAGGTAGCCCTGGCAATCCAGTTCCTGTCCACTAGTGATTAGCTCACACTCCAGCCCCTGTCCCTTCCCCAGATGCCTATTAGTGGTTGCAAGTAAAACTCTCAAAGCACTAACTATTGGTCATCGTGTTGGCTACCCATCATCTCATTGGCTACAAAAGACAGTCTTACTAATCAAGAGAATCCAAATGCTTTTGGGAAAGCATGACAGCAATCAGGACAAAAACCAGACATGTATTTTTTTATACAACTGTGACTGATTTTATTTCTCTTACTCTCACACACCAATGGGGAGTGATGCTGTGCCTTTCGCATGTTCTCAGACACACCCACAAAACTTCTCTCGTTGGCTCAGGCTCCTTCCTCTACAAGATTAAATGTTTACTCAGGATTCCTCATGTTCTAACTCTCCTAGAAAAATCTCATACTTCAGCCCTGTACCTACCACCCTGCAACACAGACATCACATGCCATTCATTCCCAGCACGTATTTCCAATGAGTTTGTTGATGGTGATCAGTCTCCTCATTATTGTAGGCTATGGGAAGTTGTACTTTTATAATTGCTTTTGTTGTTTCTTTTGGAACCCAGAATTCCTTCAGTGATAATTTCACATTATTACCTTCATTGTTCTTTTGTATTATCTATGAGCCTTCAATATAGTTGAATAAAAAAAAAAGCAGATCTCTAGCAGTTATAAACAGCTAGGGAAGCGCCTGTGACCACCCACAGGATCATACAGAAGATATGGAGAGGCCCTGGGCTTCCTGGGAGAGGTCAGCCACTTCAGACCTCTGAATTTGAGTGCAGAGTAAGAAATGAAAGTATCTACGATTAGAGCCAGATTGATAAAGACAATACATGTGCATTAACTATAGAAGAATGATTAGGAAGAAGAGGAAGGTAGGTTGCAGAGATGGGGAATGCATTGTATCTTGACTGTGGCAGTGTTTATTTACGTGAACATGGTTATCAGTTCTCATCAAATTGAACACAAAAAATCTGTGGCTTTTACAGCCTGGGAAATAAGCCTCAATGAAGAAAAATAAAAGATTAACCAAAAAAGGGCTTGGGAGACAGCTTAGTTGGTAAAAGGTTTGCTGAACAAGCATGGAGACTTGAGTCAATATCCCCAGCACTGAGGTAAAAAGTCGCAGGTGATGCTAGCTGCCTCTAATTCCAGCATCTGCTTCTAAAACACTGCATCGGTTCCACCCTGACTTCCCTCAACAATGGACTGCAAGCCATAAGATGAAAGAAAACCTTTCTCCCCAAGTTGCCTTTGGTTATGGTGTTTTCTCACAGCAAACTGGGACACATAGTAAACATAATCTGGGTTTTGACAAAGTTTTATGAAAAATCACCTGATAGGCCATTGACTGGACAGTCTAGTCTAGCTGCACTGATGTATTTGTTCTATAGAAGCCATCGGCTTTAATATGAAGATGCTCTAACGTGAAGCCATTGCAGCAAACTAAAGACATATATATATATATATATATATATATATATATATATATATATATATAGTTTCTCTTAGCAGAGGACTATTTTCAGTAAAGGAACCTAGCCAAGATGTGCAGTAATTGGTGTGTACTGTGACTCGCTTGTGACTCTTAATAATACGCTAGAAACTCATTGTAGTTTTCTGGAGGGAAAGGAGAGGTTAATAGCAAGACAATATACTCCCTAGAGTTGTTATAAATAAGCATTAAAAATCCAGAAATTCATAGGCATGAAACACAGTGTCCCCCTTGGCATGTGTGTGTATATATATATATATGGTGACAGATTTTTGGCCTAAAGCAAGGCCTCAATCACTCTCTTGAGTGGGAGCCAATGAAGTAACACAGTAATGGCCAACAGTCATGTGTGTCTGCACCATTATCGAAGTAATTTGTCCAGTGCTAACAACCTGGTAAATGATAGAGGTAGGCTTGTAGGCTCTAACCACACAAGGTAGGCCCACAGCCTCTCTCAGATGCCATATTATTAGACATCTTTATAGCTAGCCACTGAGTTCTCAGAACAGAACCTAGTCTGAACATGGACAGTCGGTGTATCTTAAAGGAAGGAAAGGGGCCCACCCACAGTGAGTGGCTTGTCTCTAAAACCCAGGAAAATTGCTCAGTAACCTACTAGTCTGTTTCTCTGGAAAACTCAAACACAGAACCTAGTGACATTCAAAGCATCTCCTATTTCACACAGTCTGTAAAGTGGGTGTGCCATAGTCACACACATGTCACACACCAGGAGTTGCAAGTCCTCGGGTAGTGAATGCTAACAGCCATGTGGAATTAAGTTTGTTGAGAGAATAAGGAATCAAGGGTTTTTGTGCTCACTTTGAATGTTATATCCCCCAAGCCATATGGGCATGTGAAAGGCAGCTGAAAAGCCTGTAAATAATAGGCCAGTTAGACAATGCTGCTCTCCAGGATAGGTCTAAGATTGATGAAGTCCAACACACATCAATACGGATCACGTATACAAGCCCTAGTGCATGATTTCTTCAGTACCGTGATTTGGGTCTTCTGTATTTTCTTCAGCAATTCTGAAGTTGGCCATGTATTCATCTGGTCAGTAGCTGAGAATTAATAGGTTAAAATTGCTGTTTGTTAATTAGACATATGCCTAAATTTTCACATTAGAAAATAAGACACTTACATAAGGTTTAGAACTAATTGTGTCCCCATTTACAAATATACCTCAGCAGATTAAAATTTGTTGTCCTAAACCCAGAAAAATGGTCTGCCAAGATGATATCTAAAGTGTACCAGATTAGTAGTCCATGTTTACAAAACCGTAATTTGAAAGTGAACTAAATAACTATGATCTTTACATCTGAACAGAGATATCATAAAAATTGACCAAGAAAGTCATCACTTATAGGAAATAACACATTTGTTTTAACGATTATATTAGAGCAAGGCTTTTCATTAATATTTTATGTTTTCTTTTTTCGTGAGATATGTAATGTTTTGAGAATTTCATATGTGACTACTGTCATTATATTATTTCCACCCTCCTTTTTTCCATACTTCCAAGTCCCTCTTAGATTCATGGCCTCTTGTTCTTTAATTATTATTGTAACTATGCACATACAAATAAACTTATGAATTCAGCTTGCCTGGTCCCTGTTGTGTTACTTGTGTGTATGGGGTTTAGGTCTAATCACTTGTTTTGCTTAACCTATTAAGGGGTTCATCCCTAGAGAAACTGATTTGCCGTCTCTCAGCAGCCATTAGTTGCCTCTAGCTCTCCACTCAGGAGGGCCTTATGATATTTCCCTCATCCACACTGGTGTGTCAACTGGTAGTGTGATTTTCCAGTCTTTTTAAGGCAGCCATACTGTTGAGAGTTCATGGGTGAAGCTTCCCTGTCATGTATAAAAGACATAATCTTGCATCAGACTCTCTAGTCCTCTGGTTTTCACAATCCTTCCATCTCCTCTTCCTCAAAGTTCCCTGAGCCTCAGCTTTCTAGGGTGTGCTGTAGGTGCATTAGTTGGGACTAATAACAACCTCCAGTTATCTCTGCATTTTGTCTGGCTGGTCTTCCTGTGATGGTCTCTGCCTGCTGCAAAAAGGAAGTCATTTGATGAGGGCTAAGGGCTATGCTTACCTGTGGGTATAAGAAGAATACTTGGAATCCAGTGAGAAATTACACTGCTTTAGGAGAATTGCGGTAATTCACTTGCCTCTAGCAGCTGGGGTAAGGGGCTGGGTTTACAGAACCAGGTATGAATTCCCTCTTACTTAATGGGCCTTGAGGTCAATTATACAGCTGCTGGCTTCCCCAGGATCTCGTGCCACGACTGCACCTGTCAAGATATCTTGCCATTCTGTTCATTTTGTGGCTCATATACAGCAGAGTAGGATGTTGAGACCTTTGGGCAGATGACAAGGATCACGTGGTAATTTTTTAAATTTATTTTAGACTTTGAGATTTCTCACACTGATATCCAGAATGACTGCACCAGCTTGCAGCCCCTTCAGCTGTTTTCTTGACTTTGGTTATTCTGATTGTGGTAAGATGAAATTTCAAAATAATTTTAATTTACATTTCTGTAATAGCTAAAGATAATGAACCCTTTTGAGATAATTTGTTAAATAATTTTATTTCTTCTTTTGAGAACTCTCTGTTCATATCCATAGCCTACTTTTTAATTGGGCCATTTGTTTTTTTTTTACTCCAATTTTGAGTTCTGTATATATCTAGATATTTATCCTCTTTCAGTTATATAACTAGGCAATATTATCTCCCATTCTGTGTGTCCTCTTCACTTCACTGATTCTTTTTGCTGTGCAGGAGCTTTTTACTTTCAAGAGGTCCCACTTGTCACTTGTTGGCCTTAATTCCTGGCCCAAATATTAGTGACCACAGACATGGGTTATCCTGAATGCATGTTATGATATAGAACTACATGAACTTTTTGTGGTCTTGGGACAAAAGAAAACCATAAAATCAGTGTGTTTACCAAATGCCACCAGATGGTATGCTTAGCTTGGGGGGGGTGGAAGTTAGTGATCTGCTAACATTCAAAAATACATAATATATTCAAAAAGGTTTTAACTACTGTTTGAGAGGATACTGTGCTAGATACAGCACTGAGTAATAAATGGCTACCAAGGGGACTAAGCAGGATGCAAGGTAATCTTGGCACTTAATCTTCAACATTCCAACTCCCCATAATTGTGACGTTCTAATCCACCTTACAGAATATTCAGTTTCCTTCTAGTTTTTGGGTTTTGTTTGTTTGTTTGTTTTTTTAATTTTTCCCTTTGAGCAAAGCTTAAAGTGTACGGCAGCAAGGACCAATATGACTAGAGCTGTTGTGAAAATGATGAGAAAGGTTTGAGAAAGTACTCAGCGACCTCAAAAGGAGGAAGGAATATTGGTAGTGAGTGATTCCAGCCTTTTCACTGGAATCTGCTGTTGCAGCCTTCATTCCCGGGTTTCCAGAGAAAACAAGAGACAACAGCACAGAGAGCCGAGTCCTTGCTGAAAACGAGACAAAGAAGTGAGCTCAGCCCTGAGAAAAGTTTCTTTCCCGGGTCATTTCCCTTTAGTGGGACTTGGGTTGAGTTCTTTGAAGCCCCTGCCTGTTCCCCCTCCTGCGCTCCTTTCCTGATCCTGCTCAGTCAGGCGCCTTCTGTTTGTTGACAGCTCTAGGTTTTGAAGTTAGTACTACCACCAGGCATTCCTGCTAATGGAAGAAGTCCAAACTTTATTTGGCCACGAATACAATTACACCCACAGAAGTGTATTTTTGCTCGCAGCTTTAGCCTTCATTTTGCCAGGTAGGTAATTTATACGGAGCTAGAAAAAGATTGTTTGGGGCAAGGATACAGTACGTTGCCACCGAGAGAGACAGCCTCTGTGTCTGAGAGCAAGACAATGAGCAGCTCATTCCATTGTACACTCTCCATTTTCTTTTCAATTTAAGTGGAACTGATGCTTCTCTGTCACCTACGCGTGCAAGAAAAGTGTCAAAAGGACACTCTCCAAGTTCTCTCACATGTCCAAATCAATGACAGCTCGTGAGAATTGTGAGGTTGCTCCTGAAACTTCATCATGAGCCTTATTTGTGTGTTTCTTATTTTCGGCAAGCATAGCTGTGCAATGCGGCCACCGCTGGCTCACTCAGAGCTTGCTAACCAGACACCATGCCCCTTCAGGCGACTCACCCACATCGGTACCCTGACTTTCCTTTGTTTCTTACTTTTGTGTTCTGCTGCTTTAGTTGCAGACAAATTAAATTGTCTCTCAGATGTTATCAGCAGCTCGCTAAAGGTATATTACATTTAGATTTCTATTTTTGTATTCAGAACACACAAAATCATATAGGATAGCCAATCTAACCGCAAATTCAGTGATTCCTTATGCTATTTACTTGTCGGCAACTATATGCCAGTCACCAAATTCTTAAAATTATGTCCAGGCGCATTCCAGAAGTGCGTTAGGTAACCGTTAGGTGACACACATGACTTCTAAAAACCTCAACAATCCCCTTTCCCTCCTTGTATTTTCCTAACGGAATTCTCAACAAATGAGTCGAAAGAGCCCACTAGGCACGCAGTCTCGCAGTGGAATCCGTGCTGGGGAGGAAGCGAAGGTGATACCCAAACCTCTCCAGCGAGGTGTGAGGTTAGGTTAGGCAGCAAAGACAGGAGAAGGGGGTGTGCGGGTCGCCACCTAGGGGGACACAAAAGAAGAAAACAGGAGCCAGTACATCTCCAGGGTCCTCAGCAATGTCTGCCATTGCACGCCTGCTCGTGCCCACCAACGGCTGGACCTTCTGCCCTGTGAATGTGTGTTCTTCACAAACTGAGAAATCGTGTTTAGGGTAGCAAGCAGGTTTTCTTAAGGGGTTTTTACACTCGGGTTTTCCTTTCATTCTTCCCCCTTTGAGAGAGCAGAAGAAGAGGAGATACATATATACATATACATTTTTTTTACTAGAAACCACACAAAAGAAAGAAAAAAGGAAAACAGTTTGAGTTTCTGAACCTGGTTTTCGTTTAGCTTTATTCTGTCTTGATTTTCTTTTCTCTTTTTTTTTTAATAAACTGAATTTATTTATTTATTTATTTGCTGGTTAACATTCATTTTACTCATTCTGTTTACATACAAACAAATTTAACCTAACTAATAAACATTAATAGGTCAAATTATATAATATTTGAAGTGTTTATAATACTACTGAGACATGAATTTTAAGTTTATGACTTAATACCAGTTTTTCAACCTTGACATTTTGGGCATTGATTATGCCTGGAAATGTTGTCCTGTGCAATATAGAGTTTTTTCCATTTTATTTTTTTTTATTTTTATTATTAGTTACATTTTATTAACTCTGTATCCCACTCCCTCATTCCCTCCCAAACCGTCCCTCCCTCATCTTCTTCTTGCTTTTTTCCAAGTCCACTGATTGGGGAGGACCTCCTCCCTTTTCATCTGGCCCTGTTTTATCAAGTATCTGAAAGACTGACTGCAAAGTCCTCCTCTGCGGTCTAGAAGGACTGCTCCTCCCTTGGAGGGTGGGGAGGTCAAAGAGCCTGCCCTTGAGTTCCTGTCAGAAATAGTCCCTGCTCCACTTACTATGGGAAACGAATTGGTTACTGAGCTACCACGGGCTTCATCCGAGCAGAGGTTCTAGGTTATATCCATACATGGTCCTTGGTGGAGTATCAGTCTCAGAAAAGACCCCTGTGCCCAGATATATTTGGTCCTTGTGGAGCTCCTATCCTTTCCATGTCATGCTAACTCCCCCTTCTTTCATATGATTCCCTGCACTCTGCCAAAGAATTGGTTATGAGTCTTAGTATCTGCTTTGATACACTGCTAGGTAGAGTCTTTCAGAGGCCCTCTGCGGTAGGCTTCTATCCTGTTACTTGTTTTCTCCTACGTCCAATGAACATCTCATTTGTCTTTCTAAGTGAGGATTGATCAACTTACCCAGGGTCCTCTCTCTTGTTTATCTTCTTTAGGTGTATAGATTTCATTATGTTTATCATATCTTATAGGTCTATATGAGTGATTATATACCATGTGTGTCTTTCTCCTTCTGGATACCTCACTCAGAATGATCTTTTCTAGATCCCACCATTTGCCTGCAAATTTCATGATTTCCTCATTTTTGATTGCTGAGTAGTATTCCATTGTGTAAAAATAACACAATTTCTGTATCTATTCTTCTGTTGATGGACATTTGGGTTGTTTCCAGGTTCTGGCTATTACAAATAAAGCTGCTACAAACATGGTGGAGCAAATGTCCTTGTTGTGTACTTGAGCAAATTTTGGGTATATGCCTAGGAGTGGTATATCTGGGTCTTAAGGAAGCACTATTCCTAATTGTCTGAAAAGCACTAGATTGATTTCAAAGTGGTTGTACAAGTTTACATTCCCACCAGCAGTGGGTGGGTTTATTTCTGGGTCTTCTATTCAATTCCATTCATCCTCTTTTCTGTTTCTATGCCAATACCATGCAGTTTTTATTACTAATGCTCTGTAGTACAGCTTGAGATCAGGGATGGAGATACCTCCAGATGATTTGTTGTTGTACAGGATCGTTTTGGAGATTCTGGGGTTTTTGTTTCTCCATATGAAGCTGAGACTCTTTCTTTCAAGATCTGTAAAGAACTGAGTTGGTATTTTGATGGGAATTGCCTTGAATTTGTCGATTGCTTTTGGAAGGATGACCATTTTCACAATGTTAATCCTACCAATCCATGAGCATGGGAGATCTTTCCATCTTCTGATGTCTTCTTCAATTTCTTTCTTCAGAGACTTGAAGTTTTTTTCAAAAAGGTCTTTCAGTTGCTTGGTTAGAGTTACCCCAAGGTACTTTATGTTATTAGTGGCTATTGTGAAGGGTGTTGTTTCCCTGATTTCTTTCTCAGCCCTTTTGTCTTTGGTATACAGGAGGGCTTCTGATTTTTTTTAGTTGATTTTGTATCCTGCCACTTTGCTGAAGGTGTTTATCAGCTGAAGGAGTTCTCTGGTTGAATTTTTGGGGTCACTCATGTATACTATCATATCATCTGCAAGTAGTGACACTTTTTGACGTTTTCCTTTCGGATTTGTATCCCCTTGATCTCCTTTAGTTGTCTTATTGCTTTAGCTAGGACTTCAAGTACTATGTTGAAGAAATTTGGAGAGAGTGGGCAGCCTTGTCTTGTCTCTGATTTTAGTGGTATTGATTTAAGTTTCTCTCCATTGAGTTTGATGTTGACTAAAGGCTTGCTTTTACTATATTTAGGTATGTGCTTGCTTTTACATTGCCTTTACTAGGTTTAGGTATGTGCCTTTTATCCCTGATCTCTCCAAGACTTTAAACATGAATGGGTGTTGGACTTTGTCAAATGTTTTTTCAGCATCTAAGGAGATGATCATGTGGTTTTTCTCCTTCAGTTTGTTTATGTGGTGGATTACATTGATGGATTTTGTCTTGATTTTCTAATCAGTGAAAATGTTCTATACCAGTATTCCTTCATATAGACTTTCTCAACTACATAAGATAATGTACACAAAATATTCTGAAAAATACAGCACTGTGCAAACATTGAGTGGAAATTAGTGTTTTCTACTGTTTTCACTATTGTTATTCTCCCTGTGTTCATGAAAGGTTGCCTTGAACAAACTTCCAAGACAGATCTTCAGCATTTTGTTCATAGAGTTGCACACTGTCACTTCCATAGGTGAATATGTTCATCTTTGTCCAGCCTCTGGCAAGACATCACTCCAGCTGATGTGGCCAGAGGGAAAGAATAGTTCTGAATAAAAAATAAGGGTCAAGCAACCAATTGACATTCATCGCCCCTGGTTCAGTCATCTGTCTATCATAAGCTTCCAACTATTCTTGGTAGAAAGTACAGAGGAGAATAAACAGTCAGGAAAAGAAAAGCCTGAGCAATCATAGCACTTTTTTTTCCTGTGAGGGAACATTCCTCAGTCTGTGTTTCAAGAAAGTATTTTTGTTAAGGATTTTTTTTGTAGGTTTCCCAATATATAACCTTTTGATGATGCAACCTGCATCTCTATAAATTATATACCATGTGTCAGAATCAAATGTTCTTAAAATATTATCAGCAGCTGCTAAATATATTTTGCACATTCCTTCCTAATTCTATGTTATATAGTAATTGATACACAGCCCACAAACATCTAAAAATACTTTTCACAGCAAAATAAATGCCTACAATTTCTTTCTACTCTATGGTAAATGTGAGCCACAGAAACCAATGCAGAAATTTGTAACTACAGTTCAGGAAGGAAAGAGAGAGAATGATGAAGCACCGGCTACCCCTAATTACCCAACCACACACAGTTCAAAGGGTTAGAATCTACTTAGATCATGCCCTTTGTGCCTCGGCTGCTAAAACATTCCTTCTCTAGGTCAAGATACTGCTTTCCATTTGAAATGAAGAAGCAAGAAGAAGCCAACAAGTGGCTTCCACACACTGTTTCCTCCCTATTATAGATTCGCTTTCCTCCATATGGCCCAGTAGAACTATAATTTTCCACAAGTATCTATGCTGCCTTTCCAAGCTCATGCCACTCTGTGACAGAACTTCTTCACTCATCAAGGAACAATATGTAGGTCTTGACTTTGATCCTGGGTAATACATGCCATGTGTTAAGTTATGCTGATCAAGATGATGGAATGAATTGATTCTGTACTGTGATAGAGGCTATCACTCTCTCCTAAATACTATGAATATTACATCTCACATATATGAGGATCTTTAAAAGCCAAACTCAGTGAAATAGAGAACAGACTGATGTTACCAGGGCCTTAGAGTGAGCTGTGCATCGAATAGGGAGAAAGTGATAAAAGAATGCAAAGTTGCTGCTTGGCAGAAATATTTTTTATTAGTGATCTGTATATAGAATAATACCTGCAATGATTCCACTATTGGATACTTTGAAACTGTTTAAAGATTAAGTTACAAATGTTCTAAAGACAGAAAATGATAAATGTGAGATAATTAGTATTTAAATTAGCTTGGGTTTAATCATTCCACAATATTAAATGTTACAAAAACGACATATTACACCTTATAAATAAAGGTATTCAATTTTTGTCAAATTAAACATAAAAGAAAATGTAGAGCCAAGGAAAATGATGTCCAGAGTTTGATTCCTGGTATCTACATGGTAGAAAAAGAAAAATGACTACCAAAAGTTGTCCGCGTGCACACATACGCACGCGCACGTGCGCGCGCGCGCACACACACACACACACACACACACACACACACTCACACACACTCACACTTGTAATAAATAATAAAATAAGGAAAAATGAAAAGAAAAATGGGAAACAATAGAAACTGACTAGAAAAATAATAGAATCATATAGTGCTCTTGTTCTCAAAAATTAACCACAGTAAGGAACAAGTAAAGAGAAAACTGTCACTGACTGTTACAGAGCTCAGGGGTGAAAGCTCCTGGCTCCTGAGAGACTTCACGTCAACAGTATTGTGTCAAGAAGACTAGTCCTTACTCCCGAAATATTTCCTATTTATACAATTTAACTTGCTTTTTTTCTGTTGCTACTTGCAGCCCCAAATTCCTGTTAACAATCATGTTATCCCCAATTTTTACTTTGTTCAGTTTATTGATGATTGGAACTATTAGGTCATTAAGAACAGGCTGAGGTTATTAGGTTTGAACTCATCCTTTTGAATGGGGGTGATATGCCATTAGCATCCAAGCTGTCAACAAGGAAGGGTGTCAGGTTTCCCCACATGAAGGTGCAAGTTTCGGTGCTTCTTTCTTGAGGAAGTCTGCTCAGTTTAAGAGCAAGAGTGCTGAGCTAGGGCACAACTTGGTGTTAGAACATGTGCCCTGGGTTCAATCCCAACTGCTGTCCCCTCCAGTCCCCCTCCCTGCGAAGCACTGTGTCTGCTGCCTGTGTTCCACAAGGAACTCTTCCTCTCTCTTTGAGTCTTGTGAATTTCACTCATGGTTCAAAGTTCCTGTTTTCCTTTTTCTTCTCCACGAAAGTCACTCTGACTCAGGAAGACTAGGTCCATGCCCTCCCTATTCACTCCCTTATCTTTCTTTACTCATCCCAGGCCTAGGTTTTTATGATGTGAGAATGCTATTGGTTACTTTGTCTTCTCCATGAGCATGTAACTTTCCTTGAGGCCATGATGGTATTTAATCAGCTGTTATGTTCATGATAGCTGTTACAATATCTGCTTAACAAAGTGTTCAATAAACACTAAAGAATGAACGCGAGCCCAGAATGCTTTCTATAGAACGAGAAAGGACTAGAATATAAAATAGTCACACCCTTTACAAAATTAAATTTTAAAAATATTTTAGGAAAAAATATTCATTGAGCTAAATAAACATTGAGAATTTGTAACAAAGTATTTCAAAATTTTAATAACGGCTCTGATGCAAATATTAAAAAAAAGATACCAAAATGTGCTGTCAGCTGTACTTAAACACGTAATACGTAGTAAAATGTGAAGGAAATGTGTGCTTGCCATCCTGACTTACCAACCACTTCTGTTATAAACAAATGAAGGCTAGATCAGTGCTTGTGCCATGCTCCTACATGTTTGGTGAAGGAAAATGAAGATGTGACCACTCACTCCAGTGTATGGTTGAGGAGGTTTTTAATTGTAGGTATGAGGGAAAGTACAGCCAGAGGCATCTCAAAGAGTCCAGACTGAACCAGGGCCATGAGTGAGGGAAGGGAAGGGAGGGAAAGAAGAGAGTGAGATGGGGAGAGGGAGAAAGAGAACAAGAAAATAAAAAGAAAGAGGAAGAAAAGGATTGGGGGGAGAGGAACAAGCCAAGAGCAGAGGACCAATTGAGTACAAGGTCAAAGGGCAGGTTTTAAAGGGTTGAGAAGCTGGAGAGGGAGATGAAGCTGCTGGGCAGGAAGGGTTTGGGGTACATGGTAGCGTAGGAAGAGCTGAGAGGAAACTCAGGCACTGAGTGAGCCTGGCTACTGGCCTGCAACCTGTGCTTTGTGTGCTAAGAGGTACCACAGCTAGCCTTTTGTCCTGAGTTTCTTTGGAATCTGAGTTTCTTTGGGATCTGAAAGGTTGTTGTTACTGAACTAGATTCAGTCATCCTCTACAGTTCTGTGGAGTTCTTGGAGCCTGGGATTAGAGAAGTCTCTTCAGTTGTTTGTATATGGGTAAACTTATTGACTGTCTCATGCTAAAGAATCCACAGAAAGAGCAATTTCTGTTATATATGTAACTTTCAATAATAATAATTACCTTTCTTTAAAGTTACATTGTCCTGGATTACACCCCAGAGGTTGGTGACTATTTAAAATAGAACAAGGGACTACCAAAATGATTTCATTACACCATAATTTTTGTATCAAATAATAATGACAAAAATGCAATCATCATTTTAAAACGCTGCTCTAATATAAGACATTTTAAAAATAGAATCTCTCGTATGCCATTATGAAATGTCAAAATTTTAATAATATAAATTGTAACAGAAGGCTCTCATTTTGCCTAATTAAAGCAAAGAAGTTTTTGTTTTGTTCTTAAAGTAATATTTTTATTCATGAATACCAACACCCCAAAGAGGCAATAAAGGGTGTGAAGAGCAGACTGCATGAGATAAAGCAGAGCTCATACTGTATCGACAGCATATTCTAGTGTCATTTTCTACTGGGTGCTTATTTTCACTCATCTCTAGTTTTCTAGTGATAACAATATTTCCCCATTTTACTTCTGCTGAGAGATAATGATTGCTGTCACAAATCGCAACATAAAACACACAAGTTTTTAAAGGCCAGTCAAGGTGCCCCTAAATAAAGACTCTCCAAGTAGCATTTATTAAAATAACAGGCAAACAAACAAGTCAGGTTAGCTTAGCTTCTCTTACACAGTACTATTCTAGTTAATTCAGAGCCTGTTGTAGTCCTCACTTTGGCACTGCAGAGGACCAAGGAAGCAATAATTTTACTTTTATCTGGTATCTTAGCATCTGAGGTCTTATCTTGTGGCAACAGAAAGAAATATCAAGAATGTTCTAAGGCTTTGCAAATGCCTCTGCTCCCTGTCACCACTTGCTGCCATGGTCAACCCACCATGTTTAACATCTTGGCGACAGTGAGCCCTTGGGCCATGTCTCCTTCAAGCTGTTTGCAGACAAAGTTCCAAAGACAGCAGAAAGCATTTGTGCTCTGAGCACTGGACAGAAAGGATTTGAATATAAGGGGTCCTCCCCTCACAGAATTATCCCATGATTAATGTACCAAGATTCTTCACACATTATAATGGCACTGGTGGCAGGTCCATCTACGGGGAGAAATTTGAGGATGAGAACTTCATCCTGAAGCACACAGGTCCTGGCCATCTTGTCCATGACAAATGCTGGACCAAACAAACAGTTTCCAGTTTTTAATCTGCACTGGCAAGACTGAATGGCTGGATGACAAGCATGTGGTCTTTGGGAAGGTAGAAGAAGGCATGAGTGTTGTGGGAGCCATAGAGCATTTTGGATTCAGGAATGGCAAGTCCAGCAAGAAGATCACCAATTCTGACTGTGTACAAGTCAAATTAATTGACTTGTGGGCATCTTCCCCACCAGACCATTCCTTCTGTAGTTCAGGAGAGCAGCCCCCCCATCTGCTCACAATACCCTGTGATCTCTGCTCTCTTATGGTTATGAAAAAAAAGGAAATAAATTTTTAAAAAGGAATGTTCAAAGAAGGCAATATAGAGTTAGTAACTGAAGTTAGCCTAGAAAATAAGTCAGGATTGTATGGATGCTCTCATAATCCAGGAACAGCTTTGGGTCACAATTTTTTGTAGATTTATTTCTATTGTTTTTAATTATGTGTTTGAGCGGTGCACAAGACTAAGGGTGCCTGAGGTTCATAAGGGAGTGTTGGATCCCCTGCACCTACCTAGAGTTACAGTCGTCTGTGAACCATACAACCCAGGTGTTATGAGCCAAACTTGGATCCTTTGTAAGAATAAAGCTTGGTCTTAACCAAACCACTTCTCCAGACTTCTTGTTGTTGTGGTGGTGGCAGTGGCGGTGTGTGTGCATGTTACATGGCAGGGTGTTGCCTACAGAGGCTAGAAGAGATCCACTAAAGCTGAAGTTACAAGGGTTTTTGAGCTGTTCATTGTATGGGGGCTGGGACCCAAATCCAGTCCTCTAAAAGAACAGCACTTAGCCACTGAGCCATCCTCCAGCCCTTCATTAAGCATGCACACGCTTCAGTCTTCCTTCGCTGGGGTAGCCTGTCCTGCCATTAGGCATTTCTGTCTGTGGACTGACTCACTAACTTTTGTGATGATAAGAGCAGTAGCTTCCCTGTTTACTACACAGGGTGCTCGCAGTCAGCTTGTTGCTCTAATTCTCTTAAAGTAAATACTAAGGCACTTGGGAGGCAAAGTCAGGTGACTCTCTGAGTCTAGGGCCAGACTGATCTACAGAGGGAGTCTTTGGATATCTAGAGCTACACAGAGGAACCCTGTCTCAAAAAAAATAATATTAAACTTGAAATATATGCCCCAGAGTTATGGTTATACAATCCAATTTTTAAATTTTATTTTATTTTATTAGTTACACTTTATTCATTTTGTATCCCCCCTAAGCCCCTCCCTCCTCCCCTCCCAGTCCCACCCTCCCTCCCCTTCTTCACGCATGTCCTTCCCCAAGTCCACTGATAAGGGAGGTCCTCCTCTCCTTCCTTCTGATCTTAGTCTATCAGATCACATTAGGAGCGGCTCCATTGTCATCTTCTGTGGCCTGGTAAGGCTGCTCCCCCCTCAGGGGGAGGTGATCAAAGAGCAGGCCAATCAGTTCATGTCAGAGACAGTCCCTCTTCCCATTACTATGGAACCCACTTGGATACTAAACTGCCATGGGCTACATCTGTGCAGGGGTTCTAGGTTATCTCCATGCATGGTACTTGGTTGGAGTATGAGTCTCTGGGAAGACCCCTGTGTTCAAATTTCTGGTTCTGTTGCTCTCCTTGTGGGGTTCCTGTCCTCTCCAGATCTTACTATTTCCCACTTCTTACA
Source organism: Meriones unguiculatus (assembly GCF_030254825.1). Lineage (NCBI taxonomy): Eukaryota > Metazoa > Chordata > Mammalia > Rodentia > Muridae > Meriones > Meriones unguiculatus. The sequence continues at coordinate 34,044,342 of NC_083353.1, read as the reverse complement.
TAAGATTCCATGTACTCTGCCCAGCAGTTGGCCATAAGTCTCGGCGTCTGCTTTGATAGTCTGCAGGGCAGAGCCTTTCAGAGGCGCTCTGTGGGAGAAACAGAGATGAACATATAAAAGAGAAATGCAGAAGTAGAAACTAGATGGGAAGGATCCTCAAGATCACCCAGCTGGCCAACCTGAGAATGAAACCAAAAACCCAAGAAGATGGCCTCTGGGGCAGGAACATTGGTGAGACTAATTTCAATGTGCACCACACAAGCCCAAATGTCATGCAAAAGGGAAAGAATGGAAGTATTAGAAAGCCGACCTTTTAAACAAAGAAAGATAAATTCTGGTTATAATCCAGAGGTTAAATGGGAGGAAAATAACACTGAAATCAATGGAAAAGAAAGCTGAGAAATTAAGGGGTATAAGCCCTCATCACTTCTGCAAAAGATGTAAAATGTGGAAGTGGATGGTAAGGAGAACTGGTTTAAAGATAAGCAATGCCATCACCAGCCATGGCAAGAACAGCAAAGGTAAAAAATAGGTATGTATAGGATGTGGTACAGAATACTCAGCTGTGCATATGGCTGCAGTGTCTATTTAGAAAACCAAGTGCAAAACAATAAGAAGGCCTTTGCCTCAGGGCTCTTTCTGTGAGCAGAGGTGAGTCTTAGAACCGAGCTTCCCTATGCTTGCTAAGACATTAATGTCAAAACCTAATATTGATATTAAATAAGTCACCAAATCTTTGCTAAAGTCTGTAACGCATAACTAGAAATAATTCTCTAAAAATGTGTGGATGAATGTGAATATTCATAACAGTGTGCTATGAGCACCACTATAAGCACAACTCTTTTGATATTTCAATACCCAGCAGTGTGTAATTATAGAATGTCAACCTGTTATGTTTGGAAATAATACCCCCACAGGGGTTGGCGTATATCACAAGATCTTTGAATATGAATGTAGTTACATGAATTTTCCTTTTGATTATATCTATGTTGAGGTAGTGTGTTGCTATAGGTTTTTGTAATAACATTTCAAATTCTATGGCCTTTTCATCAAGGGATTTGAGGGCATATTCCTAAAAACAGGGAAGCCAAAATTCAACAACTCAAAAACCCAAAGCTGTAAATCTTTCTTTAGTTATTATGGAGCATACTAAGAGTAAGGAATTTTTTGTTGTTGGTTTTCTATTTGGATTATGCTAATATGAATATAATGACAATTATTTGAAGTAATTGCATAAGTGCATATCTAGAACAAAGAAAGGACAGTAAGATTGCTTTGAATTCTAGTGAAAACACTTTGCATTTTAAATGTGACGAAAGTGTGCTTCTTTCTGAATTGCTTCCTCAAAATATAACTAGACTTCTGCTTGCAAAAGAGTAAGCTATGTCTGAGGAGTAGGTGAAGTCACCACAAGGAGATGGATCTACAACTATTTTGTAAACATTACTCACTGAGCTAGTCCATACTATACGAAGACAGAGAAAGAGCTTTAAACGGCAGACAAGGAATGTGGTGCAGCCTGACAGAGCACAAATCTACAGTGTGGTTTGGAGCAGCGCAGTTATTGATTGTGATGAAAATTATGGTGCTGGAGTACTATTACAATTATTTTTAGAAGGAAAATACTATGCTATTTAATGTTAACATTGATGAATTATAACTTGAAATTGATTGTGGAAATTCTTTTTATTTATTTTCATGCAATTCTAAGTGTAAGCAAGCTTTTTGGTTACTTTATTTGGGTTCTTATATCTACTACACTTCTCCACCTCAATCCTTTCCAACCCCCTAATTCTAGGTAGACGAGAAAGAAATTTAGAAGGGAATGGGGGAATAGACCTCTTTAGACTACCTCCTGGTATGTAGTAGATTAGGGGTGTTGAGTTCCTTGGGGCAAGTCCCAATCTTCATTGTCAGACTACTAGCAACCAGCGATCTAATAATCCTACAATCTAGCAACCCAGCAATAGCAAAAGCAGTAGCAGGAAGAGCAGCAATTGCCTCAGGCCCTCTCAGGCTCTTGTATTTTTCTTAGAATTCTGGGGTGTCTTGAGAGGGTATAAATGCAAGAGTCCCCAGAATTCTAAGCATAAACTAGCTGCAGTTAGAAAAAAAATACACCGCTCCTACAGCATGAAACAAGTCACACTTAGTGGCTTTGGACAATCTGAAGCAGCCCTGTATCACACACCTGGGATTAAGACAAAAACATAGATTCACATAACAGAAGTAGCTTTTTAAAGAAATCAAAACTCTCAGTACAGCTGAGGATTCACCATTGTATAATGTTTGCTTTAATAAAACATTCAAATAAAAAAATTCAGAATGCCTCCAGGTGCATAATTCCATTCCTTATCATAATTCATTCCGTGAGTTTTAGAAAAGCCCTAATGTAGCCCAGGTATTAGAATAAGTGGCTGGAGTGTACACTGCTGGGTTAGGCAGAGACGAGCCTATGCTTTGCATCCTGATGGTGTGGAAGACACATGCAGGGGAAACAAGTCCTGTAGCAACGAGCACAAGTGCTGGATACATGAATTCACGCAACATGATGGACAGAGGTGGGTGCTTTGCAAAATACGTTCTGAGGGAGCAGTGGGAAGTAGAGTTCAGCTGGACAAAGCAAGCCTTCCCAAGAGGAAGACTAGTGTACTCAAGAGTCCAAAGCTGAGAAGTAGAATACCAAATTAAATGTATGTGTGCTGGGCATGGGTCTTCTTTTGAGCAGTGAGTGCAATGTGTGCAGAAGCCATGCTAATGGGGGGGGTGGTATCACTGTGCCTGGCACACAGTAGGTACCCAGGAATTGTCACTGGGTGAATGTGTGTGAAGTCAGCCTACTAGGCAAGTAGTGCAGGATGGTTCTACAGCCATAAGCAAGGAGCAGAACAAACATGCAGAACGGTATGGACATGTTATGATGGTTCTGTTTTAGTCTCACAATAATGAGGAAGTATTCGTGTTCTAATCCATGGCAGCAACACATCCAGAAAGATAATTTTCCCTGCTCTCATATCTCACTTACCACAAAATGCACTGCCATGTACAACATTAAAAACAAATGTCTTTCAAACTGTGTCTAAAAATGGACTGTAAGCTTGTAAGCGATAACTCAATGGATAGTACTTGTTGTGCAAGTATAAGAATCTGAATCTGAGTTTCAAAAAACCAGATAAATTGTTGTAACACAGTAAATTATCCCAACGTTCCTACAGAGCCATGAACTAGGACAGCAGACCCCTAGGGGTCAGAGGGCCAGCTAGTCTGTCATGTGATGTGCAGTGATGGATGACAGGACCCTGTTTCCAACAGGATGTCAGACAAGGGCCAATACTGAGGCTGTTTTTTGGCCTCCACATATACACCTTGGTACACACACACACACACACACACACAGAGAGAGAGAGAGAGAGAGAGAGAGAGAGAGAGAGAGAGAGAAAGAGGGGGAGAGAAAGAGAGAGAGGGAGTTTAATTATTTGGAAAGGGGCTAAGGTGCAGCTCATTGGTAATGTGTCTAACCCAGCACGTTTGAGTCCCTTCAATGCAGTCCCCAATGCTCGCTTAAAAAAAAAAAAAGAAGGAAATCTACTGTAATATATATATATATATATATATATATATTCTGAGTTCAGAGACATTAAAATGCTAAAAAAAGGGGGGGAGTTTGAAAAATAGAGTAGAAATGTATGGAAAGTGGAAAGAAAACATATTAGAGCATATTAGAAACAGAGTGGGCACAGAGCATCTCAGTAGAGGGCAGATCACGTGGTGTTTCAGACTATTGCAGAAGTGTGAGGCAGCCACACTACAGTGAAAGCAAAGTCAGAGCGAGCGCTGTGGAGGAAGGACAGACATGTAGTAAAGTGAGGAGGTCAGAGACTTTGGGAAGCTGCTGGGGCTACTGAGCCGGAAACAGCGTGGCAACTCTGAATCCGGCTGCAGATTGAAATTTGCAATTTATCAGCATTCAGGTGGTGAATGGGTTTGTGGTAGCAAAGAGATTTCTTTTCCCCTAGGGCAGCAGTTTTTCAGTCAAGGGTAATGACTCCAGCTGCACTTCTGAGGCTGATGTGCAGAGAGACGGCAGTGATAGGAGACAGAAGCAAACCCAGAGTACCAGGAAGGAAAATGAGGGTCTGACACAGGCATCTTCAGCAGTGACAAAAAGAAAGTTCAGGCAGAGAAAATCTGAAAACCCAGGACTCGGTGCTCAGCAACTAATGGGGACTGAGGCAGAATTACAGGTTTCAGAGAAGATCATGGCGCCATTAACTACAGCGGAACAGCAGAAAGAACCGATAGACACAGGAAAATGAGCTCAGGTCCAGGCTTTTTCCCCATGGATCACTGGCTATGGATTATGCAGGTAAACTTGTCTACTAGGCAGGCAAAGTGCGGGCATTCCTCTAAAGGAACTCTGCAGGAAAATAGCCCCTCCCATACATAAGTTGGGAGGAACATCTAGACCTCATTTACTTTGTTCAGAGGAAGGAGGCAGCAGCTTGCTACCTATCTACAGACAAATCTGAATTTCAGTTTTTGCTCACTGACTATTGACCAATTATTTGACTTGGTCAAATTAATACCACTTTATAAAATACCACTATATGACTGTCAATACATATTAAGATTTTTTTTCTAAAAAAAAAAAGATCTTGGGCAAGATATTTAGTATCTCTGAGCCTAATGTGCAAATTAAGGGAACTATCTGGTTTCTAAAGGTGTTTTATTAGCTGGAACAGTGACAAGGGCTCAATAGGAGTGAGCTATTTTCACTACTTTTCTGGGTGTACCCCTCAGCTCTGGAACAATTTCTTCCAGCAGTCATAATTGTATTTTTTTTCCTCCTTTCACAGAGCATTTATTGGCCCCTGCTGTGTGGGAGGACTCAGCCATCTGCTTCTACTGTAGCTTTCCATGTCTTATTGTTATCATCTGAGCTACAGGTTACTTGCTACAGTCCTCAGTGTTGCTGTCTCCTATAGTGCTGGACGCCTCCCTCTCCAGCGGGAGCTGCACTCTAAGCAGTCTTCACAACCCTGTCAGGAGAGTACCACACAAACCTTTTCCTGCTAGACTAAATAAAGACACCTGAGGGACCCCCTTGTAAGGTGAGCAAGAGCAGACCCAAGGTTGAACTTGTGTTTCAACAGAACCTGTGCATTTAAGAGGAGGACAGTAGCAATATACGTGGAGACGCCAGTCCCTCGGAGGGGCTGGATCTCCATCTTCTGCAACGTCTTCACACGGAAACTGCAGCAGAAGCTTGTGGCTCTCGTGTTCTAACACTTGTAGTTTTAATCCTTACTGGATCTGTCTTTGCATACAGGCCCAACTCATTTCTCCTTATCATTACTTTTTATCATCAAACTCCTGAAAAGCAAAGTCATTTTGAAACTATTCTTTCAATATTTTTATTTTCTCCTCTTCTTTTTAACAACAGTTTCTAGATTCTTAGCCAGAGCTTGCTGCTGGAAACTGCCCTTGCTGGAGAAGAGGTCACTGTGGTTTATACTGTATCTGCATGTGTGTTCTTTTGTGGTTTAAAGACTTTTCTTTGCTTACTCGTTTTTTTATAAAATTCTTCAGTTTGTTCCTTTCTAATTGCTCACTCAACTGGTATTTCAATATTTTTGCTTTGAATCTGTTGTCTTTTTAAGAACTTTTGTCTTCTGGTATATATGGCCAATAGAACATCACAGAGAGTATCTCAAATATCACCATTCTGCTTGAAGACACCCACAACAAAACCACATGCTGTTTCAGGCTCTGGACGGATCACCAGGGTCTCATGCAGGCCTTTTCAACAGTTTTTCCTCTAAAAAAACACACACACACTGTAAAATTAAATTATTAATATATATCTTCCACTTTCCAAAAAAAAAACCATATATTTGGTGTATTTTTTGTGTTAGCATTGCATTTCTTTCCTAACTGTAAGCACCTCAATCAAACTGGAAGAAAGAACAGAAAAGTGCTACTCCCAGATCATCACACACACAACAGAGAGAGAGACATAGACACACAGAGACAGACAGGAGAGAGAGAGAGAAGAGAATGCAAGTGTGTAAGAAAAGTCAAGCAAAGTGAATATACTAAATGAATGCTTCTGATTTGGTGGGTGAAAGAAAATTCCTGGTTATAGAAATTTGGAAATTAACTCCAAAACTCTTGAATACTGCTAACAAATAAAATTAATTTTACTCTTGAAGCAAACAACAATGTGGAGGTTTAGGAGAAATTAGATACCAAAGACCAATTAAACAATTTGGCTGGGATATAACTCATTCTCAGCCTGATAGTGCACCCTATCAGGTGTTTCCATATTGGTCTCTGATTATCTGGGTATTTTTCTTGTAACGTTAATCCTAAAAAATCAAAGAGAAATATCATAAACACAAATCATCAAGGCCAGATTAATTAAAACAAGTCTTTCTATCTCCTACTTCTTTCATAAGATTCCTTGCACTCTGCCCAAAGTTTGGCTATGAATTTCAGCATCTGCTTCAATACCCTGCAGGGTAGAGTCATGTAGAGAGGACCTCTGTTGTGGCTCCTGTCCTGTTCCCTGTTTTCTGTCTCTTCTGATGTCCATTCCCTTTGCCTTTCTGGATGAGGATTGAGCATCTTATCCAGGGTCTTCCTTCTTACTTAGCTTCTTTAGATGTACAGATTTTAGTATGTTTGTCCTATATTATATGTCTAATATCTACTTCTTATGAAAGAATGGGGAGATAGAAAGACCTGGAGGGGACAGGAGCTCCAAAAGGAGAGTAGCAGAACCAAGAAATCTGGGCCCAGGGGTCTTTTCTGAGACTGATACTCCAACCAAACACCATGCATGAAGATAATCCAAAACCCCTGTACAGACGTAGCCCATGACATCTCAGTGTCCAAGTGGGCTCCCAACTAATAGGAACAGGGACTGTCTCTGATAGGAACTCAGTGGCTGGCTCTTTGATCACCTCCCCCTGAGGTAGATCAGCCTTACCAGGCCACAGAGGAAAACAGTGCAGACAGTTCTGATGAGACCTGATGGACTAGGGTCAGAGGGAAGGGGAGGAAGACCTTCCCTATCAGTGGACTTGGAGAGGGGCATGGAGGAGATGAAAGAGGAAAAGTGGGATTGGGAGGGGATGAGAGAGAGGGCTACAGCTGGGATATACAGTGAATAAACTGTAATTAATAAAAAAGAAATTAAAAAAAGAAAACAATGGAAAAAGAAAGAAAGAAAAAACCAAGTCTTTCAATTCATGTAATGGGCTGTCCCTCCCTAAAAGCTGGGTTCAGCAGATCAGCACTGGATATGAGGAAGGCAGGGAATTTATAGGGGCTTTCTAAATGGGACATTTGTTGGGAAAAATAGGTGGAGTTATATGAACAGAACATAAGCATAACAGGTTAGCCACAATGACTTCCTAAAACAAAGGTGTGATTGCAGATGGTCATAAGTAGTCTAAACAGGTATTCATAGCAAAGTAGTCATAACAACTGTTTGTAACAAAGGTTGCAAGAAGGTTTTGAAACAAAGACATGGTTGCTGATTCCTGAAACAGGCGGTGCAGAACTACTTGTAGTTAAGGTTACAGGTGGGGCAATAGCCCAATCCTTGAGAAACAGGGGTTTAATCATAAACAGGAAAAAAAAAAAAAAACCACATAGTTTGTCTTTAGTGTAATATGGCTTTTAAGACTAAGATAGAGGCAGGCTGGCTCATCAGTAATCATTTAAAAGATATAAAATATCCTTCTTCTTGAAAGTAGGAACAAAGTACAGAGAGGCTCTTTCCTGAAAGTAGATGACAACTCAAGAGATCAACATGTTCCTTTTAGAGTGAAAAGAAATGTCCAGAAGCTGGGCCAACTGGAAGCAGAAAGTAATTCTGGAAGAGCCCAAAGATAAACACAATAAGAAACTTTCTGTACAACTTCAGATTCTACCAACCCATAGGTCAAGGGTAAAACAAGAAACCTCATTCTCTGTAAAAGAAAAGAGCTGCAATATTTTGAGTATAATCCTGACTTAGAGAAAAGTTTCAATTAGAACAAGATTTCCCCAGGGTAAGTTTAATAATTTCAAAAGCAAAACAAAAAGCTACAGTGAAAAATAAAGTAGCAAAATTAAAATTGGCTTCTTAAAATTATAATTTCCTTTTGTAGGAGAAGCACATAAGAATTGGCTGCTCATGATCATTCAGGCCTTTACAGCCATTGAAGCAGGACATTCTCCCCAAGCATGGTTGGATACCATAAAAAGCTAAAATGTTACGCTCAGGATGCGAGGCTAAGCACTGCACTCAGGGTCAGCCGCTTTCGACCCAGAGAAGAGCATGTCTGATTGCATGCGGGTTGATGCCCCAGGTCCCGCCTCTGAGAAAAAGGTATCGGACGGGTCTGATGCTCTTTGGGTGGATGACACCTAAATGAACATCGGTACAAAGTCCCAATTTATTTCTAATATCAGAGATCAGACCTCTACTCTTGCCTGATGCGTCTAAAACAAAAAGGGGGAACTGTAGAGAGCTGCGGAATGCTATGCCTTAAAGATGGAGCTGGTTTCTGCCTTCCACCTTCCCGATGATGAGTGCTCTCTGTCACGAACAATTCCACATTTGGCTAAGACTGAGGATCAGGCTTGCTTCCATGTATGTGGACCTATCTGCATTTTCCACGTGGCACGCCTGGGTTGGCTACCCAGAGGCTATTTAAGCTGTGGGCTGGCTTTCCCCAGGGTCCGAGGATTGTTCAAGGTTCCTGAATAAACTGCATTGAAAAAAAAAAAAAAAGAATTGGCTGCTAAACGGAGAGAGTTGGTGAATGTGTATTGTATTTTTTTTAATTTCATGAATTACTGGGCTTTGGAAAATAGTGCATTCCTCAGAACTTTGATATTTAAAGTTAAAGGGAGGAAAAAGGTGTTTTCCAAAATGTGGGCCTTTGTGCCAGATAGAATGGATCATAATTCTGTCATTTCCTGTTTCTTCCACATTCCCCTCCTCTATATTAATTCCTGCTGTGGATGTTTCCCTTGATGTATATACACACCTGAAATTCCAGTGAGGTATGGCGAGCTGAACACACCTGCTTCATGTTTCTTTCCCTAAAATTCTAGATGTGTGTGTGTGTGTGTGTGTGTGTGTGTGTGTGTGTTTAAAGAACAAAAGTTAAAAAAATAAAAGCAAACCTACAAAGACAACCAACAAGAATAGGAAGGAAAAATGCTAAGTGACAAGAGCTGAAGACATAATTTAGAAGCACAAGAAATAAGTGCATAAACTGTGCTGACATCTCAGAGAAATATAAAACACACATCTACCTCCAGTCATGCCACAAGACCTGGAAACTCCCCAAACAGCCAGGGCCAACCTTTGCTGAATGTTAGTGTAGAGTTCTCAGAAACAGCAAGCTGTCTTCCTGCACCGATCTTGGTACTTTCTGGAGACAGAGAACGTATGAAGCTCCATAGTAAGGGCAGAATGAATGGCTAAAGCATGGACTCAGAGCAGAGGTGAAGACAGGACCACTGCTGAGAAACATCAGTCACAGCAGCCTTCACCCCAATCCTCTCCTCACAGGACTGTCAGAAAATCAGCAGCTTTGTGGCCCCAGGACAAAAGATTGGAGGACTCTTCTCTGAATAAGATGAACCAGCTAGCCCAAGGGGGAAGCACGAGCATGGAAATTAGAGAGGACAGTGTTAAAAATTACAGAATCCATTCAGGAGGTAGAATATCAAGAGTTCCAGAAAAGGGAAAGCAATGCAAGAAAACTCTTTAAACCCTGAAAGCTGTGAGTTTCCTAACTCTGTCATGAATGAGATATCCTGCCAAAGTTTGCCGCTATGGACACAGCACAGCAACCCTCAAGACAAGGAGAAAATATTACTAACTTCAAAAGAAAAGAAAATCACGTATAGAGTAACTGTCAGCGTCCACAGCTTTGGGCACATCTTTCCTCTCAAGTGTTGCACCGGAAACGGTTGAAAACTGTGTTTACAGGAGTTCACATCACTGGAAACAGTCAAGGCAGTCAGGAGTGCAGGCCAAGATCACAGTGCAGGCAGCTGTACCTTCACCAAACTTTGCATGCTCAGAAGGTCCGCTAATCTGGACTGTGGTACACCAGAGCTCTCTGAAAGGAGTAGGATTATATAAAACTTTGTGCTTTGGGAAAGCCAAAACTGGGTTTAAAAAAAATGGCCCTGTGTTTTCAGCTGAGCACCACCTATGGTTACGAAAGACACGGAAACAAACCATTATCAAACAAACTAAGACAAGGAATCTCTTCCTAAATGCCTCCTGCAAGGAGGAGGGGAATCTCTCTGGAAAAATATAAAATCTCCCAGAACCTCAATTATCTTTAATTTTCAATGTCAAGAATTCAGTAAAAATTATCAGACAAGACATAAAATTAACTGACCCTAAGCAGAGAAATACAAACAGAAAACAGAAATACACTCGTATCAGAGCTGCCAGAAGCAATTTTTAAGGTCTATAATTACATATTCAAGAAAAGGGATGGCAAGACCGAGAGTTTCATCTATATTTCCAAACACATCAAATGGAAATTCTAGAATTGACAAAATAGCTGAGTTGAAGAAATCAGTAGATGAGTGTAATGATAGTTCAGAGAGGTGTACGACAGGATTAATGAATAAGAAAAATGACTCATCAGAGAAAATAATCAAAACTGAAACTTGAGACTGGAGAGATGGCTCTGCAGTGATGAGCACTTGATACTCTTGCGAAGTACACAGGTTTGTTTCCCAGCTCCCACACGGTGGGTGCTAGAGCTCACAGTCAGCTTTAGCTCTAGGTCCAGAGGGTCAGAACCCCTTCCCTGCCCTCAGCAGGCTCGGCACAAGTGTGGTGCTCATACATTCCTGCTGGCAAAGCACTTACATGCATAAAACAAAAATGAATAGCTCTCTTAAAACGTACTTGAATACAAGGAAGATTTCTTAAAAATGAAAAAAGCAGAAAAGGCACACAGTAGAGACAAAGAAGAGAGGTGAGGAAGATGAGCCACCACACCAGGAGAAAGCTGTGTGGCTGCCTGCTGCAGCCAGACAGGAGAGAAAGGGGATAAGTAGCTCTACCACAGAGAGCATTATAACATAGACCCTGGGTGACAGAACAGCAGTTCTGCTAAAGATTTTTTCTTTTTTTAATTTAATTTTATTTATATACTTATTTATTAAAATTTACTCACTTCGTATCCCTTCTGCAGCCCCCTCCCTCATCTCCTCACAGTCACTCTCACCCTCCCTCTTCTGCCCCTATGCCCTTTCCCCAATCCCCTTATAGGGGAGGTCCTTCTCCCCTTCTATCTGACCCTAGCCTATCAGGTCTCATCAGGCTGGCTGCATCATCTTCCTCTGTGGACTGGCAAGGCTGCACCTCCCAGCCCCGCCCTGGGGAGGTGATCCGAGAGCCTGCCACTGAGTTCATGTCAGAGACAGCACCTGTATTCCAAGAAATCCAAGTGGAAACTGAGCAGCCAATGGGCTTCCTCTGAGCAGGGGGTCTAGGTCTTCTACATGCATTGTTCTTAGTTGGAATATCAGTCTCTGCAGGACCCCCCTGGGCCCAGGTATTTTAGCTCTATTGTTCTCCTTGTGGAGTTCCTGTCCCCTCCAGGTATTTCTATCTCCCTCTTCTTCCAAGGATTCCAGCACTCTGCCCAAAGTTTGGCTATAAGTCTCAGTATCTCCTTCAATACCCTGGTAGATAGTCTTTCAGAGGCCCTCTGTGAAAGGCTCCTGTCCTGTTCCTTGTCTTCTCCTACTTCCAATGTCTGTCCTGTTTGTCTTTCTGACTGAGGATTAAGCACCTTCTCTAGGGTCCTCCTTGTTGTTTAGCTTCTTAAGGACTATAGATTTTAATATGTTTATCCTATATTATAGGTCTAGTATCCACTTATAAGTGAGTATATACCATGTGTGTCTTTCTGCTTCTGGGATATCTCACTCAGGATGATCTTTTCTAGATCCCACCATTTGCCTGCAAGTTTCATAATTTTCTTGTTTTTAATTGCTGAGTAGTATTCCATTGTGTAAATGTACCACAATTTCTATATCCATTCCTCCATTGAGGGACATCTAAGTTGTTTCCAGATTCTGACTATTACGAATAAAGCTGCTACAAACATGGTTGAACAAATGTCCTTGTTATATACTTTAGCACATTTTGGATATATGCCTAGGAGTGGTATAGCTGGATCTTGAGGTAGCACTATACCTAATTTTCTTAGAAAGTACCAGATTTATTTCCAAAGTGGTTGTACAAGTTTACATTCCCACCAGCAATGGAGGAGGGTTCCCCTTTCTCCACATCCTCTCCAGCATGTGTTGTCACTTGAGTTTTTGATCCTAGCCATTCTGATGGGTGTAAGGTGAAATCTCATGGCCACTTTGCCTTACATTTACCAAATGACTAAGGACATTGAGCAGCTCTTTAAGTGTTTCTCTGCCATTCAATATTCCTCTATAGAGAATTCTCTGTTTAGCTCTGAACCCCATTTTTTAAATTGGATTACTTGGTTTGTTGGTTTTTAACTTCTTGATTTCTTTATATATTCTGGATATTAACCCTCTGTCAGATGTAGGGTTAGTGAAGATCTTTTCCCAGTCTGCAGGCTGTCATTTTGTTCTGATGACAGTGTTCTTTGTTTTACAGAAGCTTTTCAGTTTCATGAGGTCCCATTTATTAGTTGTTGATCTTAGCTGCTAAAGCATTACAATAACTTAATAATGTATATGTAAAAAAAAGCAAAAACCAATTTTTAAAAAAGGATTTTTTTTTTCAGTGTTGGAGATTGAGCCAGGGCTTATGCACCAAAGGAAATTTTAATTTCAGAGAAAACACTTATGTTATACAGTAAATGAAACAAAAGATAATCTGTGGTCATTGTCTGTGCTTAATAGATATATGTTCATAAAATGTAAACAACATTGAAAATGATTATATAATTTCATTGGAAAGATGAGAAAGAATAATATTCCTTTGCTAAAGAACTAAGGAAAGTATACTATCATTTTTAATAGGAAGTAGGAATAAACAATATTTAGAACTACTAGCTCAAGAAATACTACTAGAAGTTGTTACTTAGATTAAAAATTAGATTAGAGTAAATAGCTAAAAATAGAATAGTTGTCTCCAGAGAGAAGGAATTAGAAAAGAAATAAAGCAGATGCAACTACTGTCTAATGAGTGTTGAAGTCGTTTGATTTCTTAAGCATAAGCACGTAAAGCTTTAATAAGAAATTTTGTGCTAAAATGTAAATGTGAAAAACAATCTCTAACAGCCACTCACACATGACATGTTTAGTATATAGATTAGGGCACCCCAGGGTGTGTGGTGAAAGGGAGGGAGTTCCACTGTGGACCAGGGTCACTCAGGTGGAACGAGCATTGCTGAAACTGTGCTCTTACATATATATATATTTTTTTTTCATTTCATCCAAGCTCATAAATAGCATCGCTCTGAGACATTTGGTGAAGTCTCTTGGCTTTCTTTAGCTGGTTATTAAATCTCCCAGAAACTTCTAGGCTTTGAGCTTCATTATGCTAAGTGGTGCGGGCTGGGACCATAGGCAAGAAATCCTCTATCGAGCCACTGGGAAAGTTTATCAGAAAGGAACGAAACAACCGTGGTGGTGTTGACATGTCTTCTCAGAGTCTCCAGAGGGGAGCATCAGGAAAATTGTACTTGCAGTGTGGCAGTCTGTAGTTTCAAATGGCACAAGTCTGACAAGTGCCCTTTGAAACAATGCCAACTCACAGGAGAAACTGCTGTTTCCTGCTAGGATGAGTTGGGTGGGTAGTTGGACAGATATATAAAGATGCATATTTATTCAGGGGATGGAAGACTAAACACAAAGAGCAGCTTAAACACGGGTGTGCAGACGCTGAGATCCATGAAAGTGATACAATCCCTCCTCTACCCACTCCTCCCATGCTGGGTGTCATTGGATGAAACAGGGTTACCTTAGGAAACCCCTCATCTTAGCAATGGTATTTGGAGATGACTCAATTGTCTTTAACAGATGATGACATAAAAGTGATAAAGTCAAGACAGGGAGATTCTGGGGAGGCGGTGGTAGCAGATGCGAGCTTTGAATCCCCCATCTTCATTGCCAAGTTCAACAGAAGAGTGAAGGAAGTTATGAAAACCAGAGACAAGGTCTAAACCACAAGAGGTCATGAGTTAAATGACTAAGGTCCCTATATATATAAAAACAGGGACAAAGCTTCATGAGTCCCACGCCTGCATGGCATCAGCCATTGTGTATGTAAAGGGGTGAAAGTAGTCCATCAACCTGAGGAAAGGGTGGCAGGCTAGCACACAGCTTCCTAATGAAAATAAATGCTGCTGCGAAACTCTTAGTAGACTTAATACCACAAAAGAGGGGTAAGGCATGCTAAAGGCCAGCTGAGCACCATTCAGAGTAAGTCAAAAAGTTATAGCACTCCATTAAGCTGGCAATATTTTAAAATTTATTTATAAAAACAAAAGAATATCCTTGTGCATGTGTAACCTTGCCTACATCTGTCTATCAACATTCTCATGTAATCTTTCTCTTAAGCAATTACTTTCATACTCTGTCACAAAACAAGTGAACCCAGAAAATCACTACATTGTAACTTTAAAATTGGCACTATGAAGCTGACCTTTCACAACACAAATGTCTCAGCTAAACTCTCAAGTGCCCTTGTAGCATCAGGTATATTTCTCTCATCTTGGGAATGTCAAAATTGCTGTTTCCCCCTCCACAAAATGCATTAGAAGACCCTCCAGTGCCCATGGATATAGTGCCCTGAGGATGTCTCTATTTATAATGTGAAACATCTCATACACAATTCTGGTTCCAGGCAGTTGTGCTCAAGGCAGAACAGAGTGCTTTGTCCCCAGTGACTTCCTCAGGTGGCCCCTACAATGCAAATAGAACTGCCCTCGAGGTACCCTATAAATTAATTATAAAAATCTAAAATAAATAACAGCATAATAAAAAAGTTTGTCTTACTAAACTAAAAGCTATTCCCTTCACTCAGTATAACTTTTAAATAGAGCAGAGCAATGATTGCCAGAAGAAACGAGACGACTCACCTGGTAAAAGCACTTGCCACCGAGGTGATACAGGCATCCCATCCCTGCAGCCCACACACTGGTCAGAGAGGCCTGTTTCTGTGAGATGTCCTCATGCACACAGCTGCCCACGTGCTTACACACACACACAAACACACACACACAAATTTGGGTTTTTTTAAAAGAAAAAGAATCTACGGAAAAGGTGGACTCTAGCACCCTGTAAAGCGCTGTGCTGTATATACCACTGAAAATCCTGACTTTTAAGGAGTTGAAGTGATTACGGTGCTGAATGTATTTGGTGAATATTATGTGGCTTTTTGACAATGAGTACTGACAATCTGAATAGCTTAGTGTGTGCAGTTTATCATAACACATTTCTCATCACCTATTTTGGGGCTTCCAGAAATATTCTGGCAAAGGTACTGAACGAATACAGTCATGTACCACGTAGAGATGGTCTGGCCAGGTAGAGTGCACACACCAGGGTGGTACTCTAAGATGGCTTTGCCTAGATGTGGAAACCATTTTAGTTTGTGTGTGGGCATTAAGACGTTAGCAGAGCAATGGAATCGTGCTGAGGATAGGTATCTCAGGCATATCCTGTCATTAGGGTGCACGTGACTACAGTTACATAAGAATCTCAAACTACCTTGTAAATCCCATTGCTTTGAGACATTTTTTCTTCTGACTTTCGTGTTAACAATGAAGGAACATGGAACTGTACTGAGAATAATTGTTTTCATATACTCCATAGCACAGAAGGGTGATCCTTAGGAGAAGGAGTACAACCTCCTCCATTTGCTGGCTTACTTCTACCTAGCTGTAGTCCAAGAAACCCAAACAGGTCTCTCTGAATAGAACAGGAAGAAGCTGATGAAAGATCAAAAAAGCTAGGATTTATGGGAAATGTACCAAAGGGAAGGAGTTGCATAGGAATTCTCTGGGATCTGTGAGTGTTTTCCCAGAACTGTGGAAGTATTCAAGAGAACAGAGCAGCAAGCCACCTCACCCCACAACTCTTACCTGGCAGCCGTCTGGATATATTCCTACCAGCCAGAAAGGAAAAGATCTGGTAGAAAGTGAGAATTAAGAAGTCTCCAGGCAGGAACTCTGCCCAGTAATACTCAAGAATAAGCTTCAGAAACGGTGATTCCTAAACTGAGACAAGAGCCAACTTTATTCAGGGAAATACAAGTCTAGAATCAAACACAACACAATATCAAATATCCAGTCTTCAATCGTAGGCATAAAAGGATGGAAAGGACAGAGACAAAGGCATTAGCAATGTAAATGTGGTAAAGAGAGAAACAGGAGACTCTTTTTAGAACTGAATTACTGAAATGAACATTTTGGCACCTGAAATCTACTAGACAGGCCTAAAAGCAGAGTAGATACCGCACACAAAAATTAATGAAAACTGGGCATGGTGATACACACCTATAATCCTAGCACTTGAGGAGGTACAGGCTGGCAGACCTCTATGAGTTTGAGGCCAGCCTGGTCTACAAAGTGAGTCCAGAAGAGCTAAGACTACTCAGAGAAACCTTGTCTCAAAAAACCAACCAACCAAACAAACAAACAAAAAGTAATGAATTAAAGATGTATGATAGTGACCTAGTGACCATCCAAGTGAAGGAAGGGGTAAGGGCTAGAATGTCCACAGTACCTTTGAGACACTGTCAAACTGTCCAGTCATGGACCTCCGCAAGAAGAGAGAAGACAATGCAACAATGATGGCTTGTTGCTTGTTTGTTTATTTGTTTGTAATATCTTCAAAAAACCATTTTATTCTCATGTTGGGTAAGCTCAAACTTTGATCTGGCCAGACAAAAAGCCAAAAATGCAAAGCTGGTACTGGAAAAGTCACATGGTATCTGATTATTTTACCCAGAAGAGAAAGAAAAAGAACAGAAACAACAATTCTTAACTCACAGAAGCAAATTAAGGCTGAAATGTCATGTGGTATTGTAACCTTATTCTGAATGTACTTGTTCTAATCAATCTAAATCAGGCCTTAATGATATTTAAATGTAGCTACTTGTAATTCCCATAATAGGCAAACAAAGAAGAGGTTAAAATAATTCTGTTATTTCACAATGATGAAACAGACTGAATATTTCAATTATTCTACTTATTATAGTACACATAGAACAACACTCTGTAATCTGCTTCGATATATATAGGCTCTTTAACCACACCACAGTGGGACTAATACAGTCACTGGTTGAGCTGCGCTCGCTGATTCAGTGTTGGAATAAAGTACTTCACAGATTAGCTTAGTCTGCAGCGCTTAAAGGTCAGGATTTATTGTAATGTAAATCACAAAGCAATTTTATCTTGACAGAGATTACATACTGTTACAATATTTCTCGCTGAATCTAGTGATGCGCTTGCTTTTTCTTTGCAACTGCTGTGCAAATTGGACCGTAGCCCAGAAAAGAAAAAGAGATGGCAGGCTGCTTTGGCTTTTTAGAAACAACTTAATTCTCTCCATTTTTCAAAGTTCCACAAGGAAAAAAAATACTCTGAAAATACACATGAAATCCGACACAAATACTTGTAAACCTTTACAGAGTCTGAGCTCTCATGCATACAGGTACCTGTGAGTGGACATCTCTCACATGTTTTGGTGTGTTTTAAGAAAAGAAGTGATTTCTAATAACTGATTTCTGATTATGCATACCAAGTATCTTGATATATTATGTAAATCATCTCCATTTTCAGCAAACAAACAAAAACAATAGGAAGAGCTCTCTCCTGCTTTCCACTGAAAAGAATACAAACTAGGAAGAAGGAATCCAGTCTAAACAGAAGAAGGTGAGGGTGAGGGAGGGCAGTGCAGTCTCTACAGCAGGGAAGGCAGGGTAGACACCAGCCCTTCCCTGAGCTTCCCTGCTGATGATTTGCTCTTAGCATCAAAGAGGCTGAACCAGATGTCAGGAGAAAATCTGATTTCCAGGGACCTACGAAAACTCAAAGAGCATGAGGACCTTTTAGTCCTGGGGACTGAGCTGGTCAGTCCACTTGTCCCATTATAACATGAACTCAGTGGCTACTCATTTTGGGGACCCACTTCTGCTAGACAGAGCCCTACTTGATTCCTTTTCCTTAAGTTCTTTCTTATAATGAAGTTCCTTCCTAAAAATTCATCCTTCCATCATGCATGAAAGTTGTTTTCCAAATTCATGAGCCAAAGAGGCCAGAAGGCCCTGGGTCAAGGTGGCTTTGGTGGCTGTTGAGGGCCCAGGACCCCAGCCCCACAAGTCATGCTCATCTGAAAAGCACATTCCAGACAGTCCTTTGTCTCCATATCACAAACAGGCACAGGCACCACTCACTTGCAAGGTGCCTCTGTGTGTGCTGAGTATGTTTGATTTGCCTAGAGAAGTTCTGGTTCAGTCCTCCAGTAATTGTCAGTAACTCCTTCTCTCTCTCTCAAAAGGATCCTGGGTTTGACAAAGCCTCAGGTGGAGGGATTGAGGCAGCAACAAAACCTACACTACACCATGCCTACATGATGAGCTAGAACGGGGGCCTAACATAATCATCAGAGAGGCCTGAGAGACTTCATCCAGCAACTGATGGAAGCAGATGCAGAGTCCCACAGCCTAACATTAGGAATAACTCAGGAAACCCTGGGGAGGAGGGAGAGGAAGGGTTGCAGGAGGATCAAGAGCACCACAAGAACACGGCCATAAAATCAACTGACCAGGACTCAAACAGGCTGACTGAGAGGAGGGAGCACACAGTGTGGTTTTATGGTTATTCGGCTCCGTGTTCAGTGGGACTCCTAACAATGTGAGCAGGAACTGCCTCTGACCCTTGTGTCTGCCTTTGGGACTCTTTTCCTCCTACTGGGTTGTGTCATCAGCCTTGATGTGAGAATATGTGCCTGGTCTTATTGTAGCTTGTTATGCCATATTTAGTTGATGTCCTTAGAAGGTCTGCTCTTGTCTGAGGGGAGGTCAAAGGGGAGAGTTTATCTGCACGAAAAAGGAGGTTGTGAGGAGAGACTCAGAGGAGGTGAGGGAGGAGAAACTGCAGTTGGGATGTAATATATGAGAGGAGACTAATAAAAAAAAAGTAAAATTAATTAAAAAAAATTTAATTATCCTGGTTTGGGCGCTGCTCTACGTATACGTTAAGTCAGTCTCCAGGAAACTGGGCAGAAGGCGTGCTTCTGTCCAGCCTTACTCTCATCTACTAGAGAGCTCTTCACCAGAAAAATATTACATTTTACTTCAGCGGCACATTACAATTTATAACATGCATTATCTTATTTCATCTTCTCAACAGCTCTGGCTCTAAACTCAGAACTCCAAATTAGAAACATGGAAATACAGTGAGTCAGGGAGACTCATGTGGGGAGACGGAGACTTTGAAAGAAAAAGGATGGGGTTAGAGAGGGAGAGATAGCCTGTTTTGTTTTTGTTTTGGGAAAAGGTATCACTATATCCCTCAAACCAGCCTTCAACTCTGGATCCTCTCTCAGCATCCAGGGTGCTAGAATTACATGCATGAATCATCACACCTGCCAAGAAACACTCTAAGAGCCCATTCCCTTTCACTGAAGACTCTGAGAAACCAGGACAAGAATTGTGCATGTCTGAAAAGTTACTGTTACCAGAAATGTTGGGGATCTCCACATTGGATGTCATATGTTACCAGAGAAATTATAGATCTACCTTTGGGGTTTTAGTCTCATTAATACAAGTGGGTTCAGCAGTAAATTTCAGAACAGCTTTATCTAAGTTGGAGAGTAAACAATGGAGCAAATAAACTGCGAGCGTCAGGAGCTGCTGGGAGCAGGGATGTGGCAGAGAGAATTTATGTCTTCGGGGATAGACTGGCATGCTCAGCGATGCTCAGCGATGGAGGTCAGCAAGATGCCACATGGCAACATGCTGCTACATGGCAGAAAGTGGGTAGTTGCACAGAAGGAGTGAGAAAGCACAAAGTGCCAAAGAAAACATGTCTAGACTTTAGCCATCATCTGAGTTAAGACTCAGATAGGCAGGCAGAATGAAAAAAAGCTCATAGAATCTCTGTAAGCAAATGAACCAAAAGCAGCATTTCTGAGAACAGGAGCATGTTATCTCATAATGGGATGATTATTCCTCCCATCCCTTTTGTGTAGCTTTAGGTGAATCAGCCTTATTCCTCCCATCCCTTTTGTGTAGCTTTAGGTGAATCAGCCTGCTTGAGGGATCATCTCTTGGGCAGGCCCAGCTTGATTAATTCTTAAAGGGAGAGGCAGTGATATGTAATGGTCCAGTGTTTAGAGAACATCAGCTTGTCTTGTCTGCACCGAGGGCCAGAGGTATTCAATTTGAGAGGGGCCTATCCTCCATGGCCCTAAAAACATTCCTCATCAAGAGTGGGAATCCTGAAATAACCTAGGAAAAGGACTGAAATTTGGAAATATTGTGGCTGATTTCCACCGCTGAAGTCCAGATGTGCAGGGATTAATGTCTAGACTGGTGTCTCAGTCATGTTCTCAACTGGTTAGTAGCATCTAACCAGAAATGCTACTGGGGGGGAAGACAAAACAATGAATCAGAAACCAGAATCCTCTGCCGGCATCCTGGCCTCCAGCAAGAGCAATTTTGGAACTGTTGCTTTTGGGGTTTTTGTCCCAAGTTTTCTAACTCTTTTCTGTCCTGTCCTCATTATCACTGCCCTCCCAGGTCATTAAAAAAGATAGATTTTCACTTAGCCCTATTTTATAAATACCCCTTTGATTGTCAAAATTAGCCATCAGGCCCAGTGAGTTAAATCAGCTTTTTGTTTAGCCCTGGAAATATAACCAGACTCTTCATTAAAACTTAAATGTGTATCTCGGCCTTCTTTACAGACGACAAAAAGGGAAGGATGAGGAGGCATAGGTGGCACCCTGTGTAGCTTGGGAGACAGGAAGAGAAGGGAAGGAGGACAGAGAACAAAATAGCCTGCCTCTCCTCTCCGCAGCAGCCCCTCCCTCCCTCCCGCACCACCAGGAGTGTTATACCAAACACGTCTGTCTACCCTCGCTGCTTGCATGGGGGAGGGCCAAAAGCTTTACATTACACCACTGGTTTACACCCTGAGAAACGTCTTGTGAGCTGCAAAATACACTTCAAAGCAACTTTCTAAAAGGCACATCTATATTTACCAATGTGTTCCACATGATTAAACTGTGAAATTTGTCTCCAGTTTGGCAATACCTTAGAGAGATGTTGTGAGGTTTAAAAAGAAAATGCCTGTGAAGTGCCTTAAATCCCACGGAAGGGAAGCACCATAGACTTCCAAGGTGCAGTTTCACTCCCCCAAGGCTCCGTTAGTGAAACAGCAAGCAAAAGCTCGTAAGTTATGATGTCACAGTGTTGTCATGCAACATCATCCACAGTGAGACCAAGAAAAGCTGTTTTTAAAGAGCCTCTTTTCCCTCCTCTTCAGCTTGTTAAAGCATATGGTCTTCAAAACTAGTTCACAGTGAACTTCATCTCTGCCACTGCTGCAAATGAAGTTTCTTCTCAGGCAGATGTCAGTGCTAAAAGTTTGGTGCTCATAAATACCAAATTTACATAAAATCTATATAGCTTTTGCTAAAGTCTTTTTGGTTGACGTAGGCTGATTGGCTGAGAGTCATAATTTACTTGCTTTTTGCTGTAGTCATAATACATCTCACTAATTAAAAAAAAAAAAAACTCAATAATTTTGACTGATCCATAGATGCCACTCCTAAAACCTTGTCTGGCTTTCATGCCATCTGTCACAGTGAAAGAAATGACAAAATCCAGAGAGAGATTCTTGGGCTGTTAAGTCAGGCCTGTGGCTTCACAATATGGGTCACCATTTATGAGAACTGCATAGAGAATTCAGTGAGCAGTGACAACATAGGTATCTTAGATCCATAAAAACAACTTCTTGATTAAGTAAACTCGTTACCTGCTTGCCAAGAAGCTGCCACCAACTTGACAAGAATTGTGGTCTCAGAAGAAAAAAGGAAATTCAAAGTGTTTATGAATTGGGAATCTAATTGAAGCCATAAAGTCAGTGGGGGCTGATAGAAAAGAATTTCAAACAGCTATTTTATGTTGCCTTGATTGACATAGTCTGGCCCCAGGCATCATGGCAAAAGCCTGTAAGTCCAGAACTTTGGAGCTAGAAACAGGAGGATCATGGCTTCAATTCCAGCCTGGACTTAATAATTGAAAAAAAATATGGTGTAATGTATTATGTAAGTTGATTTTCAGAATCTTTCTGAAATGAAGAATAAAATTACTGACAACTAACTTCCTGGGCAATAATTTTCAGAATTAATAAAATGAGGTTGATGAAGAGATCGGAACGAAGTGACACTAGTGAAGCAACTCATTGACTCTATTGATGAAACTGTGAGGTGGAAGGATAGAATGGCTGGGACCCACAGCACACGCCCCACCGAGTACTCTTCAAATTTAACTGAAAAAGCCAGGCACCTCAGGGGCCTCAGAAAAGGAGACCTCCTCTCAGGTTACAAAGGCTGTGGAATGTCACCCACCTCCTTACAGCTTGCTGTTTTGCTGAATCCCTTAAGATCCCAGTCAAGGCCTTGCCTGGCGATTGCTCCTCTTTTTATTTGATGTAGTATATCGCTTTATGCACAACATAGTTTAACACTTTTAGGAAACACCACAAGTTCTTTGGAAACATCCCATTGTAATTCCCGCAGCAAAATGGGGAGCAGAACACCACTCTGTTTACAACTTTGGAATGTCTCTTTTGACTTTTGGATTAAAGTTTAAACTTCCAAATGTCCATCTTAGACAGTATTTCCAAAGTCTCTGTTCTCTCTCCCCTGACCACTCAAATGAGTGTACAGATAAAGGCTATACTCACATCAACTGGCCATAAGCTGAACAGTTTCAAATACTTGGCTTTCTCTTCAAGGTCTTTCAAGGAAACTTTGTTTATTTGGACGCTTCCTTCTTTTTAGCTGATTAATAATAAGTTTAGGAGCTAAGAAGTCATTTACTCTAGAAAAATACCTTGCTACATAGGAAAATGCACTCTTTTGTCTATATTTAAATAGTTAACAAAGAAGACATATTTCTTCTAAGCAGCAGTTCATGAAGAGAGGTGGAATAGAAAGGCTAGAGGGGCAAGTGTACCAATGTCATGTAAGTGAGAAATTCTTGGAGATAATCTTCAAGGCAGTTTCCAATTCCTTCTCCCAAACCTTGTCTCAATCTCTAAGGGGCCATTTGGGAAGAAAAGTTCCTTTGAAAAAAATCTCCTGTTCAATTTATGAGATTGTTTCTATCTTATGTCTTTTTTTAATTTTAATTTTTTATATTAATGACAGTTTATTCGCTTTATATCCCAGCTGTAGCTCCCTCCCTCATTCCCTCCCACTCCCACCCTCCCTCTCTCATCCCCTCCTATGCCCCTCTCTAAGTCCACTGATACGGTAGGTCCTCCTCCACTTCCATCTGACCCTAGCCTATCAGGTCTCATCAGGAGTGGCTGCTTTGTCTTCCTCTGGGGCCTGGTAAGGCTGCTCCCCCCTCAGGAGGAGGTGATCAAAGAGCCAGCCACTGAGTTCATGTGAGAGATAGTCCCTGTTTCCCTTACTAGGGAACCTACTTGGATACTGAGCTGCCATGGACTACATCTGAGCAGTTCTAGCTTATCTCCATGCATGGTCCTTGGTTGGAGAATCAGTCTCAGAAAAGACCCCTGGGACCAGATACTTTGGTTCTGTTGCTCTCTTTGTGGAGCTCCTGTCCTCATCAGGTCTTTCTATCTCCCTGTTCTTTCATAAGATTCCCTGCACTCATCTTATGAAAGAAGGGGGTGATAGTAAGACCTGGAGAGGACCCTGAGAGACTAGGGTCAGATGAAAGGGGAGGAGGACCTCTCCTATCAGTGGACTTGGAGAAGGGCATGGCAAGAAATGAGAGAGGGAGAGTGGGATTGGGAGGGAATAAAGGATGGGGCCCACAGCTGAGATACAAAGTGAATAAAGTTAATTAATATAAAAAATAAAAATTTAATATAAAAAAAAATTCCTGCACTCTGCCCAAAGTTTAGCTATGAGCCTCAGCATCTGCTTTGATACACTGCTGGGTAGAGTCTTCCAGAGGCCCTCTGTGGTAGGCTCCTGTCCTGTTTCCTGTTTTCTCCCTTTTCCGGTGTCAGTCCCATTTGACTTTCTGAGTAAGGATTGATCATCTTACCTTGGGCCCTCCTTCTTGCTTAGCTTCTTTTTTAAAATTTTATTTATTTGTTTATTTATTTATTACAGTTTATTCACTTTGTATCCCAGCTCTAGCCCCCTCCCTCATCCCCTCCCAATCCCATCCTCTTTCCCTCTTCTTCTCCTATGCCCTTCCCCCAGTCCAGTAGTAGGGGATGTCCTCCTCCCCTTCCATCTGACCCTAGTCTATCAGGTCTCATCAGGACTGGTTGCATTGTCTTTCTCTGTGGCCTGATAGGGCTGCTCCCCCCTCAGAGGGATTCTCCTTTTTTATGATTATTAAATATAATCCAAGCATTTAACAAGAGTTTTAAATATATGTAAAATGTCACCAGGTGTGCTGATGTATTCCTTTAATGCCTGCACTTAGATGTGGGCAGAACTTTATGAGTTCCAGGCCAGCCTGGTCTCCATAGTGAGTTCACCGAGGCAACTAGGGCTACATATTAAGACCCTATCCAAAAAAAGAAAAAGAAAAATCATGTCTCTTTCCCTTATAAATCGCACCCCCTTGTGGTAATAAATATTTATAAGTTAACCTTTCATATTTCTCTGTCAGATAGTTTTTACAAACAGAGAACACAAGTCTCATGAAAACCTAAGTAAAATAAAGAGGGTGAAAAACACGCGAAATTTTAAAAGTACTTGTAGCAAGGAAAAGCAGGAAAAAATAAAATCTGACAAATTCAAACAAATGTAAATTAAATAAGCCATTCTTTGATTATGATCGGATGATATTCTGAGAAATGCATCATTAAATAAGCTCTCCCTTTGTACTCATCTAACCCTAGTTGCTGCTACAATCCAGCATGGTCTCACTCCTATGCCTTTGGGAAGAACACCTTTTGGTCGGAACATGAGCTGCAGTACTTTCTTCACTTCTCGGTCAACAGGAAGCAGAGATTAGAGCATACAGGAAAAGCCCAAAGCTCAAATGTATGCCCCATCCCCAATAACTATCTTCCAGGCCCAAGTCCCACTCCCCAACCTTCCAATAATGCTATCAGAGCTCCCATGATCTCACGGTTTCTGATCTAGTCAAGACACACCCAAGTATGCTTTACTAATCTGCTGGGAATGTCTTCAGCAATCAAGTTGAAAGACTAACCAACGCTATCCATTTGACATCCTGAGACTTTGCGACGAAGATTAGTAAATATCTAGAAACACTGCACTCTTTCACCAATTGCCTTGGCCACAGGAGTAGGTGGTCATAGCTAACTCTGATCATGATGGAAACCTCTATTTCATTTAAAAGCTGAGCATCCCCAAAGAGTTGCATTAATACACATTCTTGGCCTGACAATCTCATGGTATATCTGCAACAAGTTTTCCAGTGTTGCCCTGAATAACACTAAATCTGCTTCTATTTGCCTTTCCACTGGACAATGTCTCCACATTGAGTAATATACAATATCTGAGGGTAAAGATCTTGTCTGCTGTAGCGTGAAACTAGAACAAAGCAATCCTTTGAAGGACACCAGTGCTTCAATGATTGGAGTAAGATTGTTCCTTAATTTGTAACTTTGATGCATGAGACCTTACATAGAAAGATGGATTAATATTGTGTACTATGAATAGAAAGAACGATCAATTAAACAGAAAAGCACCTTTACTCATTGTCAAACTATCTATTACAAAAATGTAAACATAAATGGAAATTTGAATATGAAAAATGCTTTTAGTCAGGTTAAATCCATCTCAAACAAACATTAGCTACACATTGTATAAAGAAAAGAACTGAATAGGACTGTAAGCCCTATGAGTTTCTTCCTAGCAAATACCTCATAGTTCTGGCATTATCCCCATTTAACACATGAGGCGCTTGAGTCTCACAAACTTCATTGAATTCACTGTCATCATACTCTTATTATGGAGGAAATGGAATGTTTTATTTGATTTCAAGGCTAATACTTTTTCTACTGTATCACAACAAGAAAGTCCCCTAATAAAATCTGACAGTGCAAAAAAAAATTTTTAAAAAATTAGATGAAGTTTTAATTATATTCGCACTAACAGAGCAAAAAGACAAAAAAAAAAAAAAAAACACCCTCAAAAGCAAAACAAACAGCAGTAAAGGACCTAAGGACAGCTGAGTTTTAAAGTGCATTGCCCTCCCTCCTTCCTAATCATAATTGAGTCCATTCTTTTGAGTAAATTTGCCTCTGAAAATCTTTCCTAGTTCTGTTTCAATAAGCAGAGATAAAGGAAACTTTCTATAGTACATATTCTTAAGCTATATCTCAAAATATTGCATCCCAATTTAGTTATTATGTCCAAGAGTAGATCTCCAAGACCACTGTGATTCAAAATATCCTAAAGCACCCCATAAAAGAAGAATAAAAGAATCCACACTGCCATTTGATTGCCATAAGATTCTCTTTCCAGAAATGTATATTTATAATTAGGTAATTTTAACTTATTTCTAATGGTGGTGAAAAGAGATGTTATTGGGTAAATACTGGGATTCTACAGTTCTCCTTAAATTTTCTTTTATAAAGTAGTCAGAGGTGTCATTAACTAAAAGAAATCTAAAATTTTGAAAGTGTAAGAGGAAAGTTATTAGCAGATGAAAAAGAATGCAAAGTATTCAAAGTGTTATATGAGAGGGAAGATACAAAAATAATCACCTATCTACTCTCTCACCTCCTGGATTGGATCAATATAGCTCTATATTCATGTTTATCATAAGGTCCTATAAAAGGTCCTGGATCCCAAAAGAAACTAATCAGTAAGATTGTGTGTCTTTTACTAACCACATTCAGCTTCACAGTTACAGGTCTGGAATAAACAATTATAAGCCTGGATTTAAGCAAGTATGTGGTTTTGGCTCCACAAGGACAATAAATAAAAGAGAAAACAAGGAAATACTATGAAGCAGTTTTCTAGGATGGATTATGATGAATGTAAGTAGGTTCACTAAGAGAAGAAAAGGGGCTTCCAGATGATAAGACCTACCTGACATGGTGGTAGACTCAGTGGGTTAGAAGTCATAGCAAGGTTAAAAGATAATTACAATAAGAGTATTTAGAAAAAGAAAGACAGAAGGATGCTGAGTGCTGGTCAGAGAATGGAATCCATGAAGCTGGTTTGCCGTTATTAGCCCAGATCTAAGCTGCAATGATGCGAATTGTCTGGCCTTTGTCTTCAATTCTTAGAGGATGGTCCTGAAAATCTCCTAGGTGGCAGGAATAGCCTTGCTATTGTCCATGAGTCCTTGTGCTTATTCAGTGAGATAACTGATGATATAACAGTGAAATAAGACAAGATTGGGGCCTGACTACTCCTTGTGTAACTATCAAGTTGAAGTTTTGAGACATGTGATATCAGCTGCATGGGAACAGACTTGCAGACCGAATTCAACCAGTGGCCAGTGATTCAATTACTCTTCATTATGTTGAAAGAAAGAAAGAAAGAAAGAAAGAAAGAAAGAAAGAAAGGAAGGAAGGAAGGAAGGAAGGAAGGAAGGAAGGAAGGAAGAAACCTAATGAATCTTGGGTGATCTTCTTTGGTAGCCATTTGTCTGCATATGTCACTCTATTACCATTGCTCCACGTTAGTGGTTGGCACAATGAGGAGTTCCCACATGGAGGTCTCCCTACTGAGAAATAGTAGCCTTCTATGCATCTACTCTTACCTGAATTGGACTTCTATCCTTTTCATTGCAATGAAATTGTAATAATAAAAAAATCAAAACAAAACAGGCCACAAAAATTCTAGAACTTTGTGATGAAAAGGGGGGAAGAAAGTAAATCAGAGAAAGCAGTAAAATGAACACATTAAGGAAGTGTGTGAAATCATATAGGGTCACCCTGAAGTTACTTTGTCTGTCCCATTTGTTTATTAGTGGGGTGTGTGTGTGTGTGTGTATGTGTGCATATGTGTGCGTGCCTGTGTGTGTGTGCGTGTGTGTGTGTGTGTGTGTGTGTGTGTGTGTGCAGACCATGGTATGCACATTGAGGTGGAGAGTTGGTTCTTTCCTTTTGCTCTAAGGCCTGGGGATCAAACTCAGACCCTGAAGCTTGGTGGCAAGTGCCTTTTTACCCACTCAGCCATCTTCTCAGCCCTCATAATTATCTTCTTCATGAGAATATCAGGAGGATGACAGGTCTTTAGTATAGATGTCTTACAAGTAAATAAGGCAGAATATCTTCTGTTTGTCACAACTTACTTAAGGAAGTTGTAATTTAGCTAGTAAACTGAGATCCATTGAATCATACTTGGAAACTGCTAGTTTAACATTTATTACTTATGGAAATAAGTAAACATACTTCAGTCTCCATTCTCTTTGGTCAAGATTTGGAAGATTCTTCACATACCTACTTCTAAAAAAATAATTTTACCTATATATGGCTTTTTTTTTTTTCCTAAAATGCAAAAGGGCCCACTAGGTACTCTTCACCAGACATTGGCAGCTTCATTTACAAGGCTTTGATGAAATAATTCTCACTGCATGGAATATACATGGGACTGGCCTGGTCCACAGAAAAAGCTGTCCTTAGAATGTAAAGACACTTCCTGCCCTAAGAAAGGTAGCTACAGAAAGAATTATCTGTTTGTTGTTGGAGATTTTAAAAATCAATAACTCTTTCTGACTCATTATTACATAATAATCAGTTGAATGTTTTGTAAATTATTATTAAAGCTACTTGAAAGAATATTTTGTTCAATGATGGTTTGTAAATAAAAATGTATGTTTTTATAATTACTAATAATCATAACTTTAGATTTAATTTTTGTATTGGAATATATAATAATAAACCACTTGCAAATAAAGAAGCTCAGAGCTAGGAGTGATACTGTGCATCTGTAGACCCAGCACATAGGGGCAGAGACAAGAGATTCACTGAAAGTACATGTCAGTCATTTATACAGTGAGTTTCAGATTAGCCACGACTACACAGTGAGTCCCTGTCTCAAAACAAACAACTCTCAGAAATAGCAGTATCCACTTTTGAAAGAGAAAGAGCATGAAGTTGAGTAGGTAGGGTTGGGAGGACCTGGAAAGGACTGGGAAAATAGAAATAATATAGTGAAAATATAGTATATGAAAAAATATAATAAAATTTAAACTGCAACATAATATAACATTTAATTACATGTTTGATAATTAATATTTAACTTAACTGTAAACCCTAAGGTTTTGTTTTTTTTTTTTTTTTTCTTGAGACAAGGTCTTACTTTATACAGGCTAGACTAGCAGAGATGTTGCTTTGTCACCTAGCCTGGCCTGTAGCATGTGATCCGATGGTCTGTGCCTTCTACTGGCATGTCGCCATACCTGCTCTGAGATTTCAATCCTAAACTGCTAAGACATCCAAGCTTAAATGTGGAATATGTATCATAACAAAATAAGATAAGAGTGGGGAATACACTGTGACAGAGTTTGCATTTTGCATTTAAATACCCGGCAAAAAAAAAAAAAAAAAAAAAAACACAACAGCAACATGTTCTTACTGTGTAGCCCTGGCTGGCCTGGAACTAACTCAGTATGTAGACCAGGCCAGCCTTGAACTCACAGAAATTCTCAATGCTCTGCCTCCAAAGTCCTGGGATTAAATGGCATAAGCCTTTATACCTAGCCTTGTATTTCTTGATAAGAAATAGAAAAACATTTCTTCTCTTCCCAGCTGAAGTTCAAATATGGCTGAAGCACATAATACCATCTAAGGTATATCTTAGTTATTTCAAATCAGAGACATGAAACAATCCACCAAGGGTTCACATACAGGAGCACAGAGTTGCAGAAGTCAGGAGGTGACCGGAAGGAAGGAGACAGGCTTGCTTCCACAAGAGTCTATTCCTGTCATGCTCTCATTTTATATGTTTAAGTTAGAAAGCGCGTGTGTTCAGGAATCTCAGGAGGAGCTGAATATTTTCAGACAACTAAGAGTCTTCCAAATTTTCTACATAGAGGTGTTTACTTATAGAAAAACACACAATGTGTTGAAGATGAAGTTCAGCAAAAAAGCATTTGCCTCACATGTGCAAGGCTGGGGGTGAATCTCCATCACATATTTTCTACTGATGCCCATTTAAGGAGATTATAGTTGAGAAGCATTATAAATAACCGTGCAGGGGCTAGAGGGATGGCTCAGCAGTGAAGGGCATCTATCGCTCTTTCAGAGAACTTGAGTTTGGTTCCCAACATTCACATGGCAGCTCACAACAGTCCGTGGTTCCAGGGAAACCAATGCCCAGTGTCCTGGACATGCCTTATGAAGGCACCAGGCATACATGTGGCACGCATATATTCATGCAGGCAGCACACCATACACGGAAAAGTCTTTTTATAAAAAAAATGATGCAATGAAAGCATGTGTATGTCTACTCTGTGTATATATTTAAGAATTTATAATAGTAATTTAGTTAAAAATATCTAATAACTACCTCAAAAAAGTACTAACATTTTTACATTCATATATATGTATATACATATATATACATATATGTCTACATATATACATATATTTATGTATATTCACATATATATGTATATACATATATATATGTATACATATATATATTTAAAGATTTATTTTACTTTTAACTATGGGTTTTGGAGTGCTGTGTGTGCATCGTGAGTCTGTGCCTGCAAAGACCAGAAGAGGGCGTTAGACTGCACTGAAACTGGTGATACAAGCAATGTAAGCCACCCCACGCGGTAATGGGAAGCAATTCCAGGTCTTCCGCAGAAGCAGGGGGCGCTTTTAACCACTGAACCATCTCTCCACTCTCCGTCTTTTATGTTCTTTAATACAAGCTGCTCATTTGTAAATAAACTGGATGAGCAACTTTGTCTTACTTGTCTCTGCATCAAGAGAGTCAAAACTGTGACTGCACGTAGTATGAGCTTGTGGGCAATGTGCTAACTGAATAAACGGGCACATGAGCAAGGCACCATTCAAACTAAGAGTGTTTTCAAATACAATATTTCTACTGGAAGTCAAATCTATTACGTATTGCCATGTTGCTATCATTCCATACTTAGCTGGCTTGTTTGTTATCAGTTCTAAAGGAATGGGGGCACTTAGCAGGAGCTCCTTCCTGGGAAGCAGTAGGTGGGAAGACAGAAATTCACTGTCATTCCAACGTCCCAGAAGCTTTATTCTGGGACTTTTGGATTGGATGCTTTAGTTGATGCTGTTAAAGCAAGGAGAAGAAACAAAGAAACCTACTCATCAGGCAGCACAATTGTGTTTTCTTTCTTTTCTTTTCTTTTTTTTTTTACCACGTTTGATTTTAGAGTCTTTTTCTTCTTTTTTTATTTTTTATTTTTTTATATTAATTACAGTTTATTCACTTTGTATCCCAGCCGTGGCCCCCTACCTCATTCCCTCCCAATCTCACCCTCCCTCATCTCCTCCCATGCCCCTCTCCAAGTCCACTGATAGTGGAGGTCCTCCTCCCCTTCCATGTGACCCTAGCCTATAAGGTCTCATCAGAATTGGCTGTGTTGTCTTCCTCTGTGGCCTGGCAAGGTTGTTCCCCCCTCAGGGGGAGGTGATCAAAGAGCCAACTACTAAGTTCAGAGACAGCCCCTGTTCCTCTTACTAGGAAACCCACTTAGATACAGAGCTGCCATGGACTACCTCTGAGCAGGGGCTCTACGTTAATACAGGATAAACATACTAAAATCTGTACACCTAAAGAAGCTAAGCAAGAAGGAGGACACTAAGTAAGCTGATCAGTCCTCATGCAGAAAGACAAATGGATGGACATCAAAAGAGGGAGAAAACAGGAAACAGGAAAGAGGAAACTGCAAAGGGCCTCTGAAAGACTCTACCCAGCAGCATATCAAGACAGATACTGAGACTCATAAACAAACTTTGGGCAGAATGCGGGGAATCTCAGGAGGGAAAGAGGAGTTAGTAAGACCTGGAGGGGACAGGAGCTCCACAAGGAGAGCAACAGAACCAAAATATCTGGGCCCAGGGGTCTTTTCTGAGACTGATACTCCAACCAAGGACCATGCATGGAGATAATAATTGTGTTTTCTTAAAGCCTGGAGAGGACACAGGCGCTTGTGAACAACTGTTAAGTGCTGTAAACTTGTGCGCACATAGACATGTGTACCCTACTAGCCACCATGATGTGTCACATGTTCTCTCGTGCCAACAATTCCTCATAGTCTTCAAATTACCATATCCAAAATACGCACCCTTTCCACTTCTATGCTTAATCCCAAAATGGGTGTTCACAGGGCCTTTGATAATTCTAGCGCCCATGTTTCTAACGGCCAAAACACGGTATACATATAGTCACTTGAGATGAAGCTTCTAAGTCACAGTTCCTAAATTAAGGCCTTTCTCGGAGCTTTTAATAATATAGACCACGCTCCTGAAATTATAGACAAAGTCAAAAAGCATCCCCAAATGTCTTTCAATAAAATTCAGTTCTTGCTTCTAACCGGGAGGATGTAATTTCTATTAATGTTGATGGAGGCAAAGCTCCTGCCTTTGGAGTAGAGCGCGTCTCTAAATCACACTTTAATCTTCAGCTATATAACACTGGCGTCTGTTCAAACGATACATGTGCCTCAGAAACACACTGTATGTCTGGGTTTTTTTTTATCTGTATATTAAAATTTATTCATGTATCTTTAGTAGCCAATACAACATTTTGGTCAACAAATGTTCTTACTATTGTTATACATGCACTGGGTTTAAGCTGTGTTCTATATGGGGCCACAGATATTCTTGATTTATTGCAATGTAGTTAGAAAATAAGTCTGATCCCAGAGTAGATTATATTTGCTTTAAATGATAGAAATGTAATGTTGTTTTCCACTCAGTTAAACATATCTAGTAAGTAAAAAAAAAAAAAAAGGAAAGAAAGAAAAGGAAAGAAATAGACCTGGTAGCTTGTTTCTCTATGAATCATGGTTACATATAATAAATTTTACATAAAAAATATATTTTAATGCTTGCATCATAAAACTCCAGCTAAATAAGCACATACTTGCGGTTTTGAATACCAAGAAACATTCACCAATGATTTAATTTGTTAGGATAAAACTGAATAGCTAAATTATTTATTTTTTACATTATCCTAAATGATGCTTTCTGAAAGTGTGTAAATCTAGTTTTTCTTGAAGGCCCCACAGACCTCCATCTTCAGATTTCGTTCTTTTCCACTTGCCCAGTTATTCCCCAGTAGGTTTTTTAAATGTGAAATGCATCGACTAGGGATGATTCAAATACTTCGAGGTGAGAAAAATGAGGAGGTGTGGTGTTAGTAACCTCTGCTTCGGGAGCCCCATCCCAGGAGCACACAAACGCGTTGGTTACATGGAACTCAGCGTATTTGTGTTTAAAACTATGTATGTTCAGTCAAGCCTAGGGCCAAAGTCTCTGCTTTTCATTTTCCTTTCCTGAGAGAATAGAGCAGAGGAATTTTCGTGTTTTCGGGCAGTGCGAGGAAATAGACCCCAGGAGTGCACATGCTCTGTCAATTCTCGAAGCTTCTCCCACTCTCCAGTGTTCTACAGAAGTGCAGGTCTCTGAGGACACCATCCACCTGGCTCTGGTCAGTTCCTGCACTGTGACCTGAGTGTCACTGCTGAGCAATCCCTTCTAGGAATTTAGTGCTCCCGCCGTCCTCAGGTAGTGCTCCCGTTGTCCTCAGTCTGGCCCTTAATACTCCTCTCCTGCTTAAAAACAGAGAATTGGGGAATGCACTTCTGGGCCTTCCCCTTCTCTCTCATCTTCCAGAGAAAGCATTTTCAACATTACCTGCTCCATGATTAGAACTGTTTCTAGGACACGTCTTCTTCCATTTACCATGCCTGTGGCCTCCTGGGTTCCTCTCTGACATAGTCATAATTTTGTCCTGTATGGATAGGAATGTTGTTCAGAAGGACTTGAGCCCTATCTGATTTCAAAGAGAGAAATGTAATTTGGATGAGACAAACGGCACAATTGGCTCACTTTGCCCAGCTGCTCTAAGAATGACATATAATACCATTATGACCATAAGAGAAGGCATATTGAGGGAAAGTACTATAGCTTCAGTTAAATTAGTGTGTGCTAACTGCACAAAATATTGTATTTCATTGTTACATTAAAAAACAAAAACCAAGATCTCAGTGTGTAGCTCTGGCTGTCCTAGAATTAACTATGCAGAACAGGCTGGCATTACACGTGCTGGGGTTAAAGGCGCGCACCGCCACACCTGGCCTATGACACTTGCATACATTTCTAACATGTATAATTTTTACTCTTGTCGCACTCTCTCCTCTGCCTTCCCCACCCCATCAGCCCCTTCTCCTCCCCAGCACCTGTCTGTGTTCCTGATTTTCTTTACTCCTGAGTGCACACGTGACATTAGGACTGGATTGCTTGTCTCCCTGGGGCTGGTGAACACCAATCCCAATAATTTTCCTGAAAATAATAGGATTTTGTGCTGTATAGTTGAAAATTCTCATATATATAATTAATATATTTATATACACATTCTCCTATCTGTTAACTATGCATAAGCCCCAGGAGACCTTGGCGCTTGTGGATAGTGCTGCAAAACACAGTGTACAGTCATTGCTAACGTGCGCTAACAGCTTCCACCGAGGACGTCAAGGTGGGGTCCTTCTCCATACTCTGTTCACAGATGAAAAGCCTCAATAGATGAATTAGGAGATGATGTTGAGATCTCAGCAAGTGAAGAACTAAACCAGAGAGAAGAATCATGTTCCATTCTTGCATCAGGAACTCTCTCTATGAATGATGGCCAGTCACCCTTCCAATTCTAGAAGCATACACACAGTTTCTTCTCATATTATTTCATAAAATGCATTTAAATCAATATTGTTTCTATTTTCTGTTTATTACAGTCAAACAGTACAGAACACTATTTCTCACATGAGTTTCCATTCCCCATAGTTAGTCTTTTATTCTTGCTTAGTTTTTTTTTTCATAACTGTCATTGATTTAACCTTAAAGTCTCCGAAAATTATGAAATCTCTACTTGATCTTGCCAAAGGCCAAGAAGCAATTGAAAAATTGTTAATTCCCTCTTGCTTTTTGCTTACATCATATAGTCTAGTAATTTTGTTTATTGAAGTAATTTCTGCCAGAGCCTTCAGACCTTCTTCAGTTTGCACAAGTTACTCTCTAAGCCTAAAACACAGCCACTTCCTTGTATCTTACTTAACCATCACAGAAAATCAGATCAGGCACGGTGGAGCACTGAGGAGGCTGAAGCAGGTGGGTGGTGAGTTCAAGGCCAGCCACAGAAACAAGACCCCTTTCAAAAAATACTTCTTTCATAGACACTGTATCTGTGTTATGTGTGTGGGGAAGGTGAAAATGAAGCAAACCCAGGTCCTTCAGCCTGAGCTTGGCCATGAAGCCACTTTCCTTGTTCCTAATTCTTGTGACTACGTTAGTATATATTCTGAAGGTTTGCTTTGAGTTATCATATAATTCATTGGGTCAAGCACTCACCTTGGAAATTTACATCCTCAAGTTCTGGACATGTTATTGAACTAGTTTAGTAGCAACTGCTTTCCTGATCTCATCCCCATGACACCCACTTCTCTGCTTGTTTTGAGTCTCCTTTATACAAATGCCAAAATCTTACTTCCTAAATGTTTCTTTTGTCCACCTTAACCCCTTATTTCCTAAGAGTCCCTCTACATTACCATCTCCTACTTCATCTATTGAGGTCTTTCATTCCTACCATTATTTCATTTCTGTAAGTTTTTATGTTCTTTCAATGCTGGTTTCTTGTGGATCTGTGCCTTTGTATTACGGATGTAACATAGCCTCTTATCTAGGGTTATTAATCTCTTTTAATCCCATGCTTGCTCTTTCTTAGGTTTGGATTCTATTGTACATTTTTTTCCTGTGTCTGCATTTTCAGGCAGATGTTTAACTGGAGAGTGTCTTTGGGACAAATACCTTTCTGTCACTGTAAAAGTATTAAATCTGTTCTTGGACAATTTGACACATAAAGGCTGTACATACTGACCATTCTTAACTCCCACCTACCCGACCCGTCATTCACTATCTCTCCTCTCCAAAACTTTTTCTCACATTCATTTCTAAAGAATACTTTTAAGGAAATTAGGGAGTGTGGCAGAAACAAACAGAAACATAACTGTGAGGCAGCTGCCATTGCTGGAGGTTGGGGTTCTCTAGAGCTGGACTGGACCCTCAGAATGGTTCCTAATTAAGACAAGTAAATTAAAGCTGTTTATTCACATCTGGGCCCTGCATCTCATACAGGAAGCTCCTGGTAAAGGGCACCGTGTTTGTCAAGTAGCATCACTCATTTGTTAGCCCTCAGGTGAGAGTCTCACCCCAGAGCTAGAGGAAATCTCCAGTCTTGGGAGGGCCAACCGTCACGATGCAACATACCGCTATGGTCAGTCTTGTGCATCAGGACTTCTGGTCAGATAATTGGTAGTTCATATTTAAGTGAGCCATCCTAAAGAGGCTTTGGAAATGCTCAGTGCAAGCTGGCGGTTGGCTGCTATCTACTGTGATCTCTACTGTAGTGTTTTGACCCTTCATTCCATTGGTTCTCAATTATCCTTTCTCTTGACAGGCCAGATTCCATAAGGAAACATCTTTGGCCTGGACTGAGTTACCACCACTCTGGCAGTCAAGTGGAGAGTTATGAGGCAGGGTATGAACCTTTGGTACATAAATCCACAATTTATCACATTTGTTCAATTTCAAATATCTGCCTTTCTTTCTTGCCATTGTGTATGTGCATGTGTGTGTGTGCATGCGTGCATATTTTTCAGTTGAGAGCCTTATTCCTTTTAAATTTTATCTACTGTGGAAATTAACTGTGATATTCTATCAGTTTGTAAAAGAAAAGTCTGTCTGTGCAACTGCGTATTTATTTAAATATTTCATATGAGGATTTTTGGTAATTATCCTATTTTTAGTTCTATCTTCAAACCCATTTCCACACATACCTGGAAATGCCAATTCCTGAACCTCTTGGATATTTTGCAGTGTAAGGGCATCTCATATTTTCCCACTGTCAGCAAAGAATTTGGCTTCCTAAGCCTGCTGAGGTCAGTACTACTCATTCAACTGCTTTCTAGCTTCCAAATTTTGCTTCCTTTTCCATTCCTTTTGTCCTGTGGGTGTGTGCTTTTTAGAAAAATCTAATATTATTTTAGGGAGCAAACATGTAATCTTCTACTTTAGAATTACTAAAACAATGATTTGCATATTCCCCCCTTGCCTCTCATATTCTCACTTCTAAGTAAGTGGAATGGTCTCCTTTGAAGGAAAGAGCTGTCTGTCACACCTCCCAGCTGCCTCTTTTGTCCCCAATGCCAAGCAGGGCCACTGTTTATTTGTCTTTTGTTTGCCCTACAAGAGTTTCTTCCAGAAAGTAAAGAAATACATATCCTATTGCTCTCTTTTGTATGAAAGGTAGCTTACAGGAAGACTCTGCTGCACTTGGCAGTGTTCATTTAACAGTGTTTGACATTCTTTACATGTCACTATAGACTTGAAGAAATTCTTTTAATTCCTATATGGTGTATCGCTTAGGCAATCTTCTATGACAGGGTATTTATTTCTAGTCTTTACTTCTAACACACTTTTAGTAAATAGTCCTGGACAAAATTAAATTGACATATATACAAATATATACACAGGCTAAGTTTAATTAAACATGTGGTTTAATTAGCAAGTGGTATGTTTTCGATGTTGCCAATCTCCCTGTGTGAGGTTTGTCCTAATTCTTATACCTAATAGTAAAACAGTATCTGGGGGTTGGATTTGTTTGTTTTGTTGGTTGGTGTTTTGTCTTATTTTACTTTTAACCTCCTTTCAAGTATTGAGCATAGTATCTCACAAAAATAAACAGAGAAGTAGTTTCCAATACATTTTGATTTCACATTCCCGGTCCATTTCATTTTGCTGGGCTTCAGCTGTGGTGTGCTTACAGTTAACCATTAATGAAGGAAACGTGTGCGTTGTATATGAGTATAAACATTACTTGAAAGGCAGCATCCCAACATTGTTGAGACAAATATGGAACGGCTGTAAGTAAAAATATGTTCGCTACATCTAAAATACCTATTTATATTTAGTAAGGACAATGAAAATATCAGAATGTAGTTACCAGAGCAAGGCATTTCTCATACAGACTCTGTGACAGCATGCACAATTGCAACCTCATTACAAGTTCACCAGTCTAGCTTAGAAAGCACACTTGGATCAATAGTCTATACCTGGAATATGTTATTCATCAGCTGCGTACTTTGGAAATAATGTTGGTCTTAAAAATCACAAGGCAGAAAATGTCACATTAGCCAAATAATGTGATCGTTCTCTGTTTCATTTCCTTATGTAAAGGAAGGGAGAGGAACATTTTTCAGTGCCTGCCAACTGTTCACCACTAAAACCTCAACACAAAGTATTTCTAATTGATAACGTTAGGATTGAGGTAGTCATATGAGTCAGGTAAAAATATGTGCAATATACAAGGTATAGAGCTTTCTCAAGAACAATATTTGAACCATAAATAAGAAATATTAAGAGACAGTAGTATAAACTAAGAGAGTAATACTTGATGCTGAGTAACGTGTATTTCAAAATAACAAAATAAAATGTCCTCATAAGGAGAAGTGAGGATTGAAGATGGATTTACTCATTTTGTGGCTATGGAACTTTCTTTCATATTTTGTCAGTATATACTGTTAAAATGTTTCATAAAATTCATCTTTAAATGCCAGACTAAAGGAAGAATAAAATATAGTGAATTAGGAAAATTTAGAAACAAGTGCTTTATGAAAAACGTTTTTCCTTGCTTTCTACATGTAAATTGTGTAATATTTGAACTATAAATTATCCTAAACAACTTATACCATGATCTCATATTCTATTTAAAAAACTGACACTAACAAATAACAAAAGCCTCAGATTATTTACATATCTAATTATATATTCTGTAAGGTAAGGCAACATGAAAAATATCATTATGTGGAATATAAAAGGTTTTTTGATTTTTTTTTTCAAACAGGTGTGTACATTTTTTTAAAATAACAACTGTAGTGCTGGGGTGTAGCTAAGTGTTTGAGCACTTGCCTAACACACATGAGGCTCTTATTTCAATCCCCAACAACATAAAACACAAAATAAAAATGATAATCACATGTAACTGTCTTGCATTCTCCCTGTCTCTGGGCCGACCTCTTCCCACCCCATTTGGTTGCAGCAATAGGTCCCCCTGGTGGAGATCGAAAATATGTGTCCTATTTTTCTGTGGTTCTAAATAACAATTCTAATTTGAGCATTTGATTTGAATAAATGTACAGTGAAAGTCATAAGAAAAAAGATGTCTGATTAAAAGACAGTGGATAGGATAAAGGCTGACGTACCTTCTCTACATGTAAATTCGTACTTAACAATATCCATAATTACAAAATCAAACCCCCTTTACTATAAAAATTCCCAAAACCATGAAGTTTCAATTGATAGTTAATAAATCTGCAATATATAATGATGCCTTTTAAAATTAGATTTACAGATAACACAAATCTAGCAAAGATTCATCATATTTTGCATGTATTTGTATACATATATGACAAATGATTCCTGAGATGGGAAAGAACTATCATTGTTCACTGAAATCTCCCAAGAAAATCACCAAGAGATTGTATACACTCTTGGCAATATTCTGTCCTCAGAATCAGCGATGCATGCACCAACTTCTATTGATGAGTGAAACAGAAACATGTTCCCATTCGGTTTCACCAGTGGATGCCCCCCCGCAAGTTCACTCCAAAGCATCATGGAACTCAGACTTCATTCTATACCCTTTGCAAACCAACATGCGTTGTCAGCTCAGAGCAACAATACAAATTCCCAAAGCAGAACTAGCTGCTTCTTGTACCCTAAAAGGTCCTGCAGGACCTGAACAGCCCATATCTGTGTAGAGACCACTAAATACTTGCCAGTCCTTTCTCTGCCACTGTCCTACTGATGCTCGATATTTGCCAGCGGCTTCTACTACATAAACCCTGAATCTCGGACTTAGTCACAGAAGCAGCCTGGGAGGCTACTAATATAGTTGGTGTATTTCTTGGAGCTCAGTCAACCAGAATCCCTGAGTTACAAGATACTAGGCTAAGTAATATATAATCATAACCCACCCATTCGGGGAGGATAGCACTGAGCTACACTCAATTCTGTAGCTAAGGTTGGCCTA
Source organism: Meriones unguiculatus (assembly GCF_030254825.1). Taxonomy (NCBI): domain Eukaryota; kingdom Metazoa; phylum Chordata; class Mammalia; order Rodentia; family Muridae; genus Meriones; species Meriones unguiculatus. The sequence goes on along the minus strand of NC_083353.1, from coordinate 34,003,854 downwards.
AAATCCACTATGATGCCCAGGCAGAACATTTTTTGGTTTTGCATTTTATTTTTATCTTTTCAAGACCAGGTTTCTCCATGTGTAGCCCTGGCTGTCCTGGAACTCACTTTGTAGACCATGCTAGCCTCAATCTTAAGAGAGATCCATCAGGCAGATCTTGAACTCAATCTAATCCCACCTTGGTCTGAGTACTGGATTCATGGGCATGAGCCACCATAAGCCTGGCTTATGTTTCTGTTGGTATATGAAGTATGTTGCTGAGCCATGAGTATGTAAATTAGCATTCTATAGGTCACATTGTTAACCAAGATCTATCACCTCTAGGTTCTCATCTTTTATCTCAATTTGGATTACTGGAACAGGCTTATGGATTATTTGGGAGCAGGTTATCTTCTATAGTGGTCTAAGGGTTTCCCTCCTCTATAAGCAGAAATCCTTGTAACTCACCACATATCTAATCCAATAGGCAACAAGAGGTGGCTGGAAGGCAAGAACACTGCATAGCAGCAGTAAGTGGAGATTCTGCAAGTGAGCGTTCTGAAAACGGAGTCTGCTTTTTGGAGATTTGGAATCTGTAGATCTCTATTGTCTGACTGCGGTTAGTCTGAAGATGCCTTTACCTGACCTCAGAAAACTAAAGGTGTCTGTATTTATTCTTGTCATTCTAGTTGGCATTTTGTTTTTAATAACCCTAATACATCTTTAAAATCTGCCACTAACCTATTTGTGGGGTGGGGGAAACAAATGCAATTATAAAATGGAAAATCAATTTTAAAGAATTTGTTTCATCTTTTTTTTTTTTCATCTGACCTGTCCTTTTAAAGGTGGAGACCATAAGAGATGGCAGGAAGCAAGAGGAGCTTGACAATTAAAACAAAACAAAACAAAACCTTTGGCCCTTAATAACTATCCCAAGTAGCTAGATACACAGATTATAACTTTTAAGCTTATCTCAACCAGCTGTTAATAACATGACCTAGAGAGTTCCTCAGATTGTACTTTCTCCAAACGGATGGAACACTTGGCTTATTAATGTGAATACTCAAAGAAATTAAACTTAAAATTCTTACTTCAAGAGGATCAGGAACTTGAGACATGCAATGTCACATACAAATGGCTTGAGCCACAGGCCAGTAATGAATTGGCAGTCTTTTTGTGCCATCAGCATCCTACCAGGCTCCGTATTCCCAGGACTTGCACCAGTTCCCACTCTATCAGCCCTCTCTGATGCTCAGTGGTAGGTGCCTCCTTGTGTGCACCAGGTGTTGAGCCTGACCCAAGTATGAAAAGAAAATAACGGTGATAATAATTTACCTCCTAAACAATATCCCAGCTATTCTGGGTCTGTGTATTTAAAAGGTCCTGAGAGGCCCTGAAGATCTCAGACTTTCCAAGGCCAAATAATTACAGAATTATAGGCAGTTAGGCCCATGGGTCAGTAATTTAAACAACAGAATAAGTCTAATTGTAACAGTTTATATTTTCATTTGTCTTTGCAATTCAGTTTCACAATATAATTTCATTTATTTTTCCCCAAATGATACCTAGTTTTTACTTTTCAAGTTTAATTTTTTTTCTTTCAATCTTTGGCACAGTGGTGAAGCCAATCAGATTTAAAATCTTAAATACAAATCTTTCATCTTTTCCCCCATTAATTTTGAGGGAGTTACTTTGTTTTTTTATTGCCACTGTTTAAAATTATCCCAATATCCCTTGGAACGTAGAATTCATAACAATTATCACCCAGCAAGATTACCACAGAAGAAATCTCCCATAAAGCATAGCCTGGGCCAGTTGCTCAGATTTAATTGAACACTTAATCTTCATAGAAAATGAAAAAGGAAATGTAGATCTTGATTAAAATATGGTTGCATCTACCTGTTTGGCAGAGACATTATGCATGAACTTTGAGAATAATCAAAATGCACATTTTATAATGAAAGATTACTGCTCAGTAGGCTAACCCGAAACCTTTACCCTGCTGCTAAATTTGAGGTGGCTTTCAATCGTAGAAAATATGATTTGGAAATATTTTTATCACTCTACATTAATGTACATGGAATGGTTTTTATTCTAAAGAGCCATCTAGAAGTAGGCTTCCATGAGTAAGTCTCAGAAATTTGTGTTCTATAATGTACCTGTCAGGTTTGCAAGGACCTTTTGGAAGACCCTGGAGATAGGCAGTCTATGGTAATGCCACAGAGAAAATGGTCGGTTCTTTTTATTTTTTATTTTTTGAGAACACAGTGGTATGTTGGGCAAATGTTATAAGCATATTAAAGTCAGAAATGTCAAACTCCAGGGATTCTATTAAGTATCCCTGATTTCTTTTATTATAGAATAAAGAAAATCTAAAGTATTGTTAATTAAGTATAAAATGGAGGTAACCTGCTTAGGTTCTATAAAATGACATATTCCTAAAAATCACTGCATACAGAGATATGTTTATGTATTCTCAGTATAAAATTTATACTTTTTGAAGTTCTAATAAAAAGGCAAGTTAGATTTTTATGTACGGTTACCAAATAACTAATTGTATTTCTCACTGCAGCAGCTCTCATACATATCTCAGATAAAATAAAGCCCTGACCTTAATTGTTTCTACTACTCTATCAGGCTCAAAGTATTTCAACTACCTCAGATTGTATTGATTGTTCTTTTTTTTTTTTAATTAAAAAAAAGTCACTTCAATTAACAATACAACTTTCTTCTTAGGAGAGCTTGTATCATAAGAACATGAACCTTGAAGCTGTGGTAGGGTTCTGTGACCTCCCATAGTCTTTTGTTTGTCCCTAACTTCAGTGGGGTAGAATGACTCACTCATACCTGGAGAGTCTATCGCCACTGTTTCTTGATACATCATGAAATGTTCTTCTACCTAGATAAACCAAACCCTTAAGTGTCTTATATGACTTGCCATTTTCTTTTTTTCCCTCATTGTCTTAACATATCAAAATCCAAAATTTAAATCTTTCATTTTGCCAAGAAGTTGAATGATTCCAACTGTATCCAATGAGCTTATGGAGGAAATATTCACGCTCAATTTGTCATTAAGAAAACATTTCTAGGGAGAGATGGCTCCGAGGTTAAGAGCACTGGCTGTTCTTCCAGGGGTCATGAGTTCAATTCCCAGCAACAGCATGGTGGCTCACAACTATCTAAAAAATGAAGTCTGGTGCCCTCTTCTGAGGTGCAGGTGTACATGCAAACACACATTGTATACATAAGTAAATAAATCTTTTAAAAAATCATGTAAAAAAGAGACATGTTTATTAAAAAAACATTTCTAAAATATGATACACAGAAAAGATGGATCCATATGCAAAGCCCACAGTACCTCCAAAGTGAAGGACAGCACTCTTAGGAAGGAATCAGACCTATACTGCCTTATCCTGTACTGAAATGCAAAAAGTAAAACCTGATGAAACCTAACGTGATGGACAAATGTTCTATTCTATTGTCATTTTTATTTTCTGATTTATTTTCAAATCAAAGAGAAAGTGTACAGACTTTAAAAACCTTCTACCAAGTGTTAACAGATATGAGAAATCTAAAATAGAAAATTTACCAAACATTAAGATACTAATAAAATAAGTTCTTTATTAATGAATGTCTTAAAAAAAAAAAAAAAAAACGTGCGCCAAAATAAAGGCAATTAGCTAATGCTAAATTTAGAAGCCTCCAAATAATATACACCACATGATTTGATTTTTTTAAAACTTTATATAAACCTGTATTATAAATGTAAAGTTAACTATTAATGCTAATAATATTAATCATACAAAGAAACTTAACAGTACTGAAATGTAAACACAAAGGATGCTTGGTTTTGTTCCTTTTGGAAAAAGAATTAGGTTGGATTTTTTTTTTTTTTCTTCAAGCAGGACTCCAGGCACAGAAAGAAAATATAGACGGTAACTGCAAGATTTTGGTGTTGATTCTTGTAATTCCTTAAATGTCACCAGTCATTATAGCAATGAATTCTTCTTGGTTTACTGTGGCAAGAAAGACAAGGTAACCATCAGGGACACAGAAACTGTCTTTCCTCAAGAAACACAATCATTTTACAATGTATCAAACTTCATAATATACAAAAATCTTTCAAGACAAAACAACTTTATTTAATAGAACTTCTAAAATAAAAATATATACAAATGTAATAAGCATTATAAATAAATGAGCATTTTACCATAACAGATGATATCTGTTACCATAAAAGACAGTCACAGACATAACATTTGTGCACAGTTTAAACAGTGACAGTTTGAATATAAGTAGTTAAGCAACTATTTTTTTGAATCAGTACTTGACTAATACATTTCAAAAGGCTTCCTTTCCTAAGACTGACTACACCACTCATGTGAACTAACAGTATTCTAAAGAATGAAAATATTTTAGAACTAGAAAAAAATAACAAAATCATTGACTTTGAAAGCTTATTTTTAAAAAAGAAATAAATGAAGCCAGGTCATAGACCCTCAAAAACATCAATAGAAATAGTAATTTAAGAAAATACAGATAATTACACAGCAACTATAAAAGGAAAACCCTAAAAATACAGGAAATAACCACTCATGATAACCATCTGACACTTTACTAAAACTATAAATAAAGTTTAATTGGAAACGTTAACATATAAAGTATGTTTCAGACAGCAACCTATAGTAAACAGGACTGAACAATCCTAAATATAATTTTTAAGAAGTACACAAACCCTAACATATAGGAGTGTTTAGAAAAGAAAGCTTCCTATGTAAACGAGGTGTGGATATGGACATCAAGACTTAGTAAATCTTTAAGGCATGAGCTATAGATGGCAATTATTATGGCAAAAAAAAAAAAAGCACCATATTGAAAAACAAAGACCTAGCTTCCAGTCACAGCTCTGTACAAAACAGTTCTGCATCCCATCTCCTTTTTCTGAAGAGTAAACTGTGAGAGGATTTTTAGATTGTTTTCTCTGAATTCTAGACAGTGATTTACTGAATCATACATTTTCAGGTGTTGAACCAACACCACAAAAGGAACTGTAAATGCATCTAAACGTATATAGGGTTGCTATTCTACAGTACATCTGAATCAAAGAGAAGTAAACAGATGTCACTCTAAAACTGTTCCTAATTTAATGAAACGAATGAAATCTGAAAGATCTTATTCTCAGTCACTAGGTGCTAACATATTAGAGAGTCACATTCTTAATATGTGATAAGGTAAAGTTACTTTCAAGTGGCTTAGAAAATGTTGAGTTCAACTATGTATCAGGAATTCCAGAGCTAGCGCAGTAATTACAATAGAGGACAAATGCATGAAATCTAAAATGCATTATAAAATATGGATACACAGCATTGGAAACTACTACTGTGGAAGAAATCATTAGTGAGAAGATTTTAGATATAACCAAATCACACCTTGGACTGTAAGTTAAAAACACAGCATTTTTGAAACAAATTGTAAAGAAAGCCAAGGTAGGGAATGGTCACACAAACACAGGAAAAGAACATGTACCTAGAAAGACTAAATCATGAGACAAGAAAAATGAGATGTTTGGGAGCAGGCAGACTTCAATGCACTCCAATTCAGTCTTAAACATTTACATGGCGTTCTGAGACGTAGAAAAGATGGAATACAAACCTCTTAAGCCAACTCAAGGATATGAGAAATAAGAGCTGTGACCTTTGCACATCTGAAGAGCTTATGAGAATATGACCTGTTCACCTCAACTAAGAATTCAAATAGAGACCTAAGTCAGTGTGGACTCTCATCTAAAAGCCCTTGACTGAAGCAATCTATACTGGGGCTTCTAGGCCAAAACAAGAAGCATGTTCTTAAGAAAGCAATAAAAGGGGCTTCAAAATGATTTGAGTCTAAATCATTTAACATTGTAACAGAAATTGATTATAATACTCAAAATCTAAGTGCTTAAGTTTTATTAAGAATTTTACTTTTCTTAAAATATAAAATTTCAATATTCAAATTTCAAACTTCTTCAAATAGAAGTTCTAAAACCACAATGCCGTTTGGTATCAATTATATATACTTTAAGGTATAATAGCATTTCAAAATATTTTAATCTCTTTCCATGATTTAATATCTAAAAACATTTAACACTTAAGTCTAAAAAAGTAAAACACAGAAAGTACTAAAGGAACCAAATTCACTCCTTAACTACCAGGGGGTTGCAGATGATAAACCAGGTTTTATAACTTCATCAAGAATCTTTCTAAAAATCTAGCAAAATACCTAGCTAAAAAATAAGCTTGGCCATCTGAGTGGACAGAAAGATGGCTGAGCTACTGAGAGCATTAGCCACGTAAGCCTGATGACCAGGATTCAAGCCCCAGGACCCAGGTAAAAAGCTGATGGGAGGTTGTACATCTGAGTTGTGAGAACCCTCACAAGCCAGCTAGCCTGGAGTACATGCCCCAGAGGCAGAGACTGAGTGGCCATCCCTGTAAGGAGGTGAGAAATGACTCCCAAACACCACAGGCACACAGACACACACATGCACACACAGACACTAGTATTAAACATTTATAAGAGCAAGTAAGTTACTAAAGGTCACAAAAGGCAGCAAAATATTTGTATCTTTAGTTTAGCAGTTTGCTCTTCTAAATGTCATGAGCCCTCAGTGGAAACCTCAGCAGCCATGGACACCACTACAGAAGCCTTTGAAGAAAAGACAGTGTTTCAAATGTACTTGATGGGGAAAGGGAGAAACACTTGCAACAGATAAACGGGGCAACCGGAGGCACCCTAAGACCAAGAAGCAGCAAGACAAATGCAAACATACTGTCTTCAGGATACATAAGACTCACGAGAGTTAAAGCAGGAACATGGCAGAAATAAACCCAGATACTAAGTGCAGGACTGATGTGGGGATTTATACCTTTCTGTGGGTGTCTGAACACAAAAATGACAACACTATAACCTACAGTTTAGGAAAAGAATGTTATCTACAGAATAAAAAAGAAGATTTATCAGCCCAGAGGGTAGTTAAGAAGACTGTAGGAGACAACAAAGTATCTGTGCAGGACAGGAGGCACAGGGAATACTGCACCCCACAGGCAGGCAGGGAGAGAACTCGGTGATATTTTAAATATATTTCAGGGCCTATTAAAGAACAGCAGAGGAAGGAAAAAAAAAAAAACAATTAAAAGTGGTTGAAAGAAAAATCAACAAATTTAGTAATAGTTCAGAAGTGTAGGCAATGAAATATATAATTTTAGTAAACAGCTAAATTCTGGTGATATTTTATCTTCAGAGGAATGATATTTTATACTTACATAGTTTTTGTTTGTTTGGTTTTTTTTTTTAAATATCTGCTTCGGTATAACTAGAAGCTTACAGAGTCTGGCACCAACTGGACTCTCTCCTACTTAAAAGGCTGAGGCAAAACAATTTTAAGTTCAAGATCAAATTTGAAATAAGTTCAAAGTAACAGAAGGTTCATCTTCAAAAACAAAAAAGAAAGAAAATGGGGGGGCGAGAGAATTTGTTTGGAATCTTGATAATCAACAGATTTCAGAAAAAAATAAGGCAAACTTACTTTCTCCATCACCATCTTTATCAAATTCTTCTATCATAGCCCGAAGTTCTTCATCACTCATATTTTCACCCAATTCTCTGGCAACACGTCGCAAGTTCCTCAAGCTGATTTTACCTGAATCATCATCATCAAATAGTTTAAAGGCTTTCAGTATCTCTTCATGTGGATCTCTGTCCAATATCCAGTCTGTCACTAGAGTTAAAAGAAACTTTTAAAATCAAGTCTGTACAGTCATAGGACATTTATTTGTAAAAATCAACTAACAGTTGAGAGTAACAGCTGTGGGTCTGTCAACATTTAGTCTAATAATTAAATGTCAAGGTAGACCAATAAAACTTAGAAATAAAAACTGAATGCCAAATCTAGATTTTTAAATATTAATTTTAGTATTTATAATTATTACAAATGTAGGCAAAACTACATTTTACAAAAGCCAAGACAGAGACCCTATTTATAGAAATCAGATATACCATTAAATACACACACACACACACACACACACAATATTTATTTAAAGCCCACTGCTGTTAAGAACAAGTCTGGAGATGAAGATGGTTGAGCACTTAGATCCACTAGTTTTTACAGAGGACTTGAGTTCAATTCCCAGCAAGCATATGGCAGTCCCAACAGTCTATAACTTCTGACCTAGGCACCTCGCACACATATGGTGCAAAAACTCGTCAGTGTGACACATAAAGCAATTGTTAAGATGTTACAGGCTCCACCTCTCCCAGGACACTAAGTTTCAATGAACAATTAGGCTGGCCAGAAAACGCTGTTAGCTAATGTAATACCCAAGTTCTTCCTCACTTTTAACCAACTCAGCCTGAGTCATTGCCATCACCAACATAAAGCACAGCACAAGTTAGTGCTGGCAAATGCTATCAGCACCCTTTATGATTAAAGAACCAGACTTTCAAGAGCACTGAAGATGGGTAAAATGATGAAACCTAATCATAGTAAAATACAATCAAAAGCTCTTGGAAGGGGGTATGAATTATATCAATTTTTTAGCAAAATAGTAATTCTCAAACTAGTTAAACAGAAATAGTCACTGAAGATTTCAATAAAAGTAGCTCTTAGTATATTAAAAAATAAAACCACATGTCAATATATTGTTTACATATAACAACAAAGGCCTTCATCAAGTCATAATAAAAATTGATGTCTATGTATAAAATTTTATGTTGCTTGATAGATTTCTCAAAATATCTAAGTAAATATTTCTGAAGTAACTCCATATGCTATTCTGCTACTACAAGAAAAGACATTTATTATTTTCATTCTATCATTAAAAGTAACTTGCTCCTACTGGGATCTATAGATTCATTTGAAAATGTCAAATACCTATAGATAGAAAGTACTACAAAGTTTAATGAGCCCACAGCAAAAGCTACAATTTAATCCTCTACAAGTTCTTGTCTATTGCTATTGCATCTGTATCTGGCTGAATATGAACCTAGTCAATTTAATGAGGCATCAATAACACATATACCCAAAATTATCTTTTAGCCATTAATTTTATCCAAAAAGAGGTTTCCAAGAAACTAATTGAAGTCTATTACTATAAGTATGCAAATCAAAGCTCATAAATATTCAGTAAAAGGAATTGGCATACCTACAGCCATAACACCAAAATAAAATACCACACTTAACTCTATGGCACACACTCAACTTATTTTGAATTCAGTCCCAACAAGAAAGCAGGACAAGGAAAAAAAGTGTTATGAAATTTTCATCGATTAAGTAACACGCATGACAGGTAAACCAGAAAAGCAGACTGCTGAAAATATTAATGCACTAAGAAACAACAGATGGGACACCAACATGTGCAAACACTTATCCCACTGGCACTCTGTATTAGTGTTTCAGATACATTTGTCTATAGAATTGCCTAACAATACTCTCGCACAGAATGCAGCTATCTTAGTATTGTCCCTAATTCTGAGCAGCTAAAGCATTACCCAACATAAAGTATTTTAGGGTGAATCTTCTCCACACTTCACCTTCCATTTCTGTTCTACAAGTACAATTTCTTGGTAAAACATCTCCCCCTACCGCCGATGGAAACAAACCAGGCATGGTGGCTCACACCTATAATCCAGTAGGAAGATTTAAAGCAGTTAACACACACACACAGTTGAGATAGCACCTGGCTAATAAAACTCCACATTTCTGTCCATGCAACTACTTTTTGTTGTTTTAGTTCTCATACTGCATTGGCATGAAGCACACTAAAACCAAGCACAGGGTACAATTTAACTATACTGTGAGAAATATTCCTCCATCAAAAATGTCAGACCTTACGAAAACCACACAAGTGAACAGCAAATTCTGAAACACTGAATTAAACATAAATCATAAATCATGAAAGATGCTAGAAAGCTCCTATCCAAACATACAATACTTTCTCAAACTCAAAAAATGTTGGACTTTTATACCACATCCCTTCTGCTGCCTCCTTGTCCCAAAGGCAACTGTATCATTTACTCACTTTGAAATAGTGGTAACACTTTAAATCCCTTAATTGTCATTTAATTATCCAATTAATGGACACTACCATTCTGAAGATACTATCTTGTTTACTCTTAAACTTTGTCTTTTCATCCTAACAATACTGAACATCAAGTCTAGAACTTTCTGTCTCCCAAATCTCTTCAGCACATCTTCAATCTTCTTATCAGCTATTGTTGGAAAACACAATAACCCATAGCTTAAATCCGCTGACTCAAGTCCAATCTTACTTCACTTCAGAAGACGGTCAGCTGGACCCAGTGCTGCCTTTCGAGTGCCCACCATCCTCTAGTAGAGGCGACTGCATGATGTCAAACTTCTCAAACATTCTGAGCAGAAAGCACACTCCACGACTCTGCTTTGTTACTTTCTTAGGCCTGGTCTGCATCCCCTTGACTCCTACAGTCTCCATGAAAATCTTAGATTCCTAAAGAATTAAAATAAAAATCTCCTTTTATGAGCTGAGAGATGGCTCAGAGGTTAAGAGCAATGGTTGTTCTCCCAGAGGGCCTGAGTTCAACTGCAGAAGCCACATGGTGGCTCACGACCATCTATAATGGGACCACAGGCAAGCCGAACACTGTATACATAATAAAGAAATCTTTTTTTTTTTTAATCCCCTTTGCAAAGACTTAATTTCTCTGGATGAAGACTTGACAGATATTTCCTGTAAAAGACCTGATAGAAAACATTTCAGGCTTTCTGAGGACCAAAGCTCACAGTCTACACTACTCAACCATGGTAGGAGAGAAGCAGCATCAACAAACGGGAGGCAGCACAGAGAATGCAGTCAAATTCAGCCCCAGAGCTACAGTCAAACAACCTAGGCCCCAGATAACAATCTCTCTATTACCTAGGCTTAAATTCCAAGGTCCTCAAAACAATTTTAACTAACTCCCATTCTTCTCATCAAATGCAAAAATTTCACTGTTGGATAATCAAAATGAAAACAATATAATATTGTATTTTAGGTAGGACTCAAAATGTAGGTAGAGCCAGCCAGGAACAGGTCTTACCTTAAAGGCAGAAGTTACTGAAACACCTGCTACTTACTCATTAGCTTCAGGAGAATGATGCCAACTATCCCTGCACTGGGTGTACTCAATGCATTTTTCTCACAGCGGGGAAGGCCCACTAAGTAGCGGGCTCATCTAAAAATATCTGCGGGACAGTGTCCTTAGGCAACAACAAATGGTCCATAATGGTGACCTCTAGGTAGTATGGAACTCTGTGCTAAAATACTTAAAACTGCAATTCTTAAAATATATTTATGATCAAAAACATTTTATAAAAACTATGAATAATAATGCTTAAAGTAGCCTTCAACAACGAAAAACAGAAAATCAGACAACGAGGATATAAATAGAATGCTTTAATACATTTCCAACTTCTGAATTCTGAAGCAAACGAAACAAAGCATTCCACTAGCACCCCAGGCCCCCTTCTCTCTGCGCTTTTCTTGGAGACAGGGTCTCCTTAGCCCTGACCGGCCTGGGACTCCCTATGCAGATCAGGCTCAACTCTAGCTCATGCTTCCTCCTGAGTGCTGGGATTATTCTTAATCATAATAACAGCATTTAGTACCTCTTCCTGTAGACCACAGCCTTTTAACATTTCACATGTTAATCAACTACTTAACCCTCCCAGAATCCTATGACACATTATACTATCCCCATTTTATAGATGAAAATGAAGCACAGACAAGTAAACTAACTTTCACAGACGCTGAGTCAGAACCAAGATCTAAACCCAGGAAATCTGGTTCCAAGGTAGCCTCTATCAAAGCACTACACTGCAGTGCTTTTTCTGTGCAATTATAGCTTTGTGGTGATAGCATCATTTCCATTATGTCCTGACACCACTTCTACACATCTTAAAACAATCAACCTTGGGAGACCACATGCACTGTGAGGAGAAAAGTGGCTCTTCCTTTCTTCTCAAGCAAACAATTCTACAAATCAGAAGGGGGAAAATAAGTATGCTTCTAACATGGACCATCTACCTCTCTAAGTAGTCATATCCTGGTTCCTAAACTGAGGGTCTTCTACGTTATGAGAAAAGTTTCTTCCTCTTAGATTTGTCATGTTACTTTTGCCTTCTGTGCGTTTGGTACAAGGGGTGAGGGAAAAAGGGAGGGAGGAAAAGAGAAATGATGTGACTATTTTCAATGTCTTTTCACTACCATTTCTTTTTCTTTCCCATATTACTTCTCCTTTAATATTTAAGTAAGGTTTTCTGCATATGTATAGCTGTATTAAAGTTCAATTTTTTAATATATGAAAATAACTACATGATATGCTTAATTATGACCCCTAAAACGATATCATTGGTTTAGAACAGTAATCTAACAAAAATAAAGCTAAATATTTATATAAAGTATGTATAAAATTGTAGGCAATATATTTAAGTAATATATTTAAGCCAATTCCTAGCCTTCCAAAATCCTCTATTGAAAACGCTTTGCCTGTATAAATCATGAGTAACTCATTAAACCCACCCTTCAAGCTTCAAGCACAGTAGGCTCCCACCATCTTCAGGCAGAATTTCTAAAATAACTTCTCATGCTTCCAGCCTGCTGAAGACTTCCCTCACAACAGCCTGTCTGCTGCCTCAAATGCTCAACAGACGACACTCACACTGAGATTAAGGTTATGCAGAGTACAGAGCCTCACAAAGTGTCAATTTAAGAAAATGGACTTCATCTCCCACCAAGACACCAAGTCCTACTTAGCTCTTTCCCAACTGAACCAACAGAAATCGCACAGCACAGCGGTCTTCAAAAACAGTGCCTAAAAATCAGGATACTAATTTTCTGTTTTACTACAAGAAATAAGTTTTGGTCACCCTTTAGTGACATAAAAAAATATTAATAAAACATAAGATGTTAGACAATAACTCCTTGTTAAAAATTATCAAAAGTCAAAGCTAATTCTCACAGTATAGCTGAACATATAAAAACGTTATCATTTCCCAAGAACTACTGGTTTCAAAGACTACTTAAGTACACACCAACTTCATTAAAGTCTTCAAAGGTAATCTTGCCCGTTGCTTCTCTGTCATAATCTTTAAGAATCTTCAGCACATCAGCCTTTTTCACATCAAAACCCAAAGCTCTCATTGCCACCTTTTGGATTGAAAGGGAAAACAAATTATAAGGCACTCCTTACAAAAGAAGTAATCACTGATTCCTAAGAATCAAAAGATGACAGTACATTATTAAAGCACAATTATTTGGCATTTTTTTTAAATCTCTAACTTAAGAAAATGATACTATATTGGTTTTTCATTTTGAAATTAAATAGAATTTTTCCCATTGACATTTTGCTGTATACTAAAAAGTTTACACAAAATAATTAGGACAGTTCATTAAATACACAGATAGCAATTTATTTGTTACCAAGGGATTAAAGACATGTCATAAATATTAAAAGGCTAACCAAGAGAATTAAAAGAAGTAAAAAGCATAAAAATTTCAGGCATGCACAGCAGATATAGTGGAACTTTACAATCTTATCACTCAAGATTCTGAAACAGGCTTGTTATAAAAGTTTGAGACTAGTATGGGATACATATAAAGATCCTTTCTCAACAAACAAACAAATGGCATCCCTGTCAGAGCATACATAATTAGCTACCAGGCAATTAGTTTCAAATGACTGAGTTTTAACAGAAAACGGCTGTTAATAACAGAAAAGGAAAGACATGTTACTGGTTAGTGAAGTCTTATAGAGTCAAATCATTCCTCAGTGGTCAGATAAGGTTGGTGGAAAGAATGTGGGATTAAAACAGATGCTGAAACAAAGACTAGGACAGAAGTACAATGAACAGAGCTGTTGACCTTCTCCAGGTGGGAAGTGTTTGGATAGAAGTAATTAATAACTGGGAAAAAATAAAACATTCAAACAAATATAAAAGCAGAGGAATCTTTACTTTAGGTGCAGGGAGCAGCCAGTACAGGTTTATGAGCAATGAACATGGTCAAAGGTTTAAGAAAGATGCAAATGTAAAGGGCAAATCAGAAGGAAGCTTCACCTGGGAAATGAAATCCCAAACCGTGATGGTGACAACAACAAATGGCTAAGATACTATACAGAAATAAGTCATACTATATGGGGAGAGAAGCAGCAGCAGCAACAGAACAAGAGGATGGGGTAAGAGCTAAAACTTGACCTCCAGACTAAGGCTGAAGCCACAGGCCTGTATTACTTTTAGATACTCTGTCCTATCACTACATAGTTCCTACCCCTCCTTGAAATCCATAAAAATTCCCTACAATGTTGCCAAATTTAAAGTTACTAAATGAACATTTAAGGCTACCTAAAGATATCAAAGTATTATCTTTCTCGCTAGGCTGAACATAAGAAATGTAAGACCGTTACCAATTTCTCCTCCTATCTTTACTAGTAATTTTAAGCCTTAAATTTGACATTTTCCCTCAGCATGTATCAACATTAGGCATCAGCCAATTTATGTCCCTGTAACAATGAGAAGTAAGACTAAGAGAGTCTCAGTATTATCATAAAAATTAAAAGCTTGACTACAAAATTCTCAATCTCAAAAACGTCTCAGTTAAGGCAACATTTTCTGAATCTCAAAACTGTTTAAGATGTGCTTAAGAGATAGTTTAGTGCTTGCTCTGCAACCATAAGGACCAGAGTTCAAATCCCCAACCACTCAGAAAAAAGGCCAGGCATGGCTACAGGTGCCTGTAAAACCAGCACTGAGGAGTGCAGACAGGTGTGATCCCCAAAGTTCACTCTCCAGATCGCCTAGCTAAAGTGATGAGCTTCTAATTCAGTGATTTACCCTGTCTCAAGGCTGTAAGAGTGACAGAAGACACACAGGCCCTATCCTGCCCTCCACGTGCAGCACAGCCTGATATGCAGGCCTGCACGGCACATGCCACATACACAACATTTTTTTAAAATCTGTCCTCCAAAAGAAACTAAAAAAAAGGAATATGCTAAGAACTGTTTGTTTCTTTAACTGCATGAAAACAAGTCATACTTTCCATCAGGATATACTTTTGCATTTAAATGCAATTTTCTAAAAGCTGTATTAGGGTTTTATTCAGTTTTATTGTAGCACTTGTGGGTGGGCACTGCAAACAAGCTTTTAAAATAAACTTTAAAGCAACAGTTAAAATGCAATTATTTAAATAAAAATGTGTCTTGAAGTAGACTGTTACCTTTAGTTCATGATAATCTATCGCTTGGTCTTTGTCAGTATCAAAGAGCTCAAAAGCATCTTTAATTTCTTGCTTCTGTTCTTCAGAGAGTTCTCTTCGTTTTTTCCTCTTTGTTTTGTCTACCACAAGCTCACCTCTATAACAGAAAAATGTCTTTAGTCCACTTTGATGTAACTCACTTAGGGCAAAGAATGGTTTTTCTGAGTTTCAAAGCAGAGAAGTCTAAGAATAAAGAAAGTGTCCCCAAGTCAACATTCTGTAGTCCACATGTACTTTTATAACAGAAATTCTAACCAAAACCGAAAGCACCATACTTATTATTCATGTCAGCTACCAACAGAATAAAAAAATTCATATGAAGTAAAATTCATAAATGACAACCAGGATATACTTGGTTTACCGTGGGCAGCTCATGATTAAATTCTCACAATTACTACCAAAATCAACACTAACACTTGAAAAGTTACTTCAGCACTGTAAGCTGGAAATGTTCTCTGTGTTGTTATTCCACTGATATTAACCAGCCAAAATATAAAAGTGCCCAAACATACAAATACTAGACGCCCCAAATAATAGCACCTAATAGTTGTGCTTAAGTCTACGTGACACTTAGAAGTGTAAATCTCACTTAACATGAAAATGGTAGGTTAACCATCTTCCTTTAAGAACGCCGGAGAGGCCTAAGGAAATCTGAAAGGGGCCTTTGGAAAGGGAACGTCTGCCCTCGAGGCTGCCGACGTAAAAGTGGTCTAAATGCTTAGACTGAGGGTAGCCGAGGAGAGGCAGCAGGGGAGGCGCGGTGTGGAGCAGGCGAGCCGTGACCGGGGCCCCACGCTGGCCACACTCTCGCCCGACGCTACCCGGCGGCCCGGTACGCGTGGATGGACAGCGAGGGGAGCCAATGAGGGCTGGCGGCGCCCGGAAGTGGGGAGGAGACCACGGCCCCGAAAGCCACCCGAGCGGGCCGAAGCAGGCGAGCCGCCGACCCGGGACGAGGGCCGGCTGCTCCGGGGCTCCAGGGAAGGCGGCGGCCAGGCCGCCGACGCCTGCGGAAACCTCGCGAGACTTGGTGGGGGCCGCGGCCTCGGGAGGAAGGCGGGAGCCTCCGAGGCTGGAGGCTCGGCGCCCGGTACCCGCCCCGGCCTGGCGCCCTTCCACGCCCGCCCTGGCCCCTGGGGAACGGAGACTCGGCCTCCCGTTACCGACCTCAGAGCCAAGCTCATTCTCTCTCCCGACAGAGACGTCCCGCTCAAGGGCTTTACCAGGGGCGCCGCTCAACAGCCGCCAACCTCCACGGCCTCGGCACCGCCCACCGGACAAGCTCTGGGCGCGATTGGCTGACGGTCGCCAACGGTCGGCCCACTGGTGCGGAAGCGTCGCTGGTCCTCCGCCCTCACTGGTCATCGTTCCTGTCAATCAAGGACACCTTTCGGCCCTGCTGCCTCCCTGGGCCTCGGATTGGCCAGATGCATTCCCTAGTCCTTTGCGCGCGCGTGCTGGAGTCACCATGCTGGGTTGAGGCCGTCAAGGCGAGGCTCCACGCGCGAAGTGGTGTTCTGGAGTTCCCAGAGACAGCATCGACGGAGGGGAAGGAAAGGGCACAGCACTGCAGCCTGCTGCAAAAGAGGAGCAGTCACTGGGGAGCAGGTCCGCGAAAAGCTCTGCAAGTCCCTGTACCTGAGAAAGTTAAAACTTACATGGCGTCATTCTCCTTAATTCAAGAACTATCCACCTGAGAGGTTCCCCACTACAGCTTTGCCAAGTAATTTTAAGGCGGACTGGATTAGGCTTGTCATTTTGTTGGTTTGTTAGGGTTATTTACAGTGAAACTGTTTAAGTCACCCTTTTCTTATGTATGACTTGAAGTGTATTTGTTTGCTTCTGCTCCACACTTCTGGTGCTGTTTATGTGATGTTATCTTCACTCCCCACCAAGCTCTTGAAACTCACTTGGATCATCAAGGTCTTGTGGAAAACTTGGAAACTACTTAGCTAACCTCATAGGTATAAATACTTGGGGGTAGGAGCTAGAAAAGTAAAATACTACTTATAAAACTTGTATGTGAAGGAAGGGCACTGTGTGATGGGCTGTGTATATATTAAGCCTGGAACGCAAATAGGAATATGGACAAGTAAAGAGATAGGTTAAAGCTAAAAATTAAAAGCTAAATGATAGCACCCCCAAAACCAAAGTAGAAAAAAGTTACAGTGCTCACTAGGCATGGTGGCATACACTTTTAATCACAGTATCCAACAGGCAAAGTCACTTGAGTTCAGGGCTAACAGGGTTTACAATGCAAGTTTCAGTCCAGCCGGTATTACATAGTGAGACACTTCCTCAAAAATAAAAAATGAAAATTAAACACTTCTATTAATCATCAAGTTTAAAGGGAATGTAGATTGAATTACATACTAAAAATACTTTTGAAACAACTACTGGAATTTTAAGATTGTAAAACCAACCCCAAAAAATTATTAAATAAACATGAAAATGAACCAATTATATAAAGTGTTTGAAACAAAGTACAAAATAAATTAGGAATAAATTACTGAAAAGTAATATGAAACATCTTAAAGGAACTTAATAAAATTAATAAATTGGAAAAATATTTTCATCATTTAATATTAATCTTATTCTTGTGACAATAATTTCACAGAGTAATAGTGAAATAAGAAAGGAACTTTTTTTTTATTGTTCCAAAAAATCTTACCAAATATCCCCTAGAAAGCCCAGTGCCCAACATTTGAGGCTTTCACCAAATTAATTTTTTTTCTTTTTATTATTAGTTACATTTTGTTAACTCTGTATCCCAGTTGTATCCCGCTCCCTCATTCTCTCCCAATCCCACCCTCCCTCCCTCATCTCCTCCCTGCCCCTTTCCAAGTCCACTGATTGGGGAGGAACTCCTCCCTTTCATCTGACCCTGTTTTATCAGCTATCTTCAGGACTGGCTGCAAAGTCCTCCTCTGTGGCCTAACAGGACTGCTTCTCCCTTGGGGGGGGGGGGGGGGTCAAAGAGCCTGCCATTGAGTTCCTGTCAGAAATAGTTATTGTTCCCCTAACTGTGGGAAACCAATTGGTTACTGAGTTACCATGGGCTACATCCAAGCAGAGGTTCTAGGTTGTATCCATAGATGGTCCTTGGTTGGGTGTAAGTTTCAGAAAAGACCCTGTGCCCAGATATATTTGGTCCTTGTGGAGCTCCTATCCTTTCCACGTTATACTAACTCCCCTTCTTTCATATGATTCCCTGCACTCTGCCCAAGGTTTGGTTATGAATCTTAGTATCTGCTTTGAAACACTGCTAGGTAGAGTGTTTCAGATGCCTTCTGCGGTAGACGTTCAATGCACATCCCATTTGTCTTTCTAAGTGAGGATTGATCATCTTCACCATGTCTACTTTCTTGATTATCTTCTTTAGGTGTATAGATTTCATTATGTTTATCATATCTTGTAGGTCTATATAAGTGAGTATATACCATGTTTATCTTTCTCCTTCTGGGATACTTCACTCAGAATGATCTTTTCTAGATCCCACCATTCGCCTGCAAATTTCATGATTTCCTTGTTTTTTATTGCTGAGTAATATTCTATTGTGTAGATATACCACAATTTGTGCATCCATTCCTCCACTGAGGGGCATGTGGGCTGTTTCCAGCTTCTGGCTATTACAAATAAAGCTGTTACAAACAAATGTTGAGCAAATGTCCTTATTGTGTACTTGAGAAAATTTTGGGTATATACCTAGCAGTGGTATAGCTGGGTCTTGAGGTAGCACTACTCCTAGTTGTCTGAGAAAGCACCAGATTGCCTTCCAAAGTGGTTGTACCAGTTTACATTCCCACCAGCAGTGGAGAAGGGTTCCCCTTTCTCCACAACCTCTCCAGCATGTGTTGTCACTTGAGTTTTTGATCTTGGCCATTCTGATGGGTGTAAGGTGAAATCTCAGGGTCGTTTTGATTTGCCTTTCCCTAATGGCTAATGAGGTTGAGCATTTCTTTTTTTCTTTTTTTCCTTTTTTCTATTTTAGTTTTCTTTTACATTTTGTTAACTCTGTGTCCCAGCTGTATCCCACCCCCTCATTCCCTCCCCAACCCCACACTCCCTCCCTGGTCTCCTCCCTGCCCCTTTCCAAGTCCACTGTTAGGGGAGGACCTCCTCCCCTTTCATTTGACCCTGTTTTATCAGGTATCTTCAGGACTGGCTGCAAAGTCCTTCTCTGTGGCCTAACAGGACTGCTCCTCCCCTGGGGCTGGTGGGGAGGTCAAAAAGCCAGCCATTGAGTTCCTGTCAGAAATAGTCCTTGTTCCCCTTACTTTGGGAAACTACTGGGTTACTGAGCTACCAGGGGCCATAGCCAAGCAGAAGTTCTAGGTTATATCCATAGACGGTCCTTGGTTGAGTGTAAGTCTCAGAAAAGACCCTGTGCCTGGATATATTTGGTCCTTGTAGAGCTCCTATCCTTTCCATATCATACTAACTCCCCTTCTTTCATAAGATTCCCTGCACTCTGCGGAGGGTTTGGTTATGAGTCTTAGTGTCTGCTTTGAAACACTGCTAGGTAGAGTCTTTCAGATGCCTTCTGCGGTAGACTCCTGTCATACGTTCAATGCACATCTCATTCGTCTTTCTAAATGAGGATTGATCATCTTCACCCATGTCTGCTTTCTTGATTATCTTCTTTAGGTGTATAGATTTCATTATATTTATCATATCTTGTAGGTCTATATAAACAGTATATACCATGTTTGTCTTTCTCCTTCTGGGATACTTCACTCAGAATGATCTTTTCTAGATCCCACCATTCGTCTGCAAATTTCATGATTTCCTCCTTTTTGATTGCTGAGTAGTATTCCACTGTGGGAAAGTTCCACAATTTCTGTATCCATTCCTCTGTTGATGGACATCTGGGCTGTTTCCAGCTTCTGGCTATTACAAATAAAGCTGCTACAAACATGTTTGAACAAATGTCCGTGTTGTGTACTTGAGCAAATTTGGGGTATATACCTAGCAGTGGTATAGCTGGGTCTTGAGGTAGCACTACTCCTAATTGTCTGGGAAAGCGCCAGATTGCCATCCAAAGTGGTTGTACCAGTTTACATTCCCACCAGCAATGGAGGAGGGTTCCCCTTTCTCCACAACCTCTCCAGCATGTTTTGTCACTTGAGTTTTTGATCTTGGCCATTCTGATGGGTGTAAGGTGAAATCTCAGGGTCGTTTTGATTTGCATTTCCCTGATGGCTAATGAGGTTGAGCATTTCTTTAAGTGTTACTCTGCCATTCGATGTTCCTCTATGGAGAATTCTCTGTTTAGCTCTGTTCCCCATTTTTTAATTGGGTTACTTGGTTTGTTGCTTTTCAGCTTCTTTAGTTCTTTATATATACTGGATATTAGTCCTCTGTCAGATAAAGGGTTGGTGAAGATTCTTTCCCAATCTGTAGGCATTCGTTTTGTTTTGATGATGGTGTCCTTTGCTTTACAGAAGCTTTTCAGTTTCATGAGGTCCCATTTATTGATTGTTGCTCTTAGAGCCTGTGCTGTTGGTGTTCTGTTCAGGAAGTTGTCTACAGTGCCAATGAGTTCCAGGCTGTTCCCCACTTTTTCTTCTAACCAATTTAGAGTGTCTGGTTTTATGTTGAGGTCTTTGATCCACTTGACTTTAGTTTTGTGCAGGGTGATAAATATGAATCTATTTTCAATTTTCTGCATGTAGACATCCAGTTGGACCAACACCATTTGTTGAAGATGCTGTATTTTTTCCATTGAATGGTTTTGGCTTCTTTGTCAAAAATCAAGTATTCATAGGTGTCTCAGTTTATTTCCAGGTCTTCTGTTCGGTTCCATTGATCCTCCTTTCTGTTTCTATGCCAATACCATGCAGTTTTTATTACTATTGCTCTGTAGTACAGCTTGAGATCAGGGATGGAGATATCTCCAGATGATCTGTTGTTGTACAGGATTGTTTTGGAGATTCTGGGTTTTTTTGTTTCTCCATATGAAGCTGAGAATCTTTTTTCAAGGTCTGTAAAGAATTGAGTTGGTATTTTGATGGGAATTGCGTTGAATCTGTAGATTGCTTTTGGCAGGATGGCCATTTTCACAATGTTAATCCTACCAATCCATGAGCATGGGAGATCTTTCCATCTTCTGATACCTTCTTCAATTTCTTTCTTCAGACACTTGAAGTTTTTCTCAAACAGGTCTTTCACTTGCTTGGTTAGTGTCACCCCAAGGTACTCTATGTTATTAGTGGCTATTGTGAAGGGTGTTGTTTCCCTAATTTCTTTCTCAGCCCTTTAGTCTTTGGTGTACAGGAGGGCTTCTGATTTTTTTTTTTTTTGAGTTGAATTTGTATCCTGCCACTTTGCTGAAGGTGTTTATCAGCTGAAGGAGAGCTCTGGTTGAATTTTTGGGGTCGCTCATGTATACTATATCATCTGTGAATAGTGACACTTTGACCTCTTCCTTTCAGATTTGTATCCCCTTGATCTCCTTTAGTTGTCTTATTGCTCTGGGTAGGACTTCAAGTACTATGTTGAAGAGATATGGAGAGAGTGGGCAGCCTTATCTTGTCCCTGATTTCAGTGGGATTGATTTAAGTTTCTCTCCATTAAGTTTGATTTTGGCTATAGGCTTGCTGTATATTGCCTTTACTATGTTTAGGTATGTGCCTTGTATTCTTGATTTCTCCAAGACTTTAAACATGAATGGATGTTGAATTTTGTCAAATGCTTTTTTGGCATCTAAGGAGATGATCATGTGGTTTTTCTCCTTCAGTTTGTTTATGTGGTGGATTACATTGATAGATTTCCGTATGTTGAATCACCCTTGCATAAGAAAGGAACTATTATTATTATTTAAAGTTAGTGCTTTAAAAGGGAGGTTTAAGTAGGCCAGCAAGATAGTGCATTAGTTAAAAGCACTTCCCATACAAGCCTGATGACAACAATAGTAACCCCAATGGAAACCCACTGTAATGAGAGAATCAGCCCTAAAAACGTGTGGTATGACCATGGCACACATGCACAGATGCTCTTGCATATATGCACACACACACAATAATTATTATAAACTTGATGCTTCTATGCATATAATATATTAAAACATATAACATGAAAAGTGAAATAAAAACAAAGGTAATTAAAAGTGGGAAAAGTGAATTTGGTCAATATAGACAAAACAAAAAACAAATCTCTCCACAACTAAAAATTATTCAAACCACTTGGATTTTTGTGTAAGACTTTTTAAAGATTCTTGAGATAATTTCTGTGTTCTAGCTTCAGTGCATGGTAATTGGATTTTTATCCTATGGCAAAAGTAGCCAGCAAAAACCTTCAAGATCCTAAAAACTTATGCAGTCTTCAAAGTCAATAGTGCTTACAAACGTCATGGGTTTTTATCTATTTCTTTCCATCTTTTCTGGAAAGCTGCCAAGACTTATAATTTGCTTGCCCCGGTGTTTTTCTTTTAAACTAAGGAAATGGCCTTCAAAAAGAAAAGGGGAGGGGGTTACCTCAGTCCTACAAAGGCAAGGGATTGATTTGGATTGACAATCTCAAAAACCATCTTCAAAAACATCCAGAAAGGAGTACAGATTTGCCCTTATCTTTATAGGAATTGCAAGCTCCTTAGCAAATAACTTACACAATACTAGACCAAGATGTTTAATCTATAGAAATGTGGCACCAATCGGTCATGTTTTAAGCCACCAGGCTTGTAGAAATTTGTTCTGGCAATAGTATTAAATAAAGAATCTTCACAAGCCAAAAAAGAGAAAGGGGAGAGATGAGAAGCCTAAAAAGCTGTTGGCCTAAAGTAGATTGATGGATGGGTAGTGGGAGGACAGCTTTCAAGAAGAAAAATGTAATGGATTTCAAGCAATGGAAATGGAGAAAGAGAAGGTGAATGTGTTTAGTGGCATGCTGAAGACAATATGCTATGCAGAAAAGGTAATTAGAAAGTCCTTGCAAACTGAACAATTCAATAATGTCATTTCATTAAAATGACATAAGCCAAAATAACACTGCATCAGGCAACAGTAAATGCAATGGAGTACTACTCCCATTTTAAGAATCAGCCTTATTCCTCCAGATTCCAAGAGTCCTGGTTACTGAGACTCACAGTTCAATTCCTCCACAAAATAGATAGCTTGAGCAATACTCTACAACCTCCCTGCAGGTAAAATGTACCCAAAGACTGTTCAGTATGGGAACAGGGGGAGGCTGGGTTTTGTTTGTTTTCTCACACAAGGAAACTGAGAGACACCTCCAGTTTTGTGGTTCACTGTACAATCCTCTAAGGCTTCTGTCTTAATCACCTCATGGTTCACCTTCTCCCTATATCCAATTTGCTCTGCTAGTCCGTTATGGAACTTGTTTCTGAGAAGTCTTCTGTTCAACCTATTTTGCACACATCTCTATCATAGTGTCTCAGTGTCTTTCCTAGACAATCTATCTAAACCACAAAAATCTTATAGAATTTTAAAAAATACAGGAAATACATTGTTCAAGTACAGCAAGATAGTTCAAGTGTAATGATTGAGATTTATTATGATGCTTAATATAAGACTGAGACTTACTATGAAGCTTAATTTTGATTGTCAGTTTGGTGGGATTTAAAGTCATGTGGAAACAAGCCTCTGTGTATATCTATGAAGGAGTTTCTAGAGTAGGTTAACTGAAGTGGGCAGAGCAATAATAAATGTAAATGGCACCATTCCTTGGGCTCAAGTTATGACTGGATTAGCAAAACGGGTTGAACACCGTTACTCCTCTTTCTCTGCCTCCTTGATGCAGACGCAATGTAAGCAGCTGCCTCTCTGCAAGCCTTCCTCGCCATGGTAGACTGCACCCTCAAACCATGAGCCAAAATCATCCATCTCTTTCTGCAGTAGTGTTCTAGTGCTGTGGCGAGACACCATGATCAAGGAAACCACGCTTTCCTAAGTTATATTTTTTTCTGCTATTTTATTCCAATGAAAGAAACCAAAGTGCTTTCAAAGGAAATGGATTATAGAGCTAGAGGGATGACTCAGTGGTTGAGCACTTCCTACTCAGGACTACTATCAAATACCATTCTGAGATTAAATAGTCAAAGAGCTTAAATGTTTAGAGTCTAGTAGACTCTTTAAAAAGTTGATCATATAGAGGTACAAAATAGAATAGAATAGTGTTGCCAGAGGCTGCGAAGGTTGGTGGGTGAAAAAAATAGAGATCTTTAATTTATTCTTTCCAAGGTGGTTATACTTAATAATAATGTATTACATATTTCAAAGTAGATAGGAAGGATGGGTTCATTTGTGATACAGAAGGAAATGATAAGTATTTGAAAGATAGATATGCTAATTACCCTGAATTGATCAATATTCTGTATATGTCAACCAAAACATCAGATTGTACCTCTTTCATTTGTACAATAATCATGTAAAGTAAAAACATAAAATAACAGTATGAAACTAACAAAAAAATTAACACCTGTTAATATGGATGTGGGATTGAAGGAAAGTTAATGGATATAAGTAGACAAGGAATGCAAAAGTGGCCCTGCTCCCCGAGATGCTGGTTTCATAACAGAAGACTTTATGAGGAAAAACAATAGGAAGGCAAGGGGTCATGTATCTGAACAGGCCCAAGAGCAGAAAGAAGAGGACCCCACAGCCTATAAAGTACCCAAGCCAGCGTCCACTTACTGAACTCCCAGCCTTAGGGCTCCTAGCATCCTGAAGGGATACAGCCCTTATTTTCTTTCGAAGAGGCTTTGTCTTCTCTCTTTCTCAGAAGATAGTCAATTCTTTGTCAATGACAGGAACAAACTGAGTAATCCTCTAGACAAGTACCCTGTCATAGGATTTCAGGGGTGTGAATATTAAATATCAGTGTAAATAACAATGGCGATTCTTAAAAAAATAAATAAATCCACATGACGTACCTCAGGTATATGCCCTCCCCCCAAAAAAGAAAGAAGAAATTCAAACAGGCAACTGTACATCCACTCTCATAGTGGTATTTTTCACATTACTCAAAATGTGGAAATATAATATATATGGACAGATGAATGAATGAATGAATGGATGAATGAATAAATAAAATATATTATACATGTATAATCAAGTACCATTTGGCCTTAAGAAATAAAATCCCTATGTGTCTAGAACATGGCTGATCCTTAAATTCTTTGAATTAAGTGAAATAAGCCAGGCACCAAAGAAGACAGCTCTTCTATTATTCAGCTTGTAGGAAATACAATGTATTCACAGAGACAGCAGACGGGAGGACACGGGGAGGTAGCTGTTGTTTTACTCATACAGACTTTCAGGTTGGAATTCATGAAAGATGAAGCACCATTTTTTTAAAAAATAAAGGCACTGTGAGCAAACAACCAGACAAATCAAAAAAGTAAAGCATCCTTTAGGATAGCTGTCTTTGCCCCTCATCATACCAGAGTTGGAAAAAAGGGACTGACTTAGATTTTAAAAGACGTAGGGACTTGAGAAAATCCTTGTCCTGGCTTAGATGAGAGTTTTGACAAAGCAGCTGTAAAAGACATTATGGAGATAATTGAGAAAATTTGTATATGAATGGGGAATTCAGTTATACAAAGAAATTGTTAATTCTGTCAGGCATTCTAATATTTTTGTCCACTTACAAAAATGTTCTTTTTAGAGATGCAAACTGAGGTTTTTCAAGGTAAAGTGTTCAAAATGTCTGTGATTTACTTTAAAATAGCATTCAAAAAAGTTTAAGAATTAAAAGGTAGAACAGTATAAGAAACAAAAAGGGGAAGAAATGGAGGTAGGCAGGGCCTGAGTACTATGGGTTTGTAAAGGTGTCTTGCCAAGTGGCATCTGAGCTGAGAGGTTAAATGACTGCCTTCCTGTCACAACCTGTCCCCCCAGGGGGCATAAGAGAGAGCAAGAAATACATGTGAAGGGGTCATATATAGCAAAGAGAAGGCACGACAGCCTTCAGACAGCTAGGCAGCTCATGAGAAAGGAAAGAAAACCTGCTCTGTAGATCCTCGGTGAGTAATGGAGTTAGGAGAAAGTCTCAGTTCAGGACTTGCCCCCAGACAAAAGTTACCCCATAGAGGAGACACACACAAGACTGGCTGAGCTTTGACATCTCAGATGACCATACCCAGTGACTCTTTAATCACTGCCAGTCCAGTGTTGAATGCAGAGGTGTTTGTGACCCTAAGGATGCTAAAAGACCCTTCCTCCACTCCTCACAGTGGGTTCTCTTGAAGAAAGATCTGAGCAATATGTCCTCACTGTGTTCCCATTAACCTCTGGAAGGAGGCTGTATCAAATGGCAAAGACTAAGCCCTAAGGAAAAAAAAAAAAAAGCATTGGTATGTTAGAGGAAAAGGGAGAATAAAGCAAAGTGTAATGAGCATTGTAAAAAGATACAAGAAATTAAAACTGATGCTATTCTGTTCATCTGGGTCCTAGTGAACCACGATGACAGAGGGAATTTTATTGTAAATGTAATAAAAAGACATTAACAGATTTTGAGCGGTTACTGTGCTTTAATCGATTTCAGACCTAATTCCCCTTAAACAGACACCTATATCTGTAACACCGTGTCTCATTTTCCCCCAACCCATGGCAAACCAAGCCTTTCCTTCCTCCTAGAAAGTTTTGCTAGGTTATCAACTACCTTGATAGTTACTAAATTCAATTTGAGTATTTTTATTTCACCTCCTTGGGTCACACTTAATGGTCAATCACTTGCTCCTTGAAACTGTTCTCACAGCTACTTCTCATAGCTTTCCCTACTTTCTGATAATATTGATTTTCCCCTATCAGTCCCCCCAATTTTACTCTTTTAAATATCTCCTATATGCTAATGACTAAAATTTTTTAAATGTCTGTAACCCTCTAGTTATATCACTCTAAAAACTTAGATTTCTATCTGTGGATCATATGTTTGTACCTCAACAGAACTTAATATACCAAAACAAAGCCTGTCATCGTCTACATTTCTTTTAATGTATTCTTTCTTCATTTTCCCTCTGTCATGAATAATGGCAACACCAGTCACCCAGTTCATGTAACCCCTTAGAATGAGGTTAACTCCTTATAATTGTCAAAATACAATTTTCAAAATTTAAAGATATGCCAATCATACAAATATAGAATGAATGTTCCCAAGATCTATTTAACTCTTTACTGAGGAGATCAGAAAGATGGAGCAGCTGATTCACAAAAAAGGTATAGCCACATGCTGAGGTCTGGAGTAAGTTTAAGCTATAATGTCCTCCATCTTAACACTGTGTAGTCAAAAGAATGAATATTCACAGCTACATTTTTTTTTACTAAACAAAAATAATTTACAGCTCCATAGGGCAAAAGTCTATGAGCTGCCATTTCAGCAGCCTTAACTCTAACACACTGTAAACAAACAGAACAAGGTGTACTAACAATGGCATATTTCCTATAGAATGAAATACTAATTGGTTAAGTAAGTTAAGCAATGCTTCATCCTTTGGCCTTATTTTCAGGTTTTAAATCAGTTTTCCTTGCTCTTTAACTTGCTTTTATAGTAAGAATGATTTTATGAAAATATCTTCTACATTCAAAGAAACTGGAATTTTTGTGGACCTCCAGGCAACTTAGTAATACACTTTTGGTGTATTTAAGACTTGAGCTGATGTCTTGCTGTGTGATCAGCCTGTTTATTTAACCCTGCTTTAAGAGAGCAATGTAATAATCCACCTTACTTGCTTTGGATTTTCTATGTAAGCAGCTTTTACAACTTAAGCTAATATATACCTTTGATTTTAAGTTATGTACTCCTCCTTGCCTCTGTCTAAGAGCAATGCATATGTGTATGTGTGTCCATTATGGTAATCTTTTACCTAAACAGCCAACAGGTCAAAAGCAACCTTCTGCAGCAAATACCCACCATGAGTGTTGAATACCCCATATGGGTGTAGCTTGATAACAGTCAGTACTAAATGCTTTGGGGCCAGTTGATTCAGTAACTGAGTTTTTGTAAAACTCTGTTAAAAATTTCTGGAAAGTGTCCCTCATTCCTTCCCAATGCCAAGCTTTCCGTGCTTCTCAGTACGTACAGAGCAAATCCTCTGGGGCAGTAAGAACAGATCGTATTCTGAGACAGACTGCAGACAAATCCAGTTGCCAAAAACTGCAGACTAATGGAAATATAGGGAGAAAGAAAGTGGAGAATTCAAATTTGGCCTTGCTCTTGGTCAAATTAATCCAAGAGGAGGTGCTAAGCTTTTTGTTTGTTTGTTTGTTTAACACCAATGTTATCTTTAATGCATTTAACTTCTGCAGAGTCCATATCAACATTTATGATGAGTCTGCCTACTGCACTGCCCATGATGTTCTGTACAATGGATGAGAGGGCTTGGAAAGTTCATGTAATCTATAAAAGATGACTAGACAAAGAGCCATGAAATGCATGTGATAGTTAAGAGAGTGTGATGTTAAAGAAAGTAAACGAAGCCATACCCACGGAGTGGAAGTGCTTAAACAATTAACTACTTCACTGCAAACTCACCAGTACAATTCTATAAGAAAAAGTGTAACTGTCAAGTGCTTGTTAAGGTTAATTGTCAACCTGACACAATCTTTTATCGCCTGGGAGAAGATTCTCTATGCATACCAGTGGAGAATTGTCTTGATTTTATTAACGGAGGCAGAAAGACATGCCAGGGCTAGGACCCAGGATCATATAAAACATAAAAACTGAGCTGAGTCCTTGCAAGCTTTCCTTGTGTCCTGATGTGTGTGTGTGACACTACTTTTGTGGAGGCAAGAGCAAATAAATACCTTTCAACCCAAAGATAGACCAAAGATGGCATTCAAGTCCAACTTGGTAAGCCAATGAATTTTCCTGGGGTTACTTGCAGAAGTATGGGTGAGAGGTTTCTTAGAAAAGCAGAAATGACTCAAAGAAAACTGCTTCTTGAAGCTCCACTCGGCATGGTTGATGGATATAAATTGATTGTCTCGGAGCAGCCTGTACTGCTTATATAAGCTTAGGGAAGGAGGGACCAAATCTGTCTCAGGGACTTACTGAAACAGCTGAGTTGTTCACTCCCTCCGTTTAAGGTGTTTCACTGTGGGATGGAATGCTTTAACTCTCTTTAGAAAAGGGTTCTCAACCTGTGGGTAGCAACCCCTTTGGGGGTCAAATGACCTTTCATAGGAGTGGCATATCAGATATCCTGCATATCAGATATGTACATTATGATTCATTACAGTAGCAAAATTACAGTGGTAAAGTAGCAACAAAAATAATTTTATGGTTTGGAGTCACCATAACATGAGGAACTGTATTTAAAGGTTGCAGCATTAGGAAAGTTGAGAGCCACTGCTTTAGAACCTTGGAGTCATAAGGATCTTCTCCCCAAGGTGAAATGTATGGTCTGGGGGAAATTTACTGCACTGCAGCTTGTGGTGTGACCTGTAGCTTTGAGCCTGGAGGAGTTGTTTGCTACTTTGATGGGCTGTACTTTGAACTGTTTCTTCATTAGGTTGCTTTTGTTAGAATATAGTATCACGAGGAAGAAACTACAACACTGAACACTGGTGTTGAGCACTGGACAAGCATTGCCTCCTCTCATTCATTCTGTAAGAAGCCTCCAGTGCATGAGTTTGAATGTTTTATTCTGCAAATCCAAGCTCAATCTCACTCTTGGTCACCAGTGGTCTTCAGGATACACACCCTGTGGTATGGTCCTTGCCATGTGGAAGTCTGTGTGGTGGCTTAGAACAATATGGGCAGAGATTTGGGGTTCCAAGTGTTTGAAAGCAGAAGACATGAACGAAGCTTCCAGGCCCCTTCCCTCCCGTGGAAGGGAATTTGTGGGGAGGAGATGCAGGGGCAAAGTAGTCTTGAGCTGGGCCTCTTGAGAGCAAAGCTGAGAACAATTTAGGTAGTTACATTAAGCTCATGATTGCCAACACGGGCTTCCAACAGAAAATGCACCTAGACTCCAGTAACAGTTTAACTAAAAATAACAAATACCTCACGAGTAGAATACTGTATAAAATTTAGCATGAATTAGAATCTCTAAATCCTTTAGTTTATTTTGCTTTGTATATATGCATTGTGTGCTGCTTAAACTGGTTAAATGCTCTTTTCCTTTTCTTTATAGTGAAAACATTCAAAATCTTTCTCGCTATCTTTCTGAAATATATAGAATATTCGTGTCATTCTCAGAACCCCTACTGTGTATGAACTATTGCATAAAACAGAAAATGACATATTATTCTCAGCTCCATTCTTCAAACCGGAATGCTCTGTAGCTAGCAGTAGGCCTGAAACTAGCATTTGTGAGACTTGGCTAAAATGAAAAGAAATTTCATATCCTCTGCCTTTGTCTGCTTTATATTTCTTATAGTCAGGCAAGTTGTATTTGGATATTCATATTTGTAGATTCACAAGATGTCTTTGAACTCACTGTGCTCTTATTACAACCATCAGAAACAAAGAATGCTACATTATTTTTGATGAATTCTCATTATTAATGAGGCTCTAAACATGCTAGTGAATACAACATAGAGGAGAATATTAATAGGGTTATTTTTAGCTGCCACCTACATAAAACATCAAGACAACATCCAGAACAGGAGCAATATAGTGGTTCTTTTAGTTTAATAAACCATAATGTTTCTGAAAAAATTCTTCGCCTTCCTCCTCAAATTGGGGCATCTAATTATACAAAGTGATTGCTGTGGCAACAGCTTAGATGAGTCCAAAGGGTGAGGGATAGAAAAAGGAGAGAGGGAGAGAAGGAGATAGAAAGGGAGATAAAATAGGACTACAGAAAAAGAAGAGAGAATTCAGCTACTTAAAGTATGTAAAGCATACTTTACATAAAAAATATTTATGTAAAGTATAAAACTCATAAAAAGAAGAAACTCTGAAAATCTAACACAACAACAAAAACCACACATGCACACTTCAAGAGTTAAGCTATCAATATTTGAATAACAAAGTTAAAGTGAAAGTGTGTAAATGAAGCCAAGAATCACAGCAGGAGCTCTCATGGCTTACGATGAGAAAATACACAAGTGAACTTGGAAAACTGTGTAATAAACTCTACACGAAAGATTCAGTGGAATACAAGGTACAGTATTTTATAAAATAAGAGGATACAAAGACTAGCGACACTATTATATACACATATCTTTATTGCTGTAATAGTAGTTTAGATATATTGGAACCTATACAATCTAAGAATAGAGACCACGTACAGATCAGCAGCAAGCTTCACACATGACTTACTGACCCCTAAAAATCATAAAAAGACTCCAAAAAAACTCCAACAAGATGTCAGTTTTTACCTATTGGGTTTGCTAATAAAAATCCACTGTGGCTGGGGCATCAGAATAAGGCTTCCCTCAACACTGTTGACAGATAACTGAGAGAAGATCTTCAGAAGGCCATGTAAACATCAAACCTGAAGTACACAAGCCTTTTGAACCAGGTTTTTAAAAATATTTTATTTTTAAAGAATGTGTGTGAGTGTGTGTGTGTGTGTGTGTGTGTCTGCCAGCTGTATGGAGGGGCTCTGGAGTGTGTGTCAGACACCTGGAGTTGGAGTTGTGAGGCAGGTATGAGTGTTGGGAATGAAACTTCTAGAAAAATAAGCACTCTTAAATCTGTGCCATCTCTCCAGCTCCTGAGATTGTTTTATGCTCAGAAACTAAGCAAATATGAGGCTGCCCATGCAGCTTGAAAACAAAGATTTGAAGCGTTCGTGAATAGAAAGCAGGATAAATATGCTCACAAATATTATGTAATGGATCTTTAACTATGAAAAAGAACGTGGATAAGCAGTTCTAAATGAACTAACATGCAGTACATCTCTAAAAGATCATTAAGGAAATAAGAAAAAGTAAAACAAGTAGATAGAATATACTAATCAACTGAGTAAGAATCCATAGCAATAAAAGTTGGTATCAATTCATACTGTCAATATTACTCAGCCAAAATCCACCAGAGTTACTTACAGATGTTCAGCATATATCCATACTTATCCACTGAGTATCTGGGGGAGTATGTGACAAAGGAATTACTAAGTTGGAGAGTTGCAGAGGGGGAGAAATGGGCATGATAATATGACGAAGTATTTAACAAATGTTATCTAAAGGAAGGCAAATGATGAGGTGATAAAGCCACAACTGAGAGTTCAAGTATCTCCATTCAGTCCTGCTGGCACGGTGAGGATGAGGCCATGGTTTCCTTCTGCTTTGTTGCAGTCAGTTAGTCACTTCCTGAAGGTTTATCTTGTCAGAATGCATTCTCTTGGTCCTCAGTTCAAGGAAGCTGGCTTTTTCTACTTGTATGTTTTGTTATGTGGGGTTTTGTTGCTTCTGTTGAGCTCTGCCTGCTGGTGGCCAGCTCCTCCATCCCACACTGTAGGATCTTTGGAACAAAAGTCTTAGGGAACTCAACACCAAGTCCTTCCCTCCACAAACCCTTAGCTCTTCTGCCTCCTATGTGCTTAGGATGGGTAGATGCCCTTGTTGTGTCTAGTCTATCCTGCAGCACTTGGACGCCACAAGAAGATATATTTATGTGTGTTCATGCACCCACATGTCTGTGTGTTTACAAAGGAGCAAGTCATGCATTCAAGTAACTGTCACCATGCTACACTTCTATAGAGAATAAATAAAAGTAACAAAATATGCAAACAAATAAGCAGAACACAAAATATGTCTCTTTGTGTAGCGTTAGCATTGGAGTCTGGACTTGATTAACCAGAGTAGTCTTACTGTTAAGTAAGACTTACACAAATGCATTTTGAAGGTTTTTTTTGTTTTGTTTTTGTTTTTTTTTTTTTTTTTTTTTTATGGGAACCACAGGCTAATTTATATTTTAAGCCCAAGATTTACCTGGAAATGTGAGAAATAATTTCCTCCTCTTCCCTACATCTATTATAATTCTAACTCTTCCTGCTTACCCATTTCTCCTTTATTAATAGTAGAGTTGCTGAGCTAGGGGTGTAGCTCAATGCTGAAGTACATGGTTAGCCTCAGAGGCCGCAGGTTCAACCCAGCATACACCCACGAAAAGAAGAGTAACTGTTAACAAAAGTCTACCCTTTGCCCATGTGTTTTATTCAAGCTTTGCAGTATGTCTCACAGGGATCATCTAATGCTGTAAAGCCTTGGGAATAAAATATTCTCATCTTTTTGGAACACACACAGTGGTCTGTCCCTGTTGAGGATGGCTGCATATAGGGGTTGAGAATACTATCCTATGTTTGTATGAGTTCGGAAGTTTCCAGAAGGAACGGCTTTTAAAATGAAGTAGAACAGGGAGACCGTGGTAAACAGTGTTTACTATGAAGAACTTACAACCTGACAAGGCACATTTCCCAAGGAGGCCAAAAGAGAGAGAGGACACAAGGGACACAAAATAAGTGTGCCACATCGGGTCAGAAAGTCAGACTGCCGCCTGCTGGGAGCGTGACAGAAACAGACCCAGGGAATACAGTTTATCTTTTTTGTTTTGTAGTTGTTTCCCCCCTCAGGTGTTACATATATAATTTAATCATCTCGTGATGTTTCTATTATAAGGGAAAGGAGGCGGGAGGGGGAGGGGTGGAGAAAGGGAGAGGTTACCTGAGAATTTGATTGACAGGTGGTAGCCCTGTCAAGTTAGTTTTCTTGGTCACAAAGCTGGTTTAGGGAACCTCTGGGGACAATTAAACACATTCGAAACACCACCCTACGTCGGCCTGAAGAAATGATCGTAGTCTAAAGAGACTACCTACCTCCAAAGAAGACCTTAAAAGGGTCTATTTAAAATACTTGGCTTTGGTAACATGTCTAACATTCTAAAATCAAGAACAAAGAACAAAGACTTTCAGTTTGGGGCTTTTCTTAAAGAAGCACGATCCTGCACGTAGGCGCTGCGCACTCACAGTCGAGGCGCTGCTGCCCCCTGCAGGTGAGAAATGTGGTTTCCTTTTTGCGAGTCCCTTCTCCCAAGGCAAGGTTGTTTCTTTTTGTGCATTATGGAGTATATGGGTATTTGAATTCATTTATATACTAATTATCCTCATCCTGCAGTGCGTGGTGTGCTAGCATGGGTCTGATCGTGGAGAAAGGAGCACAGTCTTAGATTAGTGAATCTCAATGTGATTTTTCCACCACACGTTGAGAACTACACTCCAAACCACTTCTTCAGCAATTAATACTATAGTCTGTGCCTGCTGTAAAGTCGCTTGCAGGGTTTTCTTGTGCTATAAGTGCTAAGTGCCATATGCCTGAGTGGTGTGATAATAAATACTTAAGGATTCAGA
The DNA here is from genome assembly GCF_030254825.1 of Meriones unguiculatus. Classification (NCBI taxonomy): domain Eukaryota; kingdom Metazoa; phylum Chordata; class Mammalia; order Rodentia; family Muridae; genus Meriones; species Meriones unguiculatus. The sequence continues at coordinate 33,969,315 of NC_083353.1, read as the reverse complement.
GGAGGGCCCGATTATTTCTGCACTCATTAAGAATTCTAAAAGTCGCTTTGAACTTCTGTAAGAAGAGGAACCACATTCTGGACTTCAGGGAAAGCAAAAGCAAACGGGTGAACTCGGGGGTCCATGGTTCCTGCATCGTGCAAAGTGGAATACTGCAGGCAACTCTGCATCTCCTTAAGCCACAGCCCAGCCATGTCAGGAGTGAGAGACCCAGAGAAGTACGGAAACAGGAAACTGCAGTTGAAACTCCTTCTTTGTAGAGAGCAGCGAAGACTTGGGGTAGTGAGGTGACATGCTGTTCCACAGCCACTTAGTGAAGGAGCCAAGCTCAGATCTTCCCGCGCTTTCCTGCACATGTGGACCCATGTGAGTCAGTTTGGTCACGGACAAGTGGAGGAAATTCTGAGCTGCTTGTGAATTTTAGGTGCAATTCTTCTTTCCCATTTCTTTCCATCACTCACTTTCACTGCATAGTCTTCCTCAAGGAAAAGCAGCCGGAGAAAGTATAATAGGAGGTGTGTGTGTGTGTGTGTGGCCAGTATAGGAATGGATCAAGAATACTTGATGAGCCAAACCACTTTCCAATATGTGATTGCAGCTGACTGCCTGGAAAAAAAAGTGATCCACTCACCTTCTAGATGCCCTGTGACTGCCATTCTCAGTGAGGGAAAGAAACTACAAGACAAATTTTCAGAAAGGCATAATGAGCTAGCAGGCATGTCTCAAGTTCAGCATTTATAACAATTAGAATCAGAATTTGAAAATAGTAGTCAGTTTCATGCTACCTTAAAACAAACTGACAGACAGACTCCCTCTGGCTTTCACACCATTGGTGAGGCTTACTCTGCATCTTGGAATTTGAGACTGGGAGAGTAGTTTAGTGTTAAGATCACTTGATTTGGATTTGAATACGGGTTTTTGCATTTACCACCCAAGTGATCCAGACAACTGAAATAATCTTTCCAAGTAACCATCTGCACACGAGAAGTTGCTTTTTACTGTTTTCTTTGGGTTGTTAAGAGATTTACTACCTTTATTTGTGCCCCAAAGCAGATTCCAAGACAAAATTTAAGTATAGGTTGGTTAGTTGACAAACGACCCCAGGAAACATTGAGGCCAAATTGAATTTTGGCAGGGAAGGGAGAAATGCCAACAACAATACGGGCTTTCTTAACTTCTAAACTCCACTCATTGGTGGATGGTTGTTCTGTGAGCCATTAACACCCTAACATTTTTGCCCTGACCTGACCGCAAATTTGGCACATATCAGAGTGCAGAGAAACAATTCCTACATAAAGATCCAGGGCTTAAGGTAGAAAGCTTTGAGTGTCCATAGGATGCAAATGTAGTTTTTATTTCCTCAGATGAGGGAATGAAATAAGGACCAGGCCAAAGCTTTATGAATAATGGCTTGGGGCGAGCCCAGAGTGTTTCTATCTAACTGTCCCTAGGCCTAGGCCTGGAAGCTCTGGCCTCTGTACAATCTAATCTTCTGCAAGCCAAGACCTTGAAGGCTTCAGCTTCCAACTTCCATTTGCCAAGAATGTTTCAGCCTCCAAGATTTACTGCTGAATAAACTCAACCTTTCTAGTTCTTTCTGAACTCTGGCTGGCTAGTTCAACTCAGCTCTTCTGGCTCAAAATCCTCTCTGAGCTGACTGATTCAAATTGGCTTCTCTCAGATTCTCACTGAATTGCTCCACTTGGAAAAACTGCCATTGAACTTCATGAACTGAACTGCACTGACTGCATGAACTGAAAGGGAACTGGCTGCACCAAACTTAACCAAGCTGCATGAACTATAGTGACTGCACGAACTCTCCTGTATCCCTGTATCTCCTTTTCCCTACTCTTTCTGCACTGTTCTTCAGAATCTTATCTTTCCTGTCTGTTCTCCTGAGAGATGGCTATATCCTATCTCTGATTCATTCTGTCAAATCTTTCTGTGATTTGTCACTTTCTCTGTCCCCCAATTAAACATCACTGCTTGGGATTCAAGGTGTGTACTATAGGTATGTCTGTATTCCAGCTGGATCACACAGGCCTAGGTCTTTGGATGTGATCCCTTGCCAGAGCAGCCATGTTGCTGGATTGAAATTCCTCTACAATAGGAAGTGCCTTCTAAGTCCACCAATAACTCCTGGGATGATGACAGCATTTGTCCTAGTGAGATGGTGTGTTTATGATGCCAGTGCCTAGAACATTATAAGCATCCAACAAAGGACACAGCTGTTTAAATACAAAGTACTGGGCATGAAGATGTCAACAGAGGAAACACTGTCACTGATCTGAGTGGAACCAAATCTACTAGTCACGCTTTCATCTACCATCTTCCTCTCCCTCCCCACCTCAGTTTCTCTACAGCCTGTCGCCATCTCCACACTTCTTTAATCTTGTCTTTCAACTTCTAAATCCTAGATTAGTGTTTATTCTGTTCCACACTTTCTTATCATTCAGAAAACTGTTCTTTGGAACTGTTGTCTGTTTCCTCAGTAAACCTGGATCTTATTCAGAATTTCAGGATACTGACAGTGTCTATGAAAGGAGATCACCGTTATCTTTTTATCTTTTTTCTCTTGTGGTCAGAACCAGTGGTCAGCATTTTTGTGGGTGTCTTAAAAAAGCACCACTTACATCAAGAATGATGGCATATGTCTGTAATCACAGGACTTGGTGATATGCCAGTTCTGTAGCTAAGTGGCTATTAAAATTGACCATTTGCTCTATTTTTTCACCCTTGGTTGCCTTAAAAACTCTTCCAAAAAGGTCTTTAGTCTTATTAGTTTGGTCATTGGATTCTAGAAGAATACTTCTCAAAATCGGGTGTCAGAATGGACAAAGAGCTTTTCAAAAGCACAAAGATGACAGAGCACTAATTCTCACTGTTTGCAGAGGGTCAAAGCTGGCCGTGTTTGGATTTTCTCTGCCTGTTTATGTTTGTGGCATGTGCTATGCAAGCACAGAGCCTCATCAGCAGGCTAGAAGTTCAGAACTTTAAACAGGATCTTCAGGAAAAAATATGCCTCGTGACAAAAATCTCTAGATATCATATAAACAGTGTGGAGAGGTAAGGTACAAATGGATAGCACCCCTTATGTTTATTTTCACTCTACAAAAAGTGACCTGTTCGTAAAAGTTATGAGAACGCCTCACAAACAGCTCTTGAAAGTTAGCAGAATTTTCATATTTTAGCGTCGTCAGCTTTCACTTAGCACACATAAACAAACAAATAAATGGTACATTATTTAGTGCCTCTAAATAAAATTCATTGTCTAATCATCTCCTTTTTCTTCTTCCTATTCCTCCTCCTCCTCTTCTATTACTGCTTCTACTTCTGTAGACCAGAAGATCAGAACCATGTGCTGTCAGCCATGACAGTGCCTGTGTGCCTGTGGGACTCCCATTCTTATCTTCTGCATCTTAGTAGAAACTGTGAGGACACTTGAGAGACCAGCAGCATGAAGACTAGAGCACACCTTTCTACGCCTGTGAAAACCCACCAGTGTCAGGGCCTCTGCACCAGACCATCGTCAGAATAGAAGGTAGAGGAAGGTTTGTGGAGGGTCCATAAACTGATTTTCTCTGTTCTTCTGTTTAGTTCTTTATCTCCCCTCTAGACTCATAAATTTGTCCTAGAAAATGTTATTGAAAGAGCCAGAATCTTGTCTGTCCCAAGTGAATGGACACTAGGGTAGACCTCTCCAGCCCACGGCTGAGAAAGCAGCTCTATCCTGATTAATCCTGGAAAAGCGATTGTGCTTCCAAAAATTTTAAATTTGCTTGAAAAATAGAGCCAAGGGTCTGCAGAGATGGCTCAGTGTTACAGCTGTTCTTGCAGAGGCCCTTGGTTTAATTCCAAGTACCCACATTGTGATTCACAACCATCCCTAACTCCACTTCCAGGGAATCAGATGCCACCTTCTGACTGTCTCAGACACAGACATGCATGTGGTGTACAAACATACATGCATGCAAACATTATGCACATAAAATAAGTCTGTAATTTTCTTTTAAAATGAAAGAAAAGTGGGGTAAGATTGGGGGAAAGATCCTCTACTTGAGTTAGTGATAAATTTTGGCTTTCAAGAGAAGTCTGAGAAATTCACTCAGGTACTGTAGCTCTTTCTGTAAAATAATCTGTCCATATTGCCATGCTTCATTAGAAACAAAATAGATCCACAGTAGAATGGAGTGTTTCTCTTTTTCAGAGGAAAAAAGCTTATATTAATAAGGAAAGTAAATAATCAGTCATACTGTGATTTAATATACTCAACAGTGATATAATATTTAATAGGATATTGTTTTATATTAACTCCTGTTGTAATGAAGAATTTTTTAACTATTCATTTTTGTATATCTGTGTGTGCACATGCATCTATTCATGCTATGGCACCTGTATGGAGAGCAATTTGTCAGGGTCTGTATTCTTCTTCCACTACATAGGGCCTGCCTGGAGATGAAACTCAGACCACCAAGCTTTGCAGCAAGTGCCTTTACCCTCTGAGCTATACTAAAGGTACCTATTAAATCAAAGAGCCCTATCTGACATATTTCAGGAACCATTACTATACACCCATAGGTATATATAATTGTTTACATATTATATACATACATATTTTATTTTAATTTTAACATTAATTTGACCAATTTAACTTTATTTAACTTTTAACGTATTCTGCAGTTAAACAATTGTACTTTGTTAGCATTTTCAATTGTGAAAAGATATTGTGTGTTCTGAATCATATCCTACTGAATTTAATAAGGAATTTGGCCTGAAAAAAATGATCAATGGTCAGGTCTGGAGTATTGATTCAAGAGGTGCAGTGATACTTGCTTCTACAAAGGCTTTCTTTTTATTTTTTTATTTTTTTTATCAGTTACATTTTATTAACTCTGTATCCCAGCCGTGTCCTGATCCCTCATTCCCTCCCAGGCCCTCCCTCCCTCCCTCATCTCCACCGTGCCCCTTTCCAAGTCCACTGATAGGGGGGACCTCCTCCCCATTCATCTGATCCTGTTTTATCAGGTATCTTCAGGACTGGCTGCAAAGCCCTCTTCTGTGGCCTAACAGGACTGCTCCTCCCTTTGGGGGTGGGGAGACCAAAGAGCCAGTCATTGAGTTCCTGTTAGAAATAGTCCCTGTTCCCCTCACTTTGGGAAACCAATTGGTTACTGAGCTACCACAGGCTACATCTGAGTGGAGGTTCTAGGTTATATCCATACATGGTCCTTGGTTGAATGTCAGTCTCAGAAAAGACCCTGTGCCCAGATATATTTGGTCCTTGTGGAGCTCCTATCCTTTCCCCATCAGACTAACTCCCCTTCTTTCTTATGATTCCCTGTACTCTGCCAAAGGTTTGGTCATGAGTCTTTGCTTTGAAAACACTGCTAGTTAGAGTCTTTCAGATGCACTCAGTAGACTCCTGTCATACGTTCAATGCACATCCCATCTGTCTTTCTTTTTTTTTCCTTTTCTTTTTTTTTTTATTTTATTTTTTTTATTTTTTTTTCAATGTTATTTTTTTTTTCAATGCAGTTTATTCAGGAACCTTGAACAATCCTCTGACCCTGGGGAAAGCCAGCCCACAGCTTAAATAGCCTCTGGGTAGCCAACCCAGGCGTGCCACGTGGGCAATGCAGATAGGTCCACATACATGGAAGCAAGCCAGATCCTCAGCCTTAGCCAAATGTGGAGTTGTTCGTGACAGAGAGCACTCACCATCGGGAAGGTGGAAGGCGGAAACCAGCTCCATCTTTAAGGCATAGCATTCCGCAGCTCTCTACAGTTCCCCCTTTTTGTTTTAGACGCATCAGGCAAGAGTAGAGGTCTGATCTCTGATATTAGAAATAAATTGGGACTTTGTACTGATGTTCATTTAGGTGTCATCCACCCAAAGAGCATCAGACCCGTCCGATACCTTTTTCTCAGAGGCGGGACCTGGGGCATCAACCCGCATGCAATCAGACATGCTCTTCTCTGGGTCGAAAGCGGCTGACCCTGAGTGCAGTGCTTAGCCTCGCATCCTGAGCGTATCATTTTAGCTTTTTATGGTATCCAACCATGCTTGGGGAGAATGTCCTGCTTCAATGGCTATAAAGGCCTGAATGATCATGGCTGCATCACACTGTTGTGAGACTCTAATCTTGCATATACACCACAGGCAAACCAAGGAGACCAACACCAGAAGGCCTGCTAACGCTCCCATGCCCGCCCATTCCTTCAGATGATTCATGGCTGCAGCAATCCATGTTGATAATCCTGTGGCTAGTCCTGCGTCCACTCTGGTAGAATTTACTGTGACAATGGCCACTCTCAGCTGCTCCATCGTAGTATCGAATTCTCCAGTCCAATTACCTAAAATATAGCTCGACAATTGTTTAGACAGATTTGCAGCACAGGAAAAATTCTCATGTTGTATGCTAGTGACACAAAGTCCAGCATACTTTCATTGACAGCCAGGTTGAGCGATTTGCCATAGGGTATCAATTTGCTCCTGCACGAGGTCAATCCTCTGATTGAACACCATCAAGCTTCCTTTTAGTTGAGCATTAATTCCTTTATGTACAACTAAGGCATGAGCTACATTGGCTAAATGATTATTCAGGGTCTGAGCAGTCTGCCCAGTATGACTCATGGCTAATGCCCTGGTGGTAGCTCCAACAGCCGCCAATGAGATAGTAGTAACAATGGTGGCTGTAGTTCCAAGATCCCTTTTCTGTCTGAAGAGAGTCATAGCGTGAGGGGCATCAATGAGCACAGGCACCCGGATTGATCTTTCATATTCAGGTTCTCATTGAGAAAATGAAGCCAAATGTATCTGAAGAAATTGTTTAGCTGAACTTCTTCAATTATACCACTAGATGGCAATATCCTCGCTTCTTTTGTACATCCACTAGATAAATTGCTCTTGAGGAAGCAGTTGTATATATATATATATATATATATATATATATATATATATATACTATTAGTTACATTAGTTACATTTTATTAACTCTGTATCTCAACTGTATCCCGCTCCCTCATTCCCTCCCAATCCCACCCTCCCTCCCTCATCTCCTCCCTGCCCCTTTCCAAGTCCACTGATAGGGAAGGACCTCCTCCCCTTCCATCTGACCCTGTTTTATCAGGTATCTGCAGGACTGGCTGCAAAGTCCTCCTCTGTGGTCTAGCAGGACTGCTCCTCCCTTGGGGGGTGGGGAAGTCAAAGAGCCTGCCATTGAGTTCATATCAGAAACAGTCCCTGTTCGCCTTACTATTGGGAAACCAATTGCTTCCTGAGCTACCACGGGCTTCATCCGAGTAGAGGTTCTAGGTTATATCCATACATGGTCCTTGGTGGAGTGTCAGTCTCAGAAAAGACTCCTGTGCCCAGATATATTTGGTCCTTGTGGAGCACCTATCCTTTCCACATCATACTAACTCCCCCTTCTTTCATATGATTCCCTGTACTCTGCCAAAGGATTGGTTATGAGTCTTAGTATCTGCTTTGATACACTGCTAGGTAGAGTCTTTAGGGGCCCTCTGCTGTAGGCTCCTGTCCTGTTACTTGTTTTCTCCTAAGTCCAATGCACCTCCCATTTGTCTTTCTAAGTGAGGATTGATCAACTTGCCCCGGGTCCTCTTTCTAAGCTGCCAAATGACTATTCTTTGGTCTTTCTAAGAAAGAATACTACAGTAGAAGAATTTTAAGCACCAAGAAGAGTACTTTATTGTGTTCAGGTTGTGGCATTAACATCATTTCTGATTGACAGAGACCGTTGACCTCTTCCGGCGAGCCTTCTCATATCCAAGGCCTGTGTGGAGACCTCGTCCAGAAAGACATAGACGATCAGGGCCCTCAAATCTGTCTACATTTCTTTACTGCCTAATTTCACTGTCTTGAAAACTACTTCTTTTTCCTCTTTTTGGATGAAAAGCTTAATCAGGCCTTGGCTTGGTGGTACACCCCTGTCATTTCAGCAGTAGGAGGATCCGGAGTTCAAAGCCGGACTAGGCTAATGGGACTGTCCAGTCTCACAGAAGCAAGATTAACAGAGAGCATATGTGACAGAGATCCTGTTACCTCGGAAAAATTTACATTACAAAACATTTTCCACACTGCACTCAAAAATTTAAGCTCAGACCATATTATTCATTTTTTTGTCTAATTTAAACTTAAAACATTTGATAACCTATCTGACTTGCTTTTTAAATGAAACTTATTTAAATACAAGCATAAACGTATCAAACATTTTATTATTACATTACTGGTTTTTTTGTTTGTTTGTTTGTTTTTTAATGAGTACGAGTCTTTACCTGCATGCAAGTCTGTGCGCTGGATTCATACCTGCTGTCCTCAGAGGCCAGAGAAAGGCATCAGATTCCTGTGGACTAGACTTGCAGACAATTGTGAGCTACCATATGGGTATTGGGAATTGGACCCAGGTCTTTTGGTGAGAGCGCCTAGTGTCTCCAGCCCTAAATCACAATGTTTTTAAAGTGAAAACAATATGTAACCTTTATTCTCATACAAATATAAAATGAGACCAAGTGGAAGATTTTGTTCATCACATTTATTAATTAGAATCTGCTTAAATGAAACTTCAGAAACATATGTACATATAAACACAACCAAGAATGCCTGAGAGGACTTTGATGACAGATGCCCAACTGTTTAAGTCCTATAATGCTATGTAAATGTAACATGCGGTAATCTCTTCTCTTTGCTCAAGTGTATCTGTAACAGACAAAATCAACTGATTTGTAACGCGATGTGTAAGTTTTGCGCACATTAATTTTTATTCATACTGAAATGTAAAATAGACACCTATTCCTTCAAGTTGATCAGGCCAAACCTAAGCATCAAACTTGTCCCAGCAGACAATCCCTAGAGAGTCTTCTAAGTGTGATTGATAGCCTCTCTTTCTAACTTCCAAATGAACACCGGGCTCCTACCAATGTTCTTTAAAATCATGACCATGCTGCTTCCAGGAACAGCATCTCTGGAAAGAGCCTTATTCCATTTGCTGCAATGCTAGGACAAACCACAGGAAGGCACTACTTGCACTAGATTTTCTACATGATAAAGTTTGATAATAACATGTGCAAACAGTAGCTTTCTTTAACTCTGGCAGTAGCTGCTGTAGAAGACACACAAAGAAATTTAAGGAAAATTAAAAATGGATCATCTCTGACTTGGCTCGAAACTTAAGTGCGATGTGGCATCACCCAACAGTCTCACACTGAGGGGAGGTCAATGCTTACAGGTTTGCCTAGCATATACAAGACTCTGTCTTATCTCTACATTCGAGGTCAAGTAATTGATGTCAGGGCTCTTGAAGAAACCTGGCAGCAGGAAAAGATTTCAGAACACACAACAATCAAAAAGAAACTCGACATCAAAAGCATAATGAAGCCAAGGTGTTTCTGGCAGCAGAGCCTTGGTTCTGAGCACAGAACATCCATATTGCACTGTACTCACCATCACACCATGCAACCAGTGTGCCTGAAACTCCTCAGCTCAGACTCAAGACTGTCATAATGATGAGCGCAGGACAGAAACTGCCAGGCAGCTTCAGACAAGGACCTAAAAGCAGCTGTTTTCAGGAGTTGCCAGAATGGAGTTCCGGCCTCTTTCTTTCATATATATATATCCATTTATATATATATATATATATATATCCATTTATATATATATATCCATTTATATATATACTACAGCATATATATATATACTGTAGTAAATAAATACATATATGTATGTATAAAAACATATATATGTGGTTTTTTTAATTTTATTTTTCTTTTTAGTTACATTTTGTTAACTCTGTGTCCCGCTGTATCCCGCTCCCTCATTCCCTCCCCAACCCCACACTCCCTCCCTGGTCTCCTCCCTGCCCCTTTCCAAGTCCACTGATAGGGGAGGACCTCCTCCCCTTTCATCTGACCCTGTTTTATCAGGTATCTTCAGGGCTGGCTGTAGAGTCCTCCTCTGTGACCTAACAGGACTGCTCCTCCCCTGGGGGTGGGGGAGGAGTCAAGGAGCCTGACCTTGAGATCCTGTTAGAAATAGTCCTTGTTCCCCTTACTTTGGAAAACTACTTGGTTACTGAGCTACCACAGGCCACATATATATGTGGTTTTTTAGAGATTATTATATATAGTTTCTTCCTTCCTTTTCCTCCCTCCAAACCACCCTTTCAGTGATTCTAGTCTTAATCACCACTAATTTCTCAGCTCTAGCTAATCACCATCAATAGTCCTGAAAAAGCAAAGGTTTCACATCAATTGTGCAGACCTTGTGTTAATTAAGCACAGAGGACTCTTCAGACCCAGACCTCAGAATCTTAGTTCAAAATACCAAACAGACAGCAGCCCCACAGTTTATAAGGACTTCTCAAGCTTCCCTCTGGAACGTCACATTCCTCTCAGCACTCTATCTTCCAGGCTCCCACAGAACAGCTCACAGGTGTTAAACACTCATTGGCTTCTCTTCCCTACAGTACCTCACTACCCTGCTACCAGTTTCCTGTGGCTGTGATAAACTTCTGGAGAAAGGCTTTATTTGGCTTAGGCTTCCACATTTATAGTCCATCACTGATGAAAATTGGGACAGAAATGCAAACAGCACAGGAACCTGATCAGGAGCTGACATAGAGGCCATGGAAGAGTGCTGCTTACTGGCTTGTTTTCCATGGTTTGCTCAGTCTTTTTTCATAGAGAACCCAGGACCATGAGACCAGGAGTGGCTCCACCACAATGACCTGGGCCCTCCCCACCCATCACTAATTAAGAAAGATCTCCACCAGTTTGTCTTCAGCCCAACCTTATAGAAGCATTTCTCAACTGCAGTTCCTTCCTGTCAGATGACTATAGCTTGTGTCAAGTTGACATAAAACCTGCCAGCATATCTGCCAATAAAGATACTTTGAGCTCTTTTGCTATTTATAGTCCCTTAATCTCCTTCAGTTGACTTCTTGCTCTAGCTGAGATTTGAAGAACAGGTTCGGAGAGAGCAGAATTCTTTTCTGATTTAGTAGAAATGCTTGGAAGTTTTTTGTTGTTGGTTTTTGTTTGTTGTTTTTATGTTTTTAAGTTTAGGTTGATGTTGGCTTTGGCTTGCTGTAAATCACCTTCATTATATTTAGGTAAGTCCATTGTATCCCTAGTCTCTCCATGACTTTTATCATGAAGGAGTATTGGATTTTTGTGAAAGGCTTTTACTGGCTACAATATGATCATGTGGCTTTTGACTTTCAGTCTGTTTATGAGGCTAATTACATTGATTAGTTTATGTATGTTGAATCATCCATGCCTCTCTGGGATGAAGCCAGCCTAATTAGAGTGAATAATATTTATGATGTGTTCTTGAATTTAGTTTTCTAGCGTTTTATTGAGAAATTTTGCAATTATGCGATATAATGGATATTAGTTTATAATTTTTGAGCCCTCAGACCTCTTCCACTCACTCTTCCACAGAACTCCCCAGACTCCACCTATGGCTCTGGGTCTTTTCATCTGTTTCCATCAGCTGCTGGATGAAGCTTCTCAGAAGACAGTTATGCTAGGCTTCAGTCTGCAAACATAGCAGAGTATCATTAATAGTGACAGGTGTTGGCTTCTAACAAACCTTTGGTTTTTATTTTGTTGTTTGGATTTTTGGTTTTTCAAGACAGGGTTTCTCCATGTAACTTCCCTGGCTTTCCCAGACCATGTTTTATAGACCAGGCTGGCCTCACCTCAGATCCACCTGCCTTTGCCTCTTGAGTGCATGCACCACGATGCCTGGCTTATTTGAGAAATTTTAATTCCTGCTTCTACTTCACTATATATATCATAGGGTATATGGGTCTGTTTAAATCTCTTATCTGATTGTGATTTAACTTTGGTAGTTGGTATGTATCAAGAAATTCATCCATTTCTTTTAGGTTTTACTGTTTAGTAGAGTAAAAATTTTTTAAAGTATGTCCTTATGATTCTCTCAATTTCTTTAGTATCTGGTGTAATATTCTCCCTTTGACCTCTAATTTTATTAATTGTGTCTTCTGGTGTTTTGGTTAACTTTGCAAAGGCTTTAACAATCTTGTTGATATTTTCAAAGAACCAACCCTGAGTTAGAATATTTCTTCCCATCTACTCTTTTTGGGGGCATTTATTTTATTTGTTTGTTTGTTTTCCAGAGTTTACAGGTGTGTAACTGAGTTGCCAATATAAGACATGTTCAATTTTTAAATGCGGGCACTTAATGCCTCTTAGAACGGCCTTCAGCGTGTCCTATAGGTTTGGTTACGCTGCGTGTCATTTTCATTTAACATATAACATATAAAGCAGACCTATGAGAATCACACCTGACTTCTCAATGGAGACTCTAGAAACCAGAAGTGGATAGATGTGCTGCAGGCTCTAAGAAACCACAGATGGCAGCCAACATTGCTATAACCAGAGAAACTGTCAATCACCATAAATCAAGAAAATAAGATATTCCATGATAGAGTCAAATTAAACAATATCTACAAATTCAGACCTACAAAACATACTATGAGGAAAAATCCGAATCAAGCAGGTTAATTACACACATGAAAACACACACATCAGCAAGCCAACACACACACACACACACACACACACACACACACACTTCTTTCCCCACCAACAATAAATAACAGGAATTAATGATCATTGTTCATTGATATCTTTCAATATAAATGGCCTCAATTTTCCATTCAAAAGATAGGAATTAACAGAATGGATATGAAAACAGGACCCATCCTTTTGCTACATCCTTTTGCTACATACAACTAATACACCTCTACCTCAAGGATAGACATAACATCAAGGTAAAGAGTTGGAAAAGTATTCCAAGCAAATAGACCCAAGAAGCAAGCTGGTTTAACCAATTTAATAGCTAATAAAATAGGCTTCAAATCAAAACCAACCAAAAAAGATGAAGGAGGATACTACATATTCATCAAAGAAAAAAATCCAACAAGATGACATTTCAATTCTTAACATATATGCCCCAAATACAAGGGCACACACCTTTGTAAAATAAACACTGCTACCACTTAAATCACACATTGACTTTCATACAATGATAGCAGGAGATTTCAGTATTCCACTCTTATCAATGGACAAGTCATCCAGACAGAAACTAAACAGAGAAATGCTGGGAATAACTGACATTATAAACTAAGCAGTCCTAACAAACACTTACAGAACATTCCACTTGAACACAATGAATTTTAGGAAGTCTTTAATTTCTTTATTTCTTTCCTGACCCAGTTGTCATTGCATAGAGACCTGTTCAGTTTCCATGAGTTTTGTAAGCTTTTCCGTTGTGGATAATCAAGCTTTAATCTGTGATGGTCTGATAGAATGCAGTAGGTTATTTCTATTATCTTGTATCTAATGAGACTTGGTTTATTGCCCCAGTGTTTGGTAAACTGTGGAGAAAGTTTCACAAGGTTCAGGGAAGAAGGTATACCATATTTGTTTTTCTGGGTTACCACAGTCAGAATGATTTTTTTTTTCTTGTTGCATCCATTTGCTTCTGAATTTTGTGATGTCATTTTTAAAAAAAACTGCTGAGTAATACTCCATTGTGTAAAGGTACCACATTTTCTTTATCCAGTCTTCAGTTGAGGAACATTGTTTCCAGTTTCTGGTATTATGTATAAAGCTACTATGAACATAGTATAGCAAGTGTCCTGGTGGTTGCATGGAATGTCTTTTGGGTATATGCCCAAGAGTGGTATAGCTGGGTCTTAAGGTAGATAAATTCCCAATTTCCTGAGGAAATGTTGTATCTATTTTCACAGTGTTTGTACAGGTTTGTGCTCCCACCAGCAATGGAGGAGTGTTCTTGATACATATGTTTGCCAGCATGTGCTGTCACTTGTCTTAGCCATTCTGACAGGTATAAGATGTAATCTCAAGGTTGTTTTGATTTGCATTTCCCTGGTGGCTAAGGATGTTGAACATTTGTCCAAGTGTTTCTCAACCATTTGAGACTGCTCTGTTGAGAATTCTCTGTTTATATCTGTACTCCACTTTATACATGGATTGTTGGGTCTTTAAATGCCTAGTTTATTGATTTCTTTATATATTTTTGATATTAAACCTCCATCAGATGTAGAGTTGTTATAAATAAAACTCTTCTCCCATTTCATATACTGCCTCTGTGTACAACTGATGGTGTCCTTTGCCTTACAGAAGCTTTTCAGTTTCAAGAGGTCCCATTTATTCATTGTTGATCTCAGGGCCTGCATCATTGGGAGTTCTGCTCAGGAAATTGTCTCTTGTGTCACTGTGTTCAAGGTTCTCTACCACTTTCATTTCTAACAGGTTCAATGTGTCTGGTTTTATGTTGAAGTATTTGATCCGCTTGGACTTGAGTTTTTGCAGGGTGATTGATATGGATCTATTTGCAGTCATCATCATGTTTGCATGCAGACATCCAATTAGAACAGCACCATTTGTTGAATGATTTTTTTTTCTTTCAAAGTGCATTTCTGGCTTCTGTATAAAAAATCAGATGTCCATGGGTGTGTGGATTTATGTATATGTTGTCAATTCAATTCCATTGAACAACATGTCTGTTTTTATGCCAACAACAGGCAGTTTTTATTCCTATAGCTCTGTAGTACAATATGGAATCAGGAATGGTGCAATCTCAGCAGTTCTTTTATTGTTCAAGACTGTTTTAGCTGTCCTGGGATTTTTGTTTTTTCATATGAAGTTAAGAATTGTCCTTTCAAGGTGTATAAAGAATCATGTTGGAATTTTAATGGGGATTGTATAATCTGTGGATGCTTTCGGTTGATTTCTATTTTTACTATGCAAATCCTACATCTAAAAGTGTATTTCCTTGTTCTATATATTTAATGTTTGGTTATTAGGTATTGTGGGGAATTTCTCTTCTATTTAATGTTTGGTTATTAGGTATTTTGGGGAATTTCTCTTCTGATCCTATTTGCTGTTCTGTATGTTTCTTGTACCTTGATAAGCATTTTTTTTTAGAATGAAAAAATTTTCTTTAATGATTTCATTAAAAAATGTTTTCTGTGCTTTTATACCAATTATTCGTACGTTTGATATTTTCACAATATCCCAGAATTTTTTTTTTTTTTTTTTTTAGATTTTTTTTTGTTCTGGAGATTTTTAGAGTTAACAATTCCTTTGACTGAGATATTCATTTCTTTTACTTTTTTCTTCAAGGCCTGAAATTCTCTCTTCTATGTCTTTGAATCCGTTGGTGAGGCTTAACTTTGAAGTTTTTGTTTATATCCTAAGTTTTCATTTTCAGCTTTACTTCTGTTTGGGTTTTCTTTAGTGACTTTTTTTTTTTAAATTCTATTTTCATGTCTGTTATGTTTCCATCTTTTCTAAGATCTGTTTCATTTTATGTGAATGTATTCTGTTTGCACAGATGTGAGGTGTGCGCACCACATGCACTCCTGGTGCCATGGGTCCTCTACACCTGTAGTTACAGACAGTTGTGAGCTGCCGTCTTGGTGCTGGGAATTGAACCCGGGACCTCTAGAGGAGAAGCCAGTGCTCTTAACCTCTGGGCCGTCTCTCCAGCCCATTTTCATTTTCATTAAATTGTTTTATTAATATCCTCTCTAAGGTCCTTGAACATATGCACAGTTGATATGTTCAAGCCTTCAGGAAACCATGGAGTTGGCCTGGCCAAGCTGCCTTGAGAGGCATGTGTCACGGGTTTTTCAGCTTAGTCTTTGGCTCCTGGGCACAAGGTCCCTTCCAGTTCCCGAGAGACCAATGTACTCTCTCAGGCAGTGAATTCAGGCTGCTTCATGTTTCTCTCTCTGTATGTCCCCTTAGTAGTCAAGGAATCATGGAAACTCGACAGGACAATTGGTCTTAGCCATTAATCTGTTTACCTGCACAGCTTGCATACATTGTATCCCATCAGCAACAACTGTATTGATCCTGGCAATTGCCACTATATTCCATTTCTTATAAAGGTGGAAAAAACATCTGATTGCTCTCAGTTAAATGTCACAGCCTTGGTCTTGCTGTGGTCCCTCCAACCTAACCCCAGTTCCATTCCTTGTGGCCACATCAGGTGACCTTGGTCCAGAAAGTGAGTGTAGGCACCTACTGATGTCCTTCTCTTGTGCTTCAGCTAAATAGCTTTTCTTAGGGCCTATTGTAACCCAGTTGGTGGCTTTTGGAGGAAACATGCTGTCTTGGCTGTGCATGATTTTCTGTTTGCACTGGGATCTAGGCATCTGGAGTTATGGTGTTTGTATTGTTGCTGTGTGTACATATCTGGTCTTGACTCTGTTATGTGGGTATTCTGTTCTTTTGCTGCTCTTGTGCAGTCTTGATCCTAAGTGAGTAAGTGTAGTGAATGTGGGGGTCCCTGGTAGAAAGTGATTCTGCAGGTCAGTAGCACAAAGAATGGAGTTAAGCGAAAAGGAAAGGCTCAAAAGGGCATCAGGAAAGAGGAGGACCTTTAGTGTGCACCAGGAGGCAGAGTTCCCAAGAGAAGGAAGTGTGGTAGAGGGCAGAGTGTCAGGCCTAAGAGTGAGTCCCAGACTACAGCTTTCTAGCTGAGAATGTATTCTGGGCCTTTAACAGGTTCTCCTTCTATGAGACACTTCCTGGGCCAGATCGACTATATCTTCAGCATCAACTGTCATTTCCAGCTGTGCAGGGGTATCTCTCTTTTTTTATAGATAGGTTGCCTTCAGATTAGAATTGATTTGACAACCTCTGCTTCGTTGACAAACTATACAAACCATTCATGATTTATTTTCATTAGTTCACTGAGTGGTGTCCGCCCTCTCTGTTTAAGAGAGTTCATGCTCCACGGAAACATCCCTCGTGCGTTCAAGTAAGCACCATTTTTTGTTCTCAGTATCCACCTCTTCTTTGGGTTTTCCCTCACCACAGAGAGTAGTGGTGCTCCTTAGCTGCTGATTCACAGAAAGTTGTATGAATGCTCACAGAGGCAGGGCTAGGAGCCAAAGAAGGAGGCGGCAGCAGTGCCTCAGGCAGAGGGCATACACACAACTCATACCATTTCCTTAATTTTTTGATCAATGATTCACTTGCCTTTTTTCTTCCTCCTTTTATAAAATAGCTTTCTAGGATCTCACTATGACTTACAAATACAGAATACATTTCCAAATGTTCTTTATGAAAATACTATATTCATTACCTTATTGGATCATTCAGTACTGGGTAGCATGTGACTATTAAATTATAGAAGATTTATGTATAAGTGTAAAACAAATTTTAAAAGTGCTTTTTCTAAGTCTTATACTGGCAAGGAATTTTATAATTATATCTGATTATGACAACTGTGAACCACTAAATTATAAATGACTGATTTTGTCTATTAAGTTATGAGTAAAACCATCGGAACAACCAGTTTCAGTTTTCCTAACTGTGGTAAAAACTTTCTTTGCATATTAGTCTTTACAATCTATCAGCAAATACATGAGCACTGAGAGAAAGCTGCTTGGCCCATAGTATCTGCTAAACAATTCTTAGTGGCCTTTCTATTGGTGTGACAAAGCACAATGGTCAAGGCAACTTATGAAAGAAAATGTTTAATTTGGGACTTGCAGTTCTAGAGGGTGAGTCCATGATCACCATGACAGAGCGCATGGCAGCAGGCAGCCAGGTGTGGTTCTGCAGCAGGAGCCGAGGACTTGCACCTTCTTCCATAAGCAAAAGTGGCAGAGAGAGCAAAGTGGAAAATGGTGTGGGCTTTTGGAACCTCAAAGCCCTCCCCTAGTGATATATCTCCTCCGGCAAGGCCACACCTTCTAATCCCTTCCAAACAGTTCCACCAGCTGGGCCCAAGTATTCAAACATATTAGCCTCTGGAATCATTCTCATTCGAACCACCATATTCCACACTTCCTGGCACCTCAGAGGCACAACTTCAAAAGTTCTCACAGTTTTCAGTTTCAACACTGTTTAAAAGTATAAAGTCTCTTCTGAGACAAGGCAATCTTTTCATTTTAATCCCCTCTAAAATGAAAAAGCAAATTACATCCATACTTCCATCATACAGTGACACAGAATACACATTACTATTCCAATAGGTGGGAAGGGGGCATAATGAGGAAATGTTGAACAAAAGCAGACTGAAACCCCACAATGCAACCTCAGATTGTATAGTCTGTCAGATGACAAACAGCTTAAACACTGCCCTTCTCGCTTTACTGACTGCAACAGCTTCTCTGATTGCATTCTGTGTGCAGCTCTCTTTGGCAGAGCCTCCACAGCTCTGGTACCTCCAGCACCCTGGGGATCTCCAGTGCAGTCCAGGCCTCACTTTCATAGCCTCACAAAATGAGAGTTGGAAAGGCAGAGACTCCTTTCCAAGTCACCTGGCCTCAGTGGCTCTCCTTAACTGCAGAAGAATGTTCTACAACACCTTTTCTTGTCATGGCCAATGCTGCCTGTGGGAAGCCTGGCCCCTGCTTGAATTACATTTGCATGCACTTTGATGTGTTGCTTTTTATAAACATTCCTTAGGCCATTTCATAAACTGTGAGGTCACTGGGGTGGGCCTTGTCTGAGTGGCCACTCCCTTCATTCCACTTTTCATGTGGCCTCTCCTTGTAGCTTTCCACACAAGCTTTGGTTTCAACAGTGATTTCTGTGCTGATCTTTTTCTCTTCAAACTGTATTCTGTACTTCTTTTTGCCTTGCTTGCTCTTTTTCATTGTAGATCTACATAAAAATGATTATTAATAACCATGCAACAGAGTCAATACTAGGCTGTCTTGAAATCTTCTCTGCCAACGAAATTAAGTCTAAACTTTTCAATTCTTAGGAGAAGAGCAGAAAGCTGACAAATTCTTTGCCAAAATATCACAAGAATGGTCTCTCGACCAGTTGCTACTGTGGGAACCCTCTTGAGCTGGGCCTCCACAGTTCATATTGCTCTCAACACTTCTATCTCCCAAGCTCCTATTAAGATGGTCCAGTAAGCTATTTACAGTGTTCGACCATTTCCATAGTTCAAAGTTCCAAAATCTTCCACATTTCTTAAAAAACAAAACAAAAAATTATATGGTCAGTCCTATCATAGCAATAGCCCACTTCCTGCTACCTACGACAGAAGTGGGAAAATCAAGAGAGCTGTGCCGGAGACCAGAGGTGTGTGTGTGTGCATACCCTGGCTCATTTTAGAACATATCCTACAATGTGATGACTCCTGGAAGTATGGTCTGTTGAAGACATTCTGACTCTGTGAACGGGACTGATTTCCTCATTAGAGGGACAACAAAGAGGTCCCTTATCCCTTTTGATCTTCCAAGAGTCATCGGTCATTTAATACATACAATGTTAACTCACTGAAGACTTAAATTTTATTGTAATTGGTTTTTAATAAAATGCAGCCCCTCCTTTTTCTGCTAAATACACGTGCAGTTCTGGCTTACACATCTACACGTTCAATCCACTTGAGATTTATTTTTACCATGCCATAACCTTTTGCTGCCCTGGGAGAAACTGCAATGTCACTGAAACTGCCGATTTTGGATTCCTCATTCATGAAGTCCTACTAGTGTTTGTCTGCGTTTTGCTGCTTCTTGATTCTGTATTGCTTTCCCTGGACTTATACCTTAATTTGTTATGAACTTTTTAAAATTTCACTTATTAAAACAAAATTTCATATAGAATATATTCTTCTAAGATATTAAAAAGAAATCTGTTAATGTTATACAAAAAAAGCACCACTTGCACACTGAAATAAATGGCCACTTTAATAGTTACCACACCAATGTTTACATACACTTATCTGAAAATTATAGGACAATTTGGGCATGTCACATTCATATTACTATCCATATAAGAACAATTACACATACCCATTTATATCAACTACATCAGCAGAAGACACAAGGTTTCTATTTGCTTTAAGCTTCTCAGTGAAAAGGAGACATGAATTAAATAAAGCAAGTCCACAAGCTCATTGTTAGCAATATAAAATTATTTTGAAATGTCTAACATTTGACAACCTTAAGTTACAGTTACAATATTTTATTTCCACAAATCATAAATTACAAGGGTCACTGTCAGGATGAAAATACATATTTTTATTTTCTAAAAATGCTATTAGAATTTAATACTATTGGATTTATCCTTCGCATATGTGGCTTGTTGGAAAGCAAAAATATATGTAGCCAATACTATGTATTCTGCAGGTTTAAGAGAGGGCACAGTTTAGGAGCAGATGAACCTGTGCTCAACTACTGGCTTTTTCCTAGTCCACGTCATGTGACCGCTGGTCAGTTACCTCGTGGTGCTAGAACGAGGACGCAAATTTAAACTGTATCATGAATATGAGATGATCATGACTTTACCTCCATACTTTTCACAGGGTAGCAACAGTGATATATCAGCATCTTACACTGCAATTTGAAAAACCAAAGATATTGGCAAAAGCAACAAAAATATCAATTTATATTCAAAATCTACTTTTAATAAATAAATATCTCATCAGGAATAAATTTTCCTTATAACACTTAATGCCTACTCTATCCTGATTTTAAAATAAATACAAAATATGATAAAATAGTCAATGATTAAGGACTTTGGGCTTTCTTTTGTGCTGCTGATATAAAAATAATGGCTATATTTAAGGCTTATCTAGTGATTGTAGTTGCCCTGAACCAATCTCTGTTCTTGGTACTGCGTCATCATCTGGTGACAGATGTCTCGAAGCACCATGACATAGCACTCGTGACACTCTGAGCTATCGTAGCCTCCTTTCTGACTCTAAGCAAAGGTTTACGTGGTGCTACATGAGAGCTCAGCTCATCTGCCTTTAAGAATGACCCACACATACAACCACAAACCCGTCTTTTTTCATGCTAATTACATGGTACTTGAAAGAAATGGGATTCCAGAAAATTAAATTTATATGCTCACAAGGAATAGGCTAGTCCAAATAGCAGTTCTTGAAACCCTAGGCTCACATCTTTTTTTATTTCTCAATATAAATCTGACTCAAGAATCCCCACTTCCAGGAAATTTCCCCTTACTCAACTTCACACTCTGCCATGTATCCTTTATACTTAGGCATAATTTATATTAACTTCAACTTGCATATATTTTTTTTCAGCTTTGTGGCCTTTAACTTCTAGCTGTAATGTGTCCTTTTACTTTCAAACTTCCTGCATTGTTTAACACAGTTGTGTCATGCATTTGTGTGTGAATGAATAAAAAAACTAAAGAAGATGGGTGTTTGCAGAGCAACAAATTATATAACTTGAAACTTTGTTCTTGAAAGAAACAAGAACTGCTTTTTCCCCCTAATATTAAACTATCTGAATTCCAAAAGTAGAGCTGTTTGGTCTAGAATGTCAATAATAAAAATGTCAATAATAAAAAGACAGTGGAAAACTGCTTGAAAAACTTCTATGAAATATTCAAAAAGGCTTTTAGATAAATCATTATTTAAAGCACCAAACCCAAACATTTTACCTAATATCTCTGAACAGAGGTTTAATGTTTTCTATGACATATGAACACGGACTTGTTACCGTTCAAGACAAAGAATACTGAACAGGAACAGGTGTTGTGAATCAGGATACAAAGGCCATTTGCTCTAGTTAATAGCTAATGCATATACTGCAATAAATTTAAAAGTTTTTCTGTGGTACGTATACAAATATATCAATTAAAAGAATTGTTTACATTAAGAGGTCATAGATATCAGGAGTTATTTTGGTTCTGTAGAACATGACACAATACTGAAACTGTTATTTAATCAGAAAAATTTTGTTTATAATAGTTATTAATACTAAAATAGGATATAATAAAAAATTATTCTCAATGTGTATATTTTCAAATTTGCCTGACAGTGTCCTTTTAAGAAATCTGACAATTTATAGTTAGATTACATACATTTGAATTTCATTTTTATGACTGAAAATGTCACACGATAACAAACAACAAGTAGTGGCTGTTTTACTGAAGCACTCCGCAATTTATATTTAAAGCTTTGCAACAGACAAAACTTCATTGTACTGCTCATAAGTTAAATTATACAGCATGTTGTATGTCTTACACTGATACAAAGAATAAAAAATAAATAAATAAGGAGGCATGAAAGCCAGGATCACAAATATAAGCTGTTTTCTACCTTATTTTTGAACCCAAAAAACTTTATCTTTAAATGAAACATGAAAATAAAATCAAGGGTGAGGTGCAAGCATAGAACGCCAGACAATTTCCCTCTCCGTATCAGGGTTAGAGGTAAACTGAAGAGCAACGGCAGTTCTGTGACTGTATGCTTGCTGCCGGATTATGCCGGCATTCCCAACCAAACACTCAGAAACCACGACAGCACAGTCCAATTACAAGCTTATTTAAGTGGCTTCTTCCTTAGGGAGAAAAAAAAAAAAAAAAGGATACCAAGTTAAGACTCTGCTTTTTTTTTTTTCTTCCTCCTTTTGTTTAATATACCATGGTGATATAAAAGCGGTTTTATAAATGCCCACTAGTAACCATTTCGAACAACACAAGGGAACCGGGTTAATTTACAGTTAATGAAATCAAATGACGAGCGCAGATTCTAGGGCGAGGTCCTAGGATTTGTTACACGGAGAGCTAAACTTGCAAGAGATCTCATGGCAAAAGTAGACACTTTGTGGCATATCCCAGCTTTTGAAATATAATTAGAAGCTAAACGAAAGAGCCTTTCAGCACCAAAGGTATTGAAGTGCCCAGGAAGCACCTTCTCCACGAGGCCCCTGTCCACCAGTTCTATGAGACGTTCGCAAGTTCCAACATAGTCACTTATCCTGCTGTACGGGAGCCAGTCAATCAGTGATCCATCATACACGACGTCGCCACTAAAGAGGACCTTGCGGTCTTTATCGTGTAAGCAAATACTGCCTCTGGAGTGACCTGGCATGTGCATAACTGTGAGCTGCCTGTCGCCAAGGTTGATCACATCCCCTACAAATAGAAACAGAAGTTACCGGTAAATATATGACTGTAGTAAAGTCAAATATATGACTGATTTTAACCATGGAGAAAAAGAGAAGAGCATTAAATAGGTTATGAGGAAATTGAGGGCAACAAAGCTTTACTTTCATTCCATAACGTTCTGTTCCTCCATATGTGTGTGTATGTGCGGGTGCATGTGTGCATGTATGGTACAGAGTGTATACATACAAGTTCATGTGTGCATTTGTGTGTGGGGGAGGGCAGAAGTAGGCGTTTCTCCCTTTATTGATATCACCCTTATTTTTTGAGACTAAATGTAGAGCTCACTAATCAGGCAGGACTAGCTGGCAAGTGCACTCCAGAGCTCCTGCTGGTTCTGTTTCTGCCTCCTTACTGCCAGGGTTATAGGTGCACATTACTCCTAGCTTTTTCCATAGGTGTTGGGAATCAAACATAGGTCCTCATGCTTACACTGCAAGCCCTTCACTGACTGGGCTACTCTCTAGTCCCCACAACTGTGTTTCTTAATGCTGACTTAAAAATAGGTAGCTTCAGGGCTAGAGAGGCAGCTCAGTAGTTAAGACCACTTGCTGCTTTGAGTTCCTTGTTTTTAATTGCTGAGCAGTATTCCATTGTGTAAATGTACCACAATTTCTGTGTTCATTCTTCAGTTGAGGGACATCTGGGCTGTTTCCAGATTCTATTATAAATAATAGTCAGAACATGCTATGAACATGGTTGAACAAATGTTCTTGTTGTGTACTTGAGTTATTTTGGATACATGCCTAGGAGTGGTATAGCCAGATCTTGAGGTAGCACTATTCCTAATTTTTCTGAGAAAGCACCAGATTGATTTCCAAAGTGGTTGTACAAGTTTACATTCCCACCAGCAATGGAGAAGGGTTCCTTTTTCTCCACATACTTTCCAGCATGTACTGTCATTTGAGTTTTTTATCTTAGCCATTCTGATGGGTGCAGGGTGAAATCCCAGGGTCATTTTGATTTGCATTTCCCTATGACCAAGGACGTTGAGTATTTCTTTAAGTGTTTCTCTGCCATTCTATATCTCTCTATTGAGAACTCTCTCTTTAGCTCTGTACCCCATTTTTTTTAATTGGATTACTTGATTTGTTGGTGTTTAACTTCTTGAGTTCTTTATCATGAAATCTGCAGGCAAATGGATGGAATTAGAAAAGATCATCCTGAGTGAGGTAACCCAGAAGCAGAAAGACACACATGGTATATACTCACTTATAAGTGGACATTAGACATATCATATAGGATAAACATACTAAAATCTGTATACCTAAAGAAGCTACGCAAGAAGGAGGACCCTTGGGAAGATGCTCAATCCTCATTCAGAAAGGTAAATGGGATAGGCACCAGAAGTGGGAGAAAACAGGACAGGAGCCTACCACAGAGGGCCTCTGAAAGACTCTACCCAGCAGGGTATGGAAGCAGAAGCTGAGGCTCATAACCAAACTCTGAGTAGAATGCAGGGAATCTTACAAAAGAAGGGGGAGAGAGAAAGACCTGGAGGGGACAGGAGCTCCACAAGGAGCTGCCCAGAACTAAAAAATCTGGGGCCAGGGGTCTTTTCTGAGACTGATACTCCAACCAAGGACCATTCATGGACATAACCTAGAACCTCTGCACAGATATAGCCCATGGCAGCTCAATCTCCTAGTAAGGGGAGCAAGGGCTATCTCTGACATGAACTGAGTGGCTGACTCTTTGATCACCTCCTCCTGGTGACAAGGGCAGCCTTACCAAGCCACAGAGGAAGATAATGCAGGGAGTCCTGATGAGACCTGATAGGCGAGGTTCAAAGGGAAGGGGAAGAGGACCTCCCCTATCAGTGGACTAGAGGAGGGGCATTAAGAGGAGAAGATGGAGGGAGAGTGGGAATATGAGGAGACAAGAGAGGGGGGCTACAGCTGATATAGAAAGTGAATAAAACAAAATTAAAAAAAAAACAGAAAAAAAGAAAACAAAAATAAATAAATAAAAAACTAAAGAGCACTTGCTGCTCCTCCAGACAACTCCTGCTCTCAGCACCCATGTCAGGCAGTGCACAATCCTGTGAGTCCAGCTACAATGAATCCCACACTTCTGGCTTCCAGGAATATCTTTACTCACATGCACATTCCCACATGTAGACACATCTACCCTTAATTAACAAAATAAGAACAAATCCTTAAAAAATGGCTTGCCTATATTTTATTTTTGTTGTTTGACAGAACAGCATTTGCCTGATTAGTTTTTGCCAAGTAACTAATATCAAATGCTGTTTCCATAGGTTATTAAAGTGAAGTTTTAAAAATGATCATTCTGTGGTCAAATAATTTTGATACCTCGTTTTAAAGAAAATTAATCATATTTCTTTTGTGTAAGCTTCATCTGAGTATGCCAACAATATTGCAGATATACATAAACAGCTGTATAAATTTACTCTCTAGACCATGAACTTCTACTTTTCAGAACAGGTGAGAGATCACTGCCCTGGTGGACAATCTGTGAAGGTTGTTGTAGTGAAATGCACCACACTTTGCCTCTCTGCTATCCTGTAGGGACTAGAGCTTAAGGAAAGAGCATACAAGGAGATGCTCTGGGCAATGCGATTTTGGTGAACAATGAATGGTTCTTACTTCTCACCCAGCAACCTCACATTCTCTGTCACTTTTATTAAGCTGCTTCAGGCTAACCTGAAGCATCCAAACTGGATCTCCTCTCAGGAGTCTTCAAATCTATTGACAGGACGTAGAGGCATGTGGGAGAGGGGAAGATTGCTGTTTCACTGGAATTAAATATTTACCAAGTTTAAGTACATCATTATACACTTACAAGATTCTTACTGTAATCACTAATACAATTATATATATTATATATATATATATAGCAAATATACCATAGAAAGAAAATTAATAAACTACAGACAAAAGTTAACAAAGGAATTAAATGGTATAAAAATCAAGATTTGGTAAGCATGAAAACAATAAAGAAATGAAAGAAATAAGAGTAAATAATATACAATCATGAAAAGAACAGAGCTAAATCCAACTGTGCCATTGCATATGAATGGGAAAAGCCTCTAACCATGGCCAGATGTGGATAAAAAAGTAACATGTACTAAGATGATAAGAAGGGATCTCACAAACTCAGGGACATAAATCATGAAAAGTTATGCAACATAAACATTAATGATATGAGAGGCAGAATGGCAATGCTAATGTAAGACAAAAACAAATTTTTAACTAGGAAACATTACCAAAGAGAAGGTGATATTTTATGAGAATATAGTAGATCAATACATGAAAAAATATTAATGTCTATAGACCTAAAACCAGTAAGAAAAGTACGTAAAGAGAAAAATGAAAACTCAGCCAGGGGTGATGGCTCCTACCTACAATTTCAGCATGTGGGAAACTGAGGCAGGGAGACTGCCATAACTCAAGGTTAGCTTGGGTAACAGTGGATTTCAAGTTATCCTGAGCTACAAAGTGTGATCTGTCTCAAAAGACCAAAATAGATCAATATAAATAACTTAACCTACATAACTAAAAAATTCTTCTCTGAATAATTAATAAAACAAGAGAAAGTTAACCATAGTACAGAACACCAAAACAACACTTATCAATCAAGTGAATATAATTGACTTAGTGAATTAAAAGTGAATATAAAACACTTTTCACCCAGAGAGATGACATTCTTTTTGATTATACATGTAATATTAATTTGTTTATAATGCTAAGACATAAAGCAAGTTTCAATAAATTTAAAAGGAATAAAATCATGCAAAATATACCCTCTGACAATATAATAAAAGTATTAATAGAAATAATATAACTAGAAATAATAAGTAGATATTTATAGTGCATCTTAAATAACCAAAAATAATAATGAATTAAAAAGACAGCAAGAATGACTATGGGAAATGTCCACAGAGGTAGTCACCATGTCTCTCCCTAGCTTATGAAATAAAAGGAATTAGGAAGTATCCTGGGTTGAAGTTGAATGAAATCAGCATATCAAAATTTGTGGAAACTGGTAAAGCAGTACTTAAAATTGCTTTAATTGCTTATTTTATAAAGTATTAAATACTAAGATCAATTCCCAAGATGCTATAATAAGAAGATAAGAGCAAATCAAACACAGGTACATATTAAGAAAGACACGATAGCTGGCTGAGGAGTCCACTCAGTCACAATGCCTGCCACAAGGCCCTAGGAACCTGAGGTTGGATCCTGAGCACCCATGTGATAAAGCTGGGTAGGGTCGCATGCACTGGTAACAGAGCAAAGAATGACTGGGGGCAGGAAGGCTCCCGCTCCCAGAGTTTTCCAGCCTCGCCAACTGGTGAACCTCCAGTTCAGCAAAAGCCCCTGTCTCAGAAGAAAAGGTGGAGAGCAACTGAAGACACTTACTGTTGACCTCCGGCCCCCATTCCTATACATGGGCATATATACTTAACATACACACATAAAAAGTTTTAAAAGAACGATAGCAAGGAATGTAGGAAAGGGGGCCAGAGAACAGTTGAGCAATTAAGAACCCGGTGCTCTAGTGGAGAACCTGGCTTAGTTTCCCAGCACCAGCAAAGCAGTTGTAACTTTGGTTCCAAGGGGCAGACAACCTCTTCTGGCCTCTTCAGCACCAGGCATGTAGTACACACACATAAATGCAGGCCAATATTCATACACATAAAATACAAATAAATCATTTTTAAAAGAGCACAGAAAAAAATAGAAAACAAATATCATTAGAGAAAAATTAGTAGAGCTAAATTGATTTCTGAAAAATACAACAAAATTAGTATACCCTTAGCTAGGCAAATTGAAACAAAAAATGAAGAAGACACAATCACCAAAGCAAAGAATGAAAGACGAGAAGAGACCACAGAATAAGAAACACAGGCATCCAGCACCCATCCATACAGGACAAAGCCGAGAAGTCTCAAACCTCAGCTCCCTTCCCCTTGGACCTGACTTGCTCCAATACGCAAAACCTCCTCAAACTGCTGCTCTTACACATTATTTTCTACTTTGTTGGTATTATTATCTTGCTATTAGGGCTTTTTAAATTTTTGTTATTTCATGAGATATGATCAAGACACTAAACCTAGGAATCCATTAGATAGAAGAAAGAACTGAGATATAAACTAAAGACATAGAAAATCTAGTGAGTACTTTATAGCATTAAGTCTCCAAATCTAAATACATTGACATCCAAGCACAGGAGACACTGAGAATCCCAAACAGACGACATGATTAGAAGAGAATCCTTCAGTAGCCTATTACAGTCAAGATGCCAAAAAAACAAAGAACAAGGAACAATATTAGAGCTGTAAGAGAGAGATGCTAATGGATATACAAAAGCAAACACATAAGAATAACATCATACATTTCAACACAGCTAAATGTCATGAGAACACGGCACTCAAGACATTAGCCATTGCACTAGCCCAGGAAAATGGAAGTAAAATCACAAGTATTGCAAAAAAAGAAATTCTGTCTTTAATAACAGGGGAGATGACCTAACACAGAGAAATGCTATTTTGTGAGGGTCTCTGACTACCATGACCATCACAGTGATCATCTGCAAGAGATAAGGTGGTAGTTAGGACCAACACCATTCAGTAATCAGTATTGGTTCAAACTTCTAAGGTCTGACTCTACATAGTTTGTTTTAGGCATATTTAAGCACAACACAATTTGGAGAATGTTTCCTGGTGAAAATTAATGCATAATTAATTATACATTAATTAATGTCTCCTGTGCAGAGCAAAGCTTAAGACATGACTACTTGGAAAAGTACAAGTGACATTTCCCATAAAGATAGCTTCTACAGATAAACTGAGGACCCAGGAACATAAGGGTCTGAGGGAGGAGAGGGCCATTGATTGAGACGAATAAGCTCAGATAAAGGTCTGGGGAGTATCAGTATAGCCTCTGCAAACAAATAATGCCAAGGTCACCAGGCTACTAACCACATCTGTTCCTATGTGTGTTTAACACTCCTGGTTTCCCTAGCACTTATCTGAAGCACAAGGACCTACATGCCTCCTACATGCCTCCTACACTACACAATAAAAAAGGAAAAGCCAAAGTACTGACAGAAAGAGCAGGGCTGGGAATGTAATGTGCCAGGTGGTTATGGAAAAATCAACTGTATCTCTATATACTACAAGGAGCTATCAATTAAAGAAATTCAAAAACTAATTAAAGAAATTCAAAACACCAACTAAGGCAAGAATCAAAGATGCTCTCAGGTAGGCATGGTGGTACAGGGCTGTGGTCCCAGCTTCCAGGGAGGGAATCTGAGGCAGGAATGTCACAACCCTTGCTCTAAGAGCAGCCTGTGAAATTTAATGAGAGCTGTCTCAAAATATAAAGATGAAAACAAAGAAAAGAAAAAACAAGAGAGCTATAGCTCAGTGGTGGAAAATTTGCCTAGCATGTGTGAGGTCACAGGGCCAAGCCCTAGTGCTAGGGCTGAGAGGGTGTGATGGCCATTCTCGATTCACAAACTGACTAGCTGCAGAAATGGAGGGCACACCTATGAGAGATTTTCTGTTTGGTTTGAAGTGGATGAATCCACTTCTAGTCTAAACCTCTGAGAAGGACACACCTCTAATCTGGTTGTGAGTTGGGAAGACACAGGCCTTTAATACAGACCTTGAGGAGGGAAGTCATACCTTTAATATAGGCCACACCTTCGGCTGGAAGCCTTTAGATGGAAGTGCAAGAAAGGTTTTGTTTTTTGCCTGCTTGCCCTTGCCTTGCTAGCATGTCCATTCCTTCACTGGCACCGGAGCCTACGTTTTCAGGATTCCAGCACAGACAGAAGACCAGCTGAGACATCCAGCCTTGTGGGACTGAGGAACTACTAGATTCTTGAATTTTCCATTCACAGCTGGTCATTGTTGGATTAGCTGGACTGCAGCCTGTAAGTCACTTTCAAAATTCCCTCTCTCTATATGTAGAGAAAGTCATTCCATAAGCTCTGTGACTCTAGAGAACCCTGACTAGTACAAGGGCTGAAAGGAAACAGATGAATCAAAGACCCACAGAGGGCCTCTGAAAGGCTCTGCCCTGCAGACTATCAAAGCAGATGCTGAGACTTATGGCCAACTGTTGGGCAGAGTGCATGGAATCTTATGAAAGAAGTGGGAAATAGTAAGATCTAGAGAGGAGAGGAGCTCTACAAGGAGAGCAACAGAACAAAAAAAAAATTTGAACACAGGGATCTTTCCAGAGACTCATACTCCAACCAAGTACCATGCATGGAGATAACCTAGAACCCCTGCACAGATGTAGCCCATGGCAGTTCAGTGTCCAAGTGGGTTCCATAGTAATGGGAAGAGGGACTGCCTCTGACATGAACTGATTGGCCTGCTCTTTGATCACCTCCCCCTGAGGGGGGAGCTGCCTTACCAGGCCACAGAAGATGACAGTGCAGCCACTCCTGATGTGATCTGATAGACTAGGATCAGAAGGAAGGAGAGGAAGACCTCCCCTATCAGTGGACTTGGGGAGAGGCATGTGTGGAAAAGGGGAGGGAAGGTAGGATTAGGAGGGGAGGAGAGAGGGGTTTATGGGGGGATACAAAGTGAATAAAGTGTAATTAATAAAAATTAAAATAAAAAACAAGCAAACAAAACACAATGTATTTCTGCCTAATGAAAGATACAGTGTTATAGTTTGAACATACAACTTTCCTAATACTTCATATGTCTGAGCAGATGGTCCCAGAAAGTAGGGTTGTTTGGAAAGTTTGTGAAAATTTTAGTTGATTCTTAATACCAGGCAATTTTGAAAATCAATGAACTGCAGCAGCTGTTTTCACACTTTACTGTCCTGTGAGGGGTTTGTAAAACTGATTTCACAGGTACAGGGTAATTTATAAGAATCTGCATTTGGACAAGTTTCAGGCAACCTGGAGGCTTCTCAATCCAGTACCACACTTTCGGAAGTACTAGATAGAGAGCCTGCCTCTTCAGTAATGCCAACATGTGAAGAGGTTTGAGGCGAAAGCAGTGTCTCTCCAGGCTAAAAGGCAGAACTCCTGCCAGCTAACGGTGTAACATCATCATTCCCATCGCATCTGCCACCTGGAAAGTCCCTTAGCAACAAGACTTCCTGTGTCCTATGTCAGCCCTGCAGCATCTGAAGTTTTGGCTATTAGGTCCTACCAATTTTGCCTTTAACAAATTTACCCAAATGATTGTTTTGAACCCCAAAGTTCTGGAACCACAATCATGGCTCATTAACATATGATTGCAAATGATGCACAAAAGCAGAAGGCTTTGAAAGAACTTTGGTTATAATTCTAGTCACTGAACGTCTATCTTATCTATGTTAGTGGAAAAAAAATAAAAAGCCTCACCACTGCTTCATAGTCCTGTCTGGTCCTGATGGAAACCTCTGCAAAGATGTTGCTAATGTGACACATCCCAGATTTCTCTGAATTCAAGTCTCCACGTCAAAACCCTTCTACTGGGCAATTATTCCAGATTTAAGGTACTTTTGAGGATTAAAAACCACCACCATTTGTTCGCTATATGAATGGCAGGCTAGGGAAAGAAATCGTTGCTCAGTTGATGTAGTAATGCAAAAGCTGTGTCGTCGGGTTACTATCGCTGCGATGAAACACCATGACCAAAAGCAACTTGGGGAAAAATGGGTTTCTCTTTCTCAGTTTACCCTTAAAATCAGCGAGGGCAGTGTTGGTATAATGTTCTTTTAAAATGTATATGCCTTACCCTTGTTAATTCAAATGCTGATTTCCCTACCCCCAACTCTCTGGTTTCAATCTGGATATTGCATTGTGATACTCACTATAAGCATCCTGTCTCAACTCTTGTGTAAACAGGACACAAATAAAGCAACTAGATACAATGTTGTACAATGGGAGGAGCCAGAGGACAGGAAAGAGGGGAGGAGCTAGAGAACAGGAAGGGGCGAGAAGGAGGAGGAGCTCAAGGAGGGAGCACGAGGAGAGCAGAGCAAGAGGAGAGAGCTTGGAGGACTTAAAGCATGAACAAGACCTAAGATTTCACAAAAAGCAAGTAAAATGTGGGAAATCTAAATGTTAGGAAACTGAGGGCTTGGAGGTTTAGGAGGGAGTAAATATTGCCCAGCATTGTGTTCTAGGTTAACTAAAAACCCAGTCTCTGTGTGGTGATTTGGTTATACAGCTGCTGAGGATTAACAGCAGCATTACAATAAGATAAAACAATAGCAAATATTAATCGCCACCTACAACAGGGCAGGAACTCAGGCAGGGCAGGAACCTGGAGGCAAGAGCTGGTGAAAAGCCATGGAGAAAGTGCTGCTCACTGGCTTGCTCCTTGTGGCCTGCTACGCTGCTTTCTTAAAGAACCCAGGACTGCCTGCTTAGGGATGGTACCACCAACAATGACCTGTGCCTTCCCCCATTAATCACCAATAAGAAAATACATCACAGCTGGATCTCAGGCAGACATCTTCTCAATTGAGGCCTCCTCCTCCCTGATGACTCCAGCTTGTGCCAAGTTGACATAAAACCAGCCAGTACATGTTGTAACCAGCTGTTTAACAACGTACAGAAGGGAGTGCTGTGAGGGAAGCTTTCTGTTCAAAAGAAGTGCCAATGCAAGATGGAGTCTATTCTTTATTAATACCCAGGTGATATCCAAATGTTTTAACAAAAAGAAGACAGATGCCTGGAAAAGCAGACAATAACCACGGTAAGTCCTTGGTGCCAAGTATCATGTGCTCTCTCTTTCTCAAGGTCTGAAAATGCTTCCCATATGCTGAGAAGTGGCAGGCACAGCCCTTCATGAAAACAAGGACCCGTTACCAAGAATTCTCTTCTTCCCTCTCTTCCTCCCTCCCTCTTTTTATCTCATCTCCTGACTTCTCAAATGCCCTTTCCCACTTAAGCATCCTCCATCTCTTTTCTAATTGCAGTTTTTAATACAAGATATATACAAATTTCATGATTTCCTCCTTTTTGATTGCTGAGTAGTATTCCATTGTATAAAAATACCACAATTTCTGTACCCATTCCACCGTTGATGGACATCTGGGTTGTTTCCAGGTTCTGGCTATTACAAATAGAGCTGCTATAAACATGGTTGAGCAAGTGTCCTTTTTGTGTACTTGAACAAACTTTGGGTATATACCTAGCAGTGGTATAGCTGGGTCTGGAGGAAGCACTATTCCTATTTGTCTTAGAAAGCGCCAGATAGCTTTCCAGAGTGGTTGTACCAGTTTACATTCCCACCAGCAGTGGAGGAGGGTTCCCCTTTCTCCACAACCTCTCCAGCATGTGTTATCGCTTGAGTTTTTTTATCTTGGCCATTCTGATGGGTGTAAGGTGATATCTCACCCAAGGACCGTGTATGGATATAACCTAGAACCTCCGCTCAGATGTAGCCTGTGGTAGCTCAGTAACCAATTGGTTTCCCAAAGTGAGGGGAACAAGGACTATTTCTAACAGGAACTCAATGACTGGCTCTTTGGTCTCCCCACCCCCGAAGGGAGGAGCAGTCCTGTTAGGCCACAGAGGAGGGCTTTGCAGCCAGTCCTGAAGATACCTGATAAAACAGGATCAGATGAATGGGGAGGAGGTCCCCCCTATCAGTGGACTTGGAAAGGGGCACGGTGGAGATGAGGGAGGGAGGGAGGGACTGGGAGGGAATGAGGGATCGGGACACGGCTGGGATACAGAGTTAATAAAATGTAACTGATAAAAAAAACAAAAAAAAAAAACAAAACAAAAAAACCCCCAAGATATATACATACATTTGAAATAAGATGTTTAGGGCTCTGAAATGTAAGAGACAATTCCTTGCCCCATTCTCTACTGCTAACATACCTCTCAAAGGTGACCATTTTAAGTAGTTTTTCCTCCTTCTTCTGACAGTTAACTCTAAAAAAATCATAGTTGCTTCCAAGTGATGACTGTACTACATTTTTGATCTAACAATTAGATCTACTCCAGTGATTTCATGCGTATATTTCTATTGATTTAAATGTTTATGCTACTGATTGTTTTCTACACGTTTAGCCTTTCTCACTCTCCACGATTACACATATGTATTTCTCATCTTCTTAGCACACAGCCATTCAAAAGACCTGCCATTATCAGGGCACCCTCTCCATCATCTTGATGCTTTGCTCTGATTTTCCTTTCCATTAGATTTATGTTATTGTGCTTCCTGCCTTCCTCTCTGCTGGCTTCCTTCCTTCCCTGGAAGGAGCATGTCCCTGTGGTTTCCTAAGTAAGGGCATGTGGGAAATGCTTTTGTGAGCACTTGGCTGACAGTGGGACAGATGCAAAGTTTTAGAATAGGGATGATTACTATTTGAAAGCAAAATGTCCACACTAAACCATCTCTGATCCCAATATCTGACCCTTGCTTAACCCTCTGGAACCTCCAGCATCTTTATTGATCTCAGTGTTTTGATTTTTTTTTTATTTTTACAATGCTTGACTAGGATGTGTTTTCATCTCTGTGCTGGGAATCCAGCCAGTACACGTATGTCACACAGGTATTAGATGTCTGAATGCACATCTAATACCTGTGTGACATACTCCTGGATTGCTAACAGTTACATTAACCATTAAGATACCTGATGTCCTGCTAGCAACTTTGGACAGAAACTTTACCAGAAAGACTGTACCTGAGGCATCCATCTGTTAATGAAAAGTGACTTTCCTATTACACTCAAAGCATTTGGTCTAGTTTTCTTTTCACAAGGCTTAAAGCACCACATACCAAGAGTTTACAGTATTTTTCCAGCTCCAAAAATGTCTGGATTTACCATCAACTGTGATTTTTAGAAACCAGAATTATAATCCCAGTTTCTCAGCAGTCTAGGCCATTTCAGGCAGGAAGCTTGGCAGCCTGTTTAAGAGTGGAAAGGAAAATGGCATTTGATGCACACACAAGATGGAAGCAGGCTTGACAGCGGAGACATCAGGCCAGGGCTGGCACATAGTCTCCACACGGGCAGCTTCAGTCTTTCTAGGGGGTCCCAAATAAGAATTCTCTAATTTCCTACTTCAAGGTGGGGAACAGGAGGCTCCGCTCTCATTCTTCAGAGACTCTAGTGAGAAATGTACACTGAACACTCTTACACACTCATTCCCTGCTCTCCACGTTGAATCCCTGCGCTCACCCACACTGAGCACTCCTCAGTTAAGAAAACCGCTTATTTTCTATCCCTTAAGAGTAAACTGACAGAATGGGGGAAGGCAATCCTTTCAGAACAGCCCTATGGTTCTAAGAGCTTCCATAAATGCCACACCTATTTCATGTGAGTGTTGGCTTCATCCCCACTGAAGTCCCAATAATGAACTGGCACTTGAACTGTTCCCTCAGTCACATCTAATTTCCACCATCCAAGTTAGTTCCCTCAACAAGGTAGACTTACACTTCAAGTCATAGTCTCTTCATGGTAGCTCTAGTTTCACGTAGGAGGCATTAGGTCTTGTCGGGAAACATGAATGTTAAATGCACAGCTCTGTTTTCTGCCCAGAAATCCAGGAACAGATAGGGCTAACAGCCTGGTGACCTTTACAGCTGGGCCACACTGCCTCCCCCAGGCCCTTAGCCTGAGCTTGTTTATCTACAGCATGTTCCTTAGTTAATCTATAGAACCTATCTTTAAGGAAAATGCCTCTTCTACTTTACAAGTGTTTCAATGGAATGTTAAGCTTTGTTGTGCGCACAAAACTGAGATAATTATCACCAGGAAGTTTTTTACTAAATTGTGCTGTGTCTAAATATGCCTAAAGTAAACTACTCAAGCCATACTTGGCTTGAGTAACTTGAACCAACACAAGCTACCGAGTTGTGTTAAACCAATGGTCCTCAACCTTCCTAATGATGCAACCCTTTAATATAGTTCCCCATGTTGTGGTGATGCCCAACCATAACATAATTTGCTACTTCAGAACTGTAATTTTGCTACTGTTGTGAATCATAATGTGACTATCTGCATTTTCCCACTGGTCTTAGGTGACCCCGGGAGAAAAATTTTCAACTCCAAAGGGGTTTTGACCCAAAGGTTGAGAACCACTGTCAGAATGGAACTGCCCTCTCTCTCCCAGATGGACATTCTGCTGGCCTTGGTGGTCACAAAGATGTCCACAGTTCCAGCAGGAGGGAAACACATGTCTGTTCACCTTGTTCTAGTATATGCCGTTTTAAAATTTTCTATAAATTACCTCAACCCACTTTTCTCCTCTGAGGTAATTTATCATGGTGACTTTAGGCAAACTGTTTAGATATGGATAATGAGGGCAAAGGGAAAATCACATGAAACTGAATCACTTGAATATTGTGAAAATAGTGATATGTTCTAGTTCAAAAGGCCTGGACTATATTTCAGGTCTATTGCTCTCATCTTATAGAAAGATCCTATCTCTCTCTGAGCACATGGAACTGTTTTCCATCATGACTAATGCACTAGGTGAACAGCTATCTTCTTTGATCTTCACTTAGAAGGCAGCTTTTAGGTTAGAGATGCAGTGCAGACTTATGCTTCTCCATGACAGCAAATCATCAACTCACTTAACGAAATGCAGTAAGTGACTTTTCGTACTTGTACTCTAACCAAGGCTTTTTTGTTACAGGTGCATGATGACTGTGTGTGCAAATGTATATGAAGTTTTAATGTAAATAGCTTACATCTCCTTCCAGACATCTGTGCTGATCCTGGCTTAGCAGCCCACATCATTCAGAAGACAGGAAATTAATATTCCTGAGATGACAGATCAGATGCTACTCGAAGGGTGAGGCAACCATCTCCTGATAAGAAGCAACTTTCCACAACATGGACCTGTCGCCCTTAAGACAAGGCTCAAAGTGCACAATGTATACTTTTCCAGCTCCGAAAATGTCAGGATTTACCATCAACTGGGATTTGGGAAGCCAGGGTTATCATCCCAGCTTCTAACCAGTCTAGTTGACCACAGGCATGATATTCTGCCAGTCTCTCCTCTTCTGTGTGACAACAATCCCTGCCATTCTTAAAAAGAAAATTACAGATGTGTATGTATGTGTATATACATGCTCACATATGCAGGCATGCTCATGTGTCAAGCTGTGTCTGTGGCTGTCAACTTGCTAGAGTCAGTTCTCTCCTTCTACCACATGGGAGTCAGTTGTCACATTCAACTGTCAGCTTGGCTGAAAATGCCTTTATCTGCTAGCCATCTCATTGGTTCCCCCCCCTTGACTTCCTATTGCTATCAAAAGAAAGTAAAAAATAAAGTGTTTTAAAACAATTTAATATATTTTTACATTGTAATTTTCATTTTGGGGACATGGTTTCTCTGTGTAAAAAGAGGATATTTTTTATATTTTTTGGTGGCCTTAAACTTTTGACCTTCTGGCCCAGTCTCCTTAATCCTGGGATTATAGGATTGTGCCACCTACTTTTCACTTTATTTTCTCTTTTCTTTCTGGAACTATATGCAGAACAGGCTGTTCTCAAACTCACAGAGATATGCCTACCTCTGTCTCTCAAGTGCTGCAACTAAGGATACGTGCCATCACCTGGCTAATATAAAACTTTTTTAGGCTGGGTACCAGAATTCAGTTTGATTATCCATCAAGTGCTTGGAAATTTCATCCCTGAAACCATCAATTTTATGAAGAAATATAGTAATAAAATTTATCTGATGCAAATGTACATTTCTTTTCTGTTTTTGAAACAGAGTCTCACTGTACAGCCACGGCTGTCTAGGAACCCTGTCTACACATCAGGCTGGCCTCCTAACTCCCAGAGAGCCACTTTTCTCTGCCACCCAGGCACAAACGTATGTACCACTACACCAGGATTATAACTCCCAAAGTAGGCTACATCTACAGCAGCTTAAAATAAAATCTTTAAACTTAAATTTTTAATGAAGGAACTTGTTAGTTGGCTGTAAGGACTAGAATCTCATACTTTTAAATATCATACATTATATGTTGGGTAAGTGTATTTCTGTAAAATATTTTATTATCAACATTGTTTAGTTCTCAGCAAGCATCATTATAATGGAGCCTCTGGAGTTTTTTTTTCACATTACAGGGGAGTATGTGGGCAGTTAAAATGGTGAACAGAGGGTAAGTGACTTTCATGATCTACCCACAGTTATCATGGTGCATCTCATGAGCAGAGTGCATGCGTTCTTGGTGTGCTTTCATCTATCAGGCCTTGGCTCAAGTCCCAGCCTTCATCATGATTCTGCTCAGTGGACTCTTGTTGAGACATCCAATCAGGCATCTCTGGTCTCATTTCACAAGAGCTATGTGGAGGAAATTTAAAAATAAATCCTAGTATATATAATTAATATGGCAAATACTGTTGTTGTCACTAATTAGCTCAAGTAGTGCAGTTCCCTCATGGAGCGATACGGGCCTAGGGCCCTACTCTATTTTGCTTTGTTCCGCCAATTCCATAGGACCAAAGAGAATGAAGTCTGCATTAACGTAATACTTTATCCACTGAAAACAACCCCTGTACTGATCCTTTTTAAGCTTTGCTCTCATCCAGGCCAGGTATTTGTCATAATTCCACTTCTCTACGTTTCTGTTCACTATCAAGCCTTTCGTTTTTTGTCTTGTGGGGCAGTAAAAACATCTGAAAGGTAAGGATGAATGAAGTGACTGGAACCTCAGCGCTCTAACCCCACAGGTGGGCCTGATAGGCACTCTGCAGTCGACAGTTCTCAAGAGCGTGGAGCATTAACGCTCTTCCCAAGGCGCCGTTCCTTAAAAGCCTACTCGTTACAAAAACTGGAAACGTTAGGCCCGTACTTGGCAAACAGTGGAAAATTCCCCGTCACAAGTCTCTGCCGTGTTACTACTGCAGCCGACACAGGGAACTGACTGGGGATGGTGCCAGCTTCCAGAGAGACAGCACACACTTGCAGAGCAGGCTGCCAGGGCCTAGGCTCTGCTCAAGCCGGCTTGCACGCTGCAAAGGGTGGGCCACAGTACTCTGCACTGTACCCCAACAGTGCCCAGGTGGCAACGGAGGTCAGCAGCATGCTGCACACGCTCCCCCAGCCCTCCCTCGTGACAGCGCGCGCCCGCGGGGCCCATTACCATCCTGCAGAATGAGGGTGGGCTGCACTGCCTGCACTCGGAACTGCCTGGCTCTCCAGCCAGGGCTGGGCGCCCGCACCACCTCGCTGTCCGAGAGCCAGGTCACGGTCTCAAAGTTGTCCCCGCGAGCCAGGGCCTCGGCCTCGGCGCGGTGCACAGCCACCTGGTCGAACTGGTAGAGGCCGCCGGAGTGATCGAAGTGCACGTGGGTGGCCACGGCCAGCAGCGGCCGACGCCCCGCGTCCTCTTTAGCCCCGAAATCCTGCAAGAGGCCCGAAGTGTAGAGGTACTCCGGGAGGCTGCGCAGCCCCAGGCCCGTGTCGATCACCACGTCCTGCTCCGAGCCGCGAACCAGCCAGATGTTGGCGCGGTTGCCTGACTCGTAGAAGCGTTCTTGAATCCAGAAAATGCCATCGCCCAGAGACTTGTGGGCGTACCACTCGAGCGCGGACATGCTGCTGCGCAGGGGTGCGGCCGGGCGCGGTGGGTGTGCCTCCCGCTGGCAGCCTGGGACCCGCGCTGCCGCAGTGTGCGGCGACCTACTCTCGGAGGAGGCGCGTCCGGGGGCGGGGATGCGGAGGGAGAGCGGATAGGACCGGCGACACTGCCGCGGATCGCCTCCCGTCCGCAGGGCGCAAAGGCTGCACGCAGGCTGCCGCAGCTTCAGCAGCCGCAGCTCCGGGGCGGAGACACGGGGCGACTCGGCCCTGTTCGGGGGTCGCACTGCAGAAGCTGGGGGAGATGCGGGGGAAGCGCCGGCACCGCCCCCACCAGGCCAGCGGGCGCTGCGCACTCGCCGCCGGAGCCCAGAGTGAGGCCGAGCCAGTTGGAGGCTGGCTACGGCGCCTGCCAAGGGCTAAAAAGCTGCTCCGCGGAGGCGTGGCCTCGCCGGCAGCGGGCGGGGCTCCTAGTGGGCTCGCCCGGCGCCGCAGCCGCGTGCGGACCGTGCGCGCGGCTCCCGCGGTGCGATCCGCCGCTCCTCGCTGGCACCGCCGCCTGCACTGCTGCCTCGTCGGCTACACAGTGTGCACAAGCCTCGAGACTTTGGGAGCAGGTCACCGGAGGCTCTCCCGGACTGGGCTGGAGGTGAGGAAGGTGGAAGGGAGTTTACGGGGCACGTGGAGAACGTGGTGGCGGGGTATCCCGAGCCACGTTCATCAGAGCTCCTCTGGAGCGACTTTGGGAGGTAGCCCTACCTCCCCTCAAAGAGTTGGTGGCCAGATCTTCCAGCCTCCCCCTGGGGTTATTCTCAGTGAGACAGAGGGGAGTTTATCCGCCTACTGATACTAGAGAAGACTTAACCAACCCGGTGACTTTATGCTTTATTCACACAAAGTTTGGCGGCAGATTGCTGCTAATAGCATACTATTCCGCTTCTGTTTTCGTAACTGTTGTCACCCTTGGTAGAGGGGAGAGGGGTTGTTGATAAGATTTTCTTTGAAAAACAAATTCTAAATCCCGGTCGTGTTTTGGGTGGTTCTTTGCTCTTTGAAGAGAGCAGAGAAAATTAAAGCTTAAGTAAGGAAAGGCGGAGCACTCTAAAGGGACAGGAAAAGTGACTGGGTGTGGCCCTGCAAGCCACTGAAATCACCCCCACTGTCAACCTGGAGGCTCTGTGCTTGCACCCAACCCCTAGCCATTGGTGCATCTCTTTGGGATTCAGAAGTTCCCTAACCTTCAGAAATCTTAAAGAGACCCATGGGGCAACATTATGAAGGATAATTGGGAAAATGCTTACTGTGGCATTGGCTAATAAGTCCTTCCTGCAGGGAGCCGTGTATTCTTTTTACACTCCTAAAGTTTCTGCTGGGCTCGGGAGCAGGTTGCTGCCCCTTTGAGTATTTTGCTAATCTCATCTGAGTAGAAGTTATATTCCACTATGCAATTGGTATCATTCTTAGCACTAGTGCCTAAGCTAAATGATGTGTGACAAACAGAAAACTGTGTGAAGAAATGAGTCTGACTTGAGTGCTCAAGAACCTGAGGAAGCCACTACCTGTACACAAATGCTGATTATATGAGGCAGTATGAATGCATGTTGATGCTACATGGTACAGATGGTTAAAAAGCCGTTCTCAGCAGAGAAACA
This sequence comes from Meriones unguiculatus, assembly GCF_030254825.1. Classification (NCBI taxonomy): domain Eukaryota; kingdom Metazoa; phylum Chordata; class Mammalia; order Rodentia; family Muridae; genus Meriones; species Meriones unguiculatus. Next base: position 33,928,207 of record NC_083353.1, on the reverse strand, counting down.
CCGTGCGCTCTGTGCTTTATGGTTCTGCTGCAGAGGGGAGCCACCCAGGTAAGATGGCACAGTCCTCTTACTTGGCTCAGAAACACTTCACGGACAATTACATGGCGTGTGCCCAGCTTTGAGGTCTTTGACCATCCAGTTTTCTGTGGCTCTCCTCTTTGACGTTTCAACATGACTTTGCCTCTCAGGCTAATTAAATTTATACTCAAGATATTACAGAACGAGGTGGGACTTCTTCAACCAGTTTTTCTGGTCTGCTTCCTGTTTTACTTTCACACCACCTATACGTCTCTGACAGTTTCTCTAAAACATATTTTGCCCTTTTCCCATACTTGACAGTGAGCTCCATAAGCCTGGGCATGTTTTTTTTTTTTTTTTTTTTTTGTTTTTTTGTTTTTTTGTTTTTTTGTTGTTGTTGTTGTTGGCCTCTGTGTTTCCAGTACAGAGAGGATGGTTTAACACAGAGTACTCAGTAAAGACCCCAGCAGGTGATTGAAGACCCTCCCTGGGGAGACAGCCAACAGTTACCTAGCAAAAGGCAGAAGTTAAATGTCCCAGACTCTGTTAATTGAAGAGGATGGCATGTTAGGATTGTAAACATTTGCCTTCTAGCAACATGATGAGGAAGTGAATCGAAACTAGGAATCCGGACATAAGCCTCTTCTGTTTTGGAGGGTCAGGTGGGAGATGCTAAAGGCCCGAACTAAAGCAGAAGAAATGAGAACAAGAGAGAACACACAGCTAATAGTCTTCTGTTAGCTGATATAAAGAGATAGCCAGAGTAGAATGAGTCAGGCTTTTTTTTTTAAGCTTATTTATTTATTTTATGTGTTTGGGGGTTTTACAAGTATGTCTTTGCAAGAATGTTCATGAAGTATCTGCAGAAACCAAAAGAGGACATCAAATCTCCAGGAACTGAAGTTACAGACAGTTGTGAGCTGCTGTGCAGGTACTGGGAATCGAACCAGGGTCCTATGAGCAACCAGAGCTCTTAACCACTAAGCCATCTCTCCAGCCCCAAGTCAGACTCTTGTTTAGAGTAAGTTATAGGTTGCTCTTCAGGTTATTCTTCAGAAAGATACTGTGGCCTGGCTTCCACTGCCTCCCCTGGATTCCAGCAATTTGGACATTCATTATCATTTAGTTGTATATGTAAGGTACCTTGTGCCTTGGTACAGTACATTTAAGTCGCAGACCTAGGAAGAATTGCAGAGATCGCCTCCATCTCTTCCAGGAGACTGTATTTAGAGTTTGTTAGGCTAGACTTTCATGTCTTGAACAATACCCATTTTCAGATCCCGCGAAACAATTTCTGAGTGGGAGTTTTGAAGCAGCATCCTGAGGTGGAAGGGGCAGAGCTGCTTTGTTGATATTGCATTTTAAAATTTAGATTTTGGGGCTGGGAAGATAGCTTGGCAGTGAAGAGCTCAAGTTCCTGGTGTACAGACCCGAGTTTAGTTCCCAGCAGCCACACCAAGTGTCCCACACACTGTGACTGAGTTCCGGGAAGCCTGGCACTCTCTTCCAACTTCCAGAGGACCTGTACTAATGTGCACACACCTACACACATGCCAAATAAAACCTTAAAATTCAGAACCTTTTGCGGTTTCCCCATTGATTCTGCATCTCTGGGATTAAAAAGGTTGTCAACTACTTTAGACATGTTCTTCCAGAAGTAAAATATTGATGGACATTGAAAGGATTTCCTGAGGCTTAATGTAGTCCTGCCTTTGATAGGAACTGATTGAGACCTTTTAGGACCTTTTCCTTCTTCTATAAAATGGGAGCTTTAATCTACTGTGATTCTTAGTTTGGCCTTGGCCACATAGTGAGACCTTGGTGGGGTTGTCTTTATAATACATAGGGATGCCAAAATATTTGAAAAGAATGGGTGCTTAGAGGGAAGAACGGGGTTACCAGTTTTTCAGTGCCCTTTGCTTAGTGCCTGTCCAGAGTGCTCTGCACTAGGCGAGTGACTGAGTGAAGTCGGGCCATTCTAAATGAGGCCATATCCTCATTTGGATAATGAGGAAATAAAGAAAACAGAAACTCTTGTTCATGAAGTTTGGAAGCTGGGCCTGACCTTCTGTCTCTTAAGGAGGTTGAAACTGGAAGATTGAAAACTCGGGACCTGCCTGTGCTGTAGAAAGGGCTCAGGTTCAGTCTGGGAAACTATCAAGACTCTGCCTCAAAAAGTAAATATGTAAATAAGTAAAAATTAGAAGGCTGAAGATAAAATTCAATAGTGGATGCTTGCCAGCCTGTGTGAAGCTGTGGGTCCAACCCCTAGTCTCCAAACAGCACTCCTCCCCTGAAAAAGTTTGATAGGTTGGAAGAAGAAGAGGAAGAGGAAGAGGAAGAGGAGGAGGAGGAGGAGGAGGAGGAGGAGGAGGAGGAGGATCAATGTATTGGATAAATAAATCAAGTAAAGGATTTTAATGAGTGGCACCTAGGGGTCACTTGTGAAGCTTTTCTTTCATGCTGTAGTCCCTGGCTACAGGGGAAGAACATGCATTAACAACACAAGTATTTAAGTAGAGGAGCACCTGGTTCTACATCATCAAACTGCAGAAAACGGCTGGGAGGCCAGCATGCCTGGTAATGAAGGCGGCTCAAGAGACGGGGGGATTTTTAGCAGGTTACATTCTCTATTGTTATTAATTTATGCTCAGTGACTGCATGATAAAAGTTGGAAGTTGGAGTCTGTACAGCTTATTTCTTGAGGGGTAGTTCAATAAACAGTGTTAGCTGAGATACTCTCTTAGAGTGAATTTTCCAAACCATTTCCAGGGCCCATCTTCAGCGATAATGGTTTATTAGGCTTGAGAACCAATCACTCCCCACGACTGACTACGTTTTATATATCTCCTAGTTAATTTCCCTGATCAGGAGGGTTTGGTAAACTTTTCCTGGATTTGTTCTTAATCTTTTAATTTCCCTGATCAGGAGGGTTTGGTAAACTTTTCCTGGATTTGTTCTTAATCTTTAATTAGTGACAGATCCTACACTGGAATGTAGCACTGTGCTCCTGGCCCTGCCTTTCAGCCTCCTATGGCCGTTTCTTACAGTAAATATGAGCCCTCTTATTCAGCAGTTGTCATACTTGAAAAACCAGCTTTTTGTAGACTCAGCAAGTTTGACAGACTCTGCAATTGGAATGAGGCCACTGGGATATTTTACCTCTTTTCGAGTAGACAGATGGAATGAGCCTCAATATTAAGATGAATTTCCTGGATGGACTTTGTTTTTTCAGATAACTGCTATGTTAGAAAATTTAATCTCTAGTAGAATTTCAATCAGCAACATAGAAAAGTGATAAAAATATGTGTATCATTCAAGCCCTCAGCCCTGTAAAAACATGTGTCACCATTTTGCAATCTACAGTGAAAGCAGATGTAGACAAGAACATGAACATGCTATACTAAAAAGACAGACCGGCAGTCACTAACCCGTGGGCCATCCTTACCGTCACTGAACGACACTGCGTATCTTGTTATGACACAATGAGAAAAACAGAGAATTTCTTAAATATCCTAGAAACAGATGTCAGTCAGAATCTGCATAAGCCTGTGATGTGCATGTTGGAAGCCATGGTCACTGGAGCACATTGAACTATGGAGCTACATGATCTTCCCAGCTCAGAGTGTGGGAGGTTGTTGCTAATGTTGAGCTGTGCTCAGCCGCACTGCTGTCACTGGGCCCTGCTCAGGACTAGCTGCATCAGAACATACACATTTATGTGGACGTTCATGTTCTCATGATGTGCGTTTTACAGGATCTGACCTAGTCTTTTACATACATACATAGTAAGACAAACAGAACAGATGAAGTTTTACTGTTGGAAGGAAATGTAAAAGACACATCATTCCAACTGCCATGTGAATTTTTGTCTTTAATAAAAAAACTATAAATTCACTTTATGTGGGTCTTGAAGTTTGGAAGTTGATTACATAAAAGATGATAGATAGTAAAGGACTATAAAAATTTTACATGTGATAGTATGTGGGTTTAAATTTCTTAATTAACTCATGTATTAGCCGGTTTCTTTATAGTGTTTTCATACATACTTAGTTTTGGTTGATCCTTTAAACCCTTCTTCTGCTCCCCATCCTCAAATTCTTCAGACCCCACTTTCTCCCCTTCCACTTTTCTTCCATGTGTGTTCCCTTATCATCCCATTTCTCTCCCTCATGGCTTCCTTCTTCTCTCTTGGACCCCTTCCTAATTTCCTGACCTCTAGCTATGCTTACTGTCACATGAACACACCCACATGGAAAATCATAAGCCAGGACTTGCTGAGAATATATGCAGTCTTTAGCTTGTCGATCCTGAGCTACCTCAGTTAATGTATTTTCCAGCTCTATACATTTCCTTTAGATTTTATAATTTTATATTTCTTTATTGATGAATATATTTTCATTATTCATATGAACTGTATTTTCATTTTATATTCATTGTGGACAGACAGCTAGGCTAATGATGGACATCTGGGCTAGTTCAATTTGCTACTGTGAATAGACAGGGAATAAGAATGGATGTGTAGGTCTCTCTCTCTCTATATATATATATATACTGTGATAGTATATATAGTCTTTTGTGATAATATATATGTGATAGTATATGTGACACATATATATGTGATAGTATATACTATGAACCAAAATTAAGTAGTATGTATGTATGAATATATGTGTGTGTATACATAAATATGCCTAGGAGGCTGTAACTGGGGCGTACCATAGTTCTTTTAAAAAACCCCCACACTGTTGTCCACAGTAGTTGCATTTCATTTTTTTTTCCCTCCTTTAGTTCTCAAAGAACATACATAATGAAGGGTTTTAAATAGCATGAGTCATGGGCCTGGGAAAGCCTAAAAAGGGACCAGTTGTCTGTTGATGACTGCTGGAGCTAAATGGTGGGTAGGTACATGGGAGCTGATTCAAGTGTCTATCCTGCTTGTGTATATGTACATAGTATTGAAAAGCCAGTCAAAGTCAAAAGCCCACAGCTGTATTTGCAGTAATAGTAAGAGGATTTTGTGATCATTTCTTAATGTTCAAGCACTTATGTAGGAAAATCGTTATGGGTGGACATGCTGGGATGAATTTACAGAATGTATAATGTAAAATTGTGTCTGAGAGTGTTCTCAGTATCAGCCAGTATAGCAAGGCAGTGGCTGTGCTGCAGTGCTTTCCAGAAGAGAGGAAAGAGTTTTTCACCACTGACTTGATTTTTCTGTGTGGAACTATAACCCTAGACAAGATTACTAACACTGGCAGCCACTGAGCCTTTAAAACTGCAGTGATAATGTTTACTCCTTATCAAAGAACTAACAGGTTGGTCTATGACACCTGAGTTCTAGATGTTTGTTAGTTCAGTCATTTCACTATTACTGTTCGAAAACAAAAGTCACGGAGGATAATTAATGTAACCTCGAGCCTCAGGGGTGGGACTAATGTTTAGCTGTGTTTTCACTGAACTCCTGAGCAGGGGCATTTCCCTCAGCATCCTACCAGTCCTAGCTTATGCTGTGAATTGTCATCATCTAGGAAGATTTTCAGACCACACTTGCCTAATCTTCATGCCAAGTAATCTTGATTGATGGTTTCAGTGATTCACAACTTTTCACACACATCGTAACTTTGCAGGGGCCTTCTTAGAGTACAAACTTAAACTACAGAGTGGAGCCTGCTCCTGGAGGAATGGCTACCTCTCTCTCCTCCCTCTCCTCGCTCTTCTGCCCCTTCCCTTTTTCTTTGTGGTAGGATCCTATGGTGTCCCTTTTCAACACTTTCTGAATGCTGTTGCCTTAGATGCACTGTCCAGATACTACTGCTCTAGATTTCTAAGCTACCCAAGTGTTCTAATGACTGCTAGGGCTGAACACTGTTTTTTGGTTGGCCTCATGATGAAGGAAGTTTATATTTCCAGGCTTTTGGACCAGGCCAGTATGTTACAATCAGAAAATACAAGCCCATTGTTTATTTTTGGAGGCTTTCCCTTATTGTTAAAGTCACAAAACCAGCAGGACTAACATTAATGGTCTTCGAGTCCTGGCAAGAGACCTGCTTTGAATACAGCAGCTGTGAGAGGTACTGTTGCCCTTTGCCCTGACAGTGTGAGCTTAAGGGAGAAGACTGTAAATGAAAGTTCCTGCAACCTTCTGTAGTTGAGAGGTCAAGTCACTCTCCAGAGCACTTAGGGTCAGATACCACTTACTATTCCATCAGCAAGAGAGAGGCGGGGAGGTACATTTGCATGATCACCACAACTGAACATGGAATCCCACAGAAAGAATCACCCCAGTTCTCACACTTTAGATCAGAGCCTCTGAACCATCGCCCACTCATTGACCTCTGTTTACCTGAGAAATTTTATACCACCTGAGGTATATTAGTACACACGTATGTGTATACATATTACACTTAGTGATAATCACAATTCATTTTAAAACACTTATTTGGAAGTGTTATATTTTTACCAGTCATTAAGACAAAAGCAAATACAAATCCTAATAAGATGGGTGTTGTTTACTATTTGTCATTGCAAGACAGAAAACATCTTGAGAGTTCTTCAGTTTTTCCGCACTTTAATTTTATAATCAGTCCTGAAGCACCATTTATATATGGAGTACAAATTGGTAGAAATGTCTTAGAACCTTTTCTGAAATTGTTGGAAATTCTGTAATCCCAAGCGTAGACCTTGTCTCAAATAAGGTGAAGAAGTAATTAAGCTATAGGACACTGGTATCAGCCTCTACCTCCACTCACACCTCACACACACACGTGCAGACACTCACTCCTCCCTCGCATGTGAAGGGCTCCTGTTGGGTAGTGTGGAGCACTCCTCTGATTCCAACATTAGGAGGCAGAGGCAGGAGCATCATCGCAAGTTCAAGGCCAATCTGATGTACAGAGTAGGTTCCGAGCTAGTCATGGCTTCACAGTGACACCTTTCTCAAAGGAAGGAATGCAAGCAAGCAAGTAAGCAAGCAAGCAAGCAGGGCTCTAGAGGTGAGTCGTGTTCGATATGTTCAGCGTAAGTTTTGGATGTGTGATGGTGTGAAATATGTGATGTAGTGACTGCCCTCAAAGATGAGAGAACACGTTTACCTTCCGTTGAATAGTGTTAGCAGTTGCTATGGTTACTATTATTTGGCTTAGGCAGACTTGAGAGTCTTCTCAATCCCTTTCATATTCCTAGAATGACTTTAGCGCTCAGGGTTCTTTTTAACACTAAGATTCTAGGATAACTCACATGTGTAAAGTTACAGTGTATATAAATAGTACTCAAATTGACATAAGAAGTAAGGTTGCCTCTCCTCAGCCTTATTTTCTTCTTCCTACCCCTCCTCCTCCTGCTCCTCTCCTTTGTCCTGTATATCTGAGATTCTGTCATCAAACCACAGAGAAATAGAGGGAAGTGTGTCAACTGGCTGAGTAGTTCAGGAGAATCTCAAAGAAGACCCTGGGTCAGCCCTCTCCTGAGGACCTTGTGAAGGAGCTTTAGGCGTCATGGCTACGTAGTGGTGGCATGTGAACACTTCAGCTCTCACTGATATTTGTTCCTATACACATTTCTTTTTTATCTGAAATTTCTTTTATATGGTATATTCTCCCTCTTCTAGGTCGATAGATCTTCTCTACTGACCCCACTCCCTGCCCTTTCTCTCTCTCTCTCTCTTTAAAAAACAGTAAGAAACAGGAAACACACACATCAAACTGTATTAATATATAAATTATACACAGTGCAACAGGTTTGCTACAGAGAGGCTTATTAGAGGCAGAGAAGTGGGAGAGCATAGGAGAAGAGAAAGAGGAAATGAGCGGGGGTCCCCAGGAGAGAAAGTCAGAGAGAGAGAAGCCAAGGAAAGCAAGAGAGAGCCAGGGAGAAAGAAGGTGAGGTGATGAGTGGTTTATATCCCACTCACCTGGTGCAGGTGATGTCATAGTATATAAGTGGTGACATAGGACATTGTGATGACCCTAAAGGCCCTTGAGGACAGGCCAGTTGAATTGCCTGCACACCAACATAACAAAAAACCTTCATAAAACCAGAAGCCAAAATATGCAAGCAAAAGACCATTAAGACAAAGCAATATGAAACAAAAATTCATAAAAAAGAAGAAAAAAGAAAAAACTATTCTTGAGTTCATTTTGTGTTATCCAGCTGCTCCTGGGCATGGGAACTACCCAGAATGTGGTTAAAATTATTATTGTTTTTTTCTTTGCAAGCATGTATCAACTGTATTGTTTAAGTGCTTTCTTGGTTAAGGATGAGGGCCTTTATGCAGTTGCCTTCCTTGTTATGAGTGGGGGCCTGTGTCTGCTTCTCCCTCTCTTAGCTGGGACCCTGTCTAGCTTGAACCTGAGCAGGCCCAGTGCAAGCTGCCGCAGTCTCTGAGTTCATATGTGCTTCAATTCTGTTGTGTCTGGAAGACACTCTTTCCTTGGAGCTGTCTGTTGGCTCTGGCTTAAACAATCTTTTTGCCTCCTCTTCTGCACATCCCTGAACCCTTTAAAGAAGGATTTTAAATCGGCCATGCTGTTACATTTTGCTTTAAGGTGCTTGTTCCCTGTTGTGTATGATCCAGTGAATCTTATCACTAACTCTGTCTTTCAGCATTGGTCCACACTTGTGTTATAACTGCTTCCGATGGCTGGCAATAAAGGAAGAGGGCGTGCTGCCTACACCTTTAATATCGAAGCTGTTGGCTTCAGCAGAGGGGAGAAGTTGCCGGATGTTGTGTTGAAGCCACCACCACTGTTTCCTGTAAGTGTAATGGCGACTCAGTTTTCACAGTTTTTGCATGTGTTATGAGAAAGTACCGTTCTGCATAGGGCTTGAACGCATGGTACTGTCATGCCACCCTCCTGCCTGAGAGTTAAAGAAGTATGCTGCATTTACCTTGTACTCAAATGCCTGGTCATTCTTAGAACTTGTCAGGTTTTTAGTCTGCTTTCTTAAAATACATAAAACGGGACTACACATACCTTTCTACAAACATAATGAGTACTTTGTGTACTACAAAGAATTATTTCAAATTCTGTGTATTCAACTGATGTTATTAATACATTCTTATTACTGAATAACATTTTAAGTAACCAGGTTAGTTTTATGATGCCCACTCAAGGAACTCAGTGATTTTCTTCATGATTTGTATTTGTAGAAAATAGTTTTGCTGCGTTATTATTATGCCATTTTTGTCCTATCAAGTTTGTCATGGTTGTATCCCTGTTCTAAGTTTTCAGATTCTGTTAATTTCTTAGAATTTTCTTAGAAATTTCTGCTACTTTTGGGATTCCTTCTGAATACCTGAATAGCTTTGTCTTTGGAAATATACTGTATCTTCACTCTTGTAAACCAGATGCATCTTTACCATGTATGTGGGGAGCCCTCTTTCTAATGAATATCTGCATATGCTCATAGCTGACAAACCTTACCTGCACATGTGTGTATAAATATGGGTATTGTGAAATCTTTTTCCTACCTCTAAAATAAGAGTAAAGTAGAAGATACGCCAAAAAGTTAGATTATAGAAGCTCAACATCTTTTTTTTTTCTTTTTAATTTTGAGACAGAGTTTTATATTGTAGCCTGTGATGTTCTGGAATTCACTGTAGAGCCCAGGCTGGCCTTAAATTGGAAGCAGTATTCTTGTTATAGCCTCCCCAAGAGCTGGGATTACAAGAGTGACCAACCTGCCTAAAAGCTCCATAGCTTTTGCGTTGATTATAAAGTTTTAGTGCTCCTGAAGTGTAATCTTTCAATGAAAGCAACATTTTCTAGAATATGGATAAAGGAAATACTAAAATTCTTACATTTATCTAAATAGGCCTTTCTCTTAATTTAAATAGGTTATAGATTACAAACCAGTGCCCCTGAAAACAGGAGAAGATGAGGATTATATGCTGGCCTTGAAGCAGGAGTTGAGAGAAACAGTGAAAAGAATGCCATATTTTATTGAGCCCCCTGAAGAAAAACAAGGTATGTTGGCCCTTTATGAGGCAATTTGGTATGTATAGATGAAAGTGTGTGCAAGAAGCTGGTGATCCTTGAGTGCTTATTCATTTGATACAGTCAGATTATCAGGCAACATGAATAAATTACTTATCTTTAACAGTAGCATTTATTCCTCTTACGTAATTGTCTTGGAGGCTTACTGCCTCCGTCTTCTAATTTTGGCCTAGTCCTGGAAGCTTCTCTCCTCCATTTAGTCTAATCCAGGCCCAGAATATTTTCAGCCTCTGAGACTTACTGCTGAATAAGCTCACTTTTTCTAGTTCTTTCTGAGCTCTGGCTGGCTGGTTCAACTTAGTTATTCTGGCTCAAACTTCTCTCTACGATGACTGATTCAATCTGGTTTCTCTCAGTTTTTCACTGAACTGCTCTGCTTGACCTCAAACTAACTCTAGCAGTCTGTTCTAATTTCCTGACTCCTTCTGTCTTCACCTGTCTCTAACTTGCTCTCTCTTCAACCTGTCTCTGGAAACCTCTCCTGATCAAAACTGCCTCTAAATTCCGTGAACCGAACTGCCACAACTCCACTGCACTGCCTTTCAACTCACCAACCCAACATAACTGCCTGAACAGAACTGACTACAACTCAGATTATCTGCATGCTTCTGACCCCTGAGTGCTGGGATTAAAGGTGTGCACCACCACACCAGGACCTAAGCTTTTCTCAACATGGAACTTTCTTTGTGCCAGGCTGGCCTTGAATTCAGAATAGATCTGTTTGCCTCTGTCTCCTGGGATTAAGTGTGTCTGCATTCCAGCTGGATCACACAGTCTTAGAAGATCTTTGGATGTAATCTCTTGCCAGAGCAGCCAGGTTCTGAATTAAAATTCCTCTATACTTATCAGAAATGACAAATAGGAAAAATATTTATATTTTACTGTATTTTCACTTTGCAAACTTATTCATAATACTGTCTCTTCCTTTTGTAATGCAAGAATATTTTAGCCTTTCAGAATATAATTAGTATTCTTAGAAAATGTGACCTAATGATTATGTTATTCTATTATGTGGATGAAACATTAATTATTACTAATTTCCTGCTAAATGTTAGATGGAAGTGGGTTTCTTCTTTCTTTCTTTCTTTCTTTCTTTCTTTCTTTCTTTCTTTTTTGTTTGCTTAACTGTGAAATGCTGTGGTTTCTGATTGTTGACAATTTAGGCTAAAAAATTAAAAACCTTGATCTTTTGTTTTATTGTTTATGCTTTGATGATATAACTATGTGTTTATTCCTGCTGCTTATGGCAGAGAGGAAGAATTCTGTCCTGAGAAGTGGGATGTGGTTTTAGAGAACACAAGCCCCCTTGTGAACAGTTCTTAGCTCAGAAACGATGTATTGATTGTTAGAGAGATCATTGTCATCTTTGAGTTCTTAAGACATCGTTAAAACATGAGAAATTCCTTATAGCATTAGCTCATGCCGTTAGTTTTAAATGTTTATTTTTCTTTGTAAGAGATATTGGCTAAGTGAAAAAGGAAGCGTATAGATGATCGTGTTACATGTAAGAAGCATGTTGGGCAAATTTAATCTTGATGACATCTACTTGAGTTTGTTTATACAATGGCTTGACAAATTTTACCTCAAACAACAGAGAGGTTTTATTTTTACTTTCTTGATTTTGTTGTATGCTTTTGCCTGGGTTTAAAAAATAAATTTCATATATATTTTAACATAAACTAATAAATACTTATTTTTATTTTAAAAGTTAACAAGGCATGGTATATGTCAACCCTATTAAAATTAGACTTTTCTTTGGATAGGAGACATGTTTAGCCAACGGAATGTGTTTATTCAAGTGCATGTCTAACTGAAAAGTGTGTCAGATCATTGAAGCAGTTACATGAGCCTTATAGGTAGAGTCATTGTTTTAGTGACTGTTATATTGCTGTGAGGAGACACCATAGCCAAGGCAGCTTTTACAAGAAAGCATGTAATGGAGGGCTTGTTTACAGAGTTAGGTCATGACCAGTATGGCATCAGACATGGCACCAGAAAAGTAGCTGAGTCCTCACCTCTGATCTATAAGTTGCAGGCAAAAAGAAGTAGACTGGGCCAGGGGTGAGCTTTTGAAACCTCAAAGCCTGCCCCAGTGACAATCTTCCTCCAACACCTAATCCTTTTCAAAGTGCTCCACTAACCAAGAACCAAGCGCTCAAACATATGAGCCTGTGGTTTTCATTCAAACCACCACAGTCATTAAGGACAGATTATTAGTCTGTGGGAGTTAATGGTTTGACTCAGGATCAAAGGAGTACTTTATCCTTGATAGCTATGCAATATAAAAAGACATGCACTTACTTTCTTAATTCTGTAAGAAAATTTTATTTAGGATTTTCTAAGTTGATAGAAGTAAAACCTCTTCATATCTTCTCTGCTCCTCTTTCCTGAAGTGGTGTGTTTTTTAAAAGCCCTGTGGTTCAAAATACAGTTTTAAATAAAATGCATGCATTCGTATGTATAGGAGCACACACAGGACTGCAAGCTCCTCTCTAGTCATGGGTAATATGTTCCAAGACATCCCCAGAGAGGCGTGAGCCCACAGACAGTATCTAACCCTGTGTACCAGCACTGTGGTGCTGACTTGGAGAACTGAGAGTGTGACACCGGATGGCGGACAGAAGCAAGAGTCATGTGACATAGTTTTCCTTTGATGGTGACCAAAGTATTACACCAGGGATTATTTTTGTGTGCTTTGTTGTTGTTTTTTGTTTGTTTTGTTTTGGAAATAGGGCTTCACTATGTGTTTCTGACTGGCCTGGAACTTTCTGTGTTGACCAACGTGCCCTCAAACTCACAGAGCTCCTTGTACCTGCTCCTTCCTGGGATTAAGGACATGTACTACCATGCCCAACTTAAATAGGTTTTTAAGAAACTATGAGAGAAGTTTTCAGAAACCTTCATCTTTATAGTTATTTTATCTTATTTTTAACTTCCATTGAATTGAGAATTCAAAATGTGTAAAAAAATTTTTTCTAATAATGCCAGAAAGAAAAGTTGCATAGGAGCGTGTCTTATAATAATTAGGCCAGTCAGAAAGTGAGGGCACAGATGGGTGGGAGCTCTCTGCACACTGATGGTGGGCAAAGGGTACAAGCAAAATTGTAGACTGAATCCCCAGATGACAAGACCTAAGGTAGACGTCTCAGATGTAAGAATAAGTGAATATACAAGTTTAATTCCTTAAGACTAAAAGAGAAAATATGCTGTCCTTTTGCAGTAAATCTTTGAGAAGGCTATCATCAGAGAATTTATAATAATTTGGTATCTTGTTTGCTAAAATATAGATGACCATATTTTTTCTTTTTGATATTTTTACACCAAAATTTATCATTTATGGTTTGTAAATGGAAAAACACTGACACCAAAACTAAAGACAGAGACACCAATCAAACAGAAGGAGGTTATGTAGAATTTTTTAAAAATTGTTGGGTTACTTATGATTATCATTTTCAGTAAAGGAGAAAAGATAGAGCCATCTCTTTTATTCAACAAAAGTGTGTTCCACCCAGCTTTTTGATCTAATTTATTTATGTGCTTTTTTCAGGTTTTACAGATGAACAAAGTCTGGGTCTGTGTCTGCTAGACAAGTGCCATATCTCTGAGCTGCTCCAGCCACAGCAAAGTTTTCTTTGTTTTTTGTTTTTTTGTTTTTGTTTGTTATGTTCAATTTTAATGATGAAAGCATAATAGTTAGAAATGCAGGTGATGATAAGGCAGAATTCTATCAGAAATCCATCTGGAGTCATCAGTGGTTCTCAACCTTCCTAATACTGTAACCTTTTAATGCAGTTCAGTTCCTCATGTGGTGGTGACCCCAACCATGAAATTATTTTTGTTGCTATTTCATATCTGTAATTTTTCTGCTGTGATGAATTATAATGTAAGTATTTTCAGAAATAGAAGTTTGCCACCGGTTGAAAACCACTGATTTAGATGGCATAAACATGGAAAACAATCACAAGCAATTCGTTAAAACTCCTTAAAATGGATGAGTGAGGTGGCACACGCCTTTAATCCCAGCACCTGGGAGGCAGAGGCAGTCAGATCTCTGTGAGTTCAAGGCCAGCCTGGTCTACAAACAGAGTTCCAGGACAGCCAGGACTGTCACACAGAGAAACCCTGTCTAAGGGAAAATGAAAACGAAACAAATCATTAAGATATATTTGAAATATGAAGTCATAAGATGCAACATGCGTGTTGTACTTTGTGGGTGGCGGCTGTTGCTGCCACCCACATTCAGAAGATGTGGTTAAGGTTGTCTTCATAACAAATAGAACATGAAGTGTATATTCTGATTGCTTTTCTAAACTTCTTAGTGAAACTTGTGCATTTTTCTTCTGATTTGTTCTACTGTTTGGTTTTCTCACCTTCTCACAGCCCCCTTAAGTGTGCATTAGTTCTAGCAGCCTAGGATCTTTGGTTATTGCTTTTTCATATCTTTTTTTTTTTTTTGATACATGATCTTACACGATAGCCCCAGCTCCCTGCAGCTCACAGAGGTCCGCCTGCTTCACCCTCCCCTTCCCTTTTCTTACCGCTAAACTGCTAAGCCACTTTAATTTTTTTCCTTCAATATATTTTCATTATGTTTTTTCTTCCCCAACCCCTCCCAGATCTTCCCCACCTCTCTACCTTCCCAAATTTATATTTACGTTCCCTTTCCCTTTAAAATAACAAACAAAAAACAAAACAAAACAGAAAACAAGAAACAAAACTAGGCCAAACAAACACAAAAAGGCAAGAAACAAATTTCCACAAAGACACAAAAAGCAAAAGCATATACCAAATGGGTGAAAGACAAGTAAGATAAAGTTTAAAACAAAACATTAAGTTCGTGAAAGGACCACTGAGTCCATTTACTTCTGAGCGTGGCCCTGCCCTGGAGTGACACTTCTTGGAGAAAACTGATTTTCACCTTGCCAGTGGGTAGCAGTTGCAGACGTTTTCTTGGTTAGGGCTGGGACTCCATGTCCACTTCCCCCTCTTGGCACTGGGACCCATCTGTCTTGAACCTGTGTAGGCCTTGCGTGTGCTGCCACGGTGTCTTTGAGTTCATATGTACAGCAGTCTTGTGTTGATAGACATTGCTTGGATCATCCATCACCTCTCAACCTTTTGGGGAGGAGTTTGATGGAGACATCCCACACAGGACGGTGCTCCAAAGAGTGTGTATCTGTGCATGTGCATGAGTGCATGCATGTGCTCGTTCATGTCTGTCATCTGTCTGTCTGCCTATCTCTTGCTCTCACGATCGCCCTGCGCATTGTCCAGTTGTGGGTCTCTGTGCTCATTCTCATTTAACTTCAAGAAGAACCTTCTCTGATGTGGGTTCAGTGAGGCACTGAACTGTGGGCATAGCAGTATGTCATTATGAGTCAGGTTATTGCTATGTGAGCCACAGTTTACAATGAGCTGTGCTTTCAAGTCTCTGTGTCATGGTTCTCTTTATCAACTTATGTCGCCTGTATTTCTGTATTATGTTAGGGGTATTACTGGGATTGTCTGGCAAGGCTGGCAAATTAATTAGAGGTGAGACATGGCCCTGACGCTGCTGATCCTGGCAAATTCCGATGGTCTGTGTAGAGCTTTTAGTACTTTGTGGAAGGCTTACAGCAGACTCACATTATCCCCCAAACTCTCACTGCACTCAGTCTCTCCTACCCCTGTCCTTCTTCCCAGTGGGCTATGAAAAGTTGCTTCTTTGGGAACCTCACAAACTGATTATGAGTATATGAAATGCTAAAGGTGAGCCACTGGGCCTCCATCCCGATGAGGTATTGGCTGACTTTAAAGACTGGTGGCTGGAGGTTAGTATTGCAAGAATAAAATAGAAAGCAGTGAATAGATCTCTCCACCTTTGTGTGCCAAGTGGCTTCCTAATCTGACTCCAAGCTTTTCTTGTGATCTCATAGGCTTGTCAGCTTGTCTTATCCTGTCTCTGCTCAGCCCACTATTGCTCTGGCTGTGTTTGTACCCATGTTACTCTAATTGAACGCTTTACTTTGTACCCATGTTACTCATCAGCATTGGTTCAGTTACATATGTTATATACAAATGTAGAACATATATGAAAATAAGATATTATCTGGTGAAGTAAAGAATTTTTTATTTTAAAGAATCGCTTAAGTTTTTGTGTTTCTAATGAGTGTTTTTTTTTTCCCCACTCTAGATGATATTGAAAGGTATAGTAGAAGATATATGAAGGTATACAAAGAAGAATGGGTTCCAGGTACTATAAAAGAGACAATTAAAAGCAATTCACCTTAGTTTTGTTCATGTATGTGTTTGTATGTGTGTGTGCCTATGTGTTTGTGTGTGTGCCAAGTTTGTGCAGTGCCCATGGAGGCCAGAAGGAGTCAGCTGCCCTGGGGCTGGCATCACAGGGGTTAGGGGCACTTGTGTGGTGCCCTTGCTTCTTGCTGTGGTGGTTGGGAAGCAGGCACTATTAAACACTGGGCTGTCTCTCCAGCCCTTTAAAGACCACCTTCCCTATGACATACCACAGAAATCTAGTAGATGCTTAGGTGTTTTCTTTGTTTTTTAGCTGTAGGAAAATGGGCCTTTTTTCTCCCTCCTGTAATTAATTAGTAATGAAAATCACTTTAAGCATACTTCAAGCTGCTGAGTCTCTCTGTTACACATGGAGACACAGACCAGTTTTAGCTGCTACTATTTTAGCATACTATTTCAAAAGAAACATCCTGAGAGACTTGTTGTTAAAGCATCCAGTATTCCATTGCATGGCGACAGGCTGCAGAAGGCTCTACAGGAAACAGCTTATGTTAGAAACAGAAAAAAGTTGCCATAGAGATGAAATAACCTGCCAGAGTCTCTTCAAATCAAAATTTGTCACTGCAGGCAAAATGATGAAAGTTAACTATGTTGTAAAAATACACTGACATTTCTTTATTAAGAGCCAGTATCTTTAAATTTTTTTTAATATTTCAAAATTTTTATATATTCGTGTTGTGTGCACATGTGTGCATGTTTAAGTATATATGTGTAGATGCCTGAAGAGACCAAGAAAGGCCCTCTGATCTGGAGCTGGAGTTACAGGTGGCTGTGACCCACACAGCATGAGTGCAGGAAACTGAGCGCAGGTCCTGTGGAAGAACAGGAAATGCTCTTCCTACTGAGCTGTCTCTCTAGCCCCTTTCAATCTGTATTTACATAGCTTCGATTTTATATTTTCCTCTATTACTAAAAGTTAAAAACTAGGCTGAGGATTGTACAACATTTGGCTAGCATATATAAGGCCCCAAGTTCAATTCCTAGCACCCTTTACAAAATTAAAAGACAGTAAATAAGTAAAGTAATTGTTTAGTTATTGTAACTTAAAAAACACTTACTGAAGAGAATTTACATGTTCACAACTACTAGTATTTTTAATTGAAAAAATAAAATAATTATTTTATGTCATACATACTGGGTTTGATTACATACCTTAAATTTTAAAAAAATTGTTATATAATATATATAAACAGACAACTTACAAAATAAAATATAGCCAAATAATAATAATAATAATAATAATAATAATAAACAGTTATGATCATGACCTTAACATCCACAAGGAATTTCCATAAGATTTCTATCCAAGACACTTTATCTCAACATTTCAAAGTGGTTTAATGAGCGCCTTTTCTCTACAGGAGAAACTGTGTCACTGTGCATTCTATTTATATTTGTTTTGTTATGTTCCAAGCTAATTCAGTACAGTCAGATACTAAGAAATGATTCTGCTTTTGTGTGAACAAGCAGCTGTCACTGTGTTAAGTAGTTAGGTCTCAGCGCCACCAAGGAAACTAAGACTTTTCTGTTCTTTCTTTTGGGCACATAGACTGGAGAAGACTTCCAAGAGAGATGATGCCAAGGAAAAAATGCAAAAAAGGTATACTGACTAACAGGACTGTAGTCCAGGCTGTTGGAAAAGGTTATTGCTTAAACTCTGCTAATGGTGAAGCCAACCTGAAGTTATGCTCAGTACTGTAAATTCTTTTTCCTAAAGTGTATCTGTATTTTGATCGTTTTACTTGCAATTGGTTGTTATTGACTTTGGACCTTCTATTTTTTTTTTTTTTTTTTTTAATCTATTGAGATAGGGTTTCTCTGTGTAGCCTGGGCTGACCTGAACTTGCTTTGTCGATCAGGCTGTTCTTGAACTCACAGAGATCCGCCTGCCTCTGCCTTCCGAGTGTGAATTAATCTCATTTATTTTACTTTATTTATATGTTTACATTTAAATAAAAATTACAATTTATTTATTTTGTATCCCTACTGCAGCCCCCTCCCTCATCTTCTCCCAGTCCACCCACTCTCCCTCTTCTCTAGTCCCCTGATAAGGAAGGACCTCCTCCCCTTCTATCTGACCCTAGCTTATCAGGTCTCATCAGGGCTGGCTGCTTCCTCTGTGGCCTGGCAAGGCTGTACACCCCAGGGGGAGGTGATCAAAGAGCCAGCCACTGAGTTCATGTCAGAGACAACCCCTGCACCTCTTATTAGGAACCCCACTTGGAAACTGAGCCACCTATGGGCTTCCTTTGAACAGGGGGTGAAAATCAGCTAGGCTAGCAAAGAACTCTCTCATTTGTATATAGGCAGATTTTTATGGTCTTACTGGCAGTATTCCACATTATTACATGAAACATTTAAAATTGAGGTGCTATTAGCAGTTGCTGGCTTTGCGGGAGGAGAGTCAACTTTTAAGGGTGTGGCCACTGTTGGAATGACAAAGTTGACTCAGTGGGTTATTAAAGAGGAGGACAGGAAGGAGAATGTGAATGGATTTAGGAGGAGTTAATGGAAGGAGGGAGGATAAGTAGGAACAAAATACATTTTATACAGTTGTGAAATTCACAAAGAATTAATAAACTAATATTAAAAGGAAAGACATCTGTACTAGGAAAAAATTGAAGAGATTTTGTATTAGATAAAAACATACCAAAGTGTATATAGTTATGTTTGTTTTTAATAATTAAATAATAAGCCGTTGAGTATCTGCTATTGCCAGACACTGCCGCAAAGAACAGACCCAGTATAGGTGGGACTGTTCTTGCCTTTTACAGTTGGGTGGAGGAACATGAAAGGGCCTAGGATGCCTTGGCCAGCGAAGTACTTACTGCACAAGCATGATCACCTCTGTTCAGATCTCTGTCACCCACGGAAAACGGCCGGCACGACTGCGTGCACCTGTACAGCCCCTGGGGGCTCCTGAAGGCGTGCTGGGCAGCCAGTCAGGCCGATTGATGATCTCCAGGATCTTCAAAAATAAGATGAGAAAGACACCCAGTGTCCACTGGCCTTCAAGTGAGCACCCATGGGCACACATACACAAAACAAGACATGAGACAAAAACATAAGTCCTTTTGGGAGGTCTGAGCAAAGATCTGAGGGACTGCAATAGCTAAGAACATTATTTTCATGATAAGGCATACATGTGTAAGTGGTACTGATCATGTCCTAATGGCCCAGCATTTGAAGCAGACTAGCAAGCTGAGAAAGTACCTACTCTGCTTATCATTGGAGCTTCATACATTAACTGCTACAGCTCCTGTCAGCAAGGATTTCCATTTATTGAAAAACAAATCAACAACTACATTTTCTTTACCAGTCTGTGCCAATATTTTTAATTGTACACAGTGTAGTTTTGTGTTTCATCCCCACTTTTGTGATGGCTTCTTGATCTAATGAAGGTAGTCAGCAACAACAGAGGAATCAAGGGCAGCAAGGGGTTTGTTGAAGAACTGGCTTCTGACAGATACTGAAGTATGTTCAAGTATTTGCACATGTGAAAAAAACTGTTAACTATGGAAATTTTTCATGTCAACATTTTAGGATAAAAATAGTCTTTCTGTAATATTCCTGAGTTGATACTTCCCCCCGAATGTGAATGTGTGTACATGAATTAATTATTGAAAGTATCATACGATACTTTCTTTCCCATTCTTTGGGTTAAATGGAAGATGTAGGCACTTTCAGACCACAAAGGACATTGTACCTACTATACTATTAAAAAGATCACACGATGATGAAAGTATAAAACTGCACATCATTGAGTTAATGCTACATAACATTGTATGCCTAATATGCAGCTAGTGAAGGCTAAACAAACACTTCTATTTAAACACTGGAAAAGAACTTTGTGCTTCAGGTCATGGTGCCGTAAAGCCTACACAGCACCCTTCACTATGTTAATACCTAGTCTAAGTTAAAAACTCAATATTTTGGACTAAATGAAGAACAAAACTTACAATAAAATCTCTACTTTTATTGAAACCAAAAGAAGGAAAGATGAGCGGTGTTTAGGACTTACCTTTTCAGTAAGGAAATTATTAACTGGGCCTGGAGAGAAGGCTCGGTGGGTAAGAGTGCTTCCTGCTCCATCAGAGTTCAGAGCCTCGCACCCTCATCACGTGACACATAAGTGTCTGTACTCCACCTCCAACCTGACACCCATACCCATATTAAAAAATAAAATATTTTAAAAATGAAATTAATAATTTTTGTGTGTATTTTAGCTACTCAGTTTTTGTAGTATTCACCTAATTGTTGTGTGTATTATGAAACTGAATACATGCTTTATAAAAAGTCCTTAAAGAAAAAAGACGTTATGGTGTGAATAAATTGCATTCTTAGCTAATAGTTGTTGGCATCAGTGTTATACTACTTAACTGAGCTCCTGTTCATATATGATACTATGCTTTGGGTTCTTATTAAACAGTCCTGGGGGGGTGAGGTGATAAAAGTTATGAATTATACATCGTTTAATATTAGGTTCTTCCTTACCCTCACTCCTAACTGTATTAATTCAAGAGCCCTGACGTCAGTGACTTCTCATTTGGTTTGACCTGGTAGATTTTAAGTCCACTAGTTATGGGTCATCCACTGTGGTCCAAGCGCCATTTCTCTGTGTTGACTGTTCGTCATTGACACAAGTAAATCTTTCTGAGCCCCATTTCTGATTCCTAGGAATTTTTTTGGGGGGGGTGTTTAGCTCAATTTTGGCAAAGAACTGTAATCATTCTTCCTTATGGGAAACTTTTATGGTTTATAAGAATTCCTTAGTAATTGCAGAATCTTCACAGAAAATAATCCTCTATCCCCCACTATTTTAGAATAACCTGAAAATGAAATGTTTTGCTTAGAGTAAAACAGATTGTGCATCCTAAAGCCTGTTGAAACGTTTCATTTCACAAGACAGTTCTTGCTAACACCGAGTGAGGTGTTTTTTCCTATCCCTTTGCCAGTAGCCAGTGCTGATTTACCCTGCACTTCTTTTTACACCACACCTGCTAGAATTAAAATGTAAAGTGTTAAAATGGATTTCATTGATAAATGAATGAGAAACCCTCGCAGGCTTTTTCTTGTTATTCTAGTGTTTCAGTAACATTATAGAAGATTGTCTTTATTGATATTAATTGTGGGACGGAAGTTTCAGTACTTCGTTGACATATACCTGGTTGTAGACTTCATAATATCCTGTGAAGTGCTATCATTTGCTTAGAGCTTGGTGCAGTGTGGTGTTTTGTGGGAGGAGCTAGCTGCCAGGTATGACATATGTTGTCTGCATCAGAGAGCATAGGAGGTGCCACATTGTTCCTGTGGAAAATCTGGTAATAGATGGCACTTTCTTTTCAGTGGATCCAAAATCCAGAATGGCCAAAGCCGTAGACAAAGGTGCTTCACTTGCTAATTCTGCGGATGTGTTGAAAAAGATTGAGGTAAGCTTAGAGTTATAAACAGTAACTGAAAAAAAACCACAAAAGGCCATACTGCTTCTTCCTTACCTCTCCACCTTCGCTTTTTAATAATGTGAACTTGGCAGCAGGGTGCTGTGGAGGAAAGATTTAGCACACATGGGCCCTGGCTGTACCATCTCTCCTTCACTCTTTTTTCTGAGCACCACACACAGCCTCAGGTTTCCCTTTGTTTTTTACTGTATCCTTTACTCCTGACTTGGATTGGATTGGGGTATGGGCGAGGGGAAAGAAGCATGAATCACTGGCATAATTAAATGGAATTCTTTAGAAAGTCTTTGCTTTCTCTTTGTTGGTGTGTATGTTCTTTTACCACCTGCCTGCCCCAGGGTTTTGCAGTATAAATAGAACTCTATTGAGGGAAAGATAGTGCTTTATGTAATTTATTTGTTTATCATTAATCAAAACAAACAAAATTTATGATAGTACCTTAAAAATATGTTCTCTCATCCCTGTCCATACCATTTGCTTTCTTTGTTGTAAACTCCAAAGTTCTCATTTCATGTGTATTCTTTCGGGAATATTTTATTCAAAAATACAGAACTCCCGCTGTAATTTTTTAAATATTTCAACATTATTTTATTTTTTATGTGCATGAGTGTTTACCTGCATGTGTATGTGTACCACATGCACCGGGTGTTCGTGGAGGTCAGGAGCAGGGGTTAGATCCTTTGGGACTGGACTTTGAAACATGGGCCCTTGGCAAGAGCAACAGGGCTCTTAACACCTGAGCCAGGTGTCCAGGCTGAGTTCCCCTTTTAATGGCAAAGATCATGTATCACACCTCTGCGTTTTCACGTTATTATCTAAAATGTCATCAGCATAGTTGCATATGTGTATAGAGCTCCCTCATTCTTTTATTGGCAGCACTGTCAGAATGAACTGTAGCTATTTAATAACTTCATTAAAATGCTACGGGAGAACATTATTTCTTCTAGTGTTTTGCTGTTATAAATAATGCTGTGAATTTATAATAACTGTCTAATTTCACACGGCCAATCATTTTATGTGTTGTATAGAATGGTTGATGATTGCCACATTGATCTCCATGGCGTTATACCTTGCACTCCCATCATCAAGTTTGCATTGATGATGATAATTATGGTAGCACTTACTGAGAACTTACACAGGCAGTTTGATGAGCTCTGTATATACACTGGGTCCTTAAGAACATGTAGCTGGGGCTAGAGAGATGGCTCAGGGGTTAAGAGTGCTGACTGTTCATCCAAACGTCCTGAGTTCAATTCCCAGAAACCACATGGTAGCTCATAACTATCCATAGTGAGATCTGGTGCCCTCTTCTGGCATGCAGGCAGACATGCAAGCGGACTAGTGTATGAATAATAAATAAGTTCTTAAAAAAAAAAAAAAGAACATGTAGCAAAGGTCGTGTTATTCCTTACTTGTAGAAGAGAGCCAAAGGTTTAAAATACTTGCTGGCCACATTAGCACATTGACTTGATGGAATGCTCCTAGTTTTACTGTTTTCTTTTTTGAGCAGTGCTTGAACTGGATGGTAATATGTCTAAAATACAGAATCTGGAAAATCGGTGAAGGAATGGTAGAGGCTGTCTGGTTTAACGGTGGAATGGTAGCTGGAGTTTATCTGGTCCTGCCTGCTCATAAAGCTTGGACACAGTCTCAGCGACGCGTGCACAGTGCTCTGTCGCTTACCCTTCCCTTTGGCTGTGATGTGTCCTTAGGACAAACCGTGTTTCTTTGGTGCTTACATTTACCACTTCAGAACATTGGAAACATGGAGATCGTCATATGTTTACTGTTTTAACAGAGCATTGTGCTTGTTTTGGTTGCCTTCTTGTTTTATTATGACTGCATCTCTGGGTGGAGGTAGCAGCATTAGATCAAGTTCAGAGCAGGCCCATGGCAGCAGTGACATGCACACCTTATTTCTGCAGTACCCGAGGGAGGCTCCTTATGTGTCTAGTGTCTAAGCTCGAAGACCTGTTCTCTGTCTGCATCTTAACTCTTTTCGCGAGGTTTGTTTTATATCAGTCCTTCTCTCCCTAAATCCGTAGCATAAGCTTCAGCCGCCAAATCTCTCATAGATGAGAAAGTGGAGGCTGCTGTGTAGAAGAGCCCAATCCATCAGCTTGTTGAGAAGAATGGGGTAATGACACACAGTGTGTCTTTGGGATTATAAGAGAAGTTGCATATCTCTTCTATCTTGGTTTAATACCTTATGTGTTTAACTTGAATCTATGTGGTAAAGATGAGGCTGTTTGCTTGAAGCTATTTGATTTGGCAACATCTCTAGTCCCTACATATTGAATGAATGCTGTACTTTTAAAAATACAGTTGTTGTATTTTAAATAATACTGTTTCTAATTATGAAATAATAAGGGCCTTTCAAATGATAATAGTATACTTTTCACAGAGTAAAATAAATACAGCATTTGACTTTCATTATAATTGAATTTAGTTATAGGCCTTTTACTTATGATCTAGTTAAAACAAAAAAGACATATTAGTATTAATGTATATGTGTGTGTTTCTCAGATGTTTCAAAAGGCTTGTGAAATTTTTGGTTACTTGAGCTCTTCCAAGAATATTGCCAGTTGGGAAATTGTACATATGATATTGTAATAACTACCAAAGTAATTTTATTTAAGAACTGAGTGTTATGAGCTTGAGAGATGGTTCAGAGAAACCATTTACTGTGTAAGCATAATGACTGAAACTCCAAGCCTAGCATGCACACAAAAGCCAGGTAGGCCTGCAGAAGCCTGAAATCCCAGCACCTGGCAGACAGAGAAAACGGGTCCCGAAGGCAAGCAGCAGGCTGGTGAAGCCAGCAAGAACTTGATGGAATAAATTAAATGGAGAGTGGTTGAGGAAGATATCCAATATCAGTTTCTAACCGCCACAGGCGTGTTCAAACACATGAACATATTAATATACACTCACGCATTCTACATACACATAAACATTCTAAATTAATTTATTTAAATTGGGTTTATTTAATGTAGTCTTCTCTTTCATTTTTGGGGGTTGGGGGGAGTGGATTTCAATCAGGGTTTCTCTGTAGCCCTGGATGTCCTGGACTCTCTTTGTAGACCAAGCTGGCCTTAAACTCTCAGAGATCCTCCTGCCTGTGCCTCCCCAAGTGCTGGGATTAAATGCTTGCACCAAAATGTCCAGCTACCTTTATTTTCTTTATTTCAAATTGGAATTAAAAGAATTTTTAAAGCAAATATTTAGAGCTAAGTTATAGTTATTCTGGATGTAAAATATGTCTTCTAATGAACAAGTGACAAAGCCTTAAAGACTGATGGAGCATGCCCACACATTAATCCTCTAGTTACTCCTCTAATTACTGTGTTAATAACAATGAAGAATTAGCTCATGTGAAGCCTTCATTATGAATATGCAAAATGATCACTGTGCCCACCTCACAGAAAACCTGTGAGATTCTGGCTCTTATGTAAAGTGATGTTCATCCAGCTGAGCAAGCAGGTAGAACTGGAGTAAAATTAGGCCACTTTGTCAGTTGAAAAAATAACTGGTGGTAATGAGGCATTTGTGAAGTCAAACCTGAGGTGAGAGTGTGGCACAGTGGTTTTCCACGTAGACAGCTACAACCATGCAGCAAAGCTTTTCCAATTCCATTTCTCCTCTTGAGGTTTGGAATTGCTCGTAGCAGCTGGTGTGTTCAGGGACATATTTTAATCTCCTTTTCACAACCTTCCAGATGTTTCAGGAAGCAAAAATTCCTGGGAATGGGAAGTAATGAAAGCCAAAGGGGACAGGAAGGACATAGAGTAAATCATTTCAAACATTTTAGAAGGAGGTAGGATAGGAATCATGGAAAGCAAACACTGTGGATTAGAATTCTATCCCCAGAGTAGCTGAGGTGCAGTGAAGCAATAGAATTGAAGAACGGGCAGTACATCAGTTTCTGAGGTGGGAGGTTGGTGAGCGCACCAAGTTAGGATTAACCTAAGATTATCCATAACTCTCCTTTTGTGGACTCTGTAGATCAAACACTAATAGTTTCCATGTGCATTAATGAATCTCACTTTATCAGGAATTGGAAAAGAGAGGTGATGGTGAGAAATCCGATGAAGAAAATGAAGACAAAGAAGGAAGCAAAGAGAAAAATAAAGATGATGATGAAGATGACGATGATGCAGAGCAGGAGGAGTATGATGAAGAGGAGCAAGAGGAGGTAAAAGTCTGTTTGAGGAAGATAAGAGAGCTACTCCATAACCTTAATGATTATTTATGCCATGTAACGTCATTCAGCAAACAGGACTCAAATGAGACTCTTGAGTGCTCATAATCCTAGCACTAAAGAAAGAGGAGCAGGAGTTTGAGGAGCTGGGGCTGCTTGGCAAGACTTTGTTACAAAAACAAAATCCCAGTTTAACATTGCTGGCATCAGTTGCTTAGTTGAAATAATAATAGTGCCAAATATAATCCAGGAGATTAAAGTAAGTTGATTGGCAGCTTTTGCAAGCAAGGAATTATGGACATTGATGAGAGGAGTGCAGTTCATATACACCATCATAAAAGTTGAAGACGGCAGTCGAGGTTCTAAAGGGCTTAGGCACAAAGGTCTAGAAGCAATCCCTGCAGAGCCATCGAATCTCAAACTCCCAAGTTCACATGGACAGAAGCAGAGTGCCACTAAACTGCCCTTGGGTATCTGGCTGTCAGGACTTGTTTGGAGATTGTTTTTTGACTCCATCAAGGTATTTCAGGAGGGCAACTGAGGTGCTCATAGCCTCCTGAGGACTGCAAATACTCCATAAGGTAAATGGAGGGTAAGGTATTTCCTTCCCATTCTGGGACCTTTGTCCTTGCTCAAGGTCAGCTTCTAAGGCTTGCTCTTTTCTTCATCCGAAAATTTTCAGCTCTGAAATATTTATATGCTTTAAATATTCTGTATTAAGATTTGCATTCTTTTGAAGTGAATATTGTTAGATAATTAAATGTCAGATAATTCTGTTGGTAAATATTATTTCCTCTACATAAACAGCTTAAGTCACGTACAGGCATGTACTGTTTGACAAGCAGTGTCACAGCTACCAAGGTACTGAAAAGTTTGGTTGCTTTCCTTTTATTTTTATTTCCTGTTTACAAATGTCTCGCCAACTTGCCAACACTCACCTGTTAAGTGATTTGCTTTCCTTGTTGAGTAAACTCATCATTTATTAGTTATTAGAGTCCCGTGTTCTACTTAGACACAATTCTGGAGTCTGTTTCCACTGATCTCTTTCTTGAACAACACTGAGATATCCCATGAAATAGAAACTTTCTGTTTTCAGTGCAATTTCTCTGCTACCCTCCTTTGTCAGAATTTTCCCAAGTATTTTATCCATTCTTTCATATAACTTAAAGTGAATGAGGTTTTTTCTTTTTAAAAATAATTTATTTATTTTTATTTTCTGTGCATTGGTGTTTTGCCTGCATATGTGAGCGTGTCAGGTCTTGGAGTTACAGATAGTTAAGTTGACATGTTTGTGCTGGGAATTGAACCCAGGTCCTCTGGAAGAGCAGTCAGTGCCCTTAACTGCTGAGCCATCTCTCTAGCCCCCTCAAGTTTTTTCTAAAGATTTATTTTTATTTTATGTGTCTGCATGTTTGCTCATATATATGTATATGCACCATGTGTGTGGGTGCCCACTGAGTCCAGAGGAGGGTGTCGGGTCCCCTGGTACTGGAGTTATGGGAGGTTGTGAGCTACTTCAGTGTGCGTACTGGAACCAAACCAGGGGCCTCTGTACAAGCAGCAGATGCTTTTTGTTACTCAGCTATCTCTGCAGCCTTGCCAATCAAGTCTTAAACGCTTGTCCCAAGCTTTGTTTTCAGGTCCCTCTATTATTCCTTTTGTAGGCTGATGGGACTTGCTCCAGTTCTTCTGAGCCTTGGTTTTGCCTTCTGGATTCCCTTAATTTCTTTCTTTAAGTTAGCCCCTGCCCCACCCTTCACCTTTTTTTTTTTTTTTTTTTTTTTTTTGTCTTTCCAGATATACTGCAAACTGGAACATCCTTTTATCTTCTCTGATCTTTATCCCTTCTTCCTATCAGACCATTTGTGAGGAATCACAGATATTGCTACCACTTAAAAACACTTGCCCCACCTTGCTGGCTAACATCTTTTCTGATCATCCTGTTAAACTGACTTTCTACAGAAGGTTTTTCTGATGATCCTTCCTCTTCATTTTCCTTTTCTGCTATTTTTTCCTTCACTCTTAGCCAGTGTTAGCAACTTCATAAAGAAAGTAAAACCATTTCCTGTCCTCTGCTGTCAGATTCAGTGTCATCCATTCCCCTTTTAGTCAGTGGGGACACTTATTTTATCCCTTGTGGAAGTAGTTGCCCCACTCCTTTTGAAACAATACCCAGGTCATTTCCCT
This sequence comes from Meriones unguiculatus, assembly GCF_030254825.1. NCBI lineage: Eukaryota > Metazoa > Chordata > Mammalia > Rodentia > Muridae > Meriones > Meriones unguiculatus. Next base: position 33,900,053 of record NC_083353.1, on the reverse strand, counting down.
TAACATGGTTTCAACATGTCTTTGTGTGTTTGTTTCCTGTGTTGAAAAATGAAAACATGCTCTGCTCTCTTCATGAAGCATGTTGCCTCCATCCTCCACCCACCTGTCCTGCCTGTCGGAAAGCTTCTCTAGCTGTTGTTTGCTCACTTAGCTCTTTAAAAGCGTGTTTCCACCTCCACATTGCTCACCTCATCACCAAGTTTACCACGGATGCATTTTAACTCTTACTTGACGTGGCCTTTCTGTACCATTTAACACCTTTGCAAAATGTCAGATAATTCTGTTGGTAAATATTATTTCCTCTACATAAACAGCTTAAGTCACGTACAGGCATGTACTGTGTGACAAGCAGTGTCACAGCTACCAAGGTACTGAAAAGTTTGGTTGCTTTCCTTCATTTTTAAGATAAAATCCTTCTCATTTTTCTTGTTTCTTGCACCTTTTTTTTTCTGGCATATATAGTTCTCTTCTTTCTATTCTTTTGAGTATCATTATTCTTCAGGGCTCAGTATTTAATGTATTTAGTCTGTATTTAATCTCTGTGGTTAGTGGGGTCCTTACCATAGTTACTTTATATCAACTGTGAGTCCTTTTCTTTGTCACTTAGCGTATAGTTATTTTTACACTAACATGTATGCTTGGCCATGAGACCATGACGGTAAGAGGTATCTCCCCTCATGGAAATTACTATGCAGAGGAGACAAACAGGAAAGACAACAGTTCTAACACAGTGACTAGTTCTGTGGTCGGATTCTGTAAGGGTACACACCAGGCACATGCTCCTAATTTCAGTATTAGGGAGGATCAGAAGCTCAAGGTTTTCTTCACCTACATGCCAACTTCCAAGCCAGCGTGAGACGTTGGCAGGCAACAAAATACTATAACTTGTAAGCTCTAGAGAGGCAGTGAGATCAAGGTGAGGAAGCAGACTGGAGAAGGCTTGCAGAGGGCCTGCAAGTGATGAGGGTGGTATGTTCCTGTCACGGATGTCGTGAGTCAGCTTGGCTGAAGGAGACTGTTTATGTAGAGGTTAGAGGTGACCATGATAGGGATCACTAGGATCTTGAATGTCAGGCTGAGAAATCTGGCTTTATCTTCCATGCTGTGGTAAGCCACTAAAGGATTTTTAAAGTGGAGTAGTGTAATTTTATTGTTATAGTAAACTCACTTGCTTCGATTGAATCATGTTTGCAAATTTGTTACCAACCATTAGTTCAAAGCCACTGGTGAGGTTACTCCTTAAAGATGGTTCAGTAAGTAAAGGCTTCCCACCAGGCTGATTAGTTTGATCCCCAGAAGTCAGAGGGGGAAAGGAGAGAATGGACTTGGGAGTTGTCTCTTGACCCCCACTTGCACACCATAGCATGTGTGCACCCCCACAGTACAATAAATAAATATATGTTAATATAAAAATACATTTCTGGTTGTCATAACAGGGATATTGTGGAGGTATTAATTAGGTTTGAGCAGTAGAGGCCAGTATTCTAGACAAGACTGACTTTTATAATGTTCTTTTGTTGTTTGTGTGTGTATGTAGGTGTGTGTATGTAGTGTATGTGTGTGGTGTGTGTGTGATGTGTATGTGTGGTGTTTGTGTGTGTGTATTATATGAGGGTGTTTGTGCCTGTGTTTGTGTGTGCTGAGACAAGCCCTCACTGCATAGGCTAACTTGTTTAGAACTCAATACACAGCACAGGGTACCTTCAAATTTTCAGCACTCCTTCTGTACCTCACCATAGACCCAGGTATTGTCCATGTCCATCTCAGAAATGCTCTTTTGATAAAATCCACTTCCTTTGTGTCTGGACCATATTTGTTAACATTAAGATTAACTCATTACAATTACAAATTCATGGCCCAGAGTGGTAGAGCACATCTTTAATTCCAGCAATCTGAACTCAGAGCTAGCCTGTCTACATGGATAATTTCCAGTCCAGCTAAGGTGACATAGCCATATTGTAATGTAGTGACCTAACAAACACAGATTTTGGTAATTTTAGAGCTCAGAACTAGGCCTCGGTAAGGTATTGCACCAAGTTTATATATCTGTATTTCATAGAGAAACAAGGCCGAGTGAGGGGTAGAGATGGAGCTCCCTTAGAGGCCATGTAACTTTAAAGGCCATGTTCTTTTTCATCAATTAGGTAATTGAAATTTCATATAATGGATTTACTCATAGAGTTGAAGTTTGATGAACATTTCATTTTGACGAATACAGTAGAGTGTATCATCTGGTAACACTTATATGTTAAAGAAAATACTTCTCTTCTTTTAATGCGTTGAATATTTAGCTTAAGAGTAAAGCTGGGACTCAGTGGAGAGCGAAGAGCCACTCTGGCCACCAGTCTCAGCAGACTCTGAAACTTTGTGCCTGCATCAAGATTGCTAGCATCTCAATGTTAGCGTTTGAGTCCCTACACATACTTGGGTATGTCTAAAACACCAGTGCTACTTGCTTGATTGTGAGTGCCAGAGTTTCTCTTCCGTGCTTTTATGTATGAATGCGTTGGCTTGTATTTGCTTGCACACGTAGAGCCAAGGCCTTGTTTACTAGGTGGCTCTATCTGTATGCTCTATTAGTCACCTATTCCCTAGTACAAAGGCCCCAGGCTTCAGCTTGCTTTTGTACATTTATGAATTTCTTGCCATCACAGAAGCTAGGCCAGTTTTATGGGGCTACAAGGGTTTGTGTTGGATGCATAAATTTGCAGGATTTAGAATAGAGAAAATAATATAAAATCTACAGATATGTATATACATTCTAGATGTTTAAAGAGAAAACTATAAGATAAAGTTGATTTTCACTGGACTGTCAACCCACCAGCCACCCAAGTAATAACCTGGAGACTTTTTAAATGAAAGCTTGGCCTTAGGTTAGTCTTGTTCCCAACTAGCTCTTAAATTAGCCCGGTTATACTAAGCTACATCCTGCCATCTGGCCCTTTAACCTCTCTCTTATACAATCAGTATTGGCACCTGTTTCTTCCTCTGTGTCTGGCTGGCGAATCCCCTGCCTGATTCTTTCCCACCCTTCCTCTCTTCCTGGAAGTCCCACCTATTGTCTTTTGCTTTGCTATAGGCTGTTCAGCTCTTTATTAAACCAGTCAGAATGTTACAAAACACCGAGACAGGTTTTACTTCATAAAAGTAACACTACCAAATTCCGCCTCTACTCAAATCTCTGCTGGTACAGAAATCGGCATTTGAATAATAAAAAGACAACCTTTACACAAGTCACACGAGATCTCCCCAACAGCTGATATTTAGAAAGCGTTCTTTTGAGAATGTCATCTGTTTCCACTGTAAATAGTAGAGATGTGGAGATTTGGGGGGAATATGATGGGGAGAGTGTGCCAGAGTCTTGCTGTATATGTAGTCCAGGCTGGCCTTGAACTCTGCAGTTCCCCCCACTCAGTCTTCCCCGGGTTGGGATTACAGATGTGAGCCACCATGTTTCTTCGTTGCATAGCTAATTTCCCAATCATTTTTTCATACATGCATCAGATCCCTGCCTGTCAGTCCTTGACCTTCCAGCCCCAACCAACTCTGGGTCATTGTAGAACAGGTCCTTAGCATTGTACTATTTCATGCCATCCCTCTGTAAGTTCATGTAGACACAGACTTAAGGGCTCTCTACCATCAGTGTCATTGCACTTAGTGTGATCAAGTATCTAGCCACCATTAATTATTTTGATTGCTTCAAAATCTTTATTACAACACTTATAGAACCCATACTCTGCAACCAGCTATATTCAAATAGGTTTTCAAAGTTTTGAGAGAAGGCACTCATGTCTTTTGACTCATTTCTAGTCTTAGGGACTGTGCTAAAACTGAAACCTTGCCAGAAGCCAAGAGGTCAGACAAGAATGTAATGTAGTTTCTTGTAGGTTTGGGTTGGAAGGAGACTGTCTTCTGATAGGAAGTGCAAGCCTCTGAGCTGAAGCTGTTACTCTTTGTGACTTCATGCCTGGGTTCTGATGAAATGCCAAGCAGTTGGTGAAAACACTTACTTCTAGGTGGTCAGTGCAGTGGTGCAGCAGGCGCTCAGTGTTTCAGCCTCTCACACCCTGTATCGCTCTACCGAGGAACGCAGTGCTAGATGTTGCTGCTGCGCTGGGCGCGGCTGCCACTGCCGCCGCTGCTGCGGCTGCTGCTGCTGCTGCAGTGGCAGAATCTCAGCCCTCTGTGTTCTTAGCTGGTTGACACTTGAGCACACTAGAAAGTGGTTCTTGAGAGAAATCGGCACAGGTAGAAATGTGTAAAAACTGCTTTTGAAGGAGAGGACTCATAAGCCAAAAGGCTTTCTATTCAAGTCTTCTGTTTTCTCTTTACCTCAGTTTGTTATTTATAAACTAAAGGGGTGTTCTTTTTTTGTATTGTATTCTAAATGTTGCTAATTCACTCTATTGACTAAGGAATATATCCTTTCACTTAGGAAAATGACTACATTAACTCCTACTTCGATGATGGAGACGATTTTGGTGCAGACAGTGATGACAACATGGACGAAGCAACCTACTAGCCATGGAATTTCTCAAATGCTTTATGGATACAGCTTCAAGCATTTGGATAGACTTTATTTCTGATAAGGCCTAAGTCCATATTTTGTGTTGTTCAGTGTTTTGTTTGGCAAATTCATATCAAACTCTTCAAAACCATTTTGCTTTTACACATGACATGACCTCTGCCATGCCTCTGATTCTGTAGTGGAGTTGTGGGGTTCTTTGGATCTTGTTTTGTCTGGATTTGAATGTTTCTGAAGAGTCCTAGCATCCTGTACACTGTGTGTTCATACTTGAAAAGGGTCACTCTTGCTCAGCTGCTGACCTGTGGGAAAGCTGTTACTAGTCTAGTGGACTTCCACTAATACTGCACGTGGAGCACTTTAAAAACAAACTGGAAAATGATTCCCCTCACCTGCTATGTTCTAGTTTATCACACTGTGACTGTATAAACTTACCTGAGTTCTTAACAAGTTCAGACTTAGGACATATGAGTTTTAATGGTAGGAAAGAAACATGAACACAGCAAAAAATAGTGACCTGGATGAAATAAATTTCAGTTTACATCTCAGCCAAAACAAAAGCTTTCATGTGGGTGGAAGGTTATGAATATTTGGCCTTGGTGTGTGAGTTAATGTTTCTACTGTAATAAGTTTGACATCTTCAATTTGTTGAGTTTATTGGGGGGAAAAAAACCAACCTGAGACATGCTGTTTAATTCTGGACTTTATGCAAGTTGAAATAAGTCCTGGTTGTGTAAAACTTGTGATAGAATGATGTGTGTGTGTGTGTGTGTGTGTGTGTGTGTGTGTGTGTATGAATATGATGAAATGATTGCCCTCCAATGTATTTCACAAGACTCATAAACTTCAAGCCAATTATATAGTCGTGTAAAATGAACTCAGGTCATCTTGAAATTATGATTGATTCTTCTTGTTTTAACTTACAGGATGACTACCCTGCAGTTTTATATTTTGCAGGAGAAAAATATCCACAACACTTCACCTCTGAGGACTTTTAATATGCCAAAGATTTTCAAGAAAATTCACAGTGTACATTTTTAAATTGATATATTAAAATTATTGACCTAAAGGAGGAAAATCATTTTTTCTCCGCAGGGGAGACTTGTTACTTATTACCTTCTGTCCAGAACCTGGAGTCCTGCTTCTTCTCAGGATCAAGATAACCCGGAAAATGAGCTTAAGTTTGTGTGCCTTAGTTTCTCCACTTGTAAACAGTTCCCTTTAAAAATTGTTTAAACACTAGCCAGAATTTACCAAATATGCAGTCTTTTACCTTAAAGAAACAATCATGTCTTAACTTTGATTTTTGCTTTGTAAGCAGCTGTACTGTGGAAAGTGAAATAGTTGTGAGAAACACTGTCTTGTTATAATCCGATTTCCCAGTCCTGTACCTGTGTTAGAAATCATAGTTTCTACAGTCTGAAAAGATTCCAGCATTTCATTCTCAGGAGAAGGATCCCTTTCAGTAGCAATACTTATAATGTTTCCAGATGGCTGTGAGGGCCCACCTTGTCAGTATAGTGCTGTGGTGAACACACGTGACTTTAATCCAGTTCCCAGGAGCTGATAAAAATGTTTTAAGATTCCGAACAGAAACATGAAGTCTTTAAAGCTTCAGTGTGTTCAGAAATTTACAAGAAGTTTGTAGTAATGAAGGCAAATTGTGTTATTTGGAAATAATAGGTCCTATGTTTTCTTACATTTGGTACCAGAGCCAAATAACATGTAAGTCATAAACAGTTTATTTCATAGTTCTGTCTCCTTCCCTTGTTACAGATGTGCAGATAACTGTTCAGATCGGGGACAGGCATTGGCAATAACTTCTTCCCTAGTTTCCAGGGTGTCTTCACTCTCGTGTTCCTGCCAACGGGAGGGAAGATGCTTTCCAACATTCTTTATTCTGGGATTCCCATCCCTGTGAAAGATAAGTTTACAACTTTAAACATTAATTTTGAGAAAGGATAGAATTTTTCGGGCAGCTTGACAAGCATAAGTCATGTTTTCTTTACTGCTGAGACTATGAAATTGCTTTGTAGAGACACCTTCTTAAAGGTTAAATAAGCGTACTTACTGGGACTAGTTGGTGAAATGTCTTTAACATTATGCTACCAAATAAAACTAATTGGTACAATGATGATTTTTCTGTATTTGTTTACACATGTAAAGTTTAAAAAAATAAAATTTTGGCCTTAATACCAAGATGGTTTTCTGTGAAATATTTCTTTGGTAGAGAAAACCAGTTAATTCTGGTTTTTCTCTGCTAAAGTAACTTTATTGAGTAGGGATGGTTGTAGGTCAAACCCCCACCACATACAAAGGAACACTCTTGGCTTTAACTCAGCAGGACTGCTGTTCTTCTCTCCATCCACACCTTCAAGTGACAAGTGTGAGAGGAAGTGTGAGCCAACTTTAAGGTCAAGCTGCTTTAAAATGGAAAAATGTATGGGAAAGATGAGTTGCCCTGAAGAATTCTTTCTGGTTCTGTGTGTGTGTGTGTGTGTGTATTCTTTGTATATGGTATATATCTAAGTGCTCATGTGTGTGCAAGTCTGTTTGCAGGCCAAAAGTTAGGTACTCTTCCTCCATTACTGTTCCTTTGGAAGGATAACCAATCCCTCTAGATTATCTGGCCAGTGAGCACGGGGATCTTGTCTCTGCGTCCCCTACACTACGATTACAGTTGTGCGCCTTTTTACTCGAGTGCTGGGACTCTGCACTTGGGGCTTCATGCTTGTCCAACAAATACTTATACTGACTGAGCCTTCTGCTGAGTCTCCAAGATTAATATTCTTGAAAGGCACTTTTGTTTTATAAAAACTTACAACTTACATTTAGAGCATCTCATGAGACTGACTCAGTTCTGTAAGCATGGCCTGGATTTAACAAGTCTTGCCCAGAAGCACAATTCCTCAATAGCATTTATCTAACATTTGTTTTACATCCAAAAATTAATGTTATATATTAACAAATAGAAGTCTGAATTGATTGAATGTGGCAACTTGAGTTTATAACCAGCTATGAACTCCACTAGCTGTAACAACTGCCCTGGCAGGACAGGTCCACTGATATACTAGTGGCACAAGAATCATGGAAGCAACCAACCACTTTCTGATTGTGTTAAGCCCAGCTCCACAAGAGGAAACCCGTACTTGGGACCATTATCAATCCAAGAACCTACCATTAGACAGATCGCTGGCCTGGAGAACCTACTATTATGCTTGTAAATAGTAAAGTAGTAAACTGTCCTATTGACTCTGAGAACTCATCTGAGAAAGCTATTTGCAATAGATGGCGATTAACTGGCCAAGGGACAGAGAATTAGAGACTGTATTGCACACACACACCCTCCCAAGGCTCAGGATCATTGAAGAAGAGAAGATGAAAACAATCTGACAGCCAAAGACAGTAGGTGACTACTTGGAAACACCTGGATACAGCAGGGTAGCTACACCTGTTAACGTGTGACATCATGTACAAGACCTATGCAAGCTCAAGCCAGATCAAATTCCAGGAAGCAAGGGAAGTTGGGAACACAATACTACTCCTGGTCATGAAGCAAATGGCAAATAATACCAGCTGAAAGAAGAGTTGGCTTTCTGTAAGAATGTATCTCATGGTATGTCAACCAGGATGCTCCTGTGGAAGGCACATACCCAAGAATAATTGGGTACCACACTGGTGCCTGTAATCCCTGCACTTAGGAGGCAGAGGCAGGCATCTGAGTTTAAGGCCAGCCTGGGCAAAAGAAAGAGAAAAAGAGGAAGACAGGAAGAAAAAGGAAGAGTGAAAGAAAGAAGAACTAATGTGAAAATGTATTTTAAATAGCTTGAAAGATAAAATTATTGCTTTATTCAATTATATTCAACAACTTCCATTTTCAAATTGATTAATAAAATAGAAAGTTTATTATAATTTGCATATCCTTAAATATGAAAAACAAGGCAAAAAAGTTTAAAAACCAGTTTTACAGATGTACATGCTAACAATGGTTTAATATATTTGCAATTATATAAAATACATTATACAAAAAAATTTCTAGCTTTTCATACATAAAATGAATTAAATAAAGCATTTATAATTTTCTATGGTCTAACAGTGCAATATGCACATACTTAGAAAAAATACTGATTTCCTGAGCAACAATGTTGTAATTCAAAATCAGAAAGAATCCCATGATAATGCAGTGTTTACATAACTTAGCTCTGTGATACTCTTGAGACTGGGTCTCCACTTCTACTTGCAGCCATAGCCTTCGCATTTTCACTGAGGTAATGCTAGGTCTTTTTACTAAAGAGAAATAATCAATTACTAAAGAGTGTTTCACTTAATAAACCAAAAAGCAGAGCCCATAAAAAAGCTTTAACAATCAAACTCACCAAAAAGAAAATCTGAGATCATAGACTTCTTAGTTCATAACATGGCCAGCTTTGTAGGGGGCACAGTGAAAATATTCAAATAGCTATCCATTGGTTCAAAACAAACTCAACCATGTACCTAGTCTTTACAGAGTCATGAAGTTTTCCTATAACAATATCAGATGTTTCTTTACTTGGAATTCCAAATTTTTAAGTGGACTAATAAACTCAATGACTATAACTCAATTCTGTTGGGTTTATAACAGCACACACACACACACACATAAAAATTAAAGCCTCAAAGCAAATTCAAGTAAGGGATTGAACATGATCCACAGTAGCAAACAATGACAATTGTTTACAATGTAGTTTGCAGTTGCCAAAAATTCTACTAAATGCTTACATTTTCTTTTAAAGATGAAAGCATAATTCTATATAGAATTATATTCAACTAATAATTCTAAAATATATAGGCAAAACTAATTGCTTGGTTGTTTCCTAGGGATGTATGTTGTATTTCCTTCAAAAACGATGTGCCTCAAGACAGAAATTATTTTAACCAGCAAATAAATATACCTCCTCCTTTAAAAATAAGTTATCCGATCCTTCAATTACAATTCCAAAGTAAAACCAGCAAAAAAAAGGAATCACAATTCTGTAATTTAATCTGCTTGATGTAAACAAAGTTCTTCAAAGGTTATGTAGCCTGTTCTGCCCTGAAATCTGTATTTTCTTACCCTAAAACTCAACTTTACAGCAGGCTGAATAAATACAATGTAAACTGGATGTGTTAACACTGAGCATAATTAAAATTTCAAAATGCACATGGCATCTTAAGAACAACTAAAATTATTTTAACTAAGATTTACGAAAGGAATCAATGTACTAGAATTGTCCTATTAAGTATTTTAAAGGAAATTTTCTAAAACTTTTCTGATACATGTTAAGGGCTTTAAAGTGACTGACTTTTGTGTCTGTCTTTTTTGTAATGCTTTTTCTTCTTGAAGCATATAAAACCACAAATATAACAAATATGTATTAATAATTCCTTGTTTCATGATTTGAATTTTATATACACAACATTTAAAAAGCTGAAACACTGATTCAGGAAACAATGTCCAGAAAATGAGGTGATGTAACATATTTTAAAGTATGGAGTTTAGTATCCAGAAAACGTGCAATCTAGATTCCACTACATGCACGTATATTTTTTAAACACATACTTACATTGAATTCAGTATGCGAATACTTCTTAACCAAATTAGTCATCCCACAACAGATTTAGAAAATGCCACTCTTAAGCCCTTTTGACCAATCCACACAACTTTGGCCTGTGTTTCTCAATTTAATGGTACAGATTAGGTGGGGATAATTGAAATCTGACATTTTGTTTTTGAAAAGCAGAGATCAAGCGGTCACCAAATAAATCAATCTGTCTTACTGCAACTGTAAAAGTCCTGCTTACTCATTTTTGCTTACTAAATCATTTTTTTTCTGCAAAACTTCAGAGGCAGATAGTACAAATTTGTTTTTACTCCATTAACTTATGCTTAAAAGTGAAGACAGACAAATTTACATAGCCTATGGAATGATGCGCTGTGGAATGAAATCTGACACAATGTTTCAACTTTAACTGGCAAGTGTACATGAACTTATAGAAAGTGACACTGTAAGGCATTGAGTATAATTAAGGCATGTTACAATTTTTAACAGCAATAATTAGTCATAGTATGTAAAGGGGAATTTGCTGAATATGCTTTTTGGTACATCACGTCATCAAAGAACTACAAAAGTGCTTTCAAATAGCACATACGGGTATTTTTAAAAATAAGTGGAGGTGAGGCTAATGGGCTGGTTATAAAACATTCCTTTAAAAAATTTTTTTAAGGAATATGTCTATTTCAGTGTCCTTGTGATTAACTGGTAAGTTTCCAACCCTAAGGCATTATTTTGGGGTCTTAAAATTTTTAATCTATTTCTTAGCTTTTGTTACACAAATTATAAATTATGTTTTTATATCTGTTTATACATTATACTAAATATGATTTTAAAGTTTCAAATTTGAGTATTAAGTACTTGGTATCATAAATAATTTTAGAATCAAAACTTTTACAACTAGCTTTTTGGTAGAGGTATGGTAAGCAAATTTTCTTCAGTTGTAAGCATTTGAGACACTGGACATCAACAACCTTAAAATTAAATTAAAAATTAATCTTTTAAAGATAAAATTCAAACATAACTAACCTTGAATACTAAAAATGATAGCATCTTCTAAGTCAGAATTCCTAGACATACATTTAAATTAATTTCTGCTTTAAAAATTGATGTATAGACTGACCAGTTTCAATATAAAGTAGCAAATGCGTGTTATAGACAATCCATTTGTAAAAAAGCTCAGGAACTTTTAGGAAGGTAAAAACAAAGCATCTTTGTTCCTGGATTCTTGCCGGGAAGCAGTGAACAGCCATATGTGACTCACCATATTCAGTATGCACACATTATCATTAGTACTGACTGAAGCTCAGCGTCAAGTTTTGTGTTGAGCATCGGGTGACTGAGGGTCTTGCCTGTATAGTCTGTGGTCATCCTGCTGACCAGCATGTATTCCTTTCGTGGCACCGATTCCATTTTCCATTTCTCTGTGCTGTGATGGAGGTGTGAGTCCTGGATTCAAGTGTGAAGAGCCCACCGTTGAGTGGTGACTAACATCCACTTTAGCTAAAATTTCATAATACAGCAAATAGAATACCGGTGTTACTATACCCACTATCAACATTATCACCACAGCTGTCCACCAACCAATTCCCCAGTCTGCTCCATAATATGGATCCTTTCGGGGAACGCTTTTGTTATCAGGTTCAAATCGGATCTGTTGTGCTGTTAAGGCAGACACAACCTCATTCAGGTTCTCCTTCTTGGTGTCTGTACACTTTACTATTTGTTCTATGTCTCGATCCACTTCTTTCAGAAAGCTGCCAGCTGACTCACTGGAAGAAAAAGAATCAGCTGGCACAATTTCCTGTTCTTCAACACACGGAGCAGGGGGAGGATGCAAGCCTTGTCTTCCCTTCAGAGGATGAAGAGTTTCAGTCAAAGAACTAAACCTTTTAACTGGAATTTTTATAGACCTAAGTGCAAAAAAGTCTTGATCACTGATGAGATTGTTAACTCTTTTGATGTCTGCTACCTGCAAAAAAAAAAAAAAAAAAAAATTGCAACATTGAATTGAGTTCTAAAACTAGACCTTCAATGGTTCAATTTCATTCTATTATTGCCGTTATCTCACCAGATTTTACATTTTGCTTACATACGAGAACTGTAAACACAAAATTTATCTAGTGTTAGGAAATCACCAACAACTTTGTATCATCACCTACACAGTAGTAACACTAGTTGGCAAGCAATCTGTGAATAAACAATTACGGGTACTAATGTTCCTTATTCTAGTGTGCAAACTGGAGTATAAGCATGTTAAATTACCCAGTTAAAAGTACTGTTTTATCTAAACTAAAACGCCATCAACACTACAGTGCACCATGCTTCTAGTTATCTTTAAGAGAGGAAAACTGCACCGAATATAATGAAGACATCTGTTTAATTGAGATACGTGGAGTAAAGGCTCATGCAATAGCCAACCTTATTCAGAGCATCAGGCAATTTATAGGGCTAAGATTCTGAATAAAGTATAAAATCACAAGGACAAGGCACATAAGGAAAAACAGTTTTTCCTTAGAGGCATGTGAATAACAAGAGCTGAAATAAACTCATTCCTATCTGCTATACCTGGGAAAAACACAAAAACATATACTAAGAACACTTGTGTTCTGAAGAAGCTGAGGTTCCTGTTTTGTTGGAGCACTCTCACAGCAATCAGAATTCTCACATGGCTCCATTCCTTGGCTGTGTTCCAACATGCACCGTCATGCTACTCTCAAAGATGCCAGAACGCAAAAACAACAAAAACAAACAAACAAAAACCAACCATACACTTGACGTTTAATACTTTATTCACCTCACTCCTATCTTCTGAAGTTATTTTTCCCTGAATCCATCAGTGTAAATGAATTGTGCAATCAATCACTCCAACATCAGGCTCATAGTTCCTTTATATATATTGTAAACCCCACCTGCCCCATGCCACTATGATGGGGGAAAGAAAGGGTGGGCTGTTTCTCACATTATCAATTAGCCAGGTTTTCTCCCCACCTTTTTTAGTTCCATGTGTTACATTTAAGTCAATACTTCAAGCTCTTATCCTGTGCTACCCAACTAATGTCAAGAGATGTAGAATGAGTCGAAGATGGAACTTTGGTTTGGTCATCTCCATGGGTGAGGATGGTGCCACTCCATGATACAGAGCACTGCAGAAAGTGGGAAGAGGATGCGCACAGAACTTAGATATACTGCCTTTTAGGTGCCTGAGTTGCACAAGTGAACGATAGTTAGGAGAGGTGAAGACAGATGTCTGAATCTCAGATGAGAGGATGTGAGGCTTGAACAGAGTCACTAGAAAAGACAGAGAAAAAAAGAGAGAGGCGAGCACCGTGCACAGCACTAACATCTGAGGGATATGTATTAGAAACGGGTAGAAAGTGCTCAGGAAGGCAGCATCACGTGGTGGCCAAGTGCACACGTCTGTGTTTGAAGCACAACTGTTACTTTCTATTTGTGTGTTTTAAGGCACAGAATCTGTTACACCATTTCTATACTTGTAAAAAAAAAAATCAATGATATTTGTACCTTATAAGGTTGGTGTATTAATGGATTCATACATACACACACACACACACACACACACACACATGGAATACGTGGAGTAGTGATCTCCACCCTTATCATATAATGTTAGCATTTACTGAATATTACGTAGCATGAGACTCTGAAATCTGAAGCATTTTAGGCGGTCAAGAGGAGGTCAAAGAGGCCATAAACAGAATCAGTGATCTGTACTTGGAAAATGAAAAACATCCGACTGGGCAAAATCTCTTACTCTTATCAAAGTGTTTTTGGATAACTACTGGGAAAAAACTGCAGATTAACTAGCAGTGAGAGGGTAAAAGGAAGGGATACTATTGCCAGTTCCACTTTAGCCAGTTCTCTCTTAAAGGAAATGAAGACGCAAATAACCCCAAAGCATGACCCCACTCTATTTTGACGTTGCTTGCTTTACTAAGAAGTGCTTGGTACTCTGAATTCAGCATCTAAAACTCACCATATACCTAGGCTAAGCCTCTATACAGAATAATGTTTCCTATGTTATGCTAACTAACTTGGACACATATAGAATTCCAGCTGTGGACCTTTCATGGCCCTCATCAGTAACAAGTATGTTTTCAGTATAGCAGTAACTACTGACTGTATTTTCAGAGCAACGGTAAGCCCTTTTGTAAAATAGGTTTCTTTGCAGATTGAGCTTCCATCATAAGGAAGCACACTGGGCAACCAACTCTCCCCTCAGGGCCAATGCCTCCTCTACTCTGTAAGCTTATCAGGTGTCAGCATTCCTGTTTCAGTTCTTATGTTTGCTATACACAAAGAAGCTAAGGAATGAAAGCCAAAAGTGCCTATCTCTCTACCACTTTTAAAATATATTCCAATAAAAGATTTTATTAATAAAATATTTTATTAATCTTTAGATCTAAAGCTATAGTTGATTTTTACATATTATAAATAACTGAAATAATTACTTCATCCTGAAAAAATATTATATAGAACATCATGACAATAGGAAGTTGTTTCTTTTAATCCTATTCAAGCATACACACATACACACATTTATACAGCTAATATATGAAAATATGTATTCTTACTGCATAGCAGGATGATAGGTTACCAGTAAAGGGATTTCAAGTACAAAAAACATTTATATTATAAAAAATTCTGCAGATGGAAATAGTAACGAGGAGAAGAAAAAAAATGATGCAGAATTTTACATTATTAAAAAGAGCTCTCATGCTATATGTTAAAAATAAAACAGGGATGTAGGGGGCTCAGCGGTTAAATGTATGTCCTTCAGGACCTGGGTTTGTTTCCTAGCACCCATATCAGGCAGATTACAACTACCTGTAAACCCTAGCTCCAAGGGAACCAATGCACTCTTCTAGTCTCCAGTGAATTAAGTCTATGAGGTTATAAGTGATGCCTAAGATATGAAAAATGCAAGTTACAGAATAATACACAGTATTTAACAATTTTAAGAACCAAATACATAAATCCTTTATCAACCCCTCAATATGTGTCTGCACAGATGTTTACAAGCATAGAAAGAGGGTACAGAAACACACCAAAGTATGTTCAAGAATTAACTTAAATGCTAAAAAGGTCATGTCCACAGGCACGAGAACTCTGGGCAAAGAAAAGTGAGCAAAAAGAAAAGGAAGAAGGTAAGAGGACACAGAATTGACTTCCATTCTGGCCAGACTAATGGACAAATAATTTATTTTGGACTCTATTACGCAAAGTAAGTTAAATGAAAACTTACCGTGCAACAGTACTGAAGGGCTACTGCATTTAGCGTGTCTCCTTCCTGTAAATCTTTTATTAGTATAATAATGTCATCAAGTCTATCTCTCGATGTGCTTCTTCGAACCTTCTCCTTTCCCCTGGACCGAAGTTCATACACTTCAGCATCTTCTTCCAGCATGTCACTGTCCGTACAATTTCCAAAAGTGTGTACCTGACCACTGGCCTGAATCCCTGGGAGGGAAACAGTCCGATTCTGATTCCTCCCTGCCATGACGCTGTAATCTGGAGGAAGAAAAAAGACCCTGAAATGTTGCTGATCCATTTCAGATTTACATGCATCTTATACTCTAGATACTACTTTTTCAAATAATTGTTTTAGTTCTATAGGAATTTAGGTTCAGGTTCTGGAGAACTGCAGCCCACAACCTGACAATGAAGACAGCACAGGAAGAGGTCAGCCAATGCATGGCTGAAACTGTCCACTCAGGGCTCCTGTTCACCTAGAAACTCGTACACAATCCCAGGCTTGACATACATATCATCTTATTATTTATTAAAGACAAAAGTAAATCCAAATGCTGAGACACTGTGCTCATCCCTTTCTATGTCACCAATTCCGCTGTGCACTGGTGGCTCAGTGGTTAATTACGTTTGTGTCAAACCCGAGTTCATCCTGTGACCTGCATGTGAGAAGGAAAGAACCAGTATCCACAACTGTCCTCTGACCTCCAGGGCCAGGATGTGAAAACACTATGTGAGAAACTGAACCATGGCTGAATTTTTGGTACTGCACAACACACTGAGAACTTTCCGAGTTGATCAATGAAATGATTTCGAGTTGCCAATTGTCAGAATGCTGTTTCACGTAAATGTTAAAAAAAGTGTCATGTTTGTGAATAATTCAGGGATTATTCAGAATCACAATCCAAATTTATTTTAACAGTTTCTCATGAAAACCAAGTCAGCAGCTCTAACAGAAATCTTAAAAATAGCTACTTATTTATTTATAGTGTGTGTGCTGTCAAAAGTCCATGTCAGAGGACAACACTGGATACCTGGTTCTCCCCATCAACCACGTGGGTTCTGGGGATGCATGTCAGTTCATCGGGACTGAGAGCAAGTACCTTTATACACTAAGTCATTTTGCTAGTCCTCTAACAGCAATTTTTGAAATCAAACATCATAATAAAATAGAATCCAAAAATTATACTAATTTGATATTTACATGTTGAGAAATGACAGTAGAAAATGTTTGTTTTGTAATGGAAGCATTGTGTTTCTATAGCGTCAACTGAGAATTAGACTAAGAATTATTTATCAATGAATACAACTTATTTGCTTTCAAGGTCACACCTTTATCATTTTGGTCTAATTCTCATTAAAATGAAACAGGAACTTAAAAACAAACTTCACATTCAGTTTTGGCTTCACTTTAATTATCCACATGAGAGGACCAATGGAGTAAGAGGCGTTTTTGCAGATAAAAACAAAATAAAACAAAACAAACGTAAAATAAAATAAAAACAAACCAAAAAAAAAAAAAAAAAACAAAACTTTCAAGCTTCAATGTATCTCAGACATGAAACAAGAAGTTAAAAAAAGCATTTAAAAATATAGTTCCATTCTCTTAAAATACGGAAGACAGAAAAGCTACATCAGGTTTAGTTTTCTTTGTCGATTTGACAAGACACTAGACTCCTCTGAAAAAAGGAAAACTTCAGTTGAGAAAAATGGCTCCATCAGGCTGGCCTGTAGGCAAACATGTAGAGCATTTTCTTGATTAATGACAGATGCTGGAGAGCCTAGCGTGGTGTGGGCGGTGGTGTCACCCCTGGACAGGTAGACCTGGTTGGATAAGGAAGCAGGCTGAGCAAGGTATGGAGAGCAAGCCAGTAAGCAGTATTCTTCCCAGTCTCTGAGGAGCCACCGTGGCTTTCTTCAATGATGGACTGTGCTGGGGATATGTAGGCCAAAAGAAACCCATGTTGCTTTTGTGGTCTTTATCACTGCAATAGAAGGCAAAGTAGGAGTCTGGAGAGATGGCTCAGCAGTTAAGAGCACTAACTGCTCTTTTGGAGGAACAGGCTTCAATTCCCAGCACCCACATGGCAGCTCACAACTGTCTGTAACTGTCTATTCCAGGGGATCAGACACCCTCACACAAACATACATGCAGTCAAAACGTCAATGCACATAAAAGAAAATTTAAAAAAAAGAAAGGAAACTAGGTCAATTATATTGAATTCCTCTAAGGCAGAATAAAACTAACGTTAAATATTCAAGTGTGTTACCTCAGATAAAAATCTTCCAGCAAACATGGAAAAGGTGTCCCTAGGGGAGGAAATACTATGTCGTGGAATCCTACAATGCAAAATGATGTCTAGAAGGATGTATTCCTGTTTTGTATACCATGGATGAGAAACAACTACAAAGTAAAACAAAACAAACCAACAATGGGGGTGGGCAAGAAACAACAAAAGCAATTAACTCCAAAACTCAGATGACAAAAGATTACAGTCTCTCTATAAAAACATATTTAAGTTTCAAAACTATTTCATTTAATTAAATCCAGCCCTTAAAGTCCAGCTTCTGACCTTGCTTTAGTAACACTGTATTGCTTTAAAAATTCAAAGGTCTCTATTTAGATAATAAGAGCTATACATTAGTGGCTTTCTTCAGCTGCTCCCACAGGTGCTACACTATTTATTCCCAAAACCACCTCTAATTTGACAGTCCCAAATTAAAGAAAGCCCACAGTTCACATCTCAGGAGCAGTTTTAAGTCAGGAGCATCCCAGTTTCTCCAAGGACAAGTTTTATTTCCACTTACTTATCCAGGTCTTTTCTTTAAAAGAAAAAAAAAATCGCACATCATTGATCAAGAGAATATCTGTCAGTTTTGTGGAATCAAAAAAAGCTGCATACATGCATATCCTATCTGGGTAAGTGACTGTTTCATACTCTCAAAAGCATACATGAGCAGAAAAGACTCAACATAACGCAATGTATAGGTGGTTACGTTGCCTTGCGTACGCTGTCCCTTTGCACCTTGTCCTTGGAACTCTTACTACAGCTATCAGAGATTTACTGAGTAATACCTAAAAGCCATTTGAGACATAATTTAGTTATATCAATCTTTTCCTCATGATCGATTCTAAAATTCGAAAGACTCGCAACTTCACGTATCTGGTTCTCTTCCTCTAAAATGAAAGGAAAGCGTAACAAACAACCTGGACACTCAAGTCTGAATAACCAAGAATTGGGTGTGCTCGTCTATAACCGACTGCCCGGCTATTACACTTTGGCCCGGGCAGAT
This sequence comes from Meriones unguiculatus, assembly GCF_030254825.1. NCBI lineage: Eukaryota > Metazoa > Chordata > Mammalia > Rodentia > Muridae > Meriones > Meriones unguiculatus. The sequence goes on along the minus strand of NC_083353.1, from coordinate 33,881,393 downwards.
AAAGACATGACCAAACTCCTGAAGATTAGAAAGTACACAGTATCCTCAATTCTCTTCACCTCTCAGATTCCGTGAAGATGGAGTCTGGCTTCAGAAAACTAGAACACGTTGCATGCCGCACCGCTGACAAACGTCATGAAAGTGATCATCCACAGATACAGTGTGCTTGTTTTCATCCGCTCAGTCCATAACCTAAAGCGACCTCCCAACCCCTGGGTACTATACAGTAACTGCTGCTGCGTGTTTGGTCTTGACCTTAGGCAGGGCGCGACCGACGACTCCTAGCGCACCAGCCAGTTCAGCACTCGGGACAGAATCACGCGGGTCCTTCCCACAAGGGCCAACGTTAAACCAAAGCAACAACTGCAGAACTTCCTCCCTGGCCATTCCACTCGTTTATATATTTATTTTTTCCCTTTCCTCCTTGTCCCCAGCGATGATAACATCTGTGATCTCTAGGTCGCAGCATCGGACCGGGACGCTTCGGAGCAGACGCTGTGGAGACCCAGCGGCGCGGTAGGAGCTGCCCGGAACCGAGGTTGGAGTCCCTCCCGACCCGGGGCAGCGGCCCACGGTGACCCCCGCCGACGTCGAGCCCCGGCCCGCCCCCAGCCTCCGGCACCTGTACTCTAACAAGGGCGCGGCCCCACGGTGACGCCCGCCGGCACAGCCGCGGCGCGAGGGCAGTTCATGACCGACTCCGGCTGCCCGACAGCCTGGATCCGCGGCCGCCACCGTCGCCGCCGTCCCCGCCTTCCGCACCGACAGCCGCCGCCACGTCCGCAAACCTGCGGTGCGTCATCGCGTAGAGTGGGCGGCGGTGCGAGGGCGGGGGCGGGGAGCCCAGAACCCCGGCCAGCCAACCGCAGGCCCACGCCAACACGCAGGCGCGCCGACGCACCGGGGCGTGGCCAGAGCCGGGCCCCGCCCCCGCCCCGCCCTCTCCCCGCCAGGCTGGGCTGCCCCCCGCTATCTGTGGACCCTGCGAGCAAGTCGGAGCGAAGGAGGACGCCGAGCAGAGCGCGTGCGTGATGAGGAGCCAAGGGCGAGCCGCTGGGCCTTCTTGCTCCGTATCTGGGATTTTCTTCCCGGTGGGGCAGAAGAAAGCACAAGCACTGTTTTTACCTCCCTGTTTTAGAAAATCGAACTGTGAGCCCTAGGGCAGCCGGAGTGACACAGTGCCGTGGGTGGGAAGGTGAGCAGAGCGAGCCACCTAGAGCCAAGCCGGGGAAGGGTTTGCCCTGGAGCTGTACACTGAATGGGACAAAGTTGTCAGCAACTGGTAACTGATCTACTTGAATTTGGAAATTAGCAGGACGTCATTGGTGGTCAGTGTCGCACTATCTGATGTCAGTAAAATAAATACCTCACGTCTTCCGACTTAATTTTTATCAGAAGTTTATTGAAGGAGCAGATGAAGTGTTTATATTTATTCAAATGACTGAACGGCACTTTAATGGTGTGTCTGGTGTTTTGTACTGACTAAGGACACTGCACTTTGACTTATTTCTTACCCATTTAGGCCCAGGCTGTTTAAACACAGGACGTACCGCACTTCTCTTTCCAGTCTTAACATTTATTCCTGATGAAGCCTTTGGAACGCTGTTCCAAACCCTTTCTAGAGGGTTATTTTGGTTGGTTGGTTGGTTGGTTGGTTTTCTGGGAAGTGCCTCTGCAAGGGTTGGGGTTTTACTTACATTGCAATAAGCGCCTTTTATTTGAAGGGATAAGAACAATGCTACAAAGACCTCCAGGCAAAGAAAACTGGGTGAAGAAAAAAAAAAAGTTTGCCGGAGCTGTTCTGTGTACTCTTGCCCTTATGACACTGCTGTCTGTAACCATTTATCACGGAGACATTTTCTCATCAGGAGACAAAGGATATAGTCCGTTCTTGACGTGTAAAGCTTCAGCTGTTCAGCCCTCATGAATGTTAATAGGATGCAACATTCTTTCTGCACGTAGGTTACTTTTCTTATTTTAATGTTAATAGGCCATGGAATTCTTTGTAGAGTCTGAGCAATAGAATTAATTCCAAGCATTTCTTCAGGACTGCTACCTGCTCCCCTTGAAGAAACATTCTACAGGATATCTGCAGAGCTTTTAAATGATTACTTGTATCTAACAGAAATTGAATAATTTATTTGTTTACAAAAGGCCACGATATATGTATATTTTATTAGACTACACAAAAGAAGCAGTTAGCCATGAATTTTGGTTGAGTTCCAAAAAGCTGGCCAGTAAGAACAAATATTTGTCTTTGGGAAAAAAGGATGCTCTCAGCGATCCCCAACGCCAAAGGAATTCTTAGTTTTTCAAATCTCAAATGATACGTTGTCCATTAAAATGCTACAGTGGAAAGTAGATGTTTCTAGAAATTTGCATTTTGGTCACTAACATGTAGGTTAAGCTAGAGTAAATGTTGTGTTGCATAGAGACAGTAAATTGATAGAACCTGTGAGGCTATTTGCTAATATGCATTAAGATTAAAAAAAAATGGAATTGACTGCGCTGCAACTTTAGTAATTACTGAAACTCATTTATAGATACAACTGACTCAGATTTAACAGATAAGCTCAAATATGTTTACCCAAGTAATGGCCAAAAGAAAAACAATCAAAGTATTCATCAGTAGCTAACCGGGTCCTTTGTGTTTATTAAAACAATGTAATAATTGATCAAAAAATTTAAGTTCATGTTCTTTACAGATTTATTTATTACTCTATAAAACATTAGGTTAAGGAGTCCATACAAGAAATGCATTCCAGTGTTGCATATACAGTTCTTTTTTAAAAAACAGGAAATCCTGGGCATGAGGACATGTATTTGGAGCCCAATACCCAAATAAAAATAAAGCCATGGTTGCATGTGTGCCTGTAACCCCAGTGTTGGCAGGAAGATCACTGGGGCTTGCTGACCACCAGTCTAGCTTAAAGTTCAGTAGAAACCCCTGCCTGAAAGGAGTAAGGCAGAATAACACAACACCTGTCTTAGTTGAGGTTTCCATTGCTGCAACAAATCATTATAACCAAAAAGCAAATAGCAGGGTGAAGGGAATGGTTTATTCAGCTCATACTTCCATATTGTGGTTCATCATCTAAGGAAGTCAGGACAGGAACTCAAGCAGGGCAGGAACCTGGAGGCAGGAGTTGCTGAAGAGGCTATGGAGGAGAGCTCCTTACTTGCTTGTTCTCTGTGGCTTGCTCAGCCTGGTTTCTTATAGAACCCAGGATGCCAGCCCAGGAATGATTCCAACCACAATAAGCTGGGTCCTCCCCCATCAATCACTAATTTTTTAAAAATGCCTTAAAAGCCTGCTTACCATCTTAAGGAGACATTTTCTTAATTGAGGTTCTCTCCTCTACTGTGACTTCAGCTTGTGGAGCATGTATGACTATAAACATGTATAAAAATCCCAAAAATACATTTTAAAGGTTAAAAGAAAAACATTGTCATATAGAGAAGATAGTGTATTTTCCTTTGGGATACAATTTAAATGTGCATCTCCCAATTTATTATCAATAAACTATTAAAAGTAGATACACTTATTTTGTAATAACTGGACATGTTCCCTCAGAGCTAACTGTACATGTCTGAAACAGTCACAAGCTGTTTAGAACTTTGTATCCAAGTGATGCATGCCTGAAAAACAAAACGAAAACAAATCAATTCCTTTAAAAACCAAAGCTTCTATTGTTTTCACATTTCTTCCTCGTCTCCTGTGGCTGATTTTTTTTCAGCCTTGTATTGCCATTCTCTGCTACTTCCCATACCTTTTCAGAAACAAAACTGGAAAGAAATGAAAACATAAATTTCACATTGGATTATAAAGTGAATTTTTAAAAAGCCTTTAATCTGCACACAATGTATATATGATGTTAGGGTCCGGAATACTCCGAAAGAACAACCCCGGACTCAAGTAGCATGCAGGAAACAATAGGTGTTTATTCTTCAGAAGTCCAGCATGCTGGGGTCACCATCTTCACAACATGGCAACCACCCTGAGGAGAGCTTGAAGGCCCCTCTTAAAGCCAGAAAGGGGAATTCCTACTGTGGCTAAGTGACCTCTATAAAAATTGGCTGGTGTCCACAGAGGCTACATGACTCCAATTGGGATTGGCTGCTGCCTATGGAGGCTACAATTGGGGTTGGTCAGTGGCAGTGGAGGCTATGTGACTCTGGTCAGGACTTAGGTGCTTTTCAAACCTTATCTTCCCTAGGCCAGATGTCTTTGCTGTTTCTGATTGGTTTCTCTCTCTCTCTCTCTCTCTCTCTCTCTCTCTGTGTGTGTGTGTGTGTGTTTCTGTAACTCTTATGCCTGTTCTGTCTAACAAAAAAATGAAGTCTGTCATGGAATTAGTCAGGCTTATTTAGCCAGCCTCTCTCAATAGAAAAACATTACTGCTTCTCTTCTTTAGACATCCTGAAGGTAGCAAACATACCACTGCTTGCTTTAGATCTGTTATGCTGATATAGTAGATGGAATCTTTACTTGCCTCTCACCCAATGGTTTTAACATGTTAACATTATAATCACAGTTTTGCTATGTGTAGATAAAAGAAGAGTCAAATATATTGTGGGAATATTGAAAAGCTTATAAATGCTTGTAAGTCATTTGGGGAGATAAATATGACTCAAAAATCTCCAGTGTCTCTAACTCTAGATTTTATTAGCTAAAAACTAGTCTTCCAAATACTATTCTACAATTCTTTAGTTGGGTAGGCAGTAGAGATAGATAGGAATAGCTATATGTCTATAATTAAGTAGGCCACCTATTCAAATTCTTTGTTTCCAATGGTCTTAAGAGCTAGGCCCACACAGGCAAATCATCTTATGTGAATGCTCCTAGATCCTACAGCCTACTTGTGTGTGCCTACCCTTCTCAAGACTTGCTAAGATGATCAGAGAATTCAGTAAAGGCTGTGTCACTGAAAAAGAAAATATGGAACTGTTTGAGGGCAGGAGGTCAAGGCAGAGTGTACCACTCAGAAGGGCAGAGGTATTCAGAAGAGGATGCAGAGGTGGGTGTGTAGTCAGAGTACACTACACAGCACTTAGGTCGTGTAGTAGCAGAATCAAGAAAGTTAAGGGAAGGGAAGTGTTGACCTCTGTCCATCTGTGCAGATTTTGCCTGCTGGATTCGGGATCTGAGGGTCTGAAAGAATGGGGCAGATTACATTCTAATGCGGTAGACAATCTTATTTCAGTTTCAATGTACTTTTATACATAAATCTAACAATGAAAGCAATGGTCCACCTCAGATTGTTTGAGTGCAGAAAAACATGCAAATAAATGTCAGCAAGCACATGCTAAATATTAACAGAGCAGCCCTTTTCCAGAACTTTCTCAGGACAGACCAATTTAAACACAATTGTCTGGCACATACTTTAGATTTTATCTGGGAAAGCACCAAAGCAAGGCAGAAGGCCACAGATGGATTCAGGGTACACTGGCCACATTGGGTTCTATAACTGTATACTGTCATCCAAAAAGAATTAACATGTTTTATGAATTGAATATAAATGTTTGTCACAAGTGGCACAAAATCATGTCCAAGAACAATCCAGGGAACACAAAGCACCTGGGGTAAAAGGCCCTCTGCCTTTTTCCTGTGGCCTCACAATTTCCCAAGGCATTGTTCACTAAGGGCCATTCTTTTAACCATGTTCCAATAGATAAGCACTTTTTTTTTAAGAGGGCGTGGAGGAAGCAGCAGAGTATTCTGGCCTAAGCCTTTCCAGGTTGGCACTGTCTGTTGACGTGAAAAACTAAGGCAAAATTTTTAAAGCAAAATTTAAAGTTTCCATGTTCATATCAAGAATTATAGAGCTCGCTGGCGTGCAGGCCTCTACTCCCAGCTACATGTGGTGTTGAAGCAGGAGGATTCACATTTCAAGGCTATCCTGGGCTAGAAGTAGGCTGGTGTTGGGATGGATCAAGGACAAATTGAGCAATTTAAGGAGACTCACAAAACAAAACAAACGACATTAAAAATGAGCTGAGTGTGGCTGGATGTGCATTTCAAGGTTCTTTCTTGCAAATACTGATAGTGGCTCTGTACTTAGGTTTTCTTTTCACTAATAATTCTAAATAAGACAGAATACCACTGCAGTGAGGGTTGGCTTTAAGTCAGCTTGTCTTCTCCCTTCCCACCAGGTTTTCTATTATTCACAGTGAAGCTTGAGCTGAAACTCTCCTGGCTTCCCCAGCTTTAATCCTGTCTGGCTTCTAAATCCCCTCAGAATTATTTGAAGCAAAGCATGCCTACTGACTTCAAAGAGTTTTTCACACTTAGTTTTACTCAGCTGGGTGTAAGGAGAGTAGTGCAACTTTCTGTCTTTCCACTGAAAATGGCATGCTCGGCAGTGCTAGAGCAAGAACCCAAGGACAGTGTCTAAGAACAAACAAACTCATTTCTTTGTTTTTTGTGAAAGGGCTTACTTTCTTTTAGAGTGTTTTTAATTTGTTAATCTGTTATTTAAGGGCGACTAGATTTGTATTAATTGAAAGTTGATTCATGTCCCTGTTATTACTCTGTGCTTAAGAGCACATGGCAGATCTAGTTTAGCATAATACAAGCAAGTATTTAGTTTACAAAGGTTAGTAAATCCAGCATTTAAATCATATCTTTGAAAGATAAACTTTTACTACACCAGCCCTCTAGAAAAGAGCCCTTTGGCATTATTCTTGGCTTGGCTGGAATGGGATGATATATTATCATAATAAAGAATGATTTTTTTTTCTGTGAAGATATTATTGTTTGACAGGCAATGCCATAACAATCATTGCATAATTTGTCCCAGTAAAACAAAGAAACTAGCCTTTTCCTTTATTTTTATTTTTATTTTTTTATTTTACAAGAGAATAAGACAGTGTTTGGTGGTGAGTATGGTGAGAATTCACAAAAGAATTTATGGTATTTTCCCCCACCTATTCCATTATACCTTTCGTGAGACAGACATGTTCACCTTCCTCTTACTATCTGCCTTAATTAAAATTATGGTGTCAAAAAAGACAGAATTTGAGACCTTTCAGTGTAGTATGTAATGAAAGCACCCAGATGCATTGCTAAGGGAAAATATCGACAAGAAAATGACGATAAGAATAGCAACATTGACTAGGCACGGTGGTGCACACCTTTCATCCCAGAACTCGGAGAGGCAGAGGCAGATGGATCTCTATGAGTTTGAGGCCAGCCTGGACTACGGAGTGAGTTTAAGGACAGCCAAGGCTAAACAGAGAAACCCTGTCTCAAAAAACAAACCAACCAAGTAGCCAAACAAACAATGCAGCATCAACCTCTTCTAATATTCATGAATTACAGCATTCTGTGCAAAACACTTTCATAGCCATAACGGCTGTTGTACAAGTGTGGTTTTAAAAAAAAAAATTATTTTTATGTAATCTGTTTTCACACACACCCAGAAGAAGAACTCAGATCCCATTACAGATAGTTGTGAGCTACCATGTGTCTGGCAGGAATTGAACTCAGGACCTCTGAAAGAGCAACCAGTACTCTTAACCACTGAACCATCTCTCCAGCCCTAAGAGGAAGTTTCTTTTTGCATTCCCTAATGAGATGTTGTCACTCTCAAGTACTTTCACAATTATTTACAAGACTTGGCAGGCTACCCCCACCTTGATATCACTCATTTTCATAAATAAGGAAGATTAACCAAAGTGTATTGGTGGACATTGCCTTCTCCACTCTCTTTTCACTCAATAAAAAGTAAGTAAAGGCTCTCTGGATATATATCAGTGGTAGAGTGCTGGCTGAGCATACTTAATAACCTGGATTTAATCTCTAATGACATTAGAATAAAAAAATAAAAGTATAAGTACAAAGCTATAAAACTGACATACACTTTAATATTCCTCGATTAAGGAGTTTTAAATTTCTACTAAAGGTCTAGATAGGTGGCTCAGCAGTTAAGAGCACTTACACTCTTGCAGAGGACCATTTGGGTCCCCAGCTTACAGCCTGAGGCTCACAACCTCTTGTAACTCCAGCTCCAAGGAATCCAATATCCTCATCTCTCCTCCAAGGGCACCTGCACACACATGCACATACATAACATACATACACATAAGTTTTAAAAATAAAATCAATCTTTTCAAAATATCTATTAAAACTGAAACTTTGAGTTTAACATTCTTAGTCATCAGGCAGATGCAAATCAAAACAACCCTGAGATTTCACCTTACACACATCAGAATGGCTAAGATCAAAAACTCAAGTGACAACACATGCTGGAGAGGATGTGGAGAAAGGAAACCCTCCTGCATTGCTGGTGGGAATGTAACCTTGTACAACCACTTTGGAAATCAATCTGGCGCTTTCTCAGACAATTAGGAACAGTGCTATCTCAAGATCCAGCTATACCATTCCTAAGCATATATCCAAAATATGCTCAACTATACAACAAGGACATTTGCTCAACTGTGTTCATAGCAGCTTTATTCCTAATAGCCAGAAGCTGGAAACAACCTAGATGTCCCTCAGTGGAGGAATTGTAGTACATTTACACAATGAAATACAACTCAGCTATTAAAAACAAGGAAATCATGAAATTTGCAGACAAATGATGGGAACTAGAAAAGATCATCTTGAGTGAGGTAACCCAGAAGCAGAAAGACACACATGGTATATACTCACTCAAAAGTGGGTAATAGCCATATAATAGAGGATAAACATACTAAAATCTATGCTCCTAAAGAAGCTAAAACAAGGAAGAACCGAGGGAAGATGCTCAATCCTCATTCAGAAGGACAGACAAAATAGACATCAAAATCAGAAGATAGGGAACAGGACAGGAGCCTACCACAGAAAGCCTATGAAAGACTCTACCCAGTAGGGTATCAAAACAAATCCTGAGATTCCTAGCCAAGCTTTGGGCGGAGTGCAGGGAATCTTATGAAAGAAGGGGGAGATAAGAAGACCTGGAGGGTACAGGAGCTCCACAAGGAGAGCAACAGAGCCATAAAAAGTGAGCCCTTGGGGCCCTGAAAAGAATGACACCCCAACCAAGGACAATGCATGGAAAGGACCTAAATTTCCAGCTCAGATGTAGCCCATAGGCTCAGGCTCCAACTGGGGTCCCTAGTAAGGGGAGCAGGGATTTCTCTGGTATGAACTCAGTGACAGGCTCTCTGATCACCTTCCTTGGGGAAGTGCAGCCTTGCCAGGCCACAGAGGAAGACAATGCAACCAGTCCTGATGAGACCTCATAGGCTAGGGTCAAACAAGGGGAGGAGGCCCTCCCCTATCAGTGGTCTAGGGGAGGGAAATAGAAGTAAAAGAGGGAGGAAGGGTTGGATTGGAAGGAGATGAGGGAGGGGCCACAGCTGGGATACAAAATGAATAAATTATAATAAATGCAAATAATAAAAAAAACTAGTTCAACAACCAAAAAAAAAAGTTTATAAAGTTGGTAGGCTCTCAAAACTGAAAACATTTTTTGAGGAGATTGACATAAACAACAGAAGTGGGATATTTGAAAAGAATAAAAATTCTCAACATATGCAGAATCTGTGAGCGAGTAATTTTTAAATAAGTAATGCATTTATTAAAAAAATCAGCCACAAACAAATGACCCAATCCAATTGAAAAGTGAAGTTATTTCACTATTGTGAATGAGGATGTAGACTTTGATGTTTCAGAGGTTGTCACTCACAGTGTAACTCTAACCAAAGAAGAGAAAGATCTATATGAAAAAAAAAAAAACTTCAGGTCTCTGAAGAAAGAAATTAAAGAAGATATCAGAAGACGGATAGGTAAGAGTAACATAGTGAAAATGGCCATCCTATCAAAAGCAATCTACAGATTAAATGCAATTCAATCAAAACACCAACACAATTTTTTTTACAGACATTGAAAGGGACAATTTTCATTTTCATATGGAAAAACAAAAAATCCAGAGTAAAACAATCTTGTAAAATAAAAGATCTTCTGGAGGTATCTCCATCCCTGATCTTAAGCTGTTCTATAGAGCAACAGTAATAAAAGCAGCATAGTACTGGCATAGAAACAGACTGGGGGATCAATGAAATCAAATCAAAGATCGAGACATAAACTCACACACCAATGGAAACTTAGTTTTTGAAGCCAAAAACCACACAATGGAAAAAGGATAGCATCTTCAACAAATGGTGCTAGTCTATCTGGATGTCTACAAGTAGAAATATGTAAATAGACCCATATTATCACCCTGCACAAAGCTAAAGACCAGGTGGATCAAAGACCCCAACATGAAACCAGACAAACTAAATCTGTTAGAAGAAAAAATGGGGAAGAGCCTTGACCTCCTTGGCACAGGAGACAACTTCCTGAATGGATACCAACAGCACAGTCTCTAAGATCAACAGTTAATAAGGACACTGTCATCAGAACAAGCCAACAGCCCACAGATTGGGAAAAGATCTTCACTAAACCTACATCTGACAGAGGCCTAATATCTAGAATATATAAAGAACTGAAGATCTTAAACACCAACAAACCAAGTAATCAATCCAATTAAAAATGGGGTACAGAGCTAAAGATAGAATTCTCAGCAGAAGATATCGACTGTCAGGGAAACACTTAAAGAAATGCTCAAGATCCTTAGTCATTTGGGAAAAGCAAATCAAAACGACCCTGAAATTTCACCTCACACCCATCAGAATGGCTAAGATCAAAAACTCAAGGATGATGCATGCTGGAGAGGATGTAGAGAAAGGGGAACCCTCTTCCACTGCTGGTGGAAATGTAAACTTGTACAACCACTTTGGACATCTATCTGGTGCTTTCTCAGAAAATTAGGAATACTGTTACATCAAGATCCAGCTATACCACTTCTAGGCATGTACCCAAAAGATGCCCCACCATTCAATAAGGACATTTGCTCAACTATGTTCATAGCAGCTTTATTTGTAATAGCTAGAATCTGGAAACAACCTAGATATCCCTCAATGGAGGAATGGATAGAGAAAGTGTGGTAAATTTACACAATGGAATGCTACTGAGCTATTAAAAACAAGGAAATCATGAAATTTGCAGGCAAATGGTGAGAACTAGAAAAGGTCATCCTGAATGAGGTAACCCAGAAGCAGAAAGACAATATGATATATACTTACTTATAAGTGGATATTAGCCATATAATATAAGATAAACATACTAAAATCTATAGTCCTAAAGAAGCTAAACAGCAAGAAGGAGCCTAGAGAAGGTGCTTAATCCTCAGTCAGAAAGACAAACAGGACAGACACTGGAAGTAGGAGAAGACAAGGAACAGGACAGGAGACCTTCCGTAGAGGATCTCTGAAAGACTCTACCCACCAGGGTATCAAAGGAGATACTGAGATCCAAAGCCAAATTTTGGCCAGAGTGTCAGAATCTTGATAGAAGAAGAGGAAGACAGAAAGATGTGGAGGAGTCAGGAGCTCCACAAGGACAACAGAGCCAAAATATCTGGGTCAAGGGGGACCTGCAGGGACCAATACTCTAACAAGGACCATGCATGGAGAGGACCTAGACCCCCTGTTCAAAGGAAGCCCATTGGCTGCTCAGTTTCCAAGTGGGTTCCCTAGTAAGGTGTACAGGCACTGTCTCTGACATGAACTCCGTGGCTGGCTCTTCGATCACCTTCTCCTTGGGGGTACAACCTTGCCAGGCCACAGAGAAAGATGATGTAGCCAGTGTTGATGAGATCTGATAAGCTAAGGTCAGATAGAAGGCTAGGTAAAGGGCATAGGCAAAGAAAAGGGAGGGTGGGAGCGACTGGAAGGAGCCAAGGGAGGGAGCTGCAGTGATGATACAAAATGAATAAATTGTAATAAATAAATATATAAATAAAGTACCAACTCAGTGCCATGCAAGCCACGGTACAATGGAGGGCATCTGGCTTACAAGGCAGCATAATGCATAATCAGAAAATACTAGGGACTAAGGTCAGGCACTATCACAGAAGGCTTCTTATGCTGTGAAGAACTGAGCAACATAGAAGATGAACAAAAGAAAACCAGAGGCTGGTGGTTTGAGTAAAAATGTCTTCCACAGCCTCAGCCTTTTAATGCTTGGTCCCAGTTGGGGCCCCTGTTGGGAAGGTTAAGGACATATGGGCTGGGGGGGGGGGGGGTGTGCATCACTGCTGCTGGGCTTCCACAGTAGATAGACCGGCCTCATCTCACATTTGCGCAGAGGCTTCTTTTTGAAGAGTCACCACTCTGCGCAGTGGTGACTGCAGAGACACACAGCTGCTCAGCTGCTCAGAGTAAGTGACTTGACTGCTCAGCCCTAGATGAGACATCTCCCTCCAAACTCCGGGGCCTGTCTCAGAAGAGGGAGTGGAACGAATGTAAAGGATGGAGGAGGAAGGGGAGTGTGGGAAAGAATAAGCTCTTCTCTGTCCCTCTTGCAAGCTTACAATCTGGAAAAAGTCCAAGTAGGCAAGGAATTAATTCCTGGAGCTTAAATAGGAGGGTAAGCTTTGCTTTGTATTGTCTGAGAAATGGCATAGCTTGTTAATGATTAGAAATGAATGTAGGGAAAGAAAAAGGGGTGTGGGTGGGCCGGCAGTGGAAATGCACACCTTTATTGCCCTCCCTCAGGAGGCAGAGGCAATTGGATCTCTTTGAATTCAAGGCCAGCCTAGTCCTCATAGTGAGTCTCAGGACAACTAGGGCTACATGGACAAACCTTGTCACAAAATAAAAGAAAACAAGAAAAGAAAAGGAAGGGAAAAAAGAGAATAGAAAAGATGAATAAGGGGGACCAGAGCCAGAGCCCAGACAGTTGAGAGCACTTGTTGCCTTTGCAAACGACCTGTGTTCAGCTCTCGGCACTCACATGGCAGCTCCCAAACACCTGTACTGCCTGTTCTGAGGGATGCTGTCCTCTTCTGGCCTCTGTGAGCACTAGACATGCCTGTGGAACACATGCATACAGGTAGGCAAAAAAAAATTTGTACACATAAGAACATCTTAACACTTTAAGGAAATGAATGTGAATCATGGCATCTCTTCAAGATCTCAGGTTATCACGGGAAAGAACATGATTGAACGAGTCAGTTGGTGAGAAAGAGCAAACTGAGCTAAGGCAATAAACTGAGTACTGAGGTCTTGAATGAGACTTCCTTAGGTTGGTCTTAACGCTATGAGCAAGAAACTTCCTCAGGAACTTCCAGAATGCTTGTAACTTCTAGATCCTTGACTCCGATTTAGGAAGTGTCTAGGGGTCATTCTACTATCGTTCTATTCTTGGGAGATTGTCCAGAACTAAGGATTATGTGGTGGTTTTGTTTGTTTGCTTTACTTTTTTAAAAGTAGCACTGAACATTTCTATTCATTGGGTGGAGTAGACCACCGACAGCCTGGAGTTTCTTCAGGATTGCTGCCCAAATTCTCTCCTTACAATACTAAGTCACCTGTGTTTAGGCCAGTCTTTGGATATCACCAACACTGTGTGGGGCTGCTGCCAGCTGGAAGAGAGATAATGTTTGTCCATCTTTGCTCCACCCACCCACTACACTATGTTTAAATTTGGTTGTAAAGAAAACACCCAGCGGTAAAATAATTTTTCTCAGTTTAGTCAACCTGTCTTCCCTTTCCAACTTTCTTCCCCCTTCCACACTTTCTCTATGATTGGCCAGCTTCTGATTGTTTGGTTTTATTTTCTCTTTTCAGCACTGGACTTTTCCTTGGGCCCCAGAGGACATGAGATGTTTCTAATGAGAGTTTGGATGATCCTGCATAGATAGGTCGTACTCAGGTTCTTCCTAGTACTCACTTTATTCAGCTCTGCTCAGGCAGCCTCCAATCCCTTGACTTTGACCCCCCTTCTTTCAGTGTGCCCAAAATACCTGCCTTAGGGCTCCAAAAGTACTAAAAACAGGGAGCCTGACCCTCTATTGGCATCACCATTTTGAGAAGCACGGATTTCACTTTGCTCCCACGTGTGGGAATAGTCTTCTGTCAGTATCTTAGGTAAAGAAAGGCTTCCTGTAAAGATAATCAGGCTTGCTAAATTTAATCCTAGACAAGAACTGGACATTTGAGTACGTGCAATCATAAAAGTTTTCCTTAATTAGTGGAATGTGGAGACATTAATTGATTTATGTATTTTATGAATTAATCAATAAATAAAATAATTTATTTAGCATAAAATAATTTATTTTTTCTACTGAGTGGTGTTGATAACGAACAGAACAAATTATCATTTTAAATTAGTAGAAAAATGAGGCATTAGTTTTAACCATACGGAATTGTTATTATTTAGCAATTTTTGACATTTTGTGATTTTTATCACAGTAAAATACAAATTTCAATACTCAGCCTAATGTTGTTTGAACATCATTATTATAGTAGTATTTCCCTACTGAAATATTTTTCAATTTTAATATTTTTAAGCGTTTCTTTCTCCTGGTTTTCAGTTACTTTACACTGGCAGTAGAGGGCGGAGATGGCCTTGTGAGCTCACTGGAAGATATGAAAATAAACATTCACACACGCATCTGGTTATAATTTCTCTCTCCTGCTCTCTACTTGCACAGTTCAACTTGCTGCTGTAGAATTCCTTTTTCTTTTCTTTTATTCTGTATGGTGTCAGAACCACCACAAAAAGATGAATACTTTCAGTGCCTTTCAAATCTCTCAAAGCTGCAGCTTTCACATTCCATCCTATTGATGCTGTATTTGGCATTGGATGAAGGGACACAGTTAAAATCGGCTCGTAATTGGTTTTATTTGGGAAAGGCTTTCTTTTGAACTAGCGGCCACCAGTGATTTTATAATTATCAGAAGTTAGCTAGCTCAGCACTTCTTTTATGATATATTCACAATTCACCCTCTCTCTTCTGGAGGAAAAGTATAAGAAGGAAGGAAAAGGAGAACAACCAAGGAGCTTGAGGGAGCTCTGGTCTGCTCGGGACTGCTCCCCACAGGATTGCTGTAAGCAAGCCCGGGCTGCAGTTGTGTGGGGGGGCAGTCTTTCCGCACAACCTTCACCGTCTTCTTAATTTCTCAGAACTTTAAACAAACTTCACTTTTCGTAAAAACAAGGTGAACCTACTGTGTGTTTCCTGATAGGATTCCACTTATAACACCTGCAGAGAACACAACAAAGCTCTGCAGAGCAAGCGCTGTTGCTTGCTGTTTCAGTGGGAGTTGAGAGGTGATCGGACATGCCGACCTCAACTTCCCGCTACCTGAACGAGGTACCCCCATGTAAGACACAAACTTTGCGAGGCTCTGCTTGATGCCCACATGCCAAGAGTCAAACCTTTCTTTCTTTGGGGCTTGGTTTTCCCACCCGGGAGGGAATAGACAGTGGGTCCTTGTTTCCAGGGGCTTTCTTTGCTTTCACTGCTAAAATAAACATTACCTCAGACTGAAGAAATTCTTGGTAGAGAGCAGGGTTCCTGGGAGAGCTTTCGTATGCACCACCGTTGACAGGGTTATCTGGCGGAGCCTGCTGGGGACAGTTTAATTGCAGCGCGCCCTGTGTAGATCGGATAGGCCTGACTTTGGTATTGACAAATTGGCTCTTTTCTGGAAGGAGGTGCAAAGGAGAAAGACTGAAGAGAAGCCTCTCTCCTTACTGGCTCTCCCCATGCATAAACAAAATTAAAGGCCCTTGAGAGTCAGGCAGGTTTGCACGCACACGAACTCAGTCTCCTCTTCACTCTGTAGGGATGAGCTCCTCTCTGAACTTTATGAAGTGATGCCTGAAATGTACTCAGTGCTTGATTGAGAACTAGACTGATTTTGTGACCAGTTGTATCAGACACATGTAATTAGATTTTTTTGGGGAAGAAAACAGCAAGGTCCATTTTATAACTTTATATTTGTTGAATGGAGATGTTGTTTAAATGGTGATGCCTGATGGAAATATTTACTATGTAACATGCTTGTTCTGGTTCTTGCTAATTATGTTTCAAGATGGGATATGTATACAAAAGCGGAATTTAAAGATTGAACACCAAAGATAAGAGATTTTATTATTTGCCGAAATAGTTATATCTCCACCCCCCCTCCGACATTCCTATATAGGCTACTGCCAAGGAAATTAACTATTTAAATTCAGCACTTGATAAGTTTACTGTAGCACATGGGTAGTTTGCAGAAACTGTAATTGCTTTTTATTAAATCACCAAGAATGTAAATGCAAACTTATTTCAAGATAAACATGCAGAGTGGAAACCTAGTAGTCTTATAGTCTTATAGCGCAAACAGAAATCATAGCTATGGCCCAACTAGAACTTGATGTTAGGAGGAAAGAGTTTGCTAGTCTCATCTCCCCCAAACATCAAGACCTCAAGACCTTCAATGTTGATTCAAGAGAATGAACGGCTGAGTCACTGCGGAGGGACTGACAAGGAGACAAATGCTGCCATGGAGATGCTTTGACACGCAGTGTGGTTAGTGAGCCTTGATGGTTTCCTGCCTCTGCCATTGAGGCAAAATGACAAGGGAAGTGACACCCAACAAGCCTAAGCCAGAGGTAAGTTAGAAGAACTAGTCAACTAGTTTTTCTTTGTTTTTTTTAATTTCAATTAATTTATTTTTTATTAATTACAGTTTATTCACTTTGTATCCCATCTGTAGCCCCCTCCCAATACCACCCTCCCTCCCTCATCTCCTCCTTTGTCCTTCCCCCAGTACACTGCTAGGGGAGGTCCTCCTCCCCTTCCCTCTGACCCTAGCCTATCAGGTCTCATCAGGACTGGCTACATTGTCTTCCTCTGTGGCCTGGTAAGGCTGCTCCCCCCTCATGGGGAGGTGATCAAAGTGCTAGCTACTGAGTTTGTGTCCGAAACTGTCCCTGTTTCCATTGCTAGGAACCCACTTGGACACTGAGCTGCCATGGGCTACATCTGTGCAGGGGTTATAGGTTATTTCCATGGATGGTCCTTGGTTGGAGTATCAGTCTCAGAAAAGACCCCTGTGCCCAGATTTTTTGGCTCTTTTGGTCCCCTGTGGAGCTCCTGTCCCCTCCAGGTCTTTCTATCTCCCCTTCTTTCACAGGATTCCCTGCACTCTGCACAAAGTTTGGCTATGAGTCTCAGCATCTGCTTTGATACCCTGCTGGGTAGAGTCTTTCAGAGGCCCTCTGTGGTGGCTCCTGTCCTGTTCCCTGTTTTCTTCCTCTTCTGATGTCCTTCCCATTTGTCCATTCCCATTTGAATGAGGATTGATCTTACCCAGGGTCCTCCTTCTTGCTTATCTTCTTTAGGTGTACAGATTTTAGTATATTTATTTTATAGGAATTAAAGAGTCCATATACATTTCTTTCTGTTTCCCAAGGAAATTTCTTTTTAAATATAAGGAAAGATTATTCAAAAATCTGCTTCTAGCTAAGAAATAAACACTAGGTTTTCAAAAGTCTCCAACAGCATTTTCTGAAAATGTTTTCTAAATTGACTTCTTGAGGACAAAAATGTGTTTTAGCTTGGGAAAGTAAAGATTTAACGTATTTTCTATAGGACCTAAAACTATGTTCAACTACTCCTTTGGTGAATAAGATAATAAAATCTTACACAATTAGTGAAATAAAAGGAAGTGTGTCATCAGTCACTACTACAGCTGTGGGAGGTAGATTCCAGGGCATTTGCTATGGAGCCCCATATACACCTGCTGTTGGCTCGAGCCCAATTTATGTACATTCTAGATATTTATCCTTACAGCCACAGGTAAATGGAGTTCTCACCCATCATGAAAGAGCCACCCGTGTAACAGACAGGTCAAAACGCAGAGAACAAGCAGAGAACAAACGTTGGTGTGTGGTCGAGCCTCAATTGATAGACATACGACATAATTTAATACCTTTAAAACAGCATTTCTAAAAGGATAATTTATATAATAGGAACAGGCAAGAACTAAGTTTCTGAGCTGGGTGTGTACACCTTTAATCTCAGCACTCAGGAGGAAGAGGCAGTCGGATGTCTGTGAATTCATGAACAGCCTGGTCTACAAAGCAAGGTGCAGGACAGCCAGAATGGTTACACAGAGAGACCCTATCTTAAAAAACAAACAAACAAAAAATGTTTCTGTGATCAAGGGAACTGATGAACAAGTTTAAGCTGTTTATTTACCACAATGCTTGGGTTTCTTAGTGTTTTGTTGTGCTTTGTGATGTTCCAAGAATACTTGCCACATGTGTGGTTGTATTCTCAAGCCTTTTCCTTTTCTGCTTTGGGAAACTAAATCTATAATATTTAAAAATGCTCAGACAAATCATTTGCTTGAGTGGTTTAATTCAGTGAAATTTGAACATACATTAGGATTCTTGTCTGTAGTTCTTCCTATATGTATATATGCACCCTATGCTAAATCATTAATTTATACTGGCAGCATTAGTTAGGGTTCCTTAATGGACAGAACTGATAGAAGGAATATATGTATATGTGTATATATATATGTATATGCATGCACATGTGTGTATGTGATTTATTAGACTGTCTTACAGACTGTGGTTCAGATAGTCTATCACATAAAGACTGAGAATCTGCTAGGTGTTCAGCCCACAAAGGCTGGCTCTTCAAGGATTCCAAGCCTGGAGCTGGCATTTCCTGGAGTGTTGCTCATCTTCCCTCTGCTTTGGAATTACAAAGAAATTAGTTCTAATACAAGCAAAGGAGTGCATCAGCAACAGGATAGATGAACTTGCCAGTGAGAGTGAGGGAAAGTAGGCAAAACAAAAGCCTCCTTTCTACATGTCCTTTTTTTCTCATATTTCTCCATTTTATTATTGTTTTATGCATTTATATAATGACTCCATGTCCGTTTATATAGGTTGTCACTTGCAGTGTTTTCAGATTAGGGTGGGTCTTCCTGTGTCTAATGATCCAATCAAGAAAATCTCTCCAGTTTGTTCAGAAGCTCGGGTTTTGGTTGACTCCAAACGTAGTCAACTTGAGAGACAAGATTAGCCATCAAATGAGCAAATCTCTTTGGGGGAATATTCCATTACTTTACTCTAGTTCAAAATACCAATGTCAACTCACTGTTAGAATTTCTTCCTCCTTGTACCAGGAGAGAACAATGTGAGGTGTGTGGTATATGTGTGCATGTGTTAATCCCAACTTAAATGTAACCTTTCATTTGTTCCCTTCTGAATGTGAATATTTCTGGATCCTGAGAGCTTGTAGTGGTTATTTCTAAGAGCATAGTCTAGCTATCTCTTTGTGACTGACATATTGACCTTTGCAAAAGCAGTGTGTAGGTTTTATGCATTAGGGTCAGAGCTAAAGTACAGAAACACGAGACACCGGGGAACCTTGTGGGAAAACTTCTTCAGAGCTGGGGGCATCAAATGTCGATGCACATTAAAAGTTTGATTACTTTAGGGACTCCACATCAAAGAGGAGGTGGATAACTGAAGCTCACTCTTTCTCTCAGTGCGGAGCAGTGACTACACACTGTCCTTCAGCCTTATCTGGCTGCACCAGTCATATTCACCTGCTTTCCTCTGTCTCGGTACCTTCCTGTTACACTGGGAACTGGAGACCTCGTCGTCATCACAGTCACGAAGGTGACATTGACCTTACAGAAAAAGTTTTCCAATGCTGTCTTGATTTTTTCCTGGTGATTCAATTACAACAGTGTTGGCCTGAGTCTTTCAAGAAGCAGCAGTTAGGGGTGCCTGTAAAGAGTGGTTCTCAACATGTGGTGTGTGACCCATTTTCAGGGACAAATGACCTTTTCACAGGCGTCATCCAAGATCATCAGAAAACATAGATATTTATATTATGACTCAGAGCAGAGGCCAAATTACAGTTACAAAGTAACAATGAAATAATTTTTTGTTTGGGGGTCACCACAACATGGAGAACTGTTAAAAGGCTTCAGCCTAAGGAAGGTAGGGTGGTTGAGAACCACTGGGTCTAAAGGATAGCAGTGTCCAGGACACAAAACAGGGCAGGCGTGAGAGTGCCATTTGAGCCATGCCTAAGCTCTCCTGTATAGCTCCAAGCCATCTTAGTTTACATTTCTCTGACAGCACAAGAAGTCCTGTGCTTTGGATTTATGTCCTTTCTTCTATGCAATGTGGACTATACAAGGTCAGAAACTGTAGTTTGTCCATGGCCATCTGTTAATATCTGCTAATGCTTCTGGACAAGTGAGTATTCAATAAAATGTGCACTGTTGTGCACAGGACAGTTCTAGCACAGAAAAGAGACAGACCATTGGAAACATTCTGCTTGTCAGCACTCTCAGCGTGGTGATGGTGAGCTGAAAACCATCTCAGAGCAGAGTTTGACTGAGTGGAGGCACCATGCCATGGCTTTGTGTGCAACGATACTTTCTGAGGCTTTTTATTTCCCAAAGGCTCAAGAATATTTCTTTTTTTTGTCCCTGGAGCAGAGTCTTGGACTTCAAGTATTCTCAGATGTATGTCACCTGGATTTTGTGACCCTCTGGAGTAGCACATGGTTTCATTTCTGTTATAATGCTGATTATGTCCCCTTCTTTCCTTACCAATGCATGACTTGAAGAACAGTTTTTCTAAGCTGTAAACAGTGATTAAGGCTTAGAAAAATTTTAGATGTCATCCCTACAAAGCTCTCCAGGAACAGTGTGTTAAGCAGAGAGAGAATCTTGAGCAAGGGCTCCGAGGAAAGTGTGGCTTTGCTAAGTGCTGGGAATCCTTAGAAACAGCCAGAGAAAGAGGTGGTGGGGCTGGGGAAACGGGCAGAGAAGGGCCGTTGGCTCTATGTGAGGAGTGTGGGCTGAGAAACCGTGGGCAGAGGGCTGAATATTGCAGCTCTCCTGTGTTGTGGCTTGTTCCTTCTAGGTAGATCATAAGCTTCTTAAAAAAAAACTTAAATTCTTAAAATATACTTCTTTCCATCTAGAACATCTGCTACAGTTTGGATTTTGGATGTCCCTGAGGCCCATGTGTTAATGGCTTGGTCCCCAGAGTGGCCTGTTCAGGAGGTAAAAGAATCTTTGAGGACCGTCCAGACGCCTTAGTTCTCTGGGAATGTATCCTCTGGGCAAGGCAACTGACCTTTCCTCCTGTTTTATTCTTTGGTCTGCTGTAGCCTTTTTTTTTTTCCTCTTTTATGGTGTGTGTTGCCTGAACTCAGATGCAAAGCAATTGTCTAACAGATCATAAGTGGGAACCTCCAAAAGAAAAGAATAGAAAAAAAAAGAGACAAATTAAAACTTGTATAAGTTGGCTGGCTCAGGTGTTGGCTGCAGTGGTGAAAAATTGACCAACATGTGTCTCTATAACTTTCTGGGCTGGTAAGTTTTCTTTTTGTTTTTGCTTTTCATATTCTGATGCTGAGTTGAACTTTCACCCCAGAAATAATTCAAGCTTAATAAATTCAGCACCGTGTCTGCAACTGCTGTTTTTCCCACAGTGTTTTCCCAGTCTTCTGTATTCTAAACTCTCAGCGGTTATTGTTAGTGAATTACTTACTTTCCTGAAGTACAGGGTCTAGGGGAATATTTTTCATTTCAATGCCTAGGAAAATGTCACGCCCAGAGCAAACAATCATGTGTGTTTGGCTGTAAAAAAGGTGTCCGATGCTAAAACTTGGTGGAAAAAGGACTAAGAATATTTGCCCTACAGGGACCAAGTCTGAGACATTTTAAAGAGTCATCAAAACAAACCAAGCCAATATTGTTTCTAGCTTTTTCCACTTTTTGGTTTTGCATTATGGTTATCTGGATAGCTGGCTCGTTATTTTGACCCTCTGTTGTCTTACACTGCCTTTCCATGCTGCAGAGTTGAGTGAGCATGTCTGTCCACTTCCTGCACCGCTTCTGGACGCAGCTCCAGCGTCTGCCGTGCTGCTGCTCCGGAAGGTCCTTCGATTGTTCTGATATTCCAGGCTGCTCTGAACCTTTGTAGGGGCATGCTGTCCGTGCGTTCCCAGCCCCGTGCAGTTTGTGTACAAGAACTGTTTTGACCAGTGTTACCTTTGACACCCAGCTGTTTGATGAGTCTAGAAATTTTGAGGTGAGGCGTTCCCACAACAGTTTGTAATAATTAAGTACAGTTTGTTACTTAAAGCCTACTCTGTTCTGAGTTAGTTTGGAAGGGCACCTAGGTTCCTCCACATGCCTCTCTCTCTATATATTTCATGTGGCCACTCAATCTGTTCTTAATTTAACCTTGCTTTTCTCATTAAAAACTGGAGCCTTCCTCATTTGAGACTTCCTGTGAATGATGCTGCATTTGTTCTAATAACCCGCATGGCCAATGGGACACTGCGGCCTTTATGTCTAAGTCTGGGAGGAGAGAATAATGAGCCCCCCCCCCAAACCATATACCCTGTGTGCTGTAGACACACAGGTCAGACACCATGTGATTCATTTAATCCTTGAAGCAATGTGTACGACGTATTAATACAGTTTTTAAGAGATGACGCACATGGTGACCTCAGCCCTTTCCTGGTAAGTGTATGTAGAAACACAGCCTTCATTTCTAATAATTCATCAGTTAATGCTCAGAGTGAACACTTGAAGAAGGGTGTCAATCGATAATAAGAGAAACACCTTGTAGGAAGGGCGCAGGACTGGGCGAACACGATTCTCCCTGGGGAGAAGCCTGGGAGCACCTTAGAGAGGAGTGTCAGCGAGGGGGGCCTGGTGCTCAGAGATGGGTCCTTGTGTCCAGGAGCAGCTACAAATTTCAGTGTCTACGAAACCTGCGGAGCATGTGTGGTACCCGGGACTGGCGCTCCTGCGTCCGGGCAAGTCCGCTTAGGCGCCTGCTTGCTGGAAGAGTCCATTAGCCCTGGCCAAAGCGGGGAGTTCGCGCAGCCTGAGTGCGGACCTGGCTGCCCGCTGCGCAGAGGAGGGCGCGCTGCCTGGACGGCCACCCCCGCTCCTCCGGTCAGGTGAGCCCAGCCCGCAGCCTGAGTCCTATTGGAGCGGGAGACACGAGGGGTAGGATGAAGTCTTAGGCTTGGAGGAACAGTGCGGGAAAGGATTAGCCCGGAGGAGGTGGGGGACACTGAAGAGGAGCAGCGCTGGGGTGTGAAGGAAGGCGCGGCGCTGGCGGGGACCGGGGGAGCGCAGATGTCAGTGACCTCAGAGCCAGGTAGGATGTGACTTGGGGTCGGTGCTGCGGGGAGCCCGACTGCATCGCCTAGGCGGTTCCCGGGCAGCCGCTGCTGCACCTGTTGCTGGAGGTGGCCGTGAGGGCGGGCGCTGGCGGCTCGGACAAGCTCATGGCAGGCCGAGGGGACCGGGACAGCTGCCCAGTGCCTGCCGCCCGCACGAGGCTGCAGCTTTGCATGGCTGCAAGCTGCTGTTACAGAAAAGGGGAGACTGGGATGAGCAATGTCAAGTTTTTATTTTTATTTTTCTGCCCAACTGAAGCCCAAACTCTAAGTTTTAAAGTTGGCCCGGGAAAATAATTAGTCAAGAATTGCATGCAGGCGGTAGATAAAACTTCTTCATGAGAAGACCAAGGTAAATTTAAGGAGTCTTGTTATTGCTCCAGATACCCACTGCGTCGGAGAATTTCAGTACAATACGTTGTTGTCAAGGAATTTGAAATTAGCTTAGACTATGAAAATTATATATGTTCTTTTATATTTTAAATTTCCTGAACTATTTTGGAGTTTTTCATTGGAGCAATAACTTTAAAGCGCAACATTAACTTGCATATAACTTGTATAAACCAACATTTTACCAAATCAATAGACTTTACAAAAGCATGTAATGTGTTTATAAGTAATCAGCACATTCTTAGAAACTGATATTATGATTTTAATTCCTGACAGAAAAAGCTCAAAATATACCTTGACTGATTCAGGACTGCTTAAAAATTTTCTTTGAGAGTCATGGCCACCTCCCATTCTTGAAGTGAAGGTTCCTGCTTTGTGCGTTATTTATTCAAAGAACTACACCAAAGAAACAAAGAGCAAAAGACATTAAAGAAGAAAGCAGATGCTTAATCAGGACACGGTTATCAGAGTTTAGTCCTGGGTGACTTTCTAGGCGAAGCAGTAAACTCTTACGTGTTACAAATACATCCTGAATAGTTAAAATAAATGCATGTGATTAAGTCTTACATCCTGGTGCTACCACACCTTTGGACATGAAGACATTCTTCTATATCTTGGTTTTTTTCACTCATAAAATAAAGCCATTGAAATAGGTGATGGCAAAGATTTAGTCCAGCTGAAAGTTACATCACTCAAGATTTAATATTAAAAATCATTTATATTTTAAATTTCATAAACTATTTTGGATTTTGTTCATTGGAAAAATAACTTTAAGGTGCAACATTAACTTGTATAAACCAACATTTTACAAAATCTTTACACTTTAAAAACGTACATGTTTTTATAAGTAAGCTTCACACTGAGAAAAAATGTATATACAATATGTAACTGATGGGGAGCTTGGTCGTCATATGAACCCCCAGCAAATGGAGCAGGGGGGGGGAGAGGGGTTGTCTCTGATATGGGCTCTAACATGGACTCTCTTGCCTGTTTTGGATCACTTCCCCGTAGCTGGCTGCCTTGCCTGGCCTCAGTGGATGCGGAATGTGCTCAGTCCTGTGTGACTTGATGTGCTGAGGAGGGTTGATACTGGAGGAGGGGAGCTCCCCCTTCCTGAGAAGGAGGAGGGAAAGGGAAGGAGGGAAAAAGTAAGTGAAAGGGTGGGACTGGGAGGAGAGGAGGGAGAGGGCTCTATTTGGGATGTAAAGTGAACAAATAAAACTTAATAAAAAAAATTCCAAACAGTAAAAATGTATATATGCAATACATGCATGGACCCAGTCAAAATGTGATCGAATGATCATATTTCTGTTACAGATACCTATAGGTTAGTCCTTAAGTCGTGAGCTCTGTAAAAAACCTTTTTGACACATCACCACCATAAACTGAAGAATATTATCCCAGTTCCCAGACCGAGGTTGGGAACTTCCAAGATTGCTGCTTCAAATCCCCAGTTATTAATACCTGATCAATGTTCTTTCTTGAGTTTTCTTCACATCCACATATTCTGAGTATATAAGTATAGAAGTATAAAAGCTTAATTTGCCTATAAGCTGAAGAAATCTGACTATACTGTGTCCACAAGAGAGGCTAACTCTGTGAGAACATCAGGTCTTGATGCCATCAGATGTAGGACTAATGTATTAGTAAGAATCCTCAATATTTAAGAACATAACTTAGTTTCATGCTGTTGAATTCCTATTGTACTCAGTGTCATAGAATAATAATATAAGATACTATCTGAGGCACAAATGTTCTTATAGAAATAACAACAATTGTTAGAAATAACGTGAAAGAGCAGAAGGTCATATCACACCAAAGAAGGCCAGCTGTTTCTTCCCTGGAGGTGCCCATGGGCAAGACAATGAGGGACGCTGTGCCATTGGAGACGGGGTTCCCAGCAGTTAGCTGTGGCTGAAGGCTTTGTTTACATTCTCATTATGAATGGCAATGCTGTCTTTCCCCAGCATACACTGTGTGCCAGGAATTCTATTAATCCCTCTGCACAGATTAACTTTAGAATTAACCACAAATTACAAATTTGATTTCCATATGAAGAAACTAAGGCAGGAAGATCTACATGGGGGAGAATTTCCCCACCTTCTAAAATTCTTTTTCCCGCCTCATCTCAGTGGAAGACACGAGTGGACTCCTGAAGCACCGAGAGAAGCCTTGTAGCCAAACTAGACTGACTTCCTTTCATTTGTATGTGAAGACTGTAAAACTCAGAAAATTTGAGAACTAGTTAAGGTCACACATTCTATTTTCATTTGGTCAGTTGGGCAACCCCTTCATCTGTTAACTGAGATACCTGTTGATGGGTAAACTTGCTCGTTAATTTATTGTCATTCACAGATGCCACTCCATGTACACTCTTGTTGTATTGATGCACTTTTAACAAAAAATGTCAAGATGGAGCCAATTAGAAAGCCAAATCTTTAAGGACAATACCTGCTGTCTTTCTATGCTATCTAAAGCAAAATTGTTAATGAAGTTGGGTCAATGCCCTGTTATCTATTTGTCTGTAACAGCTGATTGTTGCACGTCTGAGCTGTTTTTGCACATATGTTGCTGTTTCTGCTTTCTGGAGTAGTGGGGGTGGGTGACTCGCTGATCCATAGATGCTGTGAGTGTACTGAGCTCCATACACAATTTTGTTAGGTTATAGAATAAGCAAGATAATGTAAAATCATGTGGGAAGTTCTAACAATGTAACTAATAAAAGTTACCGTAACCTCTCTCATCCAAACACTTTGGACAAACCCACCCAGAGAGATGCTTTTCTTCCCTGGACTCTTGTTGAGTCAGTTTGAGAGTTCAATGGTTTATTGAAGCCATTTATGGTTTAAAGTTCCATGTAGTCTTAGTGTTGTCATTCCCAGGCAGGTTAGATAAGCCATTTGAAGGTTTTGTTGAGGAATGAAGACAAGCATCTTCCTAATCATGCAAAGTGAAGCCATACAAGAAATTGACTTCTCCGTCTGCATGCACTGGCACAATCTTTGCATACAGGGTGGGCTCCCAATGCACTGGGTTGCAGGGCCACACAGGAAGTCACTGCAGCCCAGGCCTGTTAGTCTGCTGGTAGTGTAGCAGAAGAGGGTGGATCCGGGGCACTGGAAGCTTGGTAGCACAAAGGCTGTGTTTTCTGATTCCACTGTGACACACTATATACTTTAGAATGTACTAGACCAAGTCCCTCCCCCAGCTGCTGGGCAGGTGGTCAGAGGCCCTTTTCTTGTGCAATCAGGCGTAAGCCTGGCTGTACCTCAAAAGGAGGGCAGGGTGCTGATAGGATATTTATCACTCACTATTAATGATTTTGAAAGCCTAGAGTGAACCCTTCATATCGTAGGGAAATATTGGCTGTTGGAGTAATTGTCCATAAAGGAGCTTTGAAATAAAACAAAATGTTTGCTTATAAAAGGAGGTTGGATTCTCTTAGAGAGAGGTAGTAGAGTACTCTGCATGCACACACGTGGAATTACATTGAAAAGGTGTTTTAAAGATTGTCTTTTTATTAATTTCATGAATTTGTTACTCAAAACTTTTGCCTACGTGAATTTTTCTCAGTTTATATCACATACTTGAACTAGAGTCCTTTTATGTTTTCTTTATTTGGGGCTTACCATGGCTTTGAGCCAATGGTCTGTTCATGTCTTGGCCCATCAGCATGTCTGAGGTACTGAGAGAGGCTAAGTAAATTTCCCACATCTTAAAGGTTATGGAAAGAATTACCTTTATGAATAGATTTCAAATAATTCTCAGCAAGCCAAGAGTATAGCAGTGGAGTGAAAATGCATTTCATTCTCTGAAGTACAAGGTCCCCTGTCTGCCTTTAGTTTTCCTGAAAGGCAATTAGCATTTCAACCAGCCCACTTGGTTACTTGCAATGAAGCACTTGGATTTATAATTTGCTGCTCTCTGTCTGAGGTCCTTGAGAGCTAGGTTTTCTATAATCCTCTCCAAGCAGCCTTCTCTCCAGCATAGCCATTGTTGCTGCCCTTAAATAACTAATCAACAGAGTTTCCTTTGCCTTCAACTATAGGGTGCCATAGGGCAAGGTAAATTAAATACCAAGCTGATGAGGAGGTGATTATAATTATAAGTAGCCATCTTTACTTGTGGCACAGGTTGAAAGGTAAAAAATAGCTTTATATAAAATATAACTGCAAAAAGGCACTTGTGTGTCATTGTTAGTAGTTTATTTCTGCATGTAACATGCAGAACAAATAAAGGGGATATATTCTGCTCGTATTGAGCTAAGATGAATCATAGTCGACAGTGAAGAAGCATTTTTAAAGTATTAAATTTACTCTCTTTATGCAAGAGCTATATTCTGTAAAGTGATATAAATAAGAATGGGAAAGACTCTAAAATGTTTTAACAAGTGAACAAATGCTCTGAGGAAAATTTTGAGAAAATTTCAAGTTTGTGTCTCTGTGCTAATTGAAAATAGGATTTTTAAAGCTTCTTTCTTCATGAATTCAGTAATAGTACCTATATCCTCACACCCCTCTGTAGAAACCCTGCATGTATGGTAATCTTTTTGTGAGGGATGGTTGGAAAGATATTAGCCTTTAACTCAAGTCATTGGATAGCATGTTGGTTCTGCTTGTCTTTGCACGCAGCACCGCTTTGGCATGATTGTACTTATGCAAGTTATTTGTAAAGAAATAATATACTTACTCCTCAGATATTGGCTACCTGAAAGAACACATGATGGTGCTTTCACTAGAACCCTTGCAGCTAATCAGTATAAATTTGGGAAACTCCATGAGATAGTTACCCTTTCGCCTGTATTGTCAATCTACGCTTATAAAGCTCTTACTCGCAGCTGCCCTTATAGCGTTGGTGTGTGATTCAGCAAACTCATCTTGCTGATGAATGTCGGTGGCATGGGGAGGGCTCTCAAGTCATCTGAAGACCAGTCAGCTAGAGCTGGGAAATGTTCTAGAAACATTGTAACAGAAGAGAGACAGTGCTGCCAGGTCAAGGAAAGGGCTTACCTCAGATCAAAGGCACAGAGGCGAGAAGCATCTGACTGTCTTGTCCCAAACACATTATTTGAACCTTACTCAGACTGTTGAAGAAAGTGTAGGAGACAAAGGGAGGCACACATTTCTCTTTTAAACATTGAGATGTAATTTGCAGTGACGATGTTTTGGTGTCTAGCCTTGGTCACCCAGCATGTTTTTAAGAGTCACCCATGTTCCTACACTTTTTACTTAATTGACAAATAATGCTCTATTGTATGAATATAGTTTTCATTTATTATTTATCAATTCGGTATTTTGTTATTTCTCCTTTGTGACTATTATGCTATTGTAATATCTGTGTATGTTTTTTTTTTTGTGTGTGTGTGTGATGATACACACTTTTCAGTTTTTATGGTGATATACTTAGAAGTGGTATGTTTCCATTATTCATTGGCCTGTGTCTTACTTTTTGAAGAATTGTTGGCAGTTTTCAAAAGTGTATTTTGCATTCTTTTCAGCAATGTATGAATTTTATTTCTTTCATTTTTGCTAAAAGTTTTTTTTTGTCATCATATTAGGTGTAAAGTGTGATTTCATTGTGGTTTTGATCATTTCCTCAGATTAATAGTGACATTTTATTTTCATGTGGCTCATATCTTCTTTGGAGATCTTTTTTTTTATTTTTTTATTTTTTATTTTTTTTTATCAGTTACATTTTATTAACTCTGTATCCCAGCCGTGTCCCGATCCCTCATTCCCTCCCAGTCCCTCCCTCCCTCCCTCATCTCCACCGTGCCCCTTTCCAAGTTCACTGATAGGGGGGACCTCCTCCCCATTCATCTGATCCTGTTTTATCAGGTATCTTCAGGACTGGCTGCAAAGCCCTCCTCTGTGGCCTAACAGGACTGCTCCTCCCTTCGGGGGTGGGGAGACCAAAGAGCCAGTCATTGAGTTCCTGTTAGAAATAGTCCCTGTTCCCCTCACTTTGGGAAACCAATTGGTTACTGAGCTACCACAGGCTACATCTGAGTGGAGGTTCTAGGTTATATCCATACGTGGTCCTTGGTTGAATGTCAGTCTCAGAAAAGACCCTGTGCCCAGATATATTTGGTCCTTGTGGAGCTCCTATCCTTTCCCCATCAGACTAACTCCCCTTCTTTCTTATGATTCCCTGTACTCTGCCAAAGGTTTGGTCATGAGTCTTTGCTTTGAAAACACTGCTAGTTAGAGTCTTTCAGATGCGCTCAGTAGACTCCTGTCATACGTTCAATGCACATCCCATCTGTCTTTCTAAACGAGGATTGATCATCTTACCCCATGTCCGTTCAATTGATTATCTTTTTTAGGTGTATAGATTTCATTATGTTTATCATATCTTCTAGGTCTATATAAGTGAGTATATCCCATGTTTGTCTTTCTCCTTCTGGGATATTTCACTCAGAATGATCTTTTCTAGATCCCACCATTTGCCTGCAAATTTCATGATTTCCTCCTTTTTGATTGCTGAGTAGTATTCCATTGTGTAAAAATACGACAATTTCTGTACCCATTCCTCCATTGATGGACATCTGGGTTGTTTCCAGGTTCTGGCTATTACAAATAGAGCTGCTATAAACATGGTTGAGCAAGTGTCCTTTTTGTGTACTTGAACAAACTTTGGGTATATACCTAGCAGTGGTATAGCGGGGTCTGGAGGAAGCACTATTCCTATTTGTCTTAGAAAGCGCCAGATAGCTTTCCAGAGTGGTTGTACCAGTTTACATTCCCACCAGTAGTGGAGGAGGGTTCCCCTTTCTCCACAACCTCTCCAGCATGTGTTATTGCTTGAGTTTTTCATCTTGGCCATTCTGATAGGTGTAAGGTGATATCTCAGGGTCGTTTTGATTTGCATTTCCCTGATGGCTAATGCGGATGAGCATTTCTTTAAGTGTTTTTCTGCCATTCGATATTCCTCTGTCGAGAATTCTCTGTTTAGCTCTGTTCCCCATTTTTTAATTGGATTACTTGGATTGCTGCTTTTCAGCTTCTTTAGTTCTTTGTATATACTGGATATTAGTCCTCTGTCAGATAAAGGGTTAGTGAAGATTCTTTCCCAATCTGTAGGCAGTCGTTTTGTTTTGATGACGGTATCCTTTGCTTTACAGAAACTTTAGTTTCATGAGGTCCCATTTATTGATTGTTGCTCTTAGAGCCTGTGCTGTTGGTGTTCTGTTCAGGAAGTTGTCTCCTGTGCCAATGAGTTCTAGGGTGTTCCCCACTTTTTTTTCCAATTGATTTAGGGTATCTGGTTTTATGTTGAGGTCCTTGATCCACTTTGACTTTAGTTTTGTGCAGGGTGATAAATATGGATCTATTTTCATTTTTCTGCATGTAGACATCCAGTTGGTCCAGCACCATTTGTTGAAGATGCTGTCTTTTTTCCAATGAATGGAATTGGCTTCTTTGTCGAATATCGAGTATTCATAGGTGTGTGGATTTATTTCTGGGTCTTCTATGCGGTTCCATTGATCCTCCTTTCTGTTTCTATGCCAATACCATGCAGTTTTTATTACTGTTGCCCTGTAGTACAGCTTGAGATCAGGAATGGAGATACCTCCAGATGATCTGTTGTCGTACAGGATCGTTTTGGAGATTCTGGGTTTTTTGTTTCTCCATATGAAGCTGAGAATCTTTTTTTCAAGGTCTGTAAAGAATTGAGTTGGTATTTTGATGGGAATTGCATTGAATCTGTAGATTGCTTTTGGCAGTATGGCCATTTTCACAATGTTAATCCTACCAATCCATGAGCACGGGAGATCTTTCCATCTTCTGATATCTTCTTCGATTTCTTTCTTCAGAGACTTGAAGATTTTCTCAAACAGGTCTTTCACTTGCTTGGTTAGAGTCACACCAAGGTACTTTATGTTATTAGTGGCTATTGTGAAGGGTGTTGTTTCCCTAATTTCTTTCTCAGCCTTTTTGTCTTTGGTATATAGGAGGGCTTCTGATTTTTTTTTGAGTTGATTTTGTATCCTGCCACTTTGCTGAAGGTGTTTATCAGCTGAAGGAGTTCTTTGGTTGAATTTTTTGGGTCGCTCATGTATACTATCATATTATCTGCAAATAGTGACACTTTGACCTCTTCCTTTCCGATTTGTATCCCCTTGATCCCCTTTAGTTGTCTTATTGCTCTGGCTAGGACTTCAATTACTATGTTGAAGAGATATGGGGACAATGGACAGCCTTGTCTTGTCCCTGATTTCAGTGGGATTGATTTAAGTTTCTTTCCTTTGAGTTTGATGTTAGCTATAGGCTTGCTATATATTGCCTTTACTATGTTTAGGTATGTGCCTTGTATCCCTGATCTCTCCAAGACTTTAAACATGAATGGGTGTTGGTCTTTGTCAAATGCTTTTTTGGCGTCTAAGGAGATGATCATGTGGTTTTTCTCCTTCAGTTTGTTTATGTAGTGGATTACATTGATGGATTTCCGTATGTTAAACCACCCTTGCATGCTTGGGATGAAGCCTACTTGGTCATGGTGGATGATATCTTTGATGTGTTCTTGGATTCGATTTGCAAGTATTTTATTGAGTATTTTTGCGTCAATGTTCATGAGGGAGATTGGCCTGAAGTTCTCTTTTTTTGTTGGGTCTTTGTGTGGTTTAGGTATTAAGGTGACTGTGGCTTCATAGAATGAGTTTGGTAGTGTTCCTTCTGTTTCTATTTTGTGGAATAGCTTGAGGAGAATTGGAGTTAGCACTTCTTTGAAGGTCTTGTAGAATTCTGCGCTGAAGCCATCTGGTCCAGGGCTTTTTTTGGAGGGGAGACTGTTAATGACTGCTTCGATTTCCTTGGGAGATATAGGGCTATTCAGTCTTTCTACCTGATCTTGACTTAGTTTTGGTAGATGGAATCTTTCAAGATAATTATCCATTTCATTTAGATTCTCAAATTTTGTGGCATATAGGCTTTTGTAGTATGACCTAATAATTGTTTGGATTTCCTCAATGTCTGTGGTTATGTCCCCATTTTCATTTCTGATTTTGCTGATCTGGATAGTTTCTCTCTGCTTTTTAGTTAGTTTGGCTAAGGGTTTGTCTATCTTGTTGATTTTCTCAAAGAACCAGCTTTTTGTTTCATTGATTCTTTGGATAGTTTTATTTGTTTCTAGTTGATTGATTTCAGCCCTTAGTTTGATTATTTCCAGCTGTCTGCTCCTCTTGGGTGTATCTGCTTCTTTTTTTTCTAGGGTTTTCAGTTGGGCCATTAAGTTGTTTGTATGTGATGTTACGAATTTCTTCTTGCAGGCACTTAGTGCTATAAATTTTCCTCTGAGCACTGCTTTCAATGTGTCCCATAAATTTGGGTATGTTGTGCCTTCCTTTTCATTGAATTCTAGGAAGTCTTTAATTTCTTTCTTTATTTCTTCCTTAACCCAGCTGTCATTGAGTAGTAAGTTGTTCAGTTTCCATGTGCGTGTCGGCTTTTTGTTGTTTCTGTTGTTGTTGAGGTCGAGCTTTAGTCCATGGTGGTCAGATAGTATACAAGGGATTATTTCAATCCTTTTGTATCTGTTGAGGCTGGCTTTGTGGCCCACTATATGGTCTATTTTGGAAAAGGTTCCATGCGGTGCTGAAAAGAAGGTGTACTCTTTTGAGTTTGGGTGAAATGATCTGTAGACGTCTATTAGGTCCATTTGATTTAGGGATTCTGTGAGTGCTTTTATTTCCCTGTTTGGTGTCTGTCTAGTTGATCTGTCCCTTGGTGAGAGTGGAGTGTTGAAGTCTCCCACTATTAAGGTATTAGGATCAATGTATGATTTAAGCTTTAATAATGTTTCATTTACGAATGTCGGTGCTCTTGTATTTGGGGCATAGATATTCAAGATTGTGATGTCCTCTTGGTGGATTTTTCCTTTGATGAGAATATAGTGGCCCTCCTTATCTTTTTTGATTAACTTGGGTTGAAAGTCTATTTTATTAGATATTAGGATGGCTACTCCAGCTTGTTTTCTGGAACCATTTGCTTGAAAAACAGTTTTCCAGCCCTTTACTCTGAGGTAGTGTTTGTCTTTGTTGCATAGGTGTGTTTCTTGGATGCAACAGAATGTTGGATCCTGTTTCCTTAACCATTCTGTTAGCCTGTGTCTTTTTATTGGTGAGTTGAGTCCATTGATATTGATAGATAATAGTGACCAATGCATGTTAGTTCCTTTTGTAATGGAGTCGATGATCTAACCCTGTTTCATTGCTTGTTTTCTTTTCATTTTTGTTGGGACATTATCTGTATGCCCTGTTTTCTTGGGTGAATTTGTTTTCATTGGATTGGAGTTTTCCTTCTAGTATCTTCTGTAGGGATGGTTTGCTGTGTAGATATTGCGTAAATTTAGTTTTGTCATGGAAAATTTTGTTTTCTCCATCTATGTTGATTGAAAGCTTTGCAGGGTATAGTAGTCTGGGTTGACATTTGTGATCTCTTAGAGTCTCCATGATACTTGCCCAGGCCCTTCTGGCTTTCATAGTTTCTGATGAGAAGTCCGGTGTGATTCTGATAGGTCTACCTTCATATGTTACTTGGCCTTTTTCCCTTGCTGCTTTTAATCTCTTTTCTTTGTTCTGTAGATTTAGTGTTTTGACTATGATGTGACGTGATGTGTTTCTTTTCTGATCTAGTCTATTTGGAGTTCTGTAGGCCTCTTGTACATTTATGGACATCTCTTTCTTTAAGTTGGGAAAATTTTCTTCTATGATTTTCTTGAAAATATTTTCTGGTCCTTGGAGTCTGGAGTCTTCTTTTTCGTGAATTCCTATTATTCTTAGATTTTGTATTTTCATAGCATCCTTGATTTCTTGGATATTTTGTGATTGGAACTTTTCTGATTTTTACTTTTTCTTTGAGAGAAGTATCCATTTCTGCAAGTGTGTCTTCAGCTCCAGAGATTCTCTCTTCCATCTCTTGTATTCTGTTGGTGATGCTTACTTTTGTGGTTCCTGATCTTTTCTCCAAGTTCTCCAGCTCAAGGGTTTTCTCATTTTGTGTTTTCTTTATTGATTCTAATTCTGTTTTCATGCCTTGCACCATTTCTTTCATGTGTTTGAATTTGGATTCCTGTCTCTCTACGATGGCCTCTATTTCTTTTTTCATTTCCTTCTTATATGCCATTAATTTTTCCTCTACTTGTGTATCTATTTGTTTGGCTATGTTTGCCTGTGTTTCTTTAAGGATATTGTCTATTTCTTCTTTCTTTGCCTCCAATTGACTGGCCATCTCTTTGAAAGACTTGTTCATTTCCTCCTTATGAGCCTCAAATAATTGGGCAAGCATGGCTTTAAAATCATTTTCCTGTGCTTCTGCTGAATTGGTGTATCCATCGATTTTGGGGTTTGCTGGTGAAGTCATGATGTCCTGATTTATGTTGGAAGTGTTCTTTCGCCTACCTCTGGCCATTGGCTTATCTGAAACCTTCCCTGTTTGTTTTGAGATCTTTTTTCAAGCCCATTGCTATTATACAAATTAGGTTATTTAGTTATTTTTACTGCACTGTAGAAGCTGTTGGAGAATTCTGGAGAATTTCTTACGAGATACAGCATTTGTGAATATTTTCTGTCTCTGTACAGACTTTTATTTTTACTTTCTTGATAGTGTCCTTGTCCTTTGGGAGCTGTAGGGAACTAAAACATCAGTGAGTTGATTTCTGCGCATTCTCTTTAGTATCTTGTGCTTTGGCATCATGTTTGTAAAACCATTCCCTAATCCAGGGTCACAGACATTTATTACCATAGCTTTATATGTATTTTGTTTTGTTTTGTTTCTGAAGACAGGGTTTCCTTCCCCATGTAGGCCTGGCTGTCCTGGAACTCTCTTTGTAGGCCAGGCTGGACTCGAACTCACAGAGATCCACGTGCCTCTGCCTCCTGAGTGCTGGGCTTAATTATGTGTGCCACTACTACCTGGCTGTTTTATAGTTTTGTTTCATATCTTACTACATTTTGTGTTAAGTTTTTTATGTAGTATCAATTTGGGATCTGACTACTTTCATTTCCTTTTTGTTTTTGTTTTTTGAGACAGGGTTTCTCTGTGTAGACTTGGCTGTCCTGGAACTCACAGAGATCCTCCTGCCTCTGCCTCTTTGAGTGCTGGAATTAAAGCTGTGCCACCACACCTGGCGTAATTTTCATTATTATGTGCTGTCATCTAAATACTTTCACTTCCATTTTCACTTCCAGTATTTACACAGCAATTGTTGAAGAGATTATGATTTTTGTCCTCCTGAAAAAAAGCATTTAAGAAACTTAGCTGTGACATTATACTGCATTTCTTTCATGTGTTTCACATTTAATATGATTATTGATGTGATAGAATTAATGCCTGTCATCTTTTTTCATCTCCTCCTCCTTTACTGTCTTCTGTTATTTTAAAAAAGTATATTCTCAGTTGTCTTGGTCTCACAGTTGTTTTCTTTACTATGCTGTTTACATTTTTGTTGTTGTTGGTTGCCCTGGAGATTACAGAACTCTAACCAGTAACAACAAGTTCAGTTTGTGCAGAGCCCTGCTCAAGCCACAGTACTGAAAAGAACAAAAATTGCAAACAAAACAAAACTGAAACTCCAAACATAAACCAACCACCAACAAACCCATGTTTTCCGAATGTTACATATGCTGCTGTGGATTTTATACATTTCTATCACTGAATTTTTTTTTTCATAAAGATTCAATTTACTTTCTAGTGCCCTCAAACTTCACCCTGAAAAACCTCCTTTCTTAGAAGGAAGGTTATGAGATAAAAATTCTCTTAGTTTTGTTCATCTGTGGATGTATTAATTTTTTAATTTTTATATTAATTACAGTTTATTCACATTGTATCCGAGCTATAGTCCCCTCCCTTCTACCCTCCCAATCCCATTCCTGCTCCCTCATCCCTTCCTATGCCCCTCTCCAAGTCCATGGATAGGGGAGGTCCTCCTCCCCTTCCATCTGACAATAGCCTATCAGGTCTCATCAGAACTGGCTGCACTGTCCTTCTCTGTGGCCTGGTAAGGCTACTCCCCCATCACGGGGAGGCCATCAAAGTGCTAGCCACTGAGTTCATGTCAGAGACAGTCCCTGTTCCCCTTACTAGGGAACCCACTTGGATACTGAGCTGCCATGGGCTACATCTGAGCAGTGGTTCTTGCTTATCTCCATGAATGGTCCTTGGTTGGAGTATCAGTCTCAAAAAAGAAACCTTGTGCCTAGATATTTTGGTTCTGTTGTTCTCCTTGTGGGGCTCCTATCCTCTCCAGCTCTTACTATCTCCCTCTTCTTTCATAAGATTCCCTGTACTCTGCCCAAAGTTTGGTTATGAGTCATAGTATCTGCTTTGATACAATGCTGGGTAGAGTCTTTCAGAGGCCCTCTATGGTAGGTTCCTGTTGTGTTTCCTGTTTTCTCCTTCTTCCAATGTCCATTTCATTTGCCTTAATGAGTGAGGATTGAACATCTTCCCTAGGATCCTTCTTCTTGCTTAGCCTCTTTAGGTGTACAGATTTTAGTATGTTTATCCTATATTATTTGTCTAGTATCCACTGATAAGTGAGTATATACCCTGTGTGTCTTTTCTGTTTCTGGAACACCTCACTCAGGATGATCTTTTCTAGTTCCGACCATTTGCCTGCAAATTTCATGATTTCCTTGTTTTTAATTACTGAGTAGATTTCATTGTGTAAATGTACAACAATTTCTGTATCCATTTTTCAGTTGAGGGACATCTGTGTTGTTTCCAAGTTCTGGCTATTAGGAATTAAACTGCTACAAACATGGTTGAGCAAATATCCTTGTTGTGTACTTGAGCATCTTTTGGATATATGCCTAGGAGTGGTATAGCTGGATCTTGAGGAAGCGCTGTTCCAAATTGTCTGAAAAAGCGCCAGATTGATATCCAAAGTGGTTGTACAAGGTTACATTCCCACCAGCAATGCAGGAGGGTTCCCCTTTTTCCACATCCTTTCCAGCATGTGTTGTCACTTGAGTATTTGATCTTAGCCATTCTGAAAGGTGAAATCTCAGGGTCATTTTGATTTGCATTTCCTTAATGACTATGGATGTTGAGCATTTCTTTAAGTGTTCCTCTGCCATTCAATATTCCTCTATTGAGAATTCTGTTTAGCTCAGTACCCCATTTTTTAATTGGATTACTTGGTTTGTTGCTTTTTAGCTTCTTTAGTTCTCTATATATTCTGGATATTAGCCCTCTGTTAAATATAGGGATGGTGAAGATCCTTTCCGAGTCTGTAGGCTGTCATTTTGTTCTGATGACAGTGTTCTTTGCTATACAGAAGCTTTTCAGTTTCATGAGGTCCCATTTATTGATTGTTGATCTTAGAGCCTGTGCTGTTGGTGTTCTGTTCAGGATGTTGTCTCCTGTGCCAGTGAGTTTCAGGCATTCCCTACTTTTTCTTCTAACCAATTTGGTGTGTCTGGTTTTATGTTGAGGTCTACCAGACCTTCAAAGAAGTGCTAACTTTACTTTAGTTTTTGTGATAAATATGGATCTATTTGCATTTTTCTACATGTAGACTTCCAGTTAGAATAGTACTATTTGTTGAAGATGCTGTCTTTTTTCCATTGTATGTTTTTGGCTTCTTTGTCAAAAATCAAGTATCCATAGGTGTGTGGGTTTGTTTCTGGGTTTTCAATTAGATTCCATTGATCCACCATTCTGTTTCTATGACAGTTTTTATTACTATTGCTCTGCAGTACAGCTTGAGATCAGGGATGGAGATAACTCCAGATGATCAGTTGTTGTACACAATCATTTTGGCAATTCTGGGTTTTTTGTTTTGTTTTGTTTTTTGTTTTGTTTTTCCATATGAAGTTGAAAGTTTTTCTTTCAAGGTCTGTAAAGAATTGTGTTGGTATTTTGATGGGAATTGCATTGAATCTGTAGATTGCTTTTGTCAGAATGGCCATTTCACTATGTTAATCCTACTGATCCATGAGCACGGGACATCTTTCCATCCTTCTGATATCTTCTTCAATTTCTTTCTTCAGAGACTTGAAGTTTTTTTTCCAAACAGGTCTTTCACTTGTTTGGTTAGAGTTACACCAAGGTACCTTATGTTATCAGTGGCTATTGTGAAGGGTGTTGTTTCCCTAATTTCTTTCTCAGCCCATTTGTCTTTTCTATTCAGGAGGGCTTCTGATTTTTTTCAGTTAATTTTGTATCCAGTCAATTTGCTGAAGGTTTTTATCAGCTGAAGGAGTTTTCTGGATGAATTTTCGGGGTCGCTCATGTAGACTATCACATCATCTGCAAATAGTGATACTTTGGCTTCTTCTTTTCCAATATGTAGCCCCTTGATCTTCTTTAGTTGTCTTATTGCTCTGGCTAGGACTTCAAGTACTATGTTGAAGAGATATGGAGAGAGCGGGCAGCCTTGCCTTGTCCCTGATTTCAGTGGGGTTGATTTAAGTTCCTCTCCATTGAGTTTGATGTTGGCTGTAGGCCTGCTATATATTGTCTTTACTATGTTTAGGTATGTGCCTTATATCCCTGATCTCTCCAAGACTTTAAACATGAATGGGTGTTGGATTTGTCAAATGCTTTTTCGGCATCTAAGGTGATAATCATATGGTTTTTTTCTCTTTCAGTTTGTTTATATGATTGATTTCATTAATGGATTTCCGTATATTAAACCACCCCTGCATGTCTGGGATGAAGCCTACTTGGTCATGGTGGATGTATCTTTTATGTGT
Source organism: Meriones unguiculatus (assembly GCF_030254825.1). Taxonomy (NCBI): domain Eukaryota; kingdom Metazoa; phylum Chordata; class Mammalia; order Rodentia; family Muridae; genus Meriones; species Meriones unguiculatus. The sequence goes on along the minus strand of NC_083353.1, from coordinate 33,842,258 downwards.
TCTTGGGTTCTGTTTGCAAGTATTTTATTGAGTATTTTTGCATCAGTGTTCATAAAAGACATAGGTCTGAAGTTCTCTTTTTTTTGTTGGGTCTTTGTGTGGTTTAGGTATCAAGGTAACTGTGGCTTCGTAGAATGAGTTTGGTAATGTTCCTTTTGTTTTATTTGATTCTAGTTTATTGATTTCAGCCCTGAGTTTAATTATTTCCAGCTGTCTACTCCTCTTGGGTGTGTATGCTTCTTTTTTCCTAGGGCTTTCAGGTGGGCCATTTAGTTGCTTGTATAAAATGTTTCAAATTTCTTCTTGAAGGGACTTACTGTTATGAATTTTCCTGTTAGCACTGCTTCCATTGTGTCCCATAAGTTTGGGTATAGTGTGGCTTCATTTTCATTGAATTCTAGGAAGTCTTTAATTTCTTTCTTTATTTATTCCCTAACCCATCTGTCATTGAGTAGGGAGTTGTTCAGTTTCCATGTGTGTGTAAGGTTTTTGCTATTTCTGTTGTTGTTGATGTCCAGCTTTACTTCATGGTGGTCAGATAGAATACAGGGGATTATTTTAATCTTCTTGAATCTACTGAGGCTTGCTTTGTGACCAATTATATGATCTATTTTGGAGAAGGTTCCATGTGGTGCTTAAAAGAAGTTATAATCTTTTGAATTTGGACGAAAGGTTCTGTAGACATCTATTAGGTCCATTTGATTAGGGCCTCTGTAAGTGCCTTTATTTTCCTATTTAGCTTGTGTCTAGATGATCTATCCCTTGGTGAGAGTGGAGTGTTGAAGTCTCCCACTAGTAAGGTGTTGGGATCATTGTGTGAATTAATCTTTAATAATGTTTCCTTTACAAATGTAGGCACTCTTGTATTTGGGGCATAGCTGTTCAGAATTGTGATGTCCTCCTGGTGGATTTTTCCTTTGATGAGAATGAAATGCCCCTCCTCATGTTTTTTGATTAATTTTTGTCGAAAGTCTATTTTATTAGATATTAGGATAGCTACCCTAGCTTGTTTTCTGGGTCCATTTACTTGAGAAACATTTTCCCAGCCCTTTACTCTGAGGTAGTGTTTATCTTTGTTGCAGAGGTGTGTGTTTTGGATGCAGCAGAATGTTGGATCCTGTTTCTGCAACCATTCTGTTAATCTGTGTCTTTTCATTGGCGAGTTGAGTCCATTGATGTTGATAGATAATAGTGACCAATGAATGTTAGTTCCTTTTATTGCAGAATTGGTGGTGTTATTGTAATTCACTGCTTGTTTTCTTTTAATTTTTGTTGTGAAATTATCTGTATCCTATGTTTTCTTGGGTGTAGTTGTTTTCGTTGGATTGGAGTTTTCCTTCTAGTATCTTCTGGAGGGCTGGGTTGCTGTGTAGATACTGTTTAAGTTTAGTTTTGTCATGGAATATTTTGCTTTCTTCATCTGTGATGATTGAAAGCTTTGCTGAGTATAGTAGTCTGGGTTGGCATCTGTGGTCGCTTAGAGTCTGCATGACAACTGCCCAGGCCCTTCTGGCTTTCATAGTTTCTGTTGAGAAGTCTGTGTGATTCAGATAGGTCTACCTTTATATGTTACTTGGCCTTGTACTCCTTCTGCCTTTAATGTCTCCCCACCCCCGAAGGGAGGAGCAGTCCTGTTAGGCCACAGAGGAGAGCTTTGCAGCCAGTCCTGAAGATACCTGATAAAACAGGATCAGATGAATGGGGAGGAGGTCCCCCCTATCAGTGGACTTGGAAAGGGGCACGGTGGAGATGAGGGAGGGAGGGAGGGACTGGGAGGGAATGAGGGATCGGGACATGGCTGGGATACAGAGTTAATAAAATGTAACTGATAAAAAATAAATAAATAAATAAATAAATTTAAAAAAAATATTTTTTCTTTGTCCTTTAGGTTTAGTGTTTTTGACTATGATGTGACATGATGTGTTTCTATTCTGGTCTAGTCTATTTGGTGTTCTGTAAGCCTCTCGTAGTTTTATGTACATATTTTTCTTGAAGTTGGGAAAATTTTTTCTATGACTTTCTGAAAAATATGTTCTGTACCTTGGAGCCTGGAATCTTCTTTTTCATCTTTTCCTGTTATTCTTAGTTTTTGTCTTTTCATGGCATCCTTGATTTCTTGGATGTTTTATGTCTGAGATTTTTCTGATTTTACTTTTTCTTTGAGAGAATATCAATTTCAGCAATTGTATCTTTGGCACCTGAGATTCTCTCTTCCATCTCTTGTATTCTATTGGTGATGCTTACCTTTGTGGTTTCTTGATGATTTCTCTAAGTTCTCCAGCTCCAGGGTTTTCTCAGTTTGTATTTTCTTTATTGATTCTATTTCTGTTTTCATGTCTTGCACCATTTCCTTCATCTGTTTGAATGTGGGTTCCTATCTTTCTATGATGGCTCCTACTTTTTTTGTTTCCTCTCTAAATACCTCTAATTGTACCTCCATTTGTTTGGCTGTATTTGCCTGTATTTCTTTCAGAGCTTTGTTCATTTCCTCTTTATTTGCCTCTATTTGTGTAGCTATTTCTCTGAGAGTTTGTTTCCTCTTTATGTGCCTCTAATAACTGGATAAGCATAGCTTTAAAGTGTTTCCGATGAATTGAAATATTGATTTTTGTGGGTTGCTGGTGGAGCCATGATTTTTGTTGGGCTTGTTATTACGCCTACCTCTGGCTATCTGCTTATTTGTAACCTTCACTATTTGTTCCTGGAGTCTGTACTTCGGAATGGGTCTGTCTTTCTCTGGTCTCTGGAGTATTCTTCAGGAAGTTTAGAGAGGTTCACTGGTTTGAGTGTGCGTTAGTGTTTCAGCTGTACCAATTTCAGAGTTTCAGATCCTCTGCCCCTCAGATACGGTGTGTGCCGGTTGCTGCCATCTTGGATCTCCATTGGATGTATTAATTTAATCTACCATTTGAATGGTAGCTTTGCTGAATTCTCTTTGTTCTCTGATTGGTGGGTCAGTCTCTGTGAGCCCCCATGGGCACAAGTTAGTTGATTCTGTAGGTCTGTGTCGGTGTCTGTGATCCCTCCAGCTCCTCGGTTGTTCCTCCAACTTCCTTATAAGACTCCCCAAGCTCTGTATAATGTTTGGCTGTGGGTCTCTTCATCTGTTTCCATCAGCTGCTGGGTGAAGCCTCTCAGAGGGTCCTGGGAAAGGTGGGGAAAGCCACTGGAGGCTAAAACCATGTGACTCTGGGCCCTGAAGGCTTCCTCAAGAAGGCAGATCTTTGCCATAGATGGTCTGTTTAGTTTAGTAGTTTGAATTCATCAACTTTGGTTTTTCATGAGAAGACATGTAAATCAGAATCTCTTACCCAATTATGGCTTTTTCTGCTTTCAAGATTTTCTCTTCATTGCCTTTTGTGGCATATTACTAGTTTTATAGCTATCTATGGGTCTCTTTGGGCTTGTTTTAGTTGGAATTCACTGAACAGTTCAGGCATGTACATCAGTGTTTTTCCTCAAATTGTGAAGCTTTCAGCCACTATTTCTTTAACCATTCCCTCACTACATCTCTTCCTTTTCGTCTGGAATTCTTCTGTTTGTTTTTGTGTATTTTTTTTATATGTTCCTTACTCTGAAGACCCCTTAGTTGCAATCCTTTTCTTTTTCTTTTTTTTATTTTTATTTTTTAATTTTATTTTTTTCTTATCAGTTACATTGTTTTTGTATATTTTATGTTGTACAATAGAACTGAAGTAATTTATTTTTCCTTTATTTTCTATCCTTACTACTAAATATCTTCAGGATCTAGCTTTTCTGTCCCACATCTAGGTTGTTCTCTCAGGCTGGTTCATTTTGATTACTCTTCCCTGTCTCTGTGTGTTGGCTATAGGTTTTATTTATGTGTCTAGTAGGTTTTTTTGTGCATGAAAATTGACCATTTTAAGTAATATAAATTTAAGTTTGTAAATCAGCATCTGAATTTTTGAATGTTCTGTTTAATGGAGTTATTTTATTTCTCAACACCAGAATTTTTTAATTAATTAATTAATTCACTTTACATCCCAGTTGTAGCCCCCTTCCTCCTCTCCTTCTGTTTCCACCCTCCCTCTCTCTTTTCCCTCTTCCCTCTCCCTTACCCCTCAGAAAAGGGGAACCCCATCCCAACTTACTCATTCAAGTTCATCAAGTCACATCAGTATGGAGTGCATCTTCTTCCTCAGTGGCCTGGCAAGGCAGCTCCACCAGGGGGAAGTGATCGAAAGCATGCAACATAATCTTTGTTAGAGACAGCCCCTACTCTCCCTACTAGGGAGCTCACATCAAGCCCAAGCTGCCCATCAGGTACAGATGTGTAGGAAGGCCTAGGTCTAGTTCATGCATGGTCTTTGGTTGGTGCTTCAGTCTCTGCAAGGCCCTCTGAGTCCAGGTTAGTTGGCTCTGCTGGTCTTCTTGTGGAGCTCCTGTCCCCCTTCAGGTCCTTTTGTCATTTCCCCCAGAAGGCTCACTTCTGCTGGTGGGCATTCCTGGGGACACGCAGACTGGATGTTCCTCTGCTGGCTCTGTCCCAGGTGGGCAGAGGAAAGGTTGAGTGGGCTCTAACATGGTTGCTCCTGCGGTTCCAGAGGCTTGGATGATCCTGGGGCTGGCAGGCCTCCTCCAGAAGAGGAGCTTATGGAGTTCTGAGGGCTAGGTCCCCCGACAGGTAGGAGAAAGGCTGATGGGCTCACACATATTCTATGGTACTTCAGAATGGCTTTCTTACTGTCTTAAATAATTGTATGTAAGAGTTAAAATGTATGCAGCCACTCCTGATGTGATCTGATAGACTAAGTTCAGAAGGAAGGAGAGGAGGACCTCCCCTATCAGTGGACTTGGGGAGGGGCATGCGTGAAGAAGGGGAGGGAGGGGCTTATGGGAGTATACAAAGTGAATAAAGTGTAATAAATAAAATAAAAAAGAATTAAAATGTACATACTGTATTTTATTTTAGGAATTAATACATATTAAAATAGTAGGATTTGAAATGGAAGGTTCGACCTATTTTGCTTGAGGAATATCTTATATTAATTTGTGGTGATCTCTCTTAGTTCTGGGGTAGAAGGGTCTTAAGCAGTTTTTTGTTGCTTGTGGTCTGATCTGTCATAGAACCATAGCTAGAGGCAGCTAAAGTCATGTTACTGCTTAATAACTCACATGTCTGATATCTGAACTGTGATGGTATTTCAGGATATGATGTGTGGACACCTGAGAATACTGAAGCATCTCTCTTTCTGTGTGCCTTCTTCACATGTGGAGTTTGGGCTTCTTCAGAGTATGAAGGCCTCAGGGGAAGATTTCTTATATAATGCTGGATTTTGGCTGAGGCAAATATGATTTACAATGTCTTGTTTCTCATGTATTTCAGTGGTTATGCATGCCATAAAAGTCAAGATTTTCATTCAAGAAGATTTTCATTCAAGCCACAAAGGGAGGTTTAGGAGGAAATTCCCAGCTGTCAGAATCCACCCCTAGTGGTTTTATTGATTTTCTGAAAGTGATAAACATTTGTAACTATTTCTGTAGTTCAAACACATTGCTTATTACATCTTTCCATACCTTCTTAAGTAAGCAAACTTTGAGAAAACAGACTGGGGGCATTAACCAGATGATGGCAACACTGATGGAAACAGGGAAGTGTTTGTACAAAGTGACACGAGGCACTGTTTCTGCCATCACCCCCACAAACGTGTACATTTCTATAAAGTGTGAAAACAGTTCTCTGGCCTTTAACTAACATTATCCTTTCTAGTCTAAGAATCACAATAACCCTGGCCAATTGTATAATCATCACTGTATAATGAAGTATTTTTTCTGTTATAAGATGTTTCTTAAAAAAAAAATCAAACAAAGCAACATGACAACAAAAACCACATATGCAAAACATTGAAATGAAAGAAAGTCTAGTAGTCCTTAATTTCAATATTAATCCAAGAAGCTAAGTGTGGGTTAGCTTCTAAAATGAAATTGAGCTCTTTCACTGTAATTATGTTTATTTCCTAGTTAATGCAATTTGATTTATGTCATGATAATTTTATAAAATGGATGAACACATCTTAATCTTTTTTATTTGTTAGTTAGGGTCTTTGCTACTGTGATAAAATGCCATGTGATGGCCAGAAGCAACTTGGGGAGAAAAGGGTTTATTTCACTTATACTTCCAGGAAACAGTCCATCCCTGAAGGAGAAGGAACTCAAGCAGGGCAGGAATCTGAAGGCAGGAGCTGACGCAGAGGTTATGGAGGAGTACGGGTATGAGCTTGCTTTGCATGGCTTGCTCAGCCTACTTTCTTATTGCATTTAAGAGCACCAGCCCAGAGGAGACACCAGCCAGAGGGATCTGTGCCCTCTTGCATCAGTCATCAATCAAGAGAATGCACCACAGACATGCCCACTGGCCAGACTGATGGTGATATTTTTTTAATTGAGTTTCCCTCTTTCAAAATGACTCTGTTTCAAGATGACATAAAAGTAACCATCATGGGTAATTTCTTTAAAAGTTAACTATTTTTTTTTTCAACTGGAGAGGTGTCTCAGCTGTTAAGAACACTGGCTGTTCCTACAGAAGGCACAAGTTTAGATCACACTACCCGTATGGCAGCTAACAACCAATTGTAACTCCAATTTCAAAGTACCTAGTAACTTCCGACATTTGAGAGTGTCAAGCAGACACGTGATACACAGATATTTCATGGAGGCAAACCCCACACATATAATATTTAATAAAAGATAAAAACTATTCTTTAGAAGTTTGCTGTAAACCAAAGTTATAGGTATAACTTGATATTTAACAATCTACCCAATTTTCCTGTCATATAGTCACTTAAATACTGCTATTGAGAAACTGACATCTGTGTGATTATGTCTTTAAATAAGAGTGCTATTATGGTATTTTACTCATCCTACTTTCTGCCCTTGGATATCAGTCATCCCATGTCTATATTTAAAATAATTTTGATGACTTCGTATAGAAAATTACTTATAAAAGCATAGCTGTATAAGGCTTATGTACTCATGCTAACAGACTAATGATAGAATAAATTGCTCACCTTGAACTTTAGAATGTTAAACAAAAGAAGATAAAGTGATAGCCCAACTACCAGGCTGGCTAAAGGAGACTGTAACTGCTGGGGCCTCAGGATTAGCCTCTAGAGTTAGGGGTAATTGAAAGAGGCTACTCGAAGCATTTACAGTGAGTTCCTAGTTCAGCTGCTAAATGTGTTTAAACTAACGTCTTACTTCTGGAATAACCCTTGGGGAGGCATGCCTTCTTATTATAAATTCTGTGATTAGTATGCATGTTTGAGTGGGCTCTGTGGGTTAGGTGCTGTGCTAACACTATGACATATTTTTCAATTACACTATGGCTAGCCTTTGAGGAAGAAGGTTTAATTTCACTTTTTCAGATGAGGAAAGAGGGTCAGAAGCACAATTTAGACTTAGAGATCCTAACCCACTGGCTAAGATTTAACCTGCGCAGCATGAGCTCAAACAAGTATTCATGTGTGCAACATGTTCATTTTCTTTGAAACAAAAATTACTGATACTGATTTAGAATAAGACTAAGCTCGGGCAGATGACTGAAAGAGAAATAAAACATGACAGTTTAAAAAGTTTAAAAAATTAATGATTTTTATTACATATTATTATTATTGAGTACTTGTGTGTGTGTACATGTGTGAGTGCATACATAATATTGGAGTGTGCAGAGGTCAAAGCACAACTTTGTGGAGTCAGTTCTTCCCGTTCTCCTTTCCGTGGGTTCTAGGGACTGAACTCAGGTTACCTGGCTTTCGTGGCAAGTGCTTCCACCTGCTGAGCCATCTGACCATCTCTAACAGGATCTTCTTAAGGCGAGTATAGGGTAGTAGATGATTTATGTGACAATCAATGGAAACATCGCGTGTGGCTGACGAGAGAGAAGTGTCCAGCTGTTCTTCACTGTGTGGCGTGGAGGCAAACAGTAAGGGAGGAGGGCAAGTTAGGAGGTGACAATCTAATTTTCCTTTGAGTCATGTTTGGAAAGGGATGGTGGAGCATCCGGTATGGAGAGACACGGCAGCACAGATGCAAACTGGCTTTCATCGACAAGTGTTACTGCCCACTGTGATGGTATTGTCCACTTGATACAACCTAGAAACACCTGGGGAAAGTCTACCAAAAGGGATCTCCAAGATCAGGTTGGCCCATGGGCCGTGCCCATGAAGGGGTTCTTTTAATTGACTTAATTAAGGCAGAAAGACCAAACCTCAATAAGAGTGGCACTCTTCTGTCAGCTTCAGTCCTGCGTTGAGAAAGGGGAGAGAGCAGTTGGCATGAGTGTGTTCCTTTCTCTCTGCTCTTGAATGATGAGGTGACTTGCTGCCTGGAGTTCCTGTCTTGATGACAATGAAATGATGGACTGAATAACCCAGAATTGTGAGCCAAATAAGCCATTTTCTTCTTAAGTTGCATTTTGTCTTGAGTGTTTTATCCCAGCAACAGAAATGAAGCCGAAATATATGCTGTAGAATCTATAGTATAGACAACACAGTTTGCTAAGAGTTGTGGAAGGAAGTGTCTCTGTCTGAAAGGATGAACCCGTTTCTGTGCGGTATTAATAAGCATCACCAGAGGGTGTTGTTTTCAGGTTATAGTAGACAGATTCCTCTATAAGGAGATGCATTCAGTGAATTTGAACCTGTACTCTTTCAGGATATTTTAGCATTCACATACGTGGATATTTTCAATATATACAAAGCATACAGTATCTATACAGAATTTAAGTGTTTCACAGCAGAGCTGTTTGGTCTGGTCAGGGTGTTGCCACAGCATCATGGTACTCCCTTCTATCAGAGCGCAGGCTGCAGCTGAGGTGAAACTTAGAGCTGAAATTGGGAATGTCTTTTAGAGACTAGGAATCAGGCAGGGAGCTGGCTCTGTCAGGCACGTGTCTGCCGTGCAGCTTAGAACCCCCGCACTCATGTGAAAGCAGGGCATGGCAGGGAGAGTCTGTCACCAACACTGGGATCTGGAGATGTGGATCCTTGGGGGTCATCGGCCAGCCAGCTTAGATGAATACACCAATCACCAGGAGCTCCAGGCTCAGGGGCAAGCCTTGCCTCAATAAGACAAAGAGAAATCAAGAAAGACACCTTATGACCCCTTTCCTCTCCATGCACCTGCATGCACATATACACATACCCACTTGAACACATTCATACATACACTACACTACACACACACACACACACACACACCACAGAGAGAGAGAGAGAGAGAGAGAGAGAGAGAGAGAGCGCAAAGACAAGACGGTGAAATTTAAAATAGGAATGATATCTCAACTGTGAAAATAGGGCTAGAAATGCAGACAATGATTATTCACAGGGAAGCTTATAAGTTTCATTTTTGGACATATTCTATGGAGGTAGAAGAGGAGACACTTTTGAGTGCAGAGGAATAAAGTCTCTTAGTTTGAACAATTATGAAAGTTTACAAGTAGACAGCGAATGTGTGGTTATTCTGAGGCAGTGAAAAAAAATGAACAATATTCTCTGTTCAGATGTATTAAGATACGCAATTCATTCCCCAGCAACCATCACACAATAGTGTGGAAAGTGGAGCGGGGAAGTGAAAGTTGATCCAGAGAAGAATAGCCTTTTCTTTAAGGAGACAAATGCCATTGAAGATGGGATTCTGTTTACAGATCTTGAACCTGATCACTTACTACAATGCCCGCAGGCCTGAACAACACCAGGCAGATCACAGAGAGTGTCTGTTTCAAACGTTGCTGAATACTGAGTGAACGTTAGGAGTCAGGGCACACCACAACACCTGCCTCTCCCACATGGCTTTTCTGTAAGTGCTCTGGAACTGGTGCATGTGAAATAAAAATCATTTGATTAAGAGGCTTTTACAGACCTTGTGGCTTAAGGGGACACTAACTACGGGGCCTAAACGGTGGGATGGCCCTTCTCTGAAGGGCCATTTTTTTTTATTAGTTACATTTTATTAACTCTGTATCCCAGCTGTATCCCGCTCCCTCATTCCCTCCCAAACCTTCCCTCCCTCCCTCATCTCCTCCCTGCCCCTTCCCAAGTCCACTGAATGGGGAGGACCTCCTCCCCTTTCATCTGACCCTGGTTTATCAGGTGTCTTCAGGACTGGCTGCAAAGTCTTCCTCTTTTTTTTAATTTTATTTATTTTTTATATTAATTACAGTTTATTCACTTTGTATCTAAGCTGTAGCCCCCTCCCTCATCCCCTCCCAACCTCATCCTTTCTCTCTCATCTCCTCCCATGCCCCTCCCCAAGTCCACTGATAGGGGAGGACCTTGTCCCCTTCCCTCTGACCCTAGCCTATCAGGTCTCATCAGTACTGGCTGCATTGTCTTCCTCTGTGGCTTGGTAAGGCTGCCCCCCCCCCCCCACTCAGGGAGAGGTGACCAAAGAGCCAGCCACTGAGTTCATGTCAGAGACAGTCCCTGTTCCCATTACTAGGAAAACCCACTTGGATACTGAGCTGCCATGGCTACATCTGTTCAGAGGTTCTAGGTTATCTCCATGCATGGTCCTTGGTTGGAGTATCGGTCTCAGAAAAGACCCCTGTGCCCAGATTTTTTGGTTCTGCTGCTCTCCTTATGCAGCTCCTGTCCCCTCCAGGTCTTCCTATCTCCCCCTTCCTTCATAAGATTCCCTGTACTCTGCACAAAGTTTGGTTATGAGTCTCAGCATCTGCTTCGATACCCTGCTAGGTACAGTCTTTCAGAGGCCCTCTGTGGTAGGCTCTTGTCCTGTTCTCTGTTTTCTCCCTCTTCTGATGTCTGTCTTGTTTGCCTTTCTGAGTGAGGATTGGGTGTCTTCCTCAGGGTTCTCCTTATTGCTTAGCTCCTTTGGTGTACAGATTTTGGTATGTTTCTCCTGTATGTACCGGCAGCTGGGAGCAGTGAGGCAGGTGAGCACCAGGCTGCAGCAGCAGCCCTGGGATATGGAGGAGGTCAGATTTGGAGCTCCTTTAGGAATGCACAAATGCCTGGAATTCTGCAGTATGTAAGTAGGGCAGCTGTAAGAAGAAAAATGGGATTTCTTGGCAGCACGGTTCATGGCATCTTGAGTATTTAATTTCATTGAAAAATAATGGTTGTTAAAAGGGCACTGTAGGTGGTAGGGACTAGTTCATACTTGTTGCAGACCAGGGAGGTCTAAGAATGAATACATAATTAATCATCAGTTTTTATCTCATCAAAGCTCTTATGTGCATGGATGTAGCTCCACCATCCATTGGTGCATGGGTAGCTGTATTCCTGAAGAAAATGGACTCATCTATTCTGAGCAGCCATCAGTTGACAATAGTTTCCTGGCTAGAAGTGAAAGGAACTTCATGAGCCAGAGGGGAGGAATTGGAAAGAAGGGCATGGGGAGTGGATTTGATCAAAACACATTATATGCATGTATGAAATTCTCAGTAAAAGTATAACTAACAAAAGCTGTCTAGAGAAAAGTTAGTCATGAGGATTAGATGGAACTGTGCATGCAGCACGTTTCCCTGGGCTTCACGTACAGTGATTGCTTAGCATGTGTGCATACTTGTTAATTAGCCCACTATTCATTACTGAAAACATAACTTCCCCAAAGACATTAGCTTGAAAGTAGAAACGAGAAGGGAATTCACTTTAATTTAAATTTTATTTTTGTTTTTTTTATTATTGTGTGTGTTGTTGTTTGCTCTACTTTACTGAGGCGGGCTGGCCCTTGAACCCCAGGGACTTTCTGCTGTGTCTTCTCTTCTGCTTGTTTGTTTGTTTGTTTAGTTTGTTTTTCTATTTTTAGTAAACTGTAGTCTTTTATTTACTGTTCTTCACAACAGTATTTTTTGGCCATTCCTTCCATTTTTTATATAATGTGAATGTGACAATGGAACTCTTAAAAAGGACTTTCTTTTTTACAGCACGTGTCTTGAAGTGCCTGCCGCCGCCGCCTGTGATATGCAGGTGAACGGGGTGGGAAGCTAGGTTCCTGATGATGCACTGTACCTGCTGTCACTGGGACATAAACAGGACACTGTTTAGACAGGCAATCCCTTTCATTGACATCATATTTTCCACAGTGCCTCGAAGAGAAACAAGCATGTGAACACATTCAGCTCCCTCACTGACTTCTACAACCTTAACAAGGTTAAAACTGATAAAGCCCAAGTCTAGATGGCAAACATTTCCACCCCGGGACGGCTGAGGCAATGAGGTGAGGTATCCCTTATTTCTCCATCTGTCTCACACACACTGTGCAGGTGAGAAAAGGTTATGGTGTCTCAGCATGCCGCAACGCTTTTTCAGTCTACTTGTCCCTCTGAAGAAACACTCCCTGTTGACTACCTCCTCAGCCTGCGCAGCTCCAGGTGTTTGCAGATGAGGAACACCTGCCTGTAGAGATGACTCGGTGCTTATGAGCACTGGCTCCTCCTCCAGAGGAGCTGAGCTCTGTGTTCAGTGCACAGCACCTACACACACTCACACACACACACACACACACACACACACACAGTTTTTAAGTATGATGGCCCAGTTCTGATTAATTTCTATAATGTTCAACAAAATTTCAGGTGCTAGAATGAATTCATCGAAGTTTGTTAGGTACACACATCTAACAGCATGAATTCCACAAGAACTCTTTCCAGCTTCTTCAGGAGCAAAGTGTTCACAATAAACAACTTTGCCAAATTATGAAAATCTTCTGCCCAGTGCGTCCTACAGCTGCCTTCAGTAAGTGGTGGGTGAGATGGGTCAAAGACATAAAAACCATTTCAAATTAGAAACCTGATTTCTAATCTTACATCAGTCATGCATTATATTTTACTGAATTCTTTTCTTTACAGAAGAACAAATGCCTAATAATATACTGACTTTACTCTTTTGGACTTTAATAAAAATGCTTTTAAATATGTCTGTAGTATTGAAGTATTCATGTCAGCACATTTCTCTCACTTTAAATCTCTATGTGTGTTCATAATCTACAGCCTACAGATATTCACAAATAGAAATGTTTTCTTCCTGCTTTTTAAGAGAGACGGCATTTTTTGTTTTCTATTAAGTGCTGACTTAATGAAACCAAACTGCTCCTGGGGAGACACTAGATTAGGGATGATAAAGCATCTACATCACAAGTGACTGGTAGACTGAGAGATGGCCCAGTGGTTAAAACCTCTTGCCTCAAAACCTGATGATCTGAGTTTGGTCCCTAAAATCCTACCCCAGCACCTGTTTATGTCCCAGTGACAGCAGGTACAGTGCATCATCAGGAACCTAGCTTCCCACCCCGTTCACCTGCATATCACAGGCAGCAGCAGGCATTTCAAGACACGTGCTGTAAAAAAGAAAGTCCTTTTTAAGAGTTCCATTGTCACGTTCACATTATATAAAAATGGAAGGAATGGCCAGAAAATACTGTTGTGAAGAACAGTAAATAAAAGACCACAGTTTACTAAAAATAGAAAAACAAACTAAACAAAAAAACAAACAAACAAACACCTGACTCCCACCTGGGAATAAGGCAAAACATAACTCTTCTATACAGCTAGGATAGCTTCTGAGGGCCACAGAGCAACACTTTGCACTGTTCTGCAAAATCAAATTTCTGGGAGGAGGCAGAGATGACAGAGCTCACAGGTGTGTGTGTGTGTATGTGTGTGTGTGTGTATGTGTTGTGTACATGGATGTCTTGTCTCTGAGGATGACAGATAATTGAATGGCAAGAGGCTATAGTGAGAGAAAATTCACTGTCAAAATGAAATTGTGCCCTTTGACACCATGAAGAAATTTGGACCTATACTGTCATAGCTCCTAATGATTTAAAAAAAATAACCTGGAAGTCCTTTTCTTTTTTTCTTTTCTTTTTTTTTTTTTTTTAAAGATTCTTGAGATATCTTTATATGCCTGTTGCTTAACAGGTATTACAATTAAATATAACAAATAATTACAATAGATACCATACACATAAAATATGCCCAGGAGAGAGCAGGTACCATGGTACCAGAGTGGACTGGGCATTTATTTTGCCACACGGGGCTTTGTAGCTTTCTTGCTTGGACCGTAATCCTAGCACAGGAAAGGCATTTCCTGAGCCGTGGAAGACATGGGTCACTTCAGTCTGCTCCAAGCTCAGTCAGATTTGCAGCAAATTTGGTGTTTATTGCTCTGTTATTAATGTTAGTATTAAAAATAAACTGTAAAGTTCTTTCTTTTTTTCTTTTCTTTTCTTTTTTTTTCTTTTCTTTTCTTTCTTTTTTGATTTTTTTTTTGAGACAGGGTTTCTCTGTATAGTCATGGCTCTACTAAAACTTGCTCTATAGAGCAGACTGGCTTCAAACTTCATATTTTCAAAAAAGATTTAATGTTTTTGCCTCACAGGTGAGTGTGTGTGTGTCTGTGTGTTAGATATGGGTGCTAGGAATTCAAGTTGGATGGTCTGGTGGATCAGCAAGAACTCTAAACTGCTAACCACTTGCCAAAAGTAACCTTTTATGACTTTTTCTTTTTGTAAACACAGTTTGGACTAAAATGTATTCCTTTGGACTCGGGGTTGAAGCCTTCAAGTTCACCTTCTTTACCTGCCATAAACACAAACACCCCTCTAGGAATACAGAGGCTCATTTCACATCAGAGCTGGAGTGTCTCCAATAGCTAGATGCAGAAGACATCCAAGAGAATCCAGGAAGAAGCCATTCTTTCTTCGTGGGTGATGCTGATTCTTAGGGGAAACACAAGTATTATTTCACTGGAACTAGAACTGTACTTCCGACCTCACTTCCGGAAAAATTAAAAAAGTATGTGAAATTATAAGATTACTCTTTATGAACAGTTTATAGGCGAAGAACTTTAGATTCTTAAAGCCAGAAATTGTTTTTGAAGATGGAGTGGTGCCATCTAATGGTGGCTCAAGAAATCTTAAGAACTGATCCTTGTTTTTCAAAAGAATAAAATGTCCACAGCTTTGCTTCTACCCTAGTGGAGAGGTACTTGGCCACTGCTGGCTGCAGATAAAGCAGTTTTCTACAGGAGTATGTTCCCTGATAGATCCGTCATACTCCAGCGACAGCCTCACACCTATGAGTACATCAACAGCACAAATTGGACTTGGGTTCAAACAAGAGGACATGAGCGTGGGGATTGTGGCAGACAAGAATGGATCTGGCAGAAGTTGGGGGGGGTGGAATGGGGAGTGGGAATGATCAAATGTATCATACGCTTGTATCAAATTATCCAAGAATTAATAAAACATTTAAAAGTCCAATATATCTTAACTGTGCCTTGACAGTTCTCACTATGTGGACAAAAACCTAGATTTACACAATTGCTTCTGAGTTTGCCTCAAAATATGCAGAGTATTGAGACTTGCATCTCTCATTCTGCAGAAGTGGGCTACAGAGAGTAATGGAAGATCGTGGTCATCTAGGGCCCTGTGTAGAGTTGAAGCTTCAAAAGAAGGTTCTTCGCTGGTGGGCAGATCTGATCTAGTGAGGAGCAGCGTGAATGGCTTTGTGTTTTGCATCTTGGGGATCCATATAAATGGTGTAGATGGTATTATTGCAAAATGCTAATCCTAAACATTGTGGAAGGAAGTTACTAGAAACACAGACCCTTTATTTCAAAAAAATGCATTTGAGTCATATTTATATTAAGTAAAACACCACTTCTTCTTTCAGTCTAGGCTGAACCTTTCATTCAAGTGGGGGTTAGAAGATCAAAGGCTTCTCTGTGTCCTGAGGTAACTCTCCAGTCATAGCTTCTTTTGGAAAAAAAATGTCTTAAGGTACAATAAGCAGAAGTTTACAAACATGACTCACGTGAAATGAAGGCATTTCTAAGGCTTTGTTCTATTTATTACTAAAGTGTAACTCTGTGTTAATCCTATTTTGAGAGTGTGTGGGAGGCAGAAGTTAACTCCACATAAAGCTTTCAGGGATTAAATACAAACCAGTTAATGTCATACCAGACACCCCCAGAATTTGTAACCAACTGAGTATCTGTTACATTAGACAAAACTTATCTGTGTCTTTACCTTAGAAATGATTTCAAGTTTTCATGAAGCATCAGAGTTCTTTTTGTCAGTAGTGAGCAAGGCTTAATTAAACAGTGTTTCTTTAAACCTTGATTGCACCTGTGTATTTTGAAATGTTGAAAATATCTGCTATTCCACTTCTTGGTGGAAACTACAAGGTTAAATTCAATAGTAGAACGAGAAAATAAAAAACCAGTTTTTAAAAAAATACTTATCAATTGCAAACAATGCAGATACTAAATAATTGATGCTATGAATGATGAAACTTCTCTTGTTCCACAGTAGTAATTCTATAGTTTTCGAGAGCCCCTTAGTAAATGTAATAGAATTCAAGTAATCCTAAACTTGAAAGCCTTGCTCCATTCGGATCATATTTTCAGTATTAATTACCTGGTGGTCACACTGTGGGAAGATTCCTGCTATATCACTGATGGTGGAGGCTGAGGCGGAAAATGCCTCACACCCTGTTGTCTGTACTGGTGATGTTTATTTTCTTCAGGACACATCTGTCACTTGCAGATTTTGTACAGCTGCTGAAACTGTAAATGACAGAGTTAGCTTTCATCCCAATGAAAGACAATTTTCCTTTGTTTTCTGGTGCTAAGGATGAAACTCAGGACTGTGGCCTGCCAGGCAAGCTCTCTTAACAGTGAGCCACGTCCTCAGCACATACATTTTTAAAAATAGAAGCTGACTATTATAAAATGAATTGCATTCTTGTTTTATTTTACACTTCTGTTTTGAGCCTTTATTGTTTTGTTTAGTTTTACCTAGTTTCTTTTGTAAAAGATAACAAGAGTTAATTACTTCCGGAACTATTTGGAGCAACAGCGGCCCAGAAACATAGGTTTAGGTTACCCTAAATTCCATTTTCCAACGTGGAAGCAGGTCCATCAAGTTTTTGTAGTTTTACATAACAAAGAAAGTAAAAAATCAAGACAAATGTAAAACATATTGGTGGGGACCTCAGAGAGGTATATCAGAACAGGGAAAGATTTTCTATAGGTCCAAGATGCTATCTGAGCTTTTGAAACATTTAAAAAGCCATTTTCTCATTCCAGTGTGCGGTTACAGAGTTATTGAGGCCTTAACTAGAAGACTATTCCCATTTTCTCAGAATACACTGTGCCTCTTACATTTCCTAAGAGGAACTGCCATATGAAGCAATACAGAACAAGACACCAGCCTAGGTAAACAAGATCAAACATTTTACAGCAATAGTAAACACTACATTTTGTGGTTTGTACTGATTAATCTAAGCAAAAAATAAAGTTGGACAGATCTTATCAAGACCAGGAAGCCATTGCTGCTGGTGGGTTGTGGGTGCCACCATGAGGGGCTACACATCTGCTGTCTATGCTGAGCAAGGCAGAAGGCCACACTCCTCCCATGAGCCAGGCCATCGGGAGGGGGTCACTACAGACTCTGTGAACCTAGGCAGAACCATGGTCTTTGGGTGGCCCCGTGTACAGAGCCATGTGGAAAGCATTCTCTTGAACCTGTCATCATGGCCCATGGACACTGTGTCCAACAGGTAAGAAGATGAAATGACTCGAGGCATTCTAGAAGCTCTGTTCCTCATAGCCAGTCATTGCTAGTTTCCTGTGTAAGGCTGTGAAATAGGCAGGAACACCAGGAGACTGAGCCCTGTAACTGCTACTACAGCAGAAGAGAAACAAGTATTTTTCACCCTCCTCCTTATGTGTGTGTGTGTGTGTGTGTGTGTGTGTGTGTGTGTTTATGTGCCTTCATGGACAGCACTTTGAGGTTTGTTTTTGCAAATATCAGTTTCTTTGTTTTATATATATATATATATATATATATATATATATATATATATATAGCGTGCATAAAATTATAAACCACTGGAAACTGAAAGGATCTGGAAGACCTGAGTAGAAGGAATTAATGCCAAACTCCTTTAAGTGTGCAGATGCTGTGTTTCTTGAAGGAACTAAGTCATTGGCGTATGCCCGCCTTGCTCTGTTTCGTTTTGAAGACGTCTTTGGTTTGTCCAGGTATTCTCGTTACTCATGTGTGGAGGTGGAGAGAAAACAGCTAGCAAAGATGGTGACATCTGTATAACAAAAGGCAAACTGGCCCATGTGGTGCCCTCAGTCTCCTGGGAGGCTGGTGCTGCCCAGTGCTGGGGATTAGGAGGTGCCTATGTGCTATGCTGTGACACAGGCTCACAACTCCAGTAGATGAGTGTTGGCAGGTTAATGTTGATGTTGGAAGTGAGAAAGTTGAAACCAACACAGGAGACAAAAAAATGAATGTTTACTTATGTATGTGTTTACTTTGTGCGTGCGTGTGTGTGTGTGTGTGTGTGTGTGTGTGCACGGTGAAGAATGCCTGTGGCTGGAGAAGAGCTTGCAGTAATCTATTCTCGCCTTCTGCCTGTGGGTTCCAGGGATCAAACTCTGACTGTCACATTTCTATCAAAGAACCTTTACCCAGTGCACTGCCCATAACCAAATGCAACTTATTGTCATAACAGTCAAAAAAAAAAATCAAAAACAAAACCGAGTAAGGCTGAATTCAAAAGCTTCCTCCCACCCATCTGGCTTTAGTAGAACTGGCTTCATGTCATTGTGAAGGACAATTGCCCCAAAGATCACAATTCAAAACTTGACACAGAGCACCTACATTCCATGGCTTGAGCAAAAGTTCTTAAACTCTGTCTTCTTGGTTTGGATTCTCAATGCCTGGCTCATGTGCCTATTCCTGTGAGTGTCCTGGAGTCTAGGACCATGCCTAAAATATCTTTGGGTCCTCTGAAAACATTCAATTTATATTTTATGAGCTACCCAAATGTATTTTAAATTTTATTCTTTTTTTTTGTACAATTAGGTCACTTGTACTTCTGTGTTATTAAGACAAACTAAATTTTATAGTACCACCAGGGAAATAAACAAGAATGTATGTTAGTTCTGTAGTCTCTGAGCATGGGAAGAGTTCTTTTGAGAGACGAGAAATCTACTGGCAGCAATAGTTATGATTTCCTCTGAGTCAGACCAAGCGAGGGTGGCGGTGTGAGGTGGTCAGTGCTGATCTGGATGCTGTTGTACTGTGCCAGTGCAGAAACAAGGATGTAAGTGAGGCTAAAATTATTCTCTCGTGATTGTGACAGAACATGAATCACATTGTAGTCTTTAAACATATGTTGTTGAAAATTCATTTTTTTTTGTTTCAGAAGTTTTTATTTTTCTCCACATAATTTGACCATTCGTATTTTTGTTAGCCATTTCTTTATAACAACTCTCCAACCTTATATTTTTTATTTACTTTGTTTTTCCCCCCAACATAATAGCCCTATTGCTTATTTGGGAATTTCATACAGTGCACCCTAAAGTGCTACAAAAGGGCATGTAAAAATCTGATGAAATCTAAGAAGAAAAAGTGTCCTGAAATAATAGTCATATTTATAATAATGCCATTTACTAATGTTTGGTCTTCTGAGTTTAATCAAGAAAGGAATTTTCATATATTTGATTTTAGTATGATAGCAGAAAATGTTCTTAGTTACTGTAAAACACATGAGATAGTGCTTTAGTGTAATTATGCCTGCCTTCTAAAGGAAACTTCATCTTCATTGCTTTGCTTCATCTTTTATCTATTCAAGATTATCTATTATCTATGGATTCACCTATTCATCCTTGCCCCAACAACCTTTCTCATAGTGTGAAAGATAAAAACAAAAAAGATGTGCTCGCTTCGGCAGCACATATACTAAAATTGGAACGATACAGAGAAGATTAGCATGGCCCCTGCGCAAGGATGACACGCAAATTCGTGAAGCGTTCCATATTTTTAAAATTTTCCCAACTTAAAGAAAGAGATGTCCATAAATATACAAGAGGCCTACAGAACTCCCAATAGACTAGACCAGAAAAGAAACACATCACGTCACATCATAGTCAAAACACTAAATCTACAGAACAAAGAAAAGATATTAAAAGCAGCAAGGGAAAAAGGCCAAGTAACATATGAAGGTAGACCTATCAGAATCACGCCGGACTTCTCATCAGAAACTATGAAAGCCAGAAGGGCCTGGGCAAGTATCATGGAGACTCTAAGAGATCACAAATGTCAACCCAGACTACTCTACCCTGCAAAGCTTTCAATCAACATAGATGGAGAAAACAAAATATTCCATGACAAAACTAAATTTATACAATATCTACACAGCAAACCATCCCTACAGAAGATACTAGAAGGAAAACTCCAATCCAATGAAAACAAATTCACCCAAGAAAACAGGGCATACAGATAATATCCCAACAAAAATGAAAAGAAAACAAGCAATGAATCAGGGTTAGATCATCGACTCCATTACAAAAGGAACTAACATGCATTGGTCACTATTATCTATCAATATCAATGGACTCAACTCACCAATAAAAAGACACAGGCTAACAGAATGGTTAAGGAAACAGGATCCAACATTCTGTTGCATCCAAGAAACACACCTATGCAACAAAGACAAACACTACCTCAGAGTAAAGGGCTGGAAAACTGTTTTTCAAGCAAACGGTTCCAGAAAACAAGCTGGAGTAGCCATCCTAATATCTAATAAAATAGACTTTCAACCCAAGTTAATCAAAAAAGATAAGGAGGGCCACTATATTCTCATCAAAGGAAAAATCCACCAAGAGGATATCACAATCTTGAATATCTATGCCCCAAATACAAGAGCACCGACATTCGTAAATGAAACATTATTAAAGCTTAAATCATACATTGATCCTAATACCTTAATAGTGGGAGACTTCAACACTCCACTCTCACCAAGGGACAGATCAACTAGACAGACACCAAATAGGGAAATAAAAGCACTCACAGAATCCCTAAATCAAATGGACCTAATAGACGTCTACAGATCATTTCACCCAAACTCAAAAGAGTACACCTTCTTTTCAGCACCCCATGGAACCTTTTCCAAAATAGACCATATAGTGGGCCACAAAGCAAGCCTCAACAGATACAAAAGGATTGAAATAATCCCTTGTATACTATCTGACCACCATGGACTAAAGCTCGACCTCAATAACAACAGAAACAACAAAAAGCCGACACGCACATGGAAACTAAACAACTTACTACTCAATGACAGCTGGGTTAAGGAAGAAATAAAGAAAGAAATTAAAGACTTCCTAGAATTCAATGAAAAGGAAGGCACAACATACCCAAATTTATGGGACACACTGAAAGCAGTGCTCAGAGGAAAATTTATAGCACTAAGTGCCTGCAAGAAGAAATTCGTAACATCACATACAAACAACTTAATGGCCCAACTGAAAACCCTAGAACAAAAAGAAGCAGATACACCCAAAAGGAGCAGACGGCTGGAAATAATCAAACTAAGGGCTGAAATCAATCAACTAGAAACAAATAAAACTATCCAAAGAATCAATGAAACAAAAAGCTGGTTCTTTGAGAAAATCAACAAGATAGACAAACCCTTAGCCAAACTAACTAAAAAGCAGAGAGAAACTATCCAGATCAGCAAAATCAGAAATGAAAATGGGGACATAACCACAGACATTGAGGAAATCCAAACAATTATTAGGTCATACTACAAAAGCCTATATGCCACAAAATTTGAGAATCTAAATGAAATGGATAATTTTCTTGATAGATTCCATCTACCAAAACTAAGTCAAGATCAGGTAGAAAGACTGAATAGCCCTATATCTCCCAAGGAAATCGAAGCAGTCATTAACAGTCTCCCCTCCAAAAAAAGCCCTGGACCAGATGGCTTCAGCGCAGAATTCTACAAGACCTTCAAAGAAGTGCTAACTCCAATTCTCCTCAAGCTATTCCACAAAATAGAAACAGAAGGAACACTACCAAACTCATTCTATGAAGCCACAGTCACCTTAATACCTAAACCACACAAAGACCCAACAAAAAAAGAGAACTTTAGGCCTATCTCTCTTATGAACATTGACGCAAAAATACTCAATAAAATACTTGCAAACCGAATCCAAGAACACATCAAAGATATCATCCACCATGACCAAGTAGGCTTCATCCCAGGCATGCAAGGGTGGTTCAACATACGGAAATCCATCAATGTAATCCACTACATAAACAAACTGAAGGAGAAAAACCACATGATCATCTCCTTAGACGCCGAAAAAGCATTTGACAAAGTCCAACACCCATTCATGTTTAAAGTCTTGGAGAGATCAGGGATACAAGGCACATACCTAAACATAGTAAAGGCAATATATAGCAAGCCTATAGCTAACATCAAACTCAATGGAGAGAAACTTAAATCAATCCCACTGAAATCAGGGACAAGACAAGGCTGTCCATTGTCCCCATATCTCTTCAACATAGTACTTGAAGTCCTAGCCAGAGCAATAAGACAACTAAAGGAGATCAAGGGGATACAAATCGGAAAGGAAGAGGTCAAAGTGTCACTATTTGCAGATGATATGATAGTATACATGAGCGACCCCAAAAATTCAACCAGAGAACTCCTTCAGCTGATAAACACCTTCAGCAAAGTGGCAGGATACAAAATCAACTCAAAAAAATCAGAAGCCCTCCTATATACCAAAGACAAAAAGGCTGAGAAAGAAATTAGGGAAACAACACCCTTCACAATAGCCACTAATAACATAAAGTACCTTGGTGTGACCCTAACCAAGCAAGTGAAAGACCTGTTTGAGAAAAACTTCAAGTCTCTGAAGAAAGAAATCGAAGAAGATATCAGAAGATGGAAAGATCTCCCGTGCTCATGGATTGGTAGGATTAACATTGTGAAAATGGCCATACTGCCAAAAGCAATCTACAGATTCAATGCAATTCCCATCAAAATACCAACTCAATTCTTTACAGACCTTGAAAAAAAGATTCTCAGCTTCATATGGAGAAACAAAAAACCCAGAATCTCCAAAACGATCCTGTACAACAACAGATCATCTGGAGGTATCTCCATTCCTGATCTCAAGCTGTACTACAGGGCAACAGTAATAAAAACTGCATGGTACTGGCATAGAAACAGAAAGGAGGATCAATGGAACCGCATAGAAGACCCAGAAATAAATCCACACACCTATGAATACTCGATATTCGACAAAGAAGCCAATTCCATTCAATGGAAAAAAGACAGCATCTTCAACAAATGGTGCTGGACCAACTGGATGTCTACATGCAGAAAAATGAAAATAGATCCATATTTATCACCCTGCACAAAACTAAAGTCAAAGTGGATCAAGGACCTCAACATAAAACCAGATACCCTAAATCAATTGGAAAAAAAAGTGGGGAACAGCCTAGAACTCATTGGCACAGGAGACAACTTCCTGAACAGAACACCAACAGCACAGGCTCTAAGAGCAACAATCAATAAATGGGACCTCATGAAACTAAAGTTTCTGTAAAGCAAAGGATACCGTCATCAAAACAAAACGACTGCCTACAGATTGGGAAAGAATCTTCACTAACCCTTTATCTGACAGAGGACTAATATCCAGTATATACAAAGAACTAAAGAAGCTGAAAAGCAGCAATCCAAGTAATCCAATTAAAAAATGGGGAACAGAGCTAAACAGAGAATTCTCGACAGAGGAATATCGAATGGCAGAAAAACACTTAAAGAAATGCTCATCCTCATTAGCCATCAGGGAAATGCAAATCAAAACGACCCTGAGATATCACCTTACACCCATCAGAATGGCCAAGATGAAAAACTCAAGCGATAACACATGCTGGAGAGGTTGTGGAGAAAGGGGAACCCTGCTCCACTGCTGGTGGGAATGTAAACTGGTACAACCACTCTGGAAAGCTATCTGGCGCTTTCTAAGACAAATAGGAATAGTGCTTCCTCCAGACCCAGCTATACCACTGCTAGGTATATACCCAAAGTTTGTTCAAGTACACAAAAAGGACACTTGCTCAACCATGTTTATAGCAGCTCTATTTGTAATAGCCAGAACCTGGAAACAACCCAGATGTCCATCAACGGTGGAATGGGTACAGAAATTGTGGTATTTTTATACAATGGAATACTACTCAGCAATCAAAAAGGAGGAAATCATGAAATTTGCAGGCAAATGGTGGGATCTAGAAAAGATCATTCTGAGTGAAATATCCCAGAAGGAGAAAGACAAACATGGGATATACTCACTTATATAGACCTATAAGATATGATAAACATAATGAAATCTATACACCTAAAAAAGATAATCAATTGACCGGACATGGGGTAAGATGATCAATCCTCGTTTAGAAAGACAGATGGGATGTGCACTGAACGTATGACAGGAGTCTACTGAGCGCATCTGAAAGACTCTAACTAGCAGTGTTTTCAAAGCAAAGACTCATGACCAAACCTTTGGCAGAGTACAGGGAATCATAAGAAAGAAGGGGAGTTAGTCTGATGGGGAAAGGATAGGAGCTCCACAAGGACCAAATATATCTGGGCACAGGGTCTTTTCTGAGACTGACATTCAACCAAGGACCATGTATGGATATAACCTAGAACCTCCACTCAGATGTAGCCTGTGGTAGCTCAGTAACCAATTGGTTTCCCAAAGTGAGGGGAACAGGGACTATTTCTAACAGGAACTCGATGACTGGCTCTTTGGTCTCCCCACCCCCGAAGGGAGGAGCAGTCCTGTTAGGCCACAGAGGAGGGCTTTGCAGCCAGTCCTGAAGATACCTGATAAAACAGGATCAGATGAATGGGGAGGAGGTCCCCCCCATCAGTGGACTTGGAAAGGGGCACGGTGGAGATGAGGGAGGGAGGGAGGGAGGGAGGGACTGGGAGGGAATGAGGGATCGGGACACGGCTGGGATACAGAGTTAATAAAATGTAACTGATAAAAAAAATAAAATAAAATATGAATTTCATCACATTAAAAAAAAAGATGCAATTACCAATGATGTCACGCAGTTTGAGGCATTTCCAATTATGGCTGTTTATTTATTTATTTATTTTTTTGCATAATTTCAAAGCTCATTGATGTGGGCCAATTTAGAATGAATTTCCTGAGGTAACTGTGAGATATGGGCTCTCTATTTGCCTGGGAGGTTGTAACAAGCCAGCCTTTGAGTTCACCTCTCTCAATCTGAAAAGATGCTATTAAATATTTAAACTATTGAGGAACATACCCCTACTGCTCATTAGAATAATACGGGGAAAACCTTGAGAAGGTCGTGGCAGTTTTGGTTATCTTACATGACTGTAAAGTATTTGAATGGTTGGAAACATGAAGGCTGATCAGTCTGTTATTATGAAGGGATCATGTAACTTTCAGGAATGAGTCGAAGAGGTAGTGTAGAAGGTTTGTGGGTGCAGATTCTGGACAGAGACTCCAGGAACCAAATCCTGCCTGTCCACCAACAAAGGATAATGACAGTGTATGCCAACTAACCTGTCTGGGCCTTAGTTCCTGAAACTACAGCATGAGGTCAGTGGTTCTTGAACCTTCGTAGTGGTGTTGTGGGAGCTGAATGCATTTATGTGTATAAAGTGTTAGGACCTACGCACCAACGTTGGGAAAGTGCGCCTGTGCGCCTGTGCAGGTTCCACGCGGGTTCACAAATCACACCACGAGATCAGTTCCACGTGGGAGGTTTATTAGGGGAAGAAGGAAAGGGAAAGGGGGGGCGCCCCAGAGAGAGAGAGGGAAAGTGAGAGAGGGAGAGAGAGAGAGAGAGAGAGAGAGAGAGAGAGAGAGAGAGAGAGAGAGAGTAAGAGAGTAAGAGAGGGACCACGTGTCCGGGTTGGCCTTTTAAGTTGGAAGGTAACCACGCCCTCCAGGTGTGGTCACCTGACTGGCTGAGGACACATGATAGATAGGTTGCTGGGCAACCCAGAAGCAGCTTGTGTTCCAAAATACTAACATAAAATACTCAAATAACTTTGTATAAATAAATATCTGCTTGTTGTGATACTATTAGTTTTGTTACATTTTTTGTTCCTTTAAGTTGTGTGGAATCTTAAAATATAGCACCAGAATGGGTTGAAAAACAAAGGAGGAAGCATGTGATAAGTGACGACCTGTGGCTTTGAAAAATTCAGGAGTTGACGGCTACAGACGTGGGCTTTGATGTGGCCCTAGGAGAGCCATTCCTTGCAGTTTTGAGCAGTGTATTTGTAAGAGTTCCCAGTGTGGTCTGCAGTTGCATTAGAGTAAACAAGGTGTGCTATAAATCACAGATTCTTGGGACCGAGCCTTGATCTCCTGGATCAGCATTTTTAAGTGAGAATTGGCTTTGTAAGGAGCGCAGGGCTTGGCGCCTCTGGCAGGGCAGCTTTGAGACCTGCTCTGCCATGTTTGTGATGCCCTCTCCTTACACTGTCTTCTCACTTTCGCTCTTGCCCACCCTGGCATTCAGATGAGCTCTTTTAGTTGTGCAGTTCAGGTTCTGTGCTGTCTGTGTTCAAGGCCTGAAGTTTGTTTCTTTTAACCCATAGTCTTCATAGTTGCTCTTTTTAGTCACACCTGGGGCGGCCCTTCCTCACCCTTCCAATTCTTACTATTTGCATTACCTCTAGGCCATTCCTTTTCTGTAGTTTGCTGTAATTAGCGTGTGAAATCTCTGTGGCTTTAGAATCCAAAAGTTCTTCTCTACTTCACAAAACAGCCAAATCCCCGGCACTTCTGACCCCTGGTCTACGTTTGTTCCCTGGACTCCATTTGAACTCTGTGTCTCTATTTGTGTGACTTTTACAATTAAGAAGTGTGTGAGACATCACCAAACAGCATGAAACTGCTTGTCAGAATATATGGATGGGGAATATTCCAATTAAACTCTAAACTATATTGAGGATTCAAACCTTTGATACTCCTTACATTTAAGTCATGTGTAGCCATGCAGAAATATCACATTGTGAGATTTCATTGCTTTTTTGGCCAAACAAAGATTAAAAGGAAGCATTTTGGCTCCTGGGGTGGGTAATGTGACTCTGCTTTAGAACACTGTCCTTTAGAGGGCACAGATGTGTTATGTTCGTGTGACTGGTCACATACATCCATTGGCATCTTAACTGTCCGTGAGATAAATCGCTCTCATTTTTAGAGGTGCATCTACATTACAAAACAACAATGCTTCCGTGAGGCCATGTCAGGGTTGTGCTTTTCAAACCTCTTGAATCACATGCAGCTAAAAGTGGGAACAACATTTCTGTTTCGTAAACACACAGATTGTAGTACAAAGAAAGAAATAGGCGTTATCGAAAGGGGACATGTTTGGCTGAATTTATTATTGCAAAACAACATTGACATTGTTGCAAGAAGTGTTAGCAGTTTAGCTAATAAAATAGATAAACAAATTTAAGTCTTGGAAATTTTAACCACTTTGGAAGGATTAACCGTTTCAAATAATTATTTTTAAAATTTAGGAAAAAGTCAAGGAATATGTAAACATCAAACAAGAAATCAATTAATTTTAAAGTTTATCTTTAACTGTTTAGTTTGGATTCTGTTTAACAGTTTTATTTGGAAAAGATGGATTTAATTGTCCTTCCATGGTGTTGCTTAGGTTTTTCTTGGATGAAAGGGTAAGTTTCAGTAAGTTAGAAAAACAACAATTTTACTGTATTTTGATAAAATAATTTGTTATGTGTTAGCATGTAAAATTTTATACATGTATACAGTCTGTAATGTTTAAATCAGATTTCAGATTTATCTTTCTTCATGCATAAACCATTCAAAATTCCAGCCTTTTATTTAAATAATATTTTTATTAATCCTATGAGAATTTTATACAATGTGTTTTGATTATCTTCACCTCTCACTTCCTCCTACCTTCTCTCGTCTTACAACCCTACCTACCAACTTAAAGTTCTTCTTCCTTGTTTTTTTCCCACTGTGTGTTATCCTAATGCTTTTGGGATTGGGATTTGCCCTGGAGTGTGCTTGACCTACCAGGGATCACATCATTAAAGAAAGCAGCTCCTTTCAGCAGCTATCAAATGACGATAGCTCCTCAGCTAGTTGTGTAATTTCATGCTACCCTCTGCACCTCCATTCTGGTGTTTTTATCTGGCTGTGGCTTGAGCAGGTCTATAAACTTGGTCACAGTCACTGAGAGTTCATATGTACAGTTGCCCTGTTGTGTCTGGACAAACACTTGAAGTTATGCAGCACTTCTGACTGTCGGCTCCTAATCAGTCTTTTCTTCCTTCCTAATGATCTGTGCGCATCATGGGGATGAGTACCCCGCAGTCTCTAAATGTTGAACAGTTGTCATCCAGTGCAAGAGGAAGTTTTCTCTGATGAAGGAGGCTGAGAAATGCAACGGTCTATAAGTCTACACAAACTATAGGATCTATGCAATGACTTACAGTAATAATTCAGTTGGGTCATTAAAAATTTTTAATAAAGTTCACAATTATCTCGATGTAAAGATAAATAAAAATAAGTAATTTTAAATAGTAAAAGGAAAATATAACAAGTTATGATTTTTTTCAACTCATCACACATTCAAGTTGAATATCTTAATATTCATGTATTATGTCTTAATATTCATGTATTTAATGTATTCGATCTTAATTGCTTATTTTCTCATTCTTTGTAACACTGACAATAAATTCTAATGAGAATACATCAGCTAGCTTCATGACTGTTTCTCCTTTTTTCCCCAGGGATGATTTCTTCATTTTTAATAGTAAACCTGTCAGCTTTGCTCATCTCTTTTGTATTTGGAGAAGCAGAAATAAGATTTGCCGGACAAACAGAATTTTTCGTTAATGAAACAACTACCACAGTTATTCGTCTTGTCATTGAGAGGACAGGAGAGCCAGCAAACGTTACTGCCATTGTGTCTGTAAGAAATGACTACAGTTTTGTTTTTAATGAAATGCATATGACACTTTTTAGTCTCAACAGAAACACTTTTTAACTGTTTGAGTTTCTGAGCCTGAGTTTCATTATGTTGTATCTAAGTCTATTTATCAGTACAAAGAATGCTTGAGTGTGGCCAGGTGTATTTTAAATACAAAGTCTAGCTATCTTAAATTATTTATAAGATTATTTTAAAACAAGATTGCAGGATCTTTCTTTACACATTTATTGTAAGGTGACTTAGACAAAAACATATGCAATATTTAAAAGATACAAATGACAGAAAAAAAAAAACCCTAAGTTCAGCTAGAGAATCATTGTTGGAGAAAAGAATATTAACTTCATTAAAAATTAAGTAAAGTATATAAATTCTTTACTATATAAAAAGTTTAAAATTAGGGTGGAATGCTTAGTGTTGTATGTTTGTGTATATTTTTACACAACAGAAAGCCATGTCATATGCCCAATAAAGATATTGCTATATTAGCAGCCCAATGTACCTAAAAGTTAAAACAAAAATAATGTGTTTGTTGCATGTTTATCCTTGTACACATGAACATATGTACATACATACACACTTATGTGTGAACAGGCCAGATCAATGTCAAGGATCTTCCTCTGTATCACTGTCCACCTTATTTTAAAGGAAAGGGTCTCTTACTGACCCTGTCACTCACTTACTGGCAAGAGTGGCTGGCTAGTAATCACCAAGGATCTTTGGTATGCACTCCTCCCACAGCATTAGTTAGAAGTTTACAGATGTGTAGACTTCCACCTCCGGCTTTTTACCTTGATGCTGAACTAAAATCGACTTCCAAAAGGAACCCAGTGTTAAAATTTTGTACATTTTAGTGTCTCCACAATTTGACATATTTGTATACATTTTTGACTTTGTTTCTAGCTCTCGTGTACATTGTATTTCACAGTCTTTTGATACAACTTACCCCATCTTCTCAGGTTGCTCTATTTTGTTGTTCTTGTTAGAGCACATTATTCTCAACACTTTTTTCCATTGTTTTTCATTGACATTGCTTCCAGGTTTTGCTGCCTATAGTGAATATCATTCTGAAGAACTGATTATATACGTGACTATCTGTATTTTGGGTTAATTTTCACAGAGTAGATTAGTGTATTTTTATGTATGCCCGTTTAGTGGCTCTTGATAATACTTTCTGAACAATTGCTGCTTTCCATAGCAAATTATAACTACAGTTTCCAACATCCCTGCCAACATTTTCTAACTTAGTTTTATTTTTCAACTATTTAAACTTAAAAAAAAATTAGAAGTAGACAATCACTAAACTTTTGGAAAATAAGTTCTTATTTTTATTTTCCTAAAAATTTTCCTTAGGTGGTTAAATTAATTTTGAGCTCTGGTGAGAGAAACGTCATTTGAATTTATACCATGAAGTCTTCCTTTATAATCCTGGAATTACCACTTTGCTGCAGGTCTTAGTAGCAAGGTTGAATCCACAGATTAAGATCCCAGGAAAGCTTATAATGATCAATACTGTGGGATGCTAAAAAACTGGGTCTCTCATTTTAGTTGCTGTGGATAACTTAAGTACAATTTTAGGTTGAAAGTGTAAATTTTTTCAGCCTCTTGGGAAAACCTTAGCATGTACCAGAAGCTTCTCATCTATGCTTCATAAGAATTCCAGCTGTAATCTGTCTTGCTAGGCTGTAGTCTGTGCCAAATCAAGTAAGGGACAGAGGAAAAGGTAACATTAATTTTTCTATGAAATTATTAGTTTTTTTGTGTGCAATTAACTTTGATTCATCATATTAAGAAATATTTCATATGTAATGACTTATATCTGTGATTTTCTCATTAAAAATATTACACTTATTTGTTTCTATGTGTCTGTGGACACAAAGGTAGAGATGTGAGGACAAGTGGCTCCTTCCACCATGTGCGTCTGGATTGGACCTCAGGTCACCCAGCTTGGCAGCAAGTACATTTACCCTGAGCCATCTTGCTGGTTATGTGATATTTCTTTTGAAAATGAGTCTCAACAGCTGCTAAACACACTTGTTTTTGAACGTTATGTTGTAGATGAGAGTGCCTCTTGGTCTAGGCCCATTCTCTTGAATGTTCTAATGAGTATCAGTTTTCCTTATTCTGCTTTTTGTTAAGTGAGGATGTTTTTGTTTTGCCCTTGGTAGCTGAATGGAGAAGACACAGGCGACTTTTTTGATACATATGCGGCGGCATTCATTCCTGCTGGAGGAATGAACAGGACTGTGTACATAGCAGTATGTGATGATGATCTTCCAGAACCTGATGAAACATTCACCTTTCATTTGACATTACAGGTAAGTTATGCACTCCCCTTTGAACTCTTACACAACATCTTTGAACACTTGAAAATCTATTTAATTCACCTTCATAAAAAAATGAGAGATATCTCATACTAGAAACTTAGCAGCACACCTGAAAGCTCTGGAACAGAAAGAAGCAAACACACACAAGAAGAGTAGACAGCAGGAAATAACCAAACTCAGGGCTGAAATCAACACATTGGAAATAAAGAAAACAATACAAAGAATCAATGAAACCAAAGGCTGTTTTTTATTTTTTGTTTTTGTTTTGTTTTTGAGAAAGTCAACAAGATAGAGAAACCCTTGGCCAAACTAACTAAAAGGCAGAGCGAGAATATGCAAATTAACAAAACCAGAAATGAAAAGAGGTACATAATAACAGTGAGGAAATCTAAAAAACCACTAGGTCTTATATCAGAAACCTGTATTCTACAAAACTGGAAAATCTAAAGGATTTTCTTGATAGATTTCACCTACCAAAGCTAAGTCAAGAGCTTTAAACAGTCCTATAACCCCTAAGGAAATAGAAGCAGTCATCAAAAGTCTCCCAGCTAAAGAAAACCCAGGACCAGATGGTTTTAGTGCAGAATTCTACCAGACACTCAAAGAAGAGCTAACACCAATACTCGTCAAACTATTCCACAAAATAGAAACTGAAGGAACATTGACAAACTCTTTCTATGAAGCCACAGTCATTTTGATATCTAAACTGCACAAAGACCCGACAAAGAGAATTTTAAACCAATTTCACTCATAAACATTCATGCAAAAATACTTAATAAAATGCTCACAAACTGAATCTAAGAACACATCAAATATATCATCCACCATGATCAAGTTGGCTTTATCCCAGGGATGCAGATATGGTTCAACATTCAAAAATCCATCAATGTAATCCACCATATAAACAAACTAAAAAAAAAAAAATCACATGATCATCTCATTAGATGCAGAAAAAGCCTTTGACAGAATCCAATACCCCTTCATGATGAAAGTCTTGGAGAGATCAGGGAAACAAGACTCATACCAAAACATAATAAAAACTATATACAGCAAACAGATAGCCAATATCAAATTAAATGGAGAGAAACTCAAACCAATTCCACTAAAATCAGGGACAAGACAAGGCTGCCCACTCTCTCCATACTTCTTCAATATAGTACTTGAAGTTCTAGCTAGAGCAATAAGACAACTAAAGGAGATCAAAGGGATACAAATTAGGAAGGAAGAAGTCAAAGTATCACTATTTGCAGATGAAATGATAGTGTATGTAAGCAACCCCAGAAATTCCACCAGAAAACTCTTACAGCTGATAAACAGCTTTATCAAAGTTGCTGGAAACAAGATTAATTCAAAAAAGGGGGAACTGTAGAGAGCTGCGGAATGCTATGCCTTAAAAATGGAGCTGGTTTCCGCCTTCCACCTTCCCGATGGTGAGTGCTCTCTGTCACGAACAATTCCACATTTGGCTAAGGCTGAGGATCTGGCTAAGGCTGAGGATCTGGCTTGCTTCCATGTATGTGGACCTATCTGCATTGCCCACGTGGCACGCCTGGGTTGGCTACCCAGAGGCTATTTAAGCTGTGGGCTGGCTTTCCCCAGGGTCCGAGGATTGTTCAAGGTTCCTTAATAAACTGCATTGAAAAAAAAAAACAAAGAAAAAAAAATCAGTAACCCTCCTGTACACAAATGACAAAAGGGTTGAGAAAGAAATTAGAGGAACTACACCCTTCACAATAGCCACAAATAATATGAAGTATCTTGGTGTAACTCTAACCAAGCCAAGAGAAAGACCTGTATGACAAGAACTTCAAGTCTCTGAAGAAAGAAATTGAAGAAGCTATCAGGTGATGGAAAGATGCCCCATGCTTGTGGATTGATAGGATTTACATAGTAAAAATGGCCATCTAACCAAAGGCAATCCACAGATTCAATGCAATCCCCATCAAAATACCAACACAGTACTTTCCAGGCCTTCAAAGAACAATTCTAAACTTGGAGAAACAATTCTAACAATGGAGAAACAAAAAAATGCAGACTAGCTAAAACAATCCTATACAATAAAAGAACTTCTGAAGGTATCTCCATCCCTGACTTCAAGCTATACTACAGAGCAATAGTAATAAAAACTGCGTACTACTGACATAGAAATAGACTGGTTGATCAATGAAATCAAATCAAAGATCCAGAAGTAAACTCACAAACCCATGGTCACTTGATTTTTGACAAAGGAGCCAAAACCATCCAGTAGAAAAAGACAGCATCTTCAATAAATTCTGTTGGTCTAACTGGATGTTTATGTGTAGAAAAATGCAAATAGATAAATATTTATCTCCCTGCACAAAACTCAAATCTGAGTGGATCAAAGATCTCAAAATAACACCAGATACACTAAATCTATTAGAATAGAAAGTGGGAAAAGCCTCAGACTCATTGGCAGAAGAGACAACTTCCTGAACAGAACACCAACAGCTCAGGCTCCAAGATCAACAATTAATAAATGGGACCCCTAGAAACTAAAAAGCTTCTGTAA
This sequence comes from Meriones unguiculatus, assembly GCF_030254825.1. Lineage (NCBI taxonomy): Eukaryota > Metazoa > Chordata > Mammalia > Rodentia > Muridae > Meriones > Meriones unguiculatus. Next base: position 33,808,583 of record NC_083353.1, on the reverse strand, counting down.
AGGAAAGGGCACTTTCCATAGAACAGAAGTATAGATTGGGAAAAGATCTTCACCAATCCTACCTCTGACAAAGAGCTAATATCCAAAATATATAATGAACTCAAGAAATCAAACACCAATAAAAAAAATAACCCAATTGAAAAATGGGGCACAGAACTAAACAGAGAATTCTCAATAGAGGAATCTTGAATAGCTGAGAAGAGCTTAAGAAATGCTCAACTTCCTTAGTCATCCATGGAAATATAAATCAAAATTACTTTGAGATTCTCATCTGACACCCATCAGAGTGGCTAAGATCAAAAACTCAAGTGACAACACATGCTGGAGAGGATGTGGAGAAAGGGGAACCCTCCTCCAGTGCTGGTGGGAGTGCAAACTTATACAACCACTCTGGAAATCAATCTGGTGTTTTCTCAGAAAATTGGGAATAGCTTTACCTCAAGATCCAGGTGTGCCTCTCCTGAGGCATATACCAAAAAGGTGCTCCACCATATGACAGTGACGCTTGTTTAGCTCTGTACATAGCAGCTTTATTTGTAATAGCCAGAAACTGGAAACAACCCAGATGTCCTCAACCAAAGAATTATTAACTGTGGCACATTTACACAATGGAATACTACTCAGCTATTAAAAACAAATCATGAACTTTTCAGGCAAATGGATGGAACTAGAAAAGATCATCCTGAGTGAGGTAATCCAAACCCAGCAAGACAAACATGGTATGTACTCACTTATAAGTGGATTATAGCCATGTCATACAGGATAAGTATACTATGAGACACAGATCCAAAGAAGATAAATAGCATAGAGGATCCAAGGGAAGATGCATACATTCCTCTCAGAAGGGGAGACAGAATAGACAGACATAGTGGCTGAAGACAGGGAACAAGGTAGGAGATGGGGAGCAGAGAGATAAGAGGGTAGAGGTCAGATCTGGGGAGAGCGAAGGCAAGAGAACAGAAGGCCTGTAGAAAAAAGAGAAACTGAGGGTGGGGTTAACTCTGTGACAGGCCAGAAACCTAAGTCAGGGTAGTCTCCTGGGAGTATTTGAGGGGGAACTCAGGCAGAGGGTCCTAGTAGTAGAGGCTATAGAGACTGAAGAACATACCCACTAACTAAACAAGTTTCCAAGCAGTAGGAGGGGAACACCAACTCACCCACAAAAACTACAATCCCAAATTTGCCCTGTCTACAAGATGTGCAGGGATAAAAATAGAGCAGATGGAGTAGAGATGCCAATGCCTGGCCCAACCAAAGACCCCACCCTATTGGAGAGTGCTAACCCCTGACACTATGAACAGTCCTCTGCTAAGCTTGCAGACAGGAACTCTTCAGAGTTGTCCTATCCAGCAGGGCCTCAAAACAGAAGCGGAAGTTGTGATGTGGGTGCACACACTGGGTCACGGCTCCCTTCTGTGCCTTGGGCTCTGCCCTGCGTCCATTTGTAGTTTTCTGTATAACAGTAGTTCTCAACCTTCCTAATGTTGTTCCTCATGTTGTGGAGATCTCCAACCATAAAACTGTTTTTTTTGTTGCTACTTCATAACTGTATTTTGCTACTGTCCTGAACTGTAATGTAAACATTTGGGGGGAAAGAGGCTTTTCAAAGGGGCTGATGGCCCACAGTTTGAGAGACACTGCTGTATATGTCTCCATTTACCATAAAGAGAAGCTTCTTTGATGAGAGGTGAAAGCTACATTTGTCTCTGAGTATAAATAAAATTTAGACTGTAGTAAGGAAGAATGCTTGTTTGGCAAAGTGGCAGTAGTAGATTCTCTTCTAAGTTCTGTAAACTCACTAACCCCAGATAGTTCACTAGGTTTCTGGTGCCAAGAATGGTAGTAGGCAATAATTTTAAAAGAGCATTAATAAATTAGTTTAAATGGTAAAATAACAAGATGAAATAAATGAACAGACAAGAAATCTTTACATACCAGGTAGACTGATTGTAAAACATAAAACAAAAGTGTCCAGACCTTGGTTGATTCATCACAAAGACCATGCATGAAGAGGACCTAGAACCCCCTGCTCAGATTTAGCCCATGGCAGTTCAGTATCCAAGTAGGTTCCCTAGTGAGGGGAACAGGGACTGTCTCTGACATGAACTCAGTGGCTAGCTCTTTGATCACCTCCCCCCTGGCAAGGTGGCCTAACCAGGCTACAGAGAAAGAGGATCCATACAGTCTTGATGAGAACTGATGAGCTAGGATCAGAAAGTAGGGAAGGAGGACCTCCAATATCAGTGGTCTAGGAAAGGGACATAGAGGGTGAAGACGGAGGGAGGGTGAAGAAAGAGAGAGGGTGGGACTGGGAGGAGATGAGGGAGGAGGCTATGGTAGGGATTAATAAAAAGTTAATAAATTGTAATAAATATTAATAAAGAAAAATTTAAAAATTAAACAAACAAACAAAAAACAGAAGCTGAGACTCACAGACAAACACTGGGTGATGCATAGGGAGTCTTGTGGAAAAGTGGGAGGAAAGAGAAAAGGACCTTGAGGTAACAGGATCTCCAGAAGATGACCAAAAGAGCCTGCTAACTAGGGCCCAGAGGAGCTTGCTGAGACTGAAGCATCAACCAAGAACTGTACCTAGGCCCCTTACAAAGAAGTAGCAGATGTTAGATGGGCAGCTTAGGCCTCACGTGGGTCCTCTAGTAAGGGAAGTGGGGATCACTTTTCCCTGGAAGGACTGCTTTGCTATATCACAGGGGAAGAGGACAGGCTCAGTGCTGATGTAACTTGATGAACTGCTCTGGATGGGAAACGAGGAGGAAGAAGAAGAAGGGAGGGAGGGTGAGACTGGAAGGAGAGGAGGGGTAGGGCTGCAACAAGGATGTAAAGTGAATAAAAATAATCAAAAGTAAAGGAAATCTATTTAGCGATAAGCCAAGGGTTATGTGTAGCAGTGAGGCTTTCACAGATCTCGCTGATAGAAGCACAGCAGCATAGTGAGGGTTTGTTTATAGGAGCTTCTTGCCAATGGATACAACACTGAAGAAAATCTCTACCTCCCCAGGAGGCTTTTAACCACCGATAGATTCTTAGCGAGTGATTTATTTATACTCTTAATTGAAGACAGAAACTGTGTTGGAAGAATATTTTTCTTCTAATATTTAATGCATTAATTTGTTTGTTTTCACTTTAGAAACCCTCAGCAAATGTGAAACTTGGATGGCCGAGGACGGCTACTGTGACAATATTATCAAACGACAATGCATTTGGAATTATTTCATTTAGTTCGGTATGGTAACACTGTGAAGATTGTGATGGTTGCAAGATACCACTACATTCATTTTTGTTTGTTTGTTTTAACATAGTTTTTCCAATGTTGGCTGGTTCTACAGTGCTGTGATTTTTTAAGTGAGCCTGAAGCTGACTCTGTAGCAACTCTACGTTCTGTGTATTTACCCTGTTGCACACTGAGGCCTTTTTTGCTCAGGGCCCACACCTGCTGACACTTTCTGACCATTGACTCCTTTGTCACCTGTTGCCTGGCCTCTCACTGGAATGTGCTCTCACCCCTCTTCCCCATTTAAAAAATTTTAAATGCCACTTAAGGAAGTCTCATCTGTTTTCCAGACTCTTCTGAATGACTGTGAGGTGGGAAAACACAGTGAAAAAAAATTACAGTAAACTTCAGTTTAATCTGCAGATGTGATAGCACATCCCACTCAGCTCTCAGACATTCTTACTCATTCATATTTCATGAAAGTAAAACTCAGTCTCATCTCCTGAAATTCTGTTCACTTTCTTTTTTTACGTTTTTGTTCTTCTAGCCTCTCCAATTTTTAGAGAGCTTCATTTTTAAAAACAAACACACAAGACAAGTCTTTCCTGGAGAGAAAATATTTTCAGCTCCTAAGCTAAATTAAAGGTTGTCTTCAACACAGCTGGCTTTCAATACCAAGTAGGAGGCTAAAATAATCCTCCTGATAGTCTTTTTGAATTCTGTTGCTAAGCAACATTTAAAAATCCGATACCATTAGTCTTCAGCTTTTTATTCATTTTCCGTATTTGAACACTCCTGCACTTGTGCGTGTTATATGTCACCACTCTGTGAAGTTGTCTTTGAAACAAGGCAAGCTGTAGATCAATGTACTCTTTATGCTTGAGTTACTTTTATTAAAAACGATGTTTTCCTAACCTAAATTTAGTAGATATGTGGTAATCTGACATTGTTGTCACCTTAAACACTAACTACATTAATGAGGAATTCTTGAGGGAAGAGACTATTATGCCACAAGTTCTGGCTTTCCTCCCACCTTCACACCTAGTTCTGGTTTACTGCTGAGTCTCACAATGATTTGTCTAAAAGTTAGCTCTCTTTTCGGTTTCCTCCTTTCTTCTTTCTTTCTTCTCTCTCTCCTCTGACAATATGCATCCTATGTTGTGGGGATGAGTCCTAGTCTCCGGGGTTGGTTGAAGTGCCACTAGGCCCTTCCTGGCATACTGCATGTGAGCTCCATGTCAGAAGAGGTATTCAATACCTTGCCTCCATCTTTAGCGTGTTAAAAATTATATTGATAACGAACATGACGTTGGAACAGGTGTAACAGCCAACAGTTACTAATACTCAACATGTGTCGGGAAGTAGTAAAAACTGGAGGTAAATGATCTCATGGAATCTAATGGCAGACCTTTGCCATAGGTATCTCAGTCCCATGAATGGATGGCTATGACCCTCTGCCCTCAGAGATGCCCCCTGCTGCAGTAGTACATGTGTGCACTCATTGCTTCCTTTTTCCTCCTCATCTACCCCCTGTTTCAGACAACACGGTAGCATGTTTCAGCATTTGAAGTTCTCCCTGTTTTGCCTCTGATAGTGATTTTCTTTTTGATTCTGAAAGTCACTAATTAACTGTCTTTCAGCGACATTCTGACTGATGATGACGCAGGAATGCCTGAGAACAAGTGGTCTTAGTAAGGTGCTATGTTGGTGTGGGACTTATTTTTGTGACCTCCTGAGCTCTGGGAGCATCTTAATTTATTGTCTCTTAGCCTTCAGGATTCCTCAGAACAGTTGCTAAAAGGACCAGGACAACCTGCTTTGTTTTACAGTGTTTACTTTACAGTGCTATTCTAAATTGATCATTTTTTATCACCTACAGTTTATTGATGCTATAAATACACACTGTGTGAGTACAATAGGAATTGATGTGCTGTGGAGTTTAGCATTCCTAGGGCAGTAGTTTTACCACCTCCTACCTCTCTCTGATTGATCAGTGCCTGATTGCCTTTGCTCTTCCCAATAGACTTCATCAATCTCAGTGACTGAGCCAAGGAGCAGAAATGAATCCATACCTCTTACTCTAATCAGGGAGAAAGGCACCTACGGAATGGTCACCGTGACTTTTGTTGTAAGTTTACTTTGAAATAATTGTAGATAATAACATGTTATGAAGTGGATATTAGACATATAATATAGGGTAAACTTACTAAAATCAATAGTCCTAAAGAAGCTAAAAAACAAAGAGGACCCTAGGGAGGATGCTCAATCCTCATTCAGAAGGGTAAATGGGATAGACATCAGATGAGGGGGAAAGTAGGGAACAGGACAGGAGTCTTCCACAGAGGGCCTCTGAAAGACTCTACCCAGCAGGGTATCAAAGCAGATGCTGAGACTCATAACTTTGGGCAGAGTGCAGGGAATCTTATGGAAGAACGGGGAGATAGAAAGACCTGGAGGGGACAGGAGTGCCACAAGGAGACCAACAGTGTCAAAAAACCTGGGCCTGGGGTGTGGGGGCGGAGGTCTGCAGAGACCAATACTCCAACCAAGGACCATGCATGGAGAGGACCTAGACCCCATGCTCAGATGTAGCCCATAGGCTGCCCAGTCTCCAAATAGGGTCCCTAGTAAGGGGAGCAGGGGCTATTTCATACATGAACTCAGTGGCTGGCTCTTTGATCATCAACCCCTGGGAGGTGCAGCCTTGCTAGGTCACAGAGGAAGATGATGCAGCCAGTTCTGATGAGACCTGATAGGCTAGGGTCAGATAGAAGGGGAGGAGGTCCTCCTTTATCAGTGGACTAGGGAAGGGGCATGGTGGAGAAGAGGGAAGGAGGGTGGGACTGGAAGGAGACTAGGAAGTCTCCTCACTTTGGGATACAAAGTGAATAAATTGTAATAATAAATAAATAAAAATAAATAGTCTATATAGAAGTCTTCAATTTAAAATATCAAAATCTTCTGTGTGATAAATATTGCACTTACTTAAAATTAATTACAGGCAAGTTGTTTTGGTTTTTATAAACTTCATGGTTAATAGAAGTTTATAAAATACATGCAGTTTCCATGTATTAAGTTTACATGAAACCTAATGAATCATTGTAGATAAGGGATAATAATAAACAGTAAGTTAGATTAGTAGCATTGAGTCTATAAAATTCACGAGATCTTTATGGAACCATTTTCAAGCATGTACATTTAGAAACACTCAGAGGTTACTTAGAGTACTATACCGTTACTCAGCATGCCATCTTCACCCACTTTCTCGAGACATTTGATAGATGGTACAAGCAGCAGTCACGTCTGTCGCGGAGGCACAGGGATAGTGGAGGTGCAGTGTGAATCGCACACACGGTAGGGAGACATACTTTATTGCTTCCCACAGTGACATTTTGTGAGGTTCACACTGAAATTTTCAACTTAGTTTTATGTCCTGTAAGGTTTTTTTTTTTTTTTTTCAATGCAGTTTATTCAGGAACCTTGAATAATCCTCGGACCCTGGGGAAAGCCAGCCCACAGCTTAAATAGCCTCTGGGTAGCCAACCCAGGCATGCCACGTGGGCAATGCAGATAGGTCCACATACATGGAAGCAAGCCAGATCCTCAGCCTTAGCCAAATGTGGAATTGTTCGTGACAGAGAGCACTCACCATCGGGAAGGTGGAAGGCGGAAACCAGCTCCATCTTTAAGGCATAGCATAGCATATTTGGTCATATGTCCTGTAAGGTTTTAAAGATGACCAAATATGCTATTTTCAAATTCTAGAGTATTTGAAAGTTTTGATACATTCCTATTTTAATTATTAATTCTAACATAGGTAGATTAGATACTTGAATTAATACAACACATTTTACCATGGCACAGAGGATATTTATTCATACTTGGGGTGTCTATAGCAGACAGTGTCTCTTTGTATGAGAACATAAGACAGGGAGCTGGGAGCTGGCTCTGTGTGCGAGGCACTTGTCCTGCAAGCTGGTGGGTCTGCACTTGCGTTTAACCCATGAAAGGCCACGTGTGTAATCCCAGCTCTCCTACAGCAAGATGGGAAGTGTGGACCGGAGCAGCTCTGGAAGCAAACAGACAGACTCTGTCTGAACCAATGTGGAGGGTGAGGACTGGCATCAGGCACGCATATATACGTGCTCACATGCCGTTCACAAACACAAAGATTAAAAAAAAAAACATAAGATAAAAGATGCAAAAGATTCCTGGTAATCAACTAAATATGCAGGACTTCGGTAAGTTCTACACAGGAAATCTTAAGGTGCTCTTCCTACATTTATCAGTATGTGTTCAGATGTCAACTTTTGAAAATACTTCTAATAATAGATGTGGAAGAAATGAGAAAATAATGAACTGCAAAAAAGGGAAGCTAGCCAAATTACAGTATTCTCAACTGATCTGTGAATGCCTAATATCATTTTTACTGGAAATGTGTTGTTTATTTTTGTGAATATATTTTATTTTACAGTTTCCAACTTTCAATTTTTTGACCTCGAGATACAGTGACACCATTTTCCCCCTTCCTAGCCATCCCTCCGACCTTTCCTATATACCCCCTTGCTATCTTTAAAATTCGGGGCCTCTATTTCTTTAATTGCTGCAACAGATACATGTCTTTTTGTTTAACCAAAACATTTTGAATTGCAATATACGCTGTGGAACATTTTGAATTGTAATATACTCTGCCTTACACTGATAACTGCTGCATTCAAAGAACCATCTGTCCTTCCTTGAACTCAGCCTCTGTTATGACCACCTTCATTTCCTCTGTAAGAGCCATCCCCACACTTCACAAGCACATTTATTTACTTATCATTTGTGGTTGTCTTACCAGCTGAAAGTCCCAATGGGAGGAGTTTGTTTTACAGCATGTATGTTTAGGACCTAGAGATAAGGCATGCTCTGCTCGCTGAACACTTTAGTGAATGAGATCAGGCATGCTCACCTCCCTCCTGCAAAGTAGAAGCTCTCTCGCTCATTTTAAAGATAAGGAAGATGCTAGACAGAGTTGTGAAACAGCTCGCCCAAGGTCACACAGCCAGTGATGGAGTTGGAACTAGATTCCATTTCTTCAGGAGATTTCTTTGTCTTCGATAACCTCAAAAAAAAAAAAAAAGTGTTCCTATAGTTTTTATCCTTCTCAAGAAGATGTGTTTCTACAGCTTTCCTCTCAGCTTTAATAACAGTTAAAAGCTCCAAATCTTCAAAAACACAATATAATTATAGTCACGGTGTTAATGGTGTTGTAGACTTTGGCTTAATTAGAAGGGGGTGGCTCATCTACGCTCATATGTACTATGTAAAGTATCTTTAAACTTTAGAATTTTGCCAGCTGACATGACAGTAACATTTTCTTTGATTTTAGACATGTCGTTAACTGGTGGCACCATTTATTGCTTTGCAGGTGTCAGGTGGCCCAAATCTCCCAGAAGAAGATTTGAGTCCGGTTAGAGGAAATATCACCTTTCCACCCGGCAGAGCAACCATAATTCACAACTTGACAGTACTTGATGATGAGGTCGGGCAGTGTTATGCACATAGACGAGACAATATCTGTAGAGAACCCTTATTTAAATATTAAATTATGTTCATTATTTGAAATTATTCAAGAGTGCAGAATTAATGTGTTGTACCCATTCCTACTTTAACCATGAGTAGCAAGTTGTTATTTGAGGATGCAGCTTGCAAATATTTACCTAAATTATTTCATATTAAATTTTGCTTTCCAGCCCTGGAGGTGTGGGGAGTCAGTTTCATAACGTGCAAATACCTGACTTCCATCTCCATTGTCTTCAACTAAATATAATGTAAAAATTGAAGACTTTTTAACATATGCTTATTATTTTTGTATTAGTCATTTAACATTTGAGCAGGAACATGGGTGCTTATCTCACAACTATGTATTAGTATACATTCAGGAAAAATCCTACTGCAATTGATACTTTTGTTTAGATTAAAATATTTATTTATTAGTATATGTATGTGCATGAGCACATGAATTCTACACATAGGTTCTTGGATTCAATCCCACATTACCAGCGTGTGTGGCGTCTTTAACTGATGGGCTGTCTGGCTGGCTTCTTTGTTATTTTTTATTTTCTATCCTCACTGAAAATAAATTAACATTTGGAAGATATTTTAGTATGTGTACTCTAAATTACTTCTTACCATTTTTTTCTTGTGTTAAGCTTTTCTATTTCTATGAAACATAGTCATTTTTTTTAATACTTGGGCTTGGTTGCAGATACTTTGGCTAATGATGTTTTGTTTATGTCCTGTAATAGGTACCAGAAAATGATGAAATATTTTTGATTCACCTGAAAAGTGTAGAAGGAGGAGCCGAGATTAATGCCTCTAGGAGCTCGGTTGAAATCATTGTGAAGAAAAACGATAGTCCTGTGAGATTCACCCAGAGCGTTTACTTGCTTCCTGAAGATGAGCGCATCCTCGCTATCCCAGTGGTTCGTGGGAAGGATGATGGTGGCAGTCTGATCGGGTCTGATGAGTCCGAGGTTTCAGTCAGCTATGAAGTGCTGACTGAGGACTCCACAGCCCATGCTCAGCGAAACGTCGACTTCATCGACCTTCAGCCAAACACTACTCTTGTCTTTCCCCCTTTCGTCCATGAATCACACCTGAAATTTCAGATAATTGATGACACCATACCAGAGATAGCTGAATCGTTTCACGTTATGTTACTAAAGAACACCTTGCAGGGAGATGCCGTGCTAACCAGCCCTTCCACTGTACGGGTCACCATCAAGCCGAATGACAAACCGTATGGAGTTCTTTCATTCAGCAGTGTTTTGTTTGAAAGGCCAGTTATAATTGATGAAGATGCAGCATCCAGGTATAGTTTATTATAAACTTACAACCATAATTATCTCATTGCACTGTTACATGACTTAATGTTTATGGTGTTGACACAGTGCTGAGTTGTTAGAATCTGTGCTGTTTCCGCTCTGGCTGGCTTACTGGTTTCTTTTGAATGTGATTTAATTATTAAAATGAACTCATATTATAATAGATTCTTAGGCTCTATCCGTGTATGTATTTTTCATATTAAAAATAACAGTTTTTGCGTTGGCCTCTGCTAATTTTAGAGTGCAGGATATGACCTTATATGTTCTAAAAAACTCTAGATATGAAGAAATTACAGTGGTCAGAAATGGTGGCACTCACGGAGACGTTTCTGTGAATTGGGTGTTGATGAGGAACAGCAGTGACCCCTCCCCAGTGATTGAGGATATCAGCCCTAGTTCTGGGACTCTGCAGTTTGCACAAGGGCAGATGTTGACGTCAATTCCTCTTACCGTCATTGGTGATGACCTTCCAGAGGAGGCTGAAGAGTACCTACTCAAAATCCTGCCCCACACCACACAAGGAGGAGCTGAAGTGAGCGAGCCAGCACAGGTAGAGTTTTGTTGTGCTTCACCCCTGCCAAACTTCTGTCATAAAAAAGAGCCGAGGAATTTAAGTGTCCAGATGTACTTTATAGATGCTTAGTTCCATGTGGCAGGAAGAATGCTGGTTTTGTGAAAGTGGTGGTTACTTCTAACTACAGAACTTCTGAAAAACATAGCCAAACTTTGGGCAGAGTGCCGGAATCCTCATGGAAGAAAAGGGAGATATAAAGACCTGGAGGGGACAGGAGCTCCACAAGGAGATCAACAGAGACAAAATATCTAGGCCCAGGAGGCCCTGCAGAGACTGATACTCCAACCAAGGACCATGCATGGAGTGGACCTAGACCCCCTGCTCAGAGGAAGCCCATAGACTAGTCTGTTTCCAAGTGTGTTCCCTAGTAAGGCGTACAGGGGCTATCTCTGACATGAACTCAGTGGCCAGCTCTTTGGGGGCTGCAGCCTTGCCAGGCCACCGAGGAAGATGATGCAGCCAGCCTTGATGAGACCTGATAGGCTAGAGTCAGATAGAAGGGGAGGAGGTCCTCTCCTATCAGGGCACTAGGGAAAGGTCATAGGGGAAGAAGTGAGAGGGTGGGTAGGACTGGGAGGAGATGAGGGAGGGGCCTGCAGCAGGGGTTTGTATCCCTTTGAAGTGAATACATTGTAGTAAATAAATGAATTAAAATTTCAAAACAATAACAAAAACAACAAAACCCCAAACAAACAAACACAAACAACACCCCCAAAACCTTGTGTATTTGTTTTGGGTGTAGAACCTAAGTACTTGTCCACTTCCCCATGCTAAGCGAAAGAAACTTCTGCCACCACCTTCAAGCCCAGACAAACATTTTACCATTTAAAAAGTGTCAAAACTTCTATTTTCTCGATATATTCAAAATGTATATTGAATTTTACCCCTTTTCATACACAAACTGATCATTTAAAACATGGTGTATAAGCAAATAATACAAAGCAGAATGGTCTGGATCTTCCCAGTTCTATAACTTTGCACTTTCCTGTTCTTTTTCATTTGTAGCTTCTGTTCTACATTCAAGATAGTGATAATGTTTATGGAGAAATAGCCTTTTTTCCTGTGGAAAATCAGAATATCGAAAGCAGTCCGAGTGAACGATACTTATCTTTGAGTTTTACAAGGCTAGGGGGAACTAAAGGAGATGTGAAGATGACTTATTCTGCACTGTATATTCCTGCTGGACCTGTGGATCCCCTGCGAGCTAAAGATGGCATCTTAAATACATCCAGGAGAAGCAGCCTCCTTTTCCCAGAACATCACAATCAAGTCACCACAAAGTTACCAATAAGAAATGATGCATTCCTCCAGAACGAGGCACACTTCCTAGTGCAGGTATCTTGATGATTAAAACAATCTCCATTTTGGTGAAACTACCACTGTGGTTGTCTATGTAAGGCAGCTAGCAGTTATTTACTGTTGTGCTTATAATTTAGAGTCTGTGTTATTTGAAACTACTTAGGGATGGCGTAGTGATATGCATCTGTAATCCAAGCACTCAGGAGAGGAAGGCAAGAGGACCATGATCTGGAGGTCAGCCTGGGCTACACACGGAAACTGTTGGAAATTGAGTGTCTGTTAAGAGATCATACCTTCTCCTGTGGCGCATAAATCTGCATAAGGGAAGATTCTGCTGGAATAAATGTTTTAGCCAGGTGGTATTAAAGATACACCTAATTTGATTAAAAACTAATGTGTACAGTAGAGTAGCTTAGCAGATTGGTGAACAAGGTGAGACAGATTCACCAGAGCTTTGACTTGGTTTGGAAAATATGGCTTGAGAATGGGATTTATAGAAAAAAAAATGTTTCTCACAGCATTTATTATAAGAGAGGTAATTTCAGAAACAAAAAGCAATCTGAAAAGTTTTTCTTTTAACTTGTACATGTAAAAAATCTGTTTCTTCATTACCTGTGGCTCACATGCCCAGACCTCCCACTGTTAATAGCCCCGAATCAGACCATTCCACTTTGTCACTCTTATTCTCTTATTTTTCTTTTCTTTTTTCTTTTCAAGACAGGGTTTCTCTGTGTAGCCCTGGCTGTCCTAGACTCCCTTTGTAGACCAGGCTGGCCTCGAACTCACAGAGATCCACTTGACTGCCTCCCGAGTGCTGGGATTCCAGGCGTGTGCCACCACACCCAGCTGTCACTCTTATTTTTCAACTTCTATGTGCAGACACATGATTTTTTTGTATTAAAATTTAAAATGGCGCAATAATTCTGATTCTGATGGATAGAATCTGTTTTCCATACATTTCATATTGACTGGATCTTAAATTAGAAAGCAATGAAGGTGGCTTGTCAAATTTTAAGGATACATGTTGAGCAAATGTCCTTGTTGTACACTTGACTATATTTTGGATATATCCCTAGGAGTGGTATAGCTGGATCTTGAGGTAGCGCTATTCCTAATTGTCTGAAAAAGTGCTGAATTGATTTCCAAAGTGGTTGTACAAGTTTACATTTCCATGAGCAATGTTTGTAGCAGCTTTATTCGTAATAGCCAGAATCTGGAAACAATCTAGATGACCCTCAATGGAGGAATGGATACAGAAATTATGGTACATTACACAATAGAATACCACTCAGCTATTAGAAACAAGGAAATCATGAAATTTGCAGGCAAATGGTGGGAACTAGAAAAGATTATCCTGAGTGAGGTATCCCAGAAGCTGAAAGACACACATGGTATATACTTACTTATAAGTGGATATTAGACATATAACATAGAATAAACATACTAAAATCTGTAAACCTAAAGAAGCTAAGCAAGAAGGAAAACCCTGGGTAAGATGATCAGTCCTCACTCAGAAAAGCAAAATGGGCGGACATCGGAAGAGGGTGGAAACAGAAAACAGGACAGGAGCCTACCACAGAGGGCCTCTGAAAGACTCTACCCTGCAGTATGACAAAGCAGATGCTGAGACTTATAGCCAAACTTTGGGCAGAGTGCAGGAAATCTTATGGAAGAAAGGGGCGATAGGAAGACCTGGAGGGTACAGGAGCTGCACAAGGAGAGCAACAGAACCAAAAAAATCTGTGCAAAGGTGTCTTTTCTGAGTTTTATATTCCAACCAAGGACCTTACATGGAGATAACCTGTAACCCCTGCACAGATGTAGCCAATGACAGCTCAGTGTCCAAGAGGATTCCATCATAATGGAAACAGGGACTGTCTCTGACATCAACTGAGTGGTTGGCTCTTTGATCACCTCCCCCTGAGTGGGAAACAGCTTTACCAGGCCACAGAGGAAGGAAATGCAACCAGTCCTGATGAGACCTGATAGGCTAGGGTTATAGGGAAGGGGAGGAGGACCTCCTCTATCAGTGGACTTGGGGAGGGGCATGGGAGGAGATAAAGGTGGAAGGATGAGTTTGGGAGGGGAAGAGGGAGAGGGCTATAGCTGGAATACAAAGTGAACAAACTATAATCAATAAAAAATAAATTAATTAAAAACTAATGATACATATAAATTTAATAATGGAATTAGATAATGGGAATTAGATAATGAGAGTCTTCATAAAGTTAAAATCATGTCTCAATCTGAGCATGGTGGTGCATGCCTTTAATCTAAGTACCTGAGAGGCAAAGCAGTCACATCTGTGTTTGAGGACAGCCTGATCTACATATCAAATTCCAGGCTATCTGGGGCTAAAGGATGAGATGTTGGCTCAAAAGAACAAAATAATAATAATAATAATAATAATAATAATAATGATAATAAACAGAAATCTTATCTCACCACACAGTGTGCTACTCACAGTGAATAACAAATGAAATACCATCTGCCATTACTTTCTGTATATCATGCTGCTGAAATGAGTTCTATATTTTCTCTTTTTTTCAACTTTTATTAGTTACACTTTATTCACTTTGTATCCCCCCATAAATTGCTCCCTCCTCCCCTCCTAATCTCACCTTCCCTCCCCCATCTTCACACATGCCACTCCCCAAGTCCACTGATAGGGGAGGTCCCCCTCTTCTTCCTTCTGATCTTAGTCTATCAGATCTCATCAGGAGTGGCTGCATTGTCATCTTCTGTGGCCTGGTAAGGCTGCTCTCCCCTCAGGGGGAGGTGATCAAAGAGCAGGTCAATCAGTTTATGTCAGAGGCAGTCCCTCTTCCCATTACTATGGAATCCACTTGGACACTGAAATGCCATGGGCTACATCTGTGCAGGGGTTCTAGGTTATCTTTATGCATGGTACTTGGTTGGAGTATGAGTCTCTGGGAAGTTCCCTGTGTTCAAATTTTCTTGTTCTGTTGCTCTCCTTGTGGAGTTCCTGTCCTCTCCAGATCTTACTATTTCCCACTTCTTTCATACGATTCCATGCACTCTGCCCAACAGTCGGCCATAAGTCTCAGCATCTGCTTTGATAGTCTGCAGGGCAGAGCCTTTCAGAGGCCCTCTGTGGCAGGTTCCTAACTTGTTTCCTGTTTTCTTCTTCTGATGTACATCCTCTTTGCCTTTCAGGATGGGGATTGAGCATTTTATTCAAAGTCCTCCCTCTTGATTAGTTTCTTTAGATGTACAGATTTTAGTAGGTTTATCCTATATTATATGTCTATATGAGTGAGTATATACCTTGTGTGTCTTTCTGCTTCAGGGACAGCTCACTCAGGATGATCCTTTCCAGTCTCCACTATTTACCTGCAAATTTCATAATTTCCTTATTTTTCATTGCAGAGTAATACTCCATTGTATAGATGTACCACAATTTCTGTACCCATTCTTCAGTTGAGGGTCATCTGGGTTGTTTCCAGCTTCTGGCTATTACAAATAAAGCTGCTACAAACATGGTTGAGCAAATGTCCTTATTGTCTACTTGAGCCTCTTTTGGATATATGCCTAGGAGTGGTATAGCTGGATCTTGAGGTAGCAATATTCCTAATTGTCTGAGAAAGCGCCAGATTGATTTCCAGAGTTTACATTCCCACCAGCAGTGGAGGAGGGTTCCCCTTTCTCCACAACCTCTCCAGCATGTGTTGTCACTTGAGTTTTTGATCTTGGACATTCTGATGGGTGTAAGGTGAAGTCTCAGGGTCGTTTTGATTTGCATTTCCCTGATGTCCAATGAGGTTGGGCATTTCTTTAAGTGTTTCTCTGCCATTCTATATTCCTCTACAGAGAATTCTCTGTTTAGCTCTGTTCCCCATTTTTTAATTGGATTACTTGGTTTGCTGCTTTTCAGCTTCTTTAGTTCTTTATATATACTGGATATTAGCTCTCTGTCAGATAAAGGGTTGGTGACGATTCTTTCCCAATATGTAGGCATTTGTTTTGTTTTGATGATGGTGTCTTTTGCTTTACAGAAGTTTTTCAGTTTCATGAAGTCCCATTTATTGATTGTTGCTCTTAGAGCCTGTGCTGTTGGTGCTCTGTTTAGGAAGTTGTCTCTTGTACCAATGAGTTCTAGGGTCTTCCCCACTTTTTCTTCTAACTGATTTAACAGAGTCTTCCCAGAATTCAATGAAAATGAAGGCACAACATACCCAAACTTGTGGAACACAGTGAAAGCAATGCTAAAAGGAAAGTTCATAGCACTAAGTGCCTTCAAGAAGAAATTCAAAACAGCTCATTCAAGCAAATTAATGGCTCACCTAAAAGCCCTAGAAAAAGAAGAAGCAGACACACCAAAAAGGAGTAGATGGCTGGAAATACTCAAACTCAGGACTGAAATCAATCAATTAGAAACACATAAAACAATTCAAAGAATCAATGAAACCAAGAGCTGGTTCTTTGAGAAAATCAACAAGATAGACAAACACTTAGCCATGCTAACTAAAAGGCAGAGAGACACCATCCAAATCAACAAAATCAGAAATGAAAAGGGGGACATAACTACAGACACTGAGGAAATCCAAACAATCATTAGGACTTACTTCAAAAGTCTAAATGCCACAAAATTTGAAAATCTGAATTAAATGGACAATTTTCTTAACCTATTCCACTTACCAAAGCTGAATCAAGACCAGCTAAATCAATTAAATATTCCTATATCCCCTAAGGAAATAGAAGCAGTCATCGAAAGTCTCCCATCCAAAAAAAGCCCAGGACCAGATGGTTTCAGTGCAGAATTCTACCATACCTTCAAAGAAGAGCTAACTTCAGTTCTCTTCAAACTATTCCACAAAATAGAAACAGAAGGAACACTACCAAACTCATTCTATGAAGCCACAGTCACCTTGATACCTAAACCTCACAAAGACCCAACAAAGAAAGAGAATTTCAGGCCAATCTCCCTTATGAACATTGTTACAAAAATACTCAACAAAATACTTGCAAACCAAATACAAGAACACATCAAAGATATCATCTACTATGACCAAGTAGGCTTCATCCAGGTATGCAGGGGTGGTTCAATATACGGAAATCCATCAATGTGATCCACCATATTAACAAACTGAAAGAAAAAAACCACATGATAATCTCCTTAGATGCTGAAAAAGCATTTGACAACTCCAACACCCATTCATGTTTAAAGTCTTGGAGAGATCAGGGATAAAAGGCACAAACCTAAACATAGTAAAGGCAATATACAGCAAGCCTATAGCCAACATCAAACTAAATGGAGAGAAACTTAAATCAATCCCACTGAAATCAGGGACAAGGCAAGGATGCCCACTGTCTCCATATCTCTTCAACATAGTACTGGAAGTCCTTGCTAGAGCAATAAGATAGTTGAAGGAGATCAAGAGTATACAAATTGGAAAGAAAAAAGTCAAATTATCACTATTTGCAGATGATATGATAGTATACATGAGTGACCCCAAAAATTCTACCAGGGAACTCCTGATAAACATCTTCAGCAAAGTGGCCGTATACAAAATTAACTCCAAAAAATCAGTAGCCCTCCTGTATACAACAGAAAAAAGGCCTGAGAAAGAAATTAGGGAATCAACACCCTTCACAATAGCCACAAATGACATAAAGTACCTTGGAGTAACCCTAACCGAGCAAGTCCAAGACTTGTATGAAAATAATTTCAAGTCTCTGAAGAAAGAAAGAGAAGAAGATACCAGAAGATGGAAAGATCTCCCATGCTCATGGCTTGGCAGGATTAACATAGTAAAAATTGCAATCTACAGATTCAATGTAATTCCCATCAAATTACCAACACAATTCTTTACAGACCTTGAAAGAAAAATTCTTAACTTCATATGGAATAAGAAGAAGTCCAGAATTGCTAAAAAATATCATCCTCTACCATAAAAGATCTTCTGGAGGTATCTCCATCCCTGATCTTAAGTTGTACTATAGAGCAACAGTTTTAAAAACTGCATGGTACTGGCATAGAAACAGAATGGTGGATCAATGGAACCGAACAGAGGACCCAGAAATAAACCCACACACTTATGGACACCTGATCTTTGACAAAGATGCCAAAACCATACAATGGAAAAAAGATAGCATCTTCAACAAATGGTGCTGGTCTAACTGGATGTCTACATGTAGAAAAATGCAAATAGATCCATACTTATCACCCTGCACAAAACTGAAGTCCAAGTGGATCAAAGACCTCAATATAAAACCAGACACATTAAATCGGTTAGAAGAGTTCTCTATGTTCATGTAGGCTGTGTTTCAGAACCTCTCTCTGGAGGATCTTGTCATTGTCCTTCCTTGTAGATCTCTCTGCAGTGCCCCAGTGTTGGAAGCTGAGATTAGCAGTAGTTACAGTTCTGTTCCTGTTGCCTGGTTGGGGAGTTTTTAATGACCTCCTGGGCTTTCTCCACTCCTGGATTTCCCCTTTTGGATTATATTTTTCTTTTGATGTAATAGACTTCTCCTCAAATCCATGTGCAGAATGTGTGTATGTAACAAACTTCTTGAGTCTGCATGAGTGAAAATGTGAAATTTCATACTCAGAGTGTGCATTTGGTTTGGGAAATAGTTGTAGATTTAAACAGTTTCTTCTTTATCACACAGAAGGCAGTCTTTTAGCATTCAGATTTGAGGATGAGAAGTTTAAGAGGAAAGGATGATTTATTGTTTAGGTAATTCTGTTAGTCTCTGAAAGCATGTAGTATTTGTCACTCCCTAAATGTCATAGCCCTGTGTACAGACTTGCTAAACGCTCAGGCAGGCTCTTTCCTCCAGAAGATGTCTGGCCTTAGCCGAGTGCTATGAGTGCCATTATGTTTTGCATTGTAGAGGGACAGATCTCCATGTGGCCTGTTAAATGACCACGATGCATATACATGGTTTTTCAGTATTTAGTGGACACTTTTTGATGAGCACTTATCCAGTGGGAGGTGTTTCTCATGTCCCTGACATCACTGGAGATGGAAACACCAACCTTCATCTTTGGTCTCATAATTTTGTTGTGTTTCTTTTATGTGAGGAATTCTGCTGTAATGCGTGTCCTAGGATAGCTCACTGTAAAGATTCTTAGAGGCATACAGAGCACCCCTCCACTCCAAAATGTGCCTCTTTCTTCCTGGGTTTATGGAACATTTTTGTGAGATGCCTGGCCCCATGGCAGAGTGTGTGAAGTTGAGTGGAGTAGATGATTAAGACAAGAACTCTCTGTAGCAAGAACTGAAAACTAGAGTACTGGCGTGAAAACACGCTTTATTATATTTTTAGAAATTTAAAAAAAGTGAAAAATATGTCATAACTTGTTTGGTTTTTCACGTTGACTTTGTTAAATGTGATGCATACAATTTTATTCTTACATGTGGTAGTGCTCTCCAAATTTCCATAAGTCATTGAAACAGGCTGTTGAGTGTTTCAGGATTTAGTAAAAGTTGTCTAGTCTTTGGTGTTTGTGTTCTCATTTTTCGTAGTTGGTGCTTATCTCCTCTCAAATTGTTATTATTAATACGCATTTAAATATTTTTTTGTTTGTGGCATGTCAGTGTTCATTTCACCCTCCTGTCTGCTTTTGGTCTTACATATAATAGAACTCATATGGAAGCATAATTATTTAAACATTTTATTTTTATTTTTTATTTTTAAAAAATTTTTTATTATTAGTTACATTTTATTAACTCTGTATCCCAGCTGTATTCTGCTCCCTCATTCCCTTCCAAACCCTCTCTCCCTCCCCCCCTCATCTCCTCCCTGCCCCTTTCCAAATCCACTGATTGGGGAGGACCTCCTCCCCTTTCATCTGACCCTGGTTTATCAGGTATCTGCAGGACTGGCTGCAAAGTTCTCCTCTGTGGCCTAGCAGGACTGCTCCTCCCTTGGGGGGTGGGGAGGTCAAAGAGACTGCCATTGAGTTCCTTTCAGAGATAGTCCCTGTTCCCCTTACTATGAGAAACCAATTGGTTACTGAGCTACCACGGGCTTCACCCGAGCAGAGGTTCTAGGTTATATCCATACATGGTCCTTGGTGGAGTGTCAGTCTCAGAAAAGACCCATGTGCTCAGATATATTTGGTTCTTGTGGAGCTTCTATCCTTTCCACATCATACTAACTCCCCCTTCTTTCATATGATTCCCTGCACTCTGCCAAGGTTTGGTTATGAGTCTTAGTATCTGCTTTGATACACTCCTAGGTAGAGTCTTTCAGGGGCCCTCTGCTGTAGACTCCTGTCCTGTTACTTGTTTTTTCCTACATCCAATGCACCTCCCATTTGTCTTTCTAAGTGAGGATTGATCATCTTACCCCGGGTCCTCTTTCTTGTTTATCTTCTTTAGGTGTATAGATTTCATTATATTTATCATATCTTATAGGTCTATATGAGTGAGTATATACCATGTGTGTCTTTCTTCTTCTGGGATACCTCACTCAGAATGATCTTTTCTAGATCCCACCATTTGCCTGCAAATTTCATGATTTCCTCGTTTTTGATTGCTGAGTAGTATTCCATTGTGTAAAATACCACAACTTCTGTATCCATTCCTCCGTTGAAGGACATCTGGGCTGTTTTCAGCTTCTGGCTATTACAAATAAAGCTGCTACAAACATGGTTGAGCAAATGTCCTTATTGTGTATTTGAGCCTCTTTTGAATATATGCCTAGGAGTGGTATGGCTGGATCTTGAGGGAGCATTATTCCTAATTTTCTGAGAATGTGCCAGATTGATTTCCAGAGTGTTTGTATCAGTTTACATTCCCACCAGCAGTGGAGGAGGGTTCCCCTTTCTCTACAACCTCTCCAGCATGTGTTGTCACTTGAGTTTTTGATCTTGGCCAGTCTGATGGGTGTAAGGTGAAGTCTCAGGGTCGTTTTGATTTGCATTTCCCTGATGTCCAATGAGGTTGGGCATTTCTTTAAGTGTTTCTCTGCCATTCTATATTCCTCTACAGAGAATTCTCTGTTTAGCTCTGTTCCCCATTTTTTAATTGGATTACTTGGTTTGCTGCTTTTCAGCTTCTTTAGTTCTTTATATATACTGGATATGAGTCCTCTGTCAGATAAACGGTTGGTGAAGATTCTTTCCCAATCTGTAGGCAGTCGTTTTGTTTTGATGACGGTGTCCTTTGCTTTACAGAAGCTTTTCAGTTTCATGAGTTCCCATTTATTGATTGTTGTTCTTAGTGCCTGTGCTGTTGGTGTTAATCAGATTTTAAGTGGCAAATATTTCAAACCATTGTTTTTGATTTCATAGCATCCTGAGGACCTTGGTGATCCTAGAGCATTTCAGTGACATGGTGTGACTAAAATCCTAGAGCACTCAGTGACTTGGTGTGACTAAGATCCTAGAGTGTTTAATGACATGGTGTGATTAAGATCCTAGAGCGTTCAGTGTCATGGTGTGGCTAATATCCTAGAGTATTCAGGAACATGGTGTGACTAATATCCTAACAGTGTTCAGGGACATGGTGTGACTAAGACCCTAGAGTGTTTAGTGACATGGTATGACTAAGGATTGAAGATGCAGAGGTGCTATTTGGACTTATAGGTGTGCTGTGTCCCAGTAGTAAATATGTGAAGGCAAAGAATGGCCCCTTATGAATCCAGGGAACACCTTCTTTTGGCAAATGTTTATGGAACTGGGCCAGAAAAGGCAAGACCGTAAAACTACTATTTCTTATATGATCAGTTCATTGAATGATCTTTTTTCACTATCTTTTATACCATTCCTTTGTACTTTTCAATAGTTCAACACTAGAATTAATTGTATGACTTTATTATATAAGTAGTTAAAGTGACATCACTTTTTTCTTTGTAGAAAGTTTTGAGTAAAAAAAAATATTTTCTTTCTTCGCTGTTTTAGACAGTTCTAGCAGCTTAGAGATGTTAATAGCTGGGAATGAACGTGTAACTCACATGTGATTCCTTACATGTGACCAGTGAATTTCAGATACATCCTTAACCTCTAACCGATGCATACTCTTATTTTAACATTTCATCCAGATGCATCTATGTATTTGTTTTTGTGCTATTTTCTAAGAATACACATATATGACTATATGTACATGTGTTTATTTTCTCTGGAAATAAAAGTTGGAAGTTTGAAATGCTTTGTGGAGCTAAAAGCCTTATGTGAATTTAAAAGCTCCTCTTTTTATAGCCCTGTAATGACTAAACCATTGAACAGGATGGATGGACGTAAGATGTTGAAAGTTGCAGTATATCTCTGTGTCCTGGAAGGATGAATTAAAAAATATTTATTGCATATATGCTGCAATGAAGCTTTGTGCTGAGTTTGGAACAAGTTGAGTAGGACATAAACCTTTAAAATCCCTACAGGCTTGCAACAAGCAAAAATCTGAGTCAGAAAAATGATGAAATAACATGTGAAGTTTATAGTTAAGTTAAAAGCAATGAGAGTAGGAGAGCTTCCCAAAGTGATTGGAGAATCCTGAGAAATCTTTTTAGGGAAGAGGGATATTTAGTTGGTTTTTAAGGTTGCATCCTTCAAGCTGTGAGATGATGAATGGAGAGCCATTCTAGGAGAGGAAGATTCATCTTCACCAACTAATGGGAGAGACAGACAGCATTATATATGTACTGTGTTTATTTTAGCACTAGGCTGCTCAGGGTGACGTTCTGAATGGTCTTCTTGTAGTGACTAAGATCTGGTAAAGGAGGTTGGATATATGGATCAAAGGGAATTAGGCAGAAATGTGGAGAAATTGTTTACATTTGGCTTTTAAAGGTCAGTGTAGTTGGATTTAGGTGACAAGGTGGGCAAACAGGTGGTGATAAACAAAAAGTCATGGCGATAGGGCCTAGAACAGGGATGCTGGTTCCATCTGTGAAAGGAGCATGTGACACTGTGAGGTGCTCCGTAGGAACTGGTTTTAATGACGGGGTTTGAGGGAGATGTTCAGCTGTTATTAAAGAGGTGGGATGAAGTTATACGGTGAAGAGCCAGGAGTCGTGCCTGAGGACCAGCAGTGACTAGACTCTGATGACGCTTCAGGAGGTGTATGAAGGATGGTGCAGGTCTTGATGTTCTTAGGTACTGGTGACCTGTGACTGTATCTACTTAGACATTTTATGCTGCCAATTTTACTATCCTATCTCTTCTTGTTTTCTTTGTGTTTTATAGTTGGAAGCTCTGGTATTGGTGAACATATTTCCCCCAATCCCACCAGTAAGTCCCAGATTTGGGAAAATCAGAAATATTTCTTTACTGGTTACCCCAGCCATTGCGAATGGAGAAATTGGCTTTCTTAGCAACCTTCCAATCATTTTGCATGAACCCAAAGATTCTGCTGCCGAGGTGGTAAGTACAGATTTCCCTATTCACGTGTCCACATGTGTCTGAGGAAGAAAACAGTTTTTAATAGAGGTGGCAGGTAGAGTTAATAGACTATATGCTCTTTAGAAGAAACCACTGCTGAGCATCTGTGATGTTTTTCCTATAATTTTTTACTATTCTTGAGAGGTTGTGTTTATATGTTCTTGTGTATGTAACAAATACAGTCAAAGAAAAAGAGTGGGTGCAGCAGGGGGTCTTCTAAAGAGGAGCTGGCAGTGACTGGAGGGGGGCAAGGAAAGAAGGGAAGTATGCGATACTATTTTAATTAAAAATGGAAGGGAAACGCAGCTCTTATTGCTCATGGTCAGAGTACGTTCTTTACCAGCGATTGGCCTTAGTGTCATGACAGTTGATAGCTAATTTTGACTCTGGTGGTAAGTGCTTACGCTGTGGACACACGAGCAGTTTCTCGGGCTTTGTCTTCTCTATATCCTAAGTGCTGCCTCATGTGGGACTGAGGACTCCAAGGTGGATCTGACTCCTATGGCTGAAAACAGTTGTGATGGTTGTAAAGTTGCCAAAAGCTGACCCTGAGCAAAACAATCACACACACACACACACATACGCATGCACACACGCACACACTTATGAAAGCATATTCCTGTTACCCTCTTCCCCACTCCAAGCATGCACTGCTATAACTAGCTCCTCCCCAGGTGTCCTTCCATTTAGGAATACCACTAGAGACCAAGTAGCCCTCACTTGGATTTGATTTAAACTGGCTTGAGCTTAGGTCAGAAATGAGGGGAGTTGTTTTTGTTGTCAAAATACCATATCAAAGTATCATGAACAGCGTTTTCCTCATTTGTTATTAGAGTCTATAAATGGGCAGAGAAGATCTGGTTTTCAAAATGCTTTTGACTTTATATATTTTCAAAATTGACTGTTTTCTTTGTTGGCTTACTGTAGAAGCTGTGAATTTACTATTTCAAGTGTTTTAAGTCTCTCAGGTGGCTCTCAGATAGCTGAGGATCACCTTCTTATCAGATCTGTCTATCATCTATCTATCTATCTATCCATCTGTCTATCTATCTATTTGTTTATTTTCTTCCTAAGAACTCTCCTTTGCTTACTTGTCTCATAATCTGACTGTTGCTAGCCTGCATAGGTAAATGGTCAGTGTTTTATATTTTTTACTACTCTTTAGCTTTTTGAGTATATTTGTCTTTTTATTTAGAAAATTCCAAGGTCACATTATTGGTGGTGTTTATATTGTAGATAAATTTGATTAACAAAAATGTAAAAATTTTATTGAAAATTATTATTTTCCTTCTTCAGTTGCATTAGTAATGCCATCTGATTGTTTATATAGAGTACACACTGGCAGCTAATTACATTTGCATGTGTGGGGAAAGCTCATGTGACTCCTGAGCATACTTCTTAGAAGTTTTTTTTTTCTTTTTTCTTTTTGAAATAAGGTATACATTCCCCTGCACCGAGATGGAACTGATGGCCAGGCTACTGTCTACTGGAGTTTGAAGCCCTCTGGCTCTAATTCAAAAGCAGTGACTGTGGGCGATACAGGTCCCTTTAATGGCTCTGTTGTGTTTTTATCTGGGCAAAGCGACACAACAATCAACATTACTGTCAAAGGTGATGACATTCCGGAGCTGAACGAAACTGTAACCCTTTCTCTAGACAGGTAAGTAACCTTTGTGTATTTGATGAATGATTTTGATTTTGTTTTAATTCATTTCCCATATGTTGTGGAACTATGAAGAAGTGTTATTCAGATGTTTCTGTTGTGTGGCTGGGTTTTTCTGACTGTGAAGGTTAATTATATTTTGTGACCTTTCATCTTCAGGCTTTGCTCTGAGGGAGTAATATGTCTCAGATTTGTGCCAAGTAGCTGACAAATCTGAAGTATGCTCACTTATGTTGTATTCACGAGGGCGGCAGCAAAACTGAAACATTAGGTCACACACTCAGCTCGCGCCTCTTCACTTTCAAGAGTGCCAAGGTTAGACCTTTTTCAAGTAATAAAAAGAAAAGAATAACCTTCATTCTTTTTGCATGGGATTTAAATAGTAAATAATTATTATTTCTATAGAATAGAAGATTACATGAGTTCATGTGTCATCTTGTGAGCAATCACAACAAGAACTACTTAGAATTTCCCTGGAGGTGATTCAGAAAACAAGACAGAGGCAAGAGTTAGTTAGGTTTTATTTATTTATTTAAAAAATTTAGAAAATACTTTTTAAAGAGGAAATGAAATTGGATTAATTGATGATTATTTTAAAAACCAAACCTACAATTATCTTCTATGACACTGTGGTTGGGGGACATTGCACAATTCATAGCTATAAACAGTGAAATTCATGACTGAATTTGCAGCATTTTATACCACAAATGAATGATGCGGTGATACTTAATCCTGTGACCATTTTTTATCTGATTATTAGTTCCTATGTGGTGGCTGGGGTTGGTTAAAACTTACACTGTACACTGTAGACTGCCTCTGGAGTGCTGGGATTAAACACGTCTGGCTTAGTTTTCTTTTAATGCCATTGTTATATTTTTATATGTTTATAACTAAGTCTTTAATATAATTGAGGTTATTCTCTGTGTTACAAATACAGCCTCACAGAAGATACTAGAAGGAAAATACAGTTTAGCATATTTTTAAAAACTGAATGAACAAAATGTAGGCTTCAGAGAGTTCATCTATTAAAAGGCCACTGCTCATTTTGTTATCTTTAGAATCACACATTGATTTTCTTCTTCAAAGAAGTAAAACAACAGTGAATCCAAAAAGTGAAAACACACAATCTAAATGACACCGTCTTCATATGTTATAGATTGCCTTATGGAAAACCATTTCACTTCATAAGAGTTGGTGAAAGGCAATGAAATATACATTAAAAATAGATTTTTTTCATGGGCCTTTTTTAATAATTTAGGTTTGAGCACAATTACGTCAATGGCAGTTATAAGGAATACTAAAGCGAATAGAACAGGGATTATAAGCCTGTGGGATTTGACAGAAACCTTGTCAGCTTGGCTTATCTCAATGAGATATTTAAAGGATAATTTAAATTCTACCTCAGCAGATTCAGTAACTCTTCTTTATAGTCTTTGAACTGTCAGAAGAACATTTGAAATGAATTAACTCAGATTCTTCAAAGCTTTGTCCTTTCCCTTTTTACTCCTGCCCCCCCACAGCCTAACTGAGCCTAAACCACAGAGAAAAGCAAATTGTAGTGTTATCTTTGAATATTGTGCTTCTTTTAAAATAAAGACAATCACTCAATCTGAACACCAAAATGTTAGTTCAGTTAGAAACTACTATGCAAATAAGAATAAACTAATCATGTTTTTGTCTCCAAAGAAATGTTTACATAAATAAATGAGAATGAAATTTACCATTTGAAAGTGATTTTGTTGAAATCTTCCTTTAGTTTTGCAAAGTTTTAACCAAGCTTAAGCAAAATAACAAAAGAAAAAATGCTAGTTTGATTATATTGCAACAAAATTAGTAATACTTTATTAGGATGTATTTAAGATTTTTCTCTTAAGGTCAAACTTAGGTACTTCATATTTAATCTAAATATAAACAAAAACTGACATGATACTAAACAATAACACCTCAATATAACACCTGTTATACGTACTCTCCTGTTTAATGTTTTACAATTAGAAGAATTTGTCCTCATGTTAGTTCATAAAAACTAATTATATGCTATAATAACAACTATGTATCAGTGATAAGGGTGTGTACCTTTCAAGATTATTGGAAAATGCAATACACTGGGTATGTGGGAAAGTGTTTTGATTTCCTGATCTAACATTGTAATTAAAAGTGATGATGTCTTGTGACCCCTTGAATATATTTTTTCTGCAAGCATTGAAAGAGGTTCTGATGTCTCTGCTACAGAGTTTTGATGATTTAATTCAAATAGCAATTGGCTTTAGATGTGAGAATGGAATTTTTTTCCAAACCTCATTAAAGTGAGTAAGTAATTATAAGCAGAGCTGAATGAAATTTGCTCAGCTGCTGTGGCTTCTGAGCACAAAACACTTGGCAGGCATCTTTGCATTTTGGAGGGGCCGAGAAAGGAATGCCTTAAGCGGGTCTTGACATGCTCGCTGTTCATGGGTCATCTTCCACAAGTGGGCTTGCTAGCATTTGTCAGTGGCAGAGGACACAGTGTGCCCAGTTCCCACAAACAAAATTCCCAGCCAGTGTGGCTGGGTGCAGAGTGCTTTCTCTAACCGTATTTTGTATTTTATCATTCCACTGTAAGCTTGTAGCAGCAAGAATTTACCAAATGGTGACCCTGCCTCCCCTTGTCCCTTCCCATGGTTCTTTCTCTGTTGACAGGGTAGAGACTGAAAGATTTGTCGTATATTTTGGGTAAGTGCACAGAATAATGCCTTGTTTTGAAGACTCAGTGTTTTGTTCCGTGAGTGATGGTTTAATGAAGCTGCTGTTCTGCATGACCTGCCTTGAGCAATGCTGCCTGTCCACCTGACTGTGCATGTTTGTGTGAGGTTTCATTCTCTAGTGACAATGGCTGTCTGGGGTCCTCAGTGTTGTGTTGTGAGTGCATTTAAAATATTTAATGAAATACTGAAGAATTGAGTGTTGTCACGTATTGTGAAGAGTTTTAAATTGTAGCTTTCTCTGTAGTTTATACCAGAGGATAATTGTCATGGTTTAGACATGAAATACTTTGAGTCTATTTTTTGTTTGTTTGTTTCTTTTGTTTAACAGAGAAAATGAAATCGGTGGCTTTTCTGGGTGTAGCTTTGTAGTTTCTTGCTTTCATGTCTGTATTTTATAGAGAATTTTCCAGAGTTTGCATCATACATGAGAGTAGCATATTTTGAGAAAATCTGAAACAACTTGACTTATTTAATGCTCACACTTGGATTCATATATGTTGCCTTCCATCCAGTTTTCTTGTCTCCTAGCTCACGTAGACACCAGCTACTTTAATTACTGAATTTATAGAAATGAAAGAGAGGCCCTTTCCACACAACAAGTGATGGTTCTGGTGTTTGGATCACTTCCTCTGTGCTCACTAGTATGTGAAGTGTTGGGGGGTTGGCTTCTGAAGGAGACACATGTTGATTCATGTTTCCTCCCACAGAGACCACTGGCCTGTGATGGGTCTGTGGATTGCTGCCGCTTCACTGTGATGTGGGGGTCAGATCAGGAGTACATTTTTGTTCAACAGGTAGTCACAAGTGAAGAGGTTCAGGCCAATTTGCATGACTAAGAACTGACTCTGAATCTCAGAGCTTTGATCATCCTAATTATACTATAGCACAAATACCAGAAATTATAAAAGGTTTATCTTTTCACCTATTTACACACACGCACACTCATATGACACACACTAGCATGTACATGTACACATGCACACACATACTTATTCACATGCACACGCACTAGTTGTTACTGCATGTCAGCATCTCAGATCCACTTCATTCCTTTCATTCTAGTATATTTTACATTTTCTTTTTTTCTAAAAATTATTTGAGGTTAAAACTGACATATATAGAAAACACTTGAAAGACGAAAGGCATTCATAAGAGCCTGGTCACAGTGGTGCTTAGTTAGTTTTGAACATTTGTGGTTGCTCAGTTAATACATATCCTTACTCAATTAACATAGTCATATTTAAGGAGATAAAGAAATTCACTTATAAGTAAATTTCAGAGTGAAAAGACACATATGAGAAAAGCATAATGCCCAACAGCTGTAAAGTTGTTTCATTGCTTTCTAGCTGATTACAAAGTACAACTTTCCATAGCTATAATAAACGTGTGTAGGATTTGATAGTTTCTGTGAGTGGTTTCTATAGTCTTTGTGTACCTATGCAGTGTTTAGTCCAGTCAAAAAAAAAAAAAAGGATACAGTGAATTCAGGAATGTTTCAGGAAGAGATCTCAGTGAAAAGAGTTTTGATGTGGAGTGACCTTTGTACATGTAAATTTGCTCTAAGGTTTAAGTCTTAGTTACTTGTAAAATTATCTGGAAGAATTGTAAGCACTAATGGTGTTTTCAAAGCTTGAACATTTCAGAATAATAGAGTGTTTTCACTTCTCACTTTCCAGGGTGAGTGTGGACAGTGAGGTCCTGAAATCGGGATATACCAGCCGAGACTTAATTATTTTGGAAAATGATGACCCTGGAGGTGTTTTTGAATTTTCTCCTGATTCTAGAGGACCCTATGCCATAAAAGTATGAAAAGTTTACTCTGCATTTATAACTTCAAAAAAATGTTTAGAAGAAGTTGAAATGTCATGTGTTTTTTGGTTTGTTTGTTTCTTTGTTTCAGGAAGGAGATGCTGTAGAGCTCCGTATTATTCGATCCAGGGGGTGTCTGGTAAAACAGTTCCTCCGCTACCATGTGGAACCCCGAGAGAGCAGCGAGTTCTATGGAAACACAGGGGTGCTGGAATTCGCACCTGGGGAGAGGGAGGTGGTGGTAACCCTGCTCGCGAGACTGGACGGCACGCCCGAGGTACCGTTCTGAACTCCTCTCCTGTTCTTGTGGATGGTTGACAGTATCAGTATACTGAGAGTAGAAATGCTTTGACAGCAAGACATAAGAAAGAATTAAGTTCCCATATTTGGAAAAATGTAAGGAGAAGCTTAAAAACCTGAATACGATTCATTCAACTTACCAGAGTATATTCTTGTCCTAAAACAAGAAATAGAAAATAACGTGAGACTTTGACTATGTGGTCAGTTTTCTCAATTTATGGTAAGTTTTACTTTATGTGGTCTATATCAACTGAACTCTTTTTTGTTTTGTCTTGTTTTTTTGAGACAGGGTTTCTCTTTGTCACTCTGTCTGTCCTTTGCTAGCTTTGTAGGCCGCGTTAGCCTCGAACTCACAGAGCCCCGCCTCTGCTTCCTCGAGTGCTAGGATTACAGGAGTGCACCACCGTACCCCTGAACTCTTACTGGAATGGTCTTGAACTAAAGCGCTGCTATGAAATTATGTTTTAGAAAGAAATTAATTCGTTCCATATTAGGAGAATCAGATTTACTTCTAATACGTTAATACTGCAATAACATGCAGCTTTCAAATTAATTTAATTTTTTAAACTCTTTGTCATTTAAATAAATAATAGATTGTCAGTGAAAAGGCCCCGAATTCTTACTGGTTAGAATGGTGTCATCTTTTTCCTTTCCATATAATGTATATTTTTATCTCCTATCTTTCAGTTCATGGGCAGATATTTTTAAAAAGTAGGGATAATATCAATTCTTTTGTCTTTTCAGTGCGAGGCATGTTCCTGAGGAGTTGAACATATTAGCACTGTCAGTCCCATACACATTTTACTTGCAGTGAAAGCATCAACTGACAACTTTTTCTAATTTGTAATTTTTCCTTGTAGCTGGATGAACACTACTGGGTGGTCCTTAGCCGCCACGGTGAACGGGAAAGCAGGCTGGGCAGTGCTACCATTGTCAACATAACCATCCTAAAAAACGACGATCCTCACGGGATTATAGAATTTGTCTCTGATGGTTTGACCATATCAGTAAAAGAAAGCAAAGGAGAGGATGTCTATAGTGGTAAATTACTCCGCTATCTTTTATTTCTGTCCACTGAAGAGAATGTTAATCTCTTTTCAGCTTAAATTTTAAAAATTGTTTTTACTTGTGTGTGTATTTGTGTGCACCTGTGTGAATTTATGTGCACCACATGTGCGCAGGTGCCCACAGAGGCCAAAAGCTTCTGGATCCCCTGGAAATGGCATCAGTGGTGGTGAGCCACGTGATTGGGTGCTCTGCCTGGGAGGGCAGTAAGTGCTCTTAACCACTGGCCCAGCTCTCTGCCTCCTTAATTCATTTGTGAGCAAATAGTGTTAGTTTTCCATTCTGCCTCGGAAATGACGTGCAACTTAGAAACTTACCTTTTAAAACTCATATTTAGGCTTGCTGGTTTCATTTCTTACATAGCATTGTGGTGATGCTGAAGACTCCACTTCCAGTGCGACTTAAGCTAAGATGGTATAAACAGAGACACTTGAGTGGGAATCAAGTCAGTCAGAAGGCGAGGACACCACAGCTAAGAGTTACTGCTGAGAAACTATTGCAGTGTCAAGAGATGAGAATTCTTCTCTTTTTAAACCAGTGTCTGGTAGTGAAATAACTTTACCTACCAAGTACAAATCAACCTTTCAGCAAATGCCTTTGGTGGATCTGCATGTAGGACCTTATACTAGCTGTACATACTGATTGAAATCCCGTTCCTATGCCAGATGATTCTCAATACTGAGCAGGACACACCACACACACACACACACACACACACACACACACACACACCAACCTTGGAATATATGCTAAGCAGGTATTGATGACGAGGAGTTTTTAGTTATGTCTACTTCAGAAGTTTCCTTGCTTGTTTTAAATTTCAACCTATTGTTTACCTGTGTATTTTTCAGCTGTTTATGGTGTAATACGAACTCAAGGCAACTTTGGTAATGTTAGTGTGTCATGGGTAGTTAGTCCAGACTTTACGCAAGATGTCTTTCCTGTGCAAGGAACTGTTTTATTTGGAGACCAAGAATCTTTTAAAAATATCACAGTTTACTCTGTTGCAGATGAGGTAAGTGCTGCTGTTACAGCCTTTCACATGCTGTTGTAATTGCTGACTCATCCTGTTTTTGTGTTACTTGCTTGGTTTATCTTTTGTGATACCGGAGGTCAAACACTTTCTGTGTCGTGCAAGCATTCTGCATTTATAGCTTCTTCATTCCTTTTTTACTAAATAACTTAATATTTGGTGACAGATTTTTTCGGTGACACTGTATGACAGAGGGGTTCAGTGTGACTTACGGAATATAAATAAAACAAGATATCAATGCTATTTAGGAGTCCCTTGAAAACATTTATATTTTAAAACTCTTATAATTGATAGCGGTCAGTCACTCATCATATATGACTATCAGGGATTCCGGGTTGTGGGAGACATTTAGCAACTAGTCTGCTTTTGGCATTTTGAAGGCGAGCCATCTTCTGGGTATCTCACGGCGTGCTTTAGCATCAGGACACAAAGCACAGTTGTCGTGAGCTAACAGGAAAGTTAAAGAGCTTCACTGAGATTGGGAGCGGACCTTTCCCAGGCAAAGCTGGGAAGCTTTCCCCTTTCCCTGAGACTGACCCCAACAGACAGAAGGATCCTTCTCTGTGAGGTGAGAAGACTAGCTCATCACACAAACATTGTGAAAGAGAAATATTGTCCACCTGGGGATTTAAGAGTCAGAGAAATGGAAATCTCATCTTTTGAGGACACCGAAGGGTTTTAATTGTTACATTATTTTTCTTACAGTAACTTGGTTACCATTTTCTTGTAGAAATATAAGCTCTGTGGGATAGCCATCTTTTCTTTTACTTAAGTCAAAACGTGTATTTCTCTTATACTTTGTCGCTGGACACAATAAGGTGGCTGCCTGGAAGAACAATGTTGAAATGATTTTAGGGCAGTCTGAGTTTTATGGGAATACTTTTACAGAGCTTTTGTCTTGGACATGAACATGAATATTAGCAGTAATAATTGAGCTGTCAGGAAAACAAATAACAGACATGCATAATGTAATTACATGTATGATTCACTTGACTTAAAGTATGTACCATTTTGGTAAAGATTCCAGAGGAGATGGAGGAATTCACCATTTTCCTACTTAATGCCACTGGGGGCGCTCAGACAGGAAACGGAACAACTGCCTCCCTGAGGATTCTAAGGAACGATGACCCCATTTATTTTGCAGGTGGTATTGCTATCTTGTTTGAGTGGGTTTACCTCCTTATTAAATAGTATATATGTTTTAAGACATTTTATTTAATTTTATGTGTATGTATGTTTTGCCAGCATGCATATATGTGTAATGCGTGTATGCCTAGTGCCTGTGGAAATTGTAAGAGGACAATGTTTCTCTGCAGCTGGACTTAGGATGGCTATGAGCTGTCATGTGGGCCTTGCAAATCAAATCTGGGTCCTCTGCAAGAGCAGCGAATACTCTGAGCCACTGAGCCATCTCTCTAGCCCCAGCACATATATTTAAGAAGGATTATTAAGTGAACTTTTTTGTAGTATAATCAGTGTTGATTAAATATAATTTCGTGATTCATTTGATCATTGATGTTCAGTGTTTAAGCATTTACAAAATGAAAATAAGAGAGGTCATTTGGCCAGCTTTGCTTCTTCCTGTTAATCCCCTAACACAGCCTTTGCTTTGGGTAGACAAGAGGAACTCGCTTCCCCAGTCACCTCCTGAGTCGGGTGGATTGGGGGCTTGCTGTTCTTCCTGAGGGTGTCCACTTGTTGCACTAGCTGATGTGTAATGGACATACTAATTAAGAATCCTCCATTTTCTCGCCTTTTACTGCTTTCTTTACAACTGCAAAAGCCCCGGAGGCATCTTTTAGTTTTGTTTATAAGACTTAATCAGATTTTTAATTCTCTGAAAGCTCTTTTTTATAAGATGTATATAGTGAAATTGTTGATATAGTAGCATCTTGGGCCTCTTGGATTCTATTTATGCTTAGCCTTCAGGTAATATGTAGTTAATGAATTCATCTTATCTCTTTTCTAATTGGTATGTCAAAATGAAAAAAGAGATTTCTATTCAAGGAGCGTACCTTTAACATGAGGCTTATTAAACTGACAGTGTAGTTGGCAGACACAGGGTACTGTGGACATTAGGCAAGCAGGGCACTGACTGGAGGCAGTCCTTGTATCAGAGAGCAGCAGAGTAAACAGTGCAGGCTTTCTTGTTGATGGCAGGGAGAATTGAGAGTGATCTGAAAAATACCCGGCTGGGCTGGAATAGGCTTACGTCTTTCTGTTCTGTGTGTATTCCAGAGCCTCGTGTTGTGAGGGTCCAGGAGGGCGAGAGTGCCAACTTCACAGTTCTCAGGAATGGATCTGTTGACATGGCTTGCACTGTTCAATATGCCACCCTGGACGGAAAGGCTTCAGGAGGCAAGGGAGACTTTGTTCCTGTGGAGAAAGGAGAAACCCTTGTATTTGAGGTTGGAAGCAGAGAGCACAGTGTATCTGTGTATGTCAATGCCGATGGAATCCCAGAAACAGAGGAGCTCTTTTATATAATCCTTTTCAATTCAACAGGTAAGTAAGAACAGCCCTGGCTGACCTGTGGTTGTCCAGATTGACCTGGACTGTAATCTAGGAGATTACAGCTGCTCACAAGGAGAGCTGCGAGCCCTGCTCTTTCCTGACTGGAAGAAGGTGGTCCTTGATCCCGCATGTGCGGTACAGATTAGATTACAATGTGATAAAACTCTGGGATGTTGGCTCATGGTTTCAGGAGTATTTGCCTACAGCTTTTTAGCTACATTGTCTCTATGCCTGAAATGAAGCCAAACGTCGAAATCAGAAACATAACATTAGTGCAAACTGTCACCTCTGTCACCATTCACATATCTTTAGTTCTCCTAATAGGCCATTTGTAGCAAAATTACCCTTGCTGGAATTATGCATTTCATTTAATAGTTCTTCTAATCTTTTCAGGCTGAAGTATTTCCATAATCTTTATTTGACTTTTGTGATCTCAGGAAAATCACAAGCTTAAATATCTCTCATTTGAGTTTGCCTGACAGATGAATATATATATATAGTGTCACAAGTATTTTATCTTTGGTTATAACACAAGAGTAATTTTGTGTTTTTAATCTGTCCTTGTCAGGATTTTGGTTTATCTTCATTTTATTTGTTTTGGAACAATTAAGGTGATGATCTACAAGTTTACTTTTTATGGTAATCCATGAAACTTTGTAGCTAGTTAACTTGAAGTTATGTAGGTGTCTCATTACTCTAGTGGGAAATAGTAAGATCTGGAGAGGGCAGGAACTCCACAAGGAGAGCAACAGAACCAGAAAATTTGAACACAGGGGTCTTCCCAGAGACTCATACTCCAACCAAGTACCATGCATGGAGATAACCTAGAACCCCTGCACAGATGTAGTCCATGGCAGTCCAGTGTTCATGTGGCTTCCATAGTAATGGGAAGAGGGACTGCCTCTGACATAATCTGATTAGCCTGCTCTTTGATCACCTCCCCCTGAGAGGGAAGCAACCTTACCAGGCCACAGAGGATGACAATGCAGCCACTCCTGATGAGATCTGATAGACTAAGATCAGAAGGAAGGAGAGGGGGACCTCCCCTATCAGTGAACTTGGGGAAAGGCAGGCATGAAGAAGGGGGAGGGAAGATGGGCTTGGGAGGGGAGGAGGGAAGGGCCTATGGGGAGATACAAAGTGAATAAAATGTAATTAATAAAAGTTAAAAAAATCTTTTAAAATTTCACTGATA
Source organism: Meriones unguiculatus (assembly GCF_030254825.1). Taxonomy (NCBI): domain Eukaryota; kingdom Metazoa; phylum Chordata; class Mammalia; order Rodentia; family Muridae; genus Meriones; species Meriones unguiculatus. The sequence goes on along the minus strand of NC_083353.1, from coordinate 33,772,936 downwards.
TTTATTGGAATATAATCATAATTGCTATTTAATGATGTTTACCATCTTATTTTTTTATAGTTACCTTCACAGAAATTTGGTTAGTGGTAATCTATTCAGCACAACTCCTTTGCCTTTTGACACATCCTTATTAATCAAGCATCTCTCCACTTCCTGTCATAACAAACTGTTCCAAGCTCATTCTTGCCACCATCCTGAAATTAGCCAGTTCTTTTGGAAACCTTGCTTTTAAGAACATAATTCAATAAATAGGATCTGGCCACTGGGTATGGTTATTGCTAGTGAGATTTTGTTATTTCTAGTGCCTTTTTAAATAAAATTTTATTTTTTATATTAATTACAGTTTATTCACTTTGTATCCCAGCTACAGTCCCTTTCCTCATTCCCTCCCAATCACACCCTCCCTCCCTCATCTCCTCCCAGCCCCCTCTCCAAGTCCATGGATAGGGGAGGTCCTCCTCTCCTTCCATTTAACCCTAGCTGATGAAGTCTCATCCAGACTGGCTGCATTGTCTTCCTCTGTGGCCTGGCAAGGCTGCTCCCCCCAGGGGGAGGTGATTAAAGAGCCAGCCACTGAGTGCTTGTCAGAGACAGTCCCTTTCTCCACATCCCCTCCAGCATGTGTTTGTCCCTTGAGTTTTTGATCTCAGCCATTCTGATGGGTGTAAGGTGAAATCTCAGAGTCGTTTTGATTTATATTTCCCTGATGACTAAGGTTGTTGAGCATTTTTGTGCCTTTTCATGTGCATGGACTAGGAGTATGTATGGACACACATGAATCTTTTGTGTGTGTGCTCACCCATACAAACACATGTGGAGGCCAGAGGGCATTGTTAGGAGCCATTCTCACACATCCTGTTCATGTTTTGTGAGGTAGCCTCTCTCACCGAACTTTATTCTTGCTGTTTCAGCTATGTTGGCGGGACAAGCCCTTTGGATTCAATAGCCTCCAGTCTTCTCCTAACTAGGGTTACAGATGATCCTGGCTCTTACTCAGGTGCTGGGGTCTGAATGCAGAATATCATACAGCCCTTTACCCGATGAGCCAGCTCTTTAGCTTTTTTTAGTTGTAGTTTTATATTAAGTTTAAATATATGAAATGATTACATGTTAAATTTTTTTCTTAAAAGGTAGCTTCTTTGAAAAGTACTTTGACTTCTCTGTGTTCAATGTAGGTGACACAGTAGTGTGTGAGTACGGAGAAGCTACAGTCATAATTGAAGCCAATGACGACACAAATGGTGTTTTTTCTCTGGAGCCCATAGACAAAGCAGTTGAAGAAGGAAAGACAAACACATTTTGGTAAGTTTATTTGGAAAAGGAAAGCTAAAACTGGATACAGCAAAATAAGATCATTAAGCACAAGAAAGTTGAAACACTGTTAATCTGTGCAGATAAAAATTTAAATGGTATTAAGGAATGATAACTTTGCATATACTCTGCTATAATATCTTTCATTAGAAAATTAGCCATAAGAATCATGTATCTGCACAACAGAACTTAGTCTCTCTGCCCTTCCATTTCTATGTTCTAACTTCTCAAGACTGGACGACTTTAGCTAGTCAGGTGTCAGGAAAAGTCTTCATGGAACTTGTAACTTGTTACTTCTTACACCTAGTGTTTTTCCTTTTGAAAAATCTTGTCAGTTATTATCAACCCCCCGCTTTTCACTATAGCTTAGAATTTGCCATTCTGATTGGCGTTGAAGACAGGATTCTATGATTTTTTTTTTTAATTTTGTGTGACATTTTTGCTACACTGTCTTTTCTTTCCTTGTTTGCTCAGTTGGGACCAGGTGGCAAATTTGGAGATAAATATAAAATGTATACTTTCAAGAGCACCCAGAATGCTTTGGTTACAGATATAGTCACCAAATACATGTTTCATGAAATATATTTGTTCTGCTTTCATGTAGGATTTTGCGGCACCGGGGACACTTTGGCAATGTTTCTGTGGCTTGGCAGCTGTTCCAGAATGCTTCTCTTCAGCCTGGGCAAGAATTCTATGAAACATCGGGGACTGTTAACTTCACAGATGGAGAGGGAGCAAAACCAGTAATTCTCCATGCTTTCCCAGACAGAATTCCTGAATTCAATGAGTTTTACATTCTAAAGCTTATAAGTGTTTCAGGTGTGGTATTTTCCATCGCTTATGTTACCACTAAAATTTCAGAGTTTATTCTTAAATAGAATCTCTTGCAGAATCTAGTTGATGGTGAAGTAAGTGTATTATTATGTGTCTAATTTTAATGTCAAAGCACCTTTCTTGGTAGATGCTTTTTGTTTGTTTGTTTGTTTTGTTTTGTTTGTGCAGTGTCAGGAATCAAACCCTAAGCCTGTGTCCATCAGTATGTGCTCTGTCATTGAGCTACAGCCCCAGCCCTTTCTGTTTACCGTTTTGAGACAATGTACAGGTTGGCTGGGAAATACTATCCGGACAGTTCTCTGATGTTTTACCACCAATGACTGTTGAAATGAAGTCTCACTGTATAACTCAGGCTGGCCTTAAACTCTGGATTCTATTTCCTACATCTCCAGAGTGCTGTGGTTTTAGGCACGTGACACTGTATCTGACTTAGTTCTTCTTGTGTATGCATTGGTCTTAGTCACAGAATCTGGGACTTTGTGCTAATTATGTGCTCTACCATTGACATAAACTATTATTTTTCATGTTTATTTTATGGTCTTGGGAAGGTTCATTTTTATAGATGGAGGCTTCCTCTATCTCACTGTTTTTCATTTTTAGCATAGAAATTGGGGTGTGTATATGTGACTGAGTATTAATATGATATGCCAATGGATGTTATTTGACAACATTGCCTTTAAAAATGTGGTAAAATGATTCCATTATTTACTGATATTGACTAAATTATTTAACTAGAAATTTGTCTGTAAAACATATTGCTTCTTTTCTTAGACTAAAATGTATTTAATTTCTAGCTTTTGACTCTAAATTTTCTTATTACAGGTCCTGGAGGCCAGCTAGCAGAAAGCAATCTCCAGGTGACAGTCATGATTCCATTCAACGATGATCCATTTGGAATTTTCATCTTAGACCCAGAGTGTCTGGACAGAGAAGTGGCCGAAGATGTCCTCTCAGAAGACGATATGTCTTACATTACCAACTTTACCATTTTGAGAAAACAGGGTGTTTTTGGTGAGGTATGGGTTGGCTGGGAAGTACTGTCCAGAGAGTTCACTGCTGGCTTACCACCAATGATCGACTTTTTGCTGGTGGGAGTTTTTCCGAGCACTGTGCATTTGCAGCCACATATGCGACATCACCACAGTGGAACAGATGTCCTGTACTTCAGTGGACTGGAGGGTGCATTTGGGACTGTTGACCCAAAGTACCAGCCCTTCAGGAATAACACGATTGCCAACTTCACATTTTCAGCATGGGTAATGCCTAATGCCAACACAAATGGCTTTCTCATAGCGAAGGATGATGGCAATGGAAGCATCTACTATGGAGTAAAAATTCAAACAAATGAATCCCATGTGGCCCTTTCTCTTCATTATAAAACTTTTGGATCAAATGTTACATATATTGCCAAGACCACAGTCATGAAATATTTAGAAGAAGGAGTTTGGCTTCATGTTTTAATTATCCTAGATGATGGCATAATTGAATTCTATCTTGATGGAAATGCAATGCCCAAAGGCATCAAGAGTCTGAAAGGAGAAGCCATTGCTGATGGTGAGCGTCAGCTTCATAACTAGCACATGATATTGGAAAGACCCTCAAATAGTCGATGAAAAAAATGAATTTTAAAAGAGCTAGCAAATAATTTGAAACATGAGTTTATGTTTTTATTTAACAAAGCCATGTATCTAGCAAGATCAAGATCAAGTTATGTGTACTGTTCCAGAAATGAAGGGTGCAATGGCTTTAGCTTGGGGGAATGAGAAACAGGTCCTAGGCGAGAGATGTGCAAGCAGATGACTACACAACTTTGCAGGAAGAAAGGGGACAGTGAGAGTACCACTTGTTTCTAGGTAGTGGTCAGGGGGGAACTGTTTCTGCACAGCAAAGGTCTGGAACTGAGAAGCAGCTCACTGTATCTGGGAAACTACGTTAGTGTGAAGTGAAGGGTAATGCTCATGAGACAGAGGAGCGATCGGGGTAAGATATTAACTGTGATGACAGCCCCTCTATTGCCAGTGGGTCAATCGATGAATTCAGTGGCTTGCTTTGAAGAGATAAAGAGATAAAAAGATAAAGAGATCTTTGTTGGCCTTTAGTCAAATCACATGCCCTGTTAGAGTAACTCACTGTGACTGTACTCACTTGGGAGGCTGAGACAGGAGGGTCATGAGGGGCAGGCCAACCTGGGCTATGTAGTAAGTTGCTGGCCAGAAACAATAATGAGATCTTGTCACAAAACATTGAAAACCCATATCAAAAACAAACCAGCTAAACTATTAATTGACAAAATCCTAAAAAAGACCGTGGAGGTATGGGCACATATAACTGGGCTGTGTGTTGCTCCTGTTTTCACAAATTCTTCCTGCTTGAACATAGTGGTTCTGAGACTACTTTTGTTTTTGCATTCAGTTACCTTTCAGACATAATGATGTATTTGGCTTGTAGAAACAACCACTCCCCAGGAATCAACACTTTAGGTAACCCCAGACGAATTTTTAACATGTAGAGATTTTAAGTTCTCTATGAGTAGTGATTTGTAGTTTAAAATTGGAACAGACTAACCCATTCCATAGTTAGATCAGAAAATAATGTTAAAGTGTCATAGGACACATGTCTACTCAATTAAATACACAGTACACAAATATACATAGGTAGATACATGCATGCGTTTATATTTCTGTCCACAAATGAGTTTTACAGACTGATGTAAATTACTTTTAAAGGCATCATTTAATTTTAAGGGTAGATACTACAGTGTAAGATCACAGATAGCAGTAATTATTATGCAGGTTCTTTTTTTGTCATAATAGAAGATGATATTTATTTGATCACTTTTTTGTTATGTAAAAATTTTACTTTAACATATATTTCATTAAAATTGTCTTTCTTTCCAAATCACAGATATAGCTTATGATAGGAGATAGTGGCTGTTGTTGCTCTAAACGCATGTCTGATTTCAGGTCCTGGGATGCTGAGAATTGGGGCAGGCATGAACGGCAGCGACAGATTCGCAGGTCGGATGCAGGATGTGAGGGCTTATGAGCGGAAGCTGACTACGGAAGAGATCTATGAACTGCATGCTATGCCTGCAAGGAGCGATTTACACCCCATCTCTGGATATCTGCAGTTCAGACAAGGAGAGACTAACAAGTCATTCATCGTCTCTGCAAGAGATGACAATGAAGAGGAAGGAGAGGAATTATTCCTGCTTAAACTGGTCTCTGTGTATGGAGGGGCTCAGATTTCTGAGGAAAATACTACAGCTAGACTAAGAATACAGAAAAGTGACAATGCCAATGGCCTGTTTGGCTTCACTGGAGCTTGTATACCAGAGGTGAGAGGGAGCTTGGAGAATGTCACAGTGAGACATCCTTGTAGGTGGATCTGTCTGGGGTTGAACTAGCTTTTGTATGTGGTAGCCATGTCTGCACATTCAAATCTCAGCCCCTGTTCCTGGGACGTTACAATTTACATTGCCTGATTGAGATGAGAGAAACAGTAACAAAAGAACAAATAACTCTTAGCAATTAGCCTAAAAGTTAATCACTATAAAGAATGAGTAATTATGTGCCACATATAATTTGGCTAATGTTTTGGGTACCATATATTTATATAAAATGATTCATATTGAAAGCCTGTGTGAATAATTAAAAATGAAACTTTACTTCAATATGCTTTCTTTTATCTAACAGGAAACATTTTAAAATAGATTCTCCCAACTTGGTTGTAATTGTTTCTTACCGCTTTCTTGGCTGGCTTAATTTATTAGCCTATTGTACAGTCCTTATCAGTTCTTCCTAAGTTTTCAAAGATGCACGATCGTCTCAGTTTCCCGATTAGTAATATGAGATCTCATGAAACCACTTTACAGGTGTTCTGTGTGACAGCAAAAGTTCTGTGTCCATAGAAGGCTGCCAAGAAACAGGAGAGCCTTTGGCGCTGCAACCAGATGCCAGCAGGTCTGGGTGAACCTATATGTGAACTGAATGATTTGAAAATTGGATGAGTAGAGCTTGAGAAAATTATCTGTCACTGGACTCGTTGTAGCTGAAGTTGGAACACCCAGATCTCTGGAATTTTATGTAGCACCCTTAGTTTATGTGGCAAACACAAGACTAAAGGTTGTCAGGTGTTTTGTTTTTTTTTTTAATTTATTTACTTTACTGTTGTAAGCGACTATAATATTTACTATTATTAATATTTACTATTAATATTTATCTTCTGATAATGCTTGCTGTTATTCCTAAACCACCTTATACCCAAATCACCACACAGAGACTGGGTTTATTTAGTTAACCTAGAACACAATGCTGGGCAATAGTTACTCTCTCCTAAACCTCCATGTCCTCCCTCATAGTTTCCTAACATTTAGATTTCCCATAATAATATGGGCTTTTCCTCGCCTTTTCTCCTCCCACTCATTTCCTGCCCTCTGGCTCCTCCCTTTGCACCACATTGTGGCTAGTTGTTTTATTTTGGCCTGTTTACACACAGTTGAGACAGGTTGCTCAGAGTAAGTATTACAATGCAATATCTGGATTGAAACCAGAGGGGGGTGGGGAGAAATCAGCATTCGAATGAACAAGGGTAAGGTGTATACATTTCAAAAGAACATTGTACCAACACATTACATCCCCATCAAAACTTCCCCTCCCTACTCTCCTCCCAGTCCATCCCTCAGACCTGTCCCATCATTCTTCTCTCACTTTCTCCTCAGAGAAGGGGAGGCTTCCCATGGATATCAACCCTCCTTGGCATACCAAGATGAAGTAAGAGTAGGTGCATCTTCTCCTGTTGAGGCCAACAAGGCTGTTCAGTTAGGGGAAAGGGATCCAGAGCAGCAGCGTCAGAGACAGCCTCTGCTTCAGTTGTTAGGAGTTCCACATTCATTACATATATGCCTAGGTCTGTCAGGACTGTCCCAATCATGCTCTTTGGGACATGAGCCCGGAGGGACCCAGGTTAGTTGATTGTGTAGGTTTTCCTGTGATGTCCTTGACCTCTCTGGTTCTTTCAGTCCTTTGTCCCCCTTTTCCACAAGATTTCCCATGATCCCTCTAATGTTTGGCTGTGAGCCTCTGAATCTGTTTCAGTCAGTTTCTGAGTGAAGCATCTCAGAGGAGAGTTATGCTAAGCTCCTGTCTACAAGTATAGCAGAATATGATTAAGAGTGTCAGGGTTGTCTATCCCTCATAGGGTGGGTCTCAAGTTGGGCCAGTTAATGGTTAGTCATTCCCTCAATTTGTGCTCCATCTTTATCTGTGTGCACCTTGTACACAAGGCAAATTTTGGGTCAAAATTTTTGTGCATGGGTTGGTGTTCCTATTCCTCCATTGGAAGTCTTGCCTGGTTACATGAGGTGGCCATTTCAGGTCCCATATCTTCTGTTGCTAGGAATATTAGCTAAGGTCTCCCTCACAGATTCCTGGGAGTTTCTGTTTTCCTAGGTATCTGTCTCAACCCATAGTATACCCCTCACCAATTTCTCTCTCCTCAGTCCTTCCTGCAGTTGATTCCTCCTGTTTCCTATGCCACCCTTCTTCTACCCAACTCCCTTCCTCCATCCACTTCTGATGTCTTATTTTATTTTCCCTGCTGAGTGAGATTCAAACATCTTCCCTTAGCCCTCCTTGTTACTTAGCTTCTTGAGGTCTGTGGATTGTAGCATGGTTATCCTAAACTTTATGACTAATATTCACTTGAAAGTGCGTACATATCATGTATGTTTTTCTGGGTCTGGGTTACCTCAGGATGATATTTTCTGATAATTCATTTCCCCACAAATTTCATAATATTCTTCCTTTTAATAGCTAAGTAGTATTCCATTGTGTAAATGTACCACAATTTCTTTAACCATTATTCATTTAAGGCACATCTAGGTTGTTTCCCATTTCTGGCTATTACAAACAAAGCTGCTATGAACATAGTTGAGCAAATGTCCTTGTTGTATGGTGGAGCATCTTTTGGATATATGCCCATGAGTGGTATAGTTGGGTCTTGAGGTAGAACTATTCTCAATTTTCTGAGAAATTGCCAAATTGATTTCCAAAATAATTGTACAATGGAGGAGGGTTCCCTTCTCCACATCTACTCCAGCAAATGTTGTCATTTGAGGTTTTTTGTTTGTTTGTTTGTTTTTTAATCTTAGCCATTCTGATGGGTGTGAGGTGAAATCTCAGGATTACCTCACTGAGAATGATTGTTTCTGGCTCCATCCATTTACTTAAAATTTTCATAATTTTGCCTTGATTAATAGCCAAGTAATTGTCCATTGTGTAAATGTGACATGTGGTCGTTGTCCATTCCTCAGCTGACAGATATCTATGCTCACTCCATTTCTTGGTTATGGTGAACACAGTAGCAGTTAACATAGATGAGCAAGTATCTCTATAGATAGAGAGTCCTTTTGGTATATGCCCAAGACTGATATAGCTGGTATGGTAGATCTACTTCTAGACTCTTAAAGAATGAGAGTGTTGGGCTATAGAATGTTTATTACTAGCCCTACAATTAGCGTGGCAGTATTATCCAACTTGCTATCACAAATAATAAGAGATAGATAACTGTTTGATTTTATGATTGCCTTATTTACCTTAGGCTGGGCAGATATTCCTACCTATGCTTTCTAAATAACCTCACTGTCCATCTCCCAGCCCCCATCCAATGTCATCTGCTTTAACCATCCTCATTTGGTCTATCTTTTACACATAATCTCATGATACTTGCTTGTATTCTTCATCTGGGCCTTTTCATACCATTATTGGAGTCCTTCCTTCCAGCCCACATGGTTTCTTTACCTAACCCATCGTGGCATCCTCCTTCCTCCTCTCTTCCGGACCTTCTGTTTCCAGTGATTCTCTAGAACTTGAAGCCTGGGAACCTTAGCCATGCCTACCCCATTCTGCCCTGCCCAGGTGTGGGCTGTTTAATCAACCAATCAGGTATGTTTTAAGCAGGTTTAGAATTCTCTGCTTAGCTCTGTATCTCATTTTTTAATTGGATTATTTGGTTTGTTGGTGTTTAATTTCTTGAGTTTTTTATATATTCTGGATATTAGCCCTTTGTCAGAGGTAGGATTGGTAAAGATCTTTTTCCAATGTATAGACTGCCCTTTTGTTCTATTGATAAGGTCCTTTGCTTTACAAAAGCTTTTCACTTTCAAGAAGTCCAGTTTATTAATTGTAGATCTAACAGCCTGAGTTCTTGGTGTTCTGTTCAGGAAGTGTCCTCCTGTGCCAATGAGTTCAAGGCTCTTATCCACTTTCTCCTCTAGCAGATTTAGTATGTCTAGTTTTATGTTGAAGTCTTTGATCCACTTGGACTTGAGTTTTGTGCAGGGTGATGAATATGGATCTTTCGAATTTTTCTACATGTAGACATCCGGTTAGACCAGCACCATTTGTTGAAGTTGCTCACAGTGGCTTTGAAGAGTGCAGTGGATCTATTCACTGGCCTAAATATTTCTGTCAAGACTTTAAAGTCAGTTTAGATGACTATGATAATTAGGTGAAACCTTTAGATACATATTTTCTATCTCTTGATATATTCCTGTGTCAGTAATTAGACTCTGTAGTTCAGAACTTTTCCAAATGTGTCAGAAATGTCAGACCCTGTTATGAGACATCCTGCTTCAGGGATCAGACATCAGGCTGCGGGAGGGCCAAAGTGTAAACATGAGTTGAAAGTCTCTGTCGATGATGTCCACCCAAACAGAAGAGCTGGAATACTCGATACAATGTGTTCATCCCCAAACTTCAGTAATGAACCTTTTCTCAGTATTGCTTAATCTTTTTTGACTGAAGTATTTAAAACAATAAGACCTCAAAGGATGCCATTTCTTTTATAATACTTGTGAATAGTATATTTTTATAGTCAAGCATCTCAGGTGATTTGTTTTTATGGACTCCTGACACAGGAATCTTTTACTGAAAATTTGTAAGATATGCTTTGCTGAATTTAGTACAAGCCATTACATTTTTTAATGTAGACTTCACACATAGCATGTATTTAAGCATACTTGTGTCAGGAGGTTGTAGGGTTAGGTTTTTCAAAGGCCTACTTCATTTAAGCTTCTTAAACACCTGTGCCTCCCTTCCTATATGCCTCAACCTTTGGTAGGAGATTAGTAGGGAAAGGGTCTGTACACCCTTTTAATTTCTTCCTACTGATAAGGGTCAATGTGTGTTTTTGGGATTTACTGATCTCAGTCATCAGGACACTAGCAGTCTAGTCCAATAACAAGGCAACAGCAGAAACACCCATCAGCAGCAGTGGAATGGTTCAGTCGGAGCAACTAGACTCTGCCCAAATGTCATGAGGAAGTGGCAAAACTCCACCAAAACACCACGAACAGTTCTCTAGAACATTTCTCTCTGTGAAGTCCAGCAAAGGATTCAAACCGTTGCAAAGCATAACAATGCAAAAGCATAGACATGCAGAAAACACTGTCTGTCTGTGGCCTTACATTTAACCCTTCTCAGAATCCACACAAGGATGTTTTCAAGCTCACAAAACTCACACAATTCTGATTAAGTCTTTGGATCTATTTACTTCCTGCCCTTTGCTGAAAGGAAGGGTTGAATATTTACATATCCAAATTAATGGCTTATTACCTTAGTTGTACAAAAAAATCATTCTCATTAAAGTTTGGTGATACCAAGGAAGATCCCATGCCCAGGAGGCCAACACAAATAGAACTCCGTGTGTGTGTGTGTGTGTGTGTGTGTGTGTTGTTTGTTTGTGTTATTGCTGTTGTTTTGTTTCAGTTTAGTATTTTTAAATGATTTATTTAATTTTATTTTATGTGCATTAGTGTGAAGGTGTCTTAACCCATGGAGCTGGGGCTACAGACAGTTGTGAGCTGCCATGTGGGTGCTGGGAATTGAACCTAGGTTCTTTCTTAACCCCTGAGCCATCTCTCCAGCCCCAGTTAAATATTTTTGTCAAAGAGAGAAAGAACATGATGTTGGGTGGAGGGTAGAATCTGGGAAAAGATGGGGGAGGGGAAATATGATCAAAATATATTGTAATGATTTCTCAAATAATAAATAAAAACATAAAATTTGGATGAGAAATTGGAGCAAATCAATTGCCATCATGTTGGAAGTTGAGATACACAAGAATCCTGCTTTTTTGTATAGATTTCTTCTTTATAAAGTGAGACATTTTCACATAGCATTTCTATCACAATACATGGGTGTCTATATATTAAGAGAGGAAATACTTGTATTCAGTAAAGTATTACTAGAATCTAGTAATGGTTTTTCAATTTCCATCCAAGTCCAGGAATCACTATGCTATGTTTAAGAAGGGTCTGGAAAGAGTTGAGCATACAGGGAAGCAGCCTCTGACTCTGGACCACATTCTTGCCATCACACATTTGCTCAGGTACATCCTGCCAGTGTGCAGATGCCAAGCAGAGCCCTTGGAGGAAATCAAATGGGAAGCCATACCATGCATTTATCTCTTGACTTCCAAATTTGTGAGCTCAATCCTGGCCTCTCTAGAATTGGAGATTCATTCCATGGCTGTCAATTTGAAGCATCTCTTGATGTTTTAATAGCCAATTAAATCAGTATGTATTTACAACTTATCTGTAATTATTACAAAAAATGTTATTGTAAAATGTTATAAATGTTATTATAAAAAATATGTTTGACAAACTGATAAAAAAAAAAAGAACCTGCTTGAAATGTCAGCAGTTGCTGAAAGCAGGATACTTCTACTGCTCTTTTCAGAGGGGCCTGAGAAGGACAAAGAGGCAGAGGTATAAACAGCTTATTGGACTGTTGTAAATAATTATTAATATTTACTAATGGTTTATCTTCTGGTTATGCTGCTGTTAATCCTCAGCAGCTGTATAACCAAATCACCACACAGAGACTGGGTTTTTAGTTAACCTAGAAAACGATGCTGGGCAATATTTACTCCCTCCTAAACCTCCAAGCCCTCAGTTTCCTAACATTTAGATTTCCCACATTATACTTGCTTTTTGTGAAATTTTAGGTCTGGTTCATGCTCCATGTCCTCCAAGCTCTCTCCTCCAGCTCTGCTCTCCTCAATCTCCTCTTGCCCCTCTCCTCCCACTCATCTCCTGCCTTCTCGCTCATCCCTTCTTTCCTGTCCTCTGGCTCCTCCCATTGCACAACATTGTATCTAGTTGCTTTATTTTGTCCTGTTTACGCAAGAGTTGAGACAGGATGCTTATAATGAGTATCACAATGCAATATCCAGATTGAAACCAGAAAGTTGGGGGTGGGGAAATCAGCATTTGAGTTAACAAGGGTAAGGCCTATACATTTTAAAAGAACATTTTACCAACATTGGACAATTCGTTATGTGGCGTGAAGTGCGAAAGGATGCATACTCTTGAGCAATGCTAGTGATGTAGCTGGATGACTAGGCAGTTAGAAGAATCAAGATGACAAGAAGCAAGGATGTCTGAGGAAGAGCGATGTGAATAAACCCTGGAAATCAGAGCTAAGTCTGAGAAGGACTATTTCAACTGATTCTCAACAATCAGGGAGCCATCATGAGACTTCTTTGCTTATGATGTGCCACCTTGGTGCTGGCATTAGCAACGGCATGATGGGAGCTATACAGGAAAAAGACAGCTCATCTACAAACTGTGGATGTATCTCCGCCTATAAGCCAATCAGCAGAGGCCGACATCCAGCACTTTCCGGTGGACCAGTTAGTGGCTGATCTCCCCCACAGAGCAGCAGTTCCTTCTTTGGGGAATTGATATAGCTAACAGATTTACCTTCCTAGGACCTCTTGCCAGCACCAACACCTAGAGGATTAATAGGTGCCTGTTTTGACCAGTTGGTAACATGTATCATGTGTCTGACAGTGGGGACACAGCCCTAGGAATGACTGGACGTTTTTAGGGAACATCTCCTGTAGAGTTGGGCTGCTCTGAGAGGGTTTCCAGGAAAAATTCGACTGCTAGAAGATACACTGAAGACCTCCCTGAACTCTTACCTGGTTGCTTCATTTGCACCTCATGGCCAGCAAAGAACTGCTGTGCTGACCTCTCCTCCTCCCCCGTGTGTTCGCTCATGCTGACATCAGAGCAACTTGAGTTCCTGCTGCTCCTTGGAATTCAGGGATTGCTGGAGAAGGTCCTGGCCGATCTCTGTGCTTACAGAATCTTCCCACTGTTACTTACCAGTAGACCTGGTCCACATCAGTTTTCCTTAGCCCTAATGGTAGCACTCAGTGAATCTTAAACCATGGCAGATACTTGCCTGTCTATTCAGTGGCAGTTTTTTTTTTTTCCCATGAATTATGTTTCCAAATGTAAAAACAAAGTCAGACTGAGACCCTTTGAAAAGGATGCAGATCTATTTAAGTCTTGCTCCATATGGTTTTGAATCATTGTCTTAAGTTGTTTACTTCAAATATTACCTTTTCTAAAACTATGCACGGATATGTGTATGATTTTGAAGTGTGTATAACAAAAGCACTAAAAAGATACCAAATACAACAAAAATGTCCTCTTTATTCTGTTTTCTCTACATAAAGCATTTATTTCCCCTTATTTAGTATTTGTTTGTTTGTTTATTTTAGTAATTAGGCCCATACTGTGTAGCCCAGGCTGGCCTGGAATTCACAGGAGTCTTAATCTTCTGTCTTCATTTCTTAAGTGCTGGGACTATACCGCATGTACCTAGACAGTTCTAAAGTATTTGCCTTTGTGTTGTTTATCAATCCCAAATGAGTCCACCCAATACACTGTCTCAGTGCTTTTATGCCCACTCCTCGAATGTTCTTGATGATATGTCCAGCCTTATACCGTTCATGCTGCTTTCCTGGTCTGTCTGCACTTCATATTTTGTTATATAATGAGACTGTTGCCTTCTTTGGACTTCCTTTATTCCACAGAAGGGTTGTGCATTGTTTTTGGGAAAAAAAAATCTTTTGTATCCATCATGCCTGGCCCTGTGTCTAACAGGCAGGAGCTCCCAGTGAATGAGCTGCTTACATAGTAAAGAGGTTACCATTGGTTTTGCTTTGTACGTAATAGGCATGGCAGGAGACAATGCTCTCAGATACACTGCAAACGTTGAGGTCCCCATGCTGCTGAGAGACACGGAAAGTCACTGAACTAAGTATCACTCATGAAAACCAATTTCATCACTGATATCAATGGCCACGAACTTAAAGATCATTTACGATCAATTACAGATTACAGAGGAGGGGTCCACCATTTCCTGTGTCATAGAGCGCACCAGGGGAGCGCTGGACTATGTCCATGTTTTCTACATGATCTCACAGATCGAGTCAGAAGGCATCAATTACCTCGTTGATGACTTTGCCAATGCCAGTGGCACTATCACCTTCCTGCCTTGGCAGAGATCTGAGGTAAGCTCCGCTGCCTGGGTTTCTTCGGGTGCTTCCCAGAAACTGTTTCATCTTCTGTTTAGTTATTTACTGATTAACATTTTGTCTGTGTTTAAACATTTTAAACTGTATGTGAAATTAGGTGTATCTATTGTTTTATAACACAGAAAAGAGTTTTCCTTTTCTGTAAGAGGAAAGTTAAGAATTTTGAATGTTAGTTTCACAAATTCTTTAATGCTGATACAATAATATTTATATAAATTGATGATATATCTCCTAGATTTGTATTGTTGCATATTTTATTTATCTGTTTTTGAAACGTATTGGCCTTGGTCTTGTCATCCTCCTGCCTCAGCCTCCTGAGTTCTGATGTTACAGATGCATATTGAAATCCCTGAATGTTTATATTGCTATCAAGGTACTTTACATTGTGGAGTTTACAGACAGCAGCCTTTTGTTCATAGTTTGATATCATAGGATACCCAAGGGCAGGATGCCTTCAGACTCGATGTCTGGGAGAGGCTCGTTCTCTGCCCCACACCTGCAGTACCAGCTCACTGTGTCATCTGGTAGAAAGAGTAAATGAGCTTCCCATGGCCTCCTTCATAAAGACAGTTATCTCATTCATTAATTCTCCGTTAAGACCCAGCTCCTTCCAAAGGCTCCATTCCTAATACCATTACCTTGGAAGCAAGATATTAACATGAATTTTTGGGGTAACACAGTTTATTAAAGTAAATATTATTAAGGAATTAATATTATCAGATCTCTTATTTATATATGACCACAAAGGTGTATATGTGTAAATGTGTAAGTTTGTGTAGAAATTAGTGATATTTAATGGCAGTTTCAATCATATGTATAATTGAATGGGCTGTTTTTCTCAAGTGGTGATTACTACTGTGCTTTTGCATTAAACAGGTGCTGAATCTATACGTTCTTGATGAGGACATCCCTGAGCTAAATGAATATTTTCGGGTGACATTGGTGTCTGCAGTTCCAGGAGATGGAAAACTTGGTTCAACTCCCATCAGTGGTGCCAGCATAGATCCTGAGAAGGAAACCACAGACATCACCATCAAAGCCAGTGACCACCCTTATGGTAAACCACTATCTGAGGCAATGAGTGTTCTCTCTTCTCTTGCTGTCCTTGGTGTTTTCAAGAACTTCTTAAAAGTGAATCTGAGCTAGAACTCCTAAGGCCTCTTCAAGTGCTAATGTCTTTGTTGCTATTTTATAGGACATTGTTTATGAAAGTACTTTTGTACAGTTATCAAAAGTCATTTAATTAAAATATTTATGTTGGTGTGTTAATATTGAAGTAATTGAAAACTTTAAAATAATACTTTGTATGCCTGAAAGAAGGGTATCTTTGAGTGTCTGGGTGGGTAACTGGGCATGTCTCTTCTGTGTTTAGAGGCACATTTTAAGGGAAGTGGTGCACATTCTTCAGCGCACCATCAGTATGGCTGGATATCAATTTCAGAATTCCAGAAACTTGCCAAATATGAGCAAATGTTTGGAAATACTTTGAGTTTTGCTGTAGTGAGGTTATTTATTTCCTGTGTTTTCCTAAATTTAGTTAGCTTTCTTGGGTTGTACTTTTCCTTCTAGAATCTTCTGTAAGGCTGGATTTGTGGGATGGTACTGTTGAAATATATTTTTGTCATTTAATATCTTGTTTTATCCTTCTATGATAACTGAGAGTTTTGCTGGATATAGTAGCCTGGGCTGACATCTGTGTACTCTGAGAGTCTGCATGATATCCATCCAGGCCCTTCTGGCTTTCATAGTCTCTGTTGAGAAGTCAGGTGTAATTCTGATGGGTTTGCCATTATACATTCCTTGGCCTTTTTCCCTTGCAGCTTTTAGTAGTTTTTCTTTGTTCTGTATGCTTACTGTTTTGATTATTACAAATTTTTACATTCCCTTAGTGTTTCTCTTGTTGATTGTTCAGTTGTATTAGGTAAATTGCTTTGAATACAGACAAGGGAAATATTAACACTTTAATGTTTGACATTATGAATGCTTAAACACATTCTCAGTGTGGTTTACATTCCTAAAAGTCACAGGAAACTTCCTGTTCGTCTGGCTCTTCCAGTGTTCTTGCCCCCTGTTCTACAGTGATTCTGAACCTTAGGTTCAGGGTTTGTGTTATAGATGTATTATTTGGAACAATTCTGTGTTGTTGATTGGTTGTAGTTTCTATAAAAGTCTCTATTTGTCAGGTGTGGTGGCACATATCTATAATCCCAGCACTCAGGGAGGCTGAGGTAGGTAGATCTCTGTGAGTTCAAGCCCAGCCTGGTCTACAAAGCAAGTCCAGGACATCCAAGGCTACACAGAGAAACCCTATATCACAAAAAAAAAAAAATCTCTGTCTATTGCATAGAGCAGTTAACTCCCTGAGGGGCAAGGACCACATTTACATATAGTATAAGGACACATATTTAGAATGTAGTTAGGGATTGTGCTAGTTTAGTAAAGTGGTGGTTGTAGGTTCGCCTCCAAGATCTACGTTACTAGCAGTGGGTATTGGCTGGGTTCACAGTACCAGACATAATTCCTTTTTTGCTGACAGGGTCTTAAGTTCAAGCAGAGGGCTTTTGGGTACTGTCAGGGCATGGGTGCTGCTCCTGCACCCTTAGGAGTGCTGTGCCATGGTGACTGTTGTTGTGGTTCATAGGTGTCAAAGCTGGGTAGCATTATTGTTTACGTCCCTCTTACACCCTTAGTATTTCACATTACAAAGGCTTAAAAACAATTATGGCTGTAGCTTTTGGCATTTTTAGAAGACATGATTACACATCTTACTCACCAACATGACTGCTTGAACGTGAGCTGCACAGGATGGTGCCAACAGACATGCCTAACAGAGACACTGAACAGACGTGCCTAACAGAGACACTGAACAGACGTGCCTAACAGAGACACTGAACTCTCATGAAGCCCCAGCCCTGCACAAAGAACTACAGGCAACCAAGGAGTGCTGAGTGGGAGACACAGTCCACCCTGAGGGAAGAGCACACAGATTGGTTACTGAATACCAGAGAGTCAGCTCTGAAAAGCTTTACATACACTTAACACATAAAGACTAAGCAGGTTGTATTTAAGAAGATATATTTTATATAACAACAATTAATGAAGAGGCTACAAATTTGAAAGACAGCAAGGAAGGTTATATGGGGGAGAAAGGGCAAAATGATGTAATTATACTATAATCTCAAAAATAAAAAAAATAATTTTAAAGTTATAAGAAAAATATTCTGCATCAAAAGTATGTTAATTAACTCATTGTTAAAATCTTTTCTATGACCGTACAAGACTGCTTCAGCTGGCTAAGAGCCCTTTGTCTTTCTCTGCTAGGCTTGCTGCAGTTCTCCACAGGGTCACCTCCTCAGCCTGGAGACGCGATGATTCTGCCTAGCAGGAGTGTGCCACACATCACAGTGCAGGAAGAGGAGGGGGAGATCCGTTTACTGGTCATCCGTGCACAAGGACTCCTTGGCAGGGTGACTGTGGAATACAGAACAGTGTCCTTGACAGCATTCAATCCAGGGGACTACCAGGTAGATAACACTAAGACTTTTGAATGTTTTGTTTCTATTTTATGTGTTTGGGAGTTTCTTTAAATTTTTAAACTATTATCATTTATTACAATTTATTCAATTTATACCCCGGCTGTGGCCCCTTCCCTCATCTCCTCTCAGTCCCACCCTCCCTCTCCCTTCTTCCCCTACACCCCTCTCCTAGTCCACTGATAGGGGAGGAGAGCTTCCCCTTCCTCCTCCCTCAGGGGAAGGTAATCTAAGAGCCAGCCACTAAGTTCAGTCAGAGACAGTCCCTGCTCCCCTTACTAGGGACCCCCTTGGAGACCGAGTCTGTGGGCTACATGGTGTTTGTGTGCACCAGGTGTATGTCATCCCCATTGAGACCAGAGGAGAGCCTT
This sequence comes from Meriones unguiculatus, assembly GCF_030254825.1. Classification (NCBI taxonomy): domain Eukaryota; kingdom Metazoa; phylum Chordata; class Mammalia; order Rodentia; family Muridae; genus Meriones; species Meriones unguiculatus. The sequence continues at coordinate 33,754,494 of NC_083353.1, read as the reverse complement.
GGATCCCGGAAACCAGAGTTATAGAGAGTTGAGAGCCAACCTGTGGATGTTCAGGAAGAACAAGGGCTCTTAGCCACTGAGCCCTTTCTTCAGCCCATCACCACACCTTTTGAAGCTGCATTTGTACCTCTGCTTTTGCACACAGTCCTAACAGAGGGCTGGAAGTGTCTTGCATTGTACAATGAATCTATCAATCAAGAAAATAAGCACTGGTTATTTCATGACCCTTTAAATGTGTGTGAGTTGACAGTTTATTGCACTAGAATATGGCACTTGGATAGCTACTCTACCATATGCTGTACTGATCCTTAGGTGTCCCTGTGTAGTTGTTATAATATGGTTTGTTACACTGGTTGGATACATGTAAAAACAGGATTCTTCATTATTCAAAATCTCTAAGAAGGTCCACAAGATAAAGAGAAAATTACAAAGATATTATGTGTACATGTGTTTTTTTCAATTTTATCAATTTTTTTCATCAAAGGAGCAGCAATATGACACTTTAATATGGTACTAAGGATTTAGAAATTGACAGAGCCATTTTTTTTCTTGATCTGTACATGTGTGATGGTACAGACACAGCTTTCTTAACCTTAATTTATCTATATATTATTGATGTATTTGTTCATTGAGCAGGGTCACTCTGGGGATGAATGCCAACACTTCTTATTTTCTTTCTCCATTTTTTTTTTGATGAATAAGAAATGAGAAAACAGAAGTCTACCTACTTTATTCAACTGAAAAATAAGTATTTGTTAGAGCTTGGGAGGAATCTATTTGATAGAGCATTTGACTGTCATATGCAAAATCTTGCATTCAATTTCCAGCATCTCAAAAAATAATAATAAATGTCTGTGTGTTTAGAATTTACATCTCCATATTTACTTATATGTGTTTACTTTTCCCATTTCAGAATTAGTAACAATTTGCATATAGTAAACATTTTCATTTTGCAATTTTATTCACAGAGAAATTGTAATATGATGGATAAATCTCATTTGTGTTTCAGAGTATTACTGGCACAGTAGAATTTCAATCAGGAGAGAGATATAAATATATTTTTGTCAACATCACTGATAATTCCATCCCTGAACTGGAAAAATCTTTTAAAGTTGAGTTGTTTAACGCGGATGGAGGAGGTAAGATTGGTTACACATAAATATCAAGTATTTGCTTGTCTGCCAACCATGTGGCCACCAGATAGTGCCGATTCAAAGATTCCTTTGAATTACTTAGACTGCAGTTGTGCACATTCACAACCCTAGACACCAGGATATTTTCCTTCATTTGGAAATTTCTTACTGGTTCTATTAGAGCTTATTCCTAGTTCTGAGAGTCAGAAAACTGATTAGCAAAGGTCTTTGCAGTTAAAACTCAATGCACGGCCACACTTTCTCTGGTAACATGAAGCTGTTCGTGGTAGTTATTCCACGTGGTTGAGCTACATCTTGTGTTCTTGCAGAGGAATTAATGTGTTCCTCAGGTAGGCTGCTTAGGCTGTGACATACGTGCTGGGGCACTGCACTGCCTCTGACTGGTACAAGAAAGGCGGTGTTTTCATTTCCTCCCACTGCAAAGCCGGACATTATCTTTTTATTGTCAACATCTGCATTATTTAATGAAGAAATCATAGTATAGAAAGCTTTGAAACTAAAAATGTAGGTCGGCCCTTTTTATAACAATTGTCTTGGTTTTATATGAGTAAGTAAGCAAAATTCTGCTTTTCCATGCCTCTAACCTAGGTGAAGACAATGGGAACCAAGCCAGTGCTTGGGAGCAGAGGACAGATCCATAAACAACACCACATGTTGGTGGATGTATAGGACAAGAAAACATATGCTGGAAGGGTGCATGTAAAAATACCACGCTTGCCCTAGAGACAAGCTCACATTGCCTCATCAGAGTTCTCAGGACAGCAGTTTCATGAGTGAAAAGATCAACCTGCACTGTTTGTTTGTATCACTTAGCTCAAAGAAAACTTGAGAGAAATCGTGACCGTCACCAGTTTGGGTTAAGAAGGACTCATCATGGGCCAGGTGTGATGTCACATGCCTTAATTCCAGCATTTTGGAAGCAGAGACAGATTGAACTCTGAGTTTGAGGCCAGTTTAATCTATATCAAGAGTTCCAGGCCAGCCAGGGCATAGCATGATTCTGGCGCAGAAAAAACAAAAATCAGTATTTTGCAGTTCTGGGATCAATCCAAAGGTCCCATACATACTCGAGAAGTGGCTGAGCATTGACCTGCATCCCATTCAGCAGATGTGACTGAGATATTTATCATCATAGTGGCACTTTTGAGTTCAGCAACATTTCCTTAGACATTTAAATTATGCATTGTATACTTCCTGGTGATGGACTGCCATTTGTAGTTTCCTACTAAGAAGTAGTGACAGATGAACTAAATTGTAAGTTAAGGGTAAGAGGAGAACCAGTGTAGACGTTGACCTTTGCTGTGTACTCATTCTTAGGGACTGGGTAATAAATGAACAGCTTGCAGGGCCAAATTCTTTGTGGGTCAGAAGAGCACTCCTTGTGCCATAGTCTTTTCTCTCCAAAGTTGACAGGACATGCTAACCATGGCCTCAAGAGATATTTGGTGCTAATCAAGGTATATGTGACATTGAACTTTACATTTATTTCTTATGGCTTCTAGACAGTATGGGAGCAGAGCTTTGGTTGCTGGCAATCCATTCTGTTTCTGAGATGATTTTAGGCCATGGGTGTGTTCCAAGTTCTCACGCCTGAACTACTATAGTCTCTATTGAGGGAAGGACAAAAACCAAGACAGACCTTAACCTGGGCCTGTCAATCAAGGATATTGGTAAATGTGGCTTGATTTTCTTCTCTGTTCTTTTTCATTGTTATCCTTCCTTTCTTTATAACTATTTTGAAAAATCACGGTTGGAGTATAAGGGGTATTAGATATGAAAGTGTAACTTTTATATTTATTATAGTTCTATATTCCTCAGGCATTACATATTTTAGAGTATTATTTTAATTATGTTTTTTAAGCTTTGCCAGGTTTCTGTAAAATACAGTGCCTTTGGTAGGTGAGAAAGCTGAGATATTAAGGAAGCACAGTATTTTGTTGACCAGGGGCAGCTGGTATCCCTTATGAGGGGTAGACAGGGTTAAAATGGGTTGACGGTCAAAGACTCTTCTGACAATGTCTGTGTCAAGTAGGCATTGAAGTCTGAGAACAGTATATGTGGTGGGGTCTGAATGTGTGGATGGGGAAATCTCAGATATATTTCTCTAGTTTTGAATTACTTGTTAGCGACAAGGTGACCTTCACTGGCTTGTAAGTCTAAATATATGATTATATACACAACTATTATCTAATATTTTTAAATGCTACAGATTTACGTTATTGTAAATTAAATTACTGAAAAATTCCAAATTAAATTATTTAACATAGAAAGTTTTAGTTACTATTTGTATGGAGTGCTCCCTAAAGCTAGAAACATTTACTAAGTTCACACATGATGCTACATATCATTGTTCAGAACGACAGGTTGCATATGGAAGAATGTGCAACCCTGAGTGGCTATTACTGCGTTTTCTTTTTTACTTGATACGTTCTTCATTTTCTCCTTGTGTTGCTGTGTGTCATGTGGGCTGTCCCTGTGTGTCTCTTGTGAAGTGTCTGAACTCTTTCGGGCTGATGGCAGTGGTAGTGGAGAAGGGGATGTGGATTTCTTCCTCCCACCCGTGCACGCACATGGTAAGCAGCTACCTCAAGTCATTGACTAGACTGGTAGTTTTGTTTTAGCTTCTCATCTCAGAGATAACCATGCTAATCACTTCCTGTCATCTACTGCAACTAGATGACCTGTTGTGTGTCTTAACTCATTAACCATCACAGCAGCTTTAGGAAGAATTGTTCCCTGGTGATGGAGACAGAATTACACCTCTATCTGCTTCTGATGGCCAGACCCTCCTCATGATGTGGAACCTACGTGGTTTGCTGTCTCTGACTGGATAGAACATTTTTTTGCTTAATGCAAAAAATAAAAATTAAAAATAAACAATTGTTGAAAGTCCTTACATGACTCAGAATACCTGTAAAGTGATCAGTGGAGCATTTTTATTTTCAGGTCAAATCCATCCCAGTTATTTTCTGTAAAATAAGGAACATGAATCTTTGTATGTATCATTTGATCAAAACAAATGAGAAACATCAGAAAGAAATGAAGGGAAAATAAGTTTCTAGTTAATTGCTATTAAATAGAGGTTTCTTTTGAAATAGATTCATGTACAAACGTGCCCCAGCTTTCATCCTAGTTGCTTTCACATGTGTGAGACTATTTAGAAGTGCTGCCTTGTAAGGGAACACCATGTTGAGCCCTTCAGTGCTCCTTTCCCAGTGTCAGGCTTTGCATCTTGGCCTTGGTGCATGCTGCTCAGGCTGCTCCCCTCAGTTCTAATCAGTCAGTACGTCATGCCATTGCTATCTGTGGCTGTTGCTTTTAGCATTTTTCTGCTGGCATTAATTTAAAAAATACTAATTAGGAGCCCACTCCAAATGCTTCTGTAGGCATTAGCATCTTTCTGCTGTAGATATGGATTATTTGGGATCCGAGGAAACAAATCTATAAGGATATGATGGAAAAGCAGGCTTAGAGGTAATGCACATTGGAAACCAAGACTCTGCTTTTGGATGTATTAAAGTCCCAGGGAAAGCACTGTCTCAGGGAGCTCAGAGTTGGTTTGGCTTGTATGCATTAGAGGACAGCCGAGTCGTGGGAGACCTTCCTCATGTGCTCTGTGGGGGACGATGTTCTTTCATAGAGAAAGAAAAGAAAACAGATTCTCCCTATTCACCTCCAAGTGCTTGAGCAGCACTGTTGCACACGTGTTTGTAGCAGCCGTCTGTCCCCTTCCTAAGGCAAATGAGAATGTATTCCATTAATGGAAAGCACTACATTTTCCCAAATAGGTCCTTGTTGGCTTTTATGGTGGTTTGTAAAATGCTGAGTAACTTTTTTTTTTTTTTTCTATTTCTGGAAACTTGTACATGCAGCCAGTCTGGGAGTGGCTTCGCAGATTCTGGTGACAATTGCTGCCTCCGACCATGCTCATGGGGTGTTTGAATTCAGCTCCGAGTCGCTCTTTGTCAGTGGAACCGAACCAGAGGATGGGTACAGTACTGTAGTATTAAATGTGAGTACTTTTTGAGACCCTTCCTAATCGTAAAATGGTGTAGTATATTGGGAAGACATGCTTTTCCTTCTCTTTTCTTTTTTTCTGTGTAAGTGGTTATGAGTGAGTGCAGATGTACCAGTAGTGCAGATGGCCAACTGATAATTTACTGTTCATGTGGTTAGTGTGGGATCTTATTTACATAGAAACTCATTTGTTACTTTGAGGGCTCCTGACCTTTTAGAGACTATGATGTGTTAAACTTGAACCGAGGGAGACAGTTTTGAAATAGAGAAAAGCAGCCAGCCATCTGATTAGAGTTGCTCTAATCAGGACAACTGAAGGGCTATGGAGATGTGAAAGTGAGGCCCTAAATGAGTGGCGTGGGGCCTTTGAGGTTTTAGAGGAAGGAAAGGGGAACTTTGGGGATGGAAGAGTCCATCTTCAGGTCTGTTCTCCGGCAGGCAGGTTTGGTGTGTGCATCTCCTCATCAGAGGAGGGTTCTACGGGTGTCCTCAGTCAGGTCAACTTTCCTGTCCAGAGCTCCTCAGTCACTGAGACTTGACCTATACCCTTCATGGTGGACCTCTGTTATAACTGTGTTTTACACATTTCTGCATTAGTTTAGATAGACTGTGGCAACAAACACTTCAAATGCTCAGTGGCTTAGAAAAAGAAAATGGCCTCCAGGGGCTAGGGAGATAGATCACTTAGCAAGGAAAGGTACTTCCCACCAAGCCCGACACCTGAGTTTTTTTATGGTGGAAGGAAAGAACTGACTGCTGAAAGACATCCTCTGCCCTCTACTCTCTTATGGTGGCATGCCCCTGAAATAGATAGGTAGATAATAGATCATAGAAAGGTAGATGATAGATTGTTGAAAGATTGTTAATATTTAATATTGATTTATATTTTAGTAAAGCAGTGGTTACTCCCTAAGCAGCTATATACGCAAATAACCACACAGAGAGATTACATTTAAATAATCTAGAACACAGGGCTACACATTAACTTCTCCATCCTAAACCTCCAAGCTAGTATAGCTTCCTCCCATTCAGATTTCTCACATTTTACTTGCTTTTTAGTTATATCCTAAGACCAGTTCATTTCTCCTGATGTTTTTCAGTCTTCTCCTCATGTATCCCACCCGCACTCTGACCTTTCTCCTCCCTACGTGGGACCAGGATGTCCCACCCTGTTCTCTGCATTGATCAACATTTGTTGGTTGTCTTTATTGACAACACAGAGAACAAGTGGTAGCATGTTTACACAAACTTGAGACAGGAGATGCTCAGAGTAAGCATCACACTTCTGGCCTCCCACTCCTGCCATCTTGCATCCCCTTGTGTGTGCACCTTACCTCAGCTGCTCTGCCCAAAAAACCCCTACTGGGAACCCTAGTCCCCCAAGCAGCCCCGTTTCCACTCCCACAAGATAAAAGAAACGGTCATGAACCAGGAAAAATTCGCCAAACTGCAGGCACTAGTGCGCTTTGGTGGGAAAGGAACTGCTCACAGACAGAAAGTGATTCACAGAACAGTCACAGCAAATGAAAAAACAAAACAAAACACCGCAGTTCTTCTTAAAGAAGTTAGGGGTAAACAGTATCTGGGGCATTGAAGAGGTGAACATGTTGACAAACTGAGGAACAGTGATCTAAAGTTCAGGCATCTCTGGTAGCAAACACCTTCACCATTACAGGCCACGCTGAGAAAAAGCAGCTGACAGAAATGCTTCCCAGCATCCTAAACCAGCTTGGTGCAGACAGTCTGACTAGTTTAAGGAGACTGGCTGAAGCCCTGCCCAAACAATCTGTGGATGGAAAAGCACCGCTTGTTACTGGAGAAGATGATGATGAAGTTCCAGATCTGGTGGAGAATTTTAATGAGACTTCTAAGAATTAGGCAAACTGAACTGAGGCAACTTCTGAAGAAGGTGACACTCGCAGAAGTGACAGGAGCTGCTATTTGAAATTATGACTGCTTTTAAAAATTCTTTTGTTTATAGCGCTGATAAAATCCACATTGCTAATATTTTTAAGCTCAAGCCCCCTGGACACTGCAGCTCTTTTCAGTTTTTGCTTATATACAGGTTATTCTTTGCAGCAAACTAAGCTGAAGAAGCCTGAGAATAAAGTTTAGAATAAAGTTTCTTTTAACTGTACTTTATTGTACTTCGGGCCAAATATATTGAAAATAACTTCCCTGAAAAATATAACTGTTCTATTCTTTACAGTGGAAGATGCACAGTGCTTTTCAGTAAATATGAAAAATATATATACATGTATATATATTTAAATATATATATTTATATATAAACATAATAAACATCACCAGGCAATGTCCATCCAGATTAAAATCATGTCGTGAGATAGAGAAATCAGCATTTGAATGAACAAGGGTAAACTGTACAGTCCACAAGAGCATTATGCCAACAATAGATGATAAATAGATAGATGATAGATAGATGATAAATAGATGATAGATAGATGGATGGATGGATAGACAGACAGACAGACAGACAGACAGACAGACAGATAGATAGATAGATAGATAGATAGATAGATAGATAGATAGATAGATGGGAAAGTTATTTTTAAAATAATTTTTGTTCTTTCATGGTGTATATCCAGTCTGAGTTGGCAGAGGACTCTACTCATTGATCACTTTAGAAACCAAGGATTACTTGCCTTTGTGAAGCCATGTTTGAGGGATGTGAGTGCTGAGAAGGAAGTACTTTATGAGTAAGTGTAAGTGAATTCATGGCCATATGGGCCGATGTCATCTAACAAGAGTGAAAAGGTAATCCCTAATACTTGTGAATAGTAGCAACATTGCTAATCTTAGCTTTCCCTGTGCCTGTGCTGCTAAGTTATAGCAGGGATTAAGAAGGACTGTATTTCAAAGCGACTTAACAGCTCACAGCTCACTCAGTTTTCTCACTTACCATATAACAATGAAGAAAGATGATGCAAATACATCCTCCTGTGTACTTAATGACAGGTTTCTTTGTCTTTGTCCAAATAATTGAATAATATGATGTGAAATTAATTAGTTAACTTTAGGAAGAATAATTACTTAAGATGAAAAATATAAAATAGGCTGATACTTTAATAAAATTATTGACTCATTTTTATTTTGAGGTGAAAATGATATTTTAAATACAAATAAAATTATTATTAGTATTTCTTTAGAATATTTTCTGTTTTTTATTCTTAATATATAGAAGTGTTTCTTTTAACTGTACTTTATTGTACTTCAGGCCAAATATATTGAAAATAACTTCCCTGAAAAATATAACTGGTTTATTCTTTACAGTGGAAGATGCACAGTGCTTTTCAGTAAATATAAAAAAAAACCTTGTTTGTGCATCAGTATAATAAATCATCAGCCACATTTGATTTATTATTGGTATGCACTGTATCTTCACAGAAGGTAACAGCTGTGATTTACCCGGAAGCTGAACATTTTACATCTAGGTTGCAGTTTTCTGCCGCAGTAGTTTTATATACTCTCCGTCTATAAGGGTCCTGGAGGGATCCAGGGGTAGGTTGTGCCTGACCCCTATCTTCAATAGTCTTATAGCCTTGAGAACTAAAGTAAAAGTTAAAAAACAAGTTAAAGACAAGATAAGATTTACTCTGGCTCTATCATTGTGTTCTTAATGGTACACATGGCTCGATGCTCCAGCTTCTCCTCTTAAATCTAAAATCTTCCACAGGTCTCACGGACTCAGGGAGCCCTGTCTGCAGTGACTCTCCATTGGAAGGTGGACGCTGACCCAGATGGGGATCTCGCTGTCACTTCTGGGAATGTTACGTTTGATATTGGGCAGAGGACTGCCTGCATCATTGTGGAGATACTGCCGGACGAGGAGCCAGAGCTAGACAAGGCACTCACCGTGTCCATCCTCAATGTCTCCCATGGTTCCTTGGGAGTTCTTACTAATGCCACACTGACAATTTTGGCTAGTGATGATCCTTATGGGGTGTTCATTTTTTCTAACAAAACCAGACCTATTAGTGTGGAAGAAGCAACCCAGAATATCACATTATCAATAATAAGGTTGAAAGGCCTTATGGGAGAAGTTGCAATCTCATATGCAACTGTAGATGATATGGAAAAACCACCTTATTTCCCATCCAATCTAGCTAGAGCAACTCAAGGAGGAGATTACATATCAGCATCAGGAGTAGCTCTTTTCAGAGCTAATCAGACTGAGGCAACAATAACTGTTTCAATCCTGGATGATGACGAACCAGAACGGTCAGAATCTGTGTTCATTGAACTTTTCAATTCTTCTTTAGTAGAAAGAGTACAGAGTCATCCAAGTAAGTATCTATAAGTATGTCATTATTATTAAAGATGAGGCTATGAAAATGAAAAATTAAAGTTTTAGAAACAGAGGATCGTATAAGAAAGGTAAGGTTAAAGGTGAGTAAAGCTAGCTGGGTAAAGATTATACAAGATGAACAACAGTCTTTTATATTTATTAAGATAAATTTATGATCAGTAATAACAGCAAAGAAGTTGAAATAGAACCCAATAATTAGGCTTATCAAGTAAGAATTTTAAAATACATATTGTCTTTCAAGCAATTTACAATTTATTGAGATTTGAGATCAAACCAAAAAGGATGATTGCACGTGACAGTGGTGTGGAGCTGCCTTGCTGGTGTTGGGTAACTGTTCCAGCGTAGAATAACAGGCTGTTGGACATATCTGAAAATTCTATTTTCCTTATAGAATTAGGAAATAATAGTAATATAAATAATTTCATTATTCATTATGTGCCTATATTAGGGCTATTGCATGTGATAATGTATATAAAGTGATACAGTGTCTGCTGTGTTGTAAGCCTTCAGAAATGGAGCAGATATTAGTAGAATGGCATTAGCAGAATTCAGAGAATCACTGTGCTGTTGGGATGGGAGAAGTAGAATGCTTTTTATGAGGTAATACAGATCTGCTCTTAGGCTAAAGAGTAGAGAAGTGAAAAGTTAAGAGAGTCAGGGAGGAGAAGAGGGTAAGACAGACTCAGATTTTAATAGACGAAAACCAGTGTAACCTCTGGTAAGCCTTACTTAGAATGTACTTAGAATGTAGTCATCAAGTTTTGTGAATGTTTGCAGTATGAGAGCACTTTTCAAAGTAGGGTGCCCACTTGTGGATAACTGCCTTTCCTTCTTCACATTTGAAGGAGGAAATGAATCTTTACAGTTTATTTCTTGGTTATATCTGACAGGTGCTAACATAAGACCTTAGGTAATTTCATTAACTTCTTTGTGGCATTAAGTCCATATCTATAGAAAGGTATGTGTCTATGTATATGCATGCATATATGCAATCCAAATACATCAATTACATATACAAATATATCAAATGCATTGTGCTGGTTAGTTTTCTGTCAATTTGACACAAACCACAGTCATCTGAGATGAGAGAACCTTAGTTGAGAACATGTTTCCATAAGATCCAGCTTTAAGGCATTTTCTTAATGAGTGATTGATTGGGTAGGGCCTAGCCCATTGTGGTTGGTGCCATCTTTGGATTGGTGATCCAGGGTTGTATAAGAGAAAAGGCTGAGCAAGCCATAAGGAGCAAGCAAGTAAGCAGCATTTCTCCATGGCTTCCACATCAGCTCCTGCCTCATGATTCCCACCTGTTTTGACTTCTTGCCTTGGCTTCCCTTAAATGGACTGTGACTCAGGATATGTAGGACAAATAAGCCTTGTTTCATCACAGCAATAGTAACCCTAACTACGGCATATATTCAATTCAAATATATCAGCAGAGAGATAGAAAAAAGGGGTACCTATATTATTATTATTATTTGCATGTGGATATTATTAATTGTATAAAGAATAAAATTGTGTTTTGCAACCAAATAAATGGATCTAGAGGATGCTATTATAAGTGAAGTAAGCCATGTGTAGAAAGATAAATACTGTGAATATTTTATGTGAAAGCTTAGGAAGTTTATTTCAAAGAAGAGATCAATACAGTGATTACTAAGTGGTAGGAAATGCAAGAGGAGGGAAAGAAGGCACTGGGAGAGAAGGCATTCAAGTAAGATGGGGCATGAGTGCCAGTGTGTGTCCCACAGACAGGCGAGGACTGTTTGTAGCTGGATTTAGGCTTTGGGATCTAGCATTTTCCTACCCATTTTTTTTTTTTTTTGGCTTGAAATTTTGTTTTAGCAATGGCATGGCAGTAACTTAAAGGTAATCCTCTAGGCTCTTAGCAGTCAATTAATGCCACATAAATTGATGATACTTGGAAAAAAAAAGTTCTTTTTTTAAATATAGAAAAATAGTTTATTATGAGTCAAACATGAGTAAAACCTACGCAGAAAGATAGCTTCAAATTGCATTGAATGAGTATTACAAAGAACAGAGCAATTGTAATGACTTCATGGAAACAAGACCAGGGCAATATTAAATAATCAATACAGTCATTTAGCACATGGGATCATCAATTTTGTTAATACTTATTATATTCTTACAGTACAGCTGCTCCTTTGATGATGTTTATAATTCCTAGATGTTTTAAAAGAGAAGACAGATTTCCTATTTACCTTGTTTTTGTATTTCTAATGCCTAGATTAAGGCTGACAGGTAGACATATTTAAACTTTGAAAAACTAATAGGGCAGAGAATGAGAATTCTGTTGGATCTTCAGTGGCTGTTATCATGTCTTAAGGATTCACTGTATGCCACCCCTTCTGTGTTTCAGTCCCATGTTCTCCACGCCTTGGGCCCAAGGTGGAAACTGTGGCCCATGTCATTATTGTTGCCAATGATGATGCATTTGGAACAGTGCAGCTGTCAGCAGCAATTGTTCATGTAGAAGAAAATCATGCTGGACCAATTATCAATGTGACTCGAACAGGAGGGACCTTTGCAGACGTTTCTGTTAAGTTTAAAGCTGTGCCAATAACTGCAGTAGCTGGTAAGAAAATACATGAAGACTGAGCTGCCATGAGCTATATCTGTGCAGGAGTTCTAGGTTATCTCCTAGTAAAGGGACAGGGACATGAAGTCAGTGGCTGGCTCTTTGATCACCTCCCACTGAGGAGGGAGCAGCCTTACCAGGCCACAGAGGAAGACAATGCAGCCACTCCTGATGAGACCGGATAGGCCAGGGTCAGAGGGAAGGGGAGGAGGACCCCCCTATCAGTGGACTGGGGAAGGGGCATAGGAGAAAAGAGGGAGGGTGGATGGGATTGGAAGGGGATTAGGGAGGGGGCTACAGTTGGGATACATAGTGAATAAACAAAAAAAATTATAAAAAGAAAAAGAAAAGCTTACAAGACAAAAAAAGAGAAAACACATGGAATGCGCAGTGGAGGTTTCACAGTGGCATGTGTGTTGTAGGTGGTGATTAATATTTACTGTTGGTTTATCTTTTAGAAATGCTGCTGTTAATCCCAAACAGCTGAATACTCAAATCACCACACAGACACTGGGATTTATTTAGTTAACCTAGAACACAATGCTGGGCAGTAGTTACTTCCTCCTAAACCTCCAAGCCCTCATAGTTTCCTAACATTTAGATTCACCCACACCATACTTGCTTTTAAGGATATAGTAGGCCCAGTCCATCTCTTCATATCATTCCAAGATCTCCTCCAGCTCTCTTCTCCTAGCTCTCCTCTTGCCCTTTCTCCTCCCACTCATTTCCTCCCCTCTGGCTCCTCCCCTCTTTCCTGTCCTCTGGCTCCTCCCATTGCACAACATTGTGGCTAGTTGTTTTATTTTGGCCTGTTTACACAAAGTTGAGACAGGATTCTTAGAATAAGTATCACAGTGCAGTATCCGGATTGAAACCAGAGTGTGTGTGTGTGGGGGGGGGGGGAATCAGCATTTGAATGAACAAGGGTAAGGTGTATACATTTCAAAAGAACATTATACTGACACATGTGTCTTGAAGCTGTCGAAAGGGTGTGATTGGAAGACAGGACAAATGCACACACACACACACACACACACTGAATGCATACACCCCCATACTTACACACAAATACATACCACACATACATGCACCCTAAATGCCCACACACACCCCTAAGTACACACACACACACGCGCACACACACACGCGCACACATGCACACATACACACTCATCCCTCAACCCCCCCACATTCTTTTCTTTTAAGATTGAGTTTATGTAGCAAAAGATATCTTCATCCTCACTATGTAGCAGAGGATTGCCTTGAACTTCTGATCCTCGTCAACAATGTTAGCTTTACTGGGCATGCACCCACGACAGGGTTTATACAGTGCCAGAGATCAAACCCCAGGCCTTGTGTGTGTTAGGCAACCATTCTACCCGCTGAGCTACAGCTTCAGTTCCCAATACTTACACTTTTTTAGATACAGATATACCTCATTCACCTATCTGTGACACTGAATTTTTGAATTTGTGAACATTCATAGTAAAAGCATATATAAATTAAAAAGCTCTGATGGGTGGGAGGTGCATAAACTAAGGAAGAACAAACTAAGATGCCATGACCCTTTTCTGAGAGGAATTCATGGGCAGAGGAAGAAATGAGCAAACAGGTTTCAGGAATTTCAACTGAGTTGTCTCTGGAGCCCATTATCTTAACCTGTTCATTTATTTATGAAGAGCACGGACAAGACAGTGTTTAGCAATAACAATTTATATAAAAGCAAAATGATTTCATTGCTGAATAGGCCACTGCCTTCTTAGTAATGGCAATTCAGCTTATAGAGGCTGATTTGCCAGAGAGCACCTATTAGAACCTCTGTCTGTTCACTCATAGGAACAGGACTGCCTTTTTTTGTTGTTGTTGTTGTTGTTTTGTGTGTGTGTGTGTGTGTTTTGGTTGTGAGCCTAGCCTTTAACCACTCTTCATGCTTATTTTTTTGATCATCTGGACAGTATTATTATTTGAAAAATAAGAACCATGCTCCTCTAGTTCCCAAGTCTGTATGTGCACATTTTGTGATGAGTACCCCTTAGGAATGTGCGGCTGCCTCTAGGCACACCTCTTTGTGGTACGCAGCAGTGATGAGTTTTGGAAGGAATCAGCCTTGAGGCCCTATAGGGCACGCTCCTCTCCCCTCCCAGGGTGGTCCTCAGCAGTTCTGTTAAGCTAGTTTTAAGGGGGTTCCTCCACTGTGCCAGCTCGCTTGTGGCATCTGGACAACTGTGCAGCTTGTCTTCCTACACACAACAATGCAAGTTCTGGTTCATTCTGACAGCCTTGTGCACATCTTTTAAAAATCCCAATGAAAAGTCGTTGGTTTCTCTCTGTTTCACATTTTGTTCATACATACGTTATGAATTTCTTAGGAAACTGTTATTAGCCAATGAGCATAAAAACACCGGACGATCTCTATTACCCAACATTTGCTTTTCTAGTTTGAGAAATACTACTTTTCTCTTTCAAATGAACGCAGCTAACATCCTCCAAAAGCATTTCCCCAGGTGTGACCATGACATTTGACATGGCGCGTCCCTAGTATGTGGAACTCTGCAGTAAGCTTTCACATTTCTCTTTTTGTCTTTGCAGGTGAGGATTACAGTATAGCTTCATCAGACGTGGTCTTGCTAGAAGGGGAAACCAGTAAAGCCGTGCCAGTATACATCATTAATGACATCTATCCGGAGCTGGCAGAGTCCTTTCTTGTGCAACTGCTGAATGAGACGACAGGAGGAGCCAATCTGGGGCCCTTAACAGAGGCCGTCGTTACTATACAGGCTTCTGATGACCCCTATGGATTGTTTGGTAACCAGACTAATTTCTCTAACTCTTTTACTCTCTAAGTTACAGATAATGACCTTTACTTTATTTAAGATTGATTTGACCAATTTTTTTTTTTTTTTTGGTATTACACTTAAGATTCCTGGCAGGTTAATGGTTACTAGGAAATGAAGACACATTTTAGCATAGAGACACTCATAACCTGTTTGCTTTTGGGTCATGCCTGGCTCCTAGTTCTGTTCTGTAAATTCTTTTCTGAGCTTTGGCAGACAATGTCTTGCTCCCGTGGCAGATGAGCTGTCCCAGAGCCCAAGACTCTCCTTAGCTTCCTTAACGTTGGGTGATAAGTGTGGATATCATGCCCGCCTTTTACTTTTATATAATTCTTTTAACTGGCTAATTAACAAAATTTCAACTCCATTTGGGTTGTTTAACTCTCTGTATGAGAAGGGAAAGATGATTAAGTGGAGTCCCTTCTGTATAATGTCAGCCAGGAAGCAAAATAGCGACTACCTTTAGCCCATGCTAGCCGTCAGTGGCTGCAGCACTCCCTGGCCTTATTGAATTCATGCTGGGCAAACACCTGTCCCTGAAGACACCCATGCTCTACTTTTACCACAGTAAAATGTTTCTGGGAACACTGGTGTTGGGCCCAGCTGTGTCACAGCACGCTGCTAAACTGGTAGGGTGCTCACGGGAGAATTGCTTCTCCTGGAGGCCCAGGCTTGGGCTTAGTTGGTCACAGTTTCACTTTGTGTCTAAAAACAACTGTTCTGTCTGCCCTTCAGGTTTTCAGAATACTAAATTTATTGTAGAGGAACCTGAGTTTAACTCAGTGAGGGTAAAGCTGCCAATAATTCGAAATTCTGGGACACTCGGCAATGTTACTGTTCAGTGGGTTGCCACCATTAATGGACAGCTTGCTGCTCGCGACCTGCGAGTTGTCTCGGGTAGTGTGGCCTTTGCCCCTGGGGAAACCATTCAAACCTTGTTGTTAGAGGTCCTGGCCGACGACATCCCGGAGATGGAAGAGGTGAGAGGACGGACTAGCCTAGAATGACATTGTAAACTGTGCCTTGTCTAGAGACTAGAACAGATAACTGTTGCTCTGAGAACAACAGATACGTGGTTTCTGTAGGGATGTGACAGAACACTCTTCTGATCAGGAACAGTCTAGTGTGGTCAACAGGCCAGCTTGCCAGCTGAAAATTGCTTTTGTGTGTGCAACTGTGGTGTGTTTTAAAGCACTTCTGCTAAATGATTATGTATGTGTGTGTATATATATATGTATGTATGTATGTACGTATATCATAACTGTTCAATATTTGTTTCATATAACTCTGGCTTGTATCTCTGTCTCCTTCTGCGTGTGAGCCAGTTGTAACTAAGTGTAGAGTTTGATTTTCCACAGATTCACCCTCCTATTCTTTTTCTACTTTTATAACACGCATACTAGGTCCATTTTCCTGGTATTTCTCATGATGAGGATGCAATATGGCAAATAAGAATAATCACTAGCATATTACCATAGATAATTTTATTTTATGAAATTCTAGTATTATTAAAGTCTAGACGTCATATTCCTTTTAATAACAATTCTATTTAACTGTACATGAAGTCTATAACATTTATTGTCATAACTAATTATGCCATTATTCACTTTAATAATATTAACCATGAATTAATACATGTAATATATTTTCTTTCCTTCTTTCTAAACTTAGGTAGTATTATGCAATGATTCTTTAAAGTTTTGCAGAGAAAATTCACTTACCACTGAAACAGATATACAATATATGTTTCCTACATTAGAAAGGCTTAGTTTTTGAAAATAATATTATTACAATGATAACCATAAATTTGTTTTTAATTTAAATTTAAATTACTTTAATTAATTTTAAACTTAATTAAAATTTAATTTTTTTACTTACTGAAAATTTAGTTTACTTTAATTATATTTAGAACATTTAATTAAAAATAAAATTTAAATTTAAAAACTGATTCCCTTGACTACGTAAATAAAGACTAAGCTATTTGAACAGTCTGTGTTTCTTATGTATTATTGTGCTCTACTACTAAATTTTGATCACGTATTATTTTGTTATGTGTTAGCGTCTGAGTGTAATTGGGTCAGTTCTTTGGGGTCATGTACATTTCTTTGTATTTTGTTATTATACGGATGTGTTTGATGTTTTCTTGCACATTCATTTCAGAACTGGGATGCTGTTAAGGACATTTTCACTATGTTTTTAGGTTGTCCACGTGCAACTAACTGATGCCTCTGCTGGAGGTACAATCGGGCTAGATCGAGTGGCAAATGTTGTTATTCCTGCCAATGATAACCCTTATGGTTCAGTAGCCTTTGCTCAGCCTCTTTATCGTGTCCAAGAGCCTCTGGAGAGAAGTTCCTATGCTAACATAACTGTGAGGAGAAGGTACATGTGCCGTGTCGTGGGGTGTGGGCTGGGGCAGGGTCCTACCATAACTCAGCAGTTTAGATTCACATTTTTCCTCTGTTGCAACTCATTCCATAGGCTGTTATACTGTGATAGTTGGATTATGTGTATTGGCAGACAGACTCAACCATATTTGTTACTTGGTGAAATAAAGTTGACTTTTACACTGTTGTGCTTTCTAGCTGCTAAAATCTCCTGCTTCGCTCTGGAGTACATTCTGCTTAGAAGTTGAATACAGCTTGTTCTTAGACTCTGTTATTGCTCGAAAAGCAGACCTTTAGGTTCGGTTTTCCTTGCATTTCTTTTGTAGGGAGCATAATGGTCACTGCCCTTCTTCAGAAATAGAGCATAGAGAGTTGAGCAAAATAGTTCTATTTCTCTAAATAGAACTGTCATTTTGCTGTCATTGTTATTTTTTCAGTGAAATATAATAGTGAAAATTTTGTAATTAGGTCTGGAAATTCTGAAATGGACACAACTTGCCTTCCTTGCAAAAATTTTTTCATAAGCATGATCAAAAATAAGCATTATTTGGTTGAAAACTAGCCAGGGTAGTTCACATTAGAAGACAAACATAATTAGGAACTACGGTTGTGTTAGTACTGGTATTTAAAGTATTACTAAAAGCGCTGTTCAGAACCGTGGTCAGCATTGCTTTTATGTGAGCAGCTCCAGAGTCATCTGTGGGGTTAACCTGCTTTTCTACTGCCCTCCACATTTTAGCGGAGGACACTTTGGCCGCCTGCTGTTGCTCTACAGTACTTCTGATATTGATGTAGTGGCTCTCGCAGTTGAGAAAGGAGAAGATGTATTATCCTATTATGAGTCGCCAACTCAAGGGATGCCAGAGCCACTCTGGAGAACGTGGGTGAACGTCTCTGCAGGGGAGGAGGCTCAGTCCACCTGTGCCACTCTGTGTCTCCGAGAGCACGCGTGTTCAGCGTTCTCAGTTGTCAGAGCTGCTGATGGTCCTCAGTGCTTCTGGATGACATCATGGGTCAGCTTCACTGTGAACAGCTCGGATGTCCAGACCTACAAGAAGAACATGACCAGGGTGGCCTCTCTTTTTAGTGGCCAGGCAGCTGCGGGTAGTGACTATGAGGCTGTGACAAGACAGCAGGCCCTGATGCTGGAAGGCGATGAGTTTGCAAATCTCACTGTTGCCATACTTCCTGACACTGTTCCAGAGATGGATGAAAGCTTTCTAATTTCTCTCCTTGAAGTTCACCTAATGAACATCACAGACAGTTTTAAAAACCAGCCAACCATAGGCCATCCGAATACTTCTGCTGTGGTCATAGGACTGAATGGTGATGCCTTTGGAGTATTCATTATCTACAGTATTAATCCCAATACCTCAGAGGACGGTTTGTATGTGGACGTGCCGGAACAGCCACACACCTCAGTGGAACTGGTGATCCACAGGACAGGAGGCAGCTTGGGGCACGTGGTGGTTGAATGGTGCGTGGTTGGTGGAACAGCTACTGAAGGTTTAGATTTTATAGGTGTCGGAGACATTCTTTCATTTGCAGAAGGTACGTAATGGTAATGGTATAAGGGGATTTCAGCGTTTCTTAGCAAAGTCATCGTAGTCAGTAGCATGTTCATAATGTTCATAAATGTTTTATCTACCTGCATATTCTTATTAATACAATATGATTTGGAAACAGTAGTGATTAAGACTAAATTATTATTCTAAAAGACATAAGTAATAAGTATATGTATGTTTTTAATTTTTCTTTTAAGGAGATGTTTAAGGAACATGTGAATTCTATCCATTTATGCATTATAGCAGTGGCTTTCATATGACAGAAGCAATCGCAAGGCAGGTTCTTATTTTATAAGGAAAATTACAAGAATTAGCTATGAACTTATAAACATGTTGAAGAATATAACAGTTTCAAATGCACTAAATAAAGCAGGTTAGAACTTCAGTAAAAAATTTTAAGTAAAGTAGCCTGAAGTTTGACAGTTGTACTTATGTTAAAGTAATCCTAGTCATAGATTAATTTGCTACAGTGTTCTTAAACTCAAACAAGAGTGCTGCAGAATTTTTTATAGTGATGTGTGAAATGCAGCCAACAGTCTAATGCAGATTGTCTTCATTTACTCAATCTTAGCACTTGTTGAATTATGATACTTCAAATTGGGGAAGTTCATAGTTTTGCTCAATATAATAAAGGTAGTTTTATGCAGAGTAATTTTTTTCTTTTTGTTATTTTTATTAATTACAGTTTATTCACTTTGTATCCCCCCATCTAATTCCTTCCCTCCTCCCCTCCCAATCCCACCATCCCTCTCCCTTCTCCACCCATGCCCCTCCCCAAGTCCACTGGTAGGGGAGGTCTTCCTTTCCTTCCTTCTGATCCTAGTCTATCAGTTCTTATCAGGATAGGCTGCATTGTCTTCCTCTGTGGCCTGGTAAGGCTGCTCCCCTCTCAGGAGGAGGTGATCAAAGAGCAGGCCAATCAGTTCATGTCAGAGACAGTTCTTGTTCCCATTACTATGGAACCCAATTGGACACTGAACTGCCATGGGCTACATCTGTGCAGGGGTTCTAGGTTATATCCATGAATGGTCCTTGGTTGGAGTATGAGTTTTAGAAAACACCCCTGTACCCAGATTTTTTGGTTCTGTTGCTGTCCTTGTGGAGCTCCTCTCCTCTGTAGGTCTTACTATCTCCCCCTTCTTTCATAAGATTCCCTGCTCTCTGCCCAAAGTTTGAATATGAGTCTCAGTATCTGCTTTGATACCCTGAACACAGATACCCCTCAGTTGAGGAATAGATACAGAAATTGTGGTACATTTACACAATGGAATATTACTCAGCAATAAAAAACAAGGAAATCATGAAATGTGCCGGTAAATGGTGGGAACTGGAAAAAAAAAATCATCCTGAGTGAGATATCCCAGAAGCATAAAGACACACAGGGTATATACTCACTCATAAGTGGATACTAGACATATAATATAGGATAAACCTACTAAAATCTGTGCACCTAAAGAAATTAATCAAGAAGGAGGACTCTGGCTAAGATGCTCAATCCCCATTCAGAAAGTCAAAGAGGATGGATATCAGAAGAGGGAGAAAACAGGAAACAGGACAGGAGCTTACCACAGAGGGCCTCTGAGGGGCTCTACCCTGCAGGGTAATTTTTTTAAATCCTGAGTTTAACAATTACAAAAATCATAAGTGGTTTTTTTTTCTGTTTGAAAAAGTTACACATATTTATAAGAAGCTCAGAATATACACTGGTTAAAAGTTTTTAACTATTAGTAGTTCTATGTCTCAGAGCAATTCATTGCATTTGTTTACATTTTAATGCACACAAACTTTTGAAACCAGTAACTACATATATGTAATAGATTTTTTAAAATATCTAATAAACATTGTGCTTGAGAATAAAAATTTAAAATGTTATAAAGCTGGCTAGAAGCTGGTGTGGTGGCACATGCCTGTAATCCTAGCACTTAGGGAGGCAGAAGCAGGTGGATCTCTGTGATTTTGAGGCCAACCTTGTCTACAAAATGAGTCTGGGACAACTAAGGCAACACAGAGAAACTCTGTCTTGAAAACAAAACACAAAATAAAACAAAAAGCTGGCTGGAAATGCAGCTCAGTCAGTACAATGCTTGTCTAGCATACATGAAGCCCCAGATGTAATCCCTAGCACCATATAAACCAAGTGTGGTAATATATGCCTCTAATCCTAGTACTCAGTGGATGAGGTGAAGAGAGCCAGGAGTCTTCCATCATCCTCAGCTATGTGGAGTTTGAGGCAATGCTGGCCTCCATTAGATAAACTATCTCAAAAAATGAAATGAAAATAAAATCTAGAAAATATTTCTGTGTTGTGTAGGAGTACTTTTGGGGGCTACTTTATTGGATTCTTATATCTACCACCCTACTCCACCCCACCTCTTCAGAATCCTTCCTGCTGATCCTGGATGTTGGGTTTCTAAGGGCAAGTCTATTTTTTGTCCTCAGGATATCTCCATCCAGCAACTGGTAATCCAGCAAACACAACAGCAACAGTTGCAGGGGCAGGAAACAGGAGCGGCAGCAAGGGCAGCAGCCACCACAGGCCATCTCAGGCTCAGAGCTCTCTCCTTTATATCTTCTTCAGAATCCCCAGAATTAAACTATCTGCAGCTGGTAAAAATCACTCCTTTCCTAGAGCACGAGACAATCATAGTTAAAGGCCATGGACAAACTGAAGCAGCAACATACCACACACCTGTGATGAAAACAAAAACAGATTCACATAGCATAACTGTTTTTTGTTGTTGTTGTTGTTGTTGTTGTTTTAAAGAAACCAGAATTCTCACTACAATGTCAATCATTTCTCACTAAATTATTTGGGGAGTAGAAAGGTAGCTGAATCTTGAATGCGTGATGGAAAGAGGTAGGCTGGTAATTGGTGACATTTTCTCCTGTTTGAAAGTCAATAACAAAAAATGTAATAAATGGAGGGAGAGATAAAAAATTATAGATAAATTTCTCATGTCTTAGATAAATAGGAAGGACAATATCATATAAAGAAACGCCATTATATAAATTATTATTATATTGAATTATAACTTTAGCTTCATATGAAATGGAATTTATTTTGTAGCTAACTTAGGTTGTTAGATAATATGTAGTCCCAAATAAAGGCCCAGAACCATAAGGTAGTTGTGGCCTTGAGCTACTCATGAAATGCTGTGGGTGTCTCTCCTTTTCCATCCTCCTTCTAGACCATGGGAGGGAAGGAAGCAGGATCTCGGCAGGTGAATGGCAGAGGCAGGGCGTGTCTCAGGGTGCTCCCTGCCACTCGCTCTACTAAAGCCCTGTGTCAGACAGTCCACCCTTGCTGCACCGTCCCTTTCCACTGTGCTTCTCCTCGGTCTCCTTTTTCCGTGCAACATGTCCCGGAAACTAGTATATGATGCTGCTGTCTCCACCGTCACCCCAAACTAAACGCGCTCAGGCTGGAATCTTTGCTCAGAACTTGCCGTTCCTCTGTGGTTAAACTGTTAACCACATTCAGTATGCGCTGGCGGCCACTGAGGGAGACATTGGGATGAGTAAAACTCTTCACAGTGAGGCACAACAGGAAAGAGACTACACGTTCCTTAAAGGAACTTCCTCTAAACATGACTTCACTGCTCTTTCCCCAAGAAGATCATTGTTTTTGACAAAGACCAGGGAGTAAACTGGTTCTTTGAAATTGCTCCCCATTGACTTTCTACAGTTCAGCGTTCTCTTCATGATCCGTCCCCATTGAGATTGCACAGGGGTTTGTATGTAAGAAAACAAGTGACTTAAATACACAGTTTCCTGTGGTGTTGACACTGTTGCTCATGGCCCTGAACTGTTACAATTAAAACATTTTTACTTAACTTTTTAAAACTCAAGGTTATTTTTATCCCTTCAGGTTGATATTTTACTGATTTTAGTTTTAATTCCATTGACGTTTTATAGGTGAAACCAAAAAGATCGCCATTTTAACCATTTTGGATGATGCTGAGCCAGAAGATGATGAAAGTATCCTCATTGGTTTGGTGAACACTGAAGGTGGAAGCAGAATTCTGCCCAGCTCTGACACTGTGAGAGTGAACATCTTGGCCAATGACAACGTGGCAGGAATTGTCAGTTTTCAGACAGCGTCCAGATCCGTCATTGGCCATGAAGGTGGGTCCCTTCTATTGATGAACACAGTCGTTCTTACTTCCTCAGTGTAGGATGTTACTTTTCGTTTTGTGTTCTGAAGCTTCTGTGTGTTTTTTTTTTTTCTTTCTTGCTTTGTTGCACTGTTTTTAATCTGTGTAACACTTCATTTAGACGAGGGCTGCCTGGTGTGCATTGCGTATCAGGGGTGCGAGCCTCACAGACACAGTGGTGGAACTTGTGACCCCACGGCTGGGGTGTGTGAGCCTCAAAGCTGGAAGCTTGGCCTTCTCATCTGCTAAATCACAAACCAGTCCAGACTTCAGAGAGTTCTTTGGGAGGAGAAGTGAACTATAAAATGTGAAGTGCTTCATGTAGCTTTTGGAAAGTGTACGCAATAGGTGTAGTTTGGTACCTGCTGCTTTTAAACAATAAAATGCAGAATTTTGGAAATATTCATAATTAGTGAATATTTTAGCCTTGACTTTCTAATTTACTGTATTTTATGAACAGAGTGCCATTGTAGATAGCCTGATACAGTGTTCTTTGTCTTAAAGACAATAATTTCCCTGCATCTTTAGTATTCCATGTCATATACAAGCTACTTTTTTGTTTGATTAGAATATTACAATGATGGTATCTTCGAATAGACCTGTTTTTAAATTAATGAAACACTACAGAATGCACTTCACCACACAGTTTGAATCCTGTAATTAAAACAATCCTACTGTAAGGACTTAGGAGATGACATGGCTCATATATTTGGACCTCTTCAGAGGAAAGCACAAAGCTGAGACACACAGGTTACCTGACCTGGTGGGCCGAGGAGCTGGTTCGTGGCTGGACTGACATGTATCAGTGTGCATCTCCTGTCTCAGTGATCTGTACTTCCCACTTGCAAGTTTGTTGAACTTATCTCAATGTGTGAGCCATTTGCTGACACTCTTTACTTTTATTAATGGTTTAGAATTGTGTCTTGTCACTCCAATGAATAAAAGTTACTAATAAATTGTCACAACTCTACTGTGAAGAAAAATCACTAACATAAAAAATTATTTGTAGTGTCAGTTAAAATGCCACTGTAGGACTCCTTAATAATGCTGACAAGTTTGTGGAGTTGTCTGTGTGCTGGATCCACTCCAATTAGCTCCTTATTTTAGCAGCAGCCCTCTGCGATGCCCAGTGTAGGATGTCATACTCTCTGCCATAAAGAGACAGCACCTGAGGTCAGTAATAGAAGTTCAGTCCAGGGCACTGCAGTCCAAAGCTGCACCACAGGGAAGCTCACAGCAGACAGTTTTGCCTGGAATTGTGTTTGCTGCAGAACCCGACAGCACAGGAAATTGTGACATTTGAAGTGATTTTATTTGCAGGACTGATAAATCTGAGTAGTCCTGTCTTTCTGAAAGAAAGAAATCAGAAAGAGAACCTCGCTCTATCTCTAATTAAAGTTGGGCTTTCATTGATGTCGTGGACTGAGAAGAGAAGCCAGCTGCTAGAATGGAGCGATGTGGGACAGCAGGCTAAGGTGCTGGTGAGGAAGACTATGCGATAGGGGAAGGTGCAGAAGAGACCCAGGAGAAAGGAGAAAGCCATCAGGCAAGGGCAGCAGTGACAGCAGGATTAAGGGAGAGTCGGGCAGAAGAAGTAACTAAATGACTAAGTGATTTAGCTGTCTGTGCTCGGTTCAGCCTAGAGTGTGGTTGTCCTTAGAGCAAGTTCTGCCTGAAGTTTTCTGCTAGTGGGCCATGACAGGATGAGAAAGAAAGCTTGTGATGGTCTCAGCTCTGCTGTGATAATGATCCCATATCGGTCCCACCATCAGGGTGCAGAACTTGTGGCTACGTAGGTCATTGCTCCTAGCTTGAGAACCGACTAATATTACTCTGCTAAAGGGGCATAGCACTGAATGAACTCCCAACGACATGCTGTTACCCCCATATATTAGTGCATCGCTTGACCCTTATCAGAGAAGCTGCCTTTTTGCAGTAGACGGTGATTAATACAGAGACCCACAACTGGCCTAGGTACATAAGAGTAAGAGCTTGCTGAACACTCAGCCTTAAGTGAGACATCAGCAAAGCACTACCTTCCTCCAAGGTTCAGGGATCGCTGTGGAAGAGAGGACAGAACTATTCCAAGGGCTCGAGGCTGTGGGTAACTAAAACAGGGGGGTGTGTTCTGGACACAGCAGGGCAGTTGCACATATGAATCCACACTGGTTGTGACAGCTGCAAGTCCTCCCTAAGCTCAAGTCCTCTAAAAGGCCATCAGGAGGAGGGGAGGAAGACAGAGTCCCACCCTGCTTGGAGAGAGCACAGCTGCATTCCCAAGCCTGTGTTACCATCACTGACTGAACTGACTGACTTCTATATTTCCATCTATTATTTATTTATTTATTTACTTACTTACTTATTTTTGAAACAAATTTTGCTGTAAAGTGTTGGACCTCTGACTTACTCACTTACTTGCTCAACTCACTCTGTAGGCCAGGCTGACCACGAACTCATGGAAAGTCACTGGCTTCTGCCTCTTGAGTTCTGGGATTGAAGTCAAATGTTTCCATACCCTACTAGACTTCTTTAAGGAAGACACAAGGCTGACTGCACTAGATAGGGTGGGTCTGGGAGGAACAGGATAGAAAGAAACAACCACATACAAAACACCCAGAAGGCAATGTGTGAAGTTTCCCATTTAATTAAAATGTGTATCAGATGCATTGCAAAGCACATTCTCCCAGAGTGAGTGCAGTCGCCCAGACAGCAGTGGAAGGATAGAAAAGTACAAAGGTCATCGGAACGAAGGCAGGATCTGCAGTCTTCTCCAACCTTTGTCTTCCTAGGTCAGACAGCTGAGCCTGTGTGAACATGGGAAACAAAGAAGAGAGAATTCCAAGGATCTTATCTCTAAACAAACAAAAACAAACAACCTATAACAAGAAAGGCACAGTTTGAAGACAAACAGATTTCTTGGGGGAAAAAGCAAACTTTGGTTGTGATGATAGCTTTGAGAACTGCATGTACTTACCACAATTTTCCTCCCTCTTGGAACTCAGATTTATTTCTGGAGTTACAGCAGAGGGAGCAGAGTTTCTATCTGTTCAGGCAATCACCATACTTATTTAATGAGAATAATCTGCATTCCCTTCAGACTGTCTTTGACTTTATCTTTTAAATAACCTTCAAAACATACACACACAAGTGTGCACACATGGGTGTGCAAGCACACACACACACACACACACACACACACACACACGTGTGTCCCACAGCCTTGGATGGCTATGTGGACTTCATTTTTTCCATTTTCCATATGATTTTTCTGTAGACCCTGGCAGGTGAGGTCATGCCTCAACAAGATAAGGAAGATGGTTCGGGATCCAATGAAATGTTTGCATCTAAAAATCAGAACGTGTTCTCTCTCAGGCTGCCCTCCTGTCAAAGCCCTTGGTCTGTTTTTCCTGTTCTGGCCGCCTTTGGGATATGAAGTTACTTTTTCCAGGAGACAATTTTAGTGGCTCTTGGGAGTCTTCCTGAAAGGGGCAGAATGGAGTCCTTCATTTTTGTTATAGCTTAGAGAAAATGTTCATGCTATTTTGTCTCCTGACATGAGAAGTGTTTCTAAGATGTTTGAGACTATTTGGAGAAGAAATGCCTTTTACTTCTGTGTGGGTAGTGAATTCAAGATCTAAATTGTGTTTGTGTGGACAGGTAATTTCTACAGTAGGTATTTACAAAGTACTGTTAGATGTTGAGTGTTTTGGATGAGGAAGGCTGAAGGAATGCTTTTATTTGTCTTCCTCTTCTGTGCATTTTATCTTTACCTTCACCGCAGAATGGTGGCTTTATTTTATTCGTATACAAGCCACGTGCTTGTATACGAATTTACAACCTCATTCTTTTATTGAATATAGGATCCCCTTCAACATGGGTGGTCATTGGCCTCCCGTATGTGTTCTTTTTTTGCTTTTTTTTCCGTTTATTTGCACTTCATGAAATTATCAGTATTTTTGAATTAGTATTGGGCTTTGTGATTCTGAAAATGTGTGAACCGTGACTCTAGAACCGTTGTCACTCACTGACACTGGGTGTTGATAGGTACAAAGGTCTCCTGTGCCTGCAGTACAGATGTTCCCCGAGAGACACTCTGTGCTGGACACAGGGCACTCTGTAGGAGCGTGTTTGTGCTTGTTCACATGGCTTATGCAAATGTAAAACACGTTAAATGATGCTCAGGCAATTATGGCTGATGGTATACTTTCAGTTATTCTTAATTCGTTGAATATTCTCTGCATGATCAACAATTCCCATGTGTTAAATAAGAAAACAATCAAAGACATGGTCTGCCAAGTAGTGTTGACTAAATAATTTTGTATTAAAATAATATGTATTTGAAAACATCTCTGGTGTTTTTACCTTCTTATAATTTCTGACTGTTTCCAAGTAGTTCATTTTAACAAGTTTTAGTGTTTAGTCTTAGCGTTAAAATTTTATTTTGTTTTCCTCATAATTTTTAAATTATTATTACTATTATTATTATTTACAATTTATTCACTTTGTTTCCCAGTTGTAACCCCCTCCTTCATCCCTTCCTGGTTCCACCCTCCATCCCTCTTCCTCCCCTATCCCTCTCCTCTAGTCCACTGATAGGGGAGGTCCTCCACCCCTTCTATCTGACCCTAGCCTATCAGGTCCCATCAGGACTGCCTGGATCCTCTTCCTCTGTGGGCTGGCTAGGTCACCAAACCAGGGAGAAGTGATCAAGGAGTAGGCAATAAATGAATTAAGTCATGATATTTTAATTTAAGAAATTTCTATTAAAAATACTATTTTGTGGTCTGAAGCTGTAGCTCAAGAGGGGTGGAGGGAGGGTCTACCCAGCAACACCAAAAATAAAAATAAAGAGAAAGAAGTGTGTGTTTACATTAATTATGTTTAAAAGCTTAGAAACGCGCTAGTTTGAAAAACTATTAGAAGGTGGAGTTTATATTTCATTTCTACTCTTGCTGGAAATGTGTTAGAAGATAACTAATATACCCAAAAGCTACTTATAAAGGGGAGTTTTAAGCTAATATTTGGGAACTTTGTAATACAAACTGCAAATAGTCTTATAGCCATGTAAAATAACACTGCTTCCCATTTCATCATAACTTTAATGAGGTTATTCATAGTTCATTTTTTTAAAAGATAATAATAAATTTAATCCATCAAATTATTTGTATTAAACATTTGTTGTGTAATAGTTTTTTCTTTTAATTTTTTTATTTTTAATTACACTTTATTTACTTTGTATCCCCCTCTAGGTCCCTCCCTCCTCCCCTCCCAATCCATCCCTTCCTCCACCCTCTGAACGCATGCCCTCCCCCCCAAGTCCACTGATAGCGGAGATGTTCTTTTCCTTCCTTCTGAGCCTAGTCAATTAGGTCTCATCAGGAGTGGCTGCATTGTCTTCTTCTGTGGCCTGGTAAGGCTGCTCCCCACTCAAAGGGAAGTGATTAAAGAGCAGGCCAATCAGTTCATGTCAGAGACAGTCCCTGTTCCTATTATCATAGTTCATTTTAACTGGGGTTTGTCATATGAAGAATTAGGAATTTGAGCATAGTTTTAGCAAGCCATTTGGCCATCAGTATAACTCCAAGTACCTTCCTTCTCCCTTTTAACAATTTCAAAGAAACGACTCTGATAATTTTGTTCAGTTTTATAAAATGTTACGTGTTGATAAAAGCCAAGAAAGGAAAATAGCTATCCAGTTATTAGGGAATGTTAATGTAACTGTGGTGACGTTATAGATACCTGCTGATGGACAGATTTGACACTTTTCCTTGTGTTTCCTTCTATAAAACAAAATGGCTGGTGGTATACGTAAGTTGCAACCTAAACAAATGTGATTTTCAGGTATCTGCAAGCATTTTTTTTCATGCATTGTGTAAAATCACATTGCCTGCTGGTGTAAGGAATTTGTGTCCCTTTGGGGAGATGAAGGAAACAATTCACTTGTGTCCTGACTAGTTGACAGTGGAGACATTACAGCGCACCTGTGCTCAGGTGTAGGCTTTTGAGTGCTTACAAGTTTCCTCCCCATTTTACCAGTTGCCTTCTCCACTTTTGTAACAATTCTTGTATCACCTGAAGTTCTGCCCACAGAAAGCACTTGGAAGTAGGCTGTCTGTGCAAATGAATAACAAACATGTGTAAAGCAGCTAGAAAATAAACAACAGAAGGAACAGCTCTGTTACACTCTTGGGAAAAGACCCACAGTGGTTGCATGCTCCAGTGTGGGTTTTGCTGAGTTTTAGCATCACATTCATTTCCATGAAGTGCTTGTTAATCTGTATTTTTATTTTATTTTATTAATTATACTTTACTCACTTTGTATCCCCCCGTAAGCCCCTCCCTCTTCCCCTCCCAGCCCCACCCTTCTTCACGCCTGCCTTTCCCCAAGTCCACTGATAGGGGAGGTCCTCCTCTCCTTCCTTCTGATCTTAGTCTATCAGATCACATCAGGAGTGGCTGCATTGTCATCTTCTGTGGCCTGGTAAGGCTGCTCCCCCCTCAGGGGGAGGTGATCAAAGAGCAGGCCAATCAGATTATGTCAGAGGCAGTCCCTCTTCCCATTACTATGGAACCCACTTGGACACTAAACTGCTATGGGCTACATCTGTGCAAGGGTTCTAGGTTATCTCCATGCCTGGTACTTGGTTGGAGTATGAGTCTTTGGGAAGATCCCTGTGTTCAAATTTTCTGGTTCTGTTGCTCTCCTTGTGGGGTTCCTGTCCTCTCCAGATCTTACTATTTCCCACTTCTTACATAAGATTTCATGCACTCTGCGGTTGGCCATAAGTCTCAGTGTCTACTTTGATAGCCTGCAGGGCAGAGCCTTTCAGAGGCCCTCTGTGGCAGGTTCCTAGGTTGTTTCCTGTTTTCTTCTTCTTTTGATGTCCATCCTCTTTGCCTTTTGGGATGAGGATTGAGCATTTTAGTCAGGGTCTCTTGATTAGTTTCTTTAGATGTACAGATTTTAGTAGGTTTATACTATGTTATATGTCTATATGAGTAAGTATACACCGTGTGTGTCTTTCTGCTTCTGGGATAGCTCACTCAGGATGATCCTTTCCAGGTCCCACCATTTACCTGCAAATTTCATGATTTCCTTGTTTTTCATTGCTGAGTAATACTCCATTGTGTAGATGTAATTTCTGCATCCATTCTTCAGTTGAGGGGCATCTGGGCTGTTTCCAGCCTCTGGCTATTACAAATAAAGCTGTATTTTTTACTTGCAGGAGAAATTTTGCAGTTCCATGTGGTAAGAACTCCCCCTGGTCGAGGAAATGTCACTGTTGACTGGAAAATTGTTGGACAAAATCTAGAAGTCAATTTTGCTAACTCTACAGGTCAACTCTTCTTTTCTGAGGTAACACACAAAGAAAAGTTTTGCCATATGATTTTCAAAGAAAATGCAGCATTTTTAGGAAAGCCGGGTAGAAAATGAGTACCACTAAACTGTACTTATCATCCTTCTCTTCACTTTACACTCACCATTGATGTCACTAACTTTTGCCTTCATTTTTACTTCTTTGATGTAGAGCCAAAGCCCAGTTGCTGTTGCCTTGGGTGCTGGGTTGAGCATCTAAAAACTGGAACCCCATGGCATTGTTGTCCTCTTTTCTCATTTTTTCTGCCATCACTTCTGCAAAGATCTCTTCATGTTACTGCTCTCTCATATACAGCCATCATTGGCTAAGATTTAAATTGGCTCAGCACTCAATTTAATAACAGTCCTGAGTTAGTTTCTCTATGCTTTAAATCTGACATCTCAAGTAAACGGTTTCTGTTTAATTAATTTCTAAGATAATGTTTGGTTCAAATGAAAATATGTTTGACGAGTGCAGTGACAGCACAACATGGTGTTTCTCTTTGTTCGGCATAGGGGACGTTGAATAAAACAATATCTGTACATTTGTTGGATGACAATATTCCTGAGGAGAAAGAAGTTTACCAGGTTGTTCTGTGTGATGTCAAGACACAAGGTAATTTAGACATAGTTTTTTAAATTATCTTTGGTGTTTTCATTTCAGACAAGTAGGTACGTGCTTACTAAAAGAAAGTTACTTTGGAGCCAGCAAGGTGCTGTACATCTGTGATCTCTGTGCTCAGAAAGCTGAGGCAGGAGGATTATGGGGTTGGGCTCACATTGTAAGTGTCAGGCAATCTAGAACTACAAAGTGAGATCCTGTCTTTGAGGAAATGTTACTTTAAATATTAACCATCTCACAGAAATAGTATATTGAAAAACTATTAAGCAGCATCTGTAGAAAAGTACTCTGAAAGTTTTGCTATGTAGGGCTGGGGAGATGGCTCAATGGGTAAAGTGCTCGCATTGAAACCGTGACAAGCTGGCCTCAGACACCCAAAACCCAAAGCTGAACATGGTTGTACTTACCCGTAATTCCAAGCAGTCCTACAGCAGGGTGGGAGGTGGAGCAAAGAAAGTCTTTGGGAGCTCACAGGCCAGCTAGCCTGTCATAGGCGAACAACAAAAGACATTGTCACAAGTGTGGTAGAAGGAGGGGATGTCTGCATGTGCCCTGCCCCAGCACATACGTGCACGGACCACCACCAGCCACACACAAACAAATATTCAAAAGGAAAGATTGAAGATGTTTTTGATGCTGCTATACAGAGGTTAGCTTTCTGAGACAAGGTCCTGCTATGTGGCTGAGGCTAGCCTCAACTTCACTGTGTAGCCCAAGATATCTTCAGACTCATGATCTTCCTTCCTCAGCTTAACGTGTTATCCACCGTAGCTGACATGTTGGATAGTTATTTGTTGAATAAAATGTATTTAGAAAGATAAAAAAATTGAATTTGGTTTTATGTTAGAAAACCAATTTAGATTTTGAACCATTACTGTTAGATAATTTATACTTGGGTAGGTTATTCCCTGCTTATTAATTTCTAGAATTCAGATGGCCAATAGAGTCAATAATGACAATAACATACACATAAAAGAGTTCACACTTTGTTGTCTAGAAGGAAAACGGGACGTGGATTCCCAGTCAGCTGGAGGCTTTCTGGGAGGGACATGGGGGGCGATTGGTCATCGCAGTCTCAGCAAACGTGTAAGCGCTTCAGGATTTTGAACACAACGTTGATGCGCGGATGGGCTGTCTGGTTTTTTAGGAGTCCTGCCAGCAGGCGCTGCTCTGCTTGATGCCCAGGGCTACGCAGCTGTCCTGACCGTGGAAGCCAGTGACGAACCACATGGCGTTTTAAACTTCGCTCTCTCCTCAAGATTTGTGTTGCTCCAGGAGGCTAATATAACGATTCAGCTCTTCATCAACAGAGAGTTTGGCTCTCTAGGTTTGTGTTCCTCTGGAGTAAGTGGTGAATTGGGGGTTTTTATTTTTAAAATTATATTTGTGTAAATGAAGCCAGTGGAAATGTAAACCCTCAAGGGAAAATGACGTTTAGGACAGTGCTATGTGACTTCTCTACTTTTACTGAAGTTAAAGGAATGATGTGTTTTCGTGGAAAGGCTGTGTTCTGCATAGCCGTTCATCCTAAGAGCAGATAATAACAAGCTGCTCTGGGTCTCAGGGTTGGGCTCAGCCTAGGTGGCTTTTCTTCCTATCTCTCATTATCCTTCTGGGATAAGCAAAGGAAAGTATGGCCGGCCCTCAGGTGTACGCTTAAAATTACTGCATCACTGCTTTCACCCAAGTCCCATAGCCAAACTTCGAGTCCTAAGGCTTGTGTCTTCACTACAGTGGGACATCTCTGTGTTGTTACATGTGAACGAGTGTGACATTGGGACCAGTACTGGAACTGACAGTAATAGGGAAGAATTCACAGTGAGACATTTTTTTAAAGTCTCCACAATCATAATTTTTTTCAACAAATTCCCTCAGGAGCAATCAATGTCACGTATGCCACTGTTCCCGGAATACCAAGTCTGAGAAACGGAACAGACGGGAGCCTAGCAGAGCCAGACGCTGACTTCGTCCCTGTGCTGGGTTTCCTGGTTCTAGAAGAAGGGGAGACGACAGCAGCCATCAATATCACTATACTTGAGGTAAGCATGGTAGCGCCATGATCTTCTATTAAACTAAATAATCACACAGAAAGTACAAATGGATAGACTATTCTGAGTATAACCTAAACTGTAAAATGTGGTGAGAGAATTCTAACAACCTTGTATTTCATGATGACTAAGATTATGTAACACTTTTTAC
Source organism: Meriones unguiculatus (assembly GCF_030254825.1). Classification (NCBI taxonomy): domain Eukaryota; kingdom Metazoa; phylum Chordata; class Mammalia; order Rodentia; family Muridae; genus Meriones; species Meriones unguiculatus. Next base: position 33,721,279 of record NC_083353.1, on the reverse strand, counting down.
TTGCCTCTATGTTAAATTTTATTGTTTATTATTTTTAAACTTTCTTTAAAACTTGAAAACTCTACAGCACTTAGAGATTTTAGGAGTCTGTTTGGTTTGTCTCCTCTGCTGGTGGCATTGCATCGGGTTATTGCTTTTCCTGATGTTTTTTATTGTTTTCAAATCATCCAGGAGTTTGCATTTGTGTTTAGATCGGCCAGCCTGCTGTTGTGTATTCTGTTATGGAAACACTGTGTGAGAGATAACTTCCTCAGGACACTTTTCTATACGGCAGCTCTGGCCTAGGAGGTTCTATGGGAGCATTTTGATAACGCCAAAGGATTCACTGGACCAACAGATTCATGCAGGTCTTAGCATCCCTGATTAGTTAAATCAGAGAGAGAGGGACTCTCTAGAGGCTGATGGTAGAAAACAAGGTTAGGGTCAAATCTACTCCGTGGTGACTGAAATTGCACCTTAAGTGAGTTTTCATGCTGTGAAATCTTGTGTTTGGAAATTTGTGGTTCAGCTATGTAAATGTGCTTCTAGGGAGTGATGGAAATAATACTGTAAACAGAAAAGGTAAAGACTGTATAATATAGGCACAGAAGGACTATACATTTGAAAATACATTCCTGTTGTTTTGTATTTGCAATTTCAATTTTAAAGCTTTTATTCTGTTAGCGGCTTTTTATACAAAGTTTTCAAAGTTATTTGTAGCATAAGCTCTACACCCTGTGAGGTTATTTGTTATTTCCACTGTGGTTTATTGCAAAGCGAAAACTCCAAATCCAAGAACAAAAGCTGTTTCATGTCCGTGTGTAACAGGATTTGACCAAACAACTAAACATACCATCATAAATGCCTGATCTATAAATGTAACTAATTACATGCCATAAATACACCACACACACACACACACACACACACACAGACTTCTCGCTAGTTAAAGTAGAAATATATGCCCCAACTTCCTTTTCCAAGTCTAGTTTTGTAAGCATAGATTTTTCCTTGCATTGCCTTTTATTTTCTCATTTTCAACCCTTGTTCTCTGGGTAATGCTAGATTAAAACCCAGCAGGCCTGACATGCAGAAGCAAGCCACTGTGAGGTGTGGGAAGTGTGTGGGGGCGAGGGTTGTTGCTCACTTTTGTCCAGATACTCATGTCTGTTTAGAGACTAATCTTCAAATTTTTTTCTCACATGGAAACATATCTCAGATAAGATAAAAACATGTTGAACGTAGATATTTTAGGCATATATTTACACACATACACATAAATACATATGTATGCACATACCACACAAACACCATACACACACACACACATGCACACACACACATACAATGTTGTAAATATTCATAGCCTGCTAGTCACACCTGACATGGTTTTGCTACTCCTGGTAAGCCATCTTCTTTGTTTGATTGTTAACTGTGAGACTATTGATTAATAATAACTATCACTTTCAACGGATGTTTTGAAGCTGACTTTTAAATATTTTTTTAATTATTACCAATACAGTATGCCATTGTGATTATTAATTCTTCATAACAAACATGGTAGACTTGAGGCTTGGGGCTATAAACAGCTCACCTTAAAATCCAGAGGTCATCCTCAGCCTTTCTATTGCAGAGCTTAAATTACTTCTTTCTGAACAGTGGATATTAAGAAAATTGAACATTTTTTGCTTATGTTGTATTGAAAATAGTTAGGCTCACATAGTTAGATAGTTGGTTTGCTCATAAACTGTGTTTAAAGTGTTATAATTTTGAGGTGGTTTCATAGTGTTCAACCTAATAATTTCCACATATAATTTTATACTGTTATTTTTATTTTTTCTAATTTAAATAGTTTTACTCTGTGCTTATATTTCCTATTGTGTTTGTGCATATGCATTTGTAATATAGCTTACAAGAGCTTATGAGGAATAATTCCTTTAAAGCATAATTAAAGCCCTTTTAATGATTTTAATTTTTGCAGGATGATATGCCAGAGCTAAAAGAGTATTTCTTGGTGAACTTAACTCATGTTGATCTCATTATGGCTCCTCTAACTTCATTTCCTCCCAGACTAGGTATGGTAGCTCCCTTTTGTGACTCATTTTGCTAACTTCAAGTAACTTAATTTTTTTAAGCAGAAGTGTTCATTGTTTTGTTTGCTAATTTTAGCCAAGTGTGAAAATCTGATGAGCTTTTAGAATAATTAGAATTATTCTAATTTAGAAACTATCATTGCAGTTTTGTAGGGCAGTATAAAGGCAGTAATTATTGTGATGCTCTTTGAATTTTACAACTGTGTTATAGCCAATTCTGCAGTCTGCAAGGTAGTATTACTTTTTTTCAAATGCATTTTCTTTCATTTTATTTTAAAAATGCAATTAGCTATTTTCGTAAGCTGTCCACTTTATTTTCTTTTATGTTAAACACTTATTTTGTTCATTCTACTCCTTGCTTCTATTCTGACCTTTGATCTTTTTCTTTTTACACTTTTAGAAAACTTAATTCATTACAGACTGAAAGGTAAAACTTGCACCTTGGTAGAAACTTACTTAGAGCCTCCAATAAGATAGACTCTGTGTGTTGCTGGAGAGTGTGTGACATGTGCTGGGTGGCAGCGAGTGCGGCCCAGTGCTCTCTCCACGACCGCAGCTCTTCAGGACCAAGAGGAGGCACTCCTGAACAAGGAGGCACAACATGGAGCCGGGTTGGCTGTTGTGGCCCAGTGACTCATATCTCAGGCTTAATGTAACAACTTTGAAAATAGCAGCCAGATTTATACATGCCCTTGATTACTGTGTTTCAATTCTTGGAAAATCCCAATTACAAGACCCCTATTGTTGGTCCTAAGAGAACTAACAAAGCTCTCCATCTTTCCACATGCGCCCACTCAGTGCTGGTTTGAATGGAGCCCTTTCTGGTCTAGTCCTCTAATTCTAGTTGTTCTGTGTGTTAGCACTGTCATTTCTTACCTCCCCCCATTTTACATGTGAGGCCATCGAAACTAGGAGAAGCGTAGTAGTATGCCCTGAACTGCTACCAGAACATGAAAGTGCTGGGTTCTTTTTTTTTTTTTAACTAAAAGTATAATTTTAACAATCTGTGATTTCCTTCACCTTTCAAAAATATATTTTGTTTCTTTTTGAGATTGTAATTTAGCTCAATTCTCCCTTTTTTCTCTCTCTACAACCTTCCCATATCCTCCTTCCCTCACCCCTTCAAATTCATGGCTTCTTTTTCATTCATTGTTATTGCATGAATATATATATATACATATTTGTATAGAAATATATATTCACAAAGATAACCTGGGGAGTCCATACAATGTTACACACACACACACACACACACACACACACACACCCATATATATATGTTTTAGTAGTATGTTGTGATTTTAGAACATCTGGCTCTAAGCCTTTAGTACATCGGCATAAATCCTGATTTTACACTGTCTCCTGAACAATATTGTTCACTCCATTCTAAAGAAAATTGGTATTCTAACCCCTTTCCACACCTAAGCAGGATGATAATTGTCCTTAAGTAAAGGATAAAGTATTGAAACACACACACACACACACACACAGAGCAGGGAGAGAAGTAATGTTTGAACATACAAGAGTAGCTATTTGTAGCACACTGACAAAAATACAATACAGACAGGAGAAATTAATATGTATGTATATATGCTTTAATCAAACCCTTTTCCCTAGTTTGTATGAATAGTCCTATCTATGTCACTCTGTAACACATGTATTTTTTCTGTGATAGTCTTCCTTTTTCTTTCCTGTTTCTTTTTTCCTTTCTACTTTTTCACCAATACATTTTTATTCCCTCTTGAAACACAATATCGATGCTAATATTAATTTATTCTAACTGGACCTATTCCATCTGTAGCTTGTAATTTCACACTATTTTTAGTTGAATTGTTATACATTAGTAACTCTTGCTAATTAAAAATATTTCTTTTCTAATATCACCAACATCATTTTTTATTTTCTTAAACATCTTTTCACTACTTACAATACCTACACATGGAAAATTATATAACCCAGTCTTCAAATTCTGTGCAAGACAGTGGCTTTAAATATAGTTCTGATGAAATTTATGTTAAAATATATTCATTTGCTATATCTCTGTTTTATCAGATTCGGAAGGCTTGAGCGCCCAGATTATCATAGACGCCAATGACGGTGCTCAAGGTGTCATTGAATGGCAACGTAGCAGGTAAACCAAAGGCTGTGTGAGCTACTACCTTAAGTTCAGATTAAGTTGCTTCTTCACAACTATGAAATAGCAGTTATGAGAGAAAACTGAGCCTATGTCTTTATTCCAGGTTTGAAGTGAATGAAACCAGTGGCATTGTAACATTGGTAGCCCAGAGGAGCAGAGAGGCCCTGGGCCATGTGTCCTTGTTTATGTATGCCCAGAATCTAGAAGCCCAGATGGGGCTGGATTATATCTGCTCTCCACAGGTAAGGCTCTGTATAACTATGGCAGCCATTTACAATCACTGTTCCTTGAGAGTTGTAGTGATATAGGTCTTTCCTGGATAAATTAATCTCAATAACTACTGTGTAAGCTACTCCAGAGTGAGACCAGACAGGTAATTTCTAAATTATATAGTTCTCTCTGCTGTAATAAGCAATTGAATTAAGTTTTTATTCCAAATATCACTTCAAATTTACTACTTTCGGAGTATTTAATTCTGTAGAATACTAGATCATGCATTAAAAAGGTTAATCAATAGATTTTCCCAGATTGTTTCTATGCTTTTTTTGGTCTTAATTTACAGAAATGTTTCAAGACCTTGAAATACTTTTTAAAAATCTTGTGTTTCCATCCCCTTCATTTCCTTTTTTTTTTTTTCATTTGGATACCATTTTATTTTATTTATTTTCTTTTTTTTCTTTATTAATCACACTTTATTCACTTTGTATCCCCCCTGTGGTTCCCTCCCTCCTCCCCTCCCAATCCTTCCCTTCCTCCACCCTCTGCATTCATGCCCCTCCCCAAGTCCACTGATAGGGGAGGTCTTCTTTTCCTTCCTTCTGATCCTAGACAATTAGGTCTCATCAGGAGTGGCTGCAGTGTCTTCTTCTGTGACCTGAACTGATTGGCCTGCTCTTTGATCAGGGGGAAGTGATCAAAGAGCAGGCCAATCAGTTCAGGTCAGAGACAGTCCCTGTTCCTATTACAATGGAACCCACTTGGATACTGAACTGCCACGGACTACATCTGTGCAGGGGTCTTAGGTTATCTCCATGCATAGTCCTTGGTTGGAGTATCAGTCTCAGGAAAGACCCCTGTGCTCAGATATTTTGGTTCTGTTGCTCTCCTTGTGGAGTTCCTGTCCTCTCCAGATCTTACTGTTTCCCACTTCTTTCCTAAGATTCCCTGCACTCTGCCTAAAGGTTGCCCATAAGTCTCAGCATCTACATTGATAGTCTGCAGGGAGAAAAGAGGGAACAAGTCAGGAGCCTGACACAGAGGACCTCTGAAAAGCTCTGCCCTGCAGACTATCCCCTTCATTTCTTAACCATCTATTTGCTTTCTTCTACTCTGTAAGCTTTACTTGAAATATTTTCAGTTTAAAATTAAACAAAAAGAGATCATGTCAAAAATTAAGCTCCCTGGAGCTAGTTTCAGGAGGTTACAAGATGCATGATGAAAGTTCTGGGAACCCAGCTTTGATGCTCTGAAAGAGCAGCAAATGTTTTTAATTGCTGAGCCATCTCTCAGCCCCCAAAATAGCTTATTGTCTTCATTATCAGTTTTACAGTATTGCTTTCTAGACCTTTTATGAAAACTCAGAGTGAATTTAAATTTATGGCTTTTTCTTTTATTAATTTTTTTTATCAGATTCTTCATTTTGCTGATGGAGAAAGGAATAAACATGTGGATGTTATGATTCTGGATGATGACATTCCAGAGGGAGATGAAACATTTCAGTTGATATTAACAAACCCTTCTCCTGGACTAGAGCTGGGGAAAAGTACAATAGGTAATTATCACTCATTTCCCACAGTCTTCCTTTTGCTGTCCTGGCTTTAGCAGTGTGCAGCCAAGACGATGAGCCTTTTCCTTGCCTCATAAGAGAAGGGCTCTTAAGCTCTGCATTTCTAAGTTCTCATGCCAGTTGTAATGAGTCTGTGTGTCCGTGTGTGTGAAAACAGCAAGGTCAGAGTAGGCTGATGATTAAAGTAGTATTAAATGATCTTTCACAGTTACTATAGTTTTATTCAATGTGTAAAAGTCTTTTTCTCAGAATTTGAGTTCTGGTGTGATTTTATACTTAATAATAACAAAAATCATGACCATGGTTCTTCCAGTGTTGCTTCACTGCCATGGAATTTATGTATAGACTAGGGGTACTGAAGTCTCAGAGACAGTATGAGAGTTTTAATTCTCTAGTTAGAATGGTTTGCTATTGTTTTTAAGGGCACCCGATATGACTGTGGGTTAAGCTCTTCGATTACTCTAAACAATGGCAAAACAATAACGACAGAGCAAACACTGTGGATGTACTGAGTTCCACAGAAGAAAAGATTTGCTTGTGCATTTGTTATAATTTTTTATTCTCTGAACATTTCATACAGATTTACAGTGAAAAATGATTATATCCACCCACATTTTCCCGCCTCAGCTCCCTTGGATTCCACCTTCCCCAACATGTTCCTCTCCCAACTTCATACTGTCACCTTCTTTTTCTTCCTCTTCCTTCTGGTCGTCATCATTGTCCCCCTCCTCCTCTTCCCCTCTGCTTTTTGATAATCTACCAAGTACAGTTAGTGTATGTGTGGGACTATCCACAGGCCCATGGGAAATCTACTAGTAGCTAAACCCAAAGGAAACCGATTTTCTGCCTAACTTCTCGTCGTTGCCAGTAGCTCCCCTGTAAAGGGTGGGCACTCTCAACTCTCTGACAGGATCTCATCTGGCTTGATTTTGAGCAAATATTGTGCACATAACCCTAGCTGCTGCTAGTGGGTGCAGCAGCCGGCATGTTCAGAAGACAGTGTAGGATGGTTCTTCTCTCCTTGGCTCCTCCATTCTTTCTGCTTCCTCATCTGTGATGTTCCCTGAGCCTTGCGGGTTTTGGGAGGGAGCTTTGATAAAGAGGTCACGTTTCAGGGTGAGCACTCATAGCCTTAGAAGAGGTTTTGAAAAGTTACTTCTGGGTGAGAAAGTAGCTCATTGGTACTGTGGTTGCCTAACATGCACAAGCCCTGGGTTTGGTCCCCAGCACCGCATATACGGTGTGCTGGTGCAGGCCTGGAATCCCAGTATTCAGGGGGCAGAGCAGGAAGCTTATGAGCTCAGGGCCAAACTCAGACTATACCTAAAGGGCCAGGCCAGCATGAACTTCACGAGACTCTGTTTTTGACAAATGGCAGATTCTCTATAAAGGATCATGCTTAGCATTGCACAGGCCCACAGGATCTAGACTGAATTTTCCCAGAGTCCTAGCCACTTACTCTAGAATGAAATAAAAAGTCACACATATTGCGTGTAGTCAGGAAGCTTTTTTTCCAAAGCAAAGCAATGGAACAGATCAGAAATATAGTGTTAAGCTTGACATCTGGTCACATGTAGGAGGGTACGCATGGTCCTGGTTATTGGCCTTTTTATGTGCTTTAGGAGAAGGAAGAGCTTGGTTGCTCAGGGAGAGTAGCTTTTTTTGTGTGTAACTAACAGATCAAATCATACAGTCAATTCTGTACTATGCATATCCCTTCTTGTAATGCATCTGATTTCTGTCATATTCATGCTCAGTTATACATAGACATAAGATAGTAAATATGGGATTCTCTCTTAAAGTTCAATTCAGGACATAATTTTGCCTTATTGTACATGCACCCACCATAATTTTAAGCTTAATAAATACATCTAGTAATATTAAGTTTTAAATTCAGTTCCCATTTGTTTTGGGGAAGTGCAGTGAACTTTACTGACAGTACGTGAGAATTGGGCTCCTAACCCCCTACACTCCTTCTGGGGATTCTGGGATGGATATATAAGAGGAGATGCTCAGTGTGTGAGGATTCTGGGATGGATATGTAAGAGGAGATGCTCAGTGTGTGGGGATTCTGGGATGGATATGTAGGAGGAGATGCTCAGTGTGTGGGGATTCTGGGATGGATTTGTAGGAGGAGATGCTCAGTGTGTGGGAACTAAGCTGAGGCAGATACTTCCCAGTAGCTGAAGGCCTCTGTCTTCCTTCCCTGTTCTTTCTGGGTGTATGCTTCAGGGCTCCATTCTCCTGACAGGCTATTTTCACCATGAGGTCAACCACCATGTTAGTGGATCCAAATTCATTGTCTTAGCAGTAAGTGAGCTTGGCAGAATGTTCATCGACAGCAAAGCTATTGTCATAAAGGGTAGAAGACAAAGTGTCACTGTTAAGGTTCCAGGAGACAACCTGCTCCCCTATAGCCCAGGATTACCACTAGGGACCTGTGACATCTGTTACATTCCTTTGTTGATATTGTTGTATTTGACAGCTTTCTCTAAGGCAGCTGGTCACATTCACAACAGACACACTGAGGGTGGAACAGGGAAGGCTGTTCTGCAAATGTCCCACTCATCTCTGGAATTATCTGGCCTATGTCCAAGTGGACGCTAGGATGCTCTTCTGGGCAGTCCACAGGCATGGCATTGCAGTTCTCCTGAGGTGCCAGCCACAGTCCTTTGGGCTGCAGTGATGACATGGTCTACAGTCATGAGTCCCTACGTGGTGGTGAAGCTGTCATGGAAATGGTAGAGGCGTGGGTCTAAGCACTTGGTGTACAGGGGCCTTGCTGACATTTTGAGTAAATTTTCATATGTCTCATGGCCACGTCCATTGCAAACATGCAGGCTCAGCAGGGGGGCAGAGATGATGATCCTTCAGCTTCACCCTTCAAGGGGGCCCCAGCCTTATCCGTGGTTATGAATTACCAACAGATTCCACTATGTTTTCAACACAAGTATCACCCCCTTTGATACAGATGCGAGACAGAGGAAGCCTTAAGTAACAGAAGGTTCTTGTACTCAGCCTTGGCTGTGGAAGACAGTTTTGGTGTAATCATACTGGGTGTAGATGATTTGGTTGAGGTCAGCAAAGGGGTCATTAATGGCAACAGTATATACTTTGCCTGAGCTTAAGGCAGTCCTGGTGAGCAGGTACCCAGGCCACCAAATCCGTTCACTCCACGGATGAGGCTGACCGCCAGAGAAGATGTGGCCTGGAAGTGTGGAGCTGTCCAGGAAGATCAGAAGGCTCAGTTGTTAGACTTTTAAATCCTCTGAGGTTGTACTTTTTATGTTTCAAATTCATTATATTTTCTTTTATTATACATTTTAAAAATATCAGTATTTTTGTTATTTTTTTAAAATTAACAAAATTTTCTCCCAAAACAATGTACATTATTTTTACTATGTTTTTCTGAAATTTTCATCATTTTGAATTCTATGTGATCATTTTTAGCATAGAATGAAATTATTTACTGATAATGATAATATATAAGGCAAGAATATAAATTTATTTTTATTCTAAAATACATAAGCAACTACTGTAATTTCTAAAATGTGCTTTCACTGGCTATTAATCTTCAATATAAAATTTATTTTTATCTATGTGTCCTAGTTTATTTTGTTTCTCTGATAAACACTATGATTAGAGTACAACAGAGTGGAAAGGGTTAATTTTAGCTAAATAGGTTCATCAGGAGCAGAAGACCAGGCAAGAACTCAAGAAAAGAATCTGGAGGCAGGAACTAAGGCAAAAAGGCCATGGAAGAATGATGTTTAATATCTTGCTCTCTGTGGCTTTCTTTTTTTCTTTTTGATTTTTTTAAAATTCTTTATTAATTACACTTTATTCACTTTGTATCCCCCCTGTGGTTCCCTCCCTACCCCCATTCCAATCTCTCCCTTCCTCCACCCTCTGCATGCATGCCCCTCCCCAAGTCCACTAATAGGGGAGGTCTTCTTTTCTTCCTTCTGATCCTAGTCAATTAGGTCTCATCAGGAGTGGCTGCAGTGTCTTCTTCTGTGGCCTGGTAAGGCTGCTTCCCCCACAGGGGGAGGTAATTACAGAGCAGGCCAATCAGTTCATGTCAGAGATAGTCCCTGTTCCTATTACAATGGAACCCACTTGGATACTGAACTGCCATGGGCTACATCTGTGCAGGGGTCTTAGGTTATCTCCATGCATGGTCCTTGGTTGGAGTATCAGTCTCAGGAAAGACCCCTGTGCTCAGATATTTTGGTTCTGTTGCTCTCCTAGTAGAGTTCCTGTCCTCTCCAGATCTTACTGTTTCCCACTTCTTTCCTAAGATTCCCTGCACTCTGCCCAGAGGTTGCCCATAAGTCTCAGCATCTGCATTGATAGGCTGCAGGGCAGAGCTTTTCAGAGGTCCTCTGTGTCAGGCTCCTGACTTGTTCCCTCTTTTCTCCTTCTTTGATGTCCATCCCCTTTGCCTTTCTGGATAGGAATTGAGCATTTTAGCAAGAGTATATGCTCAATTCCTATCCAGAAAGGAGGACTCTGCGGCTTTCTTAGGTTGCTTTTTTATGTAAACCGCGACTACTCTCTTCTGCCACCACATGAGCCATCCTTAGAGAAAATTCCCCACAGGCTTGCACTGATGCTAGCCTCAGAGGGGCGGGGGAGGGGAGAGAGCCGCTGCTGCAGGAATGCGAGCTACTGTGTAAGGACCTGAGAGTGGGTCAAGGGGAGACAAGGTGGCCACAGACAGCAGGTTGTGCCTTTCTTTGTGTGCATCTTTCTTGTGTTTTCACATTAATTTCTGTGCTGTCTGTTTCAAGTGAGATCCCTTTACTGTTATATTTTCACACAATGATTGTTTAATATAGGGCGCTCTGTGGCTTGCTCAGATTTTTTTTTTTTTTTTTTTTTTATGTAAGCCATGACCACTGTCTACTTCCACGTTAGTCATTGTTGAAGAAAATTCCCCACAGGCTTGCCTGCTAGTTCTGTCATGGGCTGAGCTGTCCTCAGAGGGGGCAGAGAAGGGGATATGTAAAGACATACATCACATTATAATATGTAGTGGATATCACAGCTATATAATGCTATATATGTACACACACACCACCTGATATATAAAGATGTTATGATAATGCTTAAGTCTGTATGTCTAAGCTGGCAAGATGGCTCGGCATATAAAGGTGTTTGCCACCAAGCCTGATGACCTGAGTTTGGTCCTGGGACTTACACGGCAGATCTCCACAAACTGACTTCTGACTTCCACATATACACACACTGTGACATGGGTGCTCTCCTCCCAGGTAAGTGAGTGCGATTGTAAGAGTACTACACATGATGGCTTCCACCACAGCTCTGCTCGCTTCCGGCTTTTGAACGTCTGTGGCGTATCTGTGTCCACTGTGTCACAAGTCTGTACGATGGGAATAGTAAAAGAGTGTCCCTTAAAGGGCTATAGTGAGAACTGAATCAATCCGATTACACAGTAGTATAAAGTCATTGCCTTTCTCCATTCTCCAACTCCTGCTTGGACATTTTTGCTTCAACAGCTTTGATTACTGTCCTTGCGAATGACGATGGCCCTGGAGTTCTGTTCTTTAACAACAGTGAGCACATTTTTCTCAGAGAACCGACCTCTCTCTACATGCAAGAGAGCGTGGCGGTGTTAGTCATCGCACGAGAGCCTGCACAAGGCCTGTTTGGAATCGTGGCTGTTCAGTTTGCCCTGACAGAAGTCAATTCTACAGCTGAATCTAAGGACCTGATCCCTTCCAAAGGCTTTATCGTTCTAGAGGAGGGTGTTCGATCCAAGGTACAGTGTGAATCTTTAATATCTTTAATGAGAACAAACATTGTCTTTAGTATTTAAAAATGATTTCCCCTCAGAAGTGGGCCCTATGATTTCAAAAAACGAAACAAAAAAAAAATCTTCCTGAATGAGAGAGACAAAGGCACTAGTGTGTGGCCAGCATTACAGCGTTATAACATGTTTGCAGATGTCAAGTGGGGAAATTCCTGTGAATATGGTAGAGGAATGTGCAAGGATTAGATTGTGCCATTAGAGTTTCGAAATTTAAAGTAATTGTCAGTTTTTCTTTATACTATCTTTAAGAAAATAAGTTAAAAGAAACATCCATCATTGGGCTTTCATTGCTGCCTGCTGAGCAAACATGACTGCTTGCTAAGGGCTGCGGATACAAGAGCAGGAGGAGCCTAATAAAAAACGATAATTTTATTATGAACGCTGTCCATAATAAAAATAAAGTAAAGCAGACCTTCTAACCTTCCTTTTCTATATTCTAACTTTTTTTTGTTTTGGAATTCAATTTTATTATTTATTATTTTATTTTTATTAACTTCTTATTTCTATTTATTTTACTTTTATATATATGACTATTTGACCATGTATATATGTGTGTACCACATGTGTGCTTGGTGCCTGTGGAGGTCAGAAGGGGTGCATTGGCTCCTTTGGAAATGAAGTTACAGACAGGCGTGAGCTGCCATGTGGGTGCTGGGAAGTGAACCCAGGTCCTTTGGAAGAAAAGCCAGTGCTCTTACCCAAGAGCCATCTCTCCAGTCTCTCAACTTTATGTCTGAGATACAGTTAACAGTATCTGGTTACATTATCTTCCACGTTTCAAAGCTAGCATGCCACTAGAGTACTGTGCCTACAGTGGTTGGACAGCTGCAGTCATCTAACGTCTGGGGAATGCTCCTGTTTCCTGCTGTGGGCTGGACCCAGGACCTTGGGAATGCCAGGCAGATGCACCTCACTCCCCTTATGTCATGTAATCCGCAGCATATTTTCCATGTTCAGTATTTTTATATTCTTGAAAATATAAAACATTTAATTGATTTGTTTAAATTTTTACTTAAATTTTGAAATGATATGAAAGCTTAAAGCATAAGTGTTTTATAAATTTGATAGGACTTTATTTTTTATTTTTATTTTTTTCTTTTGGAAAGAAAATAAAATTTTATATTTAAAAATGTAATATTTTAAAATTACTTTTTTATTTTGACTTTTCCTTGAGTGTTTTCTTATAGTTTTAAGATGCTTTGATATGTTCACTAGAAAAATTAATTGTTAGAACAAATGAAATAATTTTTGAACAAACCTAACTGTGCCCCACATTTTAATTTTAAAATATAAGCTGTATGGTACACATATTTGCACATGTAGCCACCACTCAGAGTAAGATGTTCTAATAACTGCCATTCAGAAGCTTCTCTTTTTGTCCTTTCCCCTTTCCAGAGAAAATGGTTTTCCCACTTACAACCCAGGGCTCATCTTGCCCCGTATGGAGGGGAGGTTGCATCAGCTGCAGTTTTCTGTCTCTCACACAGCATCCTGGAGCGTGGGAATTCACCTACCACAGGTGGTTCTCTCTCTTTACCCAGCTGCATTCCGTAGCCGAGACCACAGCCCTTTCACTCTGTGCTGGCAAGCATTTGGATGGGTTCTAGCCTGGCATGGATTCTAGACAGTCATTTCCAGTTTGGAATGAGGTTAATGAAATTATGCAGCCCAGATAAGGCAAAAGTGTCACGTATGTCACAGAAATAGGCACATGAGTTTTTTCAGACACTGGAGGAGCAGCAGACCACAGGGCTGACAGCCCCCAAGGTAGGAACTTGAGACAGTTGTAGTCATCTCATGATGGGGATCAAGTATAAATGGAACTCATTTCTCAAAACATATGTTGTCAAATGTTTAGTACATTTCTCCATGTGTCTTTCAGAAATGACCGTGTTCTCTTAACTGTACTGTTTCATTTTGTTGTCAGGCCCTGCGCATCTCTGCCATATTAGACACAGAACCAGAAATGGATGAGCATTTTGTCTGCACCCTGTTTAATCCAACTGGAGGTGCCAGGCTCGGGGCCCAGGTTCAAACCTTGATAACAGTTTTGCAAAATCAGGCCCCTTTGGGACTATTCAGTATCTCTGCTGTTGAGAATAGGTATGTGTTATTTATAAAACATTAGCATTGTGAAACAAAATAGGTAATACTTTTGAACTGAAAACATATAGAAGGAAATTAATATCTGGTTATTTTTAAAATGTCTGGATCTGATATATTTATATTTTATTTCTTAAAATAATTAAGGGATCAGACTATATTAATAGGCTAAACATTTCCTACTTCATTTATTTCTTATCAGATATCTGACAATATTGTTTGACTATATACTGTAAAGTGACAGATATTTAATCATTGTTACGATAACATAATTGGAGTGTCATATTTATATCTTTTATTAAAAAATTTCTATAAATGAATACTTTTGAATACTAGAGTCTAGTCTCTCCAGTGCATAAAATTTGTACACTTGAGTGTATGCTTTTTGAAGTATTTGAAATGATATGCTGGCAGTGTGATATATATTTTATATTTAGAAATTGTAATTTTTTGCTCTCCAAAATCCTTTTGTTTTTTTGTTCGTTTGTTTTAGTGCTACCTCTATAGACGTTGAAGAATCCAACAGGAGTGTGTACCTCAATGTGTCACGTATGAATGGCCTTGATTTGGCTGTGAGTGTGCAGTGGGAGACAGTATCTGAAACAGCTTTTGGCATGAGTATGTTTAGTTTTTTTCCATGAATTGTGTATTCCTCGTGTGTTTTCAACAGAACAGGTACTTGACTCTGTGATTATATTCATAGTATTTATTGTGTGTTTATCATGCACTAGTTTTGGAACTCAGCTCACAGAGCTTAGAATTTAGGCATTGCCAGAAATAAATATAGGAAATAAAAATAATTTTGCATTACAAATGGTAGTATATGCTTTAAAGGGGAAATTGGAAGTAGTGAAAATATAAGTGAGAGCTGCAGAGTTGGCTCTACAGTTAAGATTACTTGATTCTCTTCCAGAGGAGCTGAATTCTGTTCCCAGCAATCATGTCAGGAGGCTTACAACTGCCTCTAATTCCAGATTCAGGGGATCTGACACCTTCTTCTGAGCTCTGTAGGCACCTATACACATGCCATATAATCAAACACACACACACACACACACACACATAAAATAAAAAATATGAGGTGAGTACTTCCAAGGAGAATCAAGGTGTGAATTAGGACTGACTGATGAATGGGGATGGCATGAAAGGACTGGACTGGAAGACACTGGGGACTACAGTGAGGGGCTGGCAGTGCTGTGGACAGAGTCAAAAACTGACACACAAGAGAAACTATGGAATGGACAGTGGACAGAGAAGTAAGAGAGAATGCTAACCTTGATTAGTTAGGAAAGCCAGATCATTAAAGACCTTGAAAAATATTTCTTGCCCTGTTCATCCTGGGTTCATCCTGGGTTTAGCCTTTCAGTGGCTTTGGCATGAGTAAGAGTGGTGTGTGTGGCATGACCATGTTTTTATTTTATAGATATTGTTCATACTGTCATGTACAGAATTGTTTGCATAGACAAGAACGGCGCAGAGGATAAGCAAGGAGGCAGCAGGTTAGGTAGCCTAGAACAAATGATGGATTGGCTGATGGTGGGTGAGATGCTGTGGCTGACTCCAGGTTTCTAGCCTGAGTTGACTGGAAGTTCAAGCTCTCATCTAAGAGAGACATTATGAAAGAAGTATTATTTGATACGGAGAGAGGACTATGTGTGTTTTGGAACATGTTGTATTTGAGTTAGCATTGAGAAGATATTCCTCTGGATTAATTGGAAATTTTCTGATGGATGATGAATTTGGAAGCTTTGGCATATTGTACTGAGACTCGAGAATTGAGAGACTAAAAAGAGAAACTGTAGTTAGATTGGGGACAGGCATGCACACTGCACTCTGTAAAGGCTTATATTGAGTGGCTATGGATAGGAAGATGACCAAAGAAAGGAGATTTGAAATACTTGTGAGAAACCCAGAAAAATGCAAGATTGCTTCCAAAGGCAAGAGTGTGAGAATTGAGGAGATGCTGTGTGTGCCTCTTTAGGTGGAAGTTCAGTAAGATGAAAACCCAATCATTTCAGTTACTAAGGTGGGACTTATCCATGAGCATAGTGAAGGCTATTTGTTTAGGGGTCAGGAACTGAAGAATATTTTGAGTGGAGGTCAAATAAGAGAGACTTTAAATACTTAAAAGGATTAGGGTCCAGAGAAAATATTGTTGAACATTGAGAAGTCCTATGTGAGCAGTTGAAAGTTACTGGTACTTTCACTGCTGATGGAAAAGGTCTAGGAAATCAAGAAAGACTGAAAATTAGGAGGAGAAGCAGAAGTAGTGATAATGCCTAGAAGACAGGAGACAAATATCCATGTACATCGTATGTCATATATGTGACACGATAGATGAAGAGAAAGCCTTGGTTTCCCTTGCTACAGCTTGTTCTTGC
Organism: Meriones unguiculatus; assembly: GCF_030254825.1. Lineage (NCBI taxonomy): Eukaryota > Metazoa > Chordata > Mammalia > Rodentia > Muridae > Meriones > Meriones unguiculatus. The sequence goes on along the minus strand of NC_083353.1, from coordinate 33,704,964 downwards.
TACAGCTCTTGGACGTAGCCCTGAGAATGGTCGACCCTGAGAGGCCCTTGTTTAGTCTTCATTCACCACCTTCGTGTGTCACAGGACAGAGGATTTCTCTGTCTGTCGCTTTTCCTCATGACTCTTACTGAAAAGGCTGAGGAACATTCTGAACATTTGGAGATAAGAATGTAGTGTGTGCTTTTAGGAAAGAAAGTCTCTAGTGGATACTGCTCTGGCTATTGACGCTGTGTCTTCTTGAACTAAAAATCTAGCTATTCTGTAATTTACATAAGTTACAGGTTTTGTTATTCTTATTCTATCATGTTCATATAATTAGCTGAAGTTTAAAAATATCTTACTTTGGAAAACAGTCATGACATACACGATACAACTTTTTAAATAACAATTCATCATAAATTAGGATTTTCTCTTTTAGTGTTTTTAAATACAGAATTTTAGAACATGTAAAATTTATAAGTCCTCTAGGTCACTCGAAGTCAGTGAGTGTACATGGATATTATAGAATAGGAACTGAAAAACTTTTGGATGGGCAGACATTAAAAATGTGAGATTAGGTTTTATAAGACCGTTAGCGTGTTTCTGTAAAACATACTTTTTTATTTTCAAGTTTCAGCAGTCTTTTGTTCATATTTCTGGAAGCTGACAGAAGTCATTCTAGCATGTTTCTCTTAGAATTTAGTTTTGAATGCACTTGGGAAAGATTGCAGCCTATAGATGAAAGTATTATTACTACTTTTTTAAAAATTAATATGTTTAGTTACTGTTTTCAAGCTTTCTAGTGTTTCTCTTTTACACACACACACACACACACATGCGCACATGTATCATCATCTTTGTAGTACACTCACTAGTTTCACCATTCAAATGATCTCAAGGGAGATAAGGTTCAGATGCAATTATATACATATATATTTATTTATTTTATTGTTTTAGGGGGAACGGATGTTGTCTTTTCCATATTTCAAAGCTTTTTGGACAAGAAAGCCAGTGGCTGGTGTTTCTTTACTGTCGGAGATTCAGTTTATGGCATAATGTTAAGAAACTCGTCATCAGTTGTTTTCCGATGGCAAGGGACGTTCGTTCCAGTGGAGGTAAACATCCCTTCTCGCTTCATGGTACACCAAATTTGTAAATGAACAGTTTGAAACCACATTCATTACTAATATAATTTTGTTTTCTAGGACTTAAATATAGAAAGTCCTGTGACTTGTGAGGCCTTTAGTATTGGTGTTTCCCCCTATCTTGTGATTACTCACGGGGAAAGAAATGGAGAAAAGCCTTCTGTTAACAGTGTGTACACAGTCACTTCTGCATTCAAATTACTCCTGGTAATTTTTTTTCACTTCTCTGTAGATTGATATACATTGTAGCAAGTATTTTAATTCAAGGTTATTTTTGTCTCCAAGTGAAACTTCAGAATGTATCACTGCGAAATAAATACATTTTCAAATCTTAAGCCAGGTACTAATGCATCCTATTACTGCATTCAGTTGCTTCCATCATTAAAGACTTTCAAATGTTTATTCCCACTCTTTTGCAGGTACAGACAATCATTATATCAGAAAGTCGCCAAGTAAGACATTTCACCTCAGACAGTGAAGACTATTTCATCATTGCAAGTCAAAGAAATGATTCTGAGTTAACTCAGGTGTGATTCTCTCAGAGTGAAGCTTTCCCTTCTAAAACATGCTAATTAAAATCTGTTCCTACATGGTCTGTAGGATGCAGTACATATAGTAAAAATGCTATTATTTGATGGTGATGATGTGGAGTGATACCAATTAGGCATAGTCAGTTCTTGAAGACTAGGGTTAAGTTATTAGAGTTTCTACAGGAGACAGAACAAATCTGATAATAACATGAGCATTTGATTAGGGTCTGGTTCAGTTGCACAAACAGTGGAGAAAAATCACAGCTCAGCAGATGGTGTTGGGAAAGTGTTAGGATTGGCATGGCCAAGTAGGCATTCTGATAGCACACCACATTTCTCACTGCGCTGGTGTAGTTCATCTTGTAATCTTGGTGCTTAATGCTGTTTCTTTGTCACTCCGGCATGTATAGGTGCTTCTTACCTCTTTATTTTCAGCTAATGGCTCTCCTGCAGCAAAAGCTTCCAGAAGGAAGCTTACTACCTTTTACAACACTTGAAAACCAGCACCATGCCCCCTTTCCACCTACGGGCCGTGTCTGTGGAAGCCTGTCCTCTCACATCAATGCCGTTCTTGCCTTCAGAAGCTCTCCATGCTGGCATTTCTCTTTCGTGGGGAATTTTACAGAGAATATAATATTCATGCACTGCCCACTTTAGAAAGAAAACCTCTCAGCTCTGATTCTTTCTCTCTACCGTATGAAGAAATCTCTTCTTACTTGGTCTGAGTTCCATGACAACTTGACAGAATCTAGCTATGGTTAGAATCTCGATATGACTCTGAGGGTCCTCCAGATCAGGTTACTTGAGGTGGGCAGGCCCACCTTCACTCTAGCAGCACCATTCCATAGGCTGGAATTCTGGAGAAAACAGAAAAGTGGAAGTGAGCTGAGCATGTCGTCTCCCCATCTCTGGCAGTGGACCCACAGTGACCAGCTGCCTCAGTTCCCACGCCACGCCTTCCCCACTATGACAGACTGTACCTGAAACTGTGAGCCGAATAAACACTTCCTGTGGGTGATTTTGTCAGAATACTTTGTCCTAAAACAAGGAGGCAATATGCTATTTCGAGCGTAGCAGTGGTGAATGGCCTGGCAGGACTTCTGGGATGTATGTATCTTCACTGTGATTGCATATGGCAGTCAGCATGGCTTCAAACTTGAAACATCTTTTCTCTTGCACAGATCTGTGTTCTGTCTTTCTTTTTACCCTCACCATCTTTCCCTCTCCTCCCTTGCACTCTCCTTTCCATTACTTTCCCTCCCTTCCTCTGTTCCTCCCTCCCTTTTTTCCCCTTCCCCTACATACTGCCCCATCCTTCCCAGACATTTGCTGTCATTTCCCACTTCCTTTCTAAACTGAGGTGTGGTAGAGTTCTTTAGAATTCAATCTTTCTTTCTTTCTTTCTTTCTTTCTTTCTTTCTTTCTTTCTTTCTTTCTTTCTTTCTTTCTTTCTTTCTTTCTTTCTTTCTCTGTCCTTGGGTAATTTTACATGTCTGTGGTTTGACATACAAGCTGTAGGCCATGTCTTCCAAATCGCACCTGAAGCCTTTCCTCTGTTGTCTAGACTTCAGTGACTGTTAATGTTATTTTTACAAAACTGTGTTTGTTTCTCAGTTTCTCTCTTGATCTAGCTATCACACAAAATATTTGCTTAATAAGAAGCTTCATGACATAATATTGAGCACTTATTATTCTATTCTTAAGTGTTTAAGCTTATTTAGTTGCTTCCCAGTGTACTTCCCAGAGACACTCACCCTGTGTAGCTTTCTTTGCTGAGCTCCTCTTCTGGTTCCTCCTGGACATCTGCCCATGGCTGAATCCCCTACTTCCTCCTCTAACTCCTCTTCCCCTGGCTGGCAGGAAGCCCAGGACTATCATTTCCCCTGCTCGGTGATTGGCTGTAAACTGCTTTATTGGCATACCAGAGGGCAACTGAAAGCAGTATTTACAAAACATTGAGATAGGAACCAGGATTGCAACCAGATATCCGGTACAGAAATCAGTATTTGAATTACACAGTAACCCTATTTCTACATGTGTCTACTTCTTTCCAAGCACACTTACCTATATTTTAAACATATAATATATGATATCTTGGCCTGAACTTAAATTTTCTCCATTCGAGTTGTTTCATTGTTCCTTTATGTCAGGCAAAAGCAGCGTCATAAAGTAGAATTATTGAAGGGTAATTATGGGATATCTTCTGCCTAATTATAGTTGTAAATTCTTTTTATCTGTTATCACGAAGTGCTTTTTTGAACATGTCGTATTAAGAACACAGGCACATCTGCCCACTTCTTACCAACACCCCCCCACAAGGTACCTCCTCATCATTTCTCACTGAGTCAGAACAGCATTGCTGCCCATCTCTAGAACTGTCTGACCTCTGCAGATTCATTCTCTGCTGAGTATCTGCATTGGCCTTTTTAACAACATTGGTTTCTTTTATTCCTCATTTTAAAACTGCTCAGCAACTTCCAATTACTCTTACAAAAATTTCAAAATTGTTATATAGACTGTATGTTATATAGTATTGCCATCTATCCTCATTTTTCCAGTATTGCTACACCGTTGCTACTTTGTTGCTTTGATACAATCATTTCTTGTCTGTTTTACTGTCTCAGAGATCCATATTTGAACTATTAATTATGTCATCACCCCAAGGGAAGGCACTGTCTTACCTTTCCAATCTCTAATTCCCTTAACATTCTTTTAAGTTATATTAATCTTTGCCTAGAACAAGACAAGTGTTCTGTCTTAGGAGCCAGCCAACATCTAACTTGACATCCTGAGGATATCCATATTCTGTATTCTATCATCCTGTCATGTTCAGTACTGTCTCAGTGTGCCATCTTTCTTTATTCACTTATTGATGGCATAATTTTCCTTTCTTAATAATTGATGGGACCTTACAAGAAAAAAACCACTTTGTCCATTGCCACTGGACTAACACTTGACTGAAAGTCCCAGCTTTTGCCTAAGTATTACAACTCTTTGTAAAAGTGACCAGGATGTAGGATAAACCAGGTAAATCATGAACTGTCTTCTAAATCTCACTCTGTGGAAACTCACCCTAAAACTGTATATACATTGCTACCACGAGGACAGAAAAAGAGATTGCTACCTTAGGGTGAAAATATCTCTGTGTTTCATGGTTTGAGATGCTGCTGAAGACATGGAGGCATCAAAGATTTTGTACTTTTATACTCAGTTCAATTCCTTTCTATTTTTTTGGTTTTCTACTTCCATTACCTCTCCATAAATTTTATACTGATTTCTTCTCAAATAACTGATTCCTTCTCAAATAAATAAATGGATAAGATTCATTACTTTTCTTTAATAATCCTACCCCCCCAACTAAACAGAAAGCTCCAGGAGGGTGGTACATGGTCCTGCTAATTAGTCACAGGTGCTGAATTCCTGGTGGTAAGGGGTTTCTGTTTGGACTTTCCCTACAGGTCTTCAGATGGAACGGAAGTAACTTTGCCTCACATCAGACATTGCCTGTCCGAGGTGTGCTGGGCATGGCTTTGTTCAGAAGAGGAGGCTCTATCTTCTTAGCCATTTCCCAGGCTAATGTCACACGAAGCACCGTTATATTCACATGGTCTGGTAGTCAGTTTATTAACTTTCAAGAAGTGTCGGTCAGTGGGATAGCACAAGTTGAGGCATTGTCTTCAGGAGATGATGTGTACTTATTTTTTGCCAAAAATGCATTTCTAGGTGAGGAAATACAGTGTTTGTAATGTATGTACGGGTGCTACCCAAACCACCCAGCATTACGTTGAATGTGTAGCTACCACTAACGCCATCGGATTGTATGTTTCGTGTGAAATGTTTTCTTTCTTTGATGATCCGTAGGCTTTCTTGATTGAGAGTGCTAATGCCAGTTAGAAAAGGCAGAAGAGAAAACATTGTACCTGTGATCCTGTGTTGTGCTGAACCATCATTTTAAACTCATATTCCTAGGAAATGAGGAGTAGATAGGAAACGTGGAAAAGTGTATAAAGATTGTGTATTCAGTCTTCCAGTAGTTATAATTTTGTGTGACTGTGATTGGAGTATCGTAAGAAATTTATAGAACCAATAATGTCTAGCAAAGTTTTATAAAACTGAATCAAAATACAGTCTGCATAAAAATATAATTTCTTCTGGTTATTTCAGCTTCAAAGATGAAATGTCAACAATTGTCAACAAGGAAACATTTTATTCCTTTTAAAAATTTTAATGATTATTTTTCTTTTTTGTACATTGGTCTTTTGCCTGCATGTATGTCTGTATGAGGGTGTCAGACCCTCCACAGTGAAGTTACAGAAGAAGCAGTGAGCTACCACGTGGGTGCTGGGAATTGAACCCAGGTCCTCTGGAAGAGCAGCAAGAGCTCTTAACCACTGAGCCAGCTCAGTGTGCCATCTGAAACATTTTATTCTTGTTCTTTCTTTGGTGTGGTTTAGTGTGTGTGTGTGATTCATGTGACGGACTATGTCTTCTGATGTGTCTTAGCTGTGTGTCTGCTTCATGTGATAAAAACAGAAAGAGACTGCAGTATTCCTTACCAAGATGAATTCTGAGAATAGATGTTTTCTGTGCAATTTGTTTTAATTGAATTTAAAGTAATTCTACTATGCAGTTTTGTCATTTTCTTTGTACCACTTGTTGCTTTTCATTTCTTAATCATAGGAAATCAGAAGTCAATTGACATTTTTATCTGGGAGTTGGGACAGTCATCTTTCAGATATTTCCAGTCCCTGGACTTTGCTGAGGTTAACAGCATCCGTTCCTTCACACCAGCTTCTGGAATAGGTATGGACTTTTCAGCTGCTAGCTGGTCTCACCTGCAGTATGAGAAGCCAGATTGATTCCAGTCTAAATGAATTTAGACTGGCATGTTCTCAGAGACTATTTTGGTTGGTGTATAACATCAGAACCTTGTAATAATCTATCCTGAAGAGCAAGAGTTTAAAAAAGAGTGATGTTCTGAGACAGTTTGGACATCACAGGTTATCTTAGTGACTCAGGACTCTTAACAACTCCTGGTTCATACTCTAAGCATGACTAAGGTAGATATCCTTAAGATATTTCAGATACTCATTTATAGGCATGTATTTGCCTTATAAGATAAGTCCTCTGAAAGGTTCCACCCAGTAGGGGATCGAAGCAGATGCTAAGACGCACAGCCAAACTTTGGGCACAGTGCAGGGAGTTGTAGAAAAGAGTAGGGGAATAGAAGGACCCAGAGGGGACAGGAACTCCATAAGAAAACCAACAGAGCCAACAAATCTGGGCCCAGAGGGCCTGCTAAGACTGATGCACCAATCAAGGAGACCATGCATGGAGAGGACCTAGACACCTGGCTCAGATGTAGACCATAGGCAACTCAGTCTCCTAACTATGGGTTTTCCTAGTAAGGGGAGTAGGGGCTGTCTCTGAGGTGGCCTCTGTTGCCTGCTCTTTGATCACTTTCCCTGTGGTGGTGGGGGCTTGCCAGGCCACAGAGGAAGAGAATGCAGGCAGTCCTGATGAGACTTGATAGGAGAAGGTCAGATAGTATGAAAGGAGGCTGTTCCCTTTATGTGGAATAGGGGAGGGGATAGAGGAGGGGAATAAGGAAGGGAGGGAGGGACTGGGAGGAGACAAGGAAGGATGCTACAATCCAGATGCAAAGTGAATAAATTATAAAACATAATTTAACTTTAAAAAAGGCATTTTAGAGGCACATGCTGGCTAAAACCCTTCTTTAAGAATGTGGTCCTGTTTTGATATAATAAATACGAATGAAAAGTCCTGCAGCTACTAACTAAAAGAAAGTCCTGAGACAAGCTAAAAGAAAGTCCTGACCTGGAAGGGATCTTGGATGTGTGAAAGCTTTGTGTACAGCAACGAGCATTCATGAGGACTTCTGACAATTTAAGTGTGGAAATCACAACTTTCATAAGTTGGCAATTATGAGGCTATTGGACCTGAGAAAGGCTGAAGGAAAAATGCATTTAGTGGAAGCAGCCACCAGCTTGGCTCAGGTTGGCTGCAGTTTGAGGCAACATTAAAGCATTGCAGGTGGTCAGGTGTGGCATCGAATCAGGAGAAAGCCAGGGGTTTAGATGCTTGGGGATAGGTGAAATTGCACACTTAAGGGATATAGGGCAAATGATAAAAGACAAGAAAAAATAACACAAATCTACAGGAGTCTGTTTTTTCTTTTTTTATCTGTGGAATCCTAATTCCCCCTTTCTCTGCTAGGCGCTGCACCTGTAGGCAGGGTCACTAGTCTCCCTCTGCATTCATAGATCACCCTTTAATTTCTATCAGGTCGATCCTCTTTCCAGCCTCTACACTTGTCTCACTCTACCTGAGTCCTGAACCCAACCTTCCCTGCTCACACGGAGGTAAACATGTGTTGGTTGTGATGCTCTCCCATGACATACAATAGGAATGACTTTCTTATTCACTCAACAATTGATTTACTGAACACATTCTATATCCTTCCTTATGATTTTCAGTGTTTTTTTTTACTTATCCTTTAATTTTGGGCCTTTCATTTCTGCCTCCCTTGTACGACAGGTTTTCGAATGGATGTACTGTCTACTCAAGTTACTTACTGATATTCATGATAGTTGCCTAATTAATATTTTAAAGGAAGAAGTGCACAACATAGATGGGCTGTTAGTTAACGTTATAGAATTCCTTTTAAAGATATTAAAAATATGTAATAGGTGCACTTTCTAAAAGAATTCAGAAAAAAATTTCTGCCAGAGGTTTTTATGAAGAGCTCATTGTGAGGTTGCTCTGTTTCTTTTGTTTCTGTGACTTGAAGTTGTAGAGACATGAAAAGACTGTAATAAATTACTTAGAATAGCTATTATAAAGTCCTGAAAGCTGAAAGTATGCATTAAAGAATGTTCAAAGGATTTTTTATTTTGTATATGTCAAATATTTTATTAAAAATGATAAATTGGAGCCAGGCGCATGGGTTCACATATTTGTCCTCTGGTTAGTTCTATGACTGATTTCTGAAAATGACGAAGAAAAATGAACAGAACAACTATTGCAGGAATATGTAGGCTTGCCACTTCCTTCTCTCTTGGCTCCTTTATTGGTTAGTAGATTGTTTTAAGGTGGCAATCACAGTGGCAACAATGGCCACTCAAAGCACCTGTAGTCTCTTCCTTGCAAAACTGTAGTATGCAGTAGGAGAAAGATGTGTGTGTGTGTGTGTGTGTGTGTGTGTGTGTGTGTACACATGTGACAAATAAGATTATAGCTACCCCAGGCAATTTCCAGGAAACCATTGAATAAAATATCGGACAGAAAACTTGAGTTGATTTATGATGTACCTACAAAGCTTTCCTCAGTAATCATGGGACTACGAATTACGGGTTAAAAAAGGAGTCAAAGAGTTGATCAGGAGATGGGCTCTAGGCAAAGGAAACACACCTTACAAAGAGATAGTGGGAGTGCGCATGCGCTTTCTGGAAACAACCAGAAAGAACCCAGGGCAGTGCGAGCACAGGCAGTGAGGGAGTAGTAGGGAGAGGTATGGACAAAGCATGCTTAATTAAGTCAATTAAATGGGGAATCAAAGGATTTTGGTCTATTATAGCTCCCTTTGTGGGGAAACTGATGGAGGAAGGGAGGGAGAGAGGAAAGGGAGACAGGCACTGAGAGACATGGAGACAGAGAGATTCTTTTGTTGACTAGTTTAAAAGGGTAGCATTTTTCATTTTTTTTTTTTTTTGGAATGTCTGTAATTTTACAAAGCTTTGTGCAAAATATTTGGCCACTTAAAGATTCTGATATGCTGTTAATATTTTCCATCTTTACCTTTGTGCAATTCTTGGGGTTTGTTTGTCTTTTGTTTTTCTAGACAAGGTTTCTCTGTGTAGCCTTGACTGTCCTGGACTGGCTTTATAGTTCAGACTAGCCTCGAACTCACAGAGATGCTCCTGCCTCTGCCTCCCCGAGGGCTGGGATTCCAGGCGTGAGCCACTGTGCCCCGCTTATACAATTCTTAGTAACACGCAACAGTACCTAACTGAGTTACCCGAATTAATGCGGTAATAGTAGCAAAGCTACAGTAATGACCAGGAGGTTCTGGTGAGTGAGAGCCAGGGTGCTGGCTTTCTCACTGTAACCTGTGGGCTAGCATATCAGAAGGTTGTCAACCCTTCCAGATTTGTGTTATTTTAATGCCCACTCAGTCCTCCTCCACAGCCTTCTGCTCCAGAGAATGCCAGACAAGGTGAGAGCCTGCACACTTTTCTCCACAGTTCCCCAGGCTCACTCCGTTTATGTCTCAAGAGCGTAGAGTACTATAGGTAGTATTTGAAGCCACCTCTCTCCTACCCTGTGTAGCTGCAAATGCATACTACTGCTGTGAATGGAAAACACGGGTCCTGGCAACATCAGAAGGGGCCTGGCAGAGCATACTCAGAGTGTCATGAGTTTGTTCAGATTCTTTGGATTAATTAAGTATCTTAAATAACTTGCTAAGTGAAAATAACAATTTTATTTCTACTTAATACTGAAAATTTCAAATGTTAAGCAATGAATTCTCAGTCTACAGGAAATCTTAGATATATTTAAGAAGAGCTATAGCGATTAGTACTTATTTACTAAGATTAGAAGCTTGTTCAGGTGAGATGGGCCGGTGAGCAGAGGCTCTTGCTACGAAATCTTACTGTCAGAGTTTCACCCTAGAAGCCATGCACCGTAAAGATAGCCAGCTCCCAAGAGCTGTGCTCGGACCTCCACCGGCACATGCGGAAACACTGTCATGTACAAAAATAAATAAAAAAGTAAAACTTTAAAAAATTACAGACTTGAATACTATGTGGTAGGTCATTTAGCCATGTAATGCCCTGATCAGAGTAGGCTGATTTAGAACTTTTGTTTACATTTATTACAGCTGTTGGTTGCAAATGTCAGTGATGGTGACTGAAGAATAAATTATTAAAGTATAACAGTTGGTGGTGAGAGTATGAGTTTTGGTTTTATGTAAGTTTATGTAAGTTTTATGTAAGTTTGAAGACAGACAGTAAAGAATACAAAATCCATTTTCGTTTCATTATCCTGTGACTTTTCTTTCCTTGAACAGATAATGTGTGCAATGTCAAGCTGAACTGGTCTGTGCACTACACTCAGCAATTACTTATATCCTAATGTTTCAAAAACAGAACCATATTTGCTACAGTCTAGTAATCAGAGTGTGTGGCTTTGAGAGTTGGAAGGGGTTTGCTTCGGAGCTGTGAAGAGAGCTCCTGTGGGCTCACGACGCTTCACTCCTGTTCTTTTCTTCTCCTTGCAGTCCATACTCTTCTAGCTGGCCAAGGAAGGTCTGCTTCACTCCTGTTCTTTCCTTCTCCTTGCAGTCCATACTTTTCTAGCTGGCCAAGGAAGGTCTGCTCTTCACTGCTGGAATTCAGAGCGCAATGAGTTCTCTTTTGTTCTGGAAGCGCCCGCTGCTCAGGATGCGGCTTTCATTACTGTGAAGTCCCTTAATTCAAGCAAGACTTTAATTGCCTTAATGGGAACTACTCACTCGCATTTATATGAGCTGACCTACATTTCCAGCCAGTCTGACTTTATTCCTAGGTAGGTTCAACATTGTATGTTTTTTAACCTAAACACAGCTTCGTATGGCACCAAATGCCTTCTTCTCATTGATTGAGTGACTGCTTTACTACAATGTAGGGACCATTAATAAGGCAGAAATCTGTGTTCATTATCCATATGTTAACACCTACTCTACCGAGTTAACCAGTAGTATATGAATATTTTGTATGAAAAGTTTACTTATGAAATGTTGTGATGCTTATAAGACGTCAGTATTATCAGTGTGATGAGAATTTGGGACTGACATAACATGTATATCACTCAGTGGTCACCACTGAGTTATTTTATGTGTGCTTCTCATGCTAGTTTAGGTGAACTGATATTTGAACCTGGTGACAAAGAAGCAATAATAGCAGTAAACATCCTCGATGATACAGTGCCAGAAGAAGCAGAATCCTTCAGAGTTCAGCTTAAAAATCCAAAAGGAGGAGCCGAGATTGGCATTAACAGTCATGTGAGAGTCACTGTTCTTTCTAATGATGATGCCTATGGAATTATCGCCTTTGCCCAGGTAAAAGGACCTAAGATTCTACACTTACATCAAAGTTGTTGTACTGACAAGTTAGTTTCAATAAGCTTTCAAAGAGTGAGGGACCTGTTTTCAGTCTTTGTTCCTTCCCTTGCCTCGGCTTCACTTCTTACCCTATTGTCTACAGAGAAGTCTATTGACATTACAATAGACTTAGCCACTGGATTCCCTGGGACACTGTGTCCCTGTTTGTTTTTGTTTATTTACTTGTGTTGACTATAAGACAGTGCTGTTTGGTCTTGTCTCAGTGTTTTGCTTCAGGTACTCTTTAAAAAATTATTTTAAACCAGTGGGGAGTAATAAAGCAGTTACAAATATACCACACAGTGTGTTATATCACACACATCACATACAACTATGACCCCAAGTGTATTGTGATGTATTAGCTTATTATATAAACAGCTCTACTGCATCTTTCCCCCAAATCTCCCATGTATGAGGAAAACCTAGTTCAAACAGGCTTAACCACAAAACACATCCATAGCAAAGGTGGACTTTGAGCTGGTGGGTTGGTTGCATATTACCCTGTGCCGCTATGGCTCAGACAGGGCCGTCATACCTCTCCATGCTATCATCAGAGAGCTGAGCCCCCATTCTGCTTGCTTGAAAACTCATTGTTATAGTACTGGTTTCATCCAATTAGTGACAGAGAGATGCTTTCATAGTCCCACAACCGCCTAGAGCTTTAGTGGGTCACTAGGAGTGTTCACAGTACTTGGTGGTTAGTCAGTACAGGTCACTTTTATCTGATAGCCTTTAAGATGAGGGTGAGTAGAATTTCTGGTACATATTATGGCTGTACGGAGGCCTCATTCTATTAACCATCAGTAATGAAGAGCATGGAGCCAAGAAAAGGCTTTTCTTTCTGGAGTCAATTGTGTACATATTTTAATATCTGGCATTTTAAGGTTGGGGATTTAGCTAAGTGGTATAGTGCTTGCCTAGCAAGCATATGGCCCTGGGTTTGGTCCTCAGCTCAAGAAAAAGGACAAAATAAAAGTACATTTTCTGTACTTTTGATCAAGATTGTGTTACTTTGAAGCATATATAATGTGACACTGAACAGCTGTGTACTCTTGGATTGGCTCTCTGTTCAGATCAACATTCAAAACAGTACTTCTGTAAGCATTAAGGAGAAGTGTCTTCAGGTGACCTCTGTTAAGAACACATGGAAAATCTTACAGAAGAGGTTGCTTTAAGAAGCATATTTTATTCTTTACATGTTTGCCTTATTGAGAAATCAAGGGTGCTTTAAGAAGGGATTTGTGGCCAAACTAACGCTGTATGTCACTAGCTATGAACGTGACTGAATGAAAAATCATAAACTTAACTTAAAACATTATGAGAGTTTTTTTAAGCTAATATAATTGTACAATTCTTAACCATGGACTCTGTAGATAATAAGTTCCTGTCACAATGCCTAAAGGTTGGACATACATGAAAGGATTCCTTTTGGGGAAAAGTTCTTTAAATAGTAAAGATAGGTGGGAAGAGCAGAACTGTGAAACAAACAAAGACATGTTTCCTTTCTAGCAGGAAGAAAGGTTGCACAGACCATGAGCAAAAGACATAGGTTGGCCAATTGAGTATTTTGCAGGATAGGCATTTAAGCCCAAGAGACACTCTTAATTTACTAATAGGAAAGGAAAACCTGAAGGAATTACCAGAATTTAGACAGAGGCAGAGAAATTTCCTGCCATTCTGGACTGTGTTCTTGCTTTTCTAAACCTTTCAATGTTGTATATATTGCTTTTAAAAAATGTATGCTGGGTATAAAGTAATATATGTCCATTCAGCAAAATATGTCAGGAAGACAAACATACAAACAATGCAATATGATTAATGGTTTCTGGTGACTTTAGGCTATTTATGTACTTACTTGCTGAGATGGTTGTACCATATAGTCTGGGCCAGACTCAAACTTGCTGCCTTCCTGCCTTCCTGGTGTTACAAGCCTGAGCACAATACCTTACACTGTTGTGTTTCACGTACCGTTTCAGGTTGCTCGGAATTAGAAAGGTTGCACGTATGTAGCGATGCAAAACAAAAAGAGATTGCTTAGGTATTTTAAAGAACACCTTGTCCCTTTCTATGTGTCTTTCAGAATTCATTGCACAAGCAGGTGGAAGAACTGGAGCGCGATAGCCTGGTAACCCTGAATGTTGAGCGCTTAAAAGGAACACATGGACGCATAGCTGTAGCCTGGGAGGCCGCTGGAAGTGTCAGCGACGTATTTCCTACCTCGGGAGTGGTATGTAATTCACAGAATTAGCCAAGACACTTAGAGATTGTGATTTTTATTCACTGATGCATGGGACCAAATTTTGCCTGCTGGAAGAAATATTTGAGTTTGGCCATGTAAACACTGGGTTCTTGCTCACCTCCATGGAATGGGATAAAATTTAAGGCTGGCTTTGTTATTGGGTTTTTTTTTTTTCTATCTATCTATACGCAAAGTGAACCCCGTTGAGGTTAACCAAATTGCATTATATTATCTGAAAGGTAAAATGAGCCAAACAGGGGATAGACATGTGTGAAGATATAGGAAGAGCAGAGGACAAGTTTGTGGGAAATAGGCATCCAAATGGAAAGGTTGATAAAGCTGTGGATTGAAGCAGTTTCTATTTGCTGTCAACAAACTGTGGTTGGGAGCTGTGGGCAGGAGGCTTACATGAATGAATCATGTGAAGAACATGTAGAGGGAGAGGTTGATCTACACAATTGCAGTTGTAGTGGTGGTCAGTTGTGGGGGAGAGATGTGTGTCTAAACTGGTCATTGGCCACCACCCAGGTGCAGGTAGAATCTATTGGCATCCCCCTTTCTTCACTAGGGGTCTCTGTGTGGGGGTTGACTGTTGTGGAGACGTCTCATTTGCTAAGGACTGTCTCAAAGGTAAACACAGAATCTTCTCCTCCCAGTAGCTGAGGGGTGGGCTCAGCAACAAGAAGGGATCTGGGCTGAGAATCACCTTATCTACCATGTATATTAACGTAAAATGGATGCTTTGTTTCAAAAATATAATAGTAATGAGCAAAAAGACAGTTGACTCGCAGAGAAGTTCAAGGAGCCTTTGTTAACTATTTGTAGGAAGGGTGACCTCATTGAATCCCAGTTTTCCAGAGATTTTGTAGATTCAGTATTTTGCTCAAATATTTCTCTGAAGAATCACTGAGAGGAGCTTTTATGACATTATCTCCTGTTCAGCATTAGGTTCTTATCATTTCAAAGTGATAGATACTTCAATGTATTAAGAATGTTTTAGCAGTCTTTTGTATTTAACAATTCTATACAAATTAACAAAACCACTAGTTGTACCCTGATTCTGTATGCATGAAGTATATTTCTCCAGCTTATTAAATGAATATGATTAAGATTTAAAATTTTAAAATGCCTGTCTCCTTTACATTATTTTAAGTGAATTATTTTTTCTTCTTCTTTTAAAAAACTTTTTATTGATTCTTTGTGAATTTCACATCACACACCCCAGTCTCATTCATCTCCCCATCCCTCTGTATCCTTCCTTTGCCATTGCAACCTCACCCTCAAAAGAAAAAAAATCTTGTTGTGTGTGAGTGTCCCTTTTGTCCACATTTTTATTGCAGTGAGTCACTGGCCTGGTTTGAGGCCTCTGGCTTCTGCTGCATATCAACACTGATCGTCACAGGGAATCCTCTTAGATATCTTGTTGTTGTCCTGTGTCATGGAGATCCTGCAGCTTTAGATATGTCAGACCAGCCCTTCAAATGCTCTAGCAGTTTGCAGATGGGGTAGATGTTGGGGTGGGCCAAGTGAAAGCCCTAGATCTGGGGCTGGGTGGTAGCTGAGTTGGTGGTAGCTCTTCAGCACCCACACTACCAGGGTGAGCCCTTCAGCACTGCCCTGACTCTCTTACCCAATGCTGCAGCCAGCATGAGGCAGAGCCAGCTCTCCCACTCTCATACCCTCGAGGCCGGCTCCCCTGTACCCATGCAAGAAAACCAGCTCTATTGTGCTGCCCAAGCAAGCTGCTTTCCTGAGGGCTGCAGGGCTGGGGCAGCTCTCCCACACTCATGCCCAGGCAGGCTCATCTGCAACCCTTGAAACCAGAAGCAGCTCCACTGTGCTGCCCAGGGAGGTGCACGGTCCACCCTCCCTGCACCTGTGAGGGGCAGGGACGGCTCTCCCATTCTCATGACCTAGGGGCCAGCTTTCCTGCCTGCCATGGGTAGGAAGGGGCGATGGAGGGCATCTCTTCCTAGTCCAAGCCACTGCATGGCAGATAAGTTATAGAGCCAGCCATCCCACACTCATTCCCTTGAGATCAGTTCGCCTGCATCCCTCCTCCTGATGTGCAGTGGTGTGGACGAGGGAGAAATGACCCTCCCTTGCCGCCTGCCACAGACAGGAGAGCTGGCCCTGCTGCAGCACTTGGGAGAGCGGGCCTTGACCTTGCTTGGGCAGCACAATAGATCTGATCTTGCTGGCATGGGTGAGGGTGAGCTGGCCTTGAGGGCATGAGTGTGGGAGAGCTGGCCTGGCCAGCATGCAGTGTGGTGCTTTGGGCAAGGGAGTGACACCCTCCCCTTCTCTTGCCCCTTGCCATCCGTAGTAGATAGGAGACCAGACTTGCATTTCTGGTCTTTCTCTTCTTTCTTTTGAATCAGTATTTATTGCTAAATGATAAAATCACCCAGGATCATGAGAGCAGAGAGCTGTCCCTGCCCTTCACCAGCTGTAGCACTTGGCAGAGCAGGCCCTGTACCTTGCCTGGGAATCACAGTATAAAGAATTATTTTTATATCATGTAGGAATCTGTAGATATTCTTTGTAAGGGATCACATAGTAGATGCTTCAGATTTTATGTACTGTCTGTGTTTTTTCTTTTTTAATTTTAATTTTTTCTTCATAATTTATTCATTATATATCCCAACTGAAGCCCCCTCCCTCAACTCCTCCAGTCCCACTGTCCCGCCATCTTCCCCTGAGCCCCTTCCCCTAGTCCACTGAAAGGGGGAGTTCTCCACTATTGCCATCTGCCTATAGTTTGTTACATCTCATCAGGACTGTTTGCATCTTCTTCCTCCATGGCCTGTCAAGGCTGCATCATCAGGGGCATGTGATCAGAGAGCAGTCAACTGAGTTCATGATAGAGACAGCCCCTGATCCCCTCACTCAGAGATCCACGTGGAGACTAAGCTGCCAATGGGCCACATCTGAGCAGGGGGTCTAGGTCCTCTCCATGCTTGGTCCTCCCTTGGTACATCAGTCTCTGAAGGATGCCCTGGGCTCAGATTTTTTAGGTTTGTTGGTCTTCTTGTGGGGATACTGCCCCCTCCATGTCCCTCTATTCCCACCCCTTTCTTAAGACTCCCTGAGCTATGCCAAAAGTTTGGCCCTGAATCTCAGCATCTGCTTTGATTCCCTGTTGGGTGAACGCTTTCAGAGGACCCTCTATAGTAGGCTCCCATCCTTTTTCCTCTTCCACTGCTTCTGGTGTCTATCCTGTTTAGCATTCTGAATGAGATTTAAGCATTCTCCCTAGGGTCCTCCTTAATGTTTAGCTTCTCTTTGCTTTTGTAGCACAATTGTGTCAGAAAATATAAAGCAGTTTTTAGAGGTAGTGACTATTTAATCAAGTCTGTTTGGATGCATCACAATAACACTTTGTTTATATAGAACAACTTTAGCTCATAGGAGAGATAGAGGCCGAGGCTTGCAATGTCAGCTTGAAAGATTGATTTGTAAATGGATATGGGGATGGATAATATAGGAATGACATCCACAAAGTGAACAGATCCCTGTCAGCAAGAACTCCAGATGCTTTCAGCGAATTTGAATTTGACATCAGACAAAGAAGCAGAAGGAAAAGAGGGAGGCAGAGACTTGCATTTCTGGTCTTTCTCTTCTTTCTTTTGAATCAGTATTTATTGCTAAATGATAAAGCCATCTGCAGTATCACTATTGCAAAAGTTCTCTATGTAAAAACATTTAAACTGATAAATCACTTTCTTTTCTCTTCTAGAGATTTACCTATAATATCAACCACTAAGAATCCTGAGACTTTGTCCTTTTATTTTTAATAATTTATTTATTTATTATAATTATAGTTTATTTGCTTTGTATCCCAGCTTTATCCACTTCCCCCATTCCTTCCCAATCCCACCCTCCCTCCTTCATCTCCTTCCATACCCCTCCACCATCCCACTGAAGGTGAGGCCCTCCTCCCTTCCATCTGACCCTAGCCTATCAGGCCTCATCAGGACTGGGAACATTGTCTTCCTCTGTGGCCTGGTAAGGCTGTTCCCACTTCAGGGGGAGGTGATCAAGGAGCCAGGCACTGAGTTCATGTCAGAGACTGTCCCTGTTCCCATTACTAGGACACCCACTTGGAGACTGAGCTACTGTGGGCTACAATCTGTGCAGGGGTTCTAGGTTATCTCCATGCATGGTTCTTGGTTGAAGTATCAGTCTCAGAAAAGACCCCTAGGCCCAGATTTTTTTTTTTCTCTCCTTGTGGAGCTCCTGTTCTTCCAGGTCTTTCTATCTCCCCTTCTTTCATAAGATTCCCTGTGCTCTGCCCAAAGTCTGGCTGTGAGTCTCAGTATCTGCCTTGATACCCTGCGGGGTAGAGTCTTTCAGAGTCCCTCTGTGGTAGGCTCCCCATCCTTAACTATCAGTGAAATGCAAATCAAAATGACGCTGAGATTTCACCTTACACCTATCAGAATGACTAAGATCAAAAACTCAAGTGACAACACATGGTAGAGAGGATGTGGAGAAAATGGAACCCTCCTCCATTGCTGATGGAAATGTAATCTTGTACAACCACTTTGGAAATCAATCTGCTGCTTTCTCAGACAGTTAGGAATAGTGCTACTTCAAGATCCAGTTATACCACTCCTAGGCATATATCCAAAATATGCTCAAGTATACAACAAGGACATTTGCTCAACCATGTTTGTAGCAGCTTTATTTGTAGTAGCCAGAAGCTGGAAACAAACCAGATGTCCCTCAGTTGAGGAATGGATACAGAAATTGTGGTACACTTACACAATGGAATACTATTCAGCAATTAAAACCAAGGAAATCAGAAATTTGCAGGTAAATGGTGGGAACTAGAAAAGATCACCCTGAGTGAATATTCCAGAAGCAGAAGGATACACGTAGTATATACTCACTTACATATAAGTGGATATTAGCCATATAATATTGGATAATCACACTAAAATCTGTACATCTAAAGAAGCTGAGCGAGGAGGAAGATACTGGGTAAGATGGTCAATCCTCAGTCAAAAAGGCAAAGGGATGGACATTGGAAAAGGGAGACTTTGTCCTTTTTATTATAATGAAAAGTAGGCACCAAGATATGACAATTTGGCTACAAATATTAACTCAAGTTTTTGAAATGCTTTAATTTTTTCAGTCTTCTAGTTTTGATATAAAAAACATTTGATTTGTTTGTAAAATCATATTATGTTGTATTTGTGTTCATATTCAAAGAAAATGAGAGATTGACATTTTTATGGCTTGATGTTAATTCTAATATAAGCAAAACGACTCTTTAATTTTTAGATCTCATTCACAGAGGACCAGGCGCTGTGCACAATCACTCTGACTGTTCTTGCGGATGATCTGCCAGAGTTGTCTGAGGCTGTCATTGTAACTCTCACCCAGATTGTCACGGAGGGGGTTGAAGATCCATCGAAAGGTGCTGCTGTTGACCAGAACAGAAGCAAGTCCGTGCTAACCATCCTGCCCAGTGACTCGCCCTATGGCGTGGTTGGCTGGCACACTGATTCTCTCTTCACTAGAGTGCCAGAGCCCAGAGGTAAGTCCTGGTAAAGGTTTTTAGTTTCTAATAAGAAGTTTCCTTGGGCATTTTAATCATATTTGAAAGGGATATAGATTTCTTTTCCATATGATTTTTTCAGTTTTATAGGTAATATTTTTTAATTTATTTTAAATTTTATAGTATGCAATTACTTGGCAATACTGATTACTAAAGTACTTTTAATTTCTCAGAACATGCTTTTATAGTAGAAAATTTAATTTTAGCTGCTTTAGTAATAAGGATTGGTTTTACTTTACTTTTTACTGGTTTTTTTTCACTTGTTCACATTTCATGCTCATATTTGCTCTGTACTTGCAGTAGGAACACGGCACTATCAGCAACGATGTGAGATGCACTTTAAGTATCTTTCTCCAAAGAGGCAGTGGTTTCACCCTGTGATAGATACCCGTCTTCCCTCCTCAGAATCCTGAAATGATTCCTAAATAACTACTGATTTCCCTTGCCGAATAAACATTCTAATAGGCTATGATCAGTCAACCTATTGAAATAAAATCTTACATATAACTTATATTTATAATGAACTAACAGGATGGCTTGAAATTTTTTAGATGAAAATTTGGACAAGCAGATTTCCTCTGAATCACAGGCTGCTGGGAAAAGTGGCTTGTAGTTACATTCCTGGGCCCTTGCCTATCTGTGTGTGTAAGACCCAAAACAATAGACTCCAATAAAAGAATGTGTTTATTTTCATTCAATAAACATTTCTAAAACATAGCAATTTATAGGATGCATTCTTCCTTTTGAAAATAAACACTATCATTAGAAGGTCTTAGGCTGGTGAGGATATTAATAAATGCTTTAAATACTTTATATGACAAATTATCTTTATCTAAGGAATGAAAAATAATAGGTTCTTAGAGACACTTTGAGCCTTGTGATTGACATCTCACTGTAGAAATGTAAATTATTCTTTCAGTGGTTATTATTAAATTGACGGTGTATTTAAGTGCTGATTTTCAAGAAATTTGAGTGTTACACAGTTACCACTCATGTGTTACTTCTCTAAGACTCCCATTAGATTTCTCCCATTAGATTTACATGGAGTACATAGAGAGCTTCATATACAGACAGAGGGACCACCACAGTTGTAATGCAAGAGTGATGGTGATTTTGAGCACAGCTTTGGGAACAATGGAGGCAAAACATAGAAAAAGTCTTCCATAGGATGCTGTCTTTGTGCTATCTCTACTCCTAACTGTCTAGAGAGAACGGACTTACACCATGAGTGCTTGCGGCATTAGCAGAACGTAGAACAGCTTATTAAATGGAGGCACGTTTATCTCTCAGAGAACAGCACTGTTCTCCAGTTACATATTGTTCGAGACAAAGGACTCTTTGGAGACATATCCATTCATTTGCTAGCGAAACCCAACTTCTTACTACACATCAATAATCAAGCTACTGAGGATGAAGATTATGTGTTACAAGACACCGTAATAATAATGAAAGAAAACATGAAAGAAACTCATGCTGAAGTTGCCATTTTGCCAGTAAGTATAGATTTAATAAATATGTAATGTAAGCTAACATGTTTTTATCCATTAACCTATAATTCTCTAGTAGTTAAAAGTTATTAAGACATGTGTTTAAACACAAATGTCAAAATTTCCCACTCTAATATTTTACTATTAGATAGAAAATGACAATTGTATTTATTATATTTGTTTTAAAGTGGGAACGATTTGAATACTAAATTTTGATTTATTATATGTCTAGTTGGCCGTACTACAAAGATGATTGGTTACTTGCTTTTTTTAACCGAATGAATTAAATCTTCAAGTCAATCTATTTATTTTTATTGTTTGCTTGACAGGAGAGGACTTTCACTTCATTATACAGTCACATCAATACAAATGAGCATTTAGATGGTTGAGGTCTAATTTTGCTGGCTACGTCTCACTACCTTTTTCTCTTTGTGTGTAAAGAGAGAAGGGAGCTAGAGCAGCAGAGAAAGAGCAGACAAACAGGTGGATATACTTGAAAGGTGCATGAGAAATCTAAGGTGCTAGTACTGCCATAGCATCTCGTAACATTATAGTAACAAATAAGGAGCAGACTGGGGATTTAGTTCAGAGCTAATCGCTTGCCTAGCATCCATGGGGCCCCGTGTTTGAGGTGCAGTGCCACAAACATGTGAGGTTGATAATAGTATGTGTTAGACACTATAAACATATCATATGCTGTTAAGTGGATACAGTAATATTCCTGTTCCTGTTAGTTTTGAAGATGTCAATAACCTGTCCTGTTTGAGCACAGTAGGAAAAGCACATAAGAGAGAAAGGGGGTAGAATGGGTTTCCCTTTTATGTGTTACTTCTACATCCTGATATTTTTACTACTTTCACACAAATAAAGTAACTTTTTTTCAAAATTAAATGCAATATTTGCTTATACATAGATTTTTTTTTTTTAAATCTAGAACATCAACTTTTACAATACATGTAAAATTTATCAAATTTTCCTAAGTTTCTTTCGGGATGTTGTATATGTATGATGTATAGAGTGAGATCAAAATTGTGGGGCAGGATTTTAAATATTGCTAATGCAGTTGTGGGTGCCTTTGAAAGATCATCGTTAGTCCCGATTATGTCATAGGTTGTGAGGGTTCTCTGAGGATGTATTAGACATATTAGAATATGGTGAGAAATCTTTTTTTATGTGTAACAGGGCTACCATCCCTGTACAGTAAGTCAGTTGCTTACTGAAAAATATAAGGTTAACAATGTAAATGAAAGCAGCTTTATTTGTAATAGCTGGAAACAAACCAGATGTCCCTCAGTTAAGGAATGGATACAGAAAGTGTGGTACATTTACACAATGGAATACTACTTAGCAATTAAAACCAAGGAAATCATAAAATTTGCAGGTAAATGGCGGGAACTAGACAAGATCGCCCTGAGTGAGGTATCCCAGAAGCAGAAAGACACTCATGGTATATATTCACATATAAGTGGATATTAGACATATAATATAGAATAATCATACTAAAATCTGTATACCTAAAGAAACTAAGCAGTAAGGAGTACCTTGGGTAAAGTGCTCAATCCTCATTCAGAAAGGCAAATGGGAGAAACATCAGAAGAGGGAAAAAAAAGAAAACAGAACAGATGCCTACCACAGAGGGCCTCTGAAAGACTGTACCCAGCAGGGTATCAAAGCAGATGCTGACACTCACAGCCAAACTTTGGGCAGAGTGCAGGGAATCTTATGAAAGAAGGGGGAGATAGAAAGACCTAGAGGGTACAGGAGCTCCACAGGAGAGCAACAGAACCAAAAAAATCTGGGCCCAGGGACCTTTTCTGAGACTGATACTCCAACCAAGGACCATGCATGGAGATAACCTAGAACCCCTGTACAGATGTAGCCCATGGCATCTCAGTCTACTAGTTAGGAAACTCAGTGGCTGGCTCTTTAATCACCTATGGCTGAGGAAGGGGCAGCCTTACCAGGCCACAGAGGAGGACAATGAAGCCAGTCCTGATAGACTAGGGTCAGATGGAAGGGGAGGAGGACCTCCACTATCAGTGGACTGGGGGAGGGGCATGAGAGGAGAAGAAGGGGGGAGGGCATGATTGGGAGGGAATGAGGGAGAGGTTAAAACTGTGATACAAAGTGAATAAATTTTAATAAGTAATAAAAGAACAAATTAAAAATAAAAAAAATTAAAAAGAGAATGGGGGAGGTTCACCCAGGCCAACATGTTTGAGACCAGTCTGGGCAAGAAAGCCAGGCATCATCTCAGGACCCAGACCTCCTATGGAAGCATGTCTTCTGTCCTCCTCCCAGGATGAGGTTCCTGAACTGGAGGAAGGACTCATTGTCACCATCACTGCTGTGAAACTCGTGAACCCCGACTTCCCTGCAGAGCAGCCACGTGTGCGGAGGCCAAGGATGGAAACAGCGGAGATAAAGATCGAAGAAAATGATGATCCCAGAGGGATTTTTACATTTCTCATCACCAAAGTGAGATAAATTTCTCGTTTATAGTAATATAAGTAAAGATTACCCTTGCTGATTTGGCCAGTGCTTTTGCACTTTTTTTCTAAGTAATTGTATTTATTTGAAGGCAGGTATATTAAGAGAAGTATTCAATTTGAGTTCTCTGAACCTTACTACATTTCACTCCAACTCCTAAGCACTTCTTATGTATGTGAGAATAATAAAGTCAGCGAGTTATTGCCTAGGAGCGTTTTGAACTTTTGCCTGCCTTTCACCCTCTTTTCTTTGTTCAAGGATGGTGGTGGAGTCATTACTGCTCTTGAGGTGCCTCCACCCTGGAATCTTCTTCAAGTGCCTGTTGTCAGGACGGCTGGAAGCTTTGGCACAGTAACCGTGTACTGGAAAGCAACACCTGAGAGTGCTGGCCCGGAAGACTTTCAGCCCTCCCGTGGAATTCTCCAATTTGCCGACGGACAAGTATGTTCCTATGGGCAGACTTATTGGTGGTTTTTGGCTTTACTTCAAGCGTTTGTAGCCTCTGCCAAGTGAGCATGCATTAGTGACTGCTAAGTTCACTCTAGTCTTTTTTTTTTTCATTAAATGGAATTTAAGTATTATTAATTATATAGTCTGTAATAATCACAGGTCAAGAATGCTTTTATGGTATTTAATGAAAAATTGCATGCATGCAATATATCCCAATCAGGCTTTTCCCGTTCTCCAAATTCTTTCAGATCTTCCCTACCTCCCTCAACTCTACACCCTTTCTCTCCCTTCAGAAAACAAAAACAAAAGGGAGAAACACATATAAAAACACAGAAATAGAAACCAAAATACACAAGCAAAAGACTGATACAATAAAAAAAATGCCCAAACAAAGCATATGAGACAAAAAGTCTACAAAAATACCATTGTGTTTGAATTGTGTTGGCCAACTACCCATGGGCATTGGACCCACCCTGCAGCGTGATACATACACCCTGTGAGACCCCGCTGAAGAAATGAATTTTTCCTTCATCAGTAGGTATCAACTGCAGATAGCTTCTTGGGTAGGCCTGGGCCTGTGTCCAAGTTCTCCTCTCAGCCCTCAGACCCTATCTAGCTTGAACCCACTTTGATCCTGTGCATGCTGCCACCAACTCTGTGAGTTCCTATGTGCATGCGACCTGTCTGGAAGCCGCTCTTTCTTTGGAGCCATCCATCATCTCTGGCTCTTCTCAGTCTTTCTGCCTCCTATAGAAAGAAAATTCTAAGTGACAAGCACCCCACCATTTTTCTAATCCTTCTTCCACTTGAAATAGAAGTTGTGTAGTAGAATAATTGACTTATGGGTTCTTAACAAAAACACATATTTTTAAAAATTGCCTAATTTACTATTGTTTCTAGTGTTAGTTTCTTTATTCATTTTATTTCTCAGAATTTGTGAATTGATTTTATTTAATTTATATTTTATTTATGATCAGAACAGTTGCAGACTTATATAGTGAATTAGTTACATAATTCTCGTTACTCTTCTGCCTTCCCCTCCACTGAAGTTTTTCTTCTTCCCATGGAGTCTTTGTGTCTTTTTCTGTGTGTGACCCACCGAGTTTGCTTAGGTTGCTTGCATTAGCATGGGTAGGAGGTTACCTTCTGGAGCATGGGCCACTTTTCATCGACTACACCACTGAAGAATGTGAAGGCCTCTTCTCCAGCAACCATTAATTGCCTATAGTGCAAGGAGGGTTGGGACTTACTCTCCCTCTCTCCCGTACCTGATGAAATGTTCATGGGCCTAATCTTGTGCACATAATCCCATCGTTAGTGGGTTTGTGAGTGCAATAGCTGCTCTGCCATGTCTAGCAGCTTTCTGTGGCATGCCTCCTTATCCTCTGGCTCTTACGATCCTTCTGTCCCGCTCTTCCATGCTGTTCCCTGAGCCTTGGAGGAGGAGGTACGCATGCTGTCTATAGGGCCACAGCATCTACTAGCATTTCTTCTTGCTGTTTTGACCAGTTATGAGTCTCGGGCTGGCTGCTGCAGTTTTAAGAAGCTTCTTGATGAAGGCTGAGAGCAGAACTAACCCATGGGTGTACACATGGGTGTCTAGGGGCAGTTTAACATGTCCCTTTAGCAAAACAATAGTAACAGCGTCTCCTACTCAAAGGCCACGCCAAAGGCTCGGGAACATGTGTACAACACCAGGCATGAGTTCCTTCCTGGGCAGGAGGCAGCTGGCTGGTCCTGCGCAATCAGAGCAGTATTTCCCAGTTGGCAGTACTGTGGGACAGCACTGCAGCCAGCAGGGCAGGACTGTGGATAGCTCTTCTCCCCAGCCATCCGCATTGCACCTTCTCCTGCTGTGAAAGCTAGCCTGGCAGCGGGGAGGATTTCCTCTTTAGTGGCAGCTTCATTTCTGTGTTCTGTATCTACAGTGTATGCCTGGTATCTTCAACACATTTGTACCATCAAATGCTGGTGGGCAACCAAAAACAGTGATCATGGGCTGTATAGTTTGGGGTCGTCCCTAGCCAATAACTTGTAGGGAGGTAGCACACATCTGGTACTGGAATTTTTAAGAACCTGTGGCAACTTCGAGGAGGCACATTCTTTACCCATACTGGATATTCAATTCAAATTCTTTAAAATGTTACATCATTTAATAAACTTACAAAAAGCATATTTCCGATGTTTTTCCCTTATGTTCCTGCTTTCATTACTCTCTCCCCTACTCCTTATCCTGTAGTCTTTCTACCTCGTCTCCCTAGCCTGACAATTACATGTGCTTTGTCCTCATTCCCTTCACGTCTCTTCCCTCCCCCACTAGTGGTCCCTTTCTTCTCCCTGCCTTCTCTTCTAGGCACTACAAGTGGAACGACACACTACTTGGAGAATTTGGAACTAGGGTTTCATGTAGTAGAGAGGATATACAGAATTCATCTTCTTGGCCTAGGCAATCTCACACACAGCAATTTTTTTAGCTCTATTTTTCTACAATTTTTAAAATCCCATTTTTTGTCAATGAAAAAAATTCGGTTCCCATTATTTATTCCCATTGTTATCATTCCCATCATTTATCAGTGGTAGCTATCCAGGCAGATTCTGCTTCCTGGCTACTGTGAAGAAAGCAGCATGAGTGTGGATGAAGGAGTATCTCTGTAGCATGGTGTGGACAGAGTCTTTGAAGTATCTTCTCAGGAGTAATGTAGCTGGGTCACATGGTAGAGTAACTTCGAGCTTTTTCAAGTAGATCAACACTGATTTCCACAGTTTCTAAGCCAGCTTACGTGCCCACAAACAGTATATGTGAGTTCCTCTTTTCTCACATCTCCACCAGCATTTATAATTTGCTTTCTGTTGTAGGCATTCTTGTTGTAGAAAGATGAAACCTCCAAATAATTTTAATTTGTATTTTCCTTGTGCTTAAGATATTTATTCTTTGTTTATGTCTTTGGGAACTCTTAGGTACAGATGTTCTAAAGTAGAGAACTTGTAGCATGCGAATACTTACTGCTATACAAGACTCTATTTGTAATTAAAAGAGAAAAAAATGGTAGAATAGGAACAAAATTGTTAGGATCTGAAAATTAGAAATAATATTCTAGCTTTAGGCTAAACAATGAAGAAATATAAGGTATTTCCCCAGTGTTACTAGTTTTATAAGCTGGGCCCTGGTAATAGAACTTTACAGTTTCTAAAACTCTTTGTCACTGTCTCTCTTTGTGCGTGAGTGTGTATGTGTGTGTGCATGCACATACCAATGTGCATGTTTGTTCATATGCACAATGTGTGTGCGTGTGTGTGTGTGTGTGTGTGTGCCATAGTGTGTGTGTGGAAGATAGAGGACAACTTCGAGTGTTCAGCCTCACCTTTCGCCTCATTTGAGACAGGACCCCTCACTCAGCACACATGGCTGTCAGCGGCCTGTGCGGTTCTGTGCAGTCTCAGCTCTCTGCCTCCAGTTTTACCTTAGGAGTGTGTGGACTGCAGATCCATGCTTCTGTATCTTTACAAGAGTTCTGAGATCCAAACACAGGTCTTCACACTTGCTTGCGTAGGAAGTGCCTCACATCCTGAGTCATTTCCCCAGCACGCACTCTTAATCAGTAAACAGAAAGACGTATGAACCATGAGCATGTTTGCAACTTGTTCAGATGACAGAAACTAGCCGCATTTAGCCTGCTTTCTGCCTGTACAAAGTTACACAGCATGTGCCAAGTCATCAGATGTCCCCAAAGGTGCTGTAATGTTAAACAATACACACAAATCCACACTTCCTAATCACCAAAACCTGTTATTGTTAACGATTTTTGTTCACGTCAGAACTTTGAAATGTTTCCTACTAAGCATGAGGTGAGGGTAACACAATGGGGAATTTTTATGTTAAAGCAGTAGCAAATTAATTGGTTTTTTCCTGAGGCAGCTGGACTCCTGGCGTTTTCTTCCCAGCAAGAACCTGAAGCCTCATTGTTTACCGGCATTCTTTGGATTACCGTTTTTTAAAACTTCATGACATGAGTGGAAGATCTCCTTCACCATAGAGTACATACTTAATGTGGGCAGTGTAACAAGCTGTGATCTTGTTTGGTTTCAGTCACGTCTCTGCTTTCCTGAAGTGGCTTCTTGATTTCTTGCTTTTCCCCACTGTTAAATGTTTTAGATAAAAGATAATTTATCTTATGATCTGTGTATCAAAGTACTGCAGCTTAGCAGTAGTATAAAGACAAAGATTTTCATGTGAAGCTGGAGCCAAAGTATTTTTATGATAACTTGTAAAATCACAGGCTGGACCGAGTTTTATTTTAACTCATTAAAATGTTTCGTATAGACCCTGAGGAGTCTGATCATAATTGCTGATAATAATCATTTTTAACAGCTCATTTTTCTCATCCCTTTCTCCTTGCAGTTTGATTGAAGAAGTCAGTGATTATGTTTTTAAAGGATTTATTTCTGTTTTAGTTATGTGTATGACCATGTGTGGGTTAGTGCACGTGTGTGCGAGTTCCTGAGGAAACAAGATTCGAGCATCCGATTCCCCGCAGTTACAGGTGGTTGTGAATCGCCTGACGTGGGGCTGGAAACCACCTTGGGCTTTTTCCCCAAAGCATCGTGTGCTCTTCTCCAGCCCACATTTTGTGGTTCTATTTCCTATCACACAATATTAGTATTGAGTACAGTGGATTTTTGTGTGTTGGTTGTTAAAAACTTCATGCCATTTAGAAATGTTTGTTTAAAAATCCATTATCTTTTACACCTGTAATAAAATAGCCTGTATTTTATTAAATACGTATTTTCTTTTGTTTTGCTTTTGTTTTTGAGACAGGGTTTCCCTGTGTAGCCTTGGCTGTCCTGGGCTCACTTTGTAGACCAAGCTTTCCTCGCACTCATGGAGATCTGCTTGCTTCTGCCTCCCTGACTGCTGGGATTATAGGCATGCTCCACTGCACTGAGCTGCATAATTTATTTATTTTAGAAGTAATAGATTTTTAAATTTCTAACTTTGAAAGTACTATATATATACATTATCTTAAATGTGTTATAGATATAATATGAAAAAAAACCCTGTTTTTTCTTTCCTGCTGTGTTTTGTTTCACTCATCTAAAATACTAAAAGTATAGCTGAGGAAACACTATTGTTATATGATGCCTTTCCCTTCTCCTTCCCTCCTCCCTCTCTAATCTTCCTTCCCTCCCTCCCTCACCTTGTGTTTCCTAGGTCACTGCGCCGATAGAAATAACTGTACTTGATGATGCTGAATTTGAACTCGCGGAAACCTTTAGCATCTACCTAATGAGTGTGGCTGGTGGCGGCAGACTCGGCGATGATGTAATGGCGACTGTCGTCATACCACCGAATGATTCTCCACTTGGGATATTTGGATTTGAAGAGAAGACTGTAAGTTTAAACATCAGGGGCTGCTTTCCCCCAGTTTTCAATTAAAGATTATCTTTAGTCTCTGTTTCTGCTTTTCATTACCCTTCACCTGACGAGAAGCCCATGGCTGTAGGCAACACTCCTCCAGCTTGTGCACACAATTAGATACAGCAAGAGCTCATCACACAGGTGATTTCAACGGAGAACAGCAGATGCGTTTTTGTTGGTTATGGTTGATCAAGGTGTCCTGTCCATCCGTGGCGTCCATTTTCTTCCTGCTTTACTGCCAGAATGCTGTCCTTGTTTAGAGAACTACACCACAGGTCTCTGGTTGGGTCTTACGGGCTGAGTTGGTGAGATATAGTGCTACTCATTCATTGTACTAGAGTTTTACCTTCAATTATATTGAGCAAAATATTGGATTATATCCTATGTTCCAAGATCTTGTATTTCTCCTTTGTCTTTTCCTCATGCTTTTCATTAGCTGTTTTCTTCCAGGATCTAAAAGAGGGAACCCACTTACTACGCACTGAGATCTTGAGTGGAGACAAAAAGCTTAACCGATTGTGGGCATGAAATGTTTATGTAGCTCTCTTAGGTAGCAGTTCCTACAGTAAAAGTAGGAAAATCTCTATCATAACAATTATTGCATGGTGATGATATGTTATATAATTATTATGAATTTATCTCTTAAAGATATATGTCAGAAGAGATAATCATAAAGATCTTTAGATGATTTATATTTACTCAAAAACTTTTCTGGCTCAGTGTGTCACATTCACTGTCTTGTGTACTGTGTCAGAGTAATTCATTCTGGGTAATCTCTAGCAATAAACCAGCTGTCCCTACGCCCTCCTCTGGACTAGTCTGTGGCTGCAAGACTGGAGCTTTACAGCTGTCTACAAGATCTCTGTTTTCAGACACTTGAAAATTTAAATACAGCCCAAAAATTACCTAATGGTTTTGTCAATGTAACTGCAATTTCACAAGAAAATGGGACTTTTAAGAGTACAATTCTGCTATACCCAGGTAAAACATTTTCTACCTGAAGAAATGAACAAGCAGAGGTCTTTGAGTAGTTTTTTAGTAAGCTAACATCTGGGGGACACAAATGTATCATATTCTGAGATAAACATCATTATCATCTTGTAGTATTTCTAATCACATAATATTTCTTAGAATATAACATATCCATAATATTTAGTACATATGAATATGTAATTTAATTTTTTAGATTTGAATAGGACTAACTGCTCAAATCTTCAATTGGTGAAAACTTATAAAAATACTTTGGTCTGTAACACCATCACATGTGAACTTGGACGCTGAAATCTGTGTTTGTAAGCCACTCTTCCTTTTATGGAAAATTAATTTGGATAAAAATAATTCTAGGGTTTAGTGTTCAGTTCTTCAGTTGGTGAGGACTTTTTGAATTTGGGCATTAAATTTGTTTAGAAGCTTCTCTCCCTACAGGAACATAAAATATCTTTACCATTAACAAATAATTTCTGATTATTCATTTTATCTTAATTGCTGTTATTAACATTAGTACTCCAAACCTAATTTAAGCATGATTAGATAATTAATATAGTAGCCTCAATTTACTATTTGTCTACTCTAAAAGTAAAATTAGATACCTAGATCCTATTGTAGCTTTTTTTCTTAACAATTACGAGGAATTAATGAGTTGATGTATGAGAACACTCACACCTAGGATTTGCATTAGTAAGTGCAGTTGTTACTTTTACTCTTGGGAGAATTAGTACTAATTGTCCTCTGCCTTTTGTATCTGTTTTCATTGTATTCTGTATTTCTTATCACAAAGTATCTTACTCACCAACATGCATGCGCAACATATAAAATTGTGCACAGTGACTAGCATCAGCTGGTAACAGTTTGGAAGGAAAACTGAAAAACATTGAGAAAAGATTGTTAATATAAGCCCATCGAAAAATATGCTCCAGGGCAATCTGTAAGGACACAGACATGTGGATAGCTCCATGTATATCTTCAGCTAAGCATAAAATATACACACAGATTGTCTAAATTGATTCCTCCCTTCTTTGTTATAAAATATTCCTTGTGCCCCAGGAGTGGCGTGAGTAGTACTTGGCGTGGAGTCAAAACACTTGAATTCGATTTTAGACTCATTCTGTTCGATTTAGACTCATGGCATGGCCATGTATGGTCTTCAGATTTCTAAGAGTTCTATGGGGCTTAAATAAGGAAGTAAGGAAGGAAGAAATAACATAATGAAAGCTCAATAGACACCAGTCAGCTCCAAATCTCTGTCCTTGATTCTAACATAGAGCCTAGTGAACAAAAACAAGATTATGTTATGTTTGGCAAGTTTCTGTCTTCAAAATGGAAAGCATGCAGTCACATTTCAAATCTGTGTAACTGAGGGCATAGGTGCCCCCTGTGTGGCCATGTGTAATTCCCTCATAGCAGATCTTACGCTGTCAGCATAAGAAATGTTGCTGCTAGGAAATTAATATATTGACTCTCCCTTTCTAAGGGGGAAGGTGGCTCAGAAGAGAAGTCAATGGGAGGATCTGAATTCAAATCTCAAGAACCTACATAAAGTCAAATGTATAGCAGAAGTGTTTCTAATCCCAGTACTCCTCTGGTACCCGAGGGTTTTGTGGTTGTTGTTTTGTTTGTTTATTTTCCACTGTGGAGAGATACCATGACAAGAAGTAAACTAATATAAGAAAGCATTTAGTTGAGAGCTTGCTTGTCATTTCAGAGAATGAGTCTATGACCGTCACATTGGGTAGTGTGGGGGCAGGCAGGGAGGGAGAGAGGGGGCTGAGAGAGACTAGGCCAGGCACAGGCTGTTGAAACCTCAAAGCCATATCTCCTCTGTCAAGGCCACACCTCCTAATCCATTTCAGCCAACATTCCCAAACATTTCAGCCAACTAGGGACCAGGTATTCAAATCTATGAGCCGACCCAGGTGGGGGTGGAGAAGAGGGAGGTAGGAGATAGAGAATCCCTGGAAGGTTGCTGCTTAGCTAACCTAGTGTATGCTGGGGCGAAACAACGGAGACCCTGTCTGAAACAAGGAGACAAGGACCAGTGCTTAATCTTACACTCTGACCACCACCCACACAGAGTGGCACATGTACACCTGCTTTCACACACAGGGATGCACACACACACACATACACACACACACACATTGTACACTTAAAAGATCAAAAGAACTAGATGGAGACTGAAAGACATGCACAGTAAGAGAAGCACTGTATGCTCAAAACAGGATCATTGATTTGGACTCTTCTTCCATCCTATTACTCAAAATTGCTTTTTAAGTATTTCCTCTTCTGATACAGTGAAGCAGCTTAATAAAAACTTCAACTTTATATAGATTGTATGTTAGCCCTTTGTCAGATGTAGAGATGGGGAAAATCTTTTCCCAGAACGTAGGCTGCTGTTCTGTTCTGTTGATAGTGTACTACGGTTTATAGACACTTCTCAATTTTATGAAGTCCCATTTATTAATTGTTGATCTTAGAGCCTGAGCTCTTGGTATTCTGTTCAGAAAATTGTGTTCTGTGCCAATGCATTCAAGACTCTTCCACACTTTCTCTTCTAATAGGTTTAGTGTGTCTGGTTTTATGTTGAGGTCTTTGATCCATTTGGAGTTATGTTTTGTGCAGCGTGATAGATATAGATCTATTTGCATTTTCTACATGTAGACATCAAGTTAGTCTAGCATCATTTGTTGAAGGTGCTTTTTTATTTTTATTTTTTCTGTTGTATGGTTTTGGATTCTTTGTCAAAAATCAAGTGGCCATAGGAATGTGGGTTTATTTCTGGGTCTTCAATTTGATTCCATTGATCAACCTGTCTGTTTTTATGTCAATACCATATAGTTTTTATTACTATTTTCTGTAGTAAAGCTTGAAATCAGGGATGGTGATACCTTTGGAAGTTCTTTTATTATACGGATTGTTTCAGCTATCCTGTTTTGTTTTGTTTTGTTTTCATATGAAGTTTCAAGGTCCGTAAAGAATTTTGTTGGCATTTTGATCAAAATTGCATTGAATCTGTAGGCTGCTTATGGTAAGATGGCCATTTTTACTATGTTAATCCTACCAATCCATGAGCATGGGACATTTTTCTATCTTCTGGCATCTTCTTCAGTTTCTTTCTTCAGAGACTTGAAGTTCTTGTCATACCGGTCTTTCACTTGCTTGGTTAGAATTACACCAAGATTCTTTATATTATTTGTGGCTATTGTGAAGGGTGTTGTTTCCCTAATTTCTTTCTCAGCCCATTTATCCTTTATATAAAGGAGGGCTACTGATTTTTTTCTTTTAGTTAATTTTGCATCTAGCCACTTTGCTGAAGGTGTTTATCAGCTGCAGGAGTTCTCTGGTAGAATTTTTAGGATCATCTATGTATACTTTCATATCATTTGTGAATATTGATACTTTGACTTCTTTCTTTTCAATTTGCATTCTCTTGATCTCCTTTAGTTGTCTTATTGCTCTGGCTATTACTTCAAGTACTATCTTGAATAGATACAGAAAGAGTGGACAGCCTTGTTTTGTCCTTTGTTCTAGTGGAATTGCTTTAAGTTTTCTCCAGTGAAGTTGGCTGTAGGCTAGCTGTGTTCGTCAAACACTGGGCAAAGCATAGGGAATCTTGTGGAAACGTGGGGGAAAGATAGAAGGATCCAGGGTGGGCTGGAGCTCCACAAGAAGACCAACAGAGCCAAATTACCAGGCCCTAGAGTGGCTTGCAGAGACTAAACTCTCCACCCAAGGACCATACATGGACTGTACCTAGGCTCTGTACAAAGATGTCGCCAAGATACAGCTGGAGCTTCATGTGGGTCCCTAGTAAGGGGAGCAGGGACTGTCTCCAACATGGACTCTTTTGCCTGCTTCTTTCTGATCACTCCCCCCTGGCAAGGTTGCCTCTCCAGGCCACATGGGGAGAGGAGAGGACACACTCAGTCCTGATGGGACTTGATGAGCTGGATTGGATTCATAGGGAGGCACTCCCCTTTTCTGAGGAATAGGGGAGGAAGGATATGGGGAAAAGGGAGGGAGGATAGGACTGGAGGAAGAGGAGAGAGGCACTACTGTAAGGATGTAAAATGAATAAATAAATAAATTCAGTTAAAAAAAACCTTCACCTCACTAAAATTGGTAAATTCTGAACATTCAGAGGCTAGTTTTTACCTGCATTATTTGAGGAGCATATTGCTCTAACAACGACCCCTAAGTCTATTTCAAATGAGGCTGCTACAAACATGGTTGAGTAAATGTCCTTGTTGTGTACCTGAGCAACTTTTGGATATATGCCTAGGAGTGGTATAGCTGGGTCTTGAGGAAGCACTATTCCTAATTGTCTGAGAAAGTACCAGATTGACTTCCAAAGTGGTTGTACCTGTTTACATTCCTACCATCAATGGAGGAAGGTTCCTCTTTCTTCACAACCTCTCCAGCATGTGTTGTCATTTGAGTTTTTGATTTTAGCCATTTTGATGGGTGTGAGGCGAAATCTCAACATGGTTTTGATTTGCATCTCTGATGGCTAAGGATATTGAGCATCTCTTTAAGTGTTTCTCTGCCATTCTATATTCCTCTACAGAGAATTCTGTTTAGCTTCATACCCCATTTTTAATTGGATTACTTGATTTATTGCTTTTTAACTTCTTTAGTTCTTTATATATTCTAGATATCAGCCCTCTGTCAGATATAGGGATAGTGAAGATCCTTTCCCAGTCTGTAGGCTGTCCTTTTTCTCTGACAACAGTGTCTTTTGCTTTACAGAAACTTTTCAGTTTCATGAGGTCCCATTTATTGATTGTTGCTCTTAGAGCCTGTGCTGTTGGTGTTCTGTTTAGGAAATTGTCTCCTGTGCCAATGAGTTCTAGGCTCTTCGCCACTTTTTCTTCTAACCGATTTAGAGTATCTGGTTTTCTATTGAGGTCTTTGATCCACTTGGACATGGGCATCTTCTGCAAATTGGAAGAGTGGGTGTGGAGGATTGTGGGGAAGTTTGAGTTTCCTGTCAGCTATGATCACTTCTACCAGTGACCTGCTAACAATGCAGACACTTTGCTCCACAGAATTTCAAGACATATTTGAAATACCAAGTGGCCTCATGTATATAAAAGAAAAGAAATAGGTTTGAGAGAATCCTTTATCTGCTACATGATAACGTGTTGTGAACAGAATTTTAAATTCAAAACTACAATGACCACAACTAAGATTATTTCTCCCATTTTTAAAAATGTGTTCACCTTACTGGACTTTATTTCTTGCAGGTGATGGTTGATGAATCCCTCTTGTCCGATGACCCCGATTCATATGTGACACTGACAGTTGTCCGGTCCCCAGGAGGAAAAGGACCTGTCCGACTTCAATGGGCTGTAGAGGAGAAGGCCAAAGGCAACCTCAGTCCTTTGAATGGGACACTTTATTTTGATGAGGTACAGTCAGCCTCTGTGTTCCTGTAAACTTCCTGTTGTTTTGTACAGAGCAGTGTGGTATTACGTATGAATTCACATGCTGGTATTCAATATCTCTGGTAGGGTTTTTTTTGTTGTTTGTTTGTTTGTTTTTGTTTTTGTTTTTTAAATACATGTGTTTTGAGAGGAAATGAAAGGAGACAAAAGGGAAAGAAGAGGAAGAAAGGGTGGGAATCAGATTACATATTTCAGACTCTGCCTCTGTAACCATCCAAAGTGCCTTTCTGTCATAGTCCTCACTTGAGGACATAAATTAGAGTTTGGAGATGACAGGGTCATTTTAATCTTTAGTCCTCCTTTGTCCTATGAGAAGACAGCCTCAGTTTCTCCTATGGTGTGCTGATTACACACCTGCCCTTTGGACCATGCTGCTCTTGCCAGATCTCCCTTTTGACTTCAGTTCTTTGTCTCCACTTCACAATCTATGGAGTCATGGGGATGTGTTTTGGTATAAACCTCAAAAGTACTGAGGGATTAAAGTAAGAGCAATCTCTCCATGCCTCCTGTGAGAACCACTCTTGATAGTTTCTTTTATGTTCTTTTAAGACATAAATACCTTGTTCTTCCACACATGGAATCTGTGCTCCTCAGTCTGTTCTGCAATTTGCTGTTTCATAGTACTGTTTAAATTAAACATTTACTTTTCATGTTAAACAAATCTCTTGCATCAAAAACTTGGGTAAATATACTCTTTTGCTCAGTTTTTGTTGCTAACACTTCCACTCCCACGATCTCTCTGTATCATCATGATTTTTGTAGTTCTGAAATTTCTCATCTGCCCTTCAGCTCCGTCAGTGCTTTATTCTCTTAAATTCTTTCATTCCTGTTTCTGCACTGTGACAGATTTCTTAGGTTGCTCGTATTTTATTTACATTTTCTTTAGTGTGGTTCTCTTGGAATAACCATATAACCATGGACTTATTTTTACAAATAAGACTAATTGAAATCTTCCTACCATTTAATGCCTGTGGAACTGGGTAAATTTGTTAATGTTGATGACATTTGATTTCCAAAAGCACAAAATGAGAACAGTAGTGCTTAACCAGGGCAAGGTGTGTATTTTAAGCAGACTAACTTTCTGACACTTAGGAAGTACTTAATAAAATAGATGATGTTTAAGAAGAGCTAGTGGAAATGGCAGCTTGCTACCTCAGTGTTGTGAACCTCATCTTTACTTCATCATATGTTTAAATTTAATAACTGAATCTTCAAAGCACACAAACAGTTTATATTGCTGTCTTTCTGAAATAGCCTACAAAGGTGATTCTGACGCTGTCACTCCATACAACAAACTTGAAGAAAAACTTTTCCATGGTCAAATATCTTTGCAAACTCTTGATTGAATTAAGGAGGGCTTTTGTTAGGGGCTAAGGGAAAGGTTTTTTAGAAACTTTGTATTTCAGTGAATTTTTAATCTCCAGTAGAATTTTCTGAGCTCATCTCTCCATGAATCACTCCCATTACCTCACTATGCCAGACATTTGTGGTTACTGTTTATAACCAGCATTACAAACAACTGACTTGGAGAGAACTCCTTTCCCTCCTCATCCTGGCCATTCATTCTGCTGAGAACTCAGGACTCAGGGACACGAACAGCTGCCTCGCACGTTTACTCGGAAGGAAGAGGCCGTGTGGGTAGATTCTTATGATTCACTGAAGAGTCCTTAACGCTCCTGTCTTCTTGTGTGCACCTACTCACTAAAATGTATTTGTATCCCTTTTTATGTGTATCCCTCACTCAACATGCCTGATGCTTTTACACTCATTTGCTGACATAGGAAGACCGGCAGAAAATTCAGTTTTCATATTTTGTGCATTTCCTGCTGTGAGAAGATATAGAACTGACTTGTTTTTATCTCAGAAAGCAAACAAATGTCTTTATAATACACTATTTGAAGTCAGTTTTCCTCATTTGTATATTTGGGATTTCACTGTTTAAAATGATTTCCAGT
This sequence comes from Meriones unguiculatus, assembly GCF_030254825.1. Taxonomy (NCBI): domain Eukaryota; kingdom Metazoa; phylum Chordata; class Mammalia; order Rodentia; family Muridae; genus Meriones; species Meriones unguiculatus. The sequence goes on along the minus strand of NC_083353.1, from coordinate 33,667,102 downwards.
GTAGTGTTGAAATCAGCTGTGATGTTACTCAAGCAGCAAATGCATGTGTGTTAAGTAAACTCACTCAGGTACAAGTTATGGTTCCTATTAACACAAACACACGCTAGAACAACTTTAGTTTGGAATAATAATCGTTATGTCTAGAAACAAACAAAAACTCTGCCAAAGTTGATTTAAGGTTGCAAAAGTCTGAGTATACATAATGAAGCACAAGAATATTTGTGGCAGCATTTATTAATATATTAAGCAACCAATTAGATGAACATAAAATTGTAAGTGCAAACAATGGAATATCCGTAACAACCAGAGGACTGCTTAAATCTACACAGGAAAGCATCGATGGAAGAATATAGGGAAGGAACTTTAGAAGCAGGGAGTGCATCTCACAGGACAGGGGGGCAGTTTAGAAAAGTGGGATGTTGGACCCTGCTGTTAAGATTGAAATCTGGCATTGCCTAAAGCCGCTGAGCTGCAGACTTCCTTCCTCAGCTGGTTCCCTCTTCTTCCCCAGATCCTGTAAGGAGTGTCAGAGCCTTGCCTATAGCTTCTTATAGAGAAGCTACGAGATGGCCTCTCTGCATGTAGTCGACTGTGTCTTGCCTGCATCAGCTCCACAGCCTTGGTCTCTTTGCAATGTGAACAAGTAACTCTACAAGTTTGGATTTCAGTGATGGATGTTTTTCAATGAATTTAAGAGTTGTGGATTTTTTTTTCACTCTCACATTCAAGAAACTAAAATGGAATTTGTAGTCAGAGCTAGTTTTTACAATGTAATTCTTTATGAATATAATTCATAATTCTAGGTGGCAAAACTGGCATCAAAAAAAGCTCATACTCATAAATCTTATTTTTCTAATGAGAACATTCAAAGTTTGACTTTTGTTAGTCTGAAAAATGTTTTCCTCTTGTTTAAATGTAGAATGAATCCCAAAAGACTGTTATATTGCACACACTTCAAAACAGCACAGTCGGGGAGGACAGACGCTTCACCATTGAGCTGATAGCAGCTGATGAGGTAGAAATATCTCCAGTGAAAGGTAAGAGAAACTTGCATCATCTTTGAAATTAAGTGCATTCAGAATAAGTAGTTGAAAAGATAGGCAATGCTAGGTGTTATAATTTTTAAAAATGTGCTTCAATGTAAATGCACATTTTTATCTGTACACTAAGCAAAGTTTTAAAAATTAAAATTATGATGTAATACAATAAATTGTAAGTATTACATTATAAAAATATAATATAATTGTATAGAAATACAATACATTACTTGTAGTTTATATCGTATAGATGAAAGATCAGATACTGCTGTTTTTTTAAAGCTTTAAAATAAAGCTGTTCATTAAAGTTATGCTTATAAGATAAAATATGAGACCTAAATGATTAAACAATAGTGAGATGCTCACTATCACAATCAAGAATAATTAATTTTTAATTAAAAATTGTTACTTAAATCTTTATTGGGTCTGTGTCTGTTCCTGTGGTGACATGCATGTGAGTGACTGTGCTCACCATGGGAACTGATGCTCCCTGGGACTGCAGTTACCTTGAGTCATGAGCTGTTCTGGACCGTTATGAGCTGGGAACTGAACGGTTATGAACTGTAAGAGTACGATGTGCTCTTAAATGCTGAGCCATCTTTTCAGCCCCAAAAAGTAATTTTTAAAATGATTTATTGAATTTAGTTTGTGTGTGTACATGAGTGTGTGTTTGTGTGTGTGTGTGTAAGTGTGTGTACAAGCATGGAAGCCAGCAGAGGGCATGGATCCCTTTGAGAGGGAGTTTACAGCATTTATGAGCTGCTTGTTATGGATGCTGGGACAGAAACTTGGCTGTTTGCAAGGGCTCTAAGCACTCTTAACTTCTAGACCATCTCTCCAGGTCCAAGAATTCTTACTTACATAGATAATCGCTGTGTTTTGAAATTGGACTTCATAGCAATATGCTCAATATAATCCCATTTTATGTTATTATATTTTATGAATTTAGAATTACTTGAAATGCTGACAGTGATGCCTTATTGTGCATAATTTCTGTGTATTTATATCAATCATATATTGCATAATTTTAAAATTTAACACATGAAGTATAATTATTATAGCCTAAGTCAACATGCTTTTATCTAAAAGTAATCACTTTGATATTTCAATATTTCATACAAATATCCCAATTTTTAGACATATGTAGGATAGACAGGTATTAAATGATTTCACTGTGTGATGAGAGTAATAAAAACAACACAAACAATGAGAAGTTTTTAAAACCGAGGGTTGCTTATTGTTACACTGCCTGTTTATAACACTGAAGGGGATGCCGAGGCCAGGAACATTCCCAGAAGTGCACACACTTCAGAGGTGGCTGGTTACCCTTCCTGTATGTTCACCCATAGAGTGTTCTGACTAACCTGTGAAACAGCCATGCGAAGGCACCATCTTCTTCAGACCTTTTAACATAGGTCAGCGATAACACACTAAAATGATGGGGTTGATGTCTACACAAATAAGACTATGTTTCTTTTCCCACACAAACCCTTACTGTATCTCTGCCTCACAGTAGCACACTTGGAGATGATGAAGCACTCTTAGTGTCATTAAGCTGTGGCAAGAAAGGCACATGTACAATACTCCATCTATGTTTTTTTTTTTATTTTTTCTATAAAATGGTAATGTTTTTGGATACAGTCTTCATTAGATTACTGCTAAGTTGTAGAATGTAGTCTCTTATTACTAGGTAGTTTTCATTAATGTTTTAATAATAATAACTGGCCAGTTTTATGGCTAGTGTCAGGAAAATGAAAATTAAGAAAGGTGCCCTCAAGAATTCTTGCTCTTGCCACAGAGGCCACCAGAGGTAAGAGGAATACTGCAGGGGTGAGGTCATGCATGTGACACAGGGGAGTATGTGTTCTGTGCAGTGAGAATGGGGTGTTTGCCAGGCTTTTCCTGCTCTCTTCCGCAAAGAGGGTCTATAGAGGAAGGTCTACGTCAGCGCCAGGGCCAGTTGCCTCTCTCTCCTCCTGGGAAAGGCGAACAGTGCCTACCTGCTGTTAGTGCATCTTAGTCTAGTTGATTAGTGTGCGTGTGCATTAACATGTTTGCCTCAACATGCGCTATCTTATCTGAAACGTAGGTAGTGCATCAATAATCATTCAAGGAGATAAGGCCACATCAGAAGTCGGGATTGCATCATCATCTCGGCACATCATTATTGGGGAACCCTCAGCAACATATAATGGCACTGCCATCATCAGGTGAGGATTTTGTGATTTTTTTTTAAATAGCAGTGGTTCTCAACCTGTGGGTCAGGACCCCTTTGGGGGACGTATATCAAATATTATCCGTATCAGATATTTACATTGTAATTCATAACAGTGACGAAATTACAGTTGTGAAATGGCAACACCAAGCATGAGGGTGGCACTAGAGGGGCACAGCATTAGGTAGCTGGGAACCTCAGGCCTAGACCATCATTCTCAAGCCTCCGTAGTACTCACCACCACGTTGCATATTGGTAAGCGTTGTGTGGAAACTAGAACAAGCCAGGAGGAACTGAAAGCTGCTCCCTGAGCCGTCTTGAGCAACAAGCATGCTGGTAAAGCTGGACGGCCCCAATCTGCCATGGCACATACAAGGGGTGACGTTCTCTAAGGACCTAACTCTGTGGGTTCTCAGATCAGGCCCTGCCACACGGCTAAACCAGCATGGCTGTGGGCAAGTTTGGCTCGCCACATTTTCTAACGAGGATTGAAGCAGCAGCCACGGCTCAGGTAGCTGGGTTTGACTCAGCTACCTGAGGTCTGTACCTGGCACATCCGCTCCTCCTCCTTTCCCACCAGTGTGCTCAACTGTGGACCGCCATGTTCTGTTCTGCAGAAGATCTGTTAGGCTACTTACATTGTACGTGAATGTTAAATAAAACCCAGAAATACTTACTTTTATTCCTGATGGTTTAACATCAGGTTTAGTGTTCATTTTTTGTCAAGATAGATATATGGTAGCATAGGAATGCTACTATACTACCTTGGAATTTGAGGACTCTTGCCTGATTTAAAGTTGTTTGGTAAGGTTATTTAAAGTCATAATGTTCTTGGAATAAATGAAAATTGACTGAAAGGCACAGCAAATGTTTAGGAAAGACAATTAATTAAAAATATACTAAATCTATATCCATGGACTGTTGTAGCCTTGTTCGTGGCCCAGGGGTTTCGGGGGAGATCGCAGTGTCCTGGAAAATATTTCCTCCTTCTGTGGGGGAGTTTGTTGAAACATCAGGACAACTGACAATGCAAGATGGACAGTCTGAGGCCACTATAGTGATTCAGGTACTAATGAGGCTGCCTGCTGTTAGCCCTTGCATGTGTATGCACACATGTGTGTGCATGTAGATATGTGTGCATACCTGTGTGTCTGTGCTTGTACATATGTGTATGTGCATGTATGTATGCATGTGTGTGTATCTGTGTACACACACGTGTGGGGGTGTGTGTGTAATTGAAGGGTGGTTCCATGATTATTTCTGTGGGTAAGAGAAAATGCCCCCTTTAAACCTTCTACAGGCTTTGGATGATGACACCCCTGAGGAGAAGTGTTCTTATGGCTTTCAGCTCACTGGAATCAGTGAGGGGGGAGTGCTCAGTGAAGCCAGCATTGCCACCGGCATCACCATGGTGGCCAGTGACGCTCCCTACGGCCGGTTCTCATTTTCGCACGAGCAGCTTCACGTTTCAGAAGCGGCACGAAGGGTACGGTGTGGACTGTTGCAGCTCTTCTGTCGTTTTTGTTTCTGGTATGGGAAGCGGTCCTTTTCTAAAGCTCCCCCCCCATGGATTAATTTCTTCCTATTATTGTTACAGTGTAATTTCTGTACTTTCATAGAGTTAAATTTAATTCCAACATAATCCTGGGACATAGAATAATTAGAAATGATTTATGCAGTGGATTAAACATGCAAATTAACCCGGTAAGCAATTCTCTCCTAGGTTAATGTCACAGTTGTCCGCTCAGGTGGCTCTTTTGGACGTGTGCGAGTCTGGTTTGAGTCTGGTAGCAGGACAGCAGAGGCTGGCTGGGACTTCATCCCTACCTCAGGGGAGCTCCTCTTTGAAGCCAGGGAGAGGGCAAAAAGCCTGCATGTCGAAATCCTTGATGACAACCTTCCTGAAGGCCCAGAGGAATTTGCTCTTGCCATTACAAAAGTGGAGCTCCAGGGAAGGTAAAGGCCAGAACAGGAAGGGCTGTGAGGAGAAAGAAATGGGAGGCAGCGGGTCGGGACTCAGTGAAGAAGCTGACGGACTACTCCTTTCATAATTTTCTAAACTCTCTCCCTTGTTCCCTGCGGAGAGAACATGGGTTTATCAGACGGAATGATCCAGCAAAGCCAGGGAATTGCTGGTGATGTGTTATTTCCCAGGAATTCGGCTGGCTGCTTTCTAAGTCAGCCGGGGTGGCAAGAATTACTTCCCCCTTTTTGGACCCCTGAAAGAGAGAGTGGGAGGCAGCTCTCCATGGTATATCGGTCTGTCTTCCCTGTGGGTAAATGAGATAGACTCTTGCCTTATGGCAGCATTTCTTTGCTTTGCTTTTTTTCCTTTGTTTTTTTGAGACTGCTTATCCATGTAGCCTTGGCTGTCCTGGACTCACTCTGTAGACCAGGCTGGCCTCAAACTCACAGAGATCAGCCTGCCTCTGCCTCCCTGAGTGCTGGGATTAAAGGCCTGTGCCACCATACTCAGATTGCCCAGTAGCAGTTTAAACTGGGAGGAAAAATGTATGGTAGTTGACCAAACTGGTGTAGCATGGTTTCAATGAAGAATCAAAATTCATCATGCTGAGGCTTATTTCTTCCCCGGAGCTGGCTTGATTGGCAGAGTAGGGTTCATTGTGCAGTTCACATATCATGCTTCAAATCTGTCCCAACTCAGTATTTCACTCAGAAACATAGGTACAGTGATCATTGTCTTACCCGAGAGAGGCAAAAATGTATTTTGAATTCACATAAACATTACATCTTTCTTCTTCAAGGAAGGAATCAGAATCTGACAGTGGGAATTAGTTTCTTCCCATTGCTCAGTCTTCCTTAAGTGAAGGCAGTTTGGAAAAAGTAGCTCTCGACCTGTGGCAACATGTCTATGGTTTTGATTAATCAGAACAGGGATCATCTGCCTTGTTGACTATTCTTCCAAAGGTAAATTTCCATGTGAGTTCTGGTTAACGGTTTTTGCTTGCAAATAATTACCAGCTTCATTTGATATGAAAAGGAAGCAATGGAATGCAGCCTGTTCCCTGTGTTTCCTCTTGGCTAGAGATATGTTGCTTTGGAAGGGCTTGTGGTACCCAACCTGTCTCAGGATGCTGATGAGGGCAGCTGCTCTGCCCATTTAATGTTTCAACCCTCAGTTCTGGCCTTTGCCTCACAAGTAAGATACTTAGCAGTTTCCACCCTTCAGTACAAGGCAGCATGTGAACCCCAAGTGCAAAGAACTTAGGAATTGAAGGAAGGATTGAAGTTGTGTAGTGACCTCTGAAATTTCTTTTCCTTTAGGAATTGATATAGGTGAGTCAGTCAAAACTTATTTGAAGGGAATGTAAACCTGAAATAGTCTTTTGCAGAAATACATTGTTATATAAGTAAATTAACTGATGTTGTTCATAATTAAATTAGATTCCTTTGTTGTCATTGTTTGTATTTTGTCCATACTTGTAATTTTGTTTCATATAACCACAAATACTTGGGAGATTATATACACACATATGTAACATTACTTTACACAAGACAGCCTTCATATTGGGATTATTTAAAACCATTAAGGTACTGGGGTAGAGCATTTGCCAGGTATTCATGAAACTGTGGGCTCACTGTGCAGCTTTACAACATCATCTGTGTAATAGAACTAAGGTATGGGAGCCAAAAAGACATTTATGTTCACGCTAAACGTGCACATTTGTTATTTCATTGTATTGTGTTTTAATCTTTATTTCCTGTGACTTTGCAAGAGGGTATGATTTTACCATCCAAGAGAATGGACTTCAGATAGATCAACCTCCTGAAATTGGAAACATATCCGTTGTTCAGATCATAATAATGAAAAACGATAATGCAGAGGGCATCATTGAATTTGACCCAAAGTACACTGCCATCTCAGGTGAGCTTAGTCGGCTTCTGCTGGTGTCACAACATTTTCTGAATTACAAAAGAATCTGAATTCTTATATGCAAATTTTTTGGTTTGATCACAAAAATAACTCTCCATTTGTATGTCTACATTTTAAAAGTATTTTTCGTTACTTTTAGTTAGCCTTGAACCTCTCTGTATTTTGCAAAGTCAAGTGATTACTCAGCTTGGAAAAAATATATGTTTAACTTTAAGGACTATTAAAACGTCTGTTTAAGGCATTGATAAGGAGCTGGAGAGATAGTATTAGGCCCAGGGGGACCCTAACTTCCAAGGCAGGAGGCCAGGAGGCCGGATCGATACAATTTACAAGAGGTTTAACATCACTCGATATCCCAAACCAGGGGGAACAGCTAGGAGAGACAGAAGGCTGAGGTTTTTAAGGGAAGGAGCACGGGAATCTCGGAGGTTGCAAGCTTGGCCACACTGGATTGGATAGAGCAGTTGACTTTTAAAATGATTGGTTCGTCTTAGGTGCCAAGTCCATCTGGTCCCGCTCTGATGTGGGTGGGGGAGCTGTGACGTCTGGACCTCCTCCACAGTGGGGAGGAGACCGTTGGCATTCCTTTGCAACAGTGTGGGGTCTTGTTTCAATTTACCCGCTCCTCTTCCTGCCTTTTGGAAAAGTGCTGGGAGAATTTAGTTTAACATGGGGTATGGAATTTATAAAGAAACCTGTGAAGCTAGCCTGTTCCTTTCATTGGCACAGTGGTTAAGGTGCTTGCTGCTTGGTACTGGCTCAATCACTGAGATAAAACAGCATGGCAAGAAGCAGTTTGAGGAGGAAAGGGTTGATTTCACCTTGTAGCTTGTAGTCTAGAATGCGGAAGGAAGTCTGAGCAAGAACTCACAGCAGGACTTGGAGACAGGAACTGATCCAGCTGCTCTGGAGGAATGCTGCTTCCTGGCTTGCTTCTCCGTGCTTGCTCAGGTTGCTTTCTTATACCATCTAGCACCACCAGCCCAGAGCAGACAGCACTTAACAGTTGGGACCCTCATACATATATCATTAATCAAGACAATAGCCCACAGATTTGCTAAAGGCCGATCTTATGAAGCTATCTTCTCAGTTAAGAATCTCTCTTCCCAGAGAAAATGTCTAGGTTGTGTCAAGTCAACAAAAACCAAACAGCACAATGCTCTTGCAAAAGATGAATTTGATTTAACCACATTTACATCTGTCTGCTCACAGACCTGTAATTCCAGCTCCAGGGGATCTGATGCCCTCTTCTGGCTTCTGGGGAACTTGCACGTTCAAAGACATACACATGAATAAAGATTAAACAACTCTAAAATGTTTTAAAAGAAAACACTTCAATTTATGTACATTTCATTTTTATATGACCATATCTCAGGGTCTATTTACACTGTAGAGAATAATCACCACTGAAATGAACATTTTACTGTGTTGTCGCTGCAGATAATGTTTGGGTCCTTGATCTTGTCTTCAGCTCCCCTCAGGCTTGCCTAGTGCCACCAGAACACAGAATACATGGCTACATTCCCTTCTAAGCAGAAAGAAATGACTACCTTTCTAGGAGTTAGTTTTATCCAAAGGTAGAATATAAGTACAATTTTAAAATAAACATATTACCTTGTTTATGCAAATTAATAACTTACTGCCTTCATTGCTTCTACCCAGACTCCTTGTCTAGCTATCTTGAAAGTTTGGCAGAATCACCTTCTGCACATCTCCTAAGGACTTTTTGGATAAGCTATGGCCTATTACATAAGCTATCTTGTTAATTTCAGCCTACTACTAGTAAAGTGACGTTGCATTTTTGCATCAAGAAATAAATAGGATTTTTTTCCAGTTTCCTCATTTCTCATTAATTCATTGTTTCTTGGAGAAAGTTTTGGTAGTTAATACTTTTTTAACTTAAAAAGTTTAATTTTTAAATTTAAATCAAAGACTGATGTTGATATTTTCTGATATATTTTCTAGGATCAGAAAATATAATAGTTTCTGTGCGTAGATTTAAAAATGTTCATATGAGTGCTACTGAGATATCCAAGTGCAGTTACCGCCAACCTGACAAGCTGAAATCGACCCTGGGGACCTGCTGGTGAGAGGAGGGCTGGCTCCAGCAGGTCGTTTCTGAGCACCACACATAAGCCGTGTGCACACGAGCACGCACACACGTTACACGTGAAACATGTTGTGTGGCAGGAATACTATAAGGCCCCTTACGTGAACCATTTGTATCTCAGCTAAACGTACAAAAGCAATCCAGACTATTTCCGTTTAGTACACACTGTGTTCTTCTCCCACTGTCTTAGGCGGGGCTCTCTTATTTGCATAGCGTGAGGAGGAAGAACACTGTACAAATGACTGCACAAGCTGTTCACGTTTTAAAAAGTCAATCACTCTAGATCTCAGCATCTGGCAGACTGTTCTTTATGAAAAGATGAGAGCTACAAAACTTTCACTATTTTTTTAAGGTGATAAGTGAACTGTGAAAACTAGGGGAGTGTGCCCTGGGCCGTTGCTTTTAATTGCCTGGTCCAGTCTGGTTGAATCGTGTAAACTCCGTGCTTTCCCCAGTAACCTGGCTAATCCACATTCCTGTCACAGTGGAGGAAGATGCCGGCGTGATCGCCCTTCCGGTGCTGAGGCTTCGGGGAACTCTCGGCCGCGTGTCAGCCGAGTTCAGCTCCCGGGGCTCCCCTGCCGGCCCAGGAGGCTTCGAACTGCACGGCAGCTCGCTCACCTTTCAGCATGGGCAGAACCTGAGCTTTATAAACGTCTCCATCGTCGACGGCAGTGCAAGGTTGGTGGGAGGAAAGCGTGGGCATTCGTAAGGCCTGGGCACCGTGGCCTGGCTTTGCTCGTGTCTTTCCCTGACAGTGAACGTTCATGCTGGGAAGCAGCACTCGAGAGAGCCTGGGAAGGCCCAGGAGGGGGATGTCACGGTGCTTGTGCACCTCATTTTGTCTCAGACAGAGGAAGTAATTTCTGTTCCCTTCACGGTCCAGTCCACCTTCTGCAGTTGAACGGAAGAAGCCTAATGATTGGGTTGTGAAAGCTTCCCGTGGAGTGTGCTCTTTGCCGAGCGCCCTCCCCCGGGTGTGCCTGCTGCGCCTTGAATATATATGGCCAATTTGGAAAATGACTAGCTATTTGGATTTTACAAGCATTTTAATATGTTTAGACTCACAGATTGCTCCTTCTTGCCATGCAGTGAATTTGAGGAGCAGTTTGAAATTCTGCTCACTGGCGTTACTGGCGGAGCGATCCTTGGGCGCCACCTAGTGAGCAAAATCACAATTGCCAAAAGTGACTCTCCGTTTGGCGTCATAAGATTTCTCAACCAAAGCAAAATTTCTATTCCTAACCCCAACTCTACAATTGTTATACACTTGTTGCTGGAGCGGACTGGAGGACTCTTGGGAGAGATTCAGGTAGAGTTTTTCTTCTGTGATGTTAAAAGTAATTTTGCTGTATTACAAATAATGTTGGAGTTTCTTATTCCCCAGGCGTGCCTGCCTATCTACCTACCTACCCATTTACAGTATTTACTACTGATTGCTTTGTAAGTGTTAAGTAGCTTCTGAGCCTGATTAATTCTGTAGAAGTGTATAAGCCATTTCCTGTTTTCAGGAAACTAAGCAGCAAATTAAGATGTGAATGGATGAGTCTGGTAAAATCAGTTCAGCAGGTAGAGAGCACTTTCAGAAATGGTGTGACTGACTACTGTCTTCACAGTAAGCTTGCGCGGCAGCAAACCAGTAAAAACAACAAAGTGTGATTCCTACGAACTCTGCTAGTAGCTTTGGGATACACACCTGGGTGACCTGGTTCCACCGTGATGTGATGACTCGGGAGGAAGGAACACTGGCTCCTGACCTGTGGGCAGGAGAGCCTATGTGGTCGGGGCTTAAAACTGACAAATAACAACACAAGAGGGTCCGAGCGCCCGCAGGTCACTATCACCAAGGCCCTAGGATTGATCTAGAACAAGTCAAGACCTTATCATCAGAGCAAAGAGCCACATTAAGGGAGACTTAGCCAGAGAATATATCGCCCTATTTTCACTTACCTGCTCACCTCTGGCTGCATGTGACAGATTGTCAAGAAGGCAGGAGAGCAGTGCACAGGCAGGAAGGATGGCTGGGAGGCTGCTGTCCTTTGTACAGTTATGAGTGATGGCGATAGAGGTGACAGATATGGAGTCTGTTGGGGTAAGGGAAGCTGAAGAAGAGAGAAATTGCAGATAGCTCCTAGAAGCAGCTGGCATGTGGCCCCAGCCTCGTGGGTAGACAGTTAAGAATTCTGATTTGCCCGTGTTAACTTGAGACCTGCTAGACAGCCCACGGAGAGGTCACATAGGTTGAGTTCTGAGCATTGTTAGGTGACCAGGGTGACAAGGTATGGCAGGTGATTGTGTGGAAGGAGCCACTGAAACCATGAGCTATCAAAATTATTCTTATAAAATTCTGTGTTTCTCAGTTTCTCTCTTACCCTGCTAGTATTCAAATAATTGAGACTCTATTATATTTGTTTAATAAGCTCCACAACATAATAACTGAGCAGGTATTACTCTACTCTTACCCCTCTATGCTAGTATGCTATTCTTTTTTCCCAAAATCCCTGGGATACTTGCACTTTGTTGCTGTCTTGCTCCAGCTCCTCTCCTGATGTCTCCTGGACCTCTCTGGTGAATCTCCTACTTCCTTCACTAACTCCTCATCCCCTAGCAGGCAGACAGTACAGCCCTATTCTCTCTCCTGCTCAGTGATTGGCTGAAAGCTTCTTTATTGGCAGAATCGGGGGACAGTTGGGGAGCAATGTTTATACAACATTAAGACAGGAGGTTCTCAGAATAGGGATTGCAACCAGACGTGGAGAGTACAGAAATCAGCACTTGAATTCCACAATAACCTTATGCCTGCAATGAGCCTCTGAGTATAGCTAGAGTTGTGAAGATTATACAGCTGTGTCTTGGGCTCCTACCTTATAGGGTTCTGAGAAAAGAAGACTGGGAAGGCAAGAGTTGTGTAAGACAAGAAAGCAGAGACAGGGAAGGAAATAGCCCAATGCTGCTGAAAGAGAGAGTGATGAGTGAGAAGAACTGTGTGGTCTTTCCCTCCAGACAATATGAAAAGTATCCAGATTGGAATTACAGAAACCTACAGCTGCACTTCTTATAATGCAAATGCCAGGTTCTGATCAAATATCTGAACGCTTGTACTCATTTTTACAGTGAGAATTTATGTATATTCAAAAAAAAATGCACACAACAGAGTTTTCACAATTTTGATGTCATTCCTCCATGCTCTGACTGGCAGAATCCAGCACACGGCTAGGCAATGCTAGGCTTATAAACTTCACTAATGTTTCTAACATATAAATATTTAAAATACACAGGGTTTTTTTGCCTTGTGATGATTGCAAAAGACTAGGTACTATTTTCAACATTTTATTTGAGAATATTTTCAGCACAGATAACCAGGAATTAGAACAATGTATCCTAGAATAGTTTCATATTTGTGCAATTTTTCTAGTAGCACATCTACTGCAAAAATCCCTTGCTTAAAATTAACCATCTCTGGTAAAACCTGATATGCCTTACAGGTGAGCTGGGGCATAGTGGGGCCCAGCTCTGAGGAGGCCTTGCCACCAGAGAATGGAGACATTGCGGACCCAGTGAGTGGAACCATCAGCTTTGGGGATGGAGAGGGTGGTGTGAGAACCATCATCCTCACAGTTTGTCCCCATGAAGAAAGCGAACCTGAAGAGACTTTTGTTGTTCAGCTTAAGCCTTTGAAAGAAGCTAGACTAGATCCCAGAGCTAAAGCCGTTGCAGTAACGGTAAGTCTGAATGAATTCGCCACAAAATTTCAGATTTAATGGTTTTATCAGAAAGCTATTTCTGTTGCTTGAGATGCTAATGCTGAATGAAAATGCTGAAACCTAAGTCTGTGTGGGGGTGTGGTTCGGTTGTGTGCTTGTTTAGCATTCATGAAACCCGGGTTCCCCCACCGCCAGTGTGTGGTGGTGTATGCCTAAGATATAGCCCGACCTAGAGGAAGCGGAGGCAGGAGGATCAGAAACTCAGGCTTAACCTCTGCTATATAGCGAGTTTGAGGCCAGCTGGTGTACAGGAGACCCTGTCTCAAAACAAACAATAACACAAATAATGTCTCCGAATAAAACATTCCCATGTTATAGTAGTTAACTCTATGGCAGCCTCATTATTGATAATTCTTGGTAAAGTACTTATTTTATAATCTTGGAGAAGATTTGCTGTGTGAAGAATGTTTGGCATTTCTAGAGAAGAGATATTTGTTGTGTCATGGTAGACAGAGTATCTTTGTCACCAATTATTTTTTAAAATTTTACTTCTTACAAGTCAGGAAGTGACGGCTCTTGTTCGCTGGGCACAGTGCTAAGCTGTGGGGTCTGGCCTGACTTGTGTCTTTCCTATGAAGTACCCAGTCCAGTAGAGCGGACCTCTGGGAATAAGAATGGCCTCTAAAAACAGTTGGAAACAGCTCCATTTGGGGACTGGATCTGTAGTGTTTTCCAGAGAAATAGAACCAAAGGGAAACACATACAGACACATTGTGTACATACATACATACATACACACACACTCATGCACATGCACACATGCATGTGCGCACACACACACACACGCACGCACGCACAGGTACTTATGTACCATTTTTGTGGGGAGAGGCATGAAGTTGGCCGGTTGGCAGGAAACAGGAAGAGTTGCAGCGTGTGTCTTGGTATTCCTGGAGTCAGGGCCAGGAAGCTCAAGCACGGCCTCTAAGTTGCAGTCTTGCCTCTTTAAGGGTTTACTTCAGCTTTAGTCTCTTAGTTGATTGGATGAAATCTGCCCACATTATCGAGGGCAATGTCTTTTATTTAGAAACAACTGATTCAAAAAGTTAATCCTGTCTACAGGAACCTTCCCAGCAACATCAAGAGCGGTGTTTCACCAGGCAATTTCACGTCATATCCTTGCCCATTTTATGCGTAACATTAACCATTAACCAGCACAGTGGCGAGGAGTCCTGCTCAGTGGGAGAACACTTGCTCAGTACACACTACGCTCTGGGCTTGATCCGCAGCGTCGAAGTAACGGGGCCTTTTTGTCTTTGTCTGCTCTAGATTATAGATTTAAATGGAGCCACCTGGCTACATGTAGAAAGCATATGGTGAATAAAAAAGGCAGGCATGAAACAATTGCCCTTTTGCTTTCTGTAAGCTGCAGTTTTCTAATTGCTTCTAACTTAGGAGAACCAGTTTGAGCTAGACAACACTCAGAGTGAGGAAGGTTCTTTTGTTGTTGTCTGTTTTTACATCAAGCTGATTGGTAGATTGTATTTAATTCCACTTATATGTGGAATTTCTTCTGGTTATCCCTAGGTTAACCTGTTAGATACTGTTATTTCGTCATGGTTATTCTATTTTCTACTCACTTCCTGTTAACGTTTGTCAGATACAAAAGTTCGGTGATCCAAATGGAGTCATTCATTTTGCTCCTGAGTCCTTATCTAAGAAGACATATTCCGAGCCACCGCTGTCAGATGGAGCCATGCTCATCTCGTTCCTCGTCGAGAGAGCCGAAGGCGTCTCCGGAGACATCAGGGTATTACTATTTGTTTGACTTTCCTGGAGGAGTGCCAGTTTCCTCACATATCTGGTTAGGGGAACAGAGAAGCTTTATGTTCTAGCTAAAGATTTTGCCGACTTGAAGTTGCTGGGGTTTGCAGAGGAACTCGGAGGCTTTGTGCCTTTCCGTTCTGCGCTGAGAACCAGCCCCTGAGCACTAACTCAGTGGAGTGAGCAGAACCGACAGTTTTCACCTTCATGAAGGGCTGAGGTGTTTTGTATTTTTTCACTTCTTCTGACAGGAAACCTCCCCTGCATAAGCCCCTCAGGGACTTTTGTAAACTGCTTATTATATTTGTCAAGGCTTTCTTTCTCATAGGGCAGTTCCATGTAAGCAAATGTTTTCTAGCGAACCACATGTTTGTTGCTATAGCCTGCTTCCGGCACTCTTGGGAGTTTGGTGGCTTGGCTAAGAAATAAGGTCATCTGTTCGCTCAAACTGTCATTTGTTTCACAGGGTGTGAAATTTCCCTAAACACATCATATCTCCTCTGAATTAAGGGTTAGCTTTCATTTAGAAGTTTGTATTACCTCACAAGATAGCACTTGTGAGGCAATAATTAATTATCATTATTATATATATTTTTATTAAAAAGTCAACAAAAATAATTATTGAGTTCTAGACTTACTTTGAAAATTTCTAGAAACTTTACTGTTAGACTTTGATGTAAATAAAAACATTCCACACCAAAATTAACCCGAGCCAAAGTCCAAAGGACTCAGCGAACCTCCGCACACTTAGCTAGGTACTCAGAACGGAAGCTGTGGAACATCACACTACATCCACACTTTCAGAACAAATATAGTTCGTGCACTTACACACCACCAAAACAAGCACCGATAACAAAACCCACAGCACAACGAGAACTGGAGAAATGACTCACTCTCTGTCTTCTTCCGTAGTTAGTGACCATGACCTGACTTCAGTCCTTCCTCATTCCGCAGTAGTTAGCAGCCCTTGTTTTCTTCATGTTATACTGTACCAACGTGTACATTTGTTTACATATATGCATATACTATTGGCTAGGTTCCACATATGAGGGAAAGCATGTGGTTTTCTTCTTTCTGAGCTTAGATGACTTCAGTTGACATTATACACTCTAACTTCACCCATTTTTCCTGCAAAGTTTTAACTTCATTTTCTTTAGAGCTTAACAGTACTCATTTGTGTGTATATATTAAAATATCATTGTCTATTTATCTGTTAATGGACATCTAGGTTAACTCCAATTCTTTGCTAAGAGATGCAGCAATAAACACGGATGTGCACCTATCTCTCCAGTGTGGCATGGAGCCCTCTGCATTTATGTACAGGTGTAATTTAGGATATACCACACACTTATTTTTAGCGTTAGAATACTGTGTATGGTTCACAAGTTGATGTGTATGTGGAAATGTCGTGTTAGAGTTTACTTGCTTCTCTTTATCCTTTCAAGTCATGCTCTTCTTTTAGAAGCAGGTAGATAAGGAGATTAAGAAAAACAATCTGTTCTTCAGATTGCACATGAAAGCAGTTTATTAATGCCCTTCCACACTAGATATACTTCAAAGTTTGTCTGAATGTCAGAACACATAATTTACATTTCTGTTTTGCATGTCTTAGAGGAAATAGAGTTGGGAGGCATCTTGTCCACATGCTGAGTTGCATAACTCCCAATTTTTTCCTTTATCCCAGGTGCACTGGGGGCTGAGCAGTGAGTTTGACATCACTGGAGACTTTCTTTCCACCAGCGGATTTTTCACCATTGCGGATGGAGAGCGGGAAGCAAACTTTGACGTCCATTTGCTGCCAGATGACGTACCTGAGATGGAGGAAGAATATGCTGTCAGGCTTGTTTCTGTGGAGGGAGGTGCAGAGCTGGACCCGGGAAAGTGCACGGCGTGGTTCTCTGTGTCTGCGAATGATGACCCCCATGGCGTATTTGCCCTGTATCCAGATCATCAGTCAGTGCTGATTGGGCAGAGCCTCATTAGATCCATCCAAATCAACATCACCCGGCTCGCTGGCATGTTTGGTGATGTGGCCGTTAGATTTCAGATATTGTCTGACAACAAAGAAGACCCAGTTGCTCCTGAAAATGAAGAGAAACAGCTGGTGATCCAAAATGGCACCAGATACAAAGTAGACGTGGTGCCCTTGAAGAATCAGGTTTGTAGCACTCCTCTAAACTCCAGAAAATCCCAGCAGAACTCTTCAGGGAGAGCCCTTGTGCACCTCCTGTTCAGTTGAAAGGCTTATTTAAATATTTAAAGGAAACCATAAGACCACGTTGGAAATTGCATAATAATCATTATATAATAATAGTGAAAAAATAAAGAGTTGGAGGGGAGAAAGTAGAGGGTAGATTTGATCAAAACACATATGTGCACACATGAAGTTCTCAAACATTCAACAATGACGATGAATATAAAACACCCATTCCCACACATCCATATCGTCACATTCTGACCATATTCAAATCATAATATGCCACTGCCTTAACTTCTCAATGAATATATTTTTATCGTTTTGTAGTGTGGGGTCACTGGTTACTAAGGTTCGCCATGGAGAAATGTAGATCTGTTATTTTTATCAGGCAGCACTTACAATACAGAATTGCTCTCAGACTATATGTAGAAAAAAACCAACTGTATCATGCATATCATCGGGACTAATGAGCCTGATCTGGCCAGTATCCTAGCTGCCAGGCTTTTTCTGGTAACCTGTGGAACAGTTTGGAAGTCTGGGCATTTTTTTTCACGTTACATAGGTATCTTAATGATATAGTTTGTAGCATCATTTGGTCTTCTTAATACCATATTTGAACTATTATCTATGTGTTTGTAAATCTATTTGAATATAATTGCCTTTATAACTCTTTTAGTAGATATTAGTGGACTTTTACTAGAAGAGCTACATATAAAGCTTTTTCTGCATGTAATCACAGCTTTCATTAATCTATTTCAAATTGTATGATTTATCTCCTTGGTCATATGCATTCCAGGGTGTGGACACAAAGCGCACCTGGACATATTAATGGTACTGTTCGTGCTTGGCTTTTTTATTTATTTACTTCCATCTCTATTTTCACTCACCCCACCCCCCCCCGGATGTGGCATAAGACTAACCTAAGTTATTAGGGGTCAATCTTCCAGGTAAGTGTTTGGAGTATGTGAAGGTTTACATATGCATGAACCCAAAGCAGGACTTCTCCAGTATTCCCTCCTTTACCCTCAATCCAGAGAATGCACCTTTCTCTAAAATTTGAGGTGGCACATGCCTGTAATTACAGTACTCTCAGAGGCAGAGATAGGCAGATCTCTGTGAGTTCGAGGCTAGCCTGGTCTACAAAGTGAGTCTTGAAAAACAACAACAATTTTTTGTTTGTTTGTTTGTTTAAAAATTAAATTGAGGTTTTATTTAGAAGAACTCCCATAAACTTCTGTCTCCTTTTCATGCTGGGTGAAAGGAAGGCCTTTGAACCAATAAGCTCCAGAGAAGCACAGAAGGCACGCAAATGTTTAACCATTTGTTTGGTGGCTTCCAGTCTTTAAGTGGGTCTGTTAACAGGGGAAGGTTCCATCAGACTCTGAAAGCTAAAAGCACCCTTAATGTTGGTCGAACAGCAGCACCTTGCATTGGACTGTAGGCTGTTACTACAACTGTGTTTCTTCATGTGCCCAGACTGACAGTGACACTCATTGTCACACTGAGGGACCAGTCTTAGTTTTAGAAGAGGGTAAGTCAGAATGTACCCCTTTTGCTTGGACCAGCTCTTAAGCACGTAGACCACACTGGTTATTGTAAGATGCGCAGTAGCAACAAAGATGACTGGAACGTGGTCACTAATGCTATGCACTTTCTGCCTGTGCAAAAGTGGTCCCACGGTCCGGTTGGTTTTTGTCAACTTGACAAAAGCTGGAGTCGGCTGGGAAGAGGGAAATACCCTCACACAGTGAGAAATAGAAATCTCTCCATAAGATCAGTCTGGTATTTCCTTGATGAGTGATTTATGTAGGAAAGCCCACCTCACTGTGGACAGTTCTGTCCCTGGGTGGTTGTGTAAGAAATGAGGCTGAGCAAGCCATGAGGAGCAAGCCAATAAGCAGTGCTCCTCTGTAAGTTCCCGCCTCTAGGTCCCTGCCTTGAGTTCCTGCCCCGACGTCTTTCACTGATGGTGCAGTGTGGCCTGAGAGTTGTAAGCTGAAATAAGCCCTTTCCTCCTCAAGTTGCTTTTGGTCATGGTGTTTGTCATAGTTAAGAAGCATTAGATAAGAAACTTTCTAGAAACAGCTAGTTAAAAAAATACATGGGTGACCCGTGTCACAGATGCACATGGATAGAGGGAAGCATAAGTTATTTGGTTTTGAATTATTTATTTGTTTATGTATATGAGTGTCCTATCTGTAGATATGCCTGTGAACCACATGTGTTCCTGATGCCCACAGGCCAGAAAAGGGCGTCAGATACCCTGGCAGCTATAGACAGTTGTGAACTGCCATATGGGTTCTGGGAATTGAACCTGGGTCCTTTAGAAGAATAGCCAGCAGTCTTAATCTCTGAGCCATCTCTCCAGCCTGCTCGTAAATTGTTTTTATTTGTATACAAATAATATATATTACATATATATGTTTGTGTGTGTATATATATGCTAACACACATGAGCCTAACAAGATTCATGTTCAGCTTTAATGTCAGATTACCCTGGGAGCCTGTGTGTACTGAATAGGCCATCAGCAGAGGGCCTAGGCAGGCAGGATCCACTGACTTGGTACTTCAGAACAGTATCTGATCCTTCATTCTTTAGGAACTTGGTAAAAAAGGAAACCATCATTAGCTGCCCAGCCATCTGCTGACCTGCCCGGGGATCAGACATCTGGGAAAGATGACGTGCAACTGACAGGACTTACAATGTCAATGTCGTGATTCGCTTCCTTAGCATTGACCTAAGAGTTCTGCCCAGAGAACGTAGCCTCGAGAGGATGCAATCTGTGCTGTGCTCTTGTCAAGTCCGAGATGACCGTGAACGTGTTTTCCGTGTTTAAGGAAAGGCTATGCTGGCGTTCACTGTGATAAAAAAAGACGCGCACACAGGCGTGATTGCTTTGGCCAACCATTACCTGTAGCCACGTTTTGATGAGAAGATACACCACAAGTTTCAGATAATTCTAGTGTGACTGCCGTTTGTATGCTCAGGATGTCCCATTAGCAATCTATCAAATGTGCTAATGATCTTTATTTGCCCAAAGTATTGACCTAACAAAAGCACCCATGTCAGCATCCATTCTGAGTAGAGACCATTAGAGCCCTTCGTTACTGCTTAATGGAGAGGGCAGAAGTGGGTTTCCCCGGGCGACCCACCTTCACTGTGTGTTCCAGCTCCTCCGCTCTGGGCAGGCTCTCAGCACTCTCTAGACTATCTGAGCACATGAGGAAGAGCTGTACTTTTGTGTGTTTGTTCTCTGCAAAGACAGCCACCCACCCTGCTAGCTAAAAATTAGTGATGTCTTATTAAACACTGGGAAAGGCTCATTCTGATGGGACTCTGAGGATTGTGTCACTATTTGATTACAGGTCTTCCTGTCACTGGGCTCAAGTTTCACCCTGCAGCTGGTGTCTGTGGCGCTTCTGAGCGGACCTTTCTATGGAACGCCAACAATTCTTAAGGAAGCTAAATCAGCTGTTCTTCCCATTCCGGAGGAAGCAGCCAATTCCCAGGTAACTGACACTGGGTGTAGTTCTTTCATTCAACCACAAGAGGGCGGCAGGAAAAGGAGGCGCTAAGGTCTTCAAGAATTTATTATTGATTCATTCAAAATAATATTTTTATTATTGGAAAGTTCACCTTGTACCCCCTGCTCTCACTCACCTCCCAGTCCTTTCCTGTTTGCCTGCCTGCTCTTGTGACCTCCCCACCCTGCCCCCTGTAGGAGGAAAAAAAAACCAACAGCAAAACAAAGTCCCATTCGTGTTGTCCATACACTCACTGGAGCATGGTCAAACTGCAAGTGGCCAGCCCCCTAAGAAAAATCGAGTCATTCCCCCACACCCCTTCCACAGAAGCCATCAGCTGTGGAGAGCTGCACCTCAGCGTTCTTGTCACATTGTTTCGAGCCTCTCTGACCCTCTCTGATGGCTTCCTTCAGGCTGTTGTTTTGGGAGGGGAGGGGCTTGGGTGTTGGTGGGGGTCCTCACAGAAGCCTTCTGTGCCCCTCTCAGCTGTGGTCTGCAGGCCTCCACACCATGGTAAAGGGAGCCTCCCTCTCCCACAGTCAGCTGGAGCTCGGGTCGTGGGCTTCCACGTGGTTTCTGGTGACAGCCCACACCATCAAGAAAGATTTTATTTTTAAAATGTGGGCTGTTTTTTAACCCTTGTGACTGAATGCACTTAATTTTGATCATATTCACCCTCTTCCCTATCACTCCTCAAGGATCAATGTCCCACCTTTCGCTGCGCTCAGTTTCTTGTCTCTTTTTAAAGTTTATTCGTGGGTTGGAACCATCCGTTGGTGCATGGTCGATTTACCAGAGGCAAAACTGACCAAAGGGTGGCTCTTGTTTGGTTGGTTGGCTTGTTTCGTTTTTAAGACTAACCGTTTTCTCAAATGTACACCAGAGGACCCATTATATAAAAATATTTTGTCAATTTCAAATATTACGTAGAAAATTTATTTTCTTTTCAACTTGTTGAGAGGTTTTATCTTGGACAGTTGGAATGTAGGGCCTAGAATGTGAGGTCCTCTTTAAAGGAATAGTTACCTAAAGACAAAATTTCTAAATGTAAATATCAAATCTTTACCATTGAGGCATTTAATTAAATTTAATAAAAATTAAAAACTAATAATTATTTAATAAAAAGTTAAAACTGGAATGAAACATTTTAGACTTACATTTACCAATAATATCCATGTTTAATAAATGGGCTTTGGTTTGCCACAGGTAGTTTGTGCTGATCTAGGTTGGTATTGGTAACTGTTCTAACCTGAGTCCGTGTTTCTTTTAAGCTACAGAAAAATATTTCCAGTCATTTCATAGGCTCAGAAAAAACCAAACCAAAATAAACAACAAAAATTATCATTTTAGGGTTTTCCAGAAAAAAAAAAGTGCAGTTGGCTACAACATGTGCTTTTCAAGCTGGACTGAGACATAACCCTGTCCCACCGCTCCACAGGAGCCCCAGGGTGTGCAAGCCTGGCCTGCGGGGGTGGGGCATGGGGCAGGTGACGGGGCAGGAGGTGGGCATGCGAGCACAGGCTGGCAGCGGGTGCCCTTCCCTCTGGCACGTCCTCACAGGTACATTTGCTCTGTCTGAAGTGGAGTCTACAGCATAGAAACAAGAACAGAGCATTCATGGGGCACATACCTGTAGGCCCAGGCCATTTCTGTCCCTGTGTGACCAGCTGGTCCATACAGTCAGTTCCAGGCCCAGGGCTAAGGTAAGACCCTGATTCCAAAAAGAAACAACATCGGAAAGTTACTCTTTGGCCTTTGAGAACTCCAGAAGTGAAGTGGCCTGAGAAACCCCATGTGTCCAGATGTACCCCATCAGAGTGTTACAGGGGGTGGCAGCCTAGATTGCCTTTTGCTGAGGCCAGGAGATGTAACCTGAGCTATTCATTCAGGTGAGACTGGGAATCAGCCTTTATTGTAAACCACTGATTAGAACTAACTTCAGCTATGAATCGCAAACCCTGGGGTTGTCCTTCCCATGAACCTTATTTGACGACTGTGTGAAACATAGTTACTTCAAATGAACAAATAGTCAAACAACAAACTTACCTTTGCAACTTTAAGAGCCTCCCCCAAAGTGTCAAATTTAAAGAAAGAACCAAAAGCTTTAAAGAGGGTCTGTTTTGATAAGGAAGGAAGGAAACAGGTTGAGTCCACACAGACCAGGTTCTGAAAGACCCCAGTGAACACGGAGACGGAAACGCTGCCTTAGGCCTGGACATGGAGGTTCATGCTTCTTATCCCAGCACTCTGCAGGCTGAGGAAGGAAAAGGGAATTCAAGGCCATCCTTGGCAATCTAGTGAGTTAGCAGCCTGCCTGGATACATGGCACCCTGCCTGAAGGAGAAATTCATTAATTAACATTAACAAATAAAGGAAAGACATATAGCCACTACAAACTTTTTTTCTTTATTAATTACACTTTATTCACTTTGTATCCCTCCTGTGGATCCTTCCCTCCTCCCATCCCAATCTCTCCCTTCCTCCACCCTCTGCATGCATGCCCCTCCCCAAGTCCACTGATAGGGGAGGTCCTCTTTTCCTTCCTTTTGATCCTAGTCTATCAGATCTCATCAGGAGTGGCTGCATTGTCTTCTGTGGCCTGGTAATGCTGCTTTCCCCTTAGGGGGAGGTAATTAAAGAGCAGGCCAATCAGTTCAGGTCAGAGACAGTCCCTGTTCCTATTACAATGGAACCCACTTGGATACTGAACTGCCATGGGCTACATCTGTGCAGGGGTCTAAGGTTATCTCCATGCATAGTCCTTGGAGTATCAGTCTCAGGAAAGACCCCTGTGCTCAGATATTTTGGTTCTGTTGCTCTCCTTGTGGAGTTCCTTTCCTCTCCAGATCTTACTGTTTCCCACTTCTTTCATAAGATTCCCTGCATTCTGCCCACAGGTTGCCCATAAATCTCAGCATCTGCATTGACAGTCTGCAGGGCATAGCCTTTCAGAGGTCCTCTGTGTCAGGCTCCTGACTTGTTCCCTCTTTTCTCCTTCTTCTGATGTCCATCCTCTTTGCCTTTCTTGATAGGAATCGAGCATTTTAGCAAGAGTCCTCCCTCTAAATTAGTTTCTTTAGGTGTACAGATTTTAGTAGGTTTATCCTATATTATATGTCTATATGAGTGAGTATATACCATGTGCATCTTTCTGCTTCTGGGATAACTCACTCAGGATGATCTTTTCCAGATCCCACCATTTACCTGCAAATTTCATGATTTCCTTGTTTTTTATTGCTGAGTAATATTCCATTGTGTAGATATACCACAATTTGTGCATCCATTCCTCCACTGAGGGGCATCTGGGCTGTTTCCAGCTTCTGGCTATTACAAATAAGACTGCTACAAATATGGTTGAGCAAATGTCCTTATTGTGTACTTGAGAATCTTTTGGATATATGCCTAGGAGTGGTATAGCTGGATCTTGAGGAAGCGCTATTCCTAGTTGTCTGAGGAAGCGCCAGATTGCTTTCCAGAGTGGTTGTACAAGTTTACATTCCCACCAGCAGTGGAGGAGGGTTCCCCTTTCTCCACAACCTCTCCAGCATATGTTGTCACTTGAGTTTTTGATCTTAGCCATTCTGATGAGTATAAGGTGAAATCTTAGGGTTGTTTTGATTTGTATTTCCCTTATGACTAAGGATGTTGAACATTTCTTTAAGTGTTTCTCTGCCATTCGGTATTCCTCTATTGAGAATTCTCTGTTTAGCTCTGTACTCCATTTTATAATTGGATTACTTGATTTGTTGCTGTTTAACTTCTTGAGTTCTTCATATATTCTGGATATCAGTCCTCTGTCAGATATAGGGTTGGTGAAGATCCTTTCCCAATCTGTACGAAGTTGGTTTGTTCTGACAACAGTGTCCTTTGCTTTACAGAAGCTTTTCAGTTTCATGAGGTCCCATCTATTCATTGTTGCTCTTAGAGCCTGTGCTATTGGTATTCTGTTCAGGAAATTGTCTCCTGTGCCAATGAGTTCAAGGGTCTTCCCCACTTTTTCTTCTAAGCAGTTTAGTGTGTCTGGTTTTTTGTTGAGGTCTTTGATCCACTTGGACTTTAGTTTTGTGCAGGGTGCTAAGTATGAATCTATTTGTATTTTTCTACATGTAGCTATCCAGTTAGATGAGCACCATTTGTTGAAGATGCAGTCTTTCTTCCATTGAATGGTTTTGGCATCTTTGTAAAAAATCAGGTGTCAATACGTGTGTGGATTTATGTCAGGGTCTTCTATTTGATTCCATTGATCCACCAGTCTGTTTCTATGCCAGGACCATGCAGTTTTTAGTACACTGCAGACTTTTAAAGCAAGGTAATTTAAACTCTTTTGCTTTCATTTAATTATTATTCCATTAATTTTTTTGGATATTTTATAATTCAAATGATTACATGTTTACAAGAAAGAAAGAAAACTGGAAACTATAATGTGAAGCATAGAACAGAATGAAATTTCAAATCTGAGATTTTTCTAAAGTTTTTCTCTTCTGAGTGTACCATCCTATGGAAGAATAAATTGTATGACCCAAAGAGGAGTTCACGTTTAGCCCACTTTTCAAAGACCAGGAAACTTCCACAGGAGTTGATGCCCTCTAAGCGTATCTTTCTCCAGGTTGGATTTGAATCCACTGCTTTCCGACTCGTGGACATCACAACCGGCACAAGCGAGGTCACGGTCTGTAGGAGAGGCACGTTCGGCGGGCTCTCTGTGGCCTGGGCCACGGGATATGCTCCTGGGTCAGAACTCCCTGAGCCTGTTGTCGTTGGCAACATGACTCCAGCATGGGGTGAGTTGTAGCTTCTCTAGTCAAGCCTGCAGAACATGGAGCCGTGCAATTGATGGCCATCGGGGTTATCCCTCCCCAGACACTAGCTGTGAGAGTCCTCACTCAGTGCCATGGACTCACAGCAGCTCTCTTCCGCATAACCTGGATGACACGGGCTCCTTGGGCAGGAGGACAAGAACTCTTCAATGAGACTGAAATCTTTATACACCGTGTAAAAATGATCGTTACCCAGCATGGAAAAAAACAAGCAAACAGCTCTGTCAATCCTTAGGAGTTTTTAAAAGTAGCCTTCAGTAGCTCAGGTGGCTGATAGAGCAATGAAGACACAGCTGTGTACCTACCGCATGTTCTCCTGCACTTCTGACAGATGGGCAGCTGTCACTTCACATGTTGATGCTTAAAGTTGTCAGTAGCCCTTTGAGAACAGCCAGGCATGGATGTTGGATGCCGTGGCCTC
Organism: Meriones unguiculatus; assembly: GCF_030254825.1. Classification (NCBI taxonomy): domain Eukaryota; kingdom Metazoa; phylum Chordata; class Mammalia; order Rodentia; family Muridae; genus Meriones; species Meriones unguiculatus. The sequence continues at coordinate 33,641,360 of NC_083353.1, read as the reverse complement.
ACGGTGCAGAGCTCACTGCAGTTTCCTCTGAATGCAGTTGTGACCAACTCCCCACATCTGTCTCAGAAATTTTGCACCCAGTTATTTGCAGTGTTTCCCAGCTCCCCAGACAAATGTTACTGCGGCTCATCAATCTCGTGACTCATATAAGGGCTGAGATCCACACTCCCTCCGTGAAGGTGGGATGATTTTGTTTTCCTAGGATGCATTTAGCTAAGAAAGTGAGTGACAGCTGAAGCCCATTAGAAGATGAGAACAGAATTGAGACACCACAAATGACATCTTTGTTACATCAGCAGCTGTGGTGGAAGAGTCCCGGTGTAGACTGAGGCTGTCTACTGCTTCACTGGTGACCCCCTGGTGCCCGAGTTGCCTTGGCTAGAGCGTGTCGCCTCCAGGGCAGAGGAGCCTGGATCTTACCTGTCAGCTGATGATGAGTCTTAGTTTCTTTTATCCCCTAAATTAAAGATCTACTGTTATCTTTCTTATATACATTTCCAACCCCCTTTTCCACACTCATTTATGGTTATTCTTCCCTCTGTCATTTTTGGTGATATGCCTGTTAATGTATAATTAATCACTTACAGTCTACATGTGGGAATCTTGTTTTGAAAAAAATGGTAGTGAATTTATATTAACTTGATTAAACAAAAAAGAAACTTGCAAACAGTACGAAATGTCTTCAAATAAGTTACACTACTCTTTTGATCTTTTATAATAACTTAAATATAATGAATAATAAATATAATTCCTAAACTTTTAGGTTAGACTTAACAATTATAATTTCTTACTTGAGATATTTTCTTCTGAAGTAACCTAAAATTAAATACATATATTGTGATATTTTACCCCAAATTTCTGTGATACGAAGCTGTTAAGTAATGCTGTGTCCAGAATTTTAACCACAGCGCAGTACCAAACTTATAAGAAAGCTTGCCTAACACCACTCTAACCAATCTGATTTCATTGCTAGATTTGGTAGTTGAGGCGAAAGAGGGAAAACAGAGAAAAAGGGAAGGTGAAGGAGAAGAGACAGAGAGGGGGAGAGGGAAGGAAAGAGGGGAGCAAGTAAAGAGTAAGAAACCAGGGCTGTGTGGTCTCAGAAGATTTCTATAAATGTATTAATCTCTTCTTCCCTGTATTAAACATTTTATCTTCTTGGAACCAAATCAAATTTTGGAGAAGAGATCATATCAGTGTATGTTTTAGCATCAAATTCGAGTTTTAGAAGCACAGCTGGGCTGGAGCAATGGCTCAGTCGTTAAGAGCACTGGCTGCTTTTCCAGAAGACCTGGGCTTCGTCCCCCGCACCCACAAGATGACTCATCTGTGAGTCTGGTCCCGGGGGATCCTATGCCCTGTCCGGCCTCCACAGGCATTGCACACATATGGTTCACAGATATATGTGAAGAGAAAACACCCATGCATGTAGACTAGAAATTAAAAAGCAGAAGAGAGGAGTGAAATCCTACTTCCTGTCATTCTTTTTACAGGGAGCCTTTCTTTTTTGCATGGAGAACGGAGGAAGGGAATTGTGCTGTGGGCATTTCCCAGCCCTGGTCGGCCAGAGGCTTTTGTCCTTCATCTGTCAGGCCTGAGGAGCAGCACTGCCGGCGGAGCTCAGTTTAGGTATGGCCAGGATAATTTCACCATCCAACCCATGTTCTCAACCCACGGGTCCGTCGTGACCTCCTGGGGTCAAACAACCCTTTCACAGGGGTCGCATGTCAGACATCCTGCATATTAAATATTTTTATTATAATTCATAAGAGTAGCAAACTTGTAGTTATGAAGCAGCAGTGACAATGATTTTGTGGTTGGGGTCACCACAGCATGAGGGACTCTGTTAAAAGGGTCACAGCATTAAGGAAGTTGAGAACCACTGATTTAAGAAATCATTCACAATGTGTTGGTCAAACTAGAACAAGGCACCCTGAGATTCGTGTGGAGCAACTTACAACTTGCATGCCAGAGACAGAGTGGGAGGACACCGTCAGTGGAGGCCCCACTTTCTGCCATACAGTGAGCTCACCTTGACCTCCAGCCAAGGTGTGGACACCTGGGCTCATGGTTTCCTTAAAAGGAACTGTCCTCTGTGGAAGAGATGCAGACTCTTCCACAGATCTTTAAGAATATGTGTTAAGTATTACAGTTAGTTACTGGTGTTACTTGTTGAATTTGGTGACTCCTTTCTGTTTAATTTATTTAGCATTGTTATTTATCTATAATAACTATTTATATGGAGCCCAGTATACGTTCAGGTCAACCTAAAAGCAGTCAACTTTTCTTCTACTTGGCATGGGCTTGGCCAAAATAACAGACAAGGCTGAGTGACACAGTAATGGACTAGTGAGTGTTCAAAGATGGTTGCATTCATGTTTGCATGTGGAGAGAAATATGCTTTGATATATCCCATTTAAAATAATTTGTCCAAAGAACATATTTCAGGGTGACAAATTTGAATGTCTTTAACAACAACATTAATAACGAATAAGTTAATGTGCTTACCTAACCCAGACATGGCTGTAAGTCTGCCCTGAGCTCATCCTGGGTACTAAATATGAATCCCATTTCATAAGTAAGTAGCTGATAGGCTGTATTCTGCTTAGCTTTCTGTTGCTGTGATAAAACACCATGACCGAAAGAAATGCGGAGGGAGAGGTTTGTTTCATTCCACAGCTCTCAGGTCATCCTCATCAGGGCAGGCGGGAGTGTGGAGGCAGGAGCTCATGCAGACACATGAAGGATGCTGCCTGCTGGCTTGCTCTGCATGGCTTGCTCAGCTTGGATTCCCAGAGCAAGGGTAACATGGCTCTCAGTGAGCTGGGACCTCCCTCGTTAATCCTTAATCAAGATAATGCCCCACAGACGTGCCTGCAGGCAATGTGGTGAGGCATTTTCTTACCTGAGGTTTCTCTTTCCCAATAATTCTAGCTTGTATCAAGTTAGGCAACTAACTAGGACAGATAGGTTATGAAATGAGCCTAATATTACATTCCAAATCAGTATTTGATCTTGGGCTCTCAAGAAGCTGTCTGAACTCTTAACTATATTTAAGTGCTTCTCAGTGGAAATGGATGGACTCTAGGTAGCTGCTAAAACATCACTCAAATATATATGATTTGATATATATATGTACATATATATATAAATTTGATATATTAATATATAAACATAAGCTGTTTTATTTTTAAATTTTCTGTAAATGCTACCTTTCAAAATATGTCCCTGGTCAGGATAGGCTGCCATACCATTAACTATAACTTTTGATGTTACTATTCTTGATAAAAATATGTAGGTAAGAGTTACAGATAAATTTTCAACCAGTGATATTTCTAAATTATGCACAAGCATTAGTTACATTTTTGTGAGAGGATAGTTTCTTTGCTGAGAACTAGAAAACATGAGAATTTTGCTCACAGTAAGATGAATATCTCATCTTAGTAGCTATGAGAGAAAGCCAGCACTTGGAACATCAAAGAGGCTCTGGCCCTTTTGCCAGGCCATAGGACCCTCATGTTCCAAGCGGCCAGTCAGGGCTCAGATATGCACTATCCCTAAGCTGTGTTTGGCCCTGTTCCTGCTGCTGCAGCCTCTGCTTGTTATGTTTCTTGTGCTTTTACTTGTCAGTGTATAAATAAGGTTTTATGGAGTTCAAAAGAACACAGTATTTCTAGGATAATTCTTAGGAATGAGCAGCATTTTAAGAGTTGAAGGAAAGAACTCTACAGCAGTATTCCTACGTTAAAATCACTCCTTATGTTGTAATTTTTTTCCAGATCAGGTTTTACCACTGCTGAAATTGAACCCATGGGAGTCTTCCAGTTTTCCCCTAGCTCAAGAAATATCACAGTGTCAGAGGATGCACAGGCAGTCCGAATCCATGTGCAAAGACTGTTCGGGTTTTGTAGTGATCTGATTAAAGTCTTCTATGCGACGACCGCAGACAGCGCCACGCCTCGGGAAGACTTTGAGCCCGTTCAGAACGGTGAAGTTTCTTTTCACAGATTCCAGGTGGAGGCTGATTTTGAAATAACCATTATTAATGATCAGCTTCCTGAGACAGAAGAAATGTTTTACGTTAATCTCACTTCAGTAGAAACTAAGGGACTAGGAAAGGGTGATGTGAATTGGAGACCTCGCCTAAACCTAGATCTCAGTGTCGCAGTGGTCACCGTACTGGACAGTGATGACCTGGCGGGGGAGGGCGTTTCTGTCCCTGTGACAGCAATGGCTGCGGCAGCTGACAGCACTCTCCTTGGGGTGCAGACTGGTTTCACCCCACACCCTAACACAAGCAAGGTAACTGCCATTCCGTCCACCGGGGTGTTTGTCCCAGTTACAGAGACAGCAGGTGTGTCTGCCACCCCTGTGAAACTTGTCACCGCTCACAGTGCTGTGTCTGAGAGGCCCGACTTGGTCCCGGGAACGACTCATGCTGTGGTCTACGGCGTACTGAGTCTTGGGCCGCCCATTGTTTATGTGGCGGAGGAAGTGAAGAACAGCACATTCAGTACTGCAGAAATCCTCATCCAGAGGACCGGCGGCTTTGCCGGCAATGTCAGCGTAACCGTCAGGACTTTTGGTGGAAGGTGTGCTGAGGAGGAGCCCAGTGTGTGGCCCTTTCAAGATGGCGATGGCGCTGGTAACCTAACGTGGGCAGTGGAGGAAGAAGACTTTGAAGAACAAACACTCAGCCTGACATTTCTCGATGGGGAAAGAGAGCGTAAAACAGCAGTTCGGATTCTGGATGATGATGAGCCGGAGGGGCAGGAGTTCTTCTATGTGTTTCTCACAGATCCTCAAGGGGGAGCACAGATCGTGAGAGGAAAGGACGACAGGGGGTTTTCAGCCTTTGTCCTAGTCGTCATTGCAGGTAACAGCAATGCGCAGCCAGAGGTGCTGTGTGAATTTTCACAATACAGTGCATTTAGTCTGTCTAACCTATAGGTTAAGACCATTATCTGAGTCCCTTCTAATAATTCAGTAAGAATTGATGGACCTGGTGGTACATGCTTTTAATTGCAGCATTCAGCAGGCAGGAAGACCTGTACAAGTTGAAGACCATCCTGGCCTACATAGTGAGGTCCAGGTCATCCAGGGAAACAGTGAGACCCTGTCTAAATAACAACAATGAGGAGAGATAAGTGTCTCTCTAAAGTAACGGGTTCATGTTTTTAGGTCAGACCACACTTTGTGTTACAGATGTTACTTGCATAGAGTCAGGTGCGTGGTTCATAAAGCTGTAGTTTCACAACATAGGCAAAACCCCTTAACTCCACATTCTTTTTCTAGAAAAACACTGTTTTTGACATCCAAGCGTATGATTGTTTATCTTGTTTTGAAACCTTTTTTCTTATCTTTGAGCCACTTTTAGTAATAAGTACTAAGACAAAGATGTCATTGTCAAGAAATCTTGTATGTATGTCATGAATTAGATTAGTAACTTGTGTTGTTTTTGACCTTCACAGCTGATATGAGCATTGTCTTAGTTAGACACATACATTCTTATGTATAAATGCATGTACTGTGTGTATATATGTGTGGTGTATGCAATGTATACACACATACGCACACAAGCCCTGTACATTTAGGTTGCAGTAGTTCAGAATTTCTACTGTCTTGGATCTGATGCAACTGATACCATCATTGCCCTGCTGCCTCTCTCCCTCCTCTCTCCATCTGCCTAAATCCTCTTTGTACCTATACACATATATAAAGCGACAGCTTACATTTTTAGTTATTTTGGAAGTTCTCACACGCCTGGGCTTGGTGGGAACTGCCAGGGATGCTGTGTACCATTCAGTAGATCAGCTTGTCAATAACAACTTAAAGTAGTAGCAAGGCCATCTCATGACTATATTTTATTTTGACTATATATTATCTATTTTCATATACATGGGACGTGATTCGTGAACAAACTGTTGAATAATTAAAGCAAGCTAACGAACGTATCCGTCATCTCAAATCTTAATGTCTCTGTGATAAGAACATGTGGACTTTATGCTTAGTAACCTCAAGGTATACAATCCTGTGGTATTAGCTGCTCTCAAGGGAGGCACTAGACCTGAGGACTCACTGTTAGGCAGCTGTGCCCCTGCAGTTACAACGCTGTGGTGACTTCCTTTACACTGTTTTTCCTAGTTACCCTATAACTGTTCACTAATTATGAGTAACATCATTCCTATTTCAACAGTTAATTGGGAGCAATGTAAATTTTAATTCACTTCTGCAAGTTTATTTTTTTTTTACATTAGTTTAATGTAATTTGTATATTTCTATTAAAATTAGTTTGGAATTAAGCACCACCCTCACATTCTATGATTTAAATGTTTTGTTATAGCCATTCAGCTATGACCACGGCTTACAACCAAAATATCTAGAAATTAGTGCAGCCTACATCAGTCCCATGAAAGTAAAAATGGTTTCTAGTGGCTCCTTGCTGTTTTTCACAGTACTGTAGGAAGACCCTGGAACTCATTGGCACAGGAGACGACTTCCTGAACAGAACACCAACAGTATAGGCTCTAAGAGCAACAATCAATAAGTGGGACCTCATGAGACTGAAAAGCTTCTGTAAGCAAAGGACACTGTCATCAAAACAAAATGATAGCCTATAGATTGGGAAAGGATCTTCACCAACCCTATATCTGACAGAGGGCTAATATCTAGAATATGAAAATTGAACTCAAGAAGTTAAACACCAACAAACAAAGTAATCCAATTTAAAAATGGGGAACAGAGCTAAACAGAGAATTCTCTATACAGGAATATTGAATGGCAGAGAAACACTTAAAGAAATGCTCAACATTCTTAGTCATCAGGGAAATGCAAATCAAAATGACCCTGAGATTTCACTTTACACTCATCAGAATGGCTAAGATCAAAAACTCAAGTGACAACACATGTTGGAGAGGATGTGGAGAAAGAGGAAAGGTCTTCCATTGCTAGTGGGAATGTAAACTTGTACAATCACTTGGAACACAATCTGGCGCTTTCTCAGACAATTAGGAATAGTGCTTCCTCAGTATCCAGATATACCACTCCTAGGCATATATCATCAAACATATATACTCAAGTATACAACAAGGACATTTGCTCAACCATGTTCGTAGCAGCTTTATTTGTAATAGCCATTATCTGGAAACAACGCAGATATTCCTCAACGGAGGAATGGATACAGAAATTGTGGTACATTTACTCAATAGAATACTACTCAGCAATTAAAAACAGGGAAATCATGTAATTTGCCAGCAGATGGTAAGATCTAGAAAAGATCATCCTGAGTGAGGTATCCCAGAAGCAGAAAGACACACATGCTATATACTCACTTATAAGTGGATATTAGACATATAATACAGGATAATCATACTAAAATCTACACCTAAAGAAGCTAAGCAAGAAGGAGGACCCTGGGTAAGATGTTCAATCTCATTCAGAAAGGCAAACAGTGGACATTGGAAGAGGGAGAAAACAGGGAATAGGCCAGGAGCTTACCACAGAGGGCCTCTGAAAGGCTCTACCCATCAGAGTACCGAAGCAGATGCTGAGACTCATAGCCAAACTTTGGGCAGAGTGCAGGGAATCTTACGAAAGAAGCAGAGCTAAAAAGACCTGGAGGGAACAGGACTTCCACAAGGAGAGCAACAGAATCAAAAAACCTGGGCCCAGAGGTCTTTTCTGAGACTGATACTCCAATCAAGGACCATGCATGGAGATAACCTAGAACCCCTGCACAGATGTAGCCCATGGCAGCTCAGTCTCCAAGTGGGTGTCCTAGTAAAGGGAACAGGGACTGTGTCTGACATGAACTCAGTGGCCTGCTCTTTGATCACCTCCCCCTGAGCAGGGAGCAGCCTTGCCAGGCCATAGAGGAATACAATGCAGCCTGTCCTGATTAAAGGTATAGGCTAGGGTCAAAGGGAAGGGGAGAAGGACCTCCCCTGTCAGTGGATTTGGAGAGGGGCATGGGAGATGAGGGAGGGAGGGTGGGATTGGGAGGGAATGAGGGAGAAGGCTACAGCTGGGATACAAATTGAATCAACTGTAATCAGTAAAAATAAATGAGAAAAACAAAACAAAGCAGTGCTATATTAGTTACCATACATTGGAGAGGCCTCGAGTTTGGGTTGGGTAGTTGGGAGAGGACTCTTTGGTGGTCAATAAGGCAATTATGGTATGATCGGATGGCATTTGGCATGCAACTGCTTCTACATTATCAGGCAATACAACATATCCAGCTCTGTGCCTGTCAAGTATCTGAGCATGTGTGACTCTCCGTCAGGTGTATGGCTGTAGTAGATGGTTCGCCACACCGGTCTGTTGACACCACATGGTGTAGCATATGGTGTCATCACCAGCCAGGACCACATGACCACATGGCTCTCTGTTCTTTTATTCTGCCCATGTTCCCACCGCATCTTACATACATCTGGCTCTTTCCCTTAATGTTTCTGTTTTAACTAGATCAATAACTTTATTGATTGCTCAGTCCTCAGCCAGTCTTCACAACCTTTCCACATTTAGATGTTGGAACCAACTTTAAAAGAAGACAGGTACTAAATGGCTTATTTAGTTTGGTTTTGATCACTGGTATATTAGAAATCTAGAATCACTTTACTATAAATGTGGCTCAGATTTATTGTAGATGTGACAAGAGAATTTTAATTAGATCCCAGTCAATTGCTATTGTCCTACAAAGGAAAACAGGAAACTATAAATTTCAGCAAATAGAACCAAATCTGGGGAAGGAACAATTGTTATCAAAGAGGAGGCGTTATCATCATATTCTAAAGTTAAGCTAAGAAGTGATTGTTATGATTAATTGATGGAAATGAGGCTTATCAGTTCAGCTGATAAAGAACAGACAGGAGGAGTGAGGACAAAGGTAGCCTGTCACACACATACCCGTGACAGTTGGTGTCCACATTTCCGTATACTTCAGAGCTGGCTTGGAGACAGGCCTTCTGGTCACTTTTGTCTCTCTCCAAGCACTACAGTTACATAGCTTTTCATCTCATTAACTTGCCCCAGTGTTTACCTCTAGAAATTAGGTCCTTTTGGAACCTCGTTAACTTAGATTTCTGGGTGGCTGGTGCAAATTGTTTCTGTGGTTGATTGCTTTAGGATCATTCCTTCTATGACAGAGGTTCTCAACCTGTGGGTTGCACCCCCTTGACAGACATCTATCTCCAAAAATATTTACATTATGATTTGTAACAGTAGAAAAATTACAGTTATGAAGTAACAACAAAAATAATTTTATGGCTGGGGTCACCAGAACATGGGGAACTGTGTTAAAGGGCCACAGCATTAGGAAGATTTGAGGACCACTGCTTTAGGATCATTTTGAAAGGTTGGGACACTTGAAAGCAGACACTGTCCCATAGTGAAGATGCTAGCCTAACCCACATTCACTCATGTGCTGGTTGAACATGCAATCACTGTGTCGGCATGCTATCCACCCCAGGTTGGATTCTGCTTATGCTTCTGTGATTGTGAGTGTATGTGTGTGTGTGTGAGAGAGAGAGAGAGTATGTGTGAGTGTGTTTGCATGCATATGTGTGTAATTGTCCCAGTAACCACAAGTGAGCCTCTAACACTCAGATGCTCAGGATTTGCCTAATCACTTTCTCTTTTTTTCCTGGGGTAGATAAGGGAGCGTGTGATTAAAAACTGTCTGCACACTTAAAGGAAGGTGAATTTATTACACAGATCATTTACTTTACAAATATTAATTAACAGCCCGCCACAAACTGGCGCTCTCCTCGTGCTGGATGACAACAGAGCACAGCCGGAGAAGAGCTGCTGCTGTGCTGGGGCTGTGTGGGCATGCACAGACTTTGAGCTAGCAAAGCATGAAAAGTGTCAGCTACTATCAGATGTGCTGTGGAGTCTCATTAGAAAAGCAGGCGGCCAGCCTCGACCTGAGGGCTTTCACCTTGTCTTATTGTGTGTTGTTCTGTTTGGCTTATAAATTCCTAAGTGTGTTATAGCCCACATTTTCCTTTCTAGGGAGTGACCTCCACAATGGCATCGTAGGCTTCAGTGAGGAGTCCCAAAGAGGCCTGGAACTGAGGGCAGGAGCTGACAAGAGCAGACAGAGCCTAGTTGTCACGAGGCAGCCAAACAGGTAGGGGTGTGTGTGCGTGTGCACGCGGATATAACATCCTAGAATTCTATACAGAACTTAAGACTCATACATGACAATGAAGGCAAGGCGAATGCTGACAGGAGGTGGCTGGCAAGCTAGCTTGACAGTGTTAGTATACATTCTTTTAGTTAACAAATGTATTTACTATAATTATCTGTGTGTGGGTGCATACCCACTGATGGCGTGTGTTGGTCAGTTGTCACTTGTCTTCTTCCCTGGGTCTTAGGGATTAAATTCAGGCTGTCAGGCTAAATGGCCTGTTCTTTCACTGGCCAAACCACCTTACTAACCCAGAACGCTTTCGTTCTCAATCTGTTGCTTAATGCATTGGGGTTTCAGCCATAACATAGCAATGCCTAGATCAGATCGATGTCAGCTGATTTAGGCCATCACTTTATCAACCACTGCATGATGACTGTGTGTGTAGCCACTGAGCTCCAAGGGAGATGGGAGCATCAAAACTCTCCTCACATGCGAATTCTGTAGTGCTGTCTGTATGCACCTGTGTATGGATTAAATCTTCCATTTGGGGCCTATTCTGTAAAATTGTAGGAGACGTTTTTGGTTTTTAATATTACAATTAAATCTGGTTTTAGGAGTAGTATCTTTCTCTAGAGGAATTATTGTTATAAAACAAATAATCCCATTTACTTGAGGGCAGAGATTCCTTCTGCCGTTTTACATTGGACAGAAAGAATTTTGCTTAACGGTACTCGCTGGTGGCACTCCGCCACTGAACAGCACGTACTCAGAGAATGCTGTGAGACCGTGAGCCTTAGGCTTCTCATCTGCTGAAGGAATGCTGCTCACTTTCAGCATTGTCCGTCATCTAGTGAATGCTGGAGCAGCACAGTTAGCGTCCGTGCCAGGCCCTGCGTGCCACTCTGTCCCTACATGCCATGTGTTTGTCTGTACACAGGGCCTTTGAAGATGTGCAGGTCTTTTGGCGAGTCACACTTAACCAAACAGCCAGCATTGTCCAGGAAGAGGAGCTAAACCTAAAAGATGAGCTGCAGTCCGTGGCGGGGGTTACAACCTGCACGGCGGGTCAAACACGATGTTTCATCCTCCTCGAACTCAAGCCGAACAAGGTAAGTGCTGTGGGCTGCTAACCACTTCTTCAGTTATTCAGCTGAGAGCATCATTTTTTGAAACTTAAGCATTTTGTGGCAATTATTTCTCTCCATAAGGTCTAAACCTCTTTATTAAACCAAACATTTTAGATGTAAAATTTATGCCATCATAAATTTTTGCTAAGAGTAATTTTTATGTTTCTATTTCTTGCCATTTCTAGGGTACGTTTGGCACAGCCACTTGCTGTGTGTCAGACAAATTATTATCTCTAACTACTCCAACTATTTATAGCTTTGTTTTTATTATATTCATAAACATGTCTTTTATTTATACGTGAGACATCTTTATTTCATGTATTCTTGGAGCTCCTGTCCCTTCCAGGCCTTTCTATCTCCCCCTTCTCTCATAAGATTCCCTGCACTCTGCTTAAAGTTTGGCTATGAGTCTCAGCATTTGCTTTGATACTCTGCTGGGTAGAGTCTTTCATTGTTCTTAAACAGGGTCCTGAGAAAATTATCCTTGAAGGCATGAGTTAATAAAAATATCTTAGTGTACTGGGCACGGTGGCACACAGCTGTAATCCTAGCACTCAGGGAGGCAAAGGCAGGTGTATTTCTGTGAGTTCAAGACCAGCCTAGTCTAAAAAGCAAGTCCAGGACAGTCAAGGCTATGAAGACAAACCTTGTTTTGACTTATTAAAAAAAAGGCATAGAAACTCTGCTTGGTACAACCTGGATGAATGAGCACTGGCTGCCGCAGCACGTGCCTCTGGGAGACAGATGCTGACACGCTGCTAGGGCAGTCTGTCATTCAAGTGGCTTTTGTCACCATGACCCAACTGGGCTAACAGGGTATTTAATAACTGCATGTAGATGTTTTTCTGTGAGATTTTGATGCTTGAATGTCTAAGGTACACTCAGTACTATTTATTCTTTGCTGCATATTTATTATGTTAAGATATCAAATAAAAAGCTGTCCACCAGACTATGATATGAATGTTCAAGCGTAACGGCTTCTTCGCATGGGCTGCAAGCTTCACACAGCAGAAGAAGCACACAGACAAACTCAGAGCCCTTCATGACACTTAGCCTGTTTGAAAATGACATCATTATATGTTTCATTTTTTTTAAATTTTTCTCCTTGTTTTTTCAGCTTTTGTGAATTGTTATCGTAGTTACAGTATTCTCCTCTAATGCTGACTTTGTATATATTTTCATATTTTGTGAAATATTTGTTATGAAACCAGGAAGGACCACTCGTCATGGATCAGTGAGGATGGCATGCCCTTGGTAGTCACTCCTTTGCTTTTGTTGAGTGTGAGACCTAGTTCCTGTCCCTAGCTGTTTCACATGACAAATGCTGATCACGTAATCTACTTGGTACACTAAAGTATATATGTATATATATATTACATATATATGTATAGACACACATACACATACTGTTTTTTTGTTTGTTTGTTTGTTTGTTTGAGACAGGGTTTGTCTGTGTAGCCTTGGCTATCCTGGACTTGCTTTTTAGACTAGGCTGGTCTTGAACTCACAGAAATACACCTGCCTTTGCCTCCCTGAGTGCTAGGATTACAGCTGTGTGCCACCGTGCCCAGTACACTAAGATATTTTTATTAACTCATGCCTTCAAGGATAATTTTCTCAGGACCCTGTTTAAGAACAATGAAAGACTCTACCCAGCAGAGTATCAAAGCAGATGCTAAGACCCATAACCAAACCTCGGGCATAATGCAGGGAATCATATGAAAGAATGGAGAGATAGAAAGACCTGGAGGGGACAGGAGCTCCACAAGGAGAGCAGAAGAACAAGGAATCTGGGCCTAGAAGTCTTCTCTGAGACTGATAATCCGACCAAGGACCAGGCATGGAGATAACCTAGAACCCTTGCACAGATGTAACCCATGGCAGCTCAGTGTCCAAGTGGGTTCTCTAGTAATGGGAACAGGGACTGTCTCTGACATGGACTCAGTGCCTGGCTCTTTGATCATCTCCCTGTGATGGGGAGCAGCCTTACCAGGCCACAGAGGAAGATAATACAGCCAGTCCTGATAAGACCTGATAGGCTAGGGTCAAAGGGAAGGAGAGGAAGACCTCCCCTATCAGTAGACTGGGGGAGGGGCATGGGAGGAGATGAGGGAGGGGGGTACATCTGAGATACAACGTGAATAAATGTAATTAATAAAAAATAAATTAATTAATATTCTTGTATAATGTTACCACAAGTCTAGAACCTTCCAAATTCTAATGAAATATTAACCCTAATTTCAAAGTATTAAGTGACTACAAAGTCAGATATGGTCATGTTTATTCCAATTTTCTCTTTATTTTGCATGGTTAACTCTAATCTTGTGATTAGGCATCTTGATAAACATTTTATAAAATCATAATTGACACTCAATAAATATTACCTGAAATAAGGAAAAGAACAATTGACTCTTTAAGCATTTCAGTGCCAGCTGCATAGCAGTCCTGTTAGAACTCTGTGGAGGCAGGCTGCATATCACTGTCTTGCCGTATCTAGGGGGCAACCTGGATGAGACAGGGTACAGGCTGCTCTTCTTTAGCCCAAGTGCTCTTTTATGTTAGAAAAGACCACTGCTGGCCTTATTGCTGCTTCATTTGTCTTTCCCAGGTGATAATCACTTATTCCTTTTTTTTTTTTTGTACAAATCTTGCTTTTCTGAGAAATAAATCTTTCTGTGCAGGGCTTAATATTAAGCCCTAACTACTGACATGCAGAAAGAATAGTGATGACCATTTAAATTTTTAACGTTTTTCTTTTATTGAAAATAGATTTTCTTCTTATATAATATATCCCGATTTTGGCTTTCCCTCCCTCTGCTCCTCCCAGCTCCTCCAGCTCCTCTCCCATACTCATCCACTCCCTTTCTGTGTCTAATTAGAAAACAAACAGGCTTCTAAGGGAAAATTATATAATATAATAAATTAATATATTATAATATCATAATATAAAAGAACAAAAACTAACACATCAGAACAGGAAAAAAAAATAAACCGAAGAAAAAGAACCTAAGAAAAGGCACAAGATACAGCTATAGACAGAGGCCCACTCATTTGCACACTCAAGAAACATAAAACTGGAAGTCATAATAATATGCACAAAGGACCTATGGCATAAAAACAAAAAACAAAACAAACAAACAAAAACACCCAAACTCCTGCTGGGTATGCAACCTACCCTGAAGAGTAGTTTGTTTCCCCGGTGAAACTTCCTTGCAAGTTGTTATCAGTTGGAGATTGCTTCCGGGGAAGGGATGGGACCCTGTCTGGCACAGACCTATTCTGGCCCTGCACAATCTCATCAGTCTCTGTGAATTCCTATGTGCATCAATCCTGTTGATTTAGAAGGCCTTGTTCCTTTGGTGTCCTCTACCAAATGTGGATCTTGTAATCTTTCAGCCTACTCTTCTGCAGGGCTATCTGATTCTTAAGGGAAAGGATTTGATGGAAACATCCCATTTAGGCCTGGGTGTTCTGAGGTCTTTCACTCTGCATACTGTCTGGCTGTGGGCTTTTTAGGTCCACATTCTTGGTCACCCAAGCAGTGCTAGGCATGGGTTTCATCTCAGGGAGGGAGCCTTAAGTCAAATCAGATACTGCCTGGTTACTCCCATAGGCTTTGTGCCACCATTGCACTAGCATCGTCTTCCAAGCAGGACCACATTACAGAGCAAAGGGTCTGTGACTGGGTTGGTATTTTCATTTCTGCTTTGGTAGTGGGCTGAGTACCGTCCAATGCCAAAGAAAGACGGCAGAACGTAAGGGTTCGTAAGTCCGTACCTGCTCAACTTCTATGTGTTCAATGAGTTGTATAAATACATAAGGCCTTGTCATCCGTTTGTGGAGAGCATCCTATAGTCTTGGCAGCAGCCATGGCACCCCTTTGGCCAACAACTCTGCTAGGTATAGTACATTCCTGGTACTGGAAACTTCATTTGGTGATAAGAGATGTCTGTTTGGGCTGTCTTCCTTATTACTTGGTGATTTCATTTAGATTGCCTTTTTATCTGTATATGTGCATTGCAGCATTAAGAAGGTGGAGAATCACAGGCCTAACTAGAGGAAGGCCACGAAGACAATATTTTTAAGGAGTTTCAGATAGGTAAGATAGATAGCTTATTTTCAAAGTATTATGCCGCCATTCTTTCTAGCTGTTAAATGATAAGTTATAGGCAAAGACAGCACATTCTTATGTCAGTCAAAGAAAACTTAAAAAAAAAAAAACAGGAAGGAGCACACAGTAGAGACACAGGTATTTAATGCTAGCACTCCAGGGGCTGAGGTACAAAGAACACACATCTGAGGCCAACTTGGGCTATTAGACCAGAACTCAAAAGTAAAGGAAGGGATATGATTGTGTTCTTAAGAAAATGAAACAATAAAGCACTACAATCTTCTATGCATTTTCACAAATTATAGTTTGTTATTTAGCATGAATTTGGCTTCTCTAGTTTGGATTCCTTTTATTTCTCATAAACTAAGAGCTAGCAATATAAGCCAGGAAATACAGCAGCCACATTTTTTTAAGTGAGATTTGAGAGCCTGTGTGGATGTGCCAGCAGGCCAATACAATTATTCCTAACCTTTTGACCTAAGAACTGTCTCCAGTTGTTGCCAGAAAAATGGTTTCCATTCCACAGAGCTTGTTCAGCAGTCTACATTGTAGTTCAGAGGGTTGCTTCTGTTGTCAGAATACCCTGGTTCAAACCTTAGTTCAAGGAGCCACATAAGGAGACCAACAAAACAAAACAAAACAAAACTGGGCACACGGGGGATTGCAGAGAGTGATTCATCAAACAAAGACCATGCATAGAGAGGACCTAGATCCCCTGCTCAGATGTAGCCCACAGGCAGCTCAGTCTCCATGTGGATTCCCTGGTAAGGAAAGAAGAGACAGTTTGTGAAATGGACTTGGTTGCCTGCTCCTTGATGACTTCTCCCTGGTGGGGTGAACTAGCCGGCCCACAGAGGAAGAGGATCCAGACCGTCCTGATGGGACCAGATAAGCTAGGATCATAGGACTTACCCTATCAATGGACTAGGGAAGAGGGATAAGGGAAAGTGGGACTGGGAGGAGATGAGGGAGGGGTACAACTGGGATACAAAGTGAATAAATTTTAAATCATACTAAGAATAAAAGGGAAAAAGAACCCAAATCTTAGTTTATCCACTAAGTTAATTAGGTAATCCTGAATAAGTAGTTTGGTCAGCCTCCCAGGTTTAAAGGGGTTAAAAAGGGGCTAATAGGAAGATTAAATGAGATGATAACACATGAAGATTATTAGTACAGTTCTTGGCAAGGACTTTACCCTAAGAGATGACTGATAGTGTTTTACTGAGAAGGAATGGGCCTGGAGCCCGAGGGAATCTAGACTTTGCAGCAGCCATGTCTGTAGAGGTTTATAGATTATTGCACACAGAGAATACACATCTGTCCTCCAAGTGACACAGCAGATCAAAGTACTGTCTCCTTCCATCCAGAGTTCTGTTCCTCAGCTTTAAAACTTTCCACTTTGTTTTTCCTTCTATTTTTCAGCTGCATAATAATTTACTGCTTTTATTTTCAAGTCGTGAAAAATTTAACTGACTTGCTTAATCAGTTACTTGGGTGAAAATCCATCTTTTGAATTTCAGTCAACTCACCCTTTCCCTGGTGATTTAACTCATGTTTCTATATTAACAAAACAAATAAAATGAAAATTAGCTTAGGAAGTAGTACAGTTAGTTTAGGTTGTCAACTTGACACTGCTTCTGAGCAGTTCTTAGCCCAGAGAGGAATTTTCTACCAGTTAGGGCAAAAGGCTGCCTCTGTAGGAGAAGGGCCTGCTGCGGTTCAGTGCACAATGGGTTCATGTGAGGTCTCCCTCCTGTTTAAGAGTCTGGAGAAGTTCAGATGTGATCTTTAAGTCTTATTTCTCAATAGACTTCAGGCATATTGTCTGGATAGAGCATTTCTTTGCCTGACTGAAGACTCTTTTTGTCTCCAGTCTAATTATATGTAGGCACCCATCTGTACACTATTCAGTTTTTAGATATTTCTTTATTTAGATTACAACGTGTTCTTTTGATGGTAAGTGGGTATAAGTAATGTTCTAATCATCATCACAAGGAAAGAAATATTTTACTGAAAAATAAAGATGAGAGTGTCTATTGGAACTTAATATGCCAAAGGACTTAGTTCAAAGAGACCCTTGTGAATTTGAGCTCTCCCGTCCATTAGGGAATATTAGCTCTTGAGAATCATTGCCCTTACTTCCCCTGCACTTCAGTTCTGGTGCTTGCCAACTGCAGTTTCTTAGAGTGGAAAGAATATTTATTTCCACAGTCCAACATTTTCTGTCAGTGTATCAGCGAACATAAAGAATGTTGTGTGCTGTCGGATTGATAACACATTCCTTAGATATTGAAAATGAGAGTCAGAACATTTACTGCATGACTAAGATGGAACTTTTTTGGATAATACAGAAGGATTTGATGTTCTGTTTCATGACAGTGATTATCATTCAAATGATCACAAAACAAATGATGGACTAGGCTCTTGCTGGCAGATGAAAAACATGCCTGATGTATCATTAAGCCATGACACCTGCAGTTGAAAACACATCAAGTCACTTTAGCAGGGTATGTCAGGATGCTAACAAGTTAAACATTTCAGATTCTGCTTTGTAAGAGTAAATCATTTGTAAAAACAGATGACTGACAGCATTATAAAGAGCAACTGAGACTTTAGGAAATGAGTGATTTCAGGGAGAAAAATAAGGGTGGAGCGTGAACAGAGTTCATTTTGATTTGGTACAATGCTGTTGAAAATTTGAAAATTATATAAAATTACATAATTTGTTGTCAATATATCCTCATATTTGTTTAAAACTTTAAAAACTTAAAAACGTAATCTCAGGCTGAAGATGTAGCTCAGGTGACACCGTGTTTGCCCATCACAAACAAAGTGCTGGGTTTTACTCTTTGCACCACGTGAGCAAGCGTGGTGGGGCCACCTGTAGTCCTCGGGGAGCAGACGGAGGGCCTGGAACCGAGCTTTTCCTTGATCCGCACTGAGTTCAGGAGCAGCCTGTGCTGCAGAAGACCCTGTCTCAAGAGAAACCGTGACTAAGCGAACCTTGGGAAGCTGAGCTCTCCCGTTGTTTCCCCTTGCAGGGTTACTCATCCCCCGCCTCTGCTCTGGCTGCACCTGACATCAGTGCTGAGGCAACTGCTAGAAAGTGTTATGTTCCGTTTAAGCTGTGGATATTTATGTAAATATCTTTTCACCACATAGCGTAATTATATCATCTTTATCTCTATAGTTGAGTTTATCATATATATGTAGATAATTATCCCCTCTTTATAAATCCTTATGTTACCTTTTCTTTTTTAATTAAATTTTTATTTTTTACATTAATTATATTTTATTCTCTTTGCATCCCAGCTGTAGCCCCCTCCCTTGTTCCCTCCCTATCTCACCCTCTTTCCCTCATCTCCTCCCATGGCCCTCTCTAAGTCCATTGATAGAGGAGGTCCTCCTCCCCTTCCATCTGACACTAGCTTATCAGGTCTCATCAGATTTCAGGACTGGTAGCAATATCCTCCTCTATGGCCTATCAAGGCTGCTCCTCTCTTGGGGGTGGGGGGTAAAAAGCCAGCCGTTGAGTTCATGTCAGAGACAGTCCCTGTTCCCCTTACTAGGGAAGCCACTTGTATACTGAACTGCCATGGGCTACATCCGAGCAGGGGCTCTAGGTTATATCCATACATGGTCCTTGTTTGGAAAATCAGTCTCAGGAAAGACCCCTGTGCCCTTGATGCCATATTTTAAGATCTACCTATATTGAAAAATAATTGAATAGTTTATTGCTTCACTGGTTTTTAATTAGCTTGTTGTGTAGATACATTTTATTTATTCATCATTTGCATATAGAGTTTAAGTATATTATCTTTGGACTTTGTTTTACTCACTATTTTATTGCTGTGAAGAGATACCATAATCAAGGCAACTCTTATAAAAGAAAACACCTAATTGGAACTTTTTTACAGCTTCAGAGGGTTAGTCCATTATCATTATGACGGGGAACAAGGCAGTATGCATGACATTGGACCAGTAGCTGAGTGTTATATCCTGATCCATGGGCAGGGATCTGAGTGTTATATCCTGATCCATGGGATTTCTTTTTAAGATGTATTTATTTATTAGGTATACAGTATTCTGCTTGCAGGCCAGAAGAGGGCACTGGATCTCATTACAGATAGTTATGAGCCACCATGAGGTTTACGAGGAATTGAACTCAGGACCTTTTAAAGAACAGCCAGTGTGCTTAACCTCTGAGCCATCTCTCCAGGCCCCTAGCACAGGCTTCTGAAATCTCCAAACCCACCACCACATTTCCTTTAACAAGGCCACACATCGTAATACCTTCTAATCCTTTTAAACAGTGCCATGCCCTTCAAATATATGAGTCATTGTTGTTCAAACCACCACAGACATTTGTCTTCCAGAGAAAAGCTCACGGTAAGAAGATGGAATTTTAAAGAGGTGAAAAAAGAATAGTTGCCACAGTGACCTAATGTAAAAATTTAGTTCTGTAATTATATAACTATCTATTTTATATATGCTTTTCATTGAAACAGAATTACATCACTTTCCCCCTTCCTTTCCTCTTAGGTGTTTTTCTTCCCTCCAACAGCTCTCACGTTCCCCTGAGCTCTCAAGTTGATAGCCTCTGTTTTCTTTATTATTGTTTCATGGGTGTGTGTATATATATATATATATATATATATATATACACATGTATATAATCATTTTTATAATGCTATTGATAACTATAGCATGTCTTAGTGATAGAAATATGTAAAAAAATAGGATTATATTTGTAATAATAAGTGTTTTTTTTTTTCTTCACTATCAGGTGCCTCAAGTGGAAACACATTTTTTTGTGGAGCTGTATGACATCACTGCTGGGGCAGCTATAAACAACAGTGCCAGATTTGCTGGAATCAAAGTTTCCAAGAGTGCGGGACCACAGAGCCTCATTTCCTTTTCTGTGGGTTCTCGGCTGGCTGTGGCTCATAAGAAGGCTACTCTGATCAGTTTGCAGGTGGCCAGAGATTCTGGGACAGGAATGATGATGTCTGTTAACTTTAGTACCCAGGTAGGCATAGGAAATACAGTCATATATGTTTATATTCTTTGCCTCTGTAAGGAGTGTAATGAAATAGTAATCTAAACAATATTTTCTGGGGATCCCACAATGACTTGCTGTTTGTGTGTTGTACTGTTTTCTCTGTACATCAGGTCAGCTTTTCTCACACCACTAAGAGGTTGTGTTTTGAAGCACAGGCTTTCTGTTTGGTTTTCCCTGCTTTGGCAGTGTTGATTGTCCCGTGCAAGGCGTTATGTGCAAGTCTGCTCGTCACAGCTCTAAGGTCTTGGCTCAGAACTTCCTCCACTGTAGCCATTTGAGACTTGAACAAAAAGCAGAGGTTGCCTACAAATTATGTTCAAATTAACTGGATTTTTTAAAGATCCTTAAATACAGACTGAACATTTGCACAGCACTGGCTTTAGGTGACTACACCTATCCATCCTTTCATGTGGTGTCCATTGAATGACCAGATGGAGTCATGGGGTCCAGAATAGCAACACTGAGCACACGAAGAGACAAGGTCCTATGTGCTCTATACTTCCTTAGCATTTTTTTTTAACTTTGATTCTTCAGCAAAATTCTAATACAGTAAAAAAGTAAAATTAAATAATTAAATAAATAAATAACATGTCAGCCATTCTGCTTGAAGCCTGATTGTGGAGATAGCTCTCCTGCTTTAGTTCTCTGTTTTCTGTTCCGCCTTTACTTCTTTTACTTCCCCCTTCAGCACCATTGGCTGGTTCAAATCTACCATTTTTTTTTTTCATCAAATAAAGCGTATGTATAGCTAGTGTAACAGAGTCAGGGAATAGGAGGGTAGATTTAGAATCCTGGGTGGAAAGCTGCCCTGGAAACCTGCTAGGCTGAGATAGGATAACAGAAGACACAATTCTCTGCTGTGTGAGACCCTAGAAATGAACTCCATGTTGTGTAGTCTTACAGTACTGTGAACACAGATAGAAGCCTTTTCATTCATAGGGAGGTTTTAGTGTTTTGTTTAGCATGTTTATGATAGGCAGAGAAATGAGAAAAAAGTTTCATGTCCATGCTTCGCCCGTGAAATATTATTATTGTCACATCATGAGTTTGTAGAACAGAAGGGGTCTAGAGATGTGAAACACATAATGAAGCTATTTGAGGTGAGAGACTTGAAGAGCGGAGAGAGAAGTGTGTGTGTGTACCCACACAGACAGACCAGTTACCGCAGTTACACAGACCCTGTCCTCAACACCATAGGCCAAGTACTGTGGCACCTGTTCCATGTTAACGATTTTCAACATGGAAGTGAAGATTGGAATCTGAGGAGTTTTCTACAAATGAGGATTTCGTTTCTGAAAAAACAGAGCCCCTTTTCCTGCTGAGTTCAGCTACAGGGACTATGCCTAAGTCAATGTTAGGAGACTCTGAACTGCAGGGGGACAATGAGCACCGTGTGGTACACAGAGAAGCAAGCGTCACAACTCCCCTTTTCCCTCGTAGCCCTGAGTTTGAGCTGAAGAACTTACCATATGGATTCACTAATGGGAAAAAATTCAAAAAAACATAAAACCATACAAATATGCTTGCTGTAGTGTGAGAGTGAAATTCCTCATACAGATATAATGTGTAGCGTGCACAGAGCAGGAAACCCATATAGATATGCTGTGTGTAGTGCGAGGAACAGGGAAGAGACAGTTGAGCAAGACAGAAAGCTTTTAGATAAAAATCATTTTGTATTCTTTAGTCAAAGATGCCAGAAAAACTTTATTGAACCTTATCCACATCAGCAAAGTGTGTGTGTGTGTGTGAGTGTGTGCAGATTTACATTGTCCAGTAGCCTCAGTCTCTGCATGCCATGTCAGAGGACCTAATGGAGAGTTGGGGCTTTGCCCTTTGTGTAATAATAAAAAGCACATGGCATCAACCCAGTCTCAGTGGAGAACACTGTGTGTTTTGGAGAGGTTCTCACATACCTCTTTGCCGAGAAGATATCTGTGGAGGTGAGATTATTGGCAAGGTCTCACTCCATCTAATAAAGAAGTCTCTCATTTCCGATGAGGAAACCTGCTCTTTCCCTATGAGGAGTAAGGTAGTAATTGGCTTTATTTGGTTATGGCAGTGTTAAAACAAGCCAGAAAAAGAAAGGGAGGAAGGAAGGAAGGAAAGTAGGAAGGAACGAAGGAAGGAAGGAAAGAGGGAGGGAGGGAGGGAGGGAGGGAGGGAGGGAGGGAGGAATTGGGAGGGGATTAGGGAAGGGGCTATAGCTGGAATGCAAAATGAATAAATTGTAATTAATTAAAAAATTAATTTAAAAATTAACTTGAAAATAAAAGAAATTGTCTCAATAAGGAAAGAGGAATTCTTAGATGGTAAATAGAAGATGGGAATATTACATGTGGAAATATACTAATATATACTGTATAATCTCAGGGGCAGAGTGAAGGGACAAAGAAGACAAGAATCTAGCAGATAGTATGACAATTTGTCCTCAATTGCAACAGTAGCAGCAGACAAATTGAGAAAACTACGAAATAAAGGTTTAGGGACCTAATGGCTGCAACAAAAAAACTATAGGACCTTAAAGTCTTGAAAGAAAGAAGAAAGACAGAGGGATTGAAAAAAATCACCTGAAAGAATAGTGATTGATTAAAATTTCAATTTGATAAAGGTTATTAGCCCTTATGTTCTAATGTTCTAGCAATAAAGAAATCCACAAGCAAGACAAATAAGAAAAAGAAAAGCCTTCATACAGGCTTTGTGTTGATTGACTATCATCTTGTGACAAAACACCAACAAGAGCAGCTCAAGGAAGGAGAGGTTTAAGTTGGTCCACAGTTTAAGGATGCGGTCCAGTGTGACAGGGATATCAAGAGCTCTCCAACAACTGCTCACAGTGCATCCCAGTCAGGAAGCAGAGAGCGATGACCCAGATGCTCGCCTTCCATTCAGTTCAAGACTCCAGACCTGGAATCTCACTCTTCATGTTTAGGGTGGATCTCTCCACCCGAGGGACTCTAATGGGAATGACCCCTTTCAGACCCACTCCGAGGCCTTTCTCTTCTGTGATCCTAGATTCTAATGACCCCTTACAGACCCACTCTGAGGCCTGTCTCTGAGTAATACTTTCATACCCACATACTTACAGTGTAAGAATGTCATAAGAAAGGTCTGTAAATCCAAGCGCAGGGACAAGGAGAATGGATGTTAGGATACACAGAAGAAAGAACGCAGTAAGCAAAAACAGACTAAAATATAGAACATCTCACTAGAGAACTTGGCTATATAAAAAGATGTTCAGTATGCTGCATTGATTTCATCTGAACATCAGAACGGCTGTCAGTGACAATGCCTGATACTGACAAGAATTCAGAGACTGCTTAACTTGCTTATTGGTGGTGGGGATGTAAAATGATATAACTACTCTGGAGGATGTTGTTAGTTTCTTAAATAATTATACATGAATTATACAGGCCCAAGGAATTAAAGTCTAAGGCATTTATTCTAATGAAAACTTATTACTCACATGGAAATTTTTACACAAATGTCTGAGGTAGATTATTAATAAATTAATTAATTTATAATTAATAAATTATAATTGTTAATAATAAAATTAATAAACAACTGTCCATCAATTGGCAAGAAATTAGATAAAATGGAGGTTCCTACCTGTGGTAAGGAACAAGCCATTAAGACACATATCAGCTAGTGTAATCTCCTCATGATTATGTCAAATGGAAAAATAATCTCCAAAGTTAGAGAAAAAAGATTCCATTCATATAAGAAAATTACAGCATCATAGAAATGTAGAAGAGCTCAGTGACTTGGAACAATGAGTGACTCAGCAGGGATGTGAATGATTATGACAGTCACCATGAAGGATTCTTGAGAAAAGAAAATAGTATTGTGACCCTGTTGGTGTTAATATCATGCTGCAAGGTGTTGACAATAAAAGATGTTGAGTAGAGAATACCAGAATATTAATCTGTTGTTTTATAATTCCATGTAAACAGACAAGAGCTCAAATCAAAAAGGCCAGCTTAAAATCAGAAGCCATAGCAGAAGGGTCAGGGACACTAGAACACGGCCCACAGAATCAGTTAAGCAGGGCTCCCAGGGGCTCCCAGAGACTGAAGCAGCAATTGCAGAACCTGCATGGGTATGAGCTAGGCCATAGGCATACATGCTGTGGTTGTTTAGCTTGGGGTTTTTGAGAGATTCCTAACTGTAGGAGAAAGACTGTCTCTGACTCTTTTGCCTGCTCTTAAGACCCTTTTTCTCCTACCGCGTGGTGGATCTTGGGGAGAGGGAACTGGAAAGAGAGGAAGGAGGGTGGTCTGGGGCAGGACCTGGGAGGAGTGGAGGAAGAGGAGGCTGTGGTCAGGATATATTGTATGAGAGAAGAATAGATAAGAAAAAGAGAAAACAAACAAACAGGCAAATGGGAACCATGGTTTTACTGCTTGGGTAGTTTCATATTTTGTTCTTGCTTCATCGTCCCTGAGTTACTTGCTTCTGAACAGTGAGTGTGCTATTAGAAGATAAGAATATACAGTTGTGTTCTCTATAAACTGAAAATAATGTGAAAATATGACTCAAGCTATTATTATGTCCAATGGTGTTGATTCTTATTTCACTGTAGCTGGAATAATTAAATAATCAATATAACTTAAATTTTCATGTATACAAATCCCATAGTTTTAACATAAATTCTTTTTCATATTTATTTGTACAGTAGTTAAGAAAGGATTTCTGGTTTTCGTTACTTGAACTGATGAAAAGATCACTTACTCTATTATACTTCATTAAATGAGTCTACAGTTGACCAAATTTAGATACTGTCACTTAACCCTGTCACATGTCGTAACCCAGAGCAAATGCACTGAATGAAGTCACAATCCTTTGTGAGTTTGTTCTAAGCTGGCCTCTTCAGTGGAATGCCTAGGAGATATGACAGGCTTCGTGTATGTCATAAGTACTTCTTGTCCTGGTTTCCCATCATCTCTACAGTAACTCCTCTATCCAGGCTATCAATTAGATATCATGGTCAATTCTCATGTTCCTCTTACCCCATGCTGAATATACCAGAAGTTCCTATTAACTGCATTCACACTCTGTCCCCATTCTATTTCTATCCTTTCTACTCATATGACCTGAGCTGTCTCAGAGGCATGTGTTTCTTCCTCCTGCCTCTGTGCTTAGCCCTACTATAGATTAGCACACATGTTCCCCAGAGCATTTATGAAATCTCTAATCAAAGGGTCACTCTCCTGTTTTAATTCTGTGGTTTCTGCTTTAAAATAATGGCCACATACTCTTTGACCCTATCCATTCCTATGTCAGTGCCCAACACTCTCCTCCTTAACATTCATACTGGCCTTCTGGTTCTTCCCATCAGATATAGGGTTGTTCTCACCACAGAGCCTTTTTTTTCATTTTTTTATTAATATTTATTTATTTTTAAATAATTTTATACATTCACTTGTATCCCAGCTGTAGCCCACTCCCTCTTTCCCTCCCAATCCTCCTCTCCCTCCCTCATCTCCTCCCTGCCCTCTTCCGAGTCCACTGAGAGGGGGTGTCCTCCTCTCCTTCCGTCTGGCCCTAGCTTATCAGGTATCTTCAGGATGGTTGCAATGTCCTTATCTATGGCCTAGCAAGGCTGCTCCCCCACTGTTTCTGACATGAACTCACAGAGCCCTTTAAAGTGCTGTTCTCATTGCCCAGAATACTTTTCTTTAGGCCTAGAATCCATCTCCTGAGGTTAGCGTGTGGACAGTCCTTTAATGAATCCTATGTTGCGATTCCATGTCCAGCTTGGTTTATAACTGTGTCCTGACCACCATCCTGTGTCTCTGTCTCTACTTTGTCTTATTTCCCATCATAAGAGTCCATGTAGCAAGACAACATTAATTCCATACTTCCATACTGTATCCTCTTCCAGAATCTTGGGTTCTGGGAGTGTAGGTATTATGCCTGTCAATTCTGCATCTCAGTAAACATGGTGGAATGTACTAGGACTTTAATCCTTAGTCAGAAGTAAATAAAGACACACAATTACAATTTTCCTCAGCTACAGTACGCACCCTGAACTTTCTAAAACCTTTGTAACAACTGTAATTTGAGAAATCAGATGCATATATATTGCTTGGGAACCCAACACCACAGTAGCATATTTCCACACTGAAGGAGAAAAAAGAGCTGATTTCTTCTTCCTCCCCACTCTTTGCTCTCAGATCTCCCTGCCCCTAAATTTCTAGGTGAGGTTAAAATCTATATATTTGTTTATTTTTTTAGCATGTGAGAACTAAGTCATACTATTTGCTGTGTCCATGACTGGATTCTTTTCTAGACAACAGTATCTTTTCATCTCTAGTTCTTTTCCTTGATTCATTTCAGTGCAAACACCTTGTTCCCTCTCCTCATTACCTCTTTGGCTTATTGAAGGCAGTTAAGAAAAGTATAAAGTCCATGTTTTAGTGGCAGTGTAGTTACTGCCAATTAGTTCACTAAAAAGAAGGAAATTTTGTTTAAGAAATAGTAATCCGTTTAGAATAACATTAGAGGTGTCATAGTCTCATTTTCCTGTCTGTTTAATTTTCAGGAGCTGAGGCGTGCTGAAACAATTGGTCGAGTCCTCATATCTCCAGCTGTTTCTGGGAAGGATTTCGTGAGGACAGAAGGCACACTGGTTTTTGAACCTGGCCAGAGAAGTGCTGTGGTGGATGTTGTCTTAACGCCAGACTCGGGGTCTTTAAATATGTTTCCTAAACGCTTTCAGATTGTACTTTTTGACCCAAAAGGTGGTGCCAGAATTGATAAAGTGTATGGGATTGCCAACGTCACTCTTGTCTCTGATGTGGATTCACAAGCTGTCTGGGGGCTTGCAGACCTGCTGCATCAGCCCCTGCGTGAAGATATTCTCAATAGAGTGCTCCAGAGCCTCAACATGAAAGGTGCCACAGAGAGCACGGATGAGCAGCTGAGCGCTGTGATGCACTTACTGGAAAAGGTAGGGCATCCCTGCAGATGTAAGCACAGTGAGAAGGTCACAAAGCTCAAATCAAAACAGATAACTCATCCTGTTCTAATGCCCATTACCATGAAATTAGCATAAAATGTAAGAGTGGGATTCACCATGAATGCCGATGTACTTCCTTTTGAGTGAGGCCTGCTTGACATCCTTACTCTTTTTTAATTATTTTTTTTACATTTATTACAGTTTATTCACTTTGTATCCCAGCTGTAACCCCCTCCCTAGTCCCATCTCAATCCTACCCTCCCTCATCTCTTCTTATGTACCTTCCCCAGTCCACTGGTAGGGGAGGACCTCCTTCCATCTGACCCTGGCCTATCAGGTCTGATCAGGACTGTCTACATCATTACTCTTAAATAGGGAACTGTGGGTAGGCTGGTGTAGCCAGAATCCAACCAGAGCTTTAAAGCCAGCAGATGCAAGAGCCCAATGTCCTTCCTGACTCTCCAGAGACTGAGTATATTTGCAGTTTACTTGTTGGGGTTTTGAATTCATGAGAACTTGGACTGGACTGTAACCTATATTCGTTCTTTCAAACATTATACATGAGCAGTCAGCAGGGTGCAGTGGCACACACCTATGTTCCCGCACTCGGGGAGAAAGAGGCAGAGGCAGACAGATATATTTGAGTTCGAGTACAGCCTGGTTTATGAAGTGAGTCCAGGATGGCCAAGGCTATACAGAGGAACCCTATCTCAAAAAACAAACAAACAAACAAACAAACAACCATGAGCAGTCACCCCTGTGTTCTCTTCTTCCTACGAACTAACAAATATTCATTGAAAAGTAAGAATAACGACTGGCCAAATAATTTTTGGGCATCAATTTCCATGGATTTTTCTAGTCAGCTTTTATATGAGATTAGTTAGTTGCTTACCTTTCTACAAAATGTGTAATCATTTACAGATATAAAAGTTCAAGATTATATGGAAAATCATTTCTAAAATGTATTATTAAGGAAGGAAAAATACCTTTATAGCTTATATCAAGCTTTCTTATAAAAATAATTTATTTTTTAACATATTCATGTACACACATAAAGTTCTGAGTCCATACATATGAACCTTCCAGTGCTTCATTTCCTTAATTATTACAAATGTTTACAGTAGGATCTCAAAATATCATTCTCTTATTTCTCAAAGCATGGTGCATGAAAGGTAGAAGATAAAATTACATGGTATAGAAGATAAGAGGAGGCTATGACCCAGAATCTGGAAACAACTTAGATGTCCCTCAATTGAGGAATGGATATAGAAATTGTGGTACATTTACACAATGGACTATTACTCAGCAATTAAAAACAAGGAAATCATGAAATTTGCAGGCAAATGGTAGGAATTAGAAAAGATCATCCTGAGTGAGGTATCCCAGAAGCAGAAAGACACAGATGGCATATACTTACTTGTAAGTGGATATTAGACATATGATATAGGATAAACATTCTAAAACCTGTAAACCTAAAGAAGCTGAGCAAGAAGGAGGACCCTGGGTAAGATGATCAATCATCACTAAGAAAGGCAAGTAAGATGGACATCAGGCAAATAAGATGGACATCTGAAAAAGGAGAAAACAGGAAACAGGACAGGAGCCTACCACAGAGGGCCTCTGAAAGATTCTACCCATCGGAGTACCAAAGCAAATACTAAGACTCATAACCAAACTTTGGGCAAAATGCAGGAAATCTCGTGAAAGAAGTGGGAGTTAGAAAGACCTGGAGAGTTCAGGAGCTCCACAAGGAGAGCAACAGAACCATAAAATCTGGGCCCAGGGTCTTTTCAGAGACTGATACTCCAACCAAAGACCATTCATAGAGATAACCTAGAACCCCTGCACAGAAAAAGCCAATGGCAGCTCAGTATCCGAATGGGCTCCCTAGTAAGAGGAACAGGCGTTGTTTCTGACATGAAGTCAATGGCTGGCTTTTTGATCACTTCACCCTGAGGAGAGGAGCAGCCTTGCTAGGCCACAGAGGAAGACAATGCAGCCAGTCCTGATGAGACCTGATAGGCTAGGGTCAGAGGGAAGGGGAGGAAGACCTCCCCAATCAGAGGACTGGGGGAGGAGCATAGGAGAAGAGGGAGGGTGGGCAGGATTGGGAGGGGCTGAGCAAGGGGGCTACAGGTGGGATACAAAGTAAATAAATTGTAATAAATAAAAAAAAATTAAATCTGAGAAGGGGCTCTAGGTTGCATCCATACATAGTCTTGTTTGAAGAAACAGTCTCATTAGAGACCCCTATGCCCACATATATTTGGTCCTTGTGGAACTCCTGTCCTCTCCAGGTCGTATTAACCCTCCGCCTCTCCTCATTTTTTTTTTTTTTTTTTTTTTGATTCCCTGCATTCTGCTGGAGGTTTGGTTAGGAGTCTTAATATCTGCTTTGATACACTGTTAGGTAGAGTCTTTCAGAGGCCCTCTGTGGTAGGCTCCTGTCCTGTTACTTGTTTGCTCCTACATCCAATGTCCATCCCCTTTGTCTTTCTAAGTGAAAATTGATCATCTTACTCCAGATCCTCTTTCTTGTTTATCTTCTTTAGCTGGATAGATTTCAGTATATTTATCCTATCTTATAGGTCTATATAAGTGAGTATATACCATGTGTGTCTTTCTGCTTTTGGGATACCTCACTCAGGATGATCTTTTCTAGATCCCAAAATTTGCCTGCCAATTTCATGATTTGCTTGTTTTTAATTGCTGAGTAGTATTCCATTGTGTAAAAGTACCACAATTTCTGTATCCATTCCTGAATCTGGGTTGGTTCCAGGTTCTGGCTATTATGAATAAAGCTGCTACAAACATGGTTGAGCAAATGTCCTTGTGTACTTGAGCATCTTTTAGATATATGCCTAGGACTGGTATAGCTGGATCTTGAGGAAGCACTATTCCTAATTGAGAAAGTACCAGATTGATTTCCAAAGTTGTTGTACAAGTTTACATTCCCACCAGCAATGGAGGAGGGTTCTCCTTTCCCCACAACCTCTCCAGCATGTGTTGTCACTTGAGTTTTTGATCTTAGCCATTCTGGCGGGTGTCAGGTGAAATCTCAGGGTAGCTCAGTATCCAAGTGGGGTACCCTAATAAGGGGAACACAGACTGTTTCTGACATGAACTTGATGGCAGGCTCTTTGACCCCCCCCCGGGGACAGCAGCCTTGCTGGGCCACAGAGGAGGACTTTGCAGCCGGTCCTGAAAACACCTGATAAACCAGTATCAGATGTAAGGGGAGGAGGTTCTCCCTTATCAGTGGACTTGGAAAGGGGCAGGGAAGAGATGAGGGTGGGAGGGTGGGAGTGGGAGGGAAAGAGGGAGTGGGATACAACAGGGATACAGAGTTAACAAACTGTAACTAATATTTAAAAAATAAAAATTAAAAAAATAAATAAATTAAATTAAATTAAAAAAAATCTAACAAACCGAAAAAAATAAAAATAAAAAGAAGAGGCTAAGGCAAACTTTTGCAAAGCACAGTGACTGCCATTTTATGTACTGAAAACTCTAAAGATAGAGTTCATGCCAAAGAAGCATGATACTTAAATGTCTAATAAGAAACAGATGGGACAATAGTGAATTAATGTTGACCAAAACAAGAGAAACCATGCATAGTAATGACGTTATAGAGTAGAAAGAAGAAAATTTCAAATATTTTAGAGGAAAAAATAGAAGGAAATCCTGCTCCTCTCTTTTCCTCATTAAGCTGTATGCTAAAGCCATGTACTGTCATCAGTCAAAAGGCAACACTTAAAATGAAGCATGGTCTGGGACTGGAGAGGTGACTTAACCGTTAGGAGCACTGGCTCCTGTTCCAGAGGACCAGGGTTCAGTGAGGCACACGGTGGCCTGTAACTGCTGTAACTCCAGTCCAGGGGGATCGAGTGTCCTCTTCTGTCCTCTGTGGACGCCAGGTACACATGTGCTACACAGACATATATGCAGACAAAGCAAGCAAATAAAGAGTTAGATATGAGAGCCCATCCCAACATTCTAGCTCTAGAGGCAAAAGGCGAGGCAGGAGGCAGGTGAGCAGAGTTTTAAGTCATCTGGGCTATACCATGAGACTGTGACTGAAGAACACACAGTCATTGCACCAACTGCTGGTGGCCCGTGTGTACATCAACACTTATTTCAATAATGCTGTCAAATAGCCCAATACCATATGGTAATTATTTTGTTTTGAATATTGGCATACATCATTAAATAAGCACTTACCTTTGTCTGGATAAAAGTCTGAGTAACTCTGAAATTCTTACATCACAGTTTCTAATACTTGCTCATATGAACACCTAGCAAGGATTATGTTTTAGAATAATAAGTGGTAACATTTATGCAAATATATGTATGAAGGTTTGTTATTATTAGAAATTTAGAAAAATTAACAGCCTTTAAAGTGGGGCTAGTATACCTGTGAACATTCAGGAGCCACACACTGCTGTAGTCAGCAATGAATTGTGTGTACAAAAGCGTTTTCACAACATTGAAAAGAAACTGTAAAAATGCCACCGACCGCCATTTTTGCTGCATCTTTTCTGTTTGGATACATCAATGCCAGATATAGATAGACAGAGACAGTGACAAGCACAGAGATATGCAGTAGCCAGTACAGCAACAGTGCCGCCACCTTTGCAGCCCGGCGACAGCCAGCGTTACACAGTCCGGATACTGACCCTGGAGGTTTGTAAAGCACACTGCATGGTGTCTCCTTGATGATGAAGTCAGGATGTAGCCCTTTTGATGTACTCATGACTGTATTTTGTGTCTTAGGCATATAATAAAGGTAAAGGAGTAGCGAATTAATAAATGGCATGCAGATAATCACATATAAGTAACTTGCACTATCCACATGTAACATTTAGCAAATAAAAATAAAGGATGACTAGTTTTGCATGTGTTTCAGGTGAGTGACACATTTTTAAGGTTAAATATGTCGCTAACACTTAGGATGCGCTAAGAGCGAAGAGTTACTGTTTGTCGTCTGAAATTCAGATTGAGCCAGCTGTACTTTATGCTGTAAGCACCATAGGGAGTTAAAAAAGTGGTCCAGCCTCCGCTTCAGCACAGGCTACTCCCAGGTGCTGGATTGAATGCTGTATGGCCTTGCATTCTAACTGAATATGTTTGACATTTGCAAGTTTCTCAGCTTCCAAGTGCTTTGATGATGTGTCTTCCAACATCTGTGTCTCTTTTGATGAATCCTAGATGGGAATTCGCACTTTGGAAGTAGCTGCCTGATTTTGTTTGGATGAGACAATCTTGTACTAAAAAGAGTAACAACTTTACAGGACTCACTAGAAAGAATTTTCTGGATAAAGCCCATCTGTGGGCTAAGACAGTCTTTTATGTAACAGTAATCTGCCTCCTGACTTTCCCAGGTGCAGAGAAACCCAAATTATTCCCAGCACTCTCCACTGCCTTAATAACAATATCAGAGTCCAAACCTCTGTGGGATTGGATATCTAATTTTTTTATTTCATCAAGTTTGTTTTCCTGGCTTTAGAGCTTGGTAGAACTTGGGCCAGGAGTTCTGATGTCGTCCTCTGGAAGCACGGCAGAAGCATGGGAATAGCATGTCTTCTAGAGTCTTAGACACTAACCCGTCACACTCATTCGAATGCTTCTCCATGTTCATTTCAGTCCTGACAGCCTCTTGACGTTTTCCCATGTGAACTTTAGGCCTTCTGCTGATCTGTAAATGAGCTGTGATAAATTTGGCTTTTCTGTTATTTGCATTAAATGAATGACCTTTTAAAGCTAGAGTATTGCCTTACTGATGGTTCTGAACACTGTGTGCTTTGTAGTGCAGTTATTCCTGTGTGATCCAGCTTGGGGACACACCAACACTGACTTGCAGCTCACTTGGTGTTTTTAAGGACACACCAGTGAACTAATTTAAGGTGTGTGGTTATATTCTGACAAGCAAGTAGCGGAGGCTGCAGCCTGGTGCATGTGGCTGGCTGGGGATGTCGTGAGCTAGGCCAATTATCAAGTCATGCCCTGTGTCACACTGGGTGCCTTGGTTTCTTACCTGGAAATGAAGTAAAGATATCAATAAGATCTCTCCCTACGACTTTTGAGATGAGAGAAGTTTAGTAAATTACGGAGAGTAACCGTGCAGCCATCCTAACCTAGAGTTAGAAGAGAGCATTTTCTTCTTGTTGAGATTCTACTTAAATGCACTTTCTGTTCCTCTTGAGCCTAAAGAAGAGTTTGAACAGATGTCTAATTCTTGAACCTTAATTCCTAAAATCTACACCTATTGCTCTTTCTGACATTTTCTCTCAGAATGTTTAATGTCAAGAGGGAACTTCTGCTTCTCTGTTCCTGGGTTCTTCTCATCTGTCTCCTACTTTAGTTGTTCAGTTCTGGGAGTAATATGCTGTCTCTTCTTTCTCAGATGTAAAACAATTTCTGCACCTGTAAGTGTGAATGCTTGTGCTGCTCACTAAGGATCTGTTATCTTTTCCTCTGCCTGCTTCCACAAGCTGCATCTGATTTGTTAACTGCCTCCTGAGCTCTAAGAGATTCTGGCTTTCTGTCTCTCCCTGGATCTCTCCCTCTCTCTTTGAGACCAGGTTTCTGTGTGTAGTCTTGGCTGTCCTGAACTCATGTTGTAGAACACACTGGTCATGAACTCACAGAGATCCCATGCCTCTGCCTCTCTGAGTGCTGGGATTAAAGGCGTGTGCAACCGTGTCCAACTTAAAAGATTCTCTTAGACTGGTCTTTCACTTGGCTTATTTGGTTTCCTTGCTGCTTTACCCAATGGCCTATCCACTGTTAATTTGTAATTGTACCATGAAGTTTGTATTGTTATTTTTATTGTATTTCTTCTGTGGTCTGTTCTCTTGTCTTTTGACATGGATAGTCTTATAAACTCAGATCTTGAGTTGGGGTGTGAGTATGAAACTGATAGATTACAAAGTTGCAAAAAAAAAAAGAAAGAAAGAAATAGGGATAGCATGAGTACTCCTTCATTAAGTTTACTTGATAGGAAAAAAGGCAATCATTTCAAAGATATCATGAGTTTATCACTAAAGATATACAATAAATCACAGACAGTGATGATGTGGGAAGGGGCAGGAGGCCCAATAGTTGAATTATAAACTAATGACCTTGGAGTCTGGAATTTTTAGATATAATGGAACAATAATATTGTCCTTGCTCTTCAAATATTAACTCAGTCCTTTAAGGAAATCACATTTAAAAAGAAGTGTGCCAGGATGTCTTGAGTGGTCTTGATTGAAGAGAATTTTCTCATTTGCTGTGCTTTTGTACTCTAGTATTATATTGTAGTCACTATTTGCTCACATAGATAATTTAAAAAACTTATTTCTGCAGTCTCCCCGGGGCCCTGCAGAGACTGATGTATCAACCAAAGACCATACATAGAGACCTAGACCCCCTGCTCAAATGTAGCGCATAGATAGCTCAGTCTCATGTAGATTCCCCACAAGGGAAGAGACAGTCCCTGACATGAACTCGGTTGCCTGATTCTTGAACACTTTTCCCTGGTGGGGCGACCTAGCCAGCCCACAGAGGAAGAACACCCAGACAGTCCTGATGGGATCTGATAGGCTGGGTCAGACAGTAGGGGAGGAGGACCTCCCCTATGAGTGGGTTAGGGAAGAGGGATAAGGGAGGAAGATGGAGAGAGGGTGGGACTGGGAAGAGATGAGGGAGGAGACTACAACTGGGACACAAAGTAAATAATAATAATAATAATATCATTTTCCAATGAAAAATAATCTTATCTCTATTATAAACATTTTTGAGATATCGATTTTCTTATTCGTTCATTAAAGAAATATCAAATTATTTTGGGGGTAGATGCAAAATTGTGACGTTAACTCTTGAAGCTAACTTAACTGATATATGCCACCATTTGGGACTTTAAGTAATGGTTAAATAGAAAGTATTTTAATGATTATTTCCTTTCTTTGTCAACGATTACTTATGCCTTTTAGATGAAAATGGGTATACTTAAAATGTAATTTTGATGCCACTTTCTTCTCAGTTCTTCATATTTCCATCATTGTCAATGTTAATTATTAGTGAAAAACATATGTGGTGTGTATATTACATTTAATCAGAAAGTAATCTGATGAATACATATTTTAACACTTAGATTTTCTTCCAGATAACGATGGAAGGGAAAAACCATGGTTTCAGTATCAAAAGCCGAGCTCTTTTGTATGAGCTCCTTTGTGCCCTAATTGACCCAAAGCGTAAGGACACTAGAGGATTCAGCCACTTTGCAGAAATGACTGAGCATTTTGCCTTCTCTCTCCTGACTGATGTTACCTGTGGGTCTCCTGGTGAAAAGTGAGTTTTTTTCTAAAGTTATCTGGACCTGAAATGTATTTCTTCATGGCTTCCAAAGCAGTGGGTGATACAGGACAATGTCAGGATTCTACATAGAGCATTTGGTCAGTGCTTTGCACGTGTGGGCCAAAGAGACCGATTGTTAGAGGAAGACAGCAGCCCTTGCAAGAGAAAGGAGTGTGCACGATCAACATCACAGAGCTCTTGTGTGACAGCATCTTTAGGAGGAAGGCCTCATCTTGCCTGCTCTTGCAGGCAATATTCAGGGAGTGGAAATCACATTCTGCGGAGGAAAGATGCTGATTATGAGCCTTGTGCTATGGCTTATGCTGCCCTAAGCCCAGATGTTTCTCCCACCAGAAAGCTGCTCTCAAACTTTAGGGATTTTCTGTGGCTGGAGCTACTCCGCAGAAAGCTAGCAAGAGAAAGAGAAAGTAGGATATACTCATGGTTATTATTAGCTTCATAATTAGTTATGTAGCCACCTGTTAATATTTTTGTGCATGTTGATACATAAATTACATTCTTAATCTAAATTGGATTTTTGAAGTCCAAAGACCTCCAAGTATTTTAAAATCCTAAAATCCACTGGCATAGAACATGGGCAGAAATTAAAATCCAACTTGATTTTCATGTCGCTGATGTATGCTACTATATAATAGGTATTTGGGTAAAAATATTTATATAAATGTTATAAACTTTATTATTTATTTTCAGTAAAAATTATCACCAGTGTTTAGTAAGTCACAATAAATGTGAGTCATTTCAATAATGAATTCTGACAAACTAACAAAGAAATCAGCTGATTATATAAACCTTTGGATATAGTTCTTTGGTTGTAGAGACATAAAAATTCAAAACAGTAAATTATATATAACAGACAAGGTGTAAAATACAGATAACACTGATGATATTAATTATGTTCTTGCTATATCCAGACTGCATTGAATAAAGAAACAGATAGGTAGAAACAGAGTAATACTGAAAATTTTATAAGGTTCAGCATTAGCCTTCATAAAAGCTGGTATATATCATATGTATACTTTATGAGTCATCACTTTAGGCAAGCAATTGAAAGGTAGAGTTAGGGTTTTATGATTCATATTTACAAGTTCAGAAACTGAGGGTCAGGGTCTTGATCACCTTGACGGTATTCACGTGAGTAGTCCATGCTAAGTCTCATGCTCTGTCATAGGCCTGCTTGATTCCATATTCTGCGCTGGCCACCATGCTGCATGGTCATAACAGTGCAGTAAAACCAAAACTTCCAGCCCAGGTTTTCATTACAGATCCATTCCCGGGTGTCATGAAGTCAGGAAACATCTCACATCTCCTTACACTGCAATCCTTTAAGACCTGCTGTGAGTCCTGGGACTGATATTTTCCAAATGGGAAAATTAGCAAAGAATTAAAAAAAAAAAACTCACAGAAGTCTCTTTCAGGACATCCTCTCTCTGCCCATTACCATGGTTCCTACATTTCCCCCTGTGATAACTCTGAGCAGTTCAAACTTAAGTGCTGTTTACATGTCTCTTATGTTGGCTGCAGAAACCTCTGTTATGGAGTACAGGGAATCATATGAAAGAAGGGGGAGTTAGTATGACCTGGAAGGGACAGAAGCTCCACAAGGACCAAATATATCTGGGCACAGGGATCTTTTCTGAGACTGATACTCCAACCAAGGATCATGCATGGATATAACCTAGAATCCCTGCTTGGATGTAGCCTAGGGCAGCTCAGTATACAAGCGGGTACCCTTGTAAGAAGAACACGGACTGTTTCTGACATGAACTCAATGGCAGGCTCTTTGATCTCTCCCTCTAACCCCCCAAGGGAGGAGCAGCCTTGCTAGGCCACAGAGGAGGACAATGCAGCCAGTCCTGATAAGCTAGGGTCAGATGGAAGGGGAGGAGCACCTCCCCTATCAGTAGACTTAGAGAGGGGCAGGGAGGAGATGAGGGAGGGAGGGTGGGATTGGGAGGAAATAAGGGAGGGGGCTACAGCTGGGATACAAAGTAAATAAACTGTAATTAATATAAAAAATAAAAATTTAATTAAATTTAAAAAAGAAACCTGTTATGGACTAGATGTTTACAATGAGATCACAGAATGTGTTTGGAATATAATGTGGTGGGGGGTGGAAGAGAGAAAGAAAGAGAGAGCATTTTGAGACATCATGTATGTTGAAGAGGGTGCTGAAGACCAGAAGAAAGCAAAAAAGGGGAAAACGCTAGAGAAGAACAGGTAAGAGAAAAACAAAAAGCCCATAAAAATCACGGTGTTCATGTTGTGTTTGTCAGCCACTGCTGAGCACAGGCCTGCCCTGGAGTGTGGCTGAAACAGCTGACAGTGAACAGTGTAAAATGCTGTCCTTTAAGCCTCGGAAGAAACTTCTTACCGAGGAAACACACTGCTAGAGGAAAAGGCTCGCTTTTATCTGTTCAGATTTTCATTTAGCATTATCTGATCTGTTTCTCACATTACAGGCCTTACCAAGGTATCATTTTGATCCCCAATCTCTCTACACACTCTGTATACAGTGTGGCTGATAGAACGTTGGACAGATACCTCTCATAGTATCCAAATGCACCCTTTTGAAGGCAGGTTTCATATGTGTCTTGGTATCTGCTCACTGTTGCAAAGATGATGACTCCAGGAACAACTCATTACAAATTTCAGAGAAAATAGTTACAGATTTTCACATTCTTTGACCCATAAGTACTCTCTCTACATAAAGATTTTGTCTTAGCAAGGCTGGAATTTCACCTGTACTTTCAACCAAGTCTGCATGCATTCAACTCACATTGAGGTTAGAAAGCAATTTAACTGAGCACAGAATCTTATTATCCCTAAAAGAGGCATGGAAAAAACCAGAAATATCAGAAGAATCAAGACCATTATTTAAGGGTGTTTTCTTACTAGATGGACAGTTATGTTAGAAGGCTTTTATGTACTAGAAAGGCATAAGTAGATCTGAAATGAAAATGAAGCTATAGATTTTAAATAAAACCAAAGGCCCCACTGTAATAGGAATGAATATCTTTTCTTCAGCACTCTATCACAGCCTATGACCAACACAAAAAAGTACATTTTAAAGCCACAGATTGTATTGTGATGATCATGTAACAGCTTCCAGGTTACAAGAAAGATCAAGCAAAGGGAGGTAGAAAGATGTAATGTTCGCGTAGGCAACGGAAAACAGATGTTTATTTAGTGTTGGGATTAGTAGTGCCATTGTTCTACGAGAAGAGAAAGACCTTCAGGTTAAACATTAAGCCAGTACAATGTGCTACATTGACGAAAGAACTGCCATCTCAGCAGAGACTCATTTTTCTCTTGTAGAAGCAAAACCGTCTTTGACAGTTGTCCATATTTGTCAATACTGGCTCTTCATTGGTACCCTCAGCAAATCAATGGACACAAGTTTGAAGGGAAGGAAGGGGACTACATTCAGATTCCAGAGAGGCTATTTGATGTTCCTGATGTAGAAATGCTAGACGGGAAAAGTGCATGCACATTTGTCCAGTTTGTGGAGTACAGCAGCCAGCAGTGGTTTGTAGCAGGAAACAACCTTCCTGCCCTGAAAGACAAGGTAATCTCTCATTTCAAAACATGTGATGTTTTATGTTATTTTTCCTTTAGTGGACAAACTCAGGACACAATTGCTTAGATTTTTTCTTTTGTCAGGTGCTACATAGGAGTGGCAGGAAAATTATTCTTTCCTTGTAAGCTATTTGTAGAATTGTGGGCTTCATGTTTCCTTTATGTATAGAGTTTCTGTGTATGCGTGTGTGTGTGCATGTGTGTATGCGCATGTGTGTATAGGTGTATATGCATGTGTGTGTATGCATGTGTGAGTATGTGTGTGTGTACACACATATACATGTAAATCATCAAAGCATAAAGCTATAGTTTTACCTACAATGGTATCTTGGCATGTACCTATGGGATACAGTGGGTGTTATCAGTTAAAGATTGAGAAGCGAGTGTAGCGGAGTTGGACTGTGGTGATGGAAAGCCTCTCAGGGTCTGCATTCAGGAGAGAGACAGCTAGTGGTTCTGAAGAAAACACTATAGGCATTAAGTATTAGAAAACCTGAGTCTGCTTCAGACTGAGAGACTCAGTTGTAACGCTGACTAGAAAATTGCCATTAAATTTTTTATTTCTTCTGACATTATAGGTATTATCTTTGAATGTGAAAGGTCAGAGTGCACAACCCCTGCCTAACAACAATGAGGTTCTCTACAGGATTCATGCAGCTGAGCCTAGAATTGTTCCGCATTCGGCTCTGTGTCTCTTCTGGAATCAGGCTGCTGCCAGGTACTACTGATAGATCCTAAGGTCAGTTTTTGGTGCTTTCCTGTCCAGAAGCACTGCACCTGCTTGTATTGCCAAAGCCTCAGGGAAGGCTTCAACTGGAGAAAGATCTCCCCTGGAAACCAGGTAAATCAGTGATAAAAGATAGCCTGGCATCATTCCAGTGGGCACTCTTCAGGTAGCTGAACGTGTGTGTACTTTTTCTCTTTCTTTACTGTTGCTATTCTCAAGGGCAGTATCATCAGCTCTGCTTAGCTTACATAACGTTTCTGAAGTTATCAGTTAATTTTTTGCACATAAAAGGAAATATCTTCCTATGCCCCTGCTGTCGGCAATTCAGTAACTGTGGCTTATGTTTTGGAAGGATCAGCAGGGTGTAAGAATTCTTTCTCACAGTCCACTGTGAGAAAGCCATTTGAGGAATAAACACTGGTATAGCAGAAACAAGAGGCTGGGTGTTCTTTGAGTCTCTCCAGCCTCTGGACTTAGGTTCCTGAAAAACATAGTGCTACTCAAATCTCAGTCAGTGCTGTGGAGTCCAGTTGTATTGGGAGAGGGGTCTGCTGTTGGTATGAGGCATGAGATTTTCTTTATTACCAAATTTTAGCCCAACAGGAAAACCAAATCATCTATTTGGGTTTGTCTCTTTTTCTCTGCAATAAAACATTGTGAATGCCTGATGCCTGATTCCTGATGCTGGGTTTTGAACCTGATACAGGAGGGTCCCTGTGATGGTTCAATGTATAGTTTTGTACACGAAGCTTATGCAGAAGCGATACACTTTGCTGAGACGGCTCAGATTTTGAACTGTGATTTTTCTCTCTTTGGTAGTACGTGATCTGGTGCTGTACATGGCAGTGAGCCATGGCTCCTGGTCAGCAATGTGCTCCTGAGGATAAACAGCATGGCTAAGCAGTGAGTGCGCTAGGTATAGTGAAGACATTTGCAGCATTTAAAAATAAATAGTAAGGTTAAGAGGCTACTCCACCATAAATCAAAGGACAATAGTTCATAAATAATCTCTACTCCTCAGTATCTAATGCATAATGTTTCAAGATGAAGTCTGCATTTTGAGTTGGGAAGTTTTACATCATTTGAAAAGAAATGGAATCCACGTTAATGAAAAGAAGAGGTTCAAGAAGCAACCACTCACTGACTCTCAATGAGATGAACTTCACTGAAAGAAATACTTGAAGTTCCTTGAAAAATGTATTTATGATATATAACTCAAAATACAAAAAAAAAAAAAAAAGAAAATACATGGATGGAATCATAGGAAAGCATATATGTTAGTTACTGGTCTACTGCTATAATAAGACACCATGACCAAGGAAGCCTATCAAAGAAAGCATTTAATTACAGTTTCAGAGTCAATGGCCATCATGGAAGGGAGCATGGCAGGAAACATGCAGCCATAGTGCTGGAGCAGATGCGAACATATATTTTATCTGTAAGATGGAGGCAGAGAGAGAGAGAAACAAAAAAAGAGAGAAGGTGAAGACTGGGCCTGGCAAGGGCTTTTGAAACCTTAAAGTCTACTCCTAGTGACATACCTCCTCTAAGCAGGCCACAGCTCTTTCAGAAAAGCCGCACCCCCTAATCTTTCTCAAACAGTTTCAGCAATTTCAAGTATTCAAATATATGAGCATATGGGGGCCATTATTATCCACACCACCACAGCTAACAAGTGAGCTTCATGTGGTGTGGGGAAAAATGAAAGACTTTTGAAAGCAAGAGAAGTTAATCCTATATAGACAGCAACTATTGTTCTGGCTGGCTTTTATGCTGGCTAGTGCCACTAGAGAGGAAGTAGCATCAACTGAGAAAATGTCTCCCTAAGATCCAGCTCTAAAGCATTTTCTTAATTAGTGGGAGTAGGGGTAGCCCAGTGTGTGTAATGCCAGCCCTGGGCTGGTGGTCCTGGTTTCTATAAGAAAGCAGGTTGAGCAAGCCATGTAGAGCAAGCCGGCAAGGCTCACTCTTCCATGCCTCAAGGTTCCTGCCCTGCTTGAGTTCCTGTCCTCGCTTTCCTTGGTGATGAACAGCAATGTGGAAATGCAAGCCACATAAATCCTTTCTGTTTTGGTCATGGTGTTTGCTGTAGCAATAGAGACCCTAACTCAGTCAGCTATGCTGATCTGTGGGGGTCTACACATGTCATGGCTGTGGTCATCTGCTGGGATTCACACATGTGGCTGTGCTGGTCAGTGGGGAATTGTGAATGACAGAGAAGAACAAATTTACTTTGGGATGGTTAAGGCAGCTGTCCTGTTGCTAGGAGGGTTAACTTCGTCGGTACAGCAAATGCTCTGGCATGCGTGGTTGGTATTTACACTGCTTCTTAAGGTGTCTTGGTGGAATCTGTTGGATCATGTCCTGAACAAGATGTTCCCTCCAGTGTTTCTTCTGGAAAATGTAGCCTGCTTAAGTCTTGAGTAAAGAACATTTAATTTCAGCTAGTTCTTTTTCCTTTAAAAACAGTCTTAACGTCTTTGAAATATTATTGAAAGAACAGTGACTATTGTGTTTTGTTCTAGCTGGTTGTCTGACAGCCAGTTTTGCAGAGTGGTTGGAGATACCTCAGACTACGTGGACTGCGCCTGTTCACACATGTCTGTGTATGCTGTCTACGCCCAGACTGACAACTTGTCATCATACAATGAAGCCTTTTTCTCTTCTGGGTTTATATGCATCTCAGGTCAGTGGCAGGGTTTCCAAGTCATGAATTTTAAATCTATGTGAGAATAAAACTTTCCCATAGTTATTTTGCGTGTGTAAGGTATGAACGTACTATAATTATTTTCCCATTGTCTTAATCACTAATGTGTACAGCTTATATTTAAGGAGGACAAACTCAGTTTTAATTCATGAAGAGTATGGGACACAGTATAAGACAGAAGCTAGATAACAGGAAAGGTAACCAACCATTTATGGTGTATTTAAAACTTTGTGCTTTAAAACTTAGGTTCTACAGTTAGAAAATTGAATGGTATGAATCAATACATACAAGGATTTTGTGTTTTCATTAAAATAAACATTCTACCCATATGTTCACTGGCCTTCAAAAACTTTGGTACTTTCAACATATTCCCTTCCATTCAACGTATTTAGCCCCCTTTTTATCGCAGTGATAGGAACCTGGGTTTTATTAGTGTCGGTCAAATGGTTTACATACAGCACGGCTGTAGATTGCTGCACACAGCATGTGCTGAGAAGCGTGAGAAAT
Organism: Meriones unguiculatus; assembly: GCF_030254825.1. Taxonomy (NCBI): domain Eukaryota; kingdom Metazoa; phylum Chordata; class Mammalia; order Rodentia; family Muridae; genus Meriones; species Meriones unguiculatus. The sequence continues at coordinate 33,598,092 of NC_083353.1, read as the reverse complement.
CCTTGCACTACTTCGTGCCTCACCTCCACTCTTGCTGTACCCCAGTTTACCTTGTAACCTCCCCTCATTGTCTCCAGAACAATGTGCTCTACAAATAACTTGGTATGGGATAATAACTATACATGACTGTAACCTTGTAGCCAGATTGCCTTGCTCAAGTCCTATCAGTGACTAGTTGTGGAAAATGGAGTAAATTACTGACTCAATGTGTCAGTCTATGGCAAAATTCCTATCCCCAATGTATGTATGACTACAAATCATACCTGCATCTCAGCATGGTAAATATATTCACTCATTCACCTCTGATATTCTGCTTTAGTGATGATTTGTCTGTTATTGTGAGGGATTATCTTTATAAATATGTTGTACCAATAGTCTGCTAGCAATCTTTATCCATTAGGAAATGTTTCTGGAGATAAACTCAAGTAACTAATTATTATTCTTGGTTGTTAAATGTTTCCAGTATAATTTAATTTCACATAGTTTCAATTTTTATTAAGGAATATGAATTATGACTCTTAGATTTTATACCAAAAGTTAAGAATCTCCTATTCTTAATAATATTATTCATAAAAGATGAATGGCATTTCTTATGCGCTAAATTATTAAGATAAATAGAGTTCCAAATTTTGTTGTATTTTAATGGTGGCATATTTAATGAGCAAAGAAGTTTCATAGAGTAATGAAATAAAAAGTTAACCATGCATATTATTTTACAAACAAATACAAGTGCTGCTGTGACCCTCAGGGATCATCTGCTTTACATAAACATTGAACATCAAAATGGAGAGCTTTACAGTTTAAAGTATGGTGTCACTGACTTTGTGTTAACATGCTAGAACCATAGGCATGTTCCGGGAGCATTGTTAGCCATTCTATACTTTCTATGACTTGGTGCAGAAAAGGCAACACTGACCTGCTCATGTATTTGTGCCTTTGACATGTGACCAGCCTCAAGACTTTGACATTATGATTTTGTTTCCTCTTTTATTCAAGGTATTTGATAAGTAAGGACTCTAAAATCCTGTTTGGTTGTTTGTTTGTTTGTTTGTTTGTTTGTTTGTTGCCTCGGTTAACTCTTTATAAGAGAACCAATGTCCATTACTCTGATGGGCCCTCAGGAATTAGAAAAAATAACTTTTTGTTTCTTACATATGTAATACGTAGCGTGGGTCAGGCCAAATGGAATAGCTCTGATTTCATAACAGTGAGCTAGCTCTTTGTTAGTTTTAGTCACAGTAAATTCCAGGATGCCTGGGCCAGCTCTAGCTTGCAGCTCGGCTTTCTAGTCTAGTGCAGAAAGGCTGAAATGATGACAGTTTGAGAAGTGGGTGAAGAGGGATAAAGGCTTGGGCACTTTAGAGAGGTGAAAAGCAAGAGGACACACCTGGAAGTTCCCAGGTTTGCCAAATACCAGAAAATGAAACTGAGGCCATTCCTTGAGGTGAAAAATATAAAAAGGGAAAAGCAATCAGAGGGCTGTGTGCATTCTCCCGCCCCCATGGGAATAACCTGGGAGAATTATAAATTAAGATGGCTTCAGGTGACAGTGCCGTAATCTGATATGATTACTAACATGATCAGCAAGGCTTGAGGCGCATGCAGACACCTGCCTGGGTGATAAGGATTACAAATCCTCCTGGCTTTTCTACAGCCCTTCAGATACTTCCCCATCAAAGATGACTGTCAGATTGGATTTGCCTGACTTTACTCTTAACAAAGGTTCTATAATCTTATAACCTTAAAGAGTACCTGTAACATTCATGATGTAGTTCTTTCCCATCTTAACTGAAGCGAATTGACTCCGTCATTTTGATGCATTTGTATTTTTTGGTGACATTTTTTATTATTATCATTTATTACAACTTATTCACTTTGTATCCCAGCTGTGTCCCCCTCCCTGGTCTCCTCCCAATCCCACCATCCCTCCCTCTTCTCCTCCTATGCCTCTCCCCTAGTCCACTGATGGAGAAGGTCTACTTCCCCTTCTATTTGACCCTACCCTGTTGTATTTCAGTTCCCTGTGGTGGAGTTGTGTCACACTACTAGACATGGGCTGAGTTCACATTTCTGTCACTTTCTTCTTATCATGAAGAAATCTTATCATGAAGAAATCTTTTAAGTGTTTTTTGTTAATTGGCTAATTTTTATCTACTTAAAAATATAATACTAAGTGTGTAAATACCCATACAATGTCAGTTTTATAATAATAATTTGTTAGTGGCTAAGTATGATCCTTATGAGAAAGTTAATAAAAATTATTTGAGGATGATCTTTTTATGTTCACTCTTTTAAAAAATGTCAAAATTTTCATGTTGTGCTTTTTTTTTTCTCCTCCGCAAGCTGAAATGCTGATGTATTTTCAAAGTAATAATAACTGGCCAACCCTGAAAAAATTTTTGCTGTAATAAAAGTCATTATGAAGCACCTCAGGGAACACACAAGAAAGGTGGCCAGAGAGACAAGAGCCTCAATAATTAAAGAGTTAAATCTGAACACACTTGCATTCACTTAAAAAAAAGGGTTTTTTAAAGTAAAGTTAGGGGGTTCCAAGATGGCGGTGAAAAGGGCTCACTGTTTTTGGAGAGGCAGAGGACATGAATCTCTGAAATTGGTGAGTGGAGAGACAATCGAAACTAGAATTTGGACTTTTGGGCTTGCTAAAGGGAAGGGGACACCACAGAAGAGTGAAGTGCTTGTAGATTTAGATCTGGCGTAGACTTCTCTGAGAATGAAGTGGGGCGCTTCCTTGTCTGGGCCTACTGCACCGGGAAGCCTGCACACAGCGCCAGGCAGCTGAGAGCAAAGCTCACAGCCTGGGGACTAAGACAGCAGAGACAGTGCTCCAGGCCTCTTAGAGCAGCCCGCTGAACAACACCCCTCGGACACGCTTCCTAGGAGCCCACACCCCGGGCCCTGCCTAGGGCCCTCTTGCCCAGCTCCAGACCTGCCAGGCATCCCTACCCCTCCGCCCCAAGGGACACAATCCCACCACAAGAAGCGCTGCGGAGCTCACGTCCCTCCAGGAATCCCGTGCAGCCAGAGCACACACACCTCCGAAAAACCCGCCCCGCCAGAGAGCACCCAGCATAGGAAATCCTGCCTTGCGGTAGCGCACACACCTCCAGAAACCCGCCACACCAGAGGAGCGCACCCACTGCCAGCGCCAGAGCTCAGGCCCAACCACAGAGACTCAGTTTCGCAATACAGTCCTTCCTGTATCCCAAATCCGCAAAGCTCAGTGTCTCAGGCCCAAGACAGCAGAGGCAGAGCTTCAGGCCCCTCAGCCACAGCAGAGAGCTGTAACCACTGAACGCCACCCCTCAGAACACATGTCTGAGGAGCCCACGCCCCGCCTAGTGCCCTCTTGCCGAGCTCTGGACCCTCGGAGCGCACCCCCCCCACACCATCACCATTGGGGAGCACCACCAGAAACTCCAACCTGCCAGAGCGCACACCCAAAGAGTGCCAGCCACAGAGACCGAGATTCGCAGTACAGTCCTTCCCAGATCCCAAGTCTGCAAGTGGCAGCACTGACTACACAGGGCTGCCCAGCCAATGACTGTATGGGCCATCCGACCCCTCAGTGACAGAAAACCAGCTGAATGGCCACCAAAGCCTAGCAAACCTGCAAAAACAATATGTGCCTGCTATCTTCAACAGCGCTTGCGATCCCTATAAGCACTGCAACACCATCAGTGCCTGCAAGGCACCCCTCTCGTACACTGAAGGCCTCTTCATTCTCCAACACCCTGTCCCTTAGGACACACCTACAAGCACACACTCAATCACATGCTACCTCACATTTGCTCTTCTGTGCCTGCGAACTTTCCTCTTACAGGTATAGCTGAATCACCAACGCACACACTGAAACCACTAGACCTCACCCATTTTCCTGAAGAATTCTGCAGACACCAGAGAAAGATCAGTCTGATCTGCAGAATCCAGCAACAAACAGTGAACACTATGGATAACCAAATGGCCAGGGGTTGGTGAAAGAACACAACCAACGTAAATCAAGATATAATGGCTTCACCAGCAACCCCTAAAATTAATGGATACTCCAACTCATCAGAAACACAAGAAAATGATTTTAAAGCTATGATTATCCAGTTATTTGAGGCACATAAAGAGGAAACCAACAAATCTCTCAGAGAAATAGCCATACAGATTCAAACAGGTAAAGAGGAAACAAATAAATCTCTAAGATTTGGCCTCCCAAATGAAAACAAAATAAAACAAAATGAAAACAAAATAAAGTGGACGAAACTCTTAAAGAAACACAGGCAAATATAGACAAACAAATGGAGGCAGAAGTAGTGGCATTAAGAGAGGAAACAAACAAAAAAATAGAGACCATCTTGGAGACACAGCAATCCACATTCAAACAGATGAAGGAAATGTTGCAAGGCATGAAAACAGAATTAATCAATAAAGAAAACACAAACTGAGAAAACCCTGGAATTGGAGAACTTAGAGAAAAGAGAAGGAACCACAAAGGTAAGCATCACTAATAGAATATAAGAGATGGAAGAGAGAATCTTGGGTGCTGAAGATAACACTTGCAGAAATTGATACTTCTCTTAAACAAAAAGTAAAATCAGAAAAATCCCAAATACAAAACATCCAAGAAATCAAGGACGCCATGAAAAGGCAAAATCTAAGAATAATAGGAATTGACGAAGAAGAGGATTCCAGGCTTCAAGGTCAAGAAAATATTTTCAAAAAAATCATAGAAGAAAATTTTCCCAACCTAAATAAAGAGATGTCCACAAACATACAAGAGGCCTACAGAACACCAAATAGACCAGACCAGAAAAGAGATTCCTCACGGAACATCATAGTCAAAACACCTAATCTACAGAACAAAGAAAAGATACTAAAAGCAGCAAGGGAAAAAGGCCAAGTAACATATAAAGGTAGACCTATCAGAATCACACTTCTCCTCAGAAACTATGAAAGCCAAAATGGCCTGGGAAGATATCATGCAGGCTCTAAGGGACCACAGATGCCAACCTAGACTACTATACCCAGCAAAGCTTTCAATCAACATAGGTGGAGAAAACAAAATATTTCATGACAAAACTAAATTTAAGCAATATTTGAACAGCAAACCAGCCCTACAGAAGATACTAGAAGGAAAATTCCAATCCAACGAAAACAACTACACCCAAGAAAACATAGGTTATAGATAATTTCCCCCCCCAAAAAAAATCAAAAGAAAACAAGCAATGAATCACAGTAACACCACCAACTCCACAATAACAGGAAATAACATTCAATGGTCATTTTTGTCTATCAACATCAATGGACTCAACTCTCCACTAAAAAGACACAGACTAACGGATTGGGTGCAGAAACAGGATCCAACATTCTGCTGCATCCAAAAAACACACCTATGCAACAAAGATAAACACTACCTCAGAGTAAAAGGCTAAAAAACAGTTTTTCAAGCAAATGGACCCCCAAAACAAGCAGAAGTGGATATCCTAATATCTAATAAAATAGACTTTCAACCAAAACTAACCAAAAAAGATGTAGAGGGGCACTACATTCTCATCAAAGGAAAAAATCCACCAAGAAGACAACACAATTCTGAACATCTATGCCCCAAATACAAGAGCACCTACATTCGTAAATGAAACATTATTAAAGCTTAAATCACACATCGACCCCAACACCTTAATAGTGGGAGACTTCAACACCCCACTATCACCAAGGAACAGATCATCTAGACAGAAGCCAAACAGGGAAATAAAGGCACTTACAAACATCCTAATTAAAATGAACCTAATAGGTGTCTACAGGACTTTTCACTCAAACTCAAAAGAATATAAATTCTTTTCAGCACCTCATGGAACATTCTCCAAAATAAACCATATAGTTGGTTACAAAGCAAGCCCTCAACAGATACAAGAAGATTGAAATAATCCTCTGTATACTATCTGACCACCATGGACTAAAGCTAGACCTCAACAACAATGGAAATAGCAAAAAGCCTACACACACAAGAAAATTTAACAACTTACTGCTCAATGACAGCTGGGTTAAGGAGGAAATAAAGAAAGAAATTAAAGAATTCCTAGAATTCAATGAAAATGAAGGTACAACATACCAAAAATTTATGGAAGACAATGAAAGCAGTACTTAGAGGAAAACTCCTAGCACTAAGTGCCTTTAAGAAGAAATTTGTAACATCTCATACAAAAAACTTAAAGCCCTTAAAGCACAACTGAAAGCCCTAGGAAAAAAAAGAAAAAGAAGCAGAAACACCCAAGAGGAGCAGACAGCTGGAAATAATCAAACTCAGGGCTCAAATCAACCAATTAAAAACAAATAAAGCAATTCAAAGAATCAATGAAACCAAGAGCTGGTTCTTTGAGAAAATTAACAAGATAGACAAACCCTTAACCAAACTAACTAAAAGGGAGAGAGAAACTATCCAAATCAGCAAAATCAGAAATGAAAAGGGGGACATAACTACAGACACTAAGGAAATCCAAACAATCATTAGGTCGTACTACAAAAGCCTATATGCCACAAAATTTGAAAATCTAAAAGAAATGGACAATTTTCTTGATAGATTCCAATTACCAAATTTAAGTCAAGACCAGGTAGAAAGATTGAACAGTCCTATATTCCCCAAGGAAATTGAAGGAGCAATCAACATTCTCCCTTCCAAAAAAAAGCCCAGGGCCAGATGGTTTCAGTGCAGAATTCTACCAAATCTTCAAAGAAGTGCTAACTCCAAGTCTCTCCAAATTATTCTACAAAATAGAAACAGAAGGAACATTACCAAACTCATTCTATGAAGCCACAGTCACCTTGATACCTAAACCACACAAAGACCCAACAAAAAAGGAGAACTTCAGACCTATCTCTCTTAGGAACATTGATGTAAAGATACTCAATAAAATACTTGGAAAGCGAATCCAAGAACACATAAAAGATATCATCTACCATGACCAAGTAGGCTTCATCCCAGGCATGCAAGGGTGGTTCAATATATGGAAATCCATCAATGTAATTCACCATATAAACAAACTGAAGAAGAAAAACCACATGGTCATCTTCCTAGACACCAAAAAAGAATCTGACAAAGTCCAACACCCATTCATGTTTAAAGTCTTGGAAAGGTCAGGGATACAAGGCACATACCTAAACATAGTAAAGGCAATATACAGCAAGCCTATAGTCAACATCAAACTCAGTGGAGAGAAACTTGAATCAATCCCACTGAAATCAGACACAAGGCAAGGCTGCCCATTGTCTCCATATCTCTTCAACATAGTACTTGAAGTCCTAGCTAGAGCAGTAAGACAAGTAAGGGAGATCAAGGGAATACAAATTGGAAAGGAAGAAGTCAAAGTTTCACTATTTGCAGATGATATGATAGTATACCTGAGTGACCCCAAAAACTCAATCAGAGAACTCCTTCAGCTGATAAACACCTTCAGCAAAGTGGCAGGATACAAAATCAACTAAAAAAATCAGAAGCCCTCCTGTATACCCAAGACAAAAGGGCTGAGAAAGAAATCAGGGAAACAACACCCTTCACAAGAGCCACTAATAACATAAAGTACCTTGGGGTGACTCTAATCAAGCAGGTGAAAGACCTGTTTGAAAAAAACTTCAAGTCTCTGAAGAAAGGAATTGAAGAAGACATCAGAAGATGAAAAGATCTTCTGTGCTCATGGATCGGTAGGATTAACATAGTGAAAATGGTCATCTTGCCAAAAGCAGTCTACAGATTCAATGCAATTCCCATCAAAATACCAACAAAATTCTCACAAAACCCAGAATTCCCAAAACAATCCTGTACAACAACAGATCCTCTGCAGGTATCTCCATCCCTGATCTCAAGTTGTACTACAGAGTTATAATAATAAAAACTGCTTTGTACTGGTATAGAAACAGAAAGGTGGATCAATAGAACCGAATAGAAGACCCAGAATAAACCTACACACCTATGAATACTTGATTTTTGACAAAGAAGCCACAACCATACAATGGAAAAAAGACAGCATCTTCAACAAATGGTGCTGGTCCAATTGGATGTCAACATGCAGAAAAATGAAACTAGATCCATATTTATCACTCTGCACAAAACTGAAGTCCAAGTGGATCAAAGACCTCAATATAAAACCAGATACTCTAAATCGATTAGAAGAAAAAGTGGGGAAGACCCTAGAACCCATTGGTACAGGAGACAACTTCCTGAACAGAACACCATCAGCACAGGCCCTAAAATCAACAATCAATAAATGGAACCTCATGAAACTGAAAAGCTTCTGTAAAGCAAGAGCCACTATTGTTAGAACAAAACAATAGCCTACAGATTGGGAAAGAATCTTCACCAACCCAACATCTGACAGAGGGCTGATATCTGGAATATATAAAGAACTAAAGAAGTTAAAAGGCAATAACCCAAGTAACCCAATTAAAAAATGGGGCATGGAGCTAAACAGAGAATTCTCTGTAGAAGAATATAGAATGGCAGAGAAACACATAAGGAGATGCTCAACATCCCTAGCCATCAGAGAGATGAAAATCAAAACGACCCTGGGATTTCACCTTACACCAATCAGAATGGCTAAAATAAAAAACTCAAGAGACAACGCTTGCTGGAGAGGCTGTGGAGAAAGGGGAACCCTCCTCCATTGCTGGTGGGAATGTCAACTGGTACAATCACTATGGAAATCAATCTGGTGCTTTCTCAGACAATTAGGAATATTGCTACCTCAAGACCCAGCTATACCACTCCTAGGCATATATCCAAAAGATGTTCAAGTACACAAGGACATTTGCTCAACCATGTTCATAGCAGCTTTATTTGTAATAGCCAGAACCTGGAAACAACCCAGATGTCCATCAACAGAGGAATGGATACAGAAGTTGTGGTACTTTTACACAATGGAATACTACTCAGCAATTAAAAACAAGGAAATCATGAATTTTGCAGGCAAATGGTGAGATCTAGAAAAAAAATCATCCTGAGTGAGTTATCCCAGAAGGAGAAAGACACATACGGTATATACTCACTTATACAGACCTATAGGATAGGATAAACATACTAAAATATGTACACCTAAAGAAGATAAACAAGAAAGAGGTCCAGGGGTAAAATGATCAATCCCCATCTAGAAGGACAAAGGGGATGGACATTGGAAATACGAGAAAAAAAGTAACAGGACAGTAGCCTACCACAGAAGGCACCTGAAAGACTCTACCTAGCAGTTTATTCAAAATAGATGCTGCAACCCATAACCAAGCCTTTGGCAGAGCTGTAGGGAATCATATGAAGGAAGGAGGAATTAGTATATCCTAGAGGGGACAGGGAGCCCCACAATGTCCAAATATATCTGAGCACAGGGGTCTTCCACAAGAGTGTTTCTCCAACCAAGGACCATGCATGCGTATAACCTATAACCCCTGCTCAGACTTAGCCCATGGTAGCTCAGTATCCAAGTGGGTTCCTTCCCTTCTCCCCTGAGGGAGGAGCAACCTTGCTAGGCCACAGATAAGGACATTGCATCCATCCTGAAGATACCTGATAAGCTAGGGTCAGATGGAAGGAGAGGAGGACACCCCCTCTCAGTGGACTTGGAAGGGAGCAGGGAGGAGATGAGGGAGGGAGGGGAGGAATGAAAAAGAAAAAGGAAGTGGGCTACAGCTGGGATACAAGTGGATGTATAAAATTATTTAAAAATTTAAAAAATAAAATTAAAAAAATAAAGTTAGTTTTAAATCTTTCAGTCACTTTCTTTAGAAACCTCAAGTTCATATTTTCAGAAACCATTGTCTTGAGACAACTATTTTGATTGTGGAAGAGTATGTTATCAAAATAATTCCATTCTATCAAATGATGTTTTATCCCCAAGAAAAACTTTAAAAATTCTTAGAATTTTAAAAAGAAGAGTTTGAAGGGATAAAATAAAAAGGTCACTGAGCCTTAAAATTCATGTTCAGGGCAAAGTCATCGGGTTTATCTGGCAACGGCAGCAGAGGAGTTCTATTTACTATGACCTGAGCTGCACAAAGCAGAAGGCCACTGCAAGTTTCTCACATGAGCTCAGTTCCCAGTACCTGGGATGAACACTCAGGCACAGTAAGGATGCTACTGCTACCCAGCCTCTCCTTATTTTTCTGCTCTTCATTCTTTACATGGTGCCCCTTTGTCTAGCTCTCGTGTAATTTCAGTTGGCCATAGTGCTGCTAGTATCAAACTGGCAGTGTTCACGTGTGCCAAGGCAGAATCAATATTAAGAGCAATGGAAACAATTACAAAAGACACCTAAAATGCTGCCCCACCACCTCTTTGACCAAAACTGTGTTCAGTGAATATTCATAAGCCAGTCACTTTCTGAAATACAAGGCAAAATTGGGATTAATCTCTGGGAGAGTAGCCAATGCCCATCTTGCTGAGTGTTGTGGTTGCAGCACCTGGCATGCAGTGGCTTCAGTCCAATTTCTTGTTGGAGAAACAAGAAACACAACATGTTTCAGACTAGGTATAGTTTTTGCAATATGTCAACTTTGTACTTTCAAGCCATATTATCTTAGTCACTTCAGTATAAATTCTTCTGAACTATCGTCCGGAAGGATTAATAGGGCTCTCTATGACGATGACAGTGTTTTATACTGTCCAGTATGTGGTATGCAGGCCATCCTCATGCATCCTTGAAATATAACTGAATCTTAAATTCTATTTCCTTTCATGTATGAAAACGTAAACAACTTCCTGTGGCTAGTAGCCGTTATGCTCAGTTTTACCTCCTTTATTATCAAGACTCGTCTCTCTGGCGACAGCACCCCTTCCCTAACACATAGAGTTGTGCGCTCCAAGGTGCTTCATGCTGACCTTTGTTCCTACTGGAAACCTTTTCAAGGTTGATTGTCTGTTGTAAGTGACTATTAATATTTACTATTTTTATATCTTCTGGTAATTGCTGCTGTTAGTCCTAAACAGCTGTGTAACCAAATCACCACACAGACACTGGGTTTATTTAGTTAACCTAGAACACAATGCTGGGCAACAGTTACTCCCTCCTAAGCCTCCAAGCCCTCATAGTTTCCTAACATTTAGATTTTACCTGTTATACTTGGTGTTTGTGAAATCTTAAGGTCTGGTTCATTCTCTCCTCACTGTTCCAAGATCCCTGCTCCTACCTCTGCTCTCCCAACTCTCTCTCCTTTCTTCCTCCCACCTTTTCCTGTCCTTTGGCTCCTCCCCTCTTTCCTGTCCTCTGGCTCCTCCCCTCTCCCACCTACTTCCTTTCCCTGCTCAACATTGTGGCTAGTTGCTTTATTTGGAAGTTTACACCAAGTTGAGACAGGATGCTTAGAATAAGTATCACAGTGCAGTATCCGGATTGAAACCAGAGAGTGAGGGGGATAAATCAGCATTTGAATGAACAAGGGTAAGGTATATACATTTCTAAAGAACATTATACCAACAATTGTCCTTCCTTCCCATCCTTAGCTTATTAGTGGCACTAAACAAAACACATTGAATGGACGGAAAACTTTTAAAGAAGTGTCGACTCAGCAGCATTTGTAATAAAACAGGAGAAAACCTACAATCGCAGGTACATGAGGTAGAAAGATAAGAAACAGCAAAGTTAAAGAGCTAAAGCCTGACTTAGCAATGATGTAACAGTGAGCTCATTTTGTTTGGATTTGTCTGCAAAGGAAGCAGGTATACACAGAGTGGTGGGCTTACACGGAACGTGCACAATTTATTAGTACTTTAAAGAACAGTTTCTAGAAAATGTACTCACACTTGTCTCATGTGGGGCTAAATTGCAGTTGCCTGGGAAGTTTTCCCATCTCTAACACATGCCAAACAATGATGTCTCCTGGTTCTACCTATTTTCACACAGCCGTATTTATTCACATAAATACTCCGCAGTTGTAATTAATCCTAAACTCCAAAATTGTAAATATTCAGGTCTGAGAGCAGCCAAGAACAGACCCCTGCTTCATAGCTGGGTCCTAACTAAATCACGTGCCATCAGTGGTATTACATTGTGACTTTCCCTATGTTAAGTGTGCGTTAAGGGATTAAACGAAGGTTTTGTCTTCCAGCCCAACCTGTAATCCATACAGAGCAAGAAAAAAGATTATTACTTAGCAAGGAGGATGTCTCTCTACATAATTAAATAAAATTTTAAGACTGTAGAGTACATATTTAGTTAATACACGGAGTTATTATAGTTTGTTATGCTTTCTTTTAGAAATTCTATCCTTATACATTCTGTTTTATGATTTGAATATTTATATTAAAGAATTTAAGCTAAAGAACTGCAATAAAAATATTTCTTTGTAAATGTTAAGTATATATACAGAATAGAAGCACTCATTTCCAAACTGAAGAAAGTGTTACTTTCCTAAATTTGTATATTAGTGCATATAGTCCTTTGGATAGTTACATACGTGTGTAGTGATTTAGAAACTTTGTATCTAAAATATTTATTTCTTTAAAGCTTAAGTATTCTATATCATCTCCAAAGCCAGATGGGCTTGCCTAGTTTACAGCACAGCTTGCTTAAGACTATCAGCAGAATTCTCCTTTCAATGAAGAGGGAACCAGTGGTTCTAGGGAGCTTTTAACTGCGGTGATAAAACACTGATCTAAAGCAACTTGGAGAGGAAAGTGTGGATTTAAGTTTAGAGCTCCCAAGCCATCAAGAATGAAAGGTGGGGCCGGAGGGCAAGGTGGGAAGCAGGAACCTGGAGGCAGGACCCGAAGCAGAATGAATGTGGTTTGTTGGCTTGATTTTCCATTGCTCACTCAGCTTGTTTGTTTGTTTGTTTGTTTTTTTTAATGACCCAGGATCACCTTCCCAGGAGTGGTACTCTGATACCAATCTTAACCCAGAAAATGCTTATAGACCAGTCTGGTGGAGGCATTTTCTCAATTGACGTTCCTGCTTCCCCTCTGACTTGTGCCAAACTGACAAAAACTAACCAACACAGACACAGAACTGTGAGACATTATGCTGAGAGGCTAACACAGTCCAGCCACTTTCCTGCCTCTGGTTTTGAGTCCTGAATTAGAGTTAGGGGCCATGGCAACATTTTATACACAGTCAGATGTTTCTAAGCTTGTGACACTTCCGTGCTAACTTTCTGTGAGGGAACAGGAATATGATAGGGAATTGATCACCAAAGTAAGGAGAAAAATCACTAAATAAATTCTTGTGAAATACAATGGGAGCTGGGTACAGTGACACATGCTTGTAATCTCAGCACTTGGAAAGGCAGAGGCAGGTGGATTTCTATGAGTTCAAGGCCAGCCTGGTCTACAAATCGAGTCCAGGACAGTCAAGGCTACACAGAGAAACCCTGTCTCAAAAAGAAAGAAAGAAAGAAAGAAAGAAAGAAAGAAAGAAAGAAAGAAAGAAAGAAAAAGAAAAAAGAAAATGGGCAGGAAATATGTATATTCCTTGACTTGCACTGTTAGCACCCACCCCAGAAACGTGCAGTAAATACATATTTGTTTTCTTGTGGTTGATAATGAGAAGGAAAATGTGGTTAGCGTATGGTGCTTTGGAGAGTTAAATCTGTACATAAGCAACTGGAATGAATTTAAGCAACTTGTGATTATCCTAGAGACTCAAAAGGACACGTGAATGAGTTGTGAGCCCCGGCCGCAGTGATGGAGAAGGCAAGGGTGCAAAGCCAGGCATGACTGCTGAGACTGCAGAGAGCCCACAGGCGTGGCTGCGTTTGGAGACAGCCGGAGTGGCAGGGCCGTGTGCCAAGCCTGGATTGCTCTGGACTTCCTGATTTTCTTCTGGAGTTTCTAGATGAAAAGCCTTTATTACAGGGAGCTTTGTCTACTTTACTGAAATATAAAATAGAATTAACCTATTTTTCTAAAGAAGAATTCTGAGGGGCATTTCTGAACGGAAAACGTGTCGGAAGACCCCATGTAAGCATTTTGTAGATACTTAATCCTTTTTCCTTTTGCTAACGTAGTTTACTCTAAAATCTGGCTTCACAGCTTCAGAGAATATGATTGAGGACAAAATGTTGAATTATTGCAGTGTGTCTTGTTTGTCAAGGTGGCATTGCTGTTAAATGAGGTGCTACCTGGAAAAAATGAGTAAGTAGTATATGCATGCCAATATTTTTAAGGGGTCAGTGATCCTTAAACAAAATAATCTAGTCCAAAAGAAAGTTTGGTCAGAAGACTAAGTGGACACATAAATGGTTACTGTTCATTTAAATTACTCTCTAAAACTTTTAAGGCAGAAAACATTCCCAAATATTCTGCCTTTGAGGTCCATATAGTGGTGCGTAGCTTCAGTTCTAGCACCCAGGAGCCGGAGGCAGAAGGATTGCAGTCACACAGGCTTAAAGACAGTAATGCCAGCTAGAAGTTCAAATCTTAATGCTTAATTTCATTGTGGAAGAAAAAAAATAATTTCTTGGTTGTGACAAGCAGCAACAGAGGGTTAGGTGAAAGGTCAGAGCTACCACTGCTATGGTCATATAGCTGCTTCTGCTTTCTGAAAATGGGTGATTATAAACCTTCATTTTGAAGGACTGTTCACAGTTTTACGCTCAAAAAGTTCCCGTCAGCTTTGTAAATATTTCTACTTACCCACATCACTCACTATAAAAAATTTTTTTAATTGGGATGAAAAGGCATTTCTTTTTTAAATTTAAATTTATTCTTTTTAATTTATTCACTTTACACCCCAATTGTAGGCTCCTCCCTCCTCCCAGTTCCACCTTCCTTCCCTCATCTTCCCTTCTGGGTCCTTCTATCCCCCCACTCTTTTCTATGACTCCCTGCATTCAGCCCAAAGTTTGGCAGTGACTCTTAGCATCTACTTTGATCCCTTGCTGGATGGAGTCTTTCAGAGGACATCTATGGTAGGCTCCCATCCTGTTTCCTCTATTCAACCACTTTCGGTGTGTGTTCTATTTGCTCTTCCGAATGAGAATTAAGCATCTTCCCTAGGGTCATCCTTGTTATTTAGCTTCTTTATGTCTGTGGATTGTAGTATGGTTACCCGGTGTTATATGGTCAATATCCACTTATAAGTGAGTATATGCCACACAGGTCTTTCTGGTTCCGGTTACCTCACTCAGGATGATCTTTTGTGGTTCCATCCATTTGCCTGCAGATTTCATGATTTCCTTGTTGTTTGTTTGTTTTTTAATTTTATCAATAAATAAATCAATAAATTTTAAATTTATTAAGAATGAAAACAAATTTGCATACTAATAATTGGGCATTCTTTTTTTATATTAATTACAGTTTATTCATTTTGGATCCCAGCTGTAGCTCCCTCCCTCATTCCTTCCCAATCTCACCCTCACTCCCTCATCTCCTCCCATGCTCATCTCCAAGTCCACTGATAGAAAAGACCTCCTCCCTTTCAATCTGACCCTAGTTTATCAGGTCTCATCAGGACTGGCTGCATTGTCTTCCTCTGTGTCCTGGCAAAGCTGCTCCCCTCTCAGGGGGAGATGATCAAAAAGCCAGCCACTGAGTTCATGTCAGAGACAATCCCTGTTACCCTGTTACCCTTACTAGGGTACCCACTTGGATACTGAGCTGCCTTAGGCTACATCTGAGCAGGGGTTCTAGGTTATATTCAAAGATGGTCCTTGGTTGGAGTATCAGTCTCAGAAAAGACCCATATGCCCAGATTTTTTGGTTCTGTTGCCCTCCTTGTGGTGCTCCTGTCCTCTCCAGGTCTTACTATCTCCTGGAAACAATCCAGAGGCCTCTCAACACAGGAATGGATACAGAAATTGTGGTACATTTACACAATGGAATACTATTCAGCAATTAAAAACAAGGAAAGCATGAAATTTGCAGGCAAATGGTGGGATCTAGAAAAGGTCATCATTAATAAAATATCCCAGAAGCAAAAAGACACACAGTATATACTCACTTATAAGTGGATACTAGACCTATAATATAGGATAAACATACTGAAATCTGTTCGCCTTAAGAAGATAAGCAAGAAGGAGGACCCCGGGTAAGATGATCAGTCCTCACTCAGAAAGACAAACAGGATGGGTATTTGAAGAAGGAGAAAACAGGAAACAGGACAGGAGCCTACCACAGAGGGCCTCTGAAAGACTCTACCCAGCAGTGTATCAAAGCAGATGCTAAGACTCATAACCAAACTTTGGGCAGAGTGCAGGGAATCTTAGGAAAGAAGGGGGCGATTTCCTTGTTTTAAAATAAATTAGTGTTCAATTGTGTAAATGTACTACAATTTCTGTATCCATTCTTAAGTTGAGGAATATCTAGGTTGTTTCCAGATTCTGGCTATTATAAATAAAGCTGCTATGAACATAGTTGAGCAAATGTCTTTGTTTTTCTGGTAGAGCATCTTTTGGGTATATGCCCAGGAGTGGTATAGCTGAGTCTTGAGGTATAACTATTCTCAATTGTCCTAGAAAGTGCCAGATTGATTTCCAAAGTGGTTTTACAAGTTTGAACTCACACCAGCAATGGAGGAGTGTTCCCCTTTCTCCACATTCTTGCCAGCATCTGCTGTCACTTAAGTTTTTTATCTTAGCCATTCTGAAGGGTGTAAGATAGAGTCACTTTAACTTGCATTTCTCTGATGACTAAGGACATTGAGTATTTCTTTAAGTGTTTCTCAGACATTCAGTATTCCTCTGCTGAGAATTCTTTTAGCTCTGTATCTCATTTTTTTAATTGGATTATTTGCTTTGTTGGAGCTTAATTTTATGAGTTCTTTATATATATATATATATCCTCTGTTGGATGTAGGGTTTGTGACGATCTTTTCCCAGTCTGTAGGCTGTCATTTTGTCCAAATGACAGTGTCCTTTGCTTTATAGAAGCTTTCCAGTTTTACAATGTCCCATTTATTAATTGTAGATTTTAGAGCCTGAGCTGTTAGTGTTCTGTTCAAGAAATTGTCTCCTGTGCCTATGAGTTCAAGGCTCTTCCCAAGTTTTTCTTCTAGTAGATTTAGTGTATCTGGTTTTATGTAGAAGTCTTTGATCTGGTTGGACTTTAATTTAGTGCAGAATCTATTTGCATTTTTCTACATGTAGATATCTAGTTAGACCAGCACATTTGTTGAAGATGCTGTCTTTTTTTCCATTGTATGGTTTTGGCTTTTTTAGTCAAAAATCAAGTGTCCTTAGGTTTGTGGGTTTATTTCTGAATCTTCAATTGGAGTCCATTGATCCACCAGCCTGGTTCTATGCCAGGACCATGCAAGTTTTATTACTTTTGCTCTATAGTACAGCTTAAGATCAGGAATTGACATACCTCCTGAAGATCTTTTATCATGCAGGATTGTTTTAGCTATTCTGTTTTGTTTGTTTGTTTGTTTTATTTTTCCATGTGAAGTTGAGAATCGTTCTTTTAAGGTCTGTAAAGAATTGTGTTGGTATTTTGATGGGAATTGCATTGAATCTGTAGATTGCTTTTGGCACAATGGCCATTCTCACTATGTTAATCCTACTGATCCATGAACACAGGAGATCTTTCCATCTTCTGATATCTTCTTCAATTTCTTTCTTCAGAGACTTGAAGTTTTTTTCAGAACAGGTCTTTCACTTGCTTGGTTAGGATTACACCAAGACACTTTTTTTTTTATTTTAATTTTAATTTTTGTTGTTATTGTGAAGGTTGTGGTTTCCCTAATTTCTTTCTCAGGCCATTTGTCTTTGTATACAGGAGGGCTACTGACTACTTTTCTTTTTTTTTTTTTTTTGAGTTAATTTTGTATTCATCCACTTTGGTGAAGGTGTTTATCAGCTGTAGGACTGCCTTGGTAGAATTTTTAGGGTCACTTATGTATACTATCATATCAACTACGAATAGTGATACTTTGACTTCTTACTTTTCAATTTGTGTCCTTTGATCTCCTTTAGGTGTCTTATTGCTCTGGCTAGGACTTCTAGTACTATATTGAAAAGATACAGAGAGAGTAGGCAGCCTTGTCTTGTCCCTGATTTCAGTGGTATTGATTTAAACTAAACAAAGTTTCTCTCTGTTTAGTTTGATGTTGGCTATAGGCTTACTGTATTGTATCTCCTTTGAAGTTCTGGTAGAATTCTCCATTGAAACTATCTGGCCCTGGGATTTTTTTTTTTTTTTTTGGTTGGGAGACTTTTAATAAGTGCTTCTATTTTTTAGGGATATAGGACTATTTAATTTGTTTACCTGATATTGATTTAACTTTGGTAGGTGGAATCTATCAAGAAAATTGTCCATTTCATTGTGATTTTTAAATTTTGTGGCATATAGGCTTTTGAAGTAAGACCTAATGATTGCTTGGGTTTCCTCAGTGTCTGTTATCTCTCTTTGCATTTCTGATTATGTGTATTTGGACAGTGTCCCTCTGGCTTTTAGTTAGTTTAGCTAAGGGTTTGTTTATCTTGTTGATTTTCTCAAACAACCAGCTCTTGGTTTCGTTGATTCTTTGAATTGTTCTCTTTGTTTCTAATTAATTGATTTCAGCCCTGAGTTTGATTATTTCCAGCTGTCTACTCCTCTAGGGTGTGTCTGCTTTTTTTTCCCCCTAGGGCTTTTAGGTGAGCCATTAAGTTGTTTGTATGGGATGTCTCCAATCTCTTTGTGAAGGCACTTAGTGCTATGAACGTTCCTCTTTCATTGTGTCCCATAAGTTTGGGTATGTTGTGCCTTCACTTTCATTGAATTTTAGGAAGTCCTTAATTTTTTTTACTGACTCAGTTGTCATTGAGTAGGGAGTTGTTGAGTTTCCATGTGTGTGTGTTTGGTGGCTTTTAAAATTTTCTGTTGTTGTTGAGGCCCACCTTTAGTCTATGGTGGTGGTCTTCTTGTCTCTTGAGGTTTGCTTTGTGACCTACTAAGTGAACAATTTTGAAGACGGTTCCATGAGATGCTAAGAAGTTTTATTCTTTGTGTTTGGATGAAAAGTTCTGTAGATGATGTTAGGTCATTTTGATTCATGACATCTGTTAATGTCATTATTTCTGTTTCATTGATCTTTCCTTTGATGAGAGTGGGGTGTTGAAGTTTCTCACTAATAATGTGTGGGGATTGATGTATGGTTTAAGCTCTATTAATATCTCTTTTACAAATGTGCATGCCCTTTTATTGGGGGCATAGGTGTTTAGAATTGAGGTGTCATCTTGGTGGAATTTTCCTTTGTGCGTATGACATGTCCTTCTTCATCTCTTTTGATTAATTTTGGTTGAAAGTCTATTTTATTAGATATTAGAATGGCTCCTCCACTTGCTTCTTGGGTCCATTTGCTTGGAAAACCTTCCTCAAGCCCTTTACTCTCAGGTAATGTGTACATTTGTAGCTGTGGTGTGTTTCTTTCTAAAAATTTTTTATTAATTATTTATTATTAATTATTTATTACAATTTACTCACTTTGTATCCCGGCTGTGGGCTCCTCCATCATTTCCTCCCAATCCCTCCCTCCTCTCTTCTCCTATGCCCCTCCCCTAGTCCACTGATAGGGGATGTTCACCTCCCCTTCTCTTTGACCCTAGCCTATCAGGTCTTATCAGGACTGGCTGCATTGTCTTCCTCTATGGCCTGGTAAGACTACACCCTCCAGGGGGAGGTGATCAAAGAGCCAGCCACTGAGTTCATGCCAGAGACAGCCCCTGCTCCTCTTACTAGGGAACTCACTTGGAGACTCAGTCTATGGGCTATATCTGAGCAGGGGTTCTAGGTCCTTGCCATGCATGGTCCTTTGTTGGGATATCAGTCTCTGCAGGGCTCCCAGGGCTCAGTTTATTTGTTTTTGTTTTGTTTTGCTCTGTTGGTCTCCTTTTGGAGCTCCTGTCTCCTCCAGGTCTTTCTACCCCTTTATTCATTAAATTCCATGCCTTCTGTACAAAGTTTGGCTATGAGTCTCAGCCTCTGCTTCAATACCTCAATCAGTAGAGTCTTTCAGAGGCCATCTGTGGTAGGCTCCTGTCCTGTTTCCTGTTTTCTGCTTCTGATGTCTATCATGTTCGTCCTTCTGAATGAGCATCTCCCCTAGGGTCTTCCTTGTTGTTGAGCTTCTTTAGGAGTATAGATTTTAGTATGTTTATCCTATATTATATGTTAATAACCACTTATGAGTGAGTATATACCATGTGTGTCTTTCTGCTTCTGGAATACCTCACTTAGGATGATCTTTTCTAGATCCCACGATTTACCTGCAAATTCCATGCTTACCTTGTTTTTAATTGCTGAGTAGTATTCCATTGTGTAGATGTACCACAATTTCTGTATCCATTCCTCAGTTGAGGGACATGTATGTTGTTTCCAGATTCTGGCTATTACAAACAGAGCTGCTACAAATATGGCTGAGCAAATGTCCTTGTGGTATAGTTGAGGAGTGTTTCTTGTATGCAGCAGAATGTTGGGTACTGCTCACACATCCATTTTGTTAGTCTCTGTCTTTTTTTTTTTTTTGAGAGTTGAGCCCATTGATGTTGAAAGAGGTTAATGACCTGTGACTGTTAGTTCCTTTTATTGTGATGTTGGTTGTGGTAGTACGTTTTTGTGCTTGGCTACTTTTAGTTTTGCTCTAGTGAAGTTATTTATTTCCTGTGTTTTTCTGGGTGTAGTTAGCCTTCTTATGTTAGATTTTTTTTCCTTCTAGTATATACTATATCACTGGACTTGTGAATAGGTACTGTTTAAATTTGTTTTTCTTGTGGAATATCTTGTGTTCTTTATCTATTATGATTGAAAATTTTGTTGGGTATAGTAGTCTGGGCTGCCATTTCTGTTCTCTTAGGGTCTGCATGACATCTGTCTAAGACCTTCTGGCTTTCATAGTCTCTTTTGAGAAGTCAGGTGTGATTATGATAGGTTTGTCATTATATGTGACTTGGCCTTTTTCCCTTGCAGCTTTTAATATTATTTCTTTGTTTTGTACATTTAGTGTTTTGATTATTATGTGGGTGGAATATTTTCTTTTCTGGTCTTAATCTATTAGGTGTTCTGTAGGCCTCTTGTATGGCTATAGGCATCTCTTTCTTTAAATTAGAGACAGTTTTTTTCTATGATTTTGTTGAAAATGTGTTCTGGGCTTTGAAAGTGGGAATCTTCTTTTTCATCTATTCTATTAGTCTAAGGTTTCATCTTTTCACAGTGTCCTTGATGTCTTGGATATTATGTGTCAGGAATTTTTTAGATTTAACATTTTCTTTGATGAATGCATCACTTTCTTCCATTGTATCTTCTACACGTGAGATTCTTTCCTCCATCTCTTGTAGTCTGTTGGAGATGTTTACCTCTTTAGTTCCTATTTTCTTCTCTAAGTTTCCTCTTTCCAAGATTGCCTCAGTTTATGCTTTTTTTTATTGTTTCCATTTCCATCTTCAGATTTTGAACTGTTTTGTCGATTTTCTTCACTAGATTGTTAGCATTTTCCTGTATTTCTTTGAATATTTTTGTCTATACAGGCCTCTCTAATGGCCTCCATCTGTTTGACTGCATCTTCTTGTATTTTGTTATGGATTTTATTCATTTCCTCTGCTATCATCTTCATAAGCATATATTTAAGGTCATTTTTGTGTGTGTGTTTCAGTTGTGTTAGGGTACCCAGGGCTGCTGGCCTTTGGATAACTGGTTTTTAGAATGCTATGTTGCTTTTTCTTTTGTTGATTGCATTTTTACCCTGGCCTTTAGCCATCTGGTTGTCTCTGTCTTTGGTTGGTAGTTTCTGGTGCCCCGGGGGTGGGGAGGGGGCCAGTGTGGGAAGAATCCTGGGCAGGAAGCTGGCTGTTCCCAAAGGAGGCCTCCTTAGATTGGTGTGTGTGGTCTCTGCCTGGCTGGTGGTTCTCAGGGAAGTGCAGAGGTTCCTTTCAGGTGTATGGAGCTGTAGACTAACTGGACGCCTCATGAGCCCAGGGGCTCTCCTCTCACCAGGGGAACTCCCTGAGATAGCTGCCCACCACTGGCTTTCTTACTCTGAGGTTAGTGAGGTACAGCTGCCCAGACACTGTTCTTAGACACTGTGTTTGCTGAATGCAGCCATCTTGGAGAGCCAGAAAGCCCAGAGGTTCAGTGGGTTTCCCTAGAGAGAAGGCTTGAACTTTGGAGCAGCGTCTGGGGCCGTTCCCATGGCTCCCGGGCATCAGGAGGCAGGAGGCTGGAGCTGTATGCCTTGGTACTCAGCAGATGTTCATTGGCAGATGAACACAGCATGCAGGTGTGTAAGTAGAAGCTGGAGACCTGGAGCCTGCAGGACCCAGTAACTTTTCTGGGGATCCCCTGGGTGACCTGAGGTTGGACCTGACTTCCTCAGCATGGCCTTTCCTTGGACTGGGAGCCTCAGTCTCTGGGGCCCACATTTCAGTCTGTTGGTTGCTGTGCAGCCACTGCTGCCCTGCTGATCAGACAGTGTGTGATTAGCACAGCCATCCTGGATCCTCTCGCTTTCTTTTCATCCATTAATCATTTATTAAGTATTGTTATTTATTACCTAATTGTTGACTTTATTCAATGTTATCATGTTTTATAGTTCTGAAATTATGCTTATGCATAATTTATATGCATCAACAGAATTATTCTATAACAAATATATTTTATCAACCAAGTCTAATTGATTACATTGTTTACATAGAAAAGTCAAGAAGTGTAACTTTATGTGATTGCCCCTTTTCATGTTTTAAGTATTTATAATTTTTCAAAGAATTCTATACATCAGTATCATGCATTTGCTTCAGTTCTACAAAAGCATTTCTTAAACAGTAAAGCTAACTAACAGCAACATAGAAAATAAAGTACTGATTAAAACTATTAATGTACAGTGGCATACACCGGTAATCCCAGTACTCAGGGAGGCAGAGGCAGGCAAGTCTCTATGAGTTCAAAGACAGCCTGGTCTACACATTGAGTTCAGGACAGCCAAGGCTACACAGAGAAACCCTGTCTCAACAAAACAAAACAAACAAACAAAATTATTAATGTTATTTTTTACATGACGGACAACTTGTAAATAATAGGAAAATTAAAGTTATTCTTTGGGTTAATTGATAAATGTGAAGGTGCTATGTATCATGCAAAATGGAATATGATGAAATTTCAGCATAATCTTTCCCAGAGGTATTGTGCTGGGCTGAGTAGGCTGCACTTTTGTGCTTAACAGTCCCTGAGATTTTTCGTTCCATACATATAATCTCTTCATGGATTATGAAGGCTCATGCAGCTTCTTTTGTTTCTACAGGTCTTTGCTTGGCTGTTGTTTCACATGTGTTCTGTGCCAGATACTCCATGTTTGCAGCTAAACTTCTGACTCACATGATGGCAGCCAGCTTAGGAACACAGGTAGGAGACAGACAGCATTTGTGATTCATTATGAGACATCTATGTCTCCTTTTCTATGATCCTTGAACTGAATGTCTATGTATAGGCTTTCTCAACTTAGTTAAAATAAGCTTGTTTGACTCCACATTTGGCTAAGGCCGAGGATCTGGCTTGCTTCCATGTATGTGGACCTATCTGCATTGCCCACGTGGCACGCCTGGGTTGGCTACCCAGAGGCTATTTAAGCTGTGGGCTGGCTTTCCCCAGGGTCCGAGGATTGTTCAATGTTCCTGAATAAACTGCATTGGGAAAAAAAAAATAAGCTTGTTTGCCTTTGCATTTGATCAATGTGGAGAAGAAAGAAAGAATGCAAAAATGATAATGTCAGGCCCAATATGTGTATTTAAAAAAAATATATTTCTTTTTGATATTATAATATAATCACACCTTTGTGGCTCCCCTTCCTCTGTCCAGACTTCCCCATGTACTCCTCCTTCTCTGTCAAATTCGTCGCCTCTGTTTCCTTGTTTTCCGGCTGACCATTTGGTATTGGATAACAGCTGGTGTGATCTTCTTGGGGAAGACTTGTGTCTTCAGTGTTACTTAGCTGTCTATAGTTGCTGTGTGTGTGTGTGGTGTTGAGGCTTTACCAGCCTCCCTCCTCCACATTAGCCTGTGTGCTGTCATAGTTGTCTAGCTCAAGTTTATACAGTCATATTGTTGAGACTTTCTGTGGTACTGTCTGACATTTCTAGGAGACACAGCCTCAGAGCGAACACCCCAGTTATCTGGCTTTTACAGTATCTCCTACCCCAAGCTACAATAATCCCTGAGACTAGAAGCTTTGTTGTAGGTGTATCTATTGGGGTTGGGCTCCACAATTCATTTTGATTGGTTTTCTATAATGTATTCTATCTGTTGCACAGGCGGGTTCTCATGTGTGTGTTTTGTAAATATATTTCTGTGGAAAAACACCTTACTATTATCTCTTACAAGAAAATAGCTTCTTTACAAAACATTCTAGTGTTAACTAATACTAAATATATTACTACTTAATATACATTCACATTAATGTATGTTGCTTCATCTGGTTACACAGACTACACTATCTTATAAATTCTTTACATGGAGAGCATTAAGGTGACTAATACCAGAGGTTGGAGACTGGCTCATTGGTAAAGCATATACATATACTTATATTCAAACCATATTCTAAGCTTTGGGTTCAATACTTAGTACACACACACCTAAAAAGATAAACACACTGTAAAACATTTGTATAGTCCTGTTTTCATTTAATACAGTGTAATGTAGTTTGGAAGAACATTGTCCTTTTAAAAATTTATTTATTTTTATTAATTACAGTTTATTCACTTTGTATCCCATCTGTAGCCCCCTCTCTCATCCCCTCCTACCTGTACCCTCCCTCCCTTATCTCCTTAAAGCCCCTCCTCAAGTCCACTGATAGGGGAGGTCCTCCTCCCCTTCCCTCTAATCCTAGCCTATCAGGTCTCATCAGGACTGGCTGCATTGTCTTCCTCTGTGGCCTGGTAAGGCTGCTCTTTCTTCAGGGGGAGGTGATCAAAGAGCCAACCACTGAGTTCATATCAGAGACAGTCCCTGTTCCCTTTACTAGGGAACCCACTTGGGCACTGAGATGCCATACTACATCTGTGGCTCTAGGTTCTAGGTTATCTCCATGCATGGTCCTTGGTTGGAGTATCAATCTCAGAAAAGACCCCTGAGCCCAGATTTCTTGGTTCTATTGCTCAACTTGTGGAGCTCTTGTCCCCTCCAGGTCTTTCTATCTCCCCCTTCTTTGATAAGATTCCTTGCACTCTGCCCAAAGTTTGGCTATTCTTATGAAAAAAAAAAAGTTTATTTTTCTATGGTAGATATAATAAGAAAAACACGAAAATATTAGCTGGCATTCAACTTAGAGCATACATTTGGAAACATCATTTAAACACAGAAAGTAGATGAAAAGGTGAACTGAAATACCTTTTCTATTCATAAGGTATTAATTGTCTACAGGGAGGAGGTCCTCCCCTATCAGGGAACTAGGGAAAGGGCATAGGGGGAAAAGAGCGAGGATGGGTGAGACTGGGAGGAGATGAGGGAGGAGGCTGCAGTGGGATACAAAGAGAAATAAATTTTAATAAATAAATAAATAAAATTTTAAAAAAGAGTAGTTGACACATAATAGATGCTGGAAGATTCCACATGAGTATCTGTAATTTAGTGTCATGTAGAACACAGATTATTTGCAAGTGACTGTGAATACACAGATAAGAGCCTAATTCATTGTTTTGCAATGGTCATAGACATCTTCATAGAGGGGTGAATCCATTCACATTGCCTATTGATAAAGGAAGTGAAGGACATAGAAATGAATGCAGAGAGCAGGGAAGAATGTTCCATCAAGTCTATTCTATAGCTGAAATTTTAACTCTGACCCTTCATAACTTTCTTATGAATGATATTTAGAATATCATTCCATAAATTATAGAGCACATTCCATTATATAGCACAGGTAATAACTGCTTTCTTGGAAAAAAAAACTTGAGGTTTTATTTATTTATATATTATTTATGTAGTGTGTGTATGTGTGTGTCTGTGTGTGTACAGGTGCACAAATGCTATGGCATGAATGTGGAGTTCAGAGGACAATTTCCCTACATTGGTTCACTCTTCTTTAAATTAATTTCTAACCAATTAATTAATTCACTTTACATTCTGATCATAGACCCTCCCTCCTCTCTTCCCATTCCCATCCTCCCTCCTGCTTCCCCCTCTCTCCCCTCTCTTACTCCTCAGATAAGGGAGCCACCCTTCTACCAACTCATACCAACACATCAATAACCATCAGGACTTAGGGCATCTTCTTCCCCTGTAGCCTGGAGAGGCAGCTCTGCCAGGGGAGTGATTGAAAAGCAGGCAACAGAGTCCCTGTGACAGATAGTCCCCTCTCTTCTTTCTGGAGGATGCACATTTTGGCCAAGCCACCATCATATACATACGTGTAATGGGCTTAGGTTGAGTCCTTGCATGGTCCTTGGTTGGTGCTCTGTAAGCTACTCTGGGCCCAGCTTAGTTGGCTCTGTTGGTCTTCTTGTGGAACTCGTGTTTCTCCTGGGTCCTTTTATTCTTCCTCCCATACTTCCACAAGACTCCCTGTGCTCTGCCCAATGTTAGGCTGTGAGTCTCAGCATCTGTTTTGATCTGCTGTTGGGTGAAGCGTCTCAGAAGACAGTTATGCTGGGCTCCTGTCTGCAAGCAGAGCAGAGTATCATTAATAGTGTCAGGGGTTGGCTGTCTCCCATGGGCTGGGTCTCAGGTGACTGCTCTGCCTGCAGTCCCAGAGACTGCAGCCCTGGAGACGACCAACAGAGGTGAGGTCTTCCCCAAGCCTTCCAGGCATCACCTCCCAGGGATCAGTCCCAGCGACTGTAAGCACTGCGCTTCATTGGCTCATTCTTATCATCTGGGGGATCTGGAATAACTCAGGCCATCAGGTTTACATAAAAGCACTTACATCCTCTGAGCCACTTTGTGATCTCTCTCTCTTTCTCTCTTAAATTGAAAACAATTTTATAGAATATATTCTTTCCATGTTTCCCCTCCCCCATCTCCTCTCAAACCTTCCTCCCTTCACCACCCATCCCACTCAATGTCTTCTTTCTCTCTCTTTAGAAAGCAAACAGGAAATAAACAATCAAATAAATCAATAGGAAAGAAAGAAAAGCACAAAAACCCAAACAAAACCATAATAACACAAAATTGAAAAACATAAGACCCGTTCTATTTATATTTTTTTTAAAAAGCCCAAACCAAGCATTGTAAGACAAAAGAAAAGTCTAGAGAAATAGCACTGAATCTGTTTTGTGGTTGGCCTTTTGCTGGAGCCCACCCTTGGGTGTGGTTTGTGTGGCAGGGAGACTCCCTGGGGAAAGCTAGGTTTCCTTTACAAGCGTTTGTCACTTGGAGGGGGCTTCTCAGTTAGGGATGTGGACTTGTGTCCAGTTTCCCCCATCCGTGCTGGGACCCTGTCTGCTCAGGCCCAGTCTCTGTGAGTTCAAATGTTCATGAGCCCCTTTGTGTCTGGAAGGTGCCCTTTTCTTGGGATCATGGGTCCGCTATGGCACTTAAAACCTTTCCATTTCCTCTTTTGCATAGCTCCCTGAGCCACAGTTTGGGGTGAGAGGGGGGAAATGTGCTTGATGAGGATTGCCCATTTAAGCCTGAATGGTCCAGTCTCTCTCGCTGCACATAGCCCAGATATGTATATCTACATTAATCCCCATCTACTTCGAGAGGCTGCTTCTCTGCGGATGGCTAAGGGAGACACTGATCTTTGGGTATTACGTCACTGGAAGTCATTCTGTTATACTGCATTACTTTAGCAGAACAGAGTCTTTTGTTGTCCCTAGGTCAACTGCCTGTCTGGTCCTAGGTTTGTGGCCACATGAACAGTGTCGCATGCAGAGTAACTAGTTTCTCAGTTGGGGCTGGTTATATGCATGGGCTTAACTGGGTAAAATTTTCATTGCACAGTGTTACTTCGAGGGCTAAAGTGTGCTTTGCTGAAACACTAGATGAGCTAAAATGGAAAATTATCTGAAATATTGACATTCTGTTGCTTTTTAAAAAAAATTTTTGTCCCAAGAATGACAAATGTCCTTTTAGTTTCACAAAGGATTTTTTCAGGGAAAAATCAAGGCCTGTATTTCAGATTATGTGTTTATGGTACCTGTGAATTATAAACAGTAGCAGCTGTTTCCAAGAAAGGACTTGCATTGAATTTGACAAGGCTATTTACTTTTCCATAGTATCCCATCATAACTGTCTGATCTTGCCTTCACCACTTGTATATAACACAGTACAGAACCGTCCTTTCATAGTTAGAATTTGCTTGGCTGTATTCACCACCCATTTTTGGTGTTTCTTTTGGCAGCAGCATTTATACAGATTTAATTATAGCACCATATTATTATAGACAATTCTTCAGCACGCTATCAGACAAATTTGCTCATGTCTGGGGATGAACGAAAGACCAGAATCTATCTGTTAGAATGTTGCTTCTGACTCACATTGTGCTTAACACTGGTTTTGAAGAAAATGATTAGTCAAGAGCATATGTTTCCAGCATATTTTTAGAAGAGATAAAACAATATGGCATAACAATCATATAAGGAAGGACTTACGGCACAGAATAACTAAAAATACATTTCAATAGCTTGTTTTTACACAGGGTAATGTTTTAGTTATTTCATGTCATGTCAGAAGCTATACAGTGGAAAATTGGTGTAGTTTTCAGAGGAAGAATTCTGTTTTTCAATGTATTAACCAGCTGTTTAAATTTAAAAGAGAAAGCTACCTAACCTAAAGTGACTGTTTTTCTCACTTGGCTAGGCAAAAACATTTTACAGATTTATTTTATTTTTAGCTCACAGACAGAAGCAGCAAAGCACAGGGCCTGCATGGGTTTGCACCAGGTCCTTCGCATATAAGTTATGGCTGTTAGCTTGGTATTTTTGTGGGACTCTTAGCAGTGGGAACAGTGTATGTCTGACTCTTTTGTCTGCTCCTGAGACTGTTTCCTCCTACTGGGTTGCCTTGTCCAGCTTCCATGTAGGGGCTTGTGCCTTGTATTACTGTATCTTATTTTGTCATGTTTGGTTGTTGTCTGCTCTTTGTTTGTTGAAAAGTCTTCTCTTTTCTGAAGGAAAACAGAAGGGAAGTGGATCTGAGGAAGAAGAGAGCTGGGGGTGCGGAAAGCTGGGAGGAGAGAAGGGAGGGGAAACCGTGGTGGCGATCACTGTATGAGAGAAGACTATTTTCAATTTTAAAAGGTTTATTTTAATTTTAACAATATGGTGTGTCTGTGCAGTGCATGCGCGTGAACATAGGTTCTGGCAGACAAAGAAGGCGTGGAAAGCCCTGGGACTGAATCTGTAAGCTGTGGGGACCATCCAGCGTGGGCACTGGGATCCAGACTTGGGGCTTCTGCAAGGGCAGCAAGTGCTCTTGACTGTTGCGCGCTCTCTCCAGATCAAATGTAGGGCTTTTTAAAACTTCAGATTCTCCAAAACGAGAAGTGGAGGTGTCTACAGAAACACTCACTTCTACATATTCCAAATTTACAGAGATAGTAGTATGAATTATAGAATTGTGTTATTGGGGCCCTTATAATTCCAGCCATGGATCTCTCATTTTGGATCCTCCATCCTTGCTGAGTAGACATCATTAGAGCTTAAATTAACTGGAGAAAAAAACAAAACCCATGCTCTAGGGATGTGGTTCTTGGTAAAGGGGAAAAATGTCTCCAGTTACCTATAAGAGTGTGATTGTGAATACTGGGCAGACAGGCATGCAAAGACCTTTCCTTTTCAAGATTTAGTTGATTGATTTGTCTGTGTATAGCAGCTGCCTGTAATTTGCTATAAAGCTGAGGATGACCTTGAACTTTTGCTCTTCCTGCTTCCACATGTTGAGATTGAAGGCTTGCATCACCATGCTGGTTTATGCATTGCAAGAAAGTGAACCCAGGGCCTGTCCATGCACTCCCACCTGAGCTGTATCTCATCCCTGCTGACTTCATTCTGGAGTAGTATGCTGCAATGTAAATCAGGCAGCCAGAAAATGAGCTTAACTTTGCCTGCTCTCTATTTTTAGAAACATATAGAATATTGTATTATTGATTCACTATATTTTATTGTATTTATGTCCAGAACTGGAGGAGGATACACAAAACTCAATAGATTGTTCTTGTACTGAAGTGGATGTGTAGGGAGGAGGGGGGGCAATGATCAATACATATGTTTTGAAAAAAAAATTATTTAAAAAAGCCATGATAACGCTTTAATTTCAGTGTCATTATAATATCTTTGTGTATGAGTGACTACAATGTGCCAGCAGGTGGCAGTAGAAGATTTTTTTTTCCCCAAAAATAACCAAGTCAGTCTCGCAGAACTGGGGTTAGGTTAAAAACTAATGGATACTTTCAAAGATGACTTTGGCTGACCCATAGAGTGTGTGCAGTGTGGCAAATACACATTTGTGGGTACCTGGCTTTGTCTTTCTTCCTCTGTTTTCAAAACTGAAGTGAATGCATTTGTAAATTAATCTCAGAAAGCTTATATATACCTGTCTTTGATAGAAATGCCTTGCTATCACCTATCAGTTACTTTTAAATGGAGGGTCATAAAATTATTTTTCCATCATTACATTTATGTTAATAGTAGTGTGCCTACTATTAATATAGAAAATTGTGTCTATTGGAATGTCACAGAATTTTTGAGGTAAGCCACATTTTCGGTAGTTTATAGAAAGGATGTATTTTTCTTCAGTGTCAAATTATATACTTCTCATTTAGCTACAAGAAGTGATTAAATGACAAGAAGGTGTGAGAGTGAGCATTCCCTTCCAGTGTGATGTGAAGCACAGCCAGCAGACTTTCACAGTGTTGGCAGACATTCCTGGGAAAAACATGTAGTTCTATCTTTGGAACTTTTATCTTAGAATCACATTGCCCTGTGTGGGCCCTGGGCAGGCTGGGGAGCAGCTGGAACAAAGGGCATCTTTGCCTTTCAGGGCTCTCAGTTCCAGGGGTTCTATCGGGAAAAGCAACTCCCCAATTCTAAAAAAAGAACAGAAAGATAGCACTGTGTTTGCTTAACTTAATAAAACCTGCCAACAGGTAAACATTTGATTTCTCTGTTTCTTTTTCTTTTTTTTTTTTTTCCTATTTGTTTGGCTTAACCTCATCTTTTGAAGCTGAATAAAACACCCATTCAGAGAACCTCTGTGTGAGTGAGTATGGGAGGCATACCATTGAGCCTCTACGCTGACTCCCATTGGTCAGTGGGACTAATTTAAATATTGAAATACTTCAGTGTTGTTTTGTTTTGTTTCTTGACAGCCATTGGATGTGCATGGATTTTCATCTTCTCATGAAGGCAGGAGAGAATTGCTTGTTAATTCTGAGGACTATTATTTAGAATTCAGCAAAAGTTGGGCTGCTAATCAGTTTGCAACATTTGGGAATGTTGTTGTTTGTTGTATGTTTCCCAGGAATGATCCGGATCGCACACAACTGCTAAAAGACTTTTCTTTAATCTGAGCCTTATGTCATTTTAGCTCTGAGTATCTAACATCTTGGAGACTCTCCGTGGATCACTGACTGCATGAGGGCAGCCAAAGCCACATATGATTCCAGAACACTGGCTTCTTCAGCAGGAAAGGGCCTGATTTTCCCCAGCAACTTGACCCGTTGTTTTGAAACTGTTAACATAAGAAAGACATCATATATCTAGGGCCCCAGTGGCTATATTTAACTAAGAACTCTGTCTGTCTGGACCTGCCTTGATCATCCATTTATCTAACTATGTATGTAATAATGTATGTGTATGAGTGTGTATGTCACTGCCATCTTTCTATCTATCAGTCATATATCTATCATCTGTCTATATCTCTTTGTCTATCTATCATCTTCTATTATTTATTTATCATCATCTGGTTGTGTGGATGTCTATCTATCATCTACATCCCTATTCATCTATCTATCTTCATCACCATCATCATCATCTGGCTATCTGTTATTGTTCTGTCCATTTCTTTTAGATCAATTGAAACATAGTAAGATGGACCGTTATAAATAGGACTAGTTTTCCCTTAGCTAGAGCTTTGACCACTCATTTATTTTGTTGGACTGGCTTTTGTTATCTTTACTTTTGCTGCTAAAAGTATATTTAAAAGTATAAATATGAGGATTAAAACTAGATCTTTCTTTGAAGACAAGGAACCTGAACTCTATAATTCAGAAGAACATTCTGAGTTATACGTTGTGCAGATGGAATTAGATCAAGCATTTTCTAAAGTGCAGCATAAGCAGTTCAGATGCTGAGCTGATAATCAGAGGGCTGCCTCATTCTGCTTGTGGAAGATGGAGAAGCCTGGAGCAATCTTCCCGTGCCTCTGCTTGTGGCCACTGCTTTCATCATTATTGTTTTTACTAAGTCTACACTATCAACCAACCTCTTGTCTACACTAGAAAATCATCTTAAGAAAACCCATTAACTTTTTATTTTATTTAAGAATAAAAAAGAAGTAAAATGTCTTTAAAACTTTTAGCCATTTATTATTCCCTCAGTTTTGGGGGAAGGTCTCTTGGGTTAACTTTAACTTTTCTTTTTCTTATATGTATGCATGTATAGCATTTGTGAGTGTGTGTGTGTGTGTGTGTGTGTGTGTGCGCGCGCGCGCGCGCGCGTGCGTGTGGGTAAGGCTGATATCAAGAATCTTCCTTGATCCCTATTTTGCATTATTCATGGGGGGGGTGTCTCTCAGTCAAACACAGAGCTCAATGGTAGCCTCCTCTGTCTCCACCCTCCAAGGCTGGAATTATAGGTCACCTTCAATAACCAGATAGCATTTGTGCACACCCTGGGGATGGGACTCCAGTCTTGCTTGCATGGCAAGTGCTTTAACTGCTGAGCCACCTTCCAGCCACTCATGTTACCTTCCTGTCTTTTAGTTGATACGTAATTGTATCATATTTGTCGATAGAGTATGATCTGGTGCATGGACATGATGTGTGATAACCAGGAGAGTGGGTATCTCCTCTGTCATGGCTGTGTATTGGAATTCCGAGCCTCCGTTATTAGACTGAAGTGCATAACAATGGCAGTCATGCTATCGTGATGTGTAGCCCTAGAGCAAAGCCATCCTATCTTCCCGCACCCTGGCCCCTGTTATCCAGCTCTGCTTAGCTTTTCTTTTCTACCCTTCTATCTTCTTGTAACTGTGTTTTTCTTCTTTGCCTTTGTTTGTGTTTTGTTTGTTTGTTTATTTGTTTTCTTTTTTCCAAGCCTAGAACATGGATAATTCTCTAAGCAAACTGATATGGGACACACATGAAGTTTTGAAATGGGCCTGTCTCATAAAATTTCACACTTGGAGAAACTTACTAATATTTTCTTTGCTATAAAACAAAATAATAGGCTAAGTAAGCATGGTGGCTCACACATGTAATCTCAGCATCCTAAGAGCTGAGACAGGAGGATTGCTCCAAGGTTGAGTCCAGCCTGTTGTCAATGAAAGCCATAAGGTTAGGCCATGCTGAAAACAAACATACAGTAGTAAAAAGCTGGAACCAGTTTTTTTTTCTTTCTCTCTCTCTCTTGAATCTTCCTTCATTTTGAACAGCTGGGTTGGGCTTTTTTTGTACCTTTTTGTACAAAACATTTCAGAGGTATTTAACTATATTTTTCCTTCATTGAAGAATTGGGTTGGTAGACATGACTAAATAAGAATGCCCATTAAGCTGGGTTTATTATGCTAATTGTCTCTTAATCTAGCTGTTTACATCTGTTTGGCAAAAGGATCATCACATGCATATTCAACAATCTAGTAGTGAAATTAAAAGCAAGAGAAATTGGGTAAATCCTTATCCCCAGCCAAGCAGACTTCACCACCTTCACGTCTTACCACAGAGGCAACATTGAGATTGTGTAGTGGCGGATATCAAGCAATCTATACCAACAGGAAGCATGAAAGCAGCAGTCCTGAGCAGGAATGGTAAAACTAAGGATGTGTGTAGTGGTAAGACAATGGCTGCCTCTGTGCCACTATGTCTAGGGCTGCAGAGGCTGAGGAAGAGAGCCTCTACTTGAGAAGTGTCCGAAGTAGACATGGGATCCAGCCTGGGGGCTGAAGTGCATGTGTGATTTGAAGACAGAGTGTGGCATATCCTAGGCAGGGAAGAAATTAACAGAAATATGGCACTGCAGTGAATCTGGCAATATCCCTAGGGTAAGGGTCCCGGATGACTGTGGAAAAACAGGTGAGTGGGAGGGTGAAACAGTTCAATGCCATCTCAAGTCCGTGGAGTGTTAGAGTCTCCACTGGTAGTAATCCATGAAGTCACCATGCAAAAGGCCTGTTTTGTGGAATAACAGTGCAGCTAGAGATTGGATGAAAGCTGGATTAAGAAAGGTAAAAGGCCAGAGCTGGGTAGACTATCGTAAAACCGTCTCAAGGGGGAAACTTACTGTTATCTTGCTGTAAATGGTTGGGAACTTCAACAATAGTGATAGAGAGTTCAATGAAATAAAAAATTTGATTAAAAAAATCATCTTGGTATGCATTGTGTAAGTTTTATTTCCTGTCTCTTTAAACTAATGATGAGAATATACTGTAGATTTTTATTATTTAATAAACATCAATATAATAATTACTAAATATTATATAAGATAATGATATGAAATAGGTATGGTATTATTCCTCTTTAGCAGATGAAGAAGTTGTGTCATAAAAATTTTTAATTCCTTGTCATGACTGCATGGTGGAAACAAAACTGGCATTTGAACACCACGGCCAGCCCCCAGTCATTGCTATAACCACTCTGCAATGCTGCCTCACAAAAGAGATAATCATCAAACATATCACTAAAGAGGAAGATAACATAAGTGGCATAAACTGGTGGTTTCCCTTGACTTTGACAGGAAAGGTTGGAAGGTTTATTAACTGGAAATGAGCATAGTTTGGCTTCTGGAGCTTAAATGTTTCCATAGTACATTCAAGCTGATAAATAAGATACTTCCTACATCCATGTCTTGATGCTGCAAAGTAAATGCTATGAGGATTCTTTGAGCTATAGAATGTCTTTACAGGGCTTCGCCTCCTGTTTTCTAGAGGTGAATACTGTTATCATTCTTATATTACAGGCTTAAAAAGAAAATATTTCATTTCCTGCACGGTATATCCTAAGAATATTAAACAAAAAGGGATCAAAGCAATCAAAGTCTGTGGTGAGAAAAAACAGATTTTTAGGTCCTATGTTGTATAAAGTAAATAGGGCCATTTGAAGATAATTAGAATATAAAAGATACTTTGAAATCAGGGAAGGAAAGGATAGATCTTCCATGAGAGATTATTCCTCAAGTTCAGCAAGCAAGAAAGTCCCTAGAAACCTGTTTGACAACATGGTGGTACCGTACCCTAGTAATGGGAACAGGGACTATTTCTGACATGAACTAAATGGCTGGCTCTTTGACATCCCCCCCCCACACACACACCTGAGGGAGGAGCAGCCCTCTTAGGCCACAGAGGAGGACTTTGCAGCCAGTCCTGAAGATACCTGATAAGCTAAGGTCAGATGAAAGGGGAGGAGGTCCTCCCCTACCAGTGGATTTGGAAAGGGGTAGGGAGGAGATGAGGGAGGGAGCATGGGATTGGGAGGGAGTGAGGGAGTGGGATACAGCTGGGATACAAAGTTAATAAACTGTAACTAATGTTAAAAAAATAAAAATTTAATTAAAAAAAGAAAAGATTAAAGAGGATGTGGGTTGCAAAAACATAGAAGAGGCTCTCACAGCAAACATGGGACAGTCTGACTGGGTGAGAGCAGCACTGGGGAGAAGGGGAAAAGAAAAGCAGGAGCAACAGCAGCTGCTCCACTCTTCCTTCCTCTCTGGTGGCTTTGATCTTAGACGCTTACTGAAGGAAACTGACCCCTACACCTGCCACCAAGGGACAGGATTTCACTACCTCGCTGATAATTTCTAAACAAGAAATGACCAATAGAAGCTCTTGAAAGAGTAATAGAAATTAGTAACTTTCTCTTCACTCCAGCATTTTACCCATACATTTGATCACTTTTATTTTTTAAAGAAAATATAACAAATCACTCCCTAGGTGTGTGCAGAGCCTAATCACTTCGTAGCTGGGAAAACTACACCTGTGCTGGTTTCCTTGGTTCATGAGTCCTAACTTCTGTGACTGTGGTGGATGTTGTGGTTCCTGTCTGTGATTTTATCACTTCTGAGAAAGAAGAAGGAGGACCTCTGTGGGCTGCATAGTGAGGCCTTGACTCAAAAAGAGAAAAACAAGAACACATTGTCATAATGACCCATCATTTTGTTATTATTATTTACTAACATTTTGTCCAGCATATTTGTTTGTTTTCAAGACAGGCTTTGTATGTGTAACAGCCCTGACTGTTCTGGAGCTTGCTCTGTAGACCAGGCTAGTCTTGAACTCGGAGATCTGGCTGCCTTTGCCTCACCGAGCTTGTACAGCTTTTATAACAGTGCTTCAGGTCAAAA
This sequence comes from Meriones unguiculatus, assembly GCF_030254825.1. Taxonomy (NCBI): domain Eukaryota; kingdom Metazoa; phylum Chordata; class Mammalia; order Rodentia; family Muridae; genus Meriones; species Meriones unguiculatus. The sequence goes on along the minus strand of NC_083353.1, from coordinate 33,561,720 downwards.
TGACATCAGCTTGAATACTGATAAACGTCCTAATTTCAAGAGAGAAGTGTGTGTGTGGATGCTCGTGTATGTATGCACACACACAGCATTTATCTTTCCATTTATCTTGAGTATTCATTTTCCTTTTTACGTCAAATCTGCCTTTCTCTGAATGTTTTAATAATAAAATCCAGCCTCCTTTTCTCAATGAGCTTTGAAAATTTAACTCAAAGAGACTGTTCTCACTAAATTGAAAACAAGTGGACACTGAAGTTATAAAAATAGTAGCATGGTCACACTACTGGGAAATTCAAACTTTCCCAAGTGCTGAAGTAGCAAAGCAACAGAAAGAGTGAGTAATGCTCCGAATGAGGCTCCAGTGACATTATCATGTTTGCAACATGGCTTTTGTTACTAGGAAAATTTGTGAGGCAAATCCAAACTTTACCAGAAAATACCAGTTTGGAATCTTCTATTACAGCCTCAGAAACATAAACTGTCCTTGACTTTTAAAAGACTTCTTTTGATGTCTCTAACAAGTCAAGAAAAAAAAATGTTTTGTGAACTTTTAATGATAGCTTTAAAGGACTTTAAATAACAAATACGCAAGTGTTTGGGTTTTTTTAATTAGAAGGACACATGAATATCATCCCTACCCTGAAAAACAATCATTGGGAAAATAGTAGGAAAGCCTGCCTCGCAGAGCCTTTAGGGAGTTGGATGGTGACTCTTGTTCAGTCGCCATGAAATGAGACCTCAGAATGGATGGGTGGCAGTTGAGCAGCAGGAATAACTGCTGGGCCACCCACCTGAAGCACCCTCTGGGTCCCTCCTGCACCTTAACAACCAGCAGCTCCGTGTGCCTCCTTAGAGAGCTGGAGCCCATTTCTCTACACTTGATGTTTTCCTCAGCCAGCTACAGGAATTGTGACGGCTTTATAGCTGTCCCCTCTTGTCCTTCATTAACTCTCAGGCTATCAGCTTTGTTTCCACCCTTTTTGTTGTACTGGCCACTAGGCTTTCTTGTTGATCTCTACTGGATAATTAGACATTACTAGTGATTTTTGTTATCTTTTTCAAATAAGATATTTTCCTTCTAGTCAGAGTATTTTTTTGGTGTCTGTGTTCTTATTGCTTGTGTTGAATTGTTTGAACTTTAAAAAACTGGATATGTTCAATCATTGTTTCTATTAAGATATATATATATATATATGTGTGTGTGTGTGTATGTGTGTGTGTGTGTACTAATATGTGGAGCGGGTTTGTATACCTATATACCCATTTGAAAGTTGAAATAGCCATACATGTTTTTAAATTCAGAGACATGTGTTGAAGCACTCAGTGTTGTTGAAAACTGTGAGAAACACTTCATGTGTGTAACACCAAGTGACCTTTACAGTATTCTATGAGACAATATCCTGGGTAGGATTTTCCTTCCATTTCCCTGGAGCAATTACAGGTTTTTCCACTATCAGTCATTTGCTTCGTTGTGCCTACAACCTGTCCTTCCTTTTAATTGATAGGACCTTTTGTGACACATTTCACTCTAGAATTCTGTTTTACAAACCTCAGGAAGCTGAGCTATCTGGAGCAGTATGTCCTACCAAGGGAGAGTTCCATGATTAGTTGGCTGTCTCCCTAGTGGGACTTTAAGCTCCTGAGGGAAGAGACTACTCCTCTGTAAATCATGAACTATGCCAAAAGGTAACAGACCAAAATAACAAGTCATAAAAGGAAAACAGCCTTTCCTATAGGCCTGCCACTCTGGCTGAGCCCAAGCATGCCATCCCCAGAACATATACTCTGTGTTCTGCCAGGAGAAGGGAGGTGCTTGGTTTCAAGCACCATGTTTTGAGTATGGTTGCCAAACTGAAACATTTGTAGGTTACATGTCAACAACCAAGAGGGTTTGTGCCAAACTTCATCTGCAGATGAGAACATATGCAAGTGAGCTTAAAGGGTTTCAGCTTGAGAACAAGAAACGTCATAGTTATCCCAAGTCTTTTACTTGTTCTCTTGCCGGTCTAGTCAATGCAGGTAAATGTGTGAGGACAGATTTCTCAATTGTTGCATGGGTTAAACTTTTTGGAATGTGAATTTCCTTTAAAAGTATACACTTGAAAAGTTTAACCATATTTCAGAAATAAATGAGCTTTCTTTGTCCTTAGAGATAGGGGTCTTGTCATGTCTTTTTCCCCCAATCTCCACTGTTTCACATTCATCTAACCCATCCCCTTTCAGGACACCCTCTAAACTGCTTTCTGTGGCTTTAGTCTGGTCTCTCTGTCTTTCTTACTTCTCTCTTTTCTGGTCTCTCTCTCTTTCTTACTTCCCTCTTTTCCTCCTACTTTTTTGTGTATATGTGTGTGTATTTACATGTGTATTTTTGTGTGTAGTATGTGCGTGTGACTATGTGTATGTTTGTGTGAATGTGTATACTTGTGTGGGGGTGTTGTGTATGTTAGTGTGTCTGAGTGTATATATTAGTATATGTGAGTGTGAGTGTGTGTGTGTGTGTATGTGTGGTCTGTGTATTTGTGTGTCTATGTTAGTGTGTGTGTCAATGAATCTGGAGCACACTAGTTCATTGAACTTCTTTGCCTAGGGAGCTCCAGGAATCCTCCTGTCTGTGCCTCCCTAGCACTAGGATTAAATTCTTAGAGCTTTAAGGTGGGCGCTGTGGATCTAACTTAGGTCCTCATTGATGTGCCGACACTTTCCTGACTCATTCACCTTTTTAGCACCTCTGGGTTCCATCTGTGTGGACCTTTTTTTCCTCAGCAGCTGGAGAGATCCTTTAAACACAAAATGAGCTGCAAGCATTGTCTCACCAGAACTTTCTGTGGCTTCCTACTGTACATAATAGAAGGACCCCTGGCTTCCGTCTCCATCAGGGTCAGGTGGTGTTTTTTTATGAGATCATTTTCACCCAGTTTCATTTTGCCTCAGGTCCCAGAAATGCCAAGTCCCTGCTGTGCTCTCTTATTTCTTTGGTACAACCTTCATGCCTAACCTGAATAACTGCCTCTGAGTTGGCCCCAAACACAAAGTCACATTGCTGTTAACTTTGGCCATATTACACATGAACAAGCGGTTTTTCCTGTTCTTTTATTGGATTGTGTCCCTTCTCCATCTCCTATAATGTGAACTCCCCTAGATCAAAAGTTCCTTGTCTGTTTTGTTGCTGTCTCTAATGCTCATGAAATGACTTTCTGGCACATAGTAAGCTTTCACACTGTCTGGAAAAATAAATTAGAAAAACAGTGAGGTTAAAGCATGTTACAGGTTTGTCCTTCAGGATCTTCTTCAGCAACTTGAAACTTGCCTATCACTATTTTCTGAAGAACACCCACACACCAATTTCTTAAAAGGTCAAATTAAAACAATGTTTAAAAAAATTATTCTTACTCTTAAATACAGTGCTGTGATCTACATTTATTGAAAAAGTTGTATTATGCATATTTAAATTAAATGTGTTTAATCCCAAATTAGTTTTGCCAGAAAAAAAATATTAAAAAAAAAAAGTTAACATAACAAGCCAAGGCCCATTTATCTCATAATCTGAGTGACGATTGTGGATCTTAATTGTACTCTGTAACTTCTTTTCATGTTAAAACACATTCTAACTTCTGAGTGGAAACCTCCAGAACACCCCTGCTGTTCTCAAAACCTTTCTTTTAGGCCTCTGCCCCATTCAGAAGCCCTTAGGAGCAGTGGCAAAGGCACAGGCCTGTAGCGGGCTGGGGAAAGGTGAACTAAAGGGAATGTAGCTGATCCTGCAATTAACTTTTTGGGTTCAGGGAGATGCGGCTGCAGGTGAATCAAACAGCAAATGTTAATATTTCTGTAACTCAAGGATATAAATTGTGCTTAGAAATTTCATTCTTAAAGCAGGTTTAACAATTTCTTATTGGTGGTCAGAGTTTGAAATGAGAGAATAACCTTGGCAGTGTACTGAACATATTTTCTTAAGATTTCTCCATATTCCATAGCAGTAAAAATTGTGTGTTAAATGTAGACATTCATGATGAATGTTAATTACCTATATGTAATGGGTAATTCTGGTAAATAACTAGCAAACGTCATGCCAAAGTAATTAATATAGGCCATTAAAGTAAAGAAGTAAGGGATTAGTAGCATGTTAGAACCAGGGCTGAGATTAAATTCACTGACATACTGTAGTATGTCTAGACATCATAAGTAATCCTGTTATGTTGGTGAAATTCTTGATTTATTGTGCCTAATCTCACTTTCCAACAGTCCTTTAACCAACGAGGAGCGGAAAGCATTCTTTATGATAGCTGAGTTAATGATATATTGCAATTATAACTTTCTACTCCTCAACCAAAAACATCAAAAAATTTTAAATATTGGAGGGGTAAAATTTTATTCCTTGGAAGTGCATGAAAATTGGAAGTACTGAGTTTCTTTGCTACTTTGGATTTGCCTGTGGACGTTATCAATAAATATTTATTTTAGAAGGGCAACAAAAGCATTAGCTATTACAGTAGTATGGAGCCGGCACTCTGTCTAGAGAGGTTCAGGGCTGCAGGCATCTGAGAGATGAACTGTAAGAACTGAGACTAGCCATGTGTGAGAGTTTTGATTTGGGTTGTTGCTGTCATCAAACCCACTGGATACTCACAGAACTCCAACAGAAATGCTCTTCTGTCATAGAAACAAACAGCACTTGAGGATTCTTTGCCTCTAAGGATTTGGAATTGTTCTTTTGAAATTTTTATCAGGATTAATAATCAAAGACTCTTTTAAGAATATAGAAAAGTCAAGCTAGAGCAAACAAATCCTTCTATGTGACTTTTAATTTGAGCAGAAAATCCCATTTGTTCTACAAATAGCATGGAGATTAAAAGCCTTTTGTGAAATATATATGTAAGAACATTTTAAATTTTCCTCATACAATAGTTATTCATGGTTCCCATTATCCGATTATTTAGGACATTATGTGATATGCTAAGAACTACAGAGAAAAGGACAGAAAACATAATTGAGAGCCTCCAGTTGGTAAGGGAGATGGTGACAAGTGAGCAGACAAATCCACTTGCCCTGTATAAGCATGTGGAGTCTTCAGAGCACACAGATACAAGTGGAGTTGTCTGTTTTGCCCTGGATAAGGAGGGGGGTCGGAAGAATTTTGATGAAGATGAGAATGCTTACACTACATTGAAAGATACAATGTCTACATTGGGTAGAATCTATAATTAAAGTGTGGACATTAGTGAAGACAGAAGTGTGGGGTGTGTCTGGCAGGCTCACTGATGCACAGAATTGCTTTAACTTGGATTGTGTTCTGTTTAATTTGCCAGGATTCATGGATGGTTCAGTTGGGTCAGTGTTGCTGAGGGAAGGATCTGCTTCTGGTGCAGGCAGTGGTGGAGAGCAGTCTTTATACCCGAGCAGAACTGATTTAGGGAAAGTAAAAATAAGAAATCCTGACAGGTATTCTTGGATGAGACTTTGGGCCCCGCAGACAAGCACTTCTCTTGGAAATGTGCTAGTTGTTCTAAAAAAGACCAAAGTGCTCTATGCTATACATTTCTCATGGAAGTTTTAGAATCTTCTCTTTTGTCAAGTGTAAGTAGGATGACAGAGTTTTCTTTCAATTTTTTGTCCTTTATTGTTGTACTGAGTTAATATCTATTAGAAATTAAGTCATTTACTATACATAGAGATATATTAATTTTTAAAAATAGTAATGTCTTACAACAATCCCCCAAACTTTTTGTTCTTAGTTCCAATGAAGAAATAAGAAAAAAATCAGAAATAAGAAAACTATTTTTAAATGCTACTTCAAATTCATTCTACCAAAATCATGTACTAAGGACCCATATACATATGAATGTTTGTAAGAACAATTAATGAAAATAGAGGCCATAAATTTGGAAGAGAATAAGGAGAACGTGAGAGGGATTGGAGGGAAGAAAAAAGAAAATAATTTTAAAAGTATGTACTTAGTGCAAAAAAATAAACAAAAGTTAAAAAGACCTACAAAAGCTTAATAATATTACTTTTACCAATTTTAATATTTAACTTTCCATAGAACAATAATTTAAAATTATTGTTATATGTTCTTTATTACATAAGCCCAAGTGATGAAATTCAGAAAGAAATACAATGAAATTATAGAAACACCAACTATATAACTGTGAAAAACGTATCCTATATATGTTTTCAATGGACTATGCTTTGTGAGCTCTCAACTGAATTCAGAGTATTGAGTTAGGACAGAATTCATTGCACAGAAAGTATGGCGAAGCAACACAGGAAGATACTTGTGCTGTTGTTTAAGCTTTGCCATGTGTACCTCTTTTTTTCTACGTTATTAATAGGCTTGAGAAAAACAACATAAGCAGTTCTCCTGAACAGAAGCAAGGTTGGGAGAATAGACTTCCGCCAGAGCTGGCTGCTGTCTGGAAAGGGGAAGCTGTGTGCAAACAGTTTTGTGAGAAACTGGGAGAGAGGAAGCAATTCAGCTTCACAATGACCACTGCTATTTGATTTACTCTTTTTGGAGTTTACAGGCGGCTGCCAAGTTGCGTCTATTGCATGCCGCGTAATCCTTGGAGGCCTCTCTCCAAGCCGAGGTCTGCGTCACTCGTGGCCATGAGGGAGGAAACAACTCAAGAAAAGATTGTTTACTACTTAGTTTAACGTGGGATTGAAAGGCTAAAATAAGCATTTCAGGACAACATTGGAAAGCTATTTTTTTGTTTTGTTTTTCAGAAAAAAAAATAAATAAATTCATGACTTCCCCAGAGAGATACTGAGCACATAATTCCAGATATTAATTAGAATTCCATTTTGGCAGCATCTTTTACTCACTTCTTTGAAGGTCAGTAGGAAAAGTCGGAGACATGCTTTTCAAAATGACTTCCATATTCTCCATCATTTGTAAATCCCATGTGAGATTAAACAAACAAATCGACTAACCAAGAATTACCTCAATGTTCACAGTCATTTTATCAGTTCCATGTGAGATTAGACAAACACGTTGACTAACCCCAGCATAATGGTGGTGGCGTCCTCAAGGACACGGTGATCTAAGGCGCATCGGGGAGATCAAGGAGCAGGGGCAAACAGAGGAGGGTGTGTGGAAACGACTGTGGACAGTGCTGAGTTGCCTTGCGGTCTTTGTTGCTACATACTTACTCATTTTCCCAGCTAATGGGCTATAATTTCCGTGAGGGTAAAGACTCTCCATATTTGTTTGTTAAATCTCTTCCTGTTGATAGTCTGGGACACATGAGAGGAGAAACCTCTGAGCGTCTACCTGTGAGTAATTCTTTCCCCAGGATAAGCCTACTTCAGCTGCTAAGTGGAGATTGGCAAGGGAAAGAGGTTGAAGAAAGAAGGTCACAGACTCCACAGTGCACCATAGGAATGGGCCTTTTGTTTGCTTCGTCCCTTTTGCGTGCTGAAGGAAGTGGTGGGAGCACCCGTCAGCACAGCTGTCTGAACGCTTAGCCCCACTTCCAGGGGTGTCTATAAGAGTGGTTTCCCAGATAGCCACTCGATGCCGTCACTCCAGAAGTAGTTTTAAAATACAAAGGAAAGAAAGACCCCCTCACCTCACAAATAAACCCACTCATCGTTTGTATTTTAGAAGAAATCCATCTGTACACTTTGAGAACAAAGGAAACTTCGGTAAACAAGGAGCATTATGTTTTAAAGGTGTAAAAAGAAAGGAACAAGCCCACGAGGCCTCAGCTTTAGCTATCTCAAGGAACGCTGAGAGCGGGAGAAATGCTCTTCCCCGGGAAGGAGCACAGCCATTAGTTATGCAGTATTAAATGGTCATCTCTGAAAACACACAAACAAGCAACACTACACACACTGAGAAAGTTGTATTCATGTGTTTAAGAACACACACAACAACAACTCTTAAAGAAGAGGCCATGAATGTGAATGAGAGCAGGGGAGACATGGGAGGGGCTGGAGAGAAGGAAGGTAAAAGGTGATATACCTACATTACAATATCAAACATTATTTTAAAGCATAGAACAACGGGCAGCATTTACTACAGGAGCAAACTACAACTTATTTTAGTAGTTTAGGTTTAATTTCCTCTTACTTTAAATGTATATATAAGTTAAAGCTATTTTTATTGTGGGAATGGATTCTTTTCATCAAAAGAAGAGAGCCTTTTTCCATTTCCCTCTGAGTTTTTATATTTTCAACTTTCTTCTTCACTATGCTGTTTTTTTTTATTGCTTTTACTTTATCTTTCATTTTCCCAAAAGGTCAATAGAATCTATTTAATTTTAAATTTTAATTCAATTAGAGTAAATTATTTTAAGATGCTATTTAAGCCCCTTGAGTCCTAAAACATCATCAGTGGCATCTGTGGGACTTAGGAAGTTCAGGGAATATTAAATTCACCCGAGAGTGGAACACTGTGGCTGGCAGCATCCTCTTCACTGTGATCATTGGGGAAAGGCTTGGAAGCAGATTTAGACTGGCTCCCAATGGCTGGGAAAGCTTGACTTACAGGTTGAAGCTTCACCTTCTAAGCTTTGGAAAGTAACGTGATGAGAAGGTCCACTGGGGATCAACCTCTCAGCCCTGATTCTCTGGTCACCTCAGAACTGTTAACTCCAACACTTTCTTAATGACAGCCACCACCCCAATCTGTCACCCTGCCTGATAATACCATTAATGTGCTAAATTCACATTATAAATGATAATATATTACATAAATACTAATATAAATTACATATATGTATACATAAAAATTATAAATTGAGTTATCTCAGGTTGTCCATTTCTGAGTAGCCCCTTATGTTAGTAAGTCAACACTGCCCCGAAGACTAATCTTAGAGAAGCCCTTCCTAATCAGTCCACCACTGACTAGCGACTACTCTGTGTTCTGAGGTTCTGCTAGCCTCTGCCTTTTGAGGAAACAGCCTGTCCTCTTAATTATGCAAGCTTATATTCACAGCTTGATAATACTTTCAGCTGCACTGAAAAGAAAAGAAAAGAAAAGAAAAGAAAAGAAAAGAAAAGAAAAGAAAAGAAGAGAGACTGACCGTGAGGGTTAAAAGCATCATTGTGTGACATCTTCTGTTGATAATTGATGGAATATTCTGTGTGCCTTGCACCTACCCAATGCCAGAAGCTGCTGGATCCTACCTGTGCAATTGTGGAAAAGAAATTAAATAACGAGTTCCAGGAAGGGCTTACACCTGCTTGTTATTTCTGGTTTAATCAAATTAAAAGGGAAGAATAAAAACAAGGACAGTATAGTCCACCTGTATTCAGTGTTGCTGGAAATTATGACCCTGCTAGCCTGACATTTTTATTAAAGGTTCTAATTATCAAGCTGTTAATACTCTTAGTTAAGTACTCATTAAATGTGCTACCATTTAATAGGTTTGCCTGATCACAAATTTTCATTAAAAGTCTTAGGAAAGTTTTATCTTTTCTTTTCATTTTTTAATCTTGTATTTTTCCACTGAATACTTCAGGAGAGGTAGGCTCAGGCCACATGATCCCAGAGAAAAATAGAGAGTAAGAGATTCATAGTGTTTAGAATTTTTCCAAGGTATGGATGCAGATGTGGAAAAACAAATCTGCAGAGTGATTAAAGATTTGAAAGAAGAGGCAAGAAGTGTAAACTGACATTGGCCAGGAAAATCTTTCTTTTCCTTTTTAACATTCGAAGGTGTCTTAGGGTTTCATTGCTGTGAAGAGATACTGTGACCACAGCAACTCTTATAAAGGAAAACATTTAATTGGTACTCCCTTACAATTAATTTCAGAGGTTTAGTCCATTAACATTATATTGAGAAGAATGTCAGCATGCAGGCAGACATGGTGCTGGAGGAACCAAAATTCTACATCTTGATTTGCAGAAAGCAGGGGACTGTGAGACACACTGGGTGTAGCTTGAGCATATATGAGACCTCAGATCCTGTCTACACAGTGACACAATTCTTCCAACAAGGCCACACCCCCTAATAGTGCCACTCCCTATGGGCCGGTCATTTAAATACATGAGTCTAAGGGGTTCATGCCTATTCAAACCAGCACAGAAGATAAACTAACATTTGCACTAAAGACTAAGGCAATGAGCAACATGAAGTTCCTGTGTTCAGGAAAGCTCATCACAGGTATAAGGCATACTGTTTATTTTAATACATTCTCCATCTATCAGGATGCTATTTATAGACCTTGAGGTCAAATTTGATTTTTTTTGCCCTAAAATATCTCAAAAATTTTATTCCTTTCTGAAACGTGTTTTCAAAAACTCTTCTTGATTTATTTTTTTTGTCTCGTATTATTTGAATGAGAAGAAATAAATGTTATTGAATATCCTGTTGAAAACCAGAGATTACAGTTTTATAAGAGCTTCACAGAGATGGACATGGATAATTTACCTAGTTTCCTGGTGTAAAAATATAACATGTTGTAGGTGTCAATTAATATTTACTATTGATGTATCTTTTAGTAAAGCTTGCTGTTAATCCTAAACAGCTGTATAACCAAATCACCACCAGACACTGGGATTTATTTAATCAACCTAGAACACAATGCTGGGTAATAGTTGTTCCATCCGAAACCACCAAGCCCTCATCGTTTCCTAACATTTAGATTCACTCATTATACTTGGTTTTTGTGAAATCTTAGGTCCAGTCCATCTCTCCAGGGCGTTCCAAGATCTCTATCCTGCTCAGTTCTCCTCCCTCTGCCTCACCCTTTCTCCTTCTACTCATTTCCTGCCCTCTGGCTCCTCCCCTCTTTCCTATCCTCTGGCTCCTCCCATTGCTCAACACTGAGGCTAGTTGCTTTATTTTGGCTTGTTTACACAAAGTTGAGACAGAATGCTTAGAATAAGCACCACAATGCAATATACAGATTGAAACCAGAGGGGGAGGGGAGGAGAAATCAGCATTTGGATGAACAAAGGTAAGGTGTATACATTTCAAAAGAACATTATACCAACAATAACCTCATTCAGGTCATTGCTAAGTTGTCTTCTCCACTGTGCGAATACCTTCACCCTTTTCATCAAGGACTATGATAGTTCCCATTCAGACATCTGAAGATGCTTTTGTTCTGGTTGGTGAAGCTGCATCTGTGTCCAGATGGAGGTTCCTTGTGTTGGCCTGAGAAATTAGTACCTTTTATATTTTTTTAAAGGATGTAGAAGATGAGAAACAAAATCCAAAAATGCAATATAGAACAAATATGTCATTTTAAACATGAGCATCCTTTTATTTTAAGATGTTACTTTCAAGCTGCAGGGTGGTAGCATATACCTTTAATACCAGTGCTCAGGAGGCAGAGGCAGATAGATCTCTGTGAGTTTGCAGAGTTCCAGGACAGCCAGGGCTGTCACACAAAGAAAGCCTGTCTGGGGGCTGGGGGGAGGGGAGATGTTACTTTCAGCTGAGTCATTAAATGGTCTAGGACTCTTCTTATCTTTGACCCTTCACATCTTTAATACACATTCTCAGTATTGAAATATTAAAAATATGTGCTAGTGATGTCCATCATATACCTTTTCACAATCAACTCATTTGTTATCATAAAATAGCTGCTGTTTGGAGATGGGTCAATGATAACTTTGTTTTGTTGTTTGTTTGTTATATTATGTTTTACATGCTGTCTGATTTTTTGTGTGTGTCAAACCAAACAACATATTTCAACATTGGGTTAAAAGTGGGCCCTGTGTGGTTGTTGTGTTTTCTTCCCAAGCTTAAAGCACACAGTAAATCATCATCTTATTCAAGGCGACCTGTTGTCCACATCTGCTTACGTCTGTCCTACTTTTAGTACTTCAGCTCACAGATCCTGCTCAACCACTCACTCTGCGATATTTAAGACAGTTGAAAATTTAAACTATTATATCCTCCATTTCAGTGCTGCTTAGCCTGTGGTAATTTCTATCACACAGTGCTTTGAGCAATTTACTCTAGTCCTATGTGTTGGGTTTGGCCCATATAGGTGGTAAGTGTGATCTCACAGGATTTCTGAAAAAGAAAAATGAAGTTGAATGCTTGCCATGAACCTCTGGGCCCACTGTTCTTTTATGTCTGGCTCTTCTATATATTTATATTAATTGCTGTATACTGGCTCTCTTTGATTTGTAGGCCCTTATGCAAGGACGACTTCTAGCTCTATTTAATGAAGGAAATATCTGGCTCTGTACAGACTTTTCACAAGGGAAATTAATGGATGCACTTGCTCAAGGCTTCTTTCAGCTGTTATGTGACGCGAGATCAGCTTTCTGTAGCAGTTTACAATCTCTTGGCAGTCTCTTTTGAAGTTTGCCTGCTCCCAGGTGATTAAGACAGACTTCTTAAGCTGCTGTGGGATTTCATAGGTGAAACAGATAGAAATCTGTCTTTTGTTGGATTATAATTATCGTCTCCTCCGTCCTTAGTAGATCTTCTCCACAGAGATATAAGGTACCTTAATGATAGGCTACCTCTTTCAAATTAAAAGTTTGTCACTGTGGAATTTTTTTTTTTTCTGAAATTCTGAATCTGTGGGAAGTGGAAAACCATCTTCGTGAAATGGTTTCCCGCATCAACTATTACACAAGGTGTGTAGAGAGGAGATAGAAGCCTGAGTTCTGATACAAGAGGACATTGAATGGTGATGCTTTTAAGCAGTTACAATAGTTTGGAGACCACCTGGAAAGGATTTGGTGACAGAATATAAGGCTGAGGAAAGGCTTTGTAATATCTTTCTTGTCTTAGTCTTATGGTTTAAGAAATTGGTAAGTGCTGGGGTCCTAAAGCTTTCTGCATCCAACATAAAGGAAAAAATCGAGTAGGGTTCCTCCTTTCATTCTCACAGCAGTCTTGAAGTGGGCTGATCTAGATCCCAATAAATGCAGCACAGGCAATGCCCATCACATGATCCTGTTTCTAGGTCTTATACAGCAGTGTAAGTTAATTGTACTTGGAAGACAGGATGCTGTAACTGATGGTATTTGCTTTTCACTCACATTGACAGGGTGCAAATTTAAACAACCATATCCATAGGCATATACACTGCTATTGTCTTAAAGTTGTGATCCTTGGCTCTATTTCATAACTTTCTCCAAAGGACTCAAACCAGAATTTTACTAGCAATACCTAATTGTCAGATACTTTTTAATTTCCTCTTTGAAGCTGTCACAGAATGCACAAATTCGTCTCTCCAGGTCAGTATCCAGCTTCAATTTTGCAAACTCTTTTTCTGGTCAGCTATCAACTGCTAAAACTTTCAACTTACTACTGGGATCATTTTTTTTTCTCAGTCATATCAGGATTTAACTAATGGTTACTGGGACAAGTCTCATCTTGAGAGTTTAATAAAAAATGCATTTACAAAGTCACCATCAAAAACGTATTGAATCAGAATCTCCTCAGGAAATGTTTTTACAAACAGAAATTATAGAACCATTACACCATACTCTCTCCATGGGTGATTTCATCATTAGCCATAGCTTTAAGACTTTACTATTTTTATTTGCTACAAGACTTGTAAATTTATAGCTTCACTGAAATCCCTTTTTTGAAGCTCTGGCCCTTTGTGTATCCTTACTCTCTATAGCTTCTCTTGAATGTATGGCACTGTCTCAGTCTTAACACGTCTTTACAATATGTTTGATATTCCCAAGAAGCCCATCTCCTGCAAAGTCTCCCTGTCTCATCACTAACTGGGGCCATCACTCATGGAATACCTTAAACATTATTGATTCCTTTCTCTGTGCATACTCAGCCTACTACCAACGATTACCTACCTGCTCTTTGAAAGTCGTGCTGATTGTATCTAGATAGTGACCTGACTCCATTCTCTTCTTTCTAAATCCAACTTTTTTTTTTCTTTTTCTGTCTGCATGGTCTACATACCACAGATGACAAGTGAAACAAACCTCTGGTCAGCCTTATTTATTTCCTTTCTTCCTGTTGATTTGGTCTCTCTTTGTAATCCATTGTCATCTTTACAAATATCATACTCATCCTCTATTTCAACATTTTATTCTTTTATTTTCAATATATAATTTTGAGGATTTTATATTTTAAATGTTTAGGTCATTTTCACTATCTCCTCCAACTTTTCCAAGATCAACCTCTCTCTCCTCTACCCACCCAACTTTGTGTTTTTTGCATGGGTATGTATGTGTTTTTAAATATCAAGACCAAATTGTGCTGCCCAAATTTCCTTGGGTGTGTGACATTACACTGGAGTACAGTTGACTTAACAGAAGCCACACACTGAGAGAAAACTGTCCCACCCTATCCCAGCAGCTATCAGTTCCCAATAGCTCCTCAGCAGGGGATGAGAGTTCATGTCTAATTCTTATCATAATGTATGAGTTGGTTTGGCTTGAGCTTGCACAGGTCTTGGACATGCTCTCACAATGTCTATGAGTTCATATGTACAGCTTCCCTGTTGTATTCATAAGTTACTGTTTGCTTATAGTCATCAGCCACCCCTAACTCTCATACTTGACTTTTGGAGAGGGTTACAGTGTAGATGTTTAATTTAGGCCTGCAGTCTCTACTTTGCATCTCAGCTAGTTGTGGATCTCTATGTTGATTATCATCTACTAAAAATAGAAAATGCTATGATAAGATTTGAAAGATACATAATTTATGGATAATTCATTAGACGTCAGTTTAACATTGATTTCTAAAAATAGCAGTAAATTTTCCACTAAGCCCTATGATTTGCCTAACTATAGGTTCTTGGCCCCATAATGGTGCTAGGCTTTTGTTTCATTTTGTGGAGTGTGACATGAATCCAATTAGACAGAGTTTGGCTGTTGCCATGAAATGTGTGCCACCATTGCACAAATGGGTATGTGTGCTAAGCCAATCAATTATTGTAGCTCATGGGGTTTGTTGCTGGAAAGCTCTTGAGTACTTTTTTCTCTGATGGTGTATATGGCACACTATAGTACTATGAAATCTAGTCAGTAGTGGTACATTTACCAGGTGAATACCACGTGATTATCCCATGCTTTATAACTGCAGTATCTACTGGGGGCATTGCTACCCCATTGTGGAGTCTCTCTCTCTCTCTCTCTCTCTCTCTCTCTCTCTCTCTCTCTCTCTCTTTGTGTGTGTGTGTGTGTAAAATTTTCTACAGTAGTAGTTTTCCATATGGTGGTTTTGGCAAGGTCATTTGTGTTATTTATCCCTCTCTGTATTCTCTCCTTTACTCTGCTCTTTCTACCCCAACCCAATTAAACCTTCATATTTATTATTTCTCTTTGACTCTTTATGTCATTGTGTTCTATCTGCCCTCTTTTGCCTAACCTGTAACACAGCCACCTAGTAATTTCTTGATCTGTGTAAGTATTTTAAAAGAAACATACATGTTTGAAAATTCAAAGATAATATCCACAGATGAGAAAACGTATGTGATGCTTGTCTTTCTGGATCTGGGTTGTCTCATTCGTAGTGATGGTTTCCAGATTATCCATTTCCTGTGAATTTTATAATTTTGTATTTATTAACAGCTGAATTATGTTCTCAGCCATGTTCTAAATTCAATTAAACATGCTAGTGTCTATGGTAAGGCGGAGCATGGCCCCACTCACCCTGGCCAGTTTGCATCCACTTTCTCCATAGCATGGTCATACTGTTCTTAGCTTGGTTTCCTGAGGCTCTCCTATCTTTGTCGCTGAAGTACTCTTCCCTGAGCATTGGCACTTTGTGATACATTCACCTACTGTCCTCTAAGTAATTGTTCAATGTTATTTACACAGAACATTCCTACCATACTCTACTAAATCCTCCCACATCCTAAACACAGTATTTTCTTGAGTGCTTTTCCCTATCTACTGTAGCATTCAGCATGCTGTAATTATTTATTTATATACACTTTATGAGACAAGGGACTTTGGTGGTTTTCTGCACTGCTGTACAGTCTTTCCTATCATAGCACCTGGATGAGGATAAGCACTGACAAACATTTACGAAAGACTTAACTAATTTCAGTTATTGTAAGGTCAGTAAGTGTTGTATGAGAAATAGATTTTGAGCGAGATTTCAAATAATAATTTGTTACTGAAACTATAAAGACTGAAGCCAGACATGAGTTGCAATATTCATCTCAAATTCCTGCTGTCTTTTCTCCATCATGCTCACGTAAAGACTAGTGTACATATTTAACATTAACCAGCCAATCTGTACTTCCTTTAGTTGTATAATTAGAAGTAGAATGTATGTATAACAGCTTGAAGAAAAAGTGCTTCACTGTTCATAATACAATAATTTTTCTCTTCTGTGTATGTCATATATGTACGTTTGTGTATGCAGAATCACATGGCCATGGTCACTCACTTGATGGCCCAAAAAAGGCATAAGGTGTTGCCTGTGTTGATTTTTACCTTGTATTCTAAGACAGGTTTTTTCACTAAAATTGAAGCCTAGCATTTGGCCAATAAGATCACAAGATCTCTGCTTCCATCTTACCAACAGTGAGGTCACAGGCACTCATAGGCTTCCTTGCATTTTGCATGGGTGTTTGAATTCAGGTCCTTTCCCTTTGGCAGCAAGTGCTTATATCCCCTGCACCATCTCCCCAGCTCTATGTCTTTATGCTACACACACACACACACACACACACACACACACACACACTACCACAACCACCACCAACAATAACAACACAAGGTTGGCTTTTGATACAGAGATAAACTAGACAGATCCACATCTGAGGGAGAGAGTTAAAAGAAATAAAGCTAATTGGCATACTTGAGGTTTTGAACTTTGTGCTCAAGATTTTATCATGCTGTGTGCTCTTTTCTTTTTTCATACATGTGTGAAAGTCATTAAATTATGAAGTTTCAATATGCATGAGGTCCTGTTTTTATTAGACTGTGAAACTGGGTGACATTAAATCATCTTTTCCTGTAAAATAAAAGGTGAACTATGAATGAAAATTTGTTGTCATACTACTCTATAACAACACGATTTCATTGTTCAAATGGCTCAGGCTTCTTGCTCATTACTGTGTGGGAACTCTTAGAGAGCCAAAAACGTTTTAAATTTGCATTAACAGGGCATGGAAACACAGGCTGAAAGAACCTTGCAGTGAAATGACCACTTTCACTAAATATAAAGTTGTAATCTCCTGTTGTAGGACAAAGTATACAAAATACATGTTCTCAACAAACACTGAACTGATAGGTTAAAGCTGGCATAAATATGCTTCTGGACCTTGGAAAAACCAGTACATCTAACCTCCTGAAAAAGAGTCAGTTGCTTGTAGATGTGTTTCACTTGTTTGCTTTACAGTTTAGTACGGGTTTATATAGTTGCTTTGTTCTTCAGTGCCTTTGTTTCCTCCTTTCTTCATCTGATCATCTTCACCTTCTATGCTCAGCTTGTTTGGTCAAATGGTACAAATATTGAGAAATATTTATTGATGTTGGCACACATTCCACAGTCCTTCTGTGGCCTTTCTCCTCATTACCTCACTTGACATTCCTTTCACAGTCCTTTTACTTTTCTCATCAAACCAATTCTAGTGTTTAATCCTCTGGCCTCTGTTTTTCTCATAGTAGTTGTAGCTACATCTTGGATATCATTAGCAAGTTAAATGCTGAATATCACATCTTGGATTGTGGCTTTATGAGTCATTTGCCTTTTGAGCAAGGTGTGTCCAATGTTGGAAAGAAATCATAGCAAGGTCTACACCACAGTGCCAACAAGTCACAAATGAAGTTGCCACACCTAAACCTAAAGCATTTTTTCAACAGTTAAGATTAAGAGTAATTAACATTTAATATAAGCTCTACTTGTTTGTTCATTAAGTTTCCATGAACACTAGCATTCATCCCTGTGTGTCAGTGCCTCCATTGACCTTGATCTTTCAAACATTAGTCTTTATCAGATATGTCTTTTCTCAACAGAGAATTAAAGAAAATATATTAACTGCTTTTTAATAGGAAATAATACTACTAGGGAAAGGCTATGGTCTCAGTACATGACATCAGCATTGTGGCCCTCATTCACCACACAAGGAAGACCTATTTGGAGCATGAGGACGAACTCAAGGCCATTACTTCATGCAGCTTGGTTTGCTACTAGAATATACCTAAGGTGGATATTCCTTTTATAATTATGGCTAGGGGTTATATTCTTTAGTCATGTACCTTTCCTGGTGGTTGTCTTCTTCAGTGCTAGAGGCATGCTTTGATGTTGACATAATGGAGGACGATAGCGTTCAATTTTATTTTTTATCACTTACCTTTTTCAGTTGTATGAAGATAATCAGACTTTCAAATTTTTATATACTCTTTAATGAGAAGTTGTGATTTACAATTTGGTGTTAATAACCATCCATGTACTTGAGAGCTGTATTTAGTATAGTAAAGCCAGGATACTATTTGTATGATATATACACATATAAATATTGATATAGAAATATATACAGATGGATTGTTAAGGACTTATTTATCAAGTCTCTCTTCTCTCTTCTCTCTCTCTCTCTCTCTCTGTCTCTCTCTCTCTTTCTCTCTCTCTCTCTCTGTATGTGTATGTGTGTGTATGTGTATGTGTGTGTATGTGTTTGTGTGGCCAGGAGGCTATGAATTTCTCAGACATGGAGTTATAGGCTATTGTGACTTGTATTATATGGGTGCTGGCAACCAAACTCTAGTTCTCTATGAGAATAACTAAGTCTCTTGACAGCTAAGCCATCTTTACAGCCCCATGTGATACTGTTTGCTTATGTTTAATATGACAGTAATTGTTCCTCGTCAAAAAGATAAGTAAGCCCTTGGGACCGGAGAGATGGCTCAACAGTTAAGAGCAACTGTCTGCTCTTCCAGAGGTCTTGAGTTTAATCCTCAGCAATGACATAGTGGCTTACAACCATCTATAATGAGATCTAGTGCCCTCTTCTGGTTATGCAGATGTACATGATGACAGAGCACTCATACATAAAAGAATAAATAAATGAGGGCTATTTTTTTTAAGATAGGCACTTGCAAGATTGTGTGCCTACCCGTTAGATAGGAGGCCTGCCGAGAGAAATGGTCGATGCTGTTTCTTCCTTCTACACTTAAGCAGGTTCATTCTTTTATTTGAGATCACACATGCTCATTACAGCTGCAAAATCTTCCCCACCCCAGTGCTCCCTCCAAATTCTAGTGTAGCTGATTAAGTGAATTCACAGCCTTGACACTCTGTATTAGGTGATATCAGTCCCTGTCTCTCTTGGTCTTGCTCCTATATCTTTGTGTGTCCCGAGTGGGCCTTTCCCGCTCTGTTTTGTGTTTCTGCTGGGCTGTCCTGCTCTGTGTGAGCATTCGATGGCAGGGTGCTCTTTCTGCCGTGGTGGACTTCCACCTTTGAACTGTGTCACTTGTGTTTGTGGTTCTCCAGCTCCCTGTTAGGTATCTTTGGCAAGGCACAAACTCTGTGCCTTGATTTGCTCATCTATTAAGTAGGGTAGGCTTCCTAGGAAAGGGGCTCTTTAATGGGCTAAGATGATAGCATTAGAGTATGTAAGACGTGGATTAATGCAAGTGATTTTGGAAAAATGCTAACTAATGTTTTTGTTGGCATGACTCTCTTACAGGCCTCTTTACTGAGACTTGTTCATGGTCAGACACCTAGGGCAATTGTTCCTAAACCACAGAATAGGAGGATCTACATTTTTATTCAAAATTTCTCTCTATAGATATTCCACTAACCTACACTACTCTGAATAATCCTGCTTTGAAGTGTCTGTCACTCTCAGTATTACAAGGCTCCATATGAATGTAAAGTCAGTTTTTAATCATAGAATAAATTATTATTTGTTTTGGAAACAAATCTGACTTCATTTACTCTTCAATTCAAATTTTGCAAAATGGTAAAAGTTATCTCTTTTTCAATGAAAGAATCTGATAAAATAAATGGTTTTTTAATTTCCTATATACCAAAGTAAAAGTTTACTACCATTTAGACCTAGAAATTTGAAAATCAAGAAAGTTATCCAACGATCAGTTAGATTTTTGAAAATGGTTTCATTTATGTGCCACGGAAAAGCAAAGTATGATCTGAAAATTTTCACATAAATGCCTACCTTCCCAGAGATGAGTGTACCCACTGCCCTCAAAAGGCTCCTCCTTTGTTGTCCTTTGTCCATCTCCAGTCAGCAAGCTCTCTGCTTTCTGTGACAAAAGATGACTGTTCTTTCTGAAAATATCTTTTGCTTAAGTGTAGCACTTGTTTTTTAAAACTACTTTATTTGGAGTGTTTGTACCTCTACTTCTGTTCCACTAATCTCCCAATCCTAGGTAAGAGAGAGGTTAGTGGGGAGAGAGGGTGCAGACCCCTTTACTTCTCCCAGCTGCTTAGGGTCAGTGGATCTTTGGAGGATGCACCAGTCTCCATCAACAGCAAGCACAGCCGCAGTCTCCTGCAAGCTGCTGTGCCCAGAAGTGTTTCTCTCTGTCTGTCTGCTCCAAACCACCACACTGTCTGTCTCTGGTCTCTCTGAACTGCCACTGCCATAAGTCCCCACCTTACACCACATTTTCCCTTTCTGGGCTCTCATATTTATATCCTCTGAGCCCTAGACCACACCCCTCTCCATGCCCTACAAGGAAGGTTATTAACAGCTGGCAAAAGCCACGTCCTGCTGGAGATAATTTAGTTTGTGGAAAAACTAAAGCCCAACTAAAATCCCACACTTGGGATTAAAACAAAAATATATTTATATAACATAACTGAGTTTACAAAGAAACCAAAACTTATACTACACATAAGTATATTGTTATAGCAGAAGCAATTTCAAATTAAGTTTATAAAAATGATATAATAAATACCAATGACATTTATATATTTATTCACATCTTTAAGAACTATCCAAAACAGGGAGGTTTACTTCTAATTCATTGATGTTAGTGTTAGTGTTGGTAAGATGTTAGAAAGAAACAATGCAAGAAGACTTTTGTATTAATCATCTATTGCTGTACAAAAAATTGTACCAAAATGTCAAATCTTCAGTGATGATATTTATCACCTCACAGAATGGGAGAAACAAACAGCCCCAGAAAGGTGTGGTGGGCAGTTTGGGCCTAGATTGGCTCACAGGTTCTTCCAGTGTATTCTGCGATCGTGTGAACACTTGACTATGCTGCAAACTCCACAAGGGCTTTCATGGGCAATAACTGACCAGTGGTTTGAGTTGCTTGCTTCCTCTTTCTCCAGTATGTCCCAGAGTCTTTCCTTCTGCCCTTAAACAAGACAGCATCATGCTCCCTCCAGTGTCAGAGAATGCTGAGGCAGAATGAGCATGAGGATGAAGCAATGTTCATTTGTCTCACAGTCACATTTCATCCCTTCCATGTTCTCATGGTCTAGAACAGCTTGGTCCACTGTAAGAGAAATGACTGGATCTGTGAAGTATTGGGACCATCTTAAAGAATGGCAACTGTAACATGTTTAACTACATGGTGAAACTATTTAGCAAGTTTTAATACTCTTCTGTAATTAGTCCATAAAATCTATCCAAGAAGGATCTGTAATTTATGAGTTGATTATGTAATAGTTTTACAACAAATTAAATAATAGTTCTTCAAAGCACATTTTTAACACGTCTCTACTAGAAGTTGAAAATAATCTTGTACTTCCTTTGAGTGAATTATATAATTTTTGAAGAAATCTTGCTTACCTTAAACTTGATTTTGGTTATGAGTCTCAGTATCTGCTTTGACACACTGCTAGTAGAGTCTTTCAGAGGCCCTCTGTGCTAGGCTCCTGTCCTGTTATTTGTTTTCTTCTACTTCCAATGTCCATTCTATTTGTCTTTCTAAGTGAGGATTGATTGTCTTACCCTGGGTCCTCTTTCTTGTTTATCTTCTTTAGATATACAGATTTCAGTATATTTATCCTATCTTATAGGTCTAGTACCCACTTATAAGTAAGTATATACCGTATGTGTCTTTCTCCTTCTGGGATACCTCACTCAGGATGATCGTTTCTAGGTCCCACCATTTGCCTGCAAATTTCATGATTTCCTTGTTTTTAATTGCTGAGTAGTATTCTATTGTGTGAAAGTACCACAATTTCTGTATCCATTCCTCCGTTGACGGATATCTGGGCTGTTTCCAGGTTCTGGCTACTACGAATAAAGCTGCTACAAACAAGGTCCTTGTTATGTACTTGAGCATCATTTGGATAAATGCCTAGGAGTGGTATAGCTGGATCTTGAGGAAGCGCTATTTCTAATTGTCAGAGAAAGCACCAGATTGATTTCCAAAGTGGTTGTATAAGTTTACATTCCCACCATGGAGGAGGATTCCCCTTTCTCCACAACCTCTCCAGCATGTGTTGTCACTTGAGCTTTTGATCTTAGCCATCCTGATAGGTGCAAGGTGAAATCTCAGGAGCCTACCACAGAGGGCCTCTCAAAGACTCTACGTAGCAGTGTATCTAAGCAGATACTGAGCCTCATAACCAAACCTTTGGCAGAGTGCAGGGAATCATATGACAGAAGGGGAGTTAGTATGACTGGAGAGGACAGGAGCTCCACAAGGACCAAATATATCTGGGCACAGGGGTCTTTTTTAAGACTGTATCTCCAATCAAGGACCATGTATGGAAATAGCCTAGAACCCCTGCTCTGATGTAGCCCATGGTAGCTCAGTATCCAAGTGTGTTCCCTAGTAAAGGGAACAGGAACTATTACTAACATGAACTCAATGGCTGGCTCTTTGACCTCCCCACCCCTGAGGGAGGAGCAGTCCTGTTAGGCCACAGAGGAGGACTTTGCAGCCAGTCCTGAAGATACCTGATAAACTAGGGTCAGAAGGAAGGGGAGGAGGACTTCCCCTATCACTGGACTTAGAAAGAGGCAGGGAGGAGATAAAGGAGGGAGGGTGGGTTTGGGAGGGAATGAGGGAGGGGGCTACAGCTGGGATACAAAGTTAATAAACTATAACTAATATTAAAAAATAAAAATTTAATTAAAAATAAACTTGATTTTGGTATATATTTAATTACTTATGCGAGTTTCATTTTAAAAAAGGAAAATCATCTTTATTGGCTAACTGTTCAGTTATCACAGAACTTGAATTTCATTTACTCATGAGAACTACTCACAAGAAACCAGTTGTGGCAGAACACACCTGTAATGTCCACACTTGGGGGTCTGAGGCAGGAGAATAGTGAAGTTGAGGCCAGGCCAGGCTACGATGTAGTAAGGCCCTGTCTCTAAAAAGCAAAGAGAAATAATTACTCATAGGATTAGTAACAAACATGGACTTAATATTAATTCAGTATTTATTTCCTCACTTCTTACTATCGTGCCATGTTGTACATTTTGAAGATGGTTATTACATTGTTCACCCTGTTCCACATGTTTCTAATATTCTGTCTGATGAATATGTAGATGGTATGAGGTATAAATGGGAGAATTTGGTATAAAAGAAGTCTACCTACACATTCAACCTCCTTTGATAAGATCTTAGAAAAGCTAAACTACAGCTTAGTGCAAAACTCTAATACAGAATTAAAATATTAACAGATGTTCTCTGACAACACAGATTTTGGGTTATTTATGCTTTTGTTTTAATTCAATCATTTGCTATATTTTAAAAATTAAAATCCTTCAGTGGAAGTCCCATTTACTGATGTCATAACAATTTTCAACCACAGCAGCATTTCTAGCTGCATTTCCTGATGGCAGCTGAGCGCTTGTGGTAAGAGCAGACAGCATTTGGCCTGATAGTATGCTAGGCTATCCTTATTCATGCCCGCTGGCTGCCAGACTATGTTGGCATCTGGGTGTGTAATTTTTCTTTCAAAAGAAGGGTAGTTGGAATTAACAAGGTAAGGGCAGAGCTTTCTACTTAATCTCCCTATTTAATGGCAGAGATTTCTACTTAGTCTCCCTACTTTCACCATAAGTAATTAAAAAGTAATGCTAAAATTTATGAAGGGGTAGACGTCTTCCATACTAAATCACTATTGAGTTTTGTCATATTTAAGGGTTTTCTTAATACTATTCTTCATTCTTCAGAATTTTGTGTCTTTATATAAGGGACAATTTTTCCCTCTGTAAGCCTTCCCTTCATTTTGAGATTTTGTTATAGCATCAGTCATTCACTGTTGATACATCTCCTCAAACTGAGCATTGCAATCATTCTTAGTTACCAACTGCTGTCTGCCCAAGGCAAAGACCTTGCCATCACTTGTTCTTATTGTTATTTAACTAGCTCAAAGTCTATTACACATTCCAACTTTACTTGCAGTAAATAGTCATAAACGAGGGGCATTTCAGTTCAGTTAGATTCACTTTCACTCTTGGTTAAGAAAGCGTCTAATGCCAGTTTCAATTCCTCAGATGTTAGAGTTAAATGCAGTCAAATATGCTGAATTCACCAGGCGTTGTGTGAGCTCATATTCCCATCCCCACATTATCTCTGATGGTGCTGTTCTTTGCACCCAAGTGCCCTTCCCTTAGGAATTAATGTGAGTCTATTGTCTGTTTGACACTTGGCGGGGTTATTTACATGTTCAATGATTTCTATTGGTGATTCCTATGGATTTTATGAATTTTAGCAGTTGAATACTGCTTGTGTTTAGTGTGTAAATTTTTTAAATTAGTACTTGGGCCCCTTTGTGTGGTCCATATTCTGAGTGTGAACACACACATGTATGTACACACACACACACACACACACACACACACACACACGCTTATTATTTCAATGAGACAGGTGGGCTGGGGAGATAGCCAGCAGCTGAGACTACCATTACAGAGGACAAAGCTTTGGTTTCTAGCATCCATCCTGGAAGGCTCATAAACTCCCAGTTCTAGCTTTGGGGACCTCATGCTCTCTCTGGCCTCCAAGGGCACAGACACCCACATGTTCTGCTCATACTAACATGAAGACATAATATACAAATAATAACGGAGAACAAAACATCTTTTCAAGGAGATAAAGCAGAGCTCAACATTTTGCTGTGGCACCTTATTCAACTGATGTCTATTAAAATATCCATTATTCCAACAATCTCATGGATTGACTGTTACTCTGTGGCCTATTCTGGAAGCCTTCTTAACGCTAATGTATCATGGGCAGTGGCTTTCTTGTTTGTCTTTTGAAAGTACATGCTCTTTCATATGAATTAGCAAAGAGGCCAAAGATACTGATATCAGCTTCCTTTTCACCTCCAGCTGTCAGCTGCTGCTGGGATTCTAAATGTTGAGAGAGCAACAAACACATGTTCTTATTGTCCTAAAGATGGATTCTAACATGACTTTGTTATGTTGCTGTTTTGTTCTTTAATCAGATAAACAGCTATTATTCCCATACATAAAATCATATAATTTTATATAATTCAATTAAGTAGCAGAATCCCCTAGCTGAGAAAGGGCATGTGACTTAAATGTGCATGGCCAGGTCTGCCTGTCATGAAATAGCTGCTGAGTTGGATTTTGTTTTGAGAGTCAGCAGAAAACCTAGGGCCACTAGTCAGGGATCAAGAAGGGCAGAGAATGTGAAGGCATGGATGTAGAGAAATGGACCAAGATGGTCTAGTAGCTGGTGACAGTTTCTGTTCTACTCTGCATGTGATATGTCACTAATACAGTTTTCACTGTGGGCAGAAAATTAACTGCAAGTAAATGCAGGTCCCTGAAGATCCTGGAATTAGGAAGGAAGGCAAGAGGCCTTTGCATAGGTTCAGCTAAAAGCAACAGTGGTTTGAACCATGGGAACAAGATGTTTCAGATTTGCAATATATTTTGAAGATAAAGCTGTCAGCACTTGCCTGCAGGTCAGGTATATGTGGGGAAACTAAAGAGATGTCAACGAAGAGTCCTGGGCTGAATCTTGAGTCATTAAATGATTCTGTCCTCCTCAATACACAAATTACAATTCTTTTACTTTAAGAATTCCACTTCATATAATTCCCCTATTATTATGTTGCTTCCCACTGGTCTCTCTTTTTCTCTCCCTCTTTCTTGTTATCGTCTGTCCATGGAAGCTTACAGATTATACCTGTCCCATGAACTTTCTGCCAGATGTTGAAATCTGTGTTCTCTCATTAAACTTCTCTGATTGACCAAAGATCAGACTATTTCCACATAGTTTAATCAGTTGGAAGGCCGTGCTGAAAGCCCCCTGGCCCAGGGCAGGCAGACATGCTGTCTCCTCAGCACAGTGTTCTGAGCCTTCGCGGCCTCAGTTGTAGTGGTGTGTCCTCCCGGAAGTCTCGGTTCTGTTTCAATGTGCAAGTACCTGTCTTTGATATTTAGTCCCTGGCAGCGAACTGCTACTAAGTACTAAACAAATGTTTTAAATGATGCTGACCTTTTTATTCCAATGTAGTCACTGCGTCTGGTAATAATTTTAATCACCTTTCACCAGTAAGCAGCTTCATTTCATCTCATATTTAAAGGAACAACACACTGTTCCTTAAAACACTTTGCCTCTTCACAGCAGAATAGCCTGCCTTCTGTGTCAAAGTGCTAGCATCTTTATGACACTGGCTTTATCAAGGTCTCTATTACAATGACATCCTACCTTTGTCATTCTGCCCTGGGTCATACAGCCCCAAAACTGGTTAGCCATTTCTGTGCTAGAAACTGTGTGGGACAGGATAGAAACCCCTTTATTTTCAGAAATAATTGACATTCTGCCAGAGTAATAAATCTAGAACTCTCGTTTAGCTGACTTCAATATTGTTTTTACAAACCATGTTTAGCAACAGGAATTAATTTCCTCTGAGTATCACCATGGACTTTAATAAAGCACCAATGATTTATTTGCTTTGTGTCTAAGATTAACCAAGTTAAGAATGGAAAAATCCTATTAGATCATAAGAGGCCAATCCTTTCCCCAATGCAGGATTATGTGCTAAAGTATATTTCCCAATCTTTGTTCTTTTAAAATAACATTCTTCCTGTATTCATTTGGAAGACTTTACTGCTAAATACGAAGGATTTTACTCCATGAAATTATGGCTCAATTGATTTTAGCTGGAGACAAAGACTTTATGTTTGTTTTCTTTTATGCTGAAGTTTGTTAATACAAACATTGTTTATTTCTTTAAAGGATAATTATACTACTCTTTCAGAAGCTTAAATCATGGCAGTCTTTTTGTTTTACTGTATAGACATTAACTATTATTTTTGGAATTGTGCTGTTTTGTTTGGAACATGCTCCAAATTATTGGTCATTTGTGATGTGTACAGAAATGAGAATGTACCTTCAACCAGTGGGCCAGCAAAGCAGAGGTATTTTCCATTGTTTTAATGTCAAAAAGGTAGGTTCAATGATTCATGAGCTGAGAAGACAAGAGCAATTCAAATAATGACGTAATTGATTTATGGTCTTTAGGTGAGATGTAATAGCTGAGTTCTGACCATGGACCACTATCTTAGAAGACGGAAGATGAGCTCAACAGACAGGGTTTTAGCAGTTAAACTACATCTGTGAGATGTAGGGGATAGTGTAACTTCAGAATGTGGCATGTCATTAATGCTTTCAATTGGGGTCACTATCATCTTAACCTTAACAATAGATGCACTTTATATTATTCTTAAAGAGTCTGCAACACCCTGGATAACTAAAATAGCTAACTTTGAGAGCAGAACTCTAATATTGGAGTCACATACTTTCTTAGTAATAGTCTGAAATTACGCAATTACTTAAATTATTAAATAATCATTTCTCCCTAGGAAGACTGGGTCTACTAATTTGCTTTTCAAAAATTTGCCATGGCTCATCAGCACCACCAAGATGCTTTTTAATATAACACGTGCTCTTCAATACAATACATGCTTTATTCCTAAACTCCTTTGCAGTCCTGCCTCCACCCTTTCCTTACTCCCTCCACCTGGACCAGCCTCCCACTCCAGGTGTTTCCCAGTGCTCTGTCGTGTGGAGAGGCTCAAGGAGAAGCTGCATTTTCTCTCTTTACTGATTTCCCTTCATGTGTACTGTGGCTCTAGAGATAGCTTTCTTTCTCTTTCTCTGGGTGCTTGGTAATGTTGAAGTGATAAAATCTTTAAGGCATTAGATCTCATGGAACACAGTTTGCTCACAGGAACTCAACAGTCATGAAAGAAACATTGTCCGTCTGGAACTGTACCTCACAGGGACCAGAGTTCAATCCCCATTACTGCAAATATAGAAAGGATTAATGTTTTCCTGTGGAAATGGGTCAGATTTCCTGAGGCTGGATCAGTTACCAGAAGAATTCATTGTTACAGGAGCTTGCTACTTCTCTCCTACACATACCTGTCACCTGTCACGCATGTGTTCCTGCGAAAATGCCTCAACATCTTTTCTCAGCTTTGTTAGGTCTGGGTGAAATGTTTCATGTTCTCCGGGGGTTTTGAAGAAAAATATAATGTTTTACTCACATTTGTATTTGTATTTTCTTATATTTGTATCTTTACTTACAATCTTCCACAGGGTCTGCTAGGTAAGCAATAATAGGAATATTGTAGGTGTTTATGGATTTGCTAATAAATCAATAAATGAATGCTATGATAATTCACATATGGACAGACAGTAACCCAATATTTCTTATTCTGATTCTTCATATCACACATAAGGGAAGATATCTATACCTACTGTATTTTTTTCAGAAGCCTTTTTTGATCACCATTACTTTAAACTACATGGTAGGGTTTGATTATAATAATCTAAAATAAATTGTGCGATATCATATAATTATGTGCTAATTGTAGACATATTATTTTGTGCATTTGTGTAAGTAAAGAATTATTTTTATTCTGGGGACTTTCAGGAACATTAAGAATCATTTATTGTGAACTGTATAACATGATTTCATATCTCTGGGCAATGGAAACCTCAGGAAAAGGATTCATGAAAATGTTAGGAACACAAAAATGCAGCGCTGTATGTAGTGAATTAAAAAGCTTAGAGGATAAAATAACTCCATGGAAATTCAGAGAATGACATGCTGAGATCGTCACGGAAGGACTAAGGAAGAGAGAGGACTCACGTGGTGTTTTAATAACGACAAGGACATGATCTCAGAGCAATGGTGCATCGTGGTGGTGTGCAGGGTGTCTGGAGCATGTTCTCGAGAGGAAGGAATGCTTCTG
Source organism: Meriones unguiculatus (assembly GCF_030254825.1). Taxonomy (NCBI): domain Eukaryota; kingdom Metazoa; phylum Chordata; class Mammalia; order Rodentia; family Muridae; genus Meriones; species Meriones unguiculatus. The sequence goes on along the minus strand of NC_083353.1, from coordinate 33,532,692 downwards.
TGGTCCCCACTTGTCACTCTACCTTTTCTCTAATCACCGTCTTCTGCTTTGCACGGGGTCACACTAGCTAAGTCTGGGAAAGGCTCCAGAAGGAAACGTGTGAGAAACTTCCTGGTTCTAACAGGAGATTGCTGCAATATGGAATTGCTTTGTTGCTTGGGCCTCACATCTGTTTCCGTGTCCCTCACCAACCCAGTGCTAAAGTGTATCTCCTGCCTCCTGCCTCCTTGGCCTTCTGACCATCCCTAAGGCCTTGCCTGTGCAACTTCTCTGCTTTGATCTCTGAATGCCTGGGATCTTTTGGTTCTCATTTCTTCCAAGCTGAGCGTCCATGCTTCCTGGTCTCACTTCTGCTCCCTGGCTTCTTTGTGTAGTTGGGTTACTCTGCATCTGATGCTGGCCTACTGTGCGGGTTACTCTGCATCTGGTGCTGGCTTTCTGCACTGTTTATATTGCCAGACATAGAAATCATGATCTCCATCTTCTGCCCAGCTTCTCTTTTTGTCCTATCAACTGGTGTGCTTGCTATAGCAGATTCACTTGTAGGTACTAAAAGCATCTGTAAGAATACTAGGGAGGAAGAAGAAAAAAGGCAAAACTGGCCTGGACTGGAAGATCTTCAGGAAAGGCTGACATTTGCATTTTATTCTTTAGACTAGTGATCCTCAAAGTGAACAATTTGGATCCAAAACTAAACAAGATTCACAGGAAAATGGAAAGAATTTCTGATAATAATTGAGTCAATATGTTCAATTTTTCAGAAAACAGTATTCTCATATAAAATTCACAGGAAGTGAAATGTATTGAAAATGCCAACATTTAAATTATGATCTCATCCAACATACTCTGTGCTGGAAGGCCACATGCTGCGTTTCTTCGTAAGCTTCTGGAAAGAGAGATAATTCCATGGCCTGGCAGGGTCAACAGGTTATTTGTTTGTTCACTTCCAGCATTTTTGAGCAATTGCTGTTTATATTACTTAGCTTTTCAGATCACGATTCTAGCTTAATCTAAAATAACACCCAAAGGATAGACTTGTTATTTGCACCTAGAACTGAACCTAGCACTGAAGCTGCCACTGAGAATGCCATCATGAGTGGAGCTCATACTTCTACGTCCAAGATCAACTCTTCTAACCCAGCCTGAGCGAAAGGTCATGGCATTTTAATGAGTTACAACAAAGCTACTTATTCCCAAGGAGACTGTTAGAAATATAAGGATATTCAAATAATTTTGACAAAGGCGCCCACTGTCTGTACATATTCTATTTACAGGCGCTGTATATATCACTAGCTGGCTCCTTACATGCAGTGGCTATGCCACCTTTATATCCAACATTTAGAATTCTACTTTAACATACTTATACATATATGTAAATGTTTTATTACCTATACAAACAATAGCCACACTTGCCTGAATGACAAAAAAAAAGTTTAATGACTAGGGTTATTCTCTAGTCATCTAATTGGAACGGTTTAGAGACCACAAATAATCCTAGTAATGGGTGGTTTCAATCTGTGAGTAACAAGATGGGTTTAGAGTTTTCTGAAGTCAGTTCTGAAGAAGCTGATAAAAGAATATTATTTATTTAATGGTTAGGTTTCCACTTGAAAGCACAAACTACCAAACTTTCTCATGTAGAGAGCTCAGGTCTAGTGGATATATCCTCCACATACTGGGTATGGCTTGGGGTCATTGAATTAAATTCTAATTGCTAAGAGAAGACACAGGCACAGTCACACACACACCCACTCATATACACACTGTTTCACACTCACACATGCACACATTTCATGCCTTTGTTTCTCTCCCTAACAACAAGAATATCAGTCCCACTGTTTTACTTCTCACCTTGCTGTACTGTAACTTAATTTTTTAAACATTGACAATAGTTCCTCTATCAGTGTTTCCATCTACTGCTATTAAAGTTTGGCTTACGTATTTGAACTTGGCAACTCAAAAGAGAAAAAAGAATGACATTAACCTGTCTGAAATGACCATCATTTGCTTGTGTCACGCAGAGTTCATTTAACGTATTTTCTTCCCATTCTACTAATAAACCTAGCAAGGAAATGTTGACAGAGGGCTCAACATCTCAAAGCGTGGAATGGTTTACCAAGGAAGTTATGAGAGCTCTAAATCCATGGAGCTCTATTTTTAAGTGAAGTTTTTTTAGGAAAAGGGGGGTAGGCAGAAGAACGAGAGTTCTATTTTTAACTTAGGTCTGTTCTTTCATGTATTGACAAACCCTGACCCCTGTGGACAGACAACCAGGCATGTAGCTTTTGGACCCTCTCGTGTTCTGCAAACATTAGGATGCAGCTCCATGCCTCCTCATCTGACCCAGTCAGCCCTCACGTGTTGAGCCCGTGATCATTCATATCAGCTTACACAATTTTCATTAAAGAGTGTGATCTGGCTTCACTCCCTTTGTAGTTCCCTGGAAACTAAGGCCTTGTTTCATCAGTTTGCATGGAGTGAAAATAAAATTTATTTTTTCTTATGGTAATTTTTATCAGTATAAACTCTACAAAATGATCCCACAAAAACAGACTTTGACATTTTCATTTTAATATTTATAATAAGGACTTTTATTTATTATGTATTTATATATTTAAAATAAGGACTTTTAAACTTTAAATTTTTAATGTATTTTTTACAAACTTGTCCTTTTCATTTAAGTGTTTATTTTGGCTCCCACTGTCCTACCTTCCTGCATCTCTAAATGTTCATAAACTTTTGAAATCAGAAACAATGTCATAGACTTTCCCTCCGTCCTCCCAGGAAGTTGATTAAAATAGTAGTGCTCCCGGTGCTACAGTTTCTTCCCAGAGGTCAGATGGGGGCCTGAGCACGGATGGCCGCATCTGCTGCCTGCCAGGAACATAACAACCACAGCACAGTCTTTGATGTAGGCAGCAGACTTCAGGGGTCCCCAACGCACTCAGTGTGGGCATCAAACATGCCTTGTCATCATCGCTTCCCAAGCAAGGTGCTTGAGTACTTCCCAGGAGACACTGCAGTGCTTCTTGCTATGGCTCTGTGGCCGAGAACTGTGTAGCAAGGGGTGTGAGACGGTGGTGAACGGCCAGTGCTGAGGGGGGACCCGGTAGGAATGTGGATGCCTCCCTGGTGAGGCAGGAGTGGGAGTGGGCTTACGGAGGAAGCAGCTGGATACAAAGCCACAAGCGAGCGTCTCATCTCCGAGGTTTCTCAAACTCAGTCAAGTTTACCTCTCAACCCTGTGTTGTCCACATTTACTTCTCTACATAGAGACTTGGGGTTTCAGGGTTGGGACTTGAAATATATTTTTATCCTACAGTTTCATACTACATAGAAAACAAAACTTGACAAACATAGATCTTGAAAAAAAAATTCTCTAGATTGAAGCAAACGACAATAATTGTTTTGAAACAAACTAAAATGAAAAGAACTCTTCCTAAGCTGGAAAGAAATTATTTTCATGCATATCTTATTAGCAATGAGTGTTAACTGTTTGCTCACCAGGCACTGAAATATACATAGTCTTATTTAATCATCACAACTACACTAGGAGTTGGTGGGCACTGCTATCATTTTTCACGTGAAGACAGAAGTTAACTTTCTAAACGCTAAATGCCACTTAACCACTTGGTCACTTGTTAGGTGGTTCTGCCCCAGGTCACACACCTGAATGTTTGTCTCTGCTAACCCTGTTCAGTGTTAATACAGTACAGTAGAGGTACTGGTCATTTGTGTAAATATTATGCCACACTGAGTCAGGGTTCTGAGCTTTCCAAGGGTAGTTTGGCCCCCAGCTAACACATTCTAGCTGAGGAAGATGGGAGTAACAGCCAGTGCCTCCCTAGCAGTCAGCCCCCGCCAGCTTTGAAATGGAAGCTTCCTTTTCTGCCCTAACCGCAACTACACTAGCACAGGAAAGCCAGCAAGTACTAAAGTGTGAGCTTTAATTTCTAGACTTTAGTGAGCTTCTCTTGTATTTGTACTTACATTATTTTCTTTGAGAGGAAGTACTTTCTTTAATTTTTGTGGAGACTATGTAAAAATTTCACTTTTAAAAGTGATGGTACAAAATGTTTTAACTTAATGGTTTTTACACACATGGAGTTGCAAGATGCCACTGACAGTTCTGCTAGGATTATGATAACAATCCAGCTAAATAGCAAACTGTAAAGAAATATATTTGAGTTCTAGTTTTACTTTATTGCAGTAAATTTGGTGTGGAAACCAAGGGGTGCTCTGCTGAGAGCTCTAAGTGAGGTGACCAGAGCTCCCTCGTCTTGCACTGTGCCCAAGTGGTTTTCTTCTGAAATGAGCTTCATGAGTGTCCACAGGGAAAAACAAGGCAGTGAAAAGTGACTTTCAGGTACATACACATGTTTGTTTTATTGAAAACATGTTTTGTTTCCTTATTGTTTTGTGACATTCTTGCCCCAAATCAGCAACATGAGTCTTTGCAGATAGATAGCTATGAAGAGTTTTTGAGGACTTTTAGAGATTTAGTATGTTATCACACTTAACTTGAGTGTGAAAATCAAATCACTGGTTGGAAACTTTTGGCAGTGTAAGGACTACATTTATGTGTCTAAGGTTAGCTGAATAAAAACTATTTTTTAAAAAGTTAAGTTTAAAATATTTCCTTACTTGCATGCTTACTTACTTGTTTTCGTAACATGTAGAGGTCAGAGGACTGCTTGGAGGGGGAGCTGACTCTCTCATTCCGTAATAAGGTTCCAGGAATCAAACTCAGGTCGTCAGCTTGGTGGCAAGCTCCTTCACCCTCTGAGCTATATTAAAGGCCTCCAAGCTGCCATTGAGGGAAGCTATGTTCTGTGTCGACCACTTTACTAAGTATTTCATGGAGGCACTTCCATTAAAACCCTAAACAGACCTTTGAATGATATAGTCTTGTGCCTGTTCTAAAAAACAATTAAACTGATTTTATTTAAATCTGAAAGGGCTTTTTTTGGCAATTTGTCTAAAGTTGTGTACGTATTACACCAGAATAAACTACTTAGCCCTAACTCCAGAGTTAGAGTTTGGCTTTTATACAGAGTGACGTGTAATTATAAACCCACTTGGTGACATATGGCTGTCGTACGGTGCTCTCAGGGGGTCGAGGCAGGAGGCTCACCTTTGAGGCCAGCCTTGGCTAGATACTAAAATGGAGGCTGGCCTAATTCACCACTCTGCCATAAACAAACAAAGCTATATAGTAAGTGTCTTACTAAGTAAATACAATTCAAAATTTTATAAATATTATTTTACCCAATAATTGACTGTTAGCAAAAGTGATGATTTTTGAGGCCGACCAGCTGAAGTTATTACCACACAAACAGCAACAATATGAGGCCAGGCATCCTCTGTTAATTAACAGTTACCAAAGGCCCACATTGGAATGTATTTTAATTACCTTCAGGATCTCTTAGGAGACTAGTGCTCTTAAGCAATGTTATGGTTTATGAGCTGTGTGATTCTATAGTCTCTGCCCAGGTGTCCCCCAAATCTGGAAGACTTGTGATGTTTGTGATTTCCCCCTTTGTTTTTTCATTTTTAACTTTTAGATACCAATGTAAACAGATTTAACCAGAATAAACCATTTTCTAACTGCTATTCTCCCCCACTTTTTTTTTTGCAAAAGCAGACTTTTTAAATAATAATAATTATTATTAGCATATGGCAATAGTCATGTAAAGAACGCTACTTAAATATAGTTTATTGAAGTTATTTTTAACTATAGCTTATATGACATTATTTATCATCGTTGGTCAGTAATTAAAAGTTAAAAATAACCAAGAATCTGGTTTAGATGAATTTGATACTAAAATAATTGTTTTCAGGTTTGTTTTGTGGAGTGACTGTGGATCTTGGCTTACAAAGTCAGTAGATGTCTAATCTGCCTCTGACTTTAGCATTACTTATTAATCTCTGTGCCCTTTGGTCTGAGGATGAGCCACATGAGCTGAGCGTGACTAGGCTAACGACCTTGTTTGCTTTTCTTTTGTGTCTGAGACTAATCTCTTTTAGAAACACAAAACATCCTTCAAAAAATTAGCATTGATTTTGGGGTTGGTAAGAAGGGGGATGGGAAGAAAGTAAGAAGTGCACCCTGGGATTTACCCCTGATCAGTGTGCTGCAGGTTGAGGCCTTTGGGAGCTTCTAGTGTTTGGCGGCTCCCCACCCCACAGGGAATCTCTGGGGAGGCAGAGGCCAGCCTTGGATCTCTGGATTTGCCCTCAGATAGTGAAATACGCCAGTGTGCCTCATCCCCAGATAAAGTACTGAGATTAGCAGCTTCAAGACAACACATTCGTTCATGAGTTCATATTTAATGTGTAAGCATGGAGGCTCCGATGACAAGGCTCCTGGCTACAGTTATCAAAATGTGTTCACACTTTCTGGTCTCGAATTTAAGGAAAAAAAAATCCACTTTGGGTAGCAAGGTTGAATTGAAATACCTTGATTTACAATGCTAAAATTGTAAGTGCCCTTCTTGGCATTTGTGGGGTTACCTGTGGCCCAGGATCAAGGCATGGGAAACGAGATATTTTAAGATACTATGGTTAGGTATTTGGATATAAGATGCCATTGGCTTCCCACTGATTATTCACTGTCACTGTCGTCTGTCTTCTATCATATCCTTGGGAATCCTTCCAGAATCCATCCCAGTGAGCTAATGGCATGTAGGCTTTATATTTAACAAAGCAATGTTGATTTTTAAGAGCATGGATTAAATACAGCACTTTTTAATTTCATTTGAAATGACTCTTGGATAGTTTCTTGATTTAACAATGTTTAAAATATAGAGATACTTTAAAATTTGTAGCTGGGCAAAGGTAGCACATGCTTTTAATTCCAGCACTTGAGAGGCAGAGGCAAGTAGATCTATGTGAGTTCAAGGCCAACTTGGTCTACAGTGAATTATAGGACAGCCAGGGCAAGAAAAACCAAAACCTGTCTTGAAAAACCAAAAAAGAAAAGCATCAACAGCAACAACAAAAACATTTTAAAAATTGTAACACCATTAGCCTAACTGAAGCAAAAAAGATGACAGACCCCTTTTCTGGTGAACCCTTAGCACTGCTCTTTAGGGCTCTCTGCTGGTGATTTCATGTTCACAGGGGAAGAAACATGATTTATACAGCCACACTGTAGGTAGTATGTTATATTCAAATTTTTACTCTAATGCATTTAACTTTATAACTTTCATGCTTCTTTCTAGTTACAGTTGCTTCATAAGTATGACTTGGGATTTGAGGACCATAGTTTATTGAATCTTTCATATGGCACCGAATATTTACCTGTCAATCAGGCAGAAAGAGTGCTGATGCAGCACAGGGCTGTGCTGATCACATCACAGCGAGTGAACAAGCCTGCTGCTCTAGCCGCCCATTGTTTTCATAAGGGATGTAGCAATCACCGCACTATCAAGAATCAGGTTTCTTTGTCACAACTTTCCTGGAACAGAGAATTATCATTTGGTAAACATATTTAAAATCTTCATTATTTTTCCAGGCTCTTAAAAACGAGGGTGAGGGAGTTCAGCAAATAGCTGCATTTATCCATGAATCCTAGTTCCCTGGAACTAGGATGATGTTCACAGTGCCAATCACGAGGGGACATTTGTAACTATACAAGTAGGTTAGTGACTCTAACTCATTAGTAACAGAAGTTTTAAAGACAAATTAATATCAACAGGCTAGAAAGGATAGAAATTAACTACCACGCTGTGACAGTCACATGTTACCAAACTACTCAAAAGAAACAAAGACAACTGTACCCAAACAATATCTGTCAATAAACAATTGTAACTCACTTCACTTTCTTAGTGTCTGTGTTCTCTTGTTTGAGAGAAGAAGCTTTTTGGTGTATATTGACCCTTGGCTTTAGAAACCCTTAGCAAACCGAAACCAGGCTTTGGCTAAGAAGTACCAACTGTCTAAATGGCCTGCTGTCTTACAGATTTTGAGTGAATCTACCTCTTCTCCCCCAACTATTTCACTTGCATCACCATCACTATCATCATTACTATCGTTTACTGTAATGGAGCATTTGTGAAGTGCTTGCTACAAAGAGTAGTCTGTTGTGTATTATTTAATCTTCATCATAGTTCTTAGGGAGGGATATTTTGCTATTCCGTTTTTCAGATGTGGAAACTGAGATTAGAGGGAAGTGTTGCTCAATCAGGAAGTTCAGACAGTGGAATTTGACTGAGGCAGCTCAGATCCCCAGCTCTGAGCTCTAACTCTGTACTTGAGTAGATTGGGTAAGACTGCTTTGTTGACACAGTTCCAATCAATATTGACTCAGTCAAGTCACATGGTAGGTGCTAATCCTAAGTGGAAATAGTCCAAAGTTGCGGACAGCTCTGGTTCTCAAGGTCGGGCAGGAAGCTTTTCTTCACTTTCAGGAAGCCTGCAGTGTTTTTATGGCTGGCCATCTATCCAACTAAACAAAAGCCTTCTCCAGAGAGAAATGAGCTAACCATCTATTTCTCAGATGCTAAAGTTGTTTTTATTATACTTATAATTATAGCCCCTGGTTCAGACTCTTTATGTTCTTTTCTGTGATATTCCCCTTGCTTCTTCTACACCCACAAGTCAGCAGGCTCAGTTTGAATAGGCTGTAGCAAAGATGAGTGGGGAAAATTACAAGTTTTGAGTGGAGATAAAGCAAAGTCCGATACATAGATCTACCAGTTACTATTTTTCTAACTTTGTACGCTAAGATACTTAGTATTCCCAAGCTTGATTTTCTTGTCTTCAGGATGCTTATAAGTTTGCAAGGTTGTTTGGGAATAAATAAGCAAATGTAAGTATATATATTCTATATGATACTTTTTGCTACACTGTGATATCATGCCCGGCACTCCTTCAAGGAAAGACCTGACTGGGACATTGAAGGAAAGAAGTGACAGACAGATGGAAAAATGGATGGAAAGTTGGGATCAGGTGGTCTGGACTCTCTGCTGGACAAACTGCAGAACCTTGGGAGCTCAGTGTATTGTTATAAGCAGAATTACTGCACACAGTTGAACAAGAAGGCAGGGTTAACACATGCAGATAAATAAAGAAGCAGTGCTTGCGGTATACATCTGGATCAAGGAGACAGGTTTAGCTAATCTTGTTGCAAGCAATCTTCAGGTGCATCTTGGTGGAGGAAAGCCACAATGGATATGCTCTGAACACACTATCAACATGAGCTCAGACCAGAGGAAGGCTTTGCCATTGCCATGGGGCTGAGACTAGGGCGCTTGACATGGTTGTGCAAGTGTCAACAGCACGTGTTCACTCAGCACTTCACACTCTCAGAGCTCGCTCTCCTCTGCTCTCTCCCCCCTCTCCTTTCTCTCCTCTTTCTCTCTCTCCTCTCTCTGTCTCTCTCCCTACACCATGGTTGCCTAAGTTATCCGTTTATAGTTCCAACTCTGTGTTTAGTTAACATGACTCACGGACGCTCCTCCTTCTTGTCTCTACTCATTTTAGGAAGTCACAGTTGAACTTGGGATCTCACATGATGATGCTCATGCACTGTCTTTTTTCCTGCCTTTCTTTGAAGGAATATCAGAAGATATGCTTTGACCACACTCACCATTTCCAACTGTCTTGTCAGTTTTAAGGAAACAGACACACTTTCCAAATGTTTTGCTATTTCCTATTCTTATATCCTGTTAACTCCTACAGACAATTTTCTGTTGTACCCATATCATTAAGCTATCATTTGAGCATTTCAGGAAGTTTGCAAGCTTTTACTTTATAGTTTCATCTTAGTGGGTTGTGGCGCCTCACACCTTTGACTGCAGCACTTGAGACTAGGGTTGGAGGTTTGCCACAAGTTCAAAGCCAGCATGGGCTGCAGAGTAAGCTACTTGGAATCAGGTCCTTGAAACTGTGCAGTGTCCTTCAGTCCCCAGCTCTTGTTTGTGTATGGGATCTGTGTTTATGATTCCACAGGTTTCTCTGCTCAGCCCCTGACATTCACGCTCAGGCCTGACTGTGCTCGGCAGCGATGCCATCTCTTCAGTCCTGGACTGTGCTGTGTCTTTGTAGGCATCACTGCACACTGATTTTGGACAAGAATAAGAATATTACCTTCTGGGAGCATTTGAGTGCACAGATTTTTAAAGAGTGAGGCCTTGCAGAAAACTTGAAAGGTCCATAGAATTATGCATTTACCTTCTAAAACTGGCTGGCACCGTTTTTTTCGTTTTCGTAGTTGTTTTCTTGTTTGGTTTGTGCCTTTGTTCATCCTTTGATTTCTGACTCCAGAAAGCATTACAAGATGTCTACCCAAGACATCACTTCCAAACTTTGTTTTCTGGGTTTTAATATATTCAGTTACTGACATATAGTAGCTTCTGGCCCTCCATCTTAAGAACGAGGCAATCATAGCAAAGCACAGAACTGATTGGGAGAGCTGTTCCCATTTTGCCAGAATCTGAACGTTATCCTTGCACGTGTCACGCGTGCGTCTCTCGGCAGTGTCTCCACCTTCATGGCCAGTGGGTGAACTACAGAGCGCTGCATTCGGTGGGATGGGAAATTTCCCAGTGACACAGGAAGTCGATCTGCAGCTGCATTCATCTGTTTAAGAGCCCCTTAGTCCACATCCCAATAATTTCTTAGCATTTACTTGACTTGGGGAGCAGGAGCTCACTCTGGTTCTGGATGACCTAGAACTGGTGATCCTCCAGTTTCAGCCTCCTGAGTGCCGGGATCACCATGATGCCATGCACTTGTGGTCTCTCAGAAATAACTGTAACTAGAAAAATTAAACAACCTCTTTCTCCAAATAATGCTTTTTTGCTAAAATTTACTATAGTTATGACATTTAGTTGAAGTTCTGAGTCTATATTCAATATAGATGATAGCACAAGATTACAAGGATTTACACCACTAAAACAGGAAAACATCTTAAAAATGGAATATATTTGCAAGATTTTCATAGTCTGTGAATACCATATATTTTATGTGGCTTTGGCACCTTTTAAAGAATATGATTTGGAAATATATAAAGTTTAACTCTTTGAGAATTTCAGACAGCGTACTCATCCCTCCCCCTCCCATCTTCCTCTATATCCACCCCCACTACTTTTTTTTTTAATAACCGGGAGTCCACTCTGTGCTGCCCCTGCACTCATGCGTGGAGCTTGAGCATGGTTGGCCACCAGGGACCATACTCCTAAAATAAACTGTCTCACATTCTCAGAAGCCATCAACTGTCATAGTCAACCCTCCTCAGCCACAGGTATTGTGATTTTTAAACACCTTTTGTTTCTTACATTTCTGAATGTGATAAAGTTCTAGATCAAAGTGGCAGAGAGCCTGGTAAATGTGTCTTTATGCTTTATTAGTGTTTTCTCTACTGTGTCTTCACTGACTATAGCTATGGGCCTCTTCTTCACCTCCTTCAAGGACATTAATACCATCCATGAGCTATGACCCTCCACTAATTTTTTTGGAAAATGATTAACATTTTTTATATTACTTTGTAATGGACTAAAACCATCAAATAATATGTATTTTATCAGGTGAACTAGGGAAATTAAAACCGTGCTATTTTTCCTCATTATAAGCAGCTACATTGTGTTTATAAAAACATAAGTAGCAGTGGAAATGTTACAACATAAATGCTTTTATTTACAAATATATAACCCAAATTATCATACACTTTCTAAATTTCCTCTTATGGATATCATTAGTGAGATGCTTCCTGGTAAATTGCTTCTAATTTCCATTTCTCATCTATTTTTTATGCCATTTACCACATCCTACCTTGTATAATTGTTTATCTACCCATCTACCTATAGCTGCATCTGTTTTCTAGCATTCAAATTCTATTAATAAAACAAATAAGCTATTTAAAAGTGAGCATTCCTATGCACTCCCCTCATTTTGTAAATAAAGCAGAAAAGCGTGTGGTCCTTTCTGCCCAAGCAGAGGTAACCATTATCCAGCATGGAGCATTTGTACTTCCTGAGCATCTTGAAATGTATGTACACTCTTGGGAATATGTCGTATAATTTTGTATGTTTATGTAAGTAATACCACTGCGTGTTGATGGTCAGGACCTCCTATTTTGCTTTTTTGTTTGACATGCTTTTATGAGACTCCTTTCCCCCTTTGTATTTTGGTTTCCTGTAACCTTGTCATTCTGAGCCTTCTATTCCTCACCACCCCTCCCTAGGCATCCTCTGACTCATGTGGCCTTCTGAGTCCACACTTGTTTGTCTCAAAACCTACTAAATATCTCTAGCAGGACATCCTCAAGAACCATGGACATTTTCCTTCACAATATGAGTTTATTGTTATTTCCCCAGACGGTGCAACCTCTGATTTGCTGCTAAACTTAGTCTGCCTTGTGATTTTGATAACTTTTTCAGTGTCCAGATCCTTCAGAAGTTGCAAGTCAAAACAGAGCTGTTGGAGCATGAAAACAATACACATATGTGATCAGTAAAACAAACGCGCAAAGTTCTCGCTGGTCTTGGTTGATTTACTTCGAGTGTTTTCACCTGTCAGAGCCGGAGGTGTGTGCTGAATGGCCCACTCTGCGCTGAGAAACATTCAGTAACACCGTGTCTTTCATCTTCAATGAATGCCCTGCACGCTTGCCCTTCTAGCCAGGGTACAGGACCTGGTACCACTTCCGGGTCAGAGGACCACATGACTTGCTTCGTTGGTAGTCACCTTGTGCTGGATGCAAGGGCTCTCAGACCCGCAAGCTGTAGTTGGAAAGCATGCTAAGTCACAGCTCTGCCCCACAGAAGCCCGCGAGAACAGCTGCTCTGTCCTGAGTCTGTTCCACGCGAGCCTTCATTGAATGAGCTCCAGGACTATCCACCTTCCCTCACTGAGCTGGCAATGCCTGGGCTTCACCCGCGGCTCCTTAGATACCGCAACCCCCCTCACCTCCTCTTATTCCTGCGCACCCCCTTGTGATATCTTAATTAACTTTCTAATTCACTATCTTCCTAAGATATTGATGTTCTTTTATTTATTTTCTGGAAAAGGAAAGTATTGTTGGTCTTGCTAAACTTCTTATGATAGTATTCTCTGTGATTCATGACAGACCCGCAGAACAGTCATAATGTAATGTCAGGTTATATTTCTAGCCTCTTCTAACACCAAAGTATTTTACTTTGACCACTTTTGTCACACCCTGTGCTTTTGTTACTTTACATCTTTATTTTTAAGCTTTCCAGCTCTGTTTCTGCAGAACTCTTTCTCTCCTCTTCCTCCCTCTATTTTTCTCTCCTCTTCCTCCCTCCTTCATTTTTTTTTTTTTTTTTTTCCGTTTTGGTTGTTTTGAGACAGTGGCACACTCTAGAGATCAGACTGGAACTTACTATGTAGTTCAGGTTAGACTCAGAGAACAACCCTCCTGCCTCAGTCTTGCAAGTGTTAGGTCACAGGTATGAGCAACCATACCATGCTCAGGAGCTCTTTTTCCTGTGTAATGGGCATTTTTTAATCCTACCTAACATACTCTTGTCAAAGCAGCTACATGCATTTACTTTTTGCTATTATTATTCTTTAAAAATTTTCACTTTGTGTCCAGCTCTAGTCCCCTCCCTCATCTCCTCCTGGTCCCACCCTCTCTATGTCCCTCCCTATGTTCTTTCTCCCCTATGTCCCTCCCCTAGTCCACTGATAAGAGAAATCCTTTCCCCTACTGTCTGACCCTAGCCCAAAAGGTCTCATCAGGACTGTCTGGATCCTCTCTCTCTGTGGCCTGGTAAGGCCACCTCACAAGGGGGAGGTGATCAAAGAGCAGGCAAACAAGTTCATGCCAGTGACTGTCCCTACTCCTATTATTAGGGAATCCCCGTGGAGACTGAGCTGCCAATGGGCTATATCTGAGCAGGGGTCTAGGTCCTCCCCATGCATGGTCCTTGGTTGATACGTAAGATTCTGCAGGCTCCCCTGGGGCCAGATTTTTTGACTCTGTTGTTCTCCTTGTGGAACTCCTATACCTCCAGGTCTTTCTATCTCCCCCTTCTTCCATAAGATTCCTGCACTCTGCCCAAAGTTTGGCTATGAGTCTCAGCATCTGCTTTGATACCCTGCTGGGCACCATCTTTCAGAGGCCCTCTGTGGAAAGCTCCAGTCCTGTTCCCAGTCTTCTCCTACTTCTGATATGCATCCTGTTTGACTTTCTGAGTGAGGGTTGATCATCTTACCCAGGGTTCTCCTTCTTATTTAACTTCTTGAGGTGTACAGATTTTAGTATGATTATCCTATATTATATTTATAATATCCACTTATAAGTGAGTCTATACCCTGTGTGTCTTTCTGATTCTGGGTTACCTCACTCAGGATATTCTAGTCTAGCTCCATCCATTTGCCTGCAAATTTCATGATTTCTTTGTTTTTAATTGCTGAGTAATAGTCCATTGTGTAAATGTACCACAATTTCTGTATCCATTCTTCAGTTGAGGGACATCTGAGTTGTTTCCAAATTCTGGCTATTATGAATAAAACGGTTATGAACATAGTTGAGCAAATGTTCTTGTTGTATGGTTTAGCATCTTTCGCATATATGCCCAAGAGTGGTATAGTTGGATCTTCAGGAAGCACTATTCCTAATATTCTGAGAAAGTGCCAGATTGATTTCCAAAGTAGTTGTACAAGATTACATGTCCACCAGCAATTGAGGAGGGTTCCTCTTTCTCCACATCCTCTCCAGCATGTGTTGTCACTTAAGTTTTTGATCTTAGCCATTCTGAAGGGTGTAAGGTGAAATCTCAGGATTGTTTTGATTTCCATTTCCCTGATGACTAAGGATGTTGAGCATTTCTTTAAGTGTTTCTCTGCCATTTGTTATTCCTCTATAGAGAATTCTCTTTAGCTCTGTTCCCCATTTTTTAATTGGATTACTTGATTTGTTGCTTTTTACCTTCTTGAGTTCTTTATATATTCTGGATATTAGCTCTGTGTCAAATATAAGATTGGTGAAGATTCTTTCCCAATCTGTAGGCTATCGTTATATTCTGATGACAGTGTCCTTTGGTTTACAGAAGCTTTTCCATTTCATGAGGTCCCATTTATTGTTGCTCTTAGACCCTGTGCTGTTGGTGTTTTGTTAAGGAAGTTGTCTCCTGTGTAATGGGTTCTAGGCTCTTCCCAACTTTTTCTTCTAACCGATTTACTGTGTCTGGTTTCTTATTGAAGTCTTTGGTCCACTTGTATTTTGTTTTGTGCAGGGTGATATATATATATATATATATATATATATATATATATATAGAGAGAGAGAGAGAGAGAGAGAGAGATAGGTCTATGTGCATTTTTCTACATGTAGACATCCAGTTAGACCAGCACCATTTGTTGAAGATGTTATCTTTTTTCCATTGTATGGTTTTGGCGTCTTTGTCAAAAATCAAGTATCTGTAGGTGTGTGGGTTTGGGTTCAACTCCATGATCCACCAGTCTGTTTCTATGCCAGTACCATGCAGTCTTTATTTCTGTTGCTCTGTAGAACAGCTTGAGATCAGGGATGAAGATACCTCCAGAAGATCTTTTATTGTACAGGGTTATTTTAGCTGTTCTGGATTTTTGTTTTTAATATATTACAATGTATATATTGTTATTTTCATTTTGTTATATATGATGATATGTGTTTTTCTAAATAACTTTCAATCATCAGCTGGGTCAATATAAATTAAACTTTATTCCAGCTATTAAGTTATTAACTATTATATCAATATTTATATATTTTTCTTGTGCAGTGCTAACAAATAGTTTGATGACTATAGACTACAGAAAGTTTAAGAATTCACTTGTAAACTAGAGGACAATTAGAATTTAAAAGGAGAGTCCTAGGGCAGGTAAGCTGTAAATCTCAGTAGCTTTCCAGAGGAGAAAAATGAAGAAAAGAATGACAAGTAAAAGCCACCACATCTTAGAGACAAAGCAGCATAGAGGTCAACTGTGTAGTGACATACAGTGCATGGTGAGGAAGAGAGCTTCAGAGAAGGGGTGAGGGATTCCAGTTTGTTATAGCCAGCAGCTCAGGATGGAGAAAAGAATAGGGAGATTCAGGCTTTTCCAAGTAACTCCAGAAAGCACACAGAATTACAAGGCAGCACGGCTTCACTATATAAGAGACTGGCAAGAAATAACTTTTAAGGAAACAATCTTCAGGTTGTTTGTTAATCCACATTCTGTTTTTTTTTATAAAAAAATGAATACAAAGAAGACAATCTAAACTTAAGCTGTGCACATTTTTCAGCTATAGAAGCTGGCTTTCCATCCGAATGGCAGCCCTGCTAACATTCGTGGTTGATTATTTCTTCTTTCTTTACTATGAATCATTTGGAAAAGCTACAGTGTAGGAATGTGTGTTTAAAATGTCATTTTAAGGACAGAGATGAGATCTTTTAGTGAAGCCCCTTCCTGGTTAGGTGTTCAGTTTTCTTATTGGAAATATTGATGCCAATATTTACTTGGAGTGCTGGTCTAACAAAGTGACCACGTGTCAGGTTCATGTGATAGGTCCTTTGTGCAAAGTCTGAATAAGGAACAAAACAGATACAGTGAATGGGAAAGCCAGCTTCATTCCTTTCTTCATGAACTCAGCTGACTCAGTTCATTCTGACCCAGTCTTCTACAGCGCACAGGGACACACTCTCTCACTGTGTTCATGGGTTGGCAAATAGATTTTCATAACTCAGTATCCAGTGTATCATTCTTCTCAGCAAATTGGTGTGCTTGTGTAGCTGTTTTGGGGTTTCTTAAGCATTTAAAAAGGAGCTGGATGCTGCTTCCTTGCATGATTACAAATTTTATTGCCTGGATCATTGTGATATTGTGTTGACCTAAATGAGCACATCTAATGGGAATGGAGAGACACCATGGTTTCAAATCCAGCATGGATTTTTTTTTCACCTGGGTTTTAATGAAACCTCTCTGAAAATAGGAGTACATTCATAAGCATAGATTATTCGAGTTAGTGGCACAGTGGCACAGTGTTGGTAGTATGTTGGAACTAGGCAGGACCATGCCTGACTTTGAGAACATAGTAAACAGTATCTTAGTGTAGCTGTCGATTTTAATTCATTATGTATGTACTTATCCAGTGAGCACTCAAAGAAGGGTCCACATCCTTCATCCCAGAGAGGCAGGAATGGATGACAATGAACTGAGCACTGAAGGATAATACTGTTGGCAGATGAAGAAATACTCAAGGAAGCATCCCTTGCTGAACAAATAACATTAGTAAAAGAAAACTGTTCAGACAGAAAAATACAACTGGGAAAATACAACTGAACATCAGCTTAAGATGCTGAAGTGCACAGCAAAACTTAAAGAGCGTAGGATGAGGCTGGTGTGATAAGCAAGAACTGCAGCATCAGGAAACAGTAGTGAGCTAGCGGAAAGGGTGGGCAGGTAAGAGATGAGCCAGCTGTCTGAAAATGTCAGCATCCTAGAGTAGACCTGATTCACTTAATGGAGAGAGATGTGTTCTGCTTCTATAGAATCAACTTTCTTTTCTTAGTTCAGGTCTCCCATGGATGCTTTAGTTGATTCACTTTTTTAACATTCAATGACTTCCTCCAATTCTCAAATCACTTGTCATCACCAAGTGTAAGAAACAACCTTTCATTACTATCCTAAATGACATAACTGAAGTATGGAGAACAAAGCTGAACAGACATGCAGTTGTCATCACCATGAAAGCACTTTCTTTTTCTTTTTTTTTATTATTATCATTTATTACAATTTATTCAATTTGTATCTGGGCTGTGGCTCCCTCCCCCATTTCCTCCCAATACCACCTTCTATCTCTCTTCTCTCCTGTGCCCCTCCCTTAGTCCACTGATAGGGGAGGTCCTCCACCCCTTCTATTTGACGCTAGACTATCGGATCTCATCAGGACTGGTTACATTGTCTTCCTCTGTCACCTGGCAAGGCTACACCACCTAGGGGGAGGTGATCAGAGAGCCAGCCACTGAGTTCATCCCAGAGAAAACCCCTGCTACCAGGCAAGCTCTTAAGAGAAGTGTTTCAATGAGTTTCCCATTCCTGCTTTACAATTAAACTTATATCCTGGATGATTAACTGAAGGAAATCCCAGTCTGGTTGGGTATATGCTTGAAAATTCTTCGCTATGTATTGACTGAGAGGAAGAACAATTAGTTTCATGTAAATTTGGGCATCTGAAATCTCAAAGCCAGTTTGAATATTTGGTGACTATAACTGTTCCTAAGGATCAGAGTAAAGCTGTGGATGCTGTGAAGACAGCCAACTTCAGGCTGTTTTCTTTGCTCTTTGCTTTTTGTTTTGCTTTATTGTTTCATTTTCCTTCCTCATATAGTTGTAAATTTTCCACTTGCTAGAAGGGACCTCTCAGTTCAGCATAGTTTCCTCCTGTATAAATCCATGTGTAATTATTTTAGCAGGTGAGAGAATTCAAGGAAGTGCTGACTGGCTAGGAAATGAGTTTGCAAGGCTGTGAGGTTTTTTTTTTATTGGTGGCATGATTTCCCAAATACCCCGTTTCATCTTCAAGTAAAAGGTATTTTTCCATCTCCTCATGTCTATATAAATCTGGCCACTAGACGGTACTCTTCCCAAAGGCTATTTCCCACACCAGCCAGACATTTCCCAGTAAAACTTTCAGGCCCTTATTCAAGTTGTTTCTAAAGATTTTCATCCAGCCTTTATTTTCTGATGAAGATAGTTGTTATATGCTTTTATAAACAAAAAAGCAAAACAACTTTTAAGTGTTTTCATTGGTACTCATTTCTCCAGGTAGTTTGAACAGAGTTGCTTTATTTGTTAGAAAATGTATTTCATACCAAATGTCAGATAAAAGTTAAGCTAGTCTCTTTACAGGAATTCTCCCACCTCCCAGTATCTTATCATACATAAAACAAACAAACTAAAAAATCAATCCTTGAGTATGTCAGTTGTGAACAAAGCTTTCAGGTTAAAAACCTCTCAGAAAGCTATTAGTGTGTGCCATTTTGTGTGGTGCTCTGTGTCCGTGTGTCTCTCTGTGTGTGTCTGTGTGTTTGCCTGTCAGTGTATCTGTGTGTGTA
Source organism: Meriones unguiculatus (assembly GCF_030254825.1). NCBI lineage: Eukaryota > Metazoa > Chordata > Mammalia > Rodentia > Muridae > Meriones > Meriones unguiculatus. The sequence goes on along the minus strand of NC_083353.1, from coordinate 33,513,646 downwards.
TTTCTCTGTATGTATCTGTGTGTATGTGTGTCTGTGTGTCTCTCTGTGTGTGTCTATGTGTGTATCTGTCCGTGTGTGTATGTCTGTGTGTCTGTGTATGTGTATGTCTGTGTGTCTGTGTGTATCTGTCTGTGTGTGTATCTGTGTGTGTATGTCTATGTGTGTGTGTGTGTATGTCTGTGTGTCTGTGTGTGTGTCTGTTTCTGTGTATCTCTCTGTGTGTATGTCTATGTGTCTGTGTGTATCTGTATGTGTGTGTCTGTGTGTGTATCTCTGTGTGTGTGTGTGTGTCTGTCTGTTTCTATGTATCTGTGTGGCAGTGTGGTATGTACACATATGCATTGTATTACTACCTCTGTTGCTGTTCTGAAACACCACTACCAGAAGGAACTTAGCAAAGAAAGAGTTTATTTTGGCTTATGGTTCCAGAGGAAGAACTCTTAGTGGTAAAGGAAGCAAGATAGTGAGAACAGGATGCCAAGTGGCCACATCTGCAGTCAAACACATAAAGCAAAGAGCACAGTCCGGGTGTGGGACACAGATATAAACTGTCACAGCCCACCTTTAATCGCATGCTTCTCCACAGAGGCTGCACCTCTTAGGGGACACATAAGCTTCCCATCTGGGCCGGATGCCTTCAAACACCTGAGTCTACGGAATTTACTCAGTTCAAACCCTCACACACAAACACAGCAAAGGCAAGGTGACTAAGAGGGCATTATTTTCAGTGGCCCATGACAATCAGCTCATGGTTGCTGGCCAGGCAGTGGTAGCCCATGTCATAATCCATGAATAAAATAAATTTTCCATTATTACTGATGTCAGAAATAATCATACTCTGATGTTTAAAATGTACTTCCAATTGAAGTGGGCTGTTTCCCTTAAAAGAAAAAAAAGTGATCTTTCAAACTTGGTGTTGGAGTCTGAGGTGTGCCCCAGCAGTCCTACTCCGAGTTCTCACTATTCTTCAAAGTCCATTCACTTTGCAGCAATGTCAGAACAAACAGAAACCCTCAGCAGTGGGTCTCATTCCTGGGGTAGACACAGGCAAGGAAGCTCACTGTAGGGTGGAGCACTGTTGTGGAGAAACTGAGAGAAGTGGACACCTCGGCTACAGGGATGCCACAGGAAGTCTCTCTGAGAAAGTCTTGTTTGTGATCTGGAGGAAAAGAGAAAGAAAACCCTGGGTGTGCTCTGCAAGAAATTCTAGACGAAGAGAAAAGCAAGTGGTACCCTGGGTTTATTCCTGGAGCAGTAAGAGACCATAGTTTGGAATGTAAGAGAGAGCAATGGCCATAGAGTCAGTGAGATGCAAGAACACCTTATAGAATTTTCCTCTAAACAGCTCAGGATGCCAGCCGAACCGTCTGCAAAATAAGCCAATTAGAATCCTGGTCAGAGAGTTCTTAACTTCTTGAATCGAACCTAGACTGGATCGGGCTGGGATGAAGGACAAAATCTAATTAAAATAGGTTTGTAGTTATCCAAACAAGAAATAATGGTTCTATGTAAACTTGAGGAAGTTTAACTTTGCTGGGATTCTTTGCTGATTGTAGTGTGGCAATAATAAAAAAATGTGTGTTAACTTGTCTTGAGGACCAAGTCCAGAACATGGCAGGTGAATTGACCAATGCTTTGTGAAGCTGACGCATTCAGTTGCCCACCCAGGTGAGATTGTGGCTCTATTTACCACACAAGTTAACCTACCATTCTCCCAGTCCCCGGCTCTCATCAAATGCCAGATACATAGCATTCATTACACAGTTCTGCACACGTATTTTTTTTTTCTTTTTCTGTCTTTGCATCTCCCCTGTCCCGAATCTCTGAAGATCCTGTGCAACCTTCGCTTTTATTAGATCTTGTGGATTTGGTGCTGGAGAACCCTCACTGTTTCAATTCAATGGTGGCTTCCTGAGAGTGCCCTCCAGTTCAGAACTCTTGTGTTTTATTTAGGTCCCTCCATCTAGGGAGTCCCTTCGGGTGCTGAGTCAATGCACGGATCTGTGAATAATGTAAATGCTTAGCCATACCTGAACTCATGAAGCCTCTTCTGGTGGGCAGTGGAAACTGTCTCAGTCCTGGCCTCCCTTGTCCTTTTCCCATAACTGTGCTGAGGTGTGCAGGACACCGAACGAGAGAGGTTGGGGCCGCTCTCAGGCATCACTACAAACATTGTAACCTTTTCTGAGCCTCAACTGTTCTCCAAATGTAACCTTGGTCCCACCTGGCCCCTATCTCTGAACCTGCCTGTGGTTTCTCTGTTGCTCCAATGAGCTAGTGGTCTCTTCTCTCTTTCCTCTTTCCTTCTTCCACCTACCTAATTTAAGGTGTTTTGCCTCTGCTGCATGTTAGTTCAGCGCTTTGATCTCTTAGTCACCTTCATTCTGCCTTCTGGCTGGTGCCTTCCAGGGCAGCTAACAACACTCGTCTAGCTCTTGCTTGAAGGGGTCAGGGTGGGTGGAGATGGCAAGGAACTTCAGAGGAGAAAAACCTTGGTTATTCCAGAACCTTGTGGTGTTGCATATCCTTTCAAGTCTGATAAACTGTACGTGTCTTTTCAGGCCCATTTTGCTTATCAGTTTTGTAAGCTGCTGGCATCTCTTGTTCCCTCACATTATAGGAGATAAGTGCTCTTTCTACACTCCCCAGGCATTTAGTGTGTGTGCTGGATTCTGACTCATCAGCTGGTGTTAGATCCCTTCCTGAGTTGTAGGGACACTGGGAGCACAGGGCAGCCACAGCTTTCCTGCCCTATGCCTGTTTACCTTGCTTCCTTACTGCATAGCACTATTATTATTTTCCCTTGTTTTGTTTGCTTTGTCTAATTTCCAATTCTAAACAAATAAAGTACCAACCACTGGAGTTTTTAATCTATTGGAATATTTGTCTCACCAATCAGGAGTATGGAAAATCTGAGATCAGGGCAGCAGTAGGACAGGTTTTGTTATGAGGCTTTGTCTTCTGGCTTGTAATAGCTAGCATATCACTGAACTTTCACATACATGTGCACACACACATATGACAAGTCCAGCAAGCCCTCTGCTATGCATGCCATTCCCAGCATGAGCACCTCACTTTTCTGGCTTTGCTCAGATGTCTTACTGTTAGAAGAGTTCCACGGACCTAGAGAGAGGGCTCCACTGACTGAGCCCTGTTGACTGAGTTTCCAACACCTAGCTGGTGGTTCACAGCTGTTAGTAAGTCTAGCTCCAGAAGAACCAATGTCTCTCCTGATGTCCAAGGGTGAATGCACACATGCAGTGCACATACACTTGCCGATGTCCAAGGGGGCATGCACACACGTGCACATACACTTGCCGAGGCACACATGTTCATAACAAAAAGTAAATTTTAAGGTGAAATCTAAGGGTCGTTTTGATTTGTATCTCTCTGATGACTAAGGATGTTGAGCATTTATTTAAGTGTTTCTCTACCATTCTATATTCCTCTATAGAGAATTCTCTGCTTAGCTCTAGATCCCATTTTTTTAATTGGATTACTTGATTTGTTGCTGTTTAACTTCTTGAGTTCTTTATATATTCTGGATATCAGCCCTCTGTCAGATATAGGGTTGGTGAAGATCCTTTCCCAATCTGTAGGCTATCATTTTATTCTGACGACAGTGTCCTTTTCTTTACATTTCACCTTAAACACCCATCAGAATTGCTAAGACCAAAAACTGAAGTGACAACACATGCTGGAGAGGTTGTGGAGAAAGGGGAACCCTCCTCCACTGCTGGTGGGAATGTAAACTTGTACAACCACTTTGGAAATCAATCTGGCACTTTCTCAGGCGATTAGGAATAGCGCTTCCTCAAGATCCAGCTATACCACTCCTAGGCATATATCCTAAATATGCTCAAGTACACAACAAGGACATTTGCTCAACCATGTTTGTAGCAGTTCTATTCATAATAGCCAGAATCTGGAAACAACCCACATGTCTCTCAACTGAGGAATGGATACAGAAATTGTGATTGAATTACACAATGGAATACTACTCAGCAATTAAAAACAAGGAAATCATGAAATCTGCAGGCAAATGGTGGGAACTAGAAAAGATCATCCTGAGTGAGGTATCCCAGGAGCAGAAAGACACACACAGTGTATACTCACTCATAATTGGATATTAGACATAAAATATAGGATAATCATACTAAAATCTGTATACCTAAGGAAGCTGAGCAAGAAGGAGAACCCTGGGTAAGATGATCAATCCTCATTCAGAAAAGCAAACGGGGTGGACATCAGAAGAGGGATCAAACACGGAACAGGACAAGAGCCTACCACAGAGAGCCTCTGAAAGACTGTCCCAGCAGGGTATTGAAGCAAATGCTGAGACTCATAGCCAAATGCTGGGCAAAGTGCAGGGACTCTTCTGAAAGAAGTGGGAACTAGAAAGGCCTGGAGGGGACAGGAGCTCTATAAGGAGAGCAACAGAACCAAAATATCTTGGCATAGTAGTCTTTTCTTAGACTTATACTCCAACCAAGGACCATGCATGGAGATAACCTAGAACCCTTGCACAGATGTAGCCCATGGCAGCTCAGTGTCCAAGTGGGTTCCCTAGTAAGGGGAACAGGGGCTGTCTCTGATATGAACTCAGTGGCTGGCTCTTTGATCATCCCCCTCTGATTGGGGAGCAAACTTACCAGGCCACAGAGGAGGACAGTGCAGCCAATTTGTTATGAGGCTTTGTCTTCTTGCTTGTAATAGCTAGCATATCACTGAACTTTCACATACACAGAGGAGACTACTGTGCCAAGATATTTTGGTTCTGTTGCTCTCCTTATAGAGCTCCTGTCCCCTCCAGGCCTTTCTAGTTCCCACTTCTTTCAGAAGAGTCCCTAATAAGTGACCCTAATAAGCTAGGGTCAGATGGAAGGAGTGGAGGACCTCCTCTATCAGTGGACTTGGAGAGGGGCATGGGAAGAAAAGAGGACAGGGTTGTATTGGGACAGGACAAGGGAGGTGGCTACAGCTGAGATACAAAGTGAATAAATTTATATAAATTTAAGTAATATATAAAAACTTAGTTTAAAAATGTAAAATTTTAAAAAGTTTTGCATATCTCATTTTAGCCATAGGATACAGGGTAGCAGAATTGAGATTGTTTCCTTTCTAGGATACCTCCCAGATACCATGACTCCAGATACTGTACCCTAGTGTTGAGGATATAGGAACTTTCTAAGATGAACATCCAATTCATAGCTTTTACTTTGTTTTCTTTACTTTAATCTTTAGGATTCTTGGTGGTCCTAATCATCTACTACCATAATGAACATTGAATTAATAAGTATATCCATTTGGACTTCTGCAGTCTTGTCAGTAATACTGAAGGCCTTAGAGCCAAAACATCAGAAATTTCAGTTTGTTATCAAGTTAGAACTACTAATTCAAAACATCATTCCATCATTTCTTTTTCAGTCTTTTCTATATGTGTGTTTGTGTGTGTGTGAGAGATAGAGAGGGGAAGAGAGCAAAAGAGAGGGAGGAGGGAGAGTATGCATGTGGAGGCCAGATGCATTGGGTCCCTTGAATCTGGAGTTACAGGTAGTTGAGAGCTGCCTGCTGTGGGTCCTAGAAATGAAACTTGGTCCTCTGCAAGAGGAAAACACACTTTTTTAATAAATTAATTACTTTGTATCCCAGCTGTAGTCCCCTCCGTTATTCCCTCCCAATCCCACCCTCCTTCTCTCATCTCCTCCCTACCCCTCTCTAAGTCCACTAATAGGGGAGATCCTCCTCCCCTTCCATCAGTTCCTAGCTGTCTCACCAGGACTGGCTGCAATGTCCTCCTCTGTGGCCTAGGCTACTCCTCCCACGGGGGGTTGGGAGGTCAAAGAGCCAGCCACTGAGTTCATGTCAGAGACAGTCCCTGTTCCCCTTACTTGGGAACACATTTGGATACTGAGCTGTCATGGGCTACATCCATGCAGGGGTTCTAGGTTATATCCATGCATGGTCCTTGGTTGGAGAATCAGTCTCAGCCAAACCCCTGTAACCAGATATATTTGGTCCTTGTGGAGCTCCTGTCTTCTCCAGGTCTAACTAACTCCCTCTTCTTTCATATAATTCCCTGCACTCTGCCCAAAATTTGGCCATGACTCTCAGCTTCTGCTTTGACACACTGCTAGGTAGAGGCTTTCTATGGTAGGCTTCTGTCCTGTTACTTGTTTTCTCCTACTTCCAATGTCCATCCCATTTACCTTTCTAAGTAAGGATTGATCATCTTACCCCGGGTCCACCTTCTTGTTTAGCTTCTTTAGGTATACAGATTTTAGTATGTTTACCCTATCTTATAGGTCTAGTATCCACTTATAAGTGAGTATATACCATGTGTGCCTTTCTGCTTCTGAGTTAACTGCTGAGTTAACTTAGCTGTACTTTTAACTCCAGCCCTGAGAAAATACTATAATTTATCAACAGTGAAGTTGTTCAAAGAGGCAGGTAAGGAGTTCTGGGGCTTTGCATCTTCCTGTCAACACCCCAGCCTCTCCAGCCCTTGACCCTTAGCTGAGGTAAGTAGCTTGAACTTACTTGGGTGTCTTTTGCTCTCTAAGACAGGGGAGAACTCTCATTAAACTTCTAGAACTTAAAGCAGTTCTTCATAGTTATATGTACATACAATGTGAGAAACACATTTGAAAAAGTGGGCCTGCAACTCAATGGTATTTTTGTAAACTTTCTGTTTAATTTTGCTTTGTTGGCTTTTTTTATGGTTTTACTATTTTTTTTTACTAGTTTTTTATTTGCTTATTTTGATCTGGGCTTTTTTGAGGGCAAAGGTTATGTTTCTTGTTTTGCTTTTGTTTTTTTGTTTCTTTTGTTGTTATGTTTTTTGTTTATTTTTTGAAAGAGAAAAAAAGAACATGAAGTTGTGTGTAGGAAGGTCTGAGAGAAATTGGGGTAGGAGAAAAAACATGATCAAAAGGTAGTATTTGAAAAAAATTAATTAAAAGGAAAAAGGTCAAGGTTATCCTCAACTACCCAGTTTGAAGTACTCTATCTCAAAAAGAAAGAAAGAAAGAAAAAAAGAAGAAAGATGGCTGGGAGAGAACGTTCAGCTTGGAAAATGCTTGTGCCACAACCAAGAGGGCTTTGATTTGGATACCTGGTCCCCATGTAAGATGCTAGGCTCTGAGGCAGATCTGTGATCCCAGTGATGGGGGGGAGGCAGAGACATAGGATCTCTGAAGCTTACTGGCCAGCCAGCCTAGCTGCACTGGTGGGCTGCAGGGTCAGTGAGAGTCTCTCTCCCCACACCCACAAATAAAAGTAAGGTGGAGAGTTATTGAAGTAGACACTCCACATTGACCTCCAGCAACACACACAACACACACACACACACACACACACACACACACACACAGCGGGAGTGGGTGTTGTCACTAGTAAGGCACCCCTTTAATCCCAACACTCAAGAGCACAGGGAAGCAGATCTTTGTGAGTTCTAGGCTAGCCTGGCCTACATAGTGAGTTCAGGCCTAGTCTAAGCAAAAAAATGAGACCATGTCTCTCTCTCTCTCAAAAAAAAACCAAAAGAGAGAGGAAAGGAAGAGTGGAAGGAGCAGGATAGAGGTAGAGAGGGAGACAGAAAGGGAGATGAAGGGAGGTTAGCATGTAAGCAACTCCACAAGGCAGTTTAGTCCTACAGGAGGGACAATGACCTGGGCAAGAGAAAGGCAGTAGGAAAAAAATGAAGGAATGGAGAGAGAGAGAGAGAGAGCAAGGGGAGGGGGTGGGACTGTGAATTTTTGGTAGTAGTTTGTTGTTGTCATTTAGTTATGTCCATGGGAATAGCAAATCTATATTATGACCCCAGTGCTCACCATGATTAGGAAGATGTACTGAGCATCGACAGGTCTGTGTCTAACCGTCAGGACTGGTAGAGTGGCATTCTTAGAAGATGCTGTCCTTTTCAGCCAGGATTAGCCTAATGCTTGCTGACTGGGAAGTTCTTTGAACTTTTGAAATGCCCTCTTCTCCAAGGAAGCAAGATAATCTACATTTATAATAGATTTCCAAAGCAAATTGTACAAGTTATGAGTCATTGCTTTATGTGGTAAAAATGGACAACTGTGTTATGCAACATTCCTCTAAGCAACTCTTGATTCCCTGTAGGCCTCGAGGTTTTGGATTCTGCGTTCAACTGAGTAGTAATTATTAATGGATTATTTTACGTTTTACCTTCTGTATAATTTTTGTATAACTTAAGTATTCCTTTCTTTCCTCTCTTTGTCATGTGTATGCACACTCAAGTCTGAACATATATCTGTGTCTACCACCTTCAAGTTTACACGTAGAAAGTATCCTTTATGACATGTGAATGCATCAATTGAACTTTAGAAATATTTTTTATTTTAAAAATATTTTATTACTTGTAAAATGTATACATTTTGATCATATTCACCTCCCCCTTCCTCAGCTCCTCCAAGACCCACCCTTACCTCCCTCCCTACCCAACTTTTTGTCTTCTTCTTCTTCTTTTTTTTTTTTTTTTCCTTTTTAAACCCATGAAGTCCAACTAGTGTGAATCAAATACCTCTGTGTGTGGGGCCAACATCTGGAACATGGCGGGTCTCCCAGTGATCACACCCTTAAAAATTGACTCTCCTGGTAGCTCTGTTTCTAGGAGCTTCTCTAGGGTTGTGACTTCTTGCCACTCTTCCTCTCCATGCTGGGATTTTGTCTGGCTGAGCTTATCCGTGTCTTACGTGTGCTGTTACAGCTGCTGTGAGTTCATGGGTGCACCGACCCTCCTGTGGCTAGAAAACACTGTCCCCTGTAGTCACCCGCTGCCTCTGGCCTCGAAAGCCTGTGGGGAAAGGTGTGGTATAGATGTCTCATTTTGTTTTAAGCTCTCTGTGCTTTCTTATTCTCTGTACGTTGGCCAGTTGTTCATTTTTTTTCTTCTGTAGAATGTTTTCTTGAGGTCTACTCATTTTATTAATATTACTAATGAACAGTGGTTCTATTAACTGTCTTTTCTAGTAAAGAATATCTTTTCTTCATGTATATTTTTCTACCTGATATGTTTACCTTCTGTGTACTTAGCTGATTGCAGTTTTGTCTTTTATTTTTGGTTTTGTTTAGTAACCACAATGTAGCTTACAAACTCATTTTTATTCATTACTGTGTCTGCTTTGAGTTTTTGGTATTTAATACTTCCATTGTCATTTAATTCTAAACACCTTATTTCTATGCTTAATATTCTGAATTAATTTAAAAATGCATTTTAAAATTAAGTTAAAATTTAAAATTTTTATTAATTTAATTTAAATTTAAAAGTTTATTATTTTTTTACCAATTTTACTGTTGATTTTTAATTTAATAATATTAAATTAAATAGTATCTGATTTATTTTTTAATTTTTTTTCTTGAAATTTTAGACAGACTGTAATAGCCAATTTTTATGAATCTTTTCCACTGGTTTTTTTTTTTTTTCAGATTGCTATGTCTTCAGACCATGTATGTAATTGTGTTGTTTTGTTGCCTCAAGCTGCGGGAATCTAAGGGAGAAATTTAAAATCTCTGTTCTGAATAGCTGCTATGATCTTCTTTCAGTGTCACAAAAATTAGTCAGATGTGATTTAAGAGCACACTGATAACATTTTACATGTAATATTTATTTATCTGTGTGTATGTATGTGTTCATGTGTGTATGTGTAGCTGTGTGTGCAAGTGTGTGACCTGCATATAGAGGCCAGAGATCAACATCAATTATCTTCCAGTTGCGTTCTGCTCCCCTCAAAGGGCCGTTCTTATGTATGTGTATATGTAAATGTATATGTATATATGTGTGTGTATGTATATTATATGTATATTTATATGTGGGGGCTTGCATACCATGCTACACATGTGTTTATCAAGGACAACTATCAGGAATCGGTTCACTCCCTCCAACATTTTGGTCATAAGGACCAAAATCAAGTCACCAGATTTGGGCTGCCTTTCACTATTGAGCCCTCTCTGCTGGCCCAACACCTTAGGTTTTGAGACAGGATCCTCCTTCTTGCTTAGCTTCTTTAGGTGTACAGATTTTGATGTGTTTGTCCTATATTATATGTCTATTATCCACTTATAAGTGAGTATATGCCATGTGTGTCTTTCTGCTTCTGGTTTACCTCATTCAGGATGACCTTTTCTAGATCCCACCATTTGCCTGCAAATTCGTGATTTCCTTGTTTTTAATTGCTGAGTAGTATTCCACTGTGTAAATGTACCAAAATTTCTGTATTCATTCCTCAGTTGAGGGGCATCTGAGTTGTTTCCAGATTCTGGCTATTACAAATAAAGCTTCTATGAACATGGTTGAGCAAATATCCTTGCCGTATGCTTGAGCATATTTTGAATATATGCCTAGGAGTGGTATAGCTGGATCTTGAGGAAGCACTATTCCTAATTGTCTGAGAAAGCACCAGATTGATTTCCAAAGTGGTTATATATACTTGATTTTTGACAAAGAAGACAAAACCATACAATCTAAAAAAAAGATAACATCTTCAACAAATGGTCTAACTGCATGTCTACATGTAGAAAAATGCAAATAGATATCTATCTATCTATCTATCTATCTATCTATCTATCTATCTATCTATCACCCTGCACAAAACAAAATACAAGTGGACCAAAGACCTCAACATGACACCAGACATGTTAGAAGAAAAAGTTGGGAAGAGCCTAGAACTCATTGGCACAGGAGACAACTTCCTGAACAGAACACCAACAGCACAGGCTCTAAGATCAACAATCAATAAATGGGACCTCATGAAACTGAAAAGCTTCTGTAAAGCAAAGGACACTGTCATCAGAACAAAATGACAGCCTACAGACAGGGAAAGAATCTTCACCATCCCTATATCTGACAGAGGGCTAATATCTAGAATATATAAAGAACTCAAGAAGTTAAACAGCAACAAATCAAGTAATCCAATTAAAAAATGGGGTACAGAGCTAAACAGAGAATTCTCAATAGAGGAATATCAAATGTCAGAGAAATATTTAAAGAAATGCTTAATGTCCTTAGTCATCAAGGAGATGCAAATCAAAATGACCCTGAGATTTTACTTTATACCCATTAGAATGGCTAAGATCAAAAACTCAAGTGACAACACATGCTGGAGAGTATGTGGAGGAAGGGGAACCCTCCTGCATTGCTGGTGGGAATGTAAAGTTGTAGATTGCTTTTGTTAAGATGGCCATTTTTACTGTGTTCATCTTAGAATCCATGAGCACGGGAGAACTTTCCATCTTCTGATATCTTTCCAGATTTCTTTCTTCAAAGACTTGAAGTTCTTGTCATACAGGTCTTTCACTTGCTTTGTTAGAATTGCATTAAAATTTCTTTCTTAGCTCTTTATTGCTTGTATATAGGAAAGCTACTAATTTTTTGTATTAATTTTGTATCAAGCCACTTTGTTGAAGGTGTTTATCAGCTGTAGAAATAGAATTTTGGGGTCATTTATGTATACTACCATGTCATCTGCAAATAGCAACACTTTGACTTCTTTCTTTCCAGTTTGTATCCTCCTGATTTCCTTGTCTAATTGCTCTAGCTAAAACTTCAAGTACTGTATTGAATAGATAGGGATAGAGCATACAGCCCTGTCTCTGATTTTAGTCAAATTGCTTTGAGTTTCTCTCCGTGTAATTTGATGTTGGCTATCAGCTTGCTGTATATTGCCTGTATTATGTTTAGGTATGGGCTGTGTATCTCTGATCTTTCTAAGACTTTTCTCATGAAATGGTGTTAGATTTTGTCAAAGGCTTTTTCATCTTGTGACCTCTGGTAAAGCAAATATCTTCTGCCAGAGGTATGGGTCAAAATTTGGAGCCCAGGGGAGGGGCTGCAGCTTAGGCTGTTGGGAACTTTAAGGAGTGTGAGCAGGCTGTGAGGTGACTCTTTTATGAGGGCACTGGGGATCACACTCCTGCCCTCATTTGTGTGTAACAGTAAAGTTTTCCAGCTGACATGTGCCCCCAGCTCTGGTATATTGCTGTCTTGAATTCTTTAAGTGCTTTTTAAAATGTGTATGTTGTCTGATATTCTTATTGCCAAGGTAATCTTTATTACTTCTTTTAGTATAATTATATGGTACATCTTATTTTGTACTTTATTTTCAGTCAGTGTATGTTCTACTATAGATTATTTGCAAGGAGTTTATAGCTTTTTTATAGTGATTGAGAATTACACACACACACACACACACACACACACACACACACACACACACGGTTTAGATCAAGATAAACTCCCTGTTCCCTTCCTTCCAATCCCTCAGCTATCAGTACCATGATTTCTTTTCATTTTCACACCCCCCCTCTCCACAAGTGCATGCCATTTAACCCCAGTGAGCATGCTTAGTATTTCTGGCATCTACTAGACCATGGCTAGTGTTCCCCCTCTTTCTCTGTCTCTCTCCATCTCTCTGTCTCTGTCTCTCTCTCCTTCTTCCTTTCCCTTTCCTTCTCCCCCGTCCCTTCTCTCCCTTCCTCCCAGCCTCCTTTCTTCTCCAAGAAGCTATCAGTTGTGAAAAGCTATTCACAAGAGTGAGACTTTCTGACTGCCTCCACCCCCATGCTCGGATTTTGTGTGACTTGGTCTTTTTTAATCTGTTGCTGGGATGACTGAAGTTTTGAACTACATCGATTAGGTTAATTTGAATCCATTATTCAGATACCAGGGCCTAGTAGATACAGTGCTAAACTGGAGGTCAGGAATGGGCGCTCTATTCCAGGCTCACTGCAAATGCCCACCTTCTTTATGGACACACTGTGGATTGATGCTGTTACGATTAAACTGCTCTCAATGACAAGGATATAAAGTGGGAAAGCAAATGTGGGAAAGAAGGATACCTTTTTTTTAAATGCTTTCATTCACCCAGAAATAATATCGAAAACCCATGGGAAACTTTGCAGTGGAAATTTCAGTGTGGTCCAGGTGGAGTCGTGTAGTTTCTCACTGCACTGATTTCTCACTGCACTGAATAATCATGATATCTGGCACTTGAATAACGAGCTCAAAATGTTTGTGCTCAATCTTATGCAATTCTTACCTTGTGGAAGATTCTGTCTGTCCCTGGGGTTAAGAGCTGCTAGATGCATCTACCCTATTTCGCAAAGCTGGAGGCAGTGGAGCTTGCATATGAGTAGGAGACCCTGATCCCCACCTTCCCCCTTCATGAGCGCTGGAAGCTCACCATGTGTTTGCATTTTCCTCAGGCCTCTGAGGATGTCCTTGGTGACCTGTTTTCTCCTTATGACCTATCCCTGCAAAAAGTTCTGGACATTTATTCCAACTAGCCAAACAGCAAAAGACCTGCAATTAACGGAGGTAAAGAGTGCACCGCAGTTAGGTCCCAGGGTTTGTCTTTTAAGCGCTAGAGTGCAAATCTGACTCTGTCTTACGCCAAATGGAAATGACCTTTATTTTGAGACACATCAGCACACATTCAGTGTTTAAAATATTGCACAAAGAGCAGATATACCCTCTAGATAATTTTCTACCTTTCTGCGGAAATCCCAGATAACTCATAAGGCAGGATGTAGCTGACATTTTCTCTGAATTTGTGAGTCAGCCGTGATTGTGATATTTCGTATTTGGAGTTGCTTGTTAACGGCAAAGGGACAGTATGCAGGTGGGTTGGCTGAATTCCAGGGCACAGTTCTACTTAACTGTAAATATCTACCCTGGGTCTGGATAATCTGCTGTTCTAGATACATGTCATGACTGGGCCACAGTAAATTAGCTTTAAGAAACAAAATTGAATCTGAAACTAAAATGTGTGTAGCGCTGAAACACGGGCTTCAGGGTATAGCCAGGAAGGATATCTGATAGAGCCTAGATTAGACTCCAAAGGCAAGGCTCACAATTTCGGAGGCCCTTAGAAACTGGTGACACCATCAGTGTGCAACTGAAGACCAACATAAGTCAATGGGGAGTATTAACAGTGAAGACCCCAATACAGGCCCCACCTTCAAGTTGCTGGATTAGTTAAACAAACGCACAGGCAGAAGTTCATTGTCTAGTACAATGTGCCTGCTGTTACAGCTGAGTGTGTTCGCCCAGCAGCCTCGCTTAGCAGATCCCATTAGGTTTGTGAAGCAAGGGTTAGTGAAATATGGACCAAAAAAGAGTCAGCCACCTTTTGACATTGCTTTCATCTTTCTGCTGTTTCTAGTCTAGCTTCTGAAACATAGATGGTCACGTGTGCACACACATAAGCATGCACACATATGTAAGTATTCAGATCTACAAACACAATAATCAGAAGCAACAATTTCACTCGTAACATGTTGTCATTTCAGTCTTTTAACACAGAAAGGCACACTCGTGGCATCTAGAGCAGTAGTTGTGTAGTGACTACACAATATTAATTTTTATTTGCTGAGAATACAGTATTTCATGCCCTAATTTTCCCTGGAATTTTGACAGTAGGACGCTGTGAGGCAAGCACCCAGTTCAGAACTAAAGATAATTTTTTAAATCAGCATCCACTTAAAATAGTGCTGCTGTATGAGTGACCTTTTCCAGCTCTCCTCTTGTCCTTTTAAACCAAGACTGTCCCATTTCCCCTTCCTAACTGTCCAGTGGAAAATCAGAAAAGCATAAGACATTTGATGAACTTCTGCTGGATTCTTATCAGACTGTTTATAAAAATATTTGGGTAGGAATTCAAGAACAGTAAGCATAGTTATACAGAATAACAGTCAAGCAAGAGATAGAAGCTACTGAGCTCCCACAGCTGGACTAAATACACAGAGACAGGAATGGAAACAAATAGAAAATGTGATTCTCTTTGTTTCAGGTAACTATCAGACAGAACTTGGTTACTATCAGGCATTGAATGACAGGCTGCGATGTGTTTCAGTTTGGGGCTGCCTACACATGCTATCAGTGCAGAGGCAGAAGGCCAGGCTGCATCCTTAGCAGAACAAGAGCAGAGGAGATGGTAGTGCTGCAAGAGAGAAACAAGGGGAATGAATATACTGCAGACTGGAGCCAGCAGGTTTGGGCCAGTATGACTTATCAGTGATGGGAAGAGAAGAGGTGGGACCAGCAGAAGGGAGCAGCTTCCAGAAGGGGAACTGTGCTCCGATGGAGAAGCGCTCTAACGACATTGCTGTAGAGACCACCTTTGGGGTGTGTGGCTCGGGTTAGTGTGCTTTCTGACATTGCTGTAGAGACCACTGAGAGGCCTTTGGGGGGTGTGGCTTTGGCTTAGTTTGCTCACAAACTTCTTGCTTTTCCTATGATAGAGACACAGAAACTGCTCTGCTGTTGCGACCTTTCCACACTGCCCGTCTGAAACTCCTTCCTGCCATATAATGTGGGTACCAGGGGAAAGGTATCCTTCTTCTTTTGTTTGTTGTTATTTTTTCCCATAGATTCCTGAGGAAAAATAAAGAGCACACATGCTCCAGCAGAATTCCTATTAAGATTGTGCAGAGGCTCAATAGTTCTTCCCAACACTCTACCTGGATAGGTTCTCCATATTGTACCATAGAAGCCGTACAGGATTAACTTGTAGTTAATGTAAATGTAATGATACATCTTTAGTTTTTCATGGTAATTATGCTCATGGAAAGCCTGAAGAGCCTTAATAACTATAACCACTGTCTTCTGCCCCTCTTGTCATGTTATCTTGTAGTAAGAAAATTCACACACACACAAAAAAACAACTGTGCTCTATTTTCTCAGTTATTTGATAGGCAGCCACTGATTAATGGAAATAAGAGTTTAGAGAAAAAAATCTAATCTAATCTAAAAGTGAATAGAATTACTGACAAGCCAACTTTTCTCTGGTGATGAATGATTGGCATCATTCATTGTCCAAACATGTTATGAAAGCTAACCATGTGTATTGTAGTTCCTAAGTGCTAAGATGATAGCAAAGACATTTACGAGAATCTCAGTGTTTGGCTAAACATATACTTGGCAAGCAACTGACAATATCTCTTGAAAATACTGAGTAGCAAACCCAATTAAAAAAATGTTAGCTCTGGAAAAATAGTGCACGTGTATCTAACTGAAAGATTAAAACTTGAGTCATTCTCTGGAAGGATGGAACTGGGTTGAAAATGAAATGAGAGGGAGCCAGGTTGTATATGAATACAAGGCCGACATGTTTAAGGCTAGTAGAGGGTTCTCAGTTTGACACAACTGACACACCCTGAGTGAGGGCAGGGAAAGAACTGCAAAGTTGATCCTTGTTGATGATCCAAATGCCTGCAAGAGTTGAGACAAGCTGTTTAAGACAGGCCCCTGACGCACGTAGAAGTGGCTGGAGTTAGCGACTCCTTTCTAAGAGGAAGCCAGCATTCAGCTGGTGACTCCATGTCCTTTCTAAGAGGAAGCCAGCATTCAGCTGGTGACTGATTCCATGTCCTTTCTAAGAGGAAGCCAGCATTCAGCTGGTGACTGACTCCATGTCCTTTCTAAGAGGAAGCCAGCGTTCAGCCTCAGGTAGTCATTCCCTATGGCATGGACTTCTGATTTCTCCAGAGAAACTGCTGTGTGAAATATCTAGAATATTGAAATGGTCAAGCAAATTCAGCTCATGACATTGCAGCCAAATTACAGTAGGAAAGGGAAGCACTCAGCTTTTTAGTCAAGACAGAGATACCAAGCAGTATCCTATGATTGTGGATAGTTTTGAATTGGAAAGACCAGGCCTGCAGATTTCAGCAAGCTTCTCCTTCTCTTTCTTCACCTGGGAGCTTAAGAGATCTGAAAATATTCTATAATATTTGGTGGCTGATTAACCTGGTCCTTTCTTATCTTTCTCTAGGTTGCTTTAGCTGAAGAGACTGACTTCACTCTAATGATGCCCTCCTCTCTTTTTAGGGGTACCACTTACCCTGTATGTCTGTGCTTTTAATTCCCTAGCATATTGAACAGTGGCTGTGTGCTTGGTTGGTTTCTAAGGATTTTCTCATAATGAATTAATGGAAAAGATCTAAGCTCTGGTCTTGGCATCAGAAGAAGTCCAAATTCTGTTCCAGAAGGCCTTGGGATCTGGGACAAAGCACATGCCTTCTAGAACCTGACAAACACTTCATCTGGGGACTTTGGTACATTTATTGTCACTTTCTTTTTCTTAAAAGCTACAGGTAGAATGTCACTTCCTCAGAAAAGCCTTCCGTGACCTAAGTGAGGTTCCTAACTTAGGCTTTGTAGCAAATGTTGCTGTTGAGACAAATTACTATGCTCTGGACAGCTAGATGGTCAAAGCTAGGTACTATCAAAGCCAGCCTAGCCTGAAGAACTCTGGCTGAGATTCCTTCCTCCCTTCCTTGTCTAATTCCTGGCTCCAGGTGGTGGGCAGAAATCCTGAGCCTGACGTGATTCCAGCTGCAGCCCCTCTACCTCTGTACATTTTCACTAGAGTGACATTCCTCCTCCCGGTTCACACAGTCGAAAGGAGGTGCTACCACCCTCCACTTCAGTTTTTACTTTTCTGTTTAAATCTACTAATGTCAAAAACAGACCCTTTTCCTTCAAATATTCCCCACAGGGATATAAGTCATATGTTTTGAATTTAAGGGTAGAAAAATTATTTCTTATGGAAGTTAACTTATCCATTTGAATTACTTAGCTGACAAATGGCTAGATTTGTTATCAGTATTGACATTTTGAACAATGTCATGCTACTGAGGCATCCTCTTTGGAATCATTTAATGCTGCCAGGAAAACAAAAAGTCTCCACACAGTTCTGCCACTGAGGAAATGAGCAGCCTAGATTAAAATGTGATTTTATTGAGGAAAGAAACTGTAAAATTCATAAGTACTTATAATTAAAAAGGAAAGATGACTGTATAATGAAAATGGGAAATGCCTGCATATATTAATGTTTGGGAGATAGTACTGTTGGTGAGCATCAAAGCTTGGTCATGTGGATGTAGGTGGGCCTGTTACCATTCACTGAGTAACAGTGTATCGCAGTAATTCCAGCACTCAATGGGAAGGCAGGAGGATCCAGTGTTCAAGCTCACTGTCACCTACATGGTGAGTATGAGGCCATCCTCAGCTCATGTGACCCTCCCACCCACACAGTAGTGATTAGAGTGATATGTGAAACTCTGACATCGTAGGCTTTGGGTGAAGTGCTGTCTTTCAAGCATAATAACTCAAGTCTGATTTTTGAGTTTAATCCACAGAACCCATATTAAAAATTCTGGATGCTTGTGGAGACGGAAGCACCAACCAGGGACCATGCGTAGACTGGACCTGGGCCTGCTGCAGAGCTGTAGCTCATGGGCAGCTCAGGCTTCATGTGGGTCTAGTAAGGGGAGCAGGGGTGTCTGTGACTCGGACTCTGTTGCCTGCTTTCTGATCACTCTGCTCTTGTGGGGCTGCCTTGCCAGGCCACAGGGGAAGAGGGCAGGCTCAGGCCGGATATGACTTGATGAGCAAGGATGGGTTAGTGGGGTGAAAGAGGGAGGGAGGAGGCTATGATCAGGGTGTAAACTGAATTAATAATGAATTATTTTAAAAAGAAGACAAAAGGAAAAATGCTGGAAGTAGCAGAATGCACAGGCAGTCCTACTGCTGGGGAGGAAGAGGCTTCAGACACCAGAAAACTCTCAATTAAAATGCTGAATATCTTCTTATTTCAAAGGCAGACTCTCTCTCTCACTACTGTCTGTCTCTGTCTCTGTCTTTCCTTCTCCCTTCCCCTCTCTCTTTTTATTCAGTTTTACAGCCCAATTTGCCCTACCTCTAGGAAGAGACAGAGCTTCAGCCTTCTATCTACTTTACTCACTCACTCCTCATCTTTTAACTCAACATGTGCTTCAAGACAGGATTTCTAGCATTTACTCTTAGATAGCTTCCTAAATGGTATGGTTGCTTATGATAACTTGAAATTGTGGCGAAAGCCATGAGAGAAATAAGTAAGCTGATAAAACAGAAAAACAATGTTGTCATTGAACTGTCTCTGAGGAGAGGACATTTGAACCGACCTATAAGAAGGGCAAGAGCCGTTCAGAAGAAAGATGTTCCGGAAAGGTAAGTGACATGTACAAAGGACATCCAGCAAGCATCCTGATTTGCTGAAGGATCTGCATAGAGGCTGAGGTTGAGGAGAAGCAGTCAGAGCAGTGTAGACGATGGGGTCACGCAGAAAATCCAGAGAAGATCATGTGGGGCACTGCAAGACCATGCCAGAAGGTTATGTTACAGTATAAGAATTTCTCCAGCAGAGGAAAAGAAGAGGTAGAGCTTTTGTGCAAGGAAAAATAATGAATTGAGGTCAGCTATAATCACTTTTTATTATCTATGGTTATTATTTGCTGAATAGATTATTAAAAATGTCAGCACAGCTCTCAAGAGAGAGAATGAAGCTAAAGTACAGATTTATGAGGCATCCGGGTTTTATTGGGAGATGGAAATGGGATTATGAAAGACACATGAGAGGAAACTCAGAACAACAGAACATCAGAGTAAAGATATGAGGAAGATGATGAGTGAGGCGCTGCCTGCAAGTGCCTGTTCTTGTCAACAAAGCTTTTCAGCTTCATGAGGTCCCATTTATTGATTGTTGCTCTTAGGGCCTGTGCTGATGGTGTTCTGTTGAGGAAGTTGTCTCCTGTGCCAATGAGTTCTAGGCTCTTCCCCACTTTTTCTTCTAACAGATTTAGAGTATCTGGTTTTTATGTTGAGGTCTTTGATCCACTTGGACTTTAGTTTTGTGCAGGGTGATAAATATGGATCTATTTTCATTTTCTGCATGTAGACATCCAGTTGGACCAGCACCATTTGTTGAAGATGCTGTCTTTTATATAATGCTATTGTTTTAACTACTGGTGATGTAAGAATTTAAAGCTGGGACTCTGGTGCTAAAGCCTGAAATGTTTATATTATGCAAACAAATGAACAAAGTACAGCTGCCATGTCCTGCACAGCTTGGTCCTGGCCATCTGACTCAGATTACAAGGGACTAAAGAAAGGACAGACACGAGTCACATGTGCAGAAAAGCGGGGCTCAGATGGGCCACAACCCCTCTCACTGAGGAGTGAGAGCCCAGAACCTCAGCTTGTTTATGGGCAGCTGGAGAAGGCAGGCCAGATAATGTTGGTAGCAGGCCTCTGTAGCGAGCAGTCTTAGGATGCAGTCATCAGGGAGGAAGAAGCCGCCTTCGCTAGTACTTGCACACACTGTCAATCACTCATAACATTTGTTCTTGGACCAGAACAAGGCTTCAACATTGCTTGAAGCCTCACCCAGAAGGCTTTGTCAGTTCCTGAGACTGAAAACAATAGTGCCTTTGACATGTGTGTGCCCATGTCCACAGCACACATCCACTCAGGACTTCATCCGTTTCTTACACGTTCACTAAAGACGTCCTCACTCCTCCACATACAACCTAACATGAAGAAAGAAGATACACATACGAATATGGAATATCAAAAAGTACATGCGGATTGAGTACTAAAAACGTCAGGTTGATATTTATCTCTAGGGGGCGGGTACTGGACCTAGATTTTTGTTAAAAAAAAAATGATAGCTGGGCCTAGTGATAGACATCTGAAATCCAGCACCCACAAAACTTAGAAAGGAGTTCAAGTCCAGTCTAAGCTAAAAGCAAGTTCAAGGTGAGGCTGAGCTACATTGTACAATTCTGCCTCATAAAACCAAATGCTAGAGATGTAGCTGAGTGATAGCATGGTAGAACATTTAATTGTCCAACATGTGGAAGCATCTCGGTTTGGTCCCTAACGGTATTGTTACCGTGTATGTGTGTATGTATGCATATACATAAATTGTGTGAATCATATATAAATACACACACACACACACACACACACACACACATATATATATATATATATGCCACTGTGATATACAACTGTTCAACTGGAGAGACAGAAATTAAAACAGATAATATACAGCATTAAATGCTGATTATGGGTAATCAGCTACATATAAACTGTTAAACATATTTTATCTACATTTATATTTCATTTTTGGTAATATCCCCAACAAGTAGTAATTCAGAAATATAGATACATGCAACTTTCTTTTTTCTCTCTTTTATTAATTCATATTATTTATTTCAATTTATTCACTTTGTATCCCAGGTGTGGCCCCTTCCCTCATTTCCTCCTAATCTCACCCTCTCTCCCTCTTCTACCCCTATGCCCCTCCCCTAGTTCACTAATAAGGGAGGACCTCCTCCCCTTCTATCTGACCCTAGCCTATCAGGTCTCATCAAGGCTAGCTGCAATGTCTTCCTCTGTGGCCTGGCAAGATTGCTTTCCACAAGTGGGAGGTGATCAGAGAGTCTGACAATGAGTTCATGCCAGAAGCAGCCCCTGCTCCCCTTACTAGGGAACCCACTTGGAGACCAAGTCTATGGGCTACAGCTGAGCAAGGGTTTTAGGTCCTCTCCATATATGGTCTTTGGTTGGAGTATCAGTCTCTGCAGGGGCCCCAGCTCCCAGGTTTTTAGTTCTATTGCTCTCCTTTTGGCACTCCTGCCCCCTCCAGGTCTTTCTATCTCCCTCTTCTTTCATAAAATTCCATGCATTCTGCCCAAAGTTTGGCTATGAGTTTCAGCCTCTGCTTCAATACTCTGATGGGTAGAGTCTTTCAGAGGCCCTCTCTGGTAGGCTCCTGTCCTGTTCCGTGGCTTCTCCTGCTTCTGATGTCTGTCACATTTGTCCTTCTGAATGAGGCTTGAGCATCTTCCCCAGGGTCTTCCTTGTTGTTTAACTTTAGGAGTATAGATTTTGGTATGTTTATCCTATAATAGTTGGCTAATAACCGCTTATGAGTGAATATATATATACCATGTGTGTCTTTCTGCTTCTGGGTTACCTCACTCAAGATGATCTTTTCTGGTTCCCACCATTTGTCTGCAAATTTCATGATTTCCTTGTTTTTTTTAATATATATAAACAACATTTTTATTTTTCTATATTTCATATTAGTAAAGTCATTTTAATGAGCTGAAATTAGTGTGTGGTAGAAGCAGAAGAATTTTTAAAAATATTATAAGTGCTCATAACTTTCTTAACAGCATTTACTACCTCCTTATTTCTCAGGCTGTAAATAAAAGGGTTTAACAGAGGAATTATTATTGTATAAAATACAGCCACTGGTATATCTTTATTAGCATCTTCAGATGGTCCAATGTACATGAGAAGACAGACGTAGAATATTGACACAGAAAGAAAGTGGGAAGCACAAGTAGAACATGCTTTTCCTCTTCCATCCTTGGATTTCATTTTGAAAATAGTAAAAAGGGTGCAGAAGTAAGAGACTAAGATAGTGGTAATGGTAAAGACTTGAATTTTTTTCTGAAGAAACATTTAAATAGTTCTCAGAAATGCAGAGTATGATTATTTTTGCTTTACAATATATGTGTTAGACTGGGGAGGTATCTCAACAAACACTGTGGTTTTCATAAAATCGTGAAGACTGGAGTTTAGATCCCCAGCACCTGTGTAAAAACTTGGGCATGTCTGGAAGGTTCTGTAACCTCAGGGCCAGGGGCTATCCAGGAAGATCTGCAGAACTTGTGGCCAGCAGAGCTGAAATGGGGAGCTTTAAGTCAGCCGAAGAACCCTGTCTCAAAGGATGATATGGACAGCAACTGCTGAAGACCTCTTCATCAAGACCCTGCCCTCCACAGGTGCAGATAGAGGCTCCCTCACACACATGTGCACAAAATGAACGGTTACATTATGATGTATGGCACTTACATATGTCATACATCAACATATTAGTACGTATGAGCATACACAGATTATTAATATTAATATAGTTATAGCAATTGTTCAGTGTAGACAGAAAGTAGTCCAGATAAAAGACAGTAATAGAAAGGTTTGGAGGGACTGACTTAGTCAAGAGGTCTTTTTATAAGTATATCAGATAGAATCTGAGAATTAGTTGCACGAGATGAAGGACAAATGCAGTCGACTCCTTGAGTAAGTTGCATCACTGGTTTCATATAAGAAGATAGGGCACTGAGAGCACTATGGAGAGAGGAGAATTATCCATCTGAAGCTTTGCAGCAGGTGCAGTGCTTCAGTATATATCCATTATGAGTTCTCATAGTTGTAAGTTATTAATTCATAGGCAGCATCCTCTTATGTGCTATCTTTTCCCCCATGGATAATGTAATCCATTGAAAAATACTGAATATTTTACTGACATCTAAAGTGAGAAGCCTTACTCTTATTTGTTTTACATTTTTATAGCAAGCACTGATACATCTATGGCTAAAGCAGTGGGAATGAGGGAAGTGTGTATGTGTGTGTGTGTGTGTGTGTGTGTGTGTGTGCGCGCACCCACGTTTGGATGAGGCATGCTCATCACTGAATGTCCTCTGCAGGCTCCTTAATAACCATCTGTATCTGGGAAAAGAGCCAGTTGGATTACCTGTACAGGAGGTCTGAGAATTATAGGGTTTTTCTTTCTGTTTTATATTGGGACATGTTAAGAATATGTATCATTTTAAAAGTGACACCAAGTTTGAAGACCTCTGTGTCTCATTTTATTGACAGAAGAATAAAGAAGATCTTATAATGACTGTGGGCCCTCAACTACTAAAAACTTTGGCTTCCTTTCAGTGAGTGTTAATATGCTTTCTGTAACTGTAGCAAATGCCTGAGCTGAGCAATGTCCGGAGAGAAAGGTTTTATCTAGGCTCAGGGTTTTGCATGTTTCAGCCTCTACTCTGTTGGCCTCCTTGCTGTGAGCATGTGCTAGCATATCACAGCAGGAGAATGAGGCTGGACAGGACAGTTCACCTCATTGCTGAGGAGGGAACAGGTAATGTCTCTATTTCTTTGAAGCTTCTACATCTTAAAGGTTCCATCAGTTCCCAATAGCACCACTCTGGCAAATAAATATTTAATATATGGGCTTTGGTAGATATTTAAGAGCCAAACCAGCATAATCTTACATTTTCACTAGTTTTCTTCAGATTAACATATAAATAAGTAGGTTTCATTATCATGTGTCCATTACACTTTGTTCTTCTTCATCCCCCACCCCCTTCTGCTGATCTCTTTCCATTTCCACACTTATTACTACAGCATGCACAATAGGTAAGAAATGAAACCAGCCTAGATAACTGGATAAATAAAATGTGAAACATATACCCAGTGGAATTTTATTCAGCTGTAAAGTAATATGAAAATATAATCTTTAATTTTAAATTTATTGCTTTTTACCAACAGAACCTACAGACTAAAGTTTTATTTCACCCTTTTCTCTATTGACTTACAGCAGTTACCTTCAGTTAATCCAATTCACGTTTCTTAGAAAACATAATTCTAAGTGGTTATCTATTGTCACTATGCTTTAAGCAAACAACTTTTAATGGTGCTAATAAAAATGAACAAGCTTTCAATTCAAACTAAGACTCAGGTAACAACACAGAAGAGGGATCAGAGACTCTAAGTCCAGTGGTCCAGAATGTCTGCGCTGAGACTGTGTCTTCTCTACAGGACAGGAAAGCTGCACCCACAAAATCTCAACAACATGGCTACCTGAACAATATAAACACTGGCAGATGGGGAAATTCCACAAGGCTCCACCCCTAGATAAGGAATCCAGGCAATTAATGATTGCTAAAAGGGAGACTCAGTCTTCCACAAGGATGTGCACCGTGGTTGGTTGACCATGTCTCAAAAACTTAAAATCAACCCAAACAAGCCAACAAAGAACCAAAAACAGAGAATAGGAAAAACATGACAGAGTTGGAGCCCAGTAAGCCTAGCCCAGGCTTTGTTGTCAGTTACTTGTGAGGCCTTTGAGTGTTCTTTAGCAATTATAAAGGAAGAAATGGCCTTGAAAGTGAGGGGGAAGGTAATTAGCTTTGTGCTGAGTCCACAGAATATCTACTGCCATAGTGAAAGTAACCTGTAAGTAATGGTTATCTCCTTCTTCTGTGTATTGGAGCCCAAACACTGGCAAGTGTGTACACAGTATTTCACAGTTTATGATAGTTTTGGAGTTTATATTTCCACTTTTGTAAATTAGAAAAACTGAATTTTCTTATGGAATATTGTCAGCACACTTTTAATTAACTTAGATACTTATAAGTGTCCTGATATTTCTTATCCAATAATTTTCCCAAAATTAAAATGCAATTCAAACCTATAAAAAGTTCAGAAATTCACATGAAGCTTATAGACAGACAGATAGATAGAAATATGTGTATGTGTATAACTTTATGATAATATATCATGACTACGTGTGTGTATATATATATATATATATACATATGTGTATATATGATAACACAGAATTCTTTAAAATGAAATTTAATCAACCCCCAAGTAATTTCCTAGTTGGAAATAAGTGTGATTTTCTGCTGCTGGTTGTTGCTCACCATATCATTTTTATATAAGTAATGATGCCTACTTTAATAAAGTAGCCATGTTTATTTATTGTGACAATGATTCAAAATTTTAGACTTCCTCTCTTCTAAAATGTTTAAATATATTTATTTATTGTTACACTTATTTTGTGCATTTGTATATGGGTACATGTGTGTCACAGCATGTGTCTGAGCTCCACAGAAACTCAGTTGCACATGTGTGCACACATATACACACAAGTAAATAAATCATTAAATATATATGTGGAAAATAATTTAAAAGATTCTAAGATATTCTCATATTCAAATTATATATGCATTCAGCTAATTTATTTCATTTTGACTCCTTTATAGAGTACTATAACACCTTTGTGATTGAAAATTTATTCTCACACAAATAGTCGTACAACAAATTAATCTTTGATGTTTGATGCTTTGTTGTATAGGACTGTTGGGAATTCTGGGTTGTAGTTTAAAACATGAGTAGAAAGAAGAAAAATGAAAACACAAAAGTTGAAACAATCCTACCTTTGAAATTAAGGTGCAGGAAAAATACATTTTATTTATTTAAACATATAATGCCAGGCTTTTAAGAAAGGATATACTGATCTTCACATTGCTAGGCAGAGGAAGTATAAACTTTGGCATGTTTATGTTAAGGTTAGTTCTACCCTTTGAGTTAATGGATACTAAAGTTAAAGTTGTATCAAATTTTATTAGAATTCCTCAGCTTCTATAAATTCTATCCAATTCTATTTTTGTTTTAGTTTATATTTTCATTTCCAAAAATTCTGTGAGAAGTTGAACAAAACATGTTCATTTTCAATCAGTAAATGACAAAAATGACAATTCCTCATTATATATTTCAAATAAAATTTTCTGTAATTTTAGTGACTTTCATATTTTTGATTGAATTATATTTATTTAAGATATTTTGAGGTGCATTCATATGTACATGTTATCAAAAATGAAATAGAAAATGAACACAGTTTTACCTCAAGTTAGTGATTCTATAGCAAAACTGTATATAATGTGAATTCTCTACATAATGGATTAGTCTCATATGGGAAGTACTTGTCTTAGTTATTGTTCTGTTGCAGTGACAAAACACCAGGACTAAGGTAACTTCCAGGAGAAGGCATTTAGCTGGAAGCTGGGTCCCCTAGGTTGGAGTCCATGACTGTTATGACAGAGATGATGGCAGCAGGTAGGCAGACGCGCCATTGGAGGGGCAGCTGGGAGCTCACTTGCTGGGACAGAGAAAGAAAAGCTAACCGGGCGTGGCCTGGCCTTGGGAAACTTCAGTCCCCACTCCCCGCAGCATACCTCCTCCAAGGCTGTACCTCTTACTCCTTCCCAAACAGTTCCACCAACTGCAGACCGAGTATTCAGACATATGAACCCACAAGGACCATTGTCATTCAAACCACCACAGAACCCATACACACACCTCAGTGTCCTGAGTCTACATGAAGAGTGTTATTGTGTGATCTCTACATGTAGAAAACTGTTGTTTCTACAGAACTTCTACAGCCAATCATTAAATAACAAAGAAATAGAACTTTGAAGATAGAAGGCTACGTTGGGTTGAATCTTTGTGATTTTAAAATCATCTTGGTCATTATTTCACCGATGTCTGCATGTGTCCTTTCTTCAAATGGAAGGATTTAATTTCCTTCTTGAGAACCTCCTGTGCGAACAGTAAGTGCGTGCTCTTAGTGATGTTTGGGGTGCAGGCTAGCATCAATTTAAGTGGCTATTTTAAGCCCTAGAAGTCATCAGAAACACAGGCTTTGAAGTCAACACACTTGCCTCAAGTTCCGGGTTCACCGTATCTTAGGTCTGTAGCATAAGTTTATTTACTTTCCTAAGCCTTAGTTTTCTTTAGGTAAAGTGAAAGAAGTACCTCTAAGTTGCATAGGTCATTAAAGGATAAGGTAAAGTAATAGCTATAGGGCCTATAGCCCATAACACTACTACTTCTATGGAAAAAGATAAATTAACATTTCTTTGGCTGTGTCCCAGATACAGAAACTTAGTTTTGGTCTTTTTGAAGTTAATGAATGACTCATAAAAATGCTTTTATTTTTCTAGAGAGAAAATGGTTTCTTAAAGATAAAAGAAAAAGTAAAACCTCAAGGAAATACCTCCATAAACGTATTGGGAAAGACCTTTGGTGGTTTGTTTGTTGATTGGTTGGTTGGTTGGTTAGTTGGTTGGCTTTGTTTTTTGTTTTGTAAAGTTAGTAGTTAAGCTTTGTAAAATCACCTTTAAATATGTCTTAATTTGTGGGTTGAAGCTGCTGAAAGCACTCTACCAAAGAGGAACAGTGAATAAAATATGTGCAAACTAAACAGTTTAATGAGTATTGGCAACATTTGTTTGGCTGGCTTATTTTAAGCTGTATACTAAAACAAACATGTTTATCTGACTTCATACTAACTAAGGGAAAACCCCATTATCTTCCTGCCTCTGGCACTCAGTTCTACCTATGAATTCATTTATTCTGTGCATTTGTACATTGCCATTTTCATATGTGATAAAGAAAACAAGTCACATGCCTAATGTCCTCACAATAAAAGCAAGAGAAGGAGGCTATTGCTCTCTTCTTATTCACAGGCACAAGGACAAAGATTGAGGGACAGGAAAAAGCAGAATGTGCCTTTGAAAACATTAAAATGATGCCACACATACAATGGATCTGATAGGGAAGAGTTATTTGACGGAGGTGGAGAGAGATAGGGAAAGAGAGAGAGAGCAACAGAGACAGAGACAGAGACAGAGACACACAGAGAAACAGAGAAAGAAATGTGGTTGGAGAACCCCAGAAAAGAAAGTGAGGCAGAGAAAGTGCAAGAGAGGAGAGAGAGAAGAGGCAGGAGTCCTTTCATGCCAAGCCCCTGGCAGAGGTGACCAGTGATGACATCACAGGTGCCTAAGCAACCTAGAAGTGCATCAAGATTTGTGAACTAAGGGTTTTCCCTTAGTTAGTATGAAGTCAATACTCATTAAACTGTTTAGTTTGCACATTTTGCAAAATTTGCATATTTTCTTCACTGCTCCTCTTTGGTAGATTGCTTGCAGCAGCTTCCACTCACAAATTAAGACATATTTAAAGGGGAGGTAGAGAGGAGTGGCAGGGTGGGAATGAGAATATTAGACTGCTTTTCATGCAAGGCAAATTAAAGCATATAAATGTAGGTCCATTGGAAGCAGCTCTTGGCTGCCGATGCAAGGGGGTAAGAGAGAGAGGATAAAAGTAAAAGCACCAAACTGTCCCGCATTAAATGGTGAGGAAGAGGGGAAGCCCCTGCCATGGAAAGTTCAGAGTAGAAGGTGGGGTTTTCTAGCCATACCCAGCAGCATATAGGAACTGAGGAATGCTGAGAGAACCCGGAGCTGGTTTTCTGGGGCATGAAGCAACCATTCCAGCCTCTCGTTGGTAATGAATGGATAACAGGTGAAGAAATCAATCATCTTTAGCTATTTCCTGCTGACACTGAGGTGGTGATAGGGAGGCCAAAAGGCTGAAATGTTGGTCCAGTGTGGAAAGAGTAGTCTGTTATATTTGTTGTCCAGGATCTGAGAACATCTGAGAAAGAGTGCAGGTCTGACTTGATGCAGTCTGTGAAGTTAGACAGGAACACCAGTCTAACGTCTACTCCTTTGGCGCTGTCATGGATGCAGGAAACACCTGGAATTTACAGGATACTGTAACATAGATATGGGCAGAAGACAAAGTTAAGTATGTTAGGGAGAAAATTCCTTTTAGGTGTACATTTGAAGCTTTTTGGGAGAGCAAGCAAAGAGGGGAGGTTTTAGAGTGAAGAAGAGACTTGAACATGGAAATCTCCATTTACCTGATCACTGGCAGTAATTTAAAAAGTTTTGTTTTGGATCTGTCATCTAAGGGATATTGAGGCCATGTTTGGTTGCAGAGGCATGCAAACTTAGAGGTCTTTAAAGTGTGTGCTAGGTATAAAAATCTGGAATTCTCCAGAAGATATCCTAGAGGAGAATCTGGAAGGGCAGGTGAAAAGACTATTCCCATGGGGAGAGTGAGTGGAGTAAGTGACTTGTCTAGGCATGCCAAGAACAAGATTTGACTCAAGGAAATTGGTGCAGTCCGTTCCAGCAACTCCTCAGAGCTAGTCAGAGACCAAGGGCAGAGTTGCCTGGGAAGACATGTTTTACCTGATACCAGGATTTTCAACAGCAGATGAAACTATGTTGGAGAGGATCTAACCCAAGAGGGAAGTCCTAATGGAATGTCAGTGAGAAAGAACAACCATAGTCATGAAGACTCTGGTTGGAGGTATCTCTGCTCCCCAGGGAACCAGAGAAGTGCTGGCAGTCTCTTCTACAAAGGGAATCATTTATACCAACAAGAAGGGAAGACTCACCAATCACTGTGTTGGGTTCAGGAATGTAGTGTGATTGGGGAGTTGGGGGAGGGGAATCCCAAGACCAGGGAAAGGGGGAGGAATCCTACCCTCAGGTAGACAATGGGTGGGAAACTTAGGCTGTTGATGGACAGTGCTTATCTGGATTCCATTTGTCCTTGTGACATGTATCTAGGTGGATTTCCTGAAGCTTGTAAGAATCCCCCTTGTAAAAGTTTACAAAGAAGATAAACTTTAGACATGTTAGCATCACCATTGTAATCTGCAGTGAAATTGTAGAAAAAAGCAGTAGGCATACAGCTTTGTGTTACAGCATAAACACTCTTTAAGGTGAGCTCTGAAAGGCAGAAGCCTTCCATGAGGTAGAAGGGACAAAAGGTCACTTGCTGTTGACTATAAGTCTGCTTACACATCACAGAAGAGAGGCTTCTCTCTATCCAGAAGAATAGACGTATATAAATCTAGCACAATGAAAAATTACTTTTAAGTATATACTTAAAAGATATACCAAAGGAAATTTAAAATCTTGAGTTGGAGCTGTGATAGTGGATTGTATATTAGAATGTTTTTATCAGAGTTAGATTAATAAATAAGAGTTCTAGTGATAAATGACAAAGCTATGGACAGTTAATATAACACTAGCATAGCAACAGGAAGAAATATGAAGCATTTTTATCTATTTAGAATACCTTAAATCATCTTAGCCCTTCTAACATTCATAATTTGCACCTATCAACCTTAAAATACCTTCCTAGACCCTCAAACGTTTTTGTCTTAGGCTTTTTTTTTTCTTTTTCCATTGAGACATAGGTGAAATTGCTGTGAGTAGCCATTGTCCTTTAGCTTAAGGGATGGTAAAAGGTTACATCTGAGAATTGTTTTGTGAATCTGGTAACAAAGTAGGCTGTGTCTCAACATGACAGTAGCAGCTCTAGGAGTGAGGATTAAGGCCTAGTCTCCTGCATATGAAGAGGACTGAGAAAGCAGCTGAAGCCTCCCATGACAGAAGTTGACAATGTGACTTTGGGACCCAAGTGTAAGGTTAAAACAGACCTGCAGCATTACCCTGGGCTCAGTGCGGGTGGTGGAGGTCGCTGAATCTAGGAGCCATTTCTCCTCTGCCAGGCCAAAGAGCTCATACACTGGGAATGTCTGGCTCTTGTGCTGGGAGCCTCCATGGCTGGGCACAGAGGACAAGCCTGCATGGGAGCATTTGACTTCCAGAGGCCAGTCTGCTGGCAGACATGGCATGGTTTTCTGAGGCAGCTGTGGGACCAGTGTCCTTCCTGGCTGCATTTGGAACAGGTCTCTGGTGGAGATGACATAGGCTGGACCCCTGTGGGGTGGGGCATCATAGACCTCTTCTTTTTTCTGAGAGGGATGCCGACAGCATCAGAGCAGTAGCCAAGGTCTAGAGCATAGTTTGTGCCACAGCTGAGTCTTCTGGGAAGGCTCCGCTTAGGATTTAAAGACTTTAAAAATGAATTTGGTAATGTTCCTTCTGTTTCTATTTTGTGGAATAGTTTGAAGAGAATTGAAGTTAGCTCTTCTTTAAAGGTCTGGTAGAATTCTGTGCTGAAAACATCTGGCCCTGGGCTTTTGTTGGAAGGGAGACTTTTGAGGACTGCTTCTATTTCTTTGGGGATATAGGACTATTCAATCTATTTACCTGATCTTGATTTAATTTGGTAAATGGAATTTATCAAGAAAATTGTCCATTTCACTTAGATTTTCAAATTTTGTGGCATAAAGGGTTTTATAGTAAGACCTAATGATTGTTTGGATTTCCTCAGTGTCTGTCTTTATGTCCCCCTTTTCATTTCTGATTTTGCTGATTTGGATAGTTTCTCTCTGTCTTTTAGTTAGTTTGGCTAAAGTTTTGTCTACCTTGTTGATTTTCTCAAAGAACCAGCTCTTGGTTTCATTGATTTGAACTGTTTTCTTTGTCTCTAATGCATTGATTTCAGCTCTGAGTTTCATTATTCCCAATTGTCTACTCCTCTTGGGTATATCTGTGTCTTTTTTTTTTTTCTGGGTCTTTTAGGTATGCCATTAAGTTGCTTTATGAGATGTTGCAAATTTCTTTATGGGGGCACTTAATGCTATGAACTTTCTTCCTAGCACTGTTTTCATTGTGTCCTGTAAGTTTGGGTAAGTTGTGCCTTCATTTTCATTGAATTTTAGGAAGTCTCTAATTTTTCTTTTCATTTCTTCCCTGACCAACCTGTCATTGAGTAGAGTTCTTTAGTTTCCATGTGTATGTAGGCTTTTTGTTATTTCTGGTGTTGCTGAGGTCTAGCTTTAGGTCATGGTGGTCTGATAGAATACAAAGGAAAGCTTCTGTAAAGCAAAGGACACTATTGTCAGAACAAAACGACAGCCTACAGACTGGGAAAGGATCTTCATCAACCCTATATCTAACAGAGGACTAATATCCAGAATATATAAAGAACTCAAGAAGCTAAACATCAACAAATCAAATAATCCAATTAAAAATATTTACAGAGCTAAACAGAATTCTCAATAAAGGAATATCAAATGACAGAGAAACACTTAAAGAAATACTCAACATCCTTAGTCATAAGGGAAATGCAAATCAAAAGGACCCTGAGATTTCACCTTACACCCATTAGAATGGCTAAGATCAAGAACTCAAGTGACAATACGTGGTGGAGAGGATGTGTAGAAAGGGGAACCCTCCTCCATTGCTGGGAATGTAAACTTGTACAACCACTTTGGAAATCAATCTGGCACTTTCTCAGACAACTGGGAATAGTGCTTCCTCGAGATCCAGCCATACCACTCCTAGGCATATATCCAAAAGATGCTCAAGTATACAACAAGGACATTTGCTCAACAATGTTCATAGCAGCTTTATTTGTAATAGCCAGAATCTGGAAACAACCTAGATGTTCCTCAACTGAGGAATGGATACAGACATTGTGGTACATTTACACAAATACTACTCAGCTATTGAAAACCAAGATGATGGGAACTAGAAAAGATCATTCTGAGTGAGGTATCCAAGAAGCAGAGAGACACACATGGTATAGACTCACTTATAAATGAGTATTAAACATATAAGATAGCATAAACATACTATAATCTGTACACCAAAAGAAGCTGAGCAAGGAGGACCCTAGGTAAGATGTTCAATCCTCACTTAGAAAAGCAAGCAGGTCGGATATCAGAAGAGGGAGAAAACAGGAAATAGGACAGGAGCCCATCACAGAGGGCCTCTGAAAGACTCTACCCAGCATGGTATTAAAGCAGATGCTGAGACTCATACTCAAACTTTGGGCAAAGTGCAGGGAATCTTATGAAAGTAGGGGGAGATAGAAAGACCTGGAGGGGACAGGAGCTCCACAAAGAGAGCAACAGAACCAAGAAATCTGGGCACAGGAGTCTTTTCTTAGACAGATACTCCAACAAGGACCATGATGAAGATAAGCTAGAACCCCTGCAACAGATGTAGCCATGGCAGCTCAGTCTCTAAGTGGTTTCCCTAGTAATGGGAACAAGGACTGTCTCTGACATGAACTCAGTGGCTGGCTCTTTGATCACACCTCCCCCCATGGGGGAGCAGCCTCACCAGGCCACAGAGGAAGACAATGCAGCCAGTCCTGATGAGACCTGATAGGCTAGGGTCAGAGGGAAGGGGAGGAGGACCTACCTTATCAGTGGACTTGGAAAGGGGCATGGGAGGATATGAGGGAGGGAGGGAGGGAGCTACAGCTGGGATACAAAGTGAATAAACTGTAATTTATTAAAAAAATTAATAATTTTTAAATAGCATTTAAAACTGAAAAAAAAAGACTTTAAAAATAATTTTTATGAACTCCTGTATGGGTGTTCAGGGACCATCCTCAGCTGTTTAGTTAATATGGCAGTGAGACTGTGTCTGCATTTGTAGGACTATAAATATATTTTTGGACACATTAAAAGACTTGATCACCTACAAGATGACTATTAATTTGTATTTCTTAACCACCAAATACTAGGACTTTAGATTATATCCCTGTTAAGCTAGAGACTTAAAATCATAAGCATAGTCCACAAAGAGAAAGTAAAAGTTTTTTGTGTGACTTGGTGTATAAAAAGTCTATAGTTTACAAAAGTTATAATTTAGAAAACAAGACTCAACATGATTTTTAACCTTTTTTGAGAGTGAAGCTATAGTGTAATGACCAAGTTTTAACATTGTAAACAAATGAATGTCTCTAAAATTAATGTATCACATAGTTTAAGATTATCTAGGCAAAAACTTTGATCTAGTAACCCTGAGTTCTGAGTTTTAAAACCAATAACGTAGTAGAACAATATAAAGCTACTTTAAAATTATATTTTATTTTCTTGTTTTTTATTGCTGAGTAATATTGCATTGTGTAGATATACCACAATTTCTGTATCCATTCTTCCACTGAGGGGCACCTGGGTTGTTTCCAGCTTCAGGCTATTACAAATAAGGCTGCTACAAACATGGTTGAGCAAATGTCCTTATCGTGTACTTGAGCCTCTTTTGGGTATATGCCTAGGAGTGGTATAGCTGGATCTTGAGGAAGCGCTATTCCTAGTTGTCTGAGGAAGCTCCAGATTGCTTTTCAGACTGGTTGTACAAGTTTACATTCCCACCAGCAGTGGAAGAGGTTTCCCCTTTCCCCGAAACTTCTCCAACATGTGTTGTCACTTGAGTTTTTGATCTTAGCCATTCTGATGGGTGTAAGGTGAAATCTTAGGGTCGTTTTTATTTGCATTTTCCTTATGACTAAGGACATTGAACATTTCTTTAAGTGTTTCTCTGCCATTTGATATTCCTCTATTGAGAAGTAAATGGTGGGATCATCCTGAGTGAGCTATCCCAGAAGCAGAAAGACACACATGGTATATACTCACTCATATAGACATAATATAGGATAAACCTACTAAAATCTGTACACCTAAAGAAACTAATCAAGAGGGAGGACTCTTGTTAAAATGCTCAATTATTATCCAGAAAGGCAAAGAGGATGGACATCAGAAGAAGGAGAAAAGAGGGAACAAGTCAGGAGCCTGACACAGAGGACCTCTGAAAGGCTCTGCTCTGCAGACTATCAATGAAGATGCTGAGACTGATGGGCAACCTTTAGGCAGAGTGCAGGGAATCTTAGGAAAGAAGTGGGAAACAGTAAGATCTGGAGAGGATAGGAACTCCACAAGGAGAGCAACAGAACCAAAATATCTGAGCACAGGGGTCTTTCCTGAGACTGATACTCCAACCAAGGCCTATGCATGGAGATAACCTAAGACCCCTGCATAGTTGTAGCCCATGGCAGTTCAGTATCCAAGTGGGTTCCATTGTAATAGGAACAGGGACTGTCTCTGACATAAACAGATTGGCCTGCTCTTTAATTACCTCCCCCTGAGGGGGAAGCAGCATTACCAGGCCACAGAAGAAGACAATGCAGACACTCCTGATGAGACCTAATTGACTAGAATCAGAAGGAAGGAAAAGAAGACCTCCCCTATCAGTGGACTTGGGGAGGGGGATACATGCTGAGGATGGAGGAAGGGAGGGATAAGGACGGGAGAAGGGAGGGAACCACAGGGGGGATACAAAGTGAATAAAGTGTAATTTATAAAGAATTAAAAAAAAGAAATAAAAATTATATTTTAATTTGTGATACCAAACTTATTGGCCAGAAAGCCTAGTAGTAAACCCAGATCACAGGCAGCTGTTGGCTAGAGAAACAGCATTCATTCATTCATCCAAGAACTGGAAAAGACATAGGTATTTAAAGCATTTTAAATTAACTTATTAATCTGAATAGACCTTTATAACCTTGAAATTTTAGCATCATATGAAAATTACTTTTAACCAAAGTTGAATTATATATTCAGCTTATTGTAAAAATATAATTTTAAATTTGTGTAAAAAGCCATACCAGTCTAAAATGAGACCTTTTGTTTTGTTAGTCTAAAAGGAGATAAAATAATGAACAGTTAATTAGGACTAAGAAGTCTTATAAATGTTGTTTCATAACGTGGTCATCTTAAAGTTTGTAGTCACATGGTCTAAACAAGAGTTTGAACTTACATTTTAAAGTCATATCCAATAGGAAATTATAAATCTTTAGATAAGTTTATAGTGTAATCTTAATATTTTTGAGATCAGGAAAAGAAATTAGAGAGTATATTTTATTTTTAAGTGTTATAAAGCATAGTTTTAGAGATAATTAAACAGCATGGGAGAGCACAGAGAAACAGAACATAGACAGAAACAGAAAAAAGAGAAGTAGGGAATCGTTTTTAGATCATTGATTGCTCTTAGTGATACTGGATAATAGTAGACATTTGACTGGTGCTGATATAGGTGTAGAAGCCATTAAAAGGGAAAAATGACGAAGCTGTTTCTGCCAATGAGAAAGGGAAAATGGAATGGACCATGTGGCTGTTTATCAACCAAACAGCAAGATGAACCACTTTGTCAACCAATTAGCAGGGCAGGCCAGCCCAGCTAAGCACGAGAAACTCAGTGCCTGGTACCTGGGTCTTAGCAGCAGTAAGGTCAAGTTCCCGTAGAGGGAATCTCACCTTCGGAAAAGAACAGAGGCAGGTGGCCAGCGAGGGACACAGTGGTGCAGAAGAGAGTGCAGTTTTGCAGCTCCAGAAACAGTGGGCTGGAAACACGGCTTTGCCCTCCTTATCCCAAAATCAACCAGGGCGTTTGCCATATGCTGAGTGCGGCTTGGCAGCGGGACCAGGGGTGCTCATTGGTGGCATAGCAGTCCTCCAGGGTGGCAGTTCGAATCTGTGCATGTCAGGGCTGAGCCGGTGTCTGCGGTTTAAAACCCTCCTCTGCTCGTGAGTGCAAGTGTGCAGTTAGCATGTGACAGGAAATGTAAAAACCTTTTCGGTGGGGCCTGAGGCATTGGCAAAATCTAAAGCCATCTGAGGCTGTGGTGGAGGGCAATTTTAAAACTGCCCATGCCTGTGATAGGGGCCAAAGCCGAGAGGCATGCAATTGCTTACCCAACAGTGGAGTCTGGTGAGAGCGAGGGACAATTTAGTAGCAGGCTGAGCCCGAGGGCCCAGCAGCAGTGGTAAGCAAGCAGGGGCAGGTTAAGCGACCAAAAATCAGAGCAGAGATGACAGTAGTTGGTCATCTGACAGCTGAAAGTGCAGGTCCTGGTAGCAGGAGTGAAAGGGAGGTGTTGCACATGAGCAGGAGAGAGAATGGGGTTCCAGAGCGAAAACAATGGAATTTCCCATCTGAGTCACGGCACCAATGTTATGGTATATTTTTAAAATGATGCCACCCACACAACAGATCTGAAAGAGAGAGTTTTATTCAATGGAGGTGGAGAGAGAGAGGGAAAGAGAGAAACATGGTGGGGGACTCCAGGAAAAAAAGTGAGGAGAGAGAGTGCAAGAGGAGAGAGAGAGAGAGAAAGGAGAAGAGAGAAGAGGCAGGGATCCTTTTATCCCAGGCACCTGGCAGCAGTGACCAATGATGACATCACAGGTGTCTAAGCAACCTGGGAGTGGGCTAGTGTGTCAAGACTTGTGAACCAACAGTTACTGTGTTGATTGGTTCTTGTGATGTAGTTTTACCATGGCAACTATAAGCAGATAATCCTCATCAAAACCTGTTCAGGTAAATTTTTGTTGTTTAGTAGTTACCAAAAACTGCAGCACTGCATAAAACAGCCTCCTGACACACATGACACACTCAGAGGCCTGTTCAGCCTAACATTTAAGGGTCTCTAAAGCTCCTTACTCTGCCTATATCTGTCCTAAGGCAGTCCAGGTTTAAAATGCAGGAGCATGAGATTTGTTTTAGAAAAGAAGGAAGAAAGGAAGTGAAGATGGGAGGGAGGAAGGAAGGCACCAGCGACCATGGAATGGATTCTGCGTCTCTGACATAAATAGCATGGGAGAGGGGGCAAGTATATTTAAAGTAACCTGGATTATGGAGAAAAACAATGAATAGCCGTGAGAAATCGGTGCAAACAGCTACGCGGGTTAGCAAACTGTTCCCAGTAATAGTAGAATTTAAGGTTTGGTGTTGATAGTACATTCCTGCCACCTAAACATTCTCCACTAGGCAGATCAGAAATACAGATGAAGAGGATGCTGCTTGCCCAGCAGCGGAAAGAGTAAGAGACGTGCTATGGCTCCACAAGGTGATGAAACAAAAGGCATTATTGGTTTTTTGTTTGTTTGTTTGTTTGTTTTGTAATTTAGAATGTAAATTGAGTACTTTGTCTTCTACTTACTTTCAAAGCAGAAATATATTAGTTATTTATTACTGAAGATTGTTATTAGTATTTTAACTATAATATTTTAACTAAAATAATTACAATTTTCACAGTGCACAGAGAAGGGTCTGTCCTCATCATGGGACATAATTGTCCTGAGGGTAAGAACAGCGTTCTTTCACAATAAACTGTAGCAGCAGCAAGTATAGAAAGGAGTCCAAGTGAATCATTTTATAGACATCTAAGTATCAAAATCAAAGATGTCAGAGAAACATCAGAAACCAGGAAAAAGGGAAACATAGACCATGGTAAGTCAATGAATTAATTGACAGTAAATGTGAACGGATGTTGTAACCGGCAGGCAAGAAGGAACATGAAATAATGACAGCTGAATTCTATGTTTTAACAATATTTAAAATGAATCAAAATTGCAAATTAAAGTTGTGACATGTGATCTAAAATTAAATTTAAACATTAATCTGTAACAGATTAGAAATAATGAAAGAAAAATCACTGAACTTGAAAGCATAGTCATACAATTTTTGAAAACCAAAACCAGAAAGAATAAAAATAAAAAAGATTGAGGGAATAGCAGAGTTACGGAAAAGTGTAAAGGATTGATGTGTGTGTGTAACTGAGGTCTTAGACACACCTGTAAGAGAGAATGTTCATGGGAAAATATTTGAAAACAAATTTTCAAGCTCTTTGAAGTTTTAAACCCTCTAATAAACCAGTAATTCACAAGTAGAAACACAAAGGAGGTACACAAGGGCTGTCATGATAAAGTTGCTCAATGCTGGTCACAAGGAGGAAAAATTTAAATCTACACATGAGGAAAAATATTTCATGTAAGAATTAAAATTTATTTACTTTTAAAAATACCACAAAGTAGATGATGTAGTTACATGTTTAAGAACTGAAGGTTAAAAAGTATTGACCATACTAGCTTTCAAATGAAGGTTAGATAGAGATGTTTTCAAATACATAAGCTAAAGGGAGATATTGCTAGCAGTATTACACTGTGGGAAATACTGAAATCTTTCAGGCAGAAGGAATGCTACCAGATGGGAATATGAACTTGTACAAACACACAAGTAGCATCAGGGAAAGATGAACCAGAGGGCAAGGGCAGAGGAAATTGTATTATCTAAGTATGTTTCAAAGATAACTGTCTCCAAGACAAGGGTTATAACAATGAAATGTAAGACTTATATAATCTGTTAATATGAAGTGTCTGCTAATGATAACAAGTCAGAAGAAAAACTATTCAAATACTGTTGGATCCTGATGCTGCCTGGGGAAGCTGTTCTGACAGTAGTGTCCCTTCTACGCTAGCTGGGAAGCCCGTGGCAACTCAGTCTCTAAATGGGCTCCCTAATAAGAGGAACAGGGGCTGTCTCTGACAGGAACTCAGTGGCTGGCTTTTTGATCACCTCCCCCTGAGGGGAAAGCAGCCTGACCAGGTCACAGAGGAAGACTATGAAAGATAGTCCTGATGAGACCTGGTAAGTTAGGGTCAGATGGAAGGGAAGGAGGACCTACCCTATTAGTGGACTGGGGAAGGGTCCACTGGGACTGGGAATGGGAGGAGATGAGGGAGGGAAGGTAGGATTGGGAGGGGATGAGGGTAGGTCTACAGCTGGGATACAAAATGAATAAATAGCAATAAATAAAAAATTATATTAAAAAAGAAATGTGAACAGTGGACACCTTTGTTTCCAGTCAAATGAACTGATTAAGAAATAAACCTAGAACCCCTGCACAGATGTAGCCCATGGCAGTTTAGTGTCCAAGTGGGTTACATAGTAATGTGAAGAGGGACTGCCTCTGACATAATCAGATTGGCCTGCTCTTTGATCACCTCCCCCTGAGGGGAGAGCAGCCTTACCAGGCCACAGAAGATGACAATGCAGCCACTCCTGATGTGATCTGATAGACTAAGATCAGAAGGAAGGAGAGGAGTATCTCCCCTATCAGTGGACTTGGGGAGGGGCATGGGTGAAGAAGGGGAAGGGAGGGTGGGATTGGGAGGGGAGGAGGGAGGGGCTTATGGGACGATACAAAATGAAAAAAGTGTAATAAAAAAGATTGAATTGAAAAAACATTATAAGAAATAAAGGAATGGCAAGTAGAAAAAAAAAGAAGAAGAAAAGAAAAGAAATCAAAGCTCAGGGCATCACACAGAAGATAGTTTTCCAGCAGTGTAAGTTTGGCTTAGAATTCACATATTAACGTAATTTACTACATTAGCAAACTAAAACAGAAAATAATGCTAATTTTGACACAGAAATAGAATTTGAGAAATTTCAATAACTATTCCCAGAAGAAATTCCCAGTAAAGCAAGGATAGAAGGGAGCCATCTCAATTGAATTAAATATCTACAAGGCAAAATAAAAAAAGGGGCGGGGGGAGTAAATTCCATGCTGATTCCCCTAGGTTGCCACTACAAAAGACCTCCTTATAGTTTTTAAAGGGAAAAGTGTCTGGTGAGTTTCTGCTATCTGCAAGCTTAAACATGGCCTGAGACCTCTCTCTGATTTTGGCTGGTCCTCATGTCCCCATGTCAGCACATAGCCTTTTTCCTAAGTGTATGTGCCTGTGACCCAGGACTTCCTCTTCTTATTAAAAAGACAATTTTCTGAGGCATTGCTGGTTTCTTCCCCTGAGAATTGAGATTTGCAGGACATCTAAATCTCCTACGTTTAAGAAACACAGAGAACTAGAGTTATAGTTCAGTGGCCAAGCATTTGTCTGACATGACAATATGAGGTGATGACAAAGATGACAATTCAGCTGTCCCCAGGAAAGATGAGAAAGAAATTCAGGCTAAAATAAAGAAGAAAAAAGGGAACCTGTTTGGAAGACAATAAATGCAAACAGAATAAAGTGTTGCACTAGGACTGAATGAGTTTAAAGGAAGATGAGTAAGAAGCAGACAGTATTTAGGTTTCTCTCTGGGCAGCACCTTGACTCCTACCCACAGACCTAACCATTCTCTACAGTTCCTTCACACTTTGTCTGTTCTGTTGTAAACACTGGCCACATTTTTATTACATGATGCATGTGGCTGCGTTCCACCACAGACAGCCCACTACAGCAAACAACTACACTTGCCTTGCTGAGTACCAGCATCAGGTGGCATTGACCATCAAAACTAAGTACATTTGGGACCAGTGGGGAGCAGAGAAGTCATTTGAAGAATAAGACCAGAGAAAAGAAAATCTTCACAGCGGAGTGGGTAGGGAGGAGAACATGTCTCAAGAAGTAATAAGATTGAGGTAAAGGGGAAACTCAATATTTATTATTAGATTTTATTGAGCAGGAAGCAGAGACATAGATCTCTATCCTCCCCCCATTGGCACAGAAGAGTTGTCATCTGCCAGAAGGATGAAAAGACAATTTTATTTCATTTTAAATGAATGATATGTCAGATACTTTTCTAGGGAGTCATATATTTTATATTCTGTTATGCTGTGCATATGTTATAATCGTATGGAGATGGGAAGAGCATCACATATGCTATTTTCAGTTACTATTAGGAGCCTGTGGTAAGGTTACCATGAATTAATACAAACTGAGAATCAGTAGAATTTCAGCAGTTTGAGATCAGGCTTGAACCTGGCTCATCCTTGTAGACAACATCATGCTATTCTAGAAAAACTGTTGGTCTTAAAATGTGAACACCAGATTCTAAATTCCAATGGTCTGCAAACGTGTTACTTATCCTCCAGACTTTCTTTTATTTTTTATTAAATTGAGATAAAAGCACTATAACTTGACATCATTCGTAGGTAAGTTTTATGTGTGTGCACACAGAATGGCAGATGGCATTATGCTGGCACATAGCTGCCTCTGGCATTGCAAGCACTCTTCTTGACCAGCACTGTGCTCTAAGAGGAACTCCAGACACAGCAAGGATCAGCATACCAATGTTTGAAAACCTTTCAATAATCTCTTCTTCTGCACTTACGGTGTTCAACGGAATCAGCCTCAAAGGGCAGCTATGAAAATCTCTATCCTGGCATCTCTTAGTGTGTCATGGAAAGAACAGTGCTAAGAGCCCATCTGTTCTTAAGTAATGTAGTCTTAAGGGTCTGTGAGCTATGCATGCATGAAGATTATGTTTTATTTTACATTGTTTCATTTCGGTATTTAAATATATTATCTGGGGTAGGCCTGTTTGCATGACATGTAAGCTTCTGAAGTATTCTTAGCCCATCTTTGTTAAAGGTTAAGGAAACTCATTTTTAGTCAATTAGTCTTGCTGACTAATTTTCTGTCACACACTGAGAAGTAATCCTCAATATCTAGAGAGCAGATTGAAACAGATGTTTATAATTTACAAAATCATAATGGTGTTCTTATAACTTAGAAAGAAAGATTAAAATGTAAAAAATGTGAAGATAGCACACGCTACAAATGGAATTTGGGGTGTTAAAACTAGAAGCAGAGGCCGTTTTAAACAATAACCTGCAGTGATTTGATTCCAAGAACAGCTTTAGGAAAACAGATTTAAAATAGCATACCATTTACACTTTCACAGAATGCTTAAAATTAAACATATATTCTCAGTTACAATTTGCATGGTTATTTTACATAACAAACTATTGAGTGTAGCAAAACTATTAAATATCTACACAGTTTATCTCAGAGAGTCCAAAATTGAGAAGCTTGAGGTTGTTGGTGGTATATTCATGAAGACCCAATGGAGAGAGATGCCACTGTGCTTAAAAACAAAGACAGATTGTCACAATCATTCCGTGGGGTGCAGGCAGTGCTCATACAGACTTCTGCCTCTCAGGCCAAGTCCTGGTGCTCAGTCCCTAGAAGGCATTCAGAGAGTATCTGTGGCATTTATAAGGTTAAATTTATGCAATATATTTTTTTAATTCAGAAGTTACACAAGAGCTGAAGTCTAGAAAAATCTAAACATCTCTTAGGACAAGCTATAATGATTTAAAAACTACTTTGTGCTGTGTTCTGGAAATGCGAACTCATTGCTTATTTGTGGGGGGTAGTGCTCCTTTTTAGTTAGTGGGAAACAATGCAGAGAAGTGATAGTCTCTACTTTAAATGTTGGCGCTTGCTGGTTTTAACAGTGTAGATTGAAGATACCAACCCAGGACTAAATAAACAGAAAATTAAGTTAGGAATCTTCATTTTTACAAATATTCTGGAATCTTAAGGTGGAAAAGGCATTTACTTTTAGCCAACTTGCTGCTCTTGCTGGTGAGGAAATTAAACAGGAAGTTTCTTTGTTCAGATATTATTATAGTATTGCTCCAACCTTTCTTTCACTAACTGAATTTTTATTCTCAAATTTGATGTAGTAGTTTTATATTTAAAGAATACAAAATGGTGTTCTACTTGATTTGGTAATTTATTCAACAAGTGTTCATTGAGTTCTACCAGGTGCCAAAAATTTGGTGTTTGAAATCATCAAGAATCAAAGAGTAAAAATTTCTTACAATGAATGAAAGGATGATGATGATGATGGTGGTGTTGGTGGTGGTGTAATGATTTCACAGAATGGTGGATGGTAATGAGGATTTTTGTTTTTATAAAAAGAGTAAAGATTCAAACGTGTGGGGAAACAAAAATAGAGATGCAATTTAAATAATGTGGAAACAGTTATCTTTGTTGTAAGGGTGACTCTTGAACATAGCTTGAATGTGATAATGAAGCCCCACCATTTAGGTAATTTTAGACTTGAAAATATAAGCATACTTGAAACCTGTTTTTTTTCCACATGTTACTACATGGCAAGAGGTTGCAGATTACAGAAAAGTCAAAGACCCTTCATCTCCCTGTCTCATTAGCTGGGATTGGCATCTCCACAGTGCTTCTTCTTTCCTACCTAGCTGGAATAAATGAATTTCAAGAATTAGGTTTTGGTCTAGCAGTAACAAGAATGTGGTTTACTTTGAGAATTTGCTCTTGAGAGCCTCAGAGCAACACAGAACAGAACGCTATGTCATTTATTGGTTCTTAGAAACACACAAGTTCACACATTGCCCCTTTCGACTCTTCTGGGAGTCTGGCAACAGGTTAGCTTTGCCTTTGACTCACTCTGTGATACATACATTCAGATGAAAACATGGCTTATTTTCTGGACAGTCTTCATTAATCTTAGCATGACTTAAAAATCGAACTACCTGTTTCTTCCAGATTGCGTTCCTGGCATCGGCCTACGCCAGTCCCCAGCTGAGTGAGGAGAGCTGTTCTGCTGTGGCTGCTGTGGCACATTACCTGTATCTTTGCCAGTTTAGCTGGATGCTCATTCAGGTTGGTAGCTCACTCACTACCCGCCACCATTCTCTTCTAGTGACCCTAGTGAGGATGTCTTAGTGCCTGATACTCCCTGTACTGAAGTAGAAATTATCCCATGTCACCATCACAGCTGTCCCATGCTGTGACTACCACAACATCTCTAGTAGCCATGCACTAAGGAGCAAATGTAGAAAGACTGAAGACAGAAAGTCATAGAAACAGAAGCTGGGAATATAGGCCCTGCAGA
The DNA here is from genome assembly GCF_030254825.1 of Meriones unguiculatus. Lineage (NCBI taxonomy): Eukaryota > Metazoa > Chordata > Mammalia > Rodentia > Muridae > Meriones > Meriones unguiculatus. The sequence goes on along the minus strand of NC_083353.1, from coordinate 33,469,150 downwards.
GTAAGGAACTTGAATCATTTTCTCTGGAACATCATAAAATTTGTTGGAGAAAGGGAAGGGTGGGATTAGATTTAGATTTTAGAAAGATGCTCCATTTTGTGGTTAGTTGGAGGTAGGAAAGAGTGACTGGGGAAAGGTGATTACTATTGTTAGTTGTACCAGGAGGAGGGGAGAACATTCCTACTAAACACGGAAGTGTCAGGAGAAACAAAGTAAACACGGTGTATATTTCCCTTTTTCTTAGTGCAGAACTTGAGGATGTAGGGTTGGTTGTCAGGAATGCAGAGATGGAAACTCTGTCTTCCACTTATCTGACATGAATGTCGACTGGACAGTGGCATCTGTCCTGACGGTGAAGAGGGGAAAAGTTTCCCGTCTTTAACAACGGCAGAAGTAGCAGGGATATAGTGTGCCGGGGGTTGGGAGGTGAGGGGAGATCATGCAGGAAGGCCCTAGCCTTGGTGTTCTCTGCACACCTCAATCTAATGCTTCTGCAGGTAGGGATGATAATTTCTTACTCCTAGCATTAATGCTTCATAGAACTTTCAGCACCTCCAGTCAGGGAAGATGTGTCATTTTCTCTCATATCTCTGTCAACAGATTTAAAAATAAGTCTAAGACATAAATGTAAAACTGAACTATCTCCTGAAATTAGAATAAGTTATATTTTTCTGATTGCAAGATTGCTTTAGGGTTAGCTACGCCGAAGTTTTTAATACACGACTGTGTGTGTTGTTACTATCTGCCTGTACTGATTCTCCAGTGCTATACTGAAGGCCTTTGTCTCTGTCCCTGACATATTCTGAGTTTCTGATTAATAACTTAGATGAAAACACAGGAAACTGCTTATCAGTTTTGAAGATATACAGAGATAACAGCATAGTTACAACAGGAAGACGCTTGTGTAAAACTCAAAGTAGAACCAATATAGAGGACCTGTAGTTCCAGATTGCATACTAAAAGAAGGCTATCGCTGATGAAACAAAATATAGATGGCTGAAATTTTTACTTTGACATAAACTCAATGGCAATGTGAAGCATGAACAGAGTATCGCGTAGACCCAGGTTACACGTTACAGTACAAAGGCAACTGTGGCTGCACTGTAGTCTGTAATGCAATGCCATCCTAGGCGCACGGGAACCACGTTCACAGTTCACACGCCAGCATGTGAGGAATCAGAAGGTAGTAGCTTGGAAAGGGTCTGGGGAGATGCTTCTGTGTGTGGTACCAGGAGACATGCTGCAAGAGAGGAGCCTGGACCAGGCATCTGCCTTTGGCAGAACTGGAGCAAATGGATCAAATGTTAGGAAGTGAAAATCTCATTCAAGTTAAGAGCATTCGCAGTCAATAATTCTATCAGAGTTGAAGAGACTATTTCTGGAAGCATAGTGAATCACATCACTAAAGTACATTCAAGAGAGAAATGACTTTCACATGTATTTCGAGTGGAGTCCCTCCTTTGGGAGGTATTAAGCAAGATGCTGTATAAGATTTAAGCAAAGGGAACGGGGATCGGTTTATCCCATGCCTGCTTTTCTGGTCATTAGAGAAATCGGACTGTGGCTAATGCTTACTGAGTAGACTAGTTTTGTTTCTGTGTGGCTCGTGATTTCGGAAAACGGCTGCAAGTGGCAGCGAAATGTAGAACATTTCTCACGGTGCACCGCACATCCTTCATGGTTTGCGGTGTGGCCACAAGGGGGAAATCCAGCGACTGCTGAGTTTTAGGCAGGCTACTTCTCATAAGCCATTTATGGCCAGAGCTTGTCCTTTTATCAGCCCGTATTCTCCACTTATAAAACGCTGTGTGCTAAAACCATTAAAAAAAAAAAAACAAAAACATGATTCTATCTTTAAAAGCACTGTGTAATAAGATAAGCTAGTATTAGACCAATTCTGAGCCAAAACTTGAAAAAGCATGTACATGGTAAACAGACATAGGTGCAGGCAAAATACCAACACACATAAGATAAAATAATGAAAATGAAGGGAGAAAAAACCTTGAAAGAGCATTAACCCTTTGTTGATTCTGCTATCATACTTTTCAGCAGTACAGGAAGGAATTGGATGCTATCTATGAGTAATGTGACAATGAGTTAATCTTAATTTTTAATCCCTGGGCTAAGAGTACCAGAATTATCAGTGTGCACTGGCGAGGTGGCTCATTGGGCAGAATCCTTGCTGTCAAGACAGACAACCAAGTCTGATGGCCAGGACCCACATGTTTGGAAGGAGAGCACTGACTCCGGTACATTGTCGTCTGACCTCCACACATGTCCTGGGGTGCCTGGGCACGCTCATACTTACACATGTTAATAGACACGCAAATAACATAATAAAACTGTCCTTAAGCATCTTAAAATGACACACTGTTGGTGTTTTTTTGTTTGTATCACATTCTAATGTTATGATAAGCGCTTTATGGCCTCACTTTACTTTTCTGTCACATGCTTTAGACACCCTTATGGTAAAGTGAGGTTTCATTGAGACTGCCAGGAGCAACCTCTTATTGATAAACAAGTTACATAACTTCTCCAAGCCTGTCTTGCAGATCCGGTTGTGGTTACACCATCTATGGAAATGGTAAAAGTCTGAAGCTAATTAATCCGTGCAGTAACTTGGCCCTGTGCCCGGCCGCATGAGGGTAACATGAGTGGCTAACACAGAGATCTTGAACAGTGCTGGAGAGTCTACTTCTTCAGCTTAATCCAGTCTTTTTATGAAGAGGGGAATGTGTATTATTTGTGGAAAGAGGGGTGATTTTAAGAGAGGCGCACAGGGTCACAGAGCCTCAGTCTGTGACTTGTCAGAGTACCCGCCTGCACCACAGCACTTGGTGGCAGTGCAGAAACAGCAAGCTTCTGCAACAACTCACAACTCACAAATTCCCTACTTGTCCAAAGACCTGCCCTTTTGTTTGTTCTTCGTGTACGATCATTCAGCGTGAAGACTGAAGTCACTTCCTTCTTCCTTAAGACACCAGGTCATGTTTACTATAAGTAAGATTGATGGTGAGAATTTAAGAAGTTGGAATGTCTTCCCTCTGTGCTGCTGGCTAGTTGCTTCAATTTTCTTTATTTTGGAGATATCATATACTAATATTTCAAAAAAATACTTCAGAATGATGTCAAATCTATGGTACATCTCTTTCTTGCTGTTTTGAGTCTTTGCCATTGTTTTTGCTTTGTCCCGAATGCCATGCCTAAAGGTAAACACTGCTAATGGCTTCCTGCGTATGCCTCCACAAATGCCCCATGAGTAGACAAATATTTAAAAATCCATAAACAAGCACACATGTGTGTCCTTGTGATTGTATATACTTTTGTGTGTGAGTGTATGTATATATTTATGTTTGGAAGTCTTTTCTTTTACAATGTTCAACTAGACTCCTATGCTACAATGTAGTTATTCTGCCATTTATTTTATAGTCTCTATTTCTTGGTAATGGTAGTTAGTTTTTTGTATACAAATAGTATTTGTTTGCTTAGAGAGGATCCATACAGTGAATTCCTAAAACTTGTGCCTTTATTAATTGTGGTCACACAAGATATGCTCCTAGTTTTATCACCAGGTCATGGATTGATTGAAGAAATATCACATAAACAGTAATTGTTTGCAATATTCCAATAAAATAGGGGTAAATGGAAACTGTAACTTTGCTTCTGATTCCATCTGGCACAGTTTTATGATCATTAGAATCATCATGTTAAATCACTGTAGAGCAGTCTGCTTCGATCACAAAAGACATGAGAGTCTTGCATTGTCTCTGCAATCTCTTTCTCTCATTCCTAAGGTTGCAGCTTAATTAAAAATGTTCTGTTTTAATTTGAAAGTAAAGTTTCTTTGAAGAATGCATTCTGAAATTAGTAGAATATAATAGACTACAAATCACTTAAATGTATGCTTGAGCATTTATATTTGGTGCCTTAATTTCTCCATGTAGCCTGACTGTGAGGAAACAAACAGACAGATTCTTTATTCCTTAGCAGAGAGTTCCAGAGCATAACAGGAAGAGAAATGCTAAAATTAGCCATGGTTTTCCATTGTCATTGATTTAATTTGACAAGACTTCAAAAGTATTGAAGACAGCAGACTGATAACTACCAAGATAAAAGTGACCCCAGGAAATACTGAATTATCAAACCTCAAAAAGCCTTGACATTCTTTTAATGCAATAAATAAAAAGAAAAAGGACATAAAAGTGGAGCACGGGCTTATGGGAACACTTCTCAGATTTGCATCTGAAACGAATGATTAAGAACATTTAGTGATAGAATTAGCAGCATTGTGACTGCAGGTTAAATACGATGCTATAAATCTGCTCAATGATTATAGTGAAACAATTAGTAATCAAGCATTATACAACAGCCTGGATACACTCTTTGTTCAGATGAAATTTGTGGAGTTCAAATAGCCTATTGAGCCTATAATAAATGGCATTTCTCCTTTATTTTTTACCAGCATAACTAACAGTTGTATGAAGATGTAGTAATAAACTAATGAATTTGTGTTTATAGAATATATAAAACCAGAATTCCGACCTACTATATCTAAAACAATTAATAAGATGTGTGTCTGATTTTCTTGTGTAGATACTTGAAAAGTATGCCTATGCAATAATATAGTCAGTGAGCTTATAGACACAGTCTTTAATTTGCTCTTATATATACTAAATCTAGATAAATCTTATTTAGATATTTTAGTTATTTTTGTACTTTAAATGGAATCAATTTAAAATTTCCCAGCCCCAGTTATTAATTCTGGAAATGTACTTTTTATATGCCTTATTTCTCTCCTTTTTTTTTGAAAGTGGAGAAGATAGACAGAGAAAGAGAGAGACAGACAGAGAGAGAGACACAGAGAAGGAAAAAGAGAAACAATAAAGTATTACAGCACAAAAATTTCCTGAATTAAATTAGATCGATATACATTAACTCATGAGGTCTACATTTATACTCAATAAATATTTGTTAAATTCATGTTTTGCATTTAATATTTTTAAGTTTTACTAGTTGACTCATGTTCTTCTTAAGAGAAGGCTGATTAAATGAAGTCATCAAGTCTTCTAAAACTCTTTTTGGAACAAAATATATGCCATACACATGTGTCGTCGGAATGTATGCACACACACGCATAGAGGAGGACATTTACAACTTTTTCAAATCATAGTTATTAAAGGCAAATAAAATGGTATTCAAAAAATGTGCATCTTTACTTTGTTATTTTCTCATTAAGGATGATTATAAGCAGTGTTTTGCCAGATATTATAAAATTTGGTTTTGAATACAAGGTACAAAAATTAATCTGCAACAGCTCATAGTTAGGCTTCGGTCATTTATATGCTAATAACCCTTTCATTCTTCATTAAATGTTACCATAAAATAATAGGGTCAAAGGAGAAGTTTTTTTTTTTTACTTATTTATTTGTTTATGCTACGAGCATGGAAATCTACTCACATGTAAAGTATTTGTAGGTTATGGAAAGATAAGAAAATGAGGTCTTCTGTACAGGATACTAAATCAGTATTTATATGAACTTCTCTGGAAATAAATCTCAAATATAATTAGTTATTTGCTTAGTTAATGCAAGGTCTCCTATAGCTCAGGCTAGCCTAAAACTGACGATATAGCTGAGGTAACCTTGAGTTCCTGACTGTTCTGCTCCCATTTCTTGAGTTCTGAGATTAGAGGCATGCACCACCACACACTCTGATTATAAAAACAGGAAAATATCATCTTTTAGTTACAAGAATGGCACAGAGAGAGGGGAGAGGAAGTTGTTTTAGAAGACAAAAGAAATCTGAGTTAAACCGAGGGAAACAAATACTGGAGTCCTGAAAATGTGTATAGGACACTCAGCCAGAGCTGTGAGTGCAGGCTGTCTGTCCAGTCTTGCCTGCAATCGCTCTTTCTAGGCTATGCTTACAGCACAGCTGCTGCACAGTTCATATTTCCCTTAGTTCCATGAACAGCTTAGATGATCATGGGATTACAAGGCAGTCTGGGCCAGGCTTCGATCCCTGGCCAAACCAGCTGCGACCAGCTGGCCAGAGTCATATGGCACACAGAGCTGCCACGCCAGTCCTGTGTGTGGTTGGGGGAGGTGAGAAAGAGCCTGAGTTTAAGAAAGGGAGTTCATGCTCTAGGCTTGCATCCTAAGATATGCCTGCCTAAATGTATTTAAAAAAAATTAAAGTCAAGTATGAGGACCCATGCCTTTAATTCCAATACTTAGGAGACAGAGGCAAGAGGATGTCTGTGACCATTGTGGTCTGTGTAGCAGGTCTGAGGTCAACCTGCACTACCCTAGACCCTGTCTCAAAAAGCCCTCCAGTAGGGGCTGGAGGAATGGCTCAGTGGTTAAGAGTAACTGTTGCTCTTGCAGAGGACTATAGTTCAGATATCAGGACCCAGGATCAGATATCCCCCAAACTTGGGGGATCAAATGCCCTTTCATGGCCTCTGCAGGCACACACATACATATACATACACATACACATAAATAAAAATAAAATAATCCTTCAAAATCTTATCTAAAAACAAATTAACAAACAAGTAAATAAAATTCAAGAAAGCTTTAATGAATTAGAAGAAATCTTACATTGGACCACATGGTTTTTTCTAGAATAATTAAAATATTTTATATAGTATTTTTATTCTTTGATATAAAAAATGACACACAATGGGAAAAGCTTTCTTTAGTATATTTAGTGATTAGATCCTGTTAAGAAGGCATTTGCCTTTTTTCAAACTGACAAAAGCTAATGCCTTTTGGAGCTAGCTTTCTTGAGCCAGGTCATTGAGAATCCAGACACACTGTAGAAGCACTGCAAGGATGAATGGAGAAAATACCTCATCTTATCACGTCCCCTTAGCTAAGCCCGTGGTTGAAACGCCACTGCAAGGTTCAGTTATCCTGGCTGTCAGTTATCACAGACAGTCATTCACAGTCTCTGTGAATGCAGACATTTGGAAAATACCCCGAGCTTTACCATGCTGAATCGACTTAGAAGCCACGAAGCCCCTCTGCCCAGACACTTGCCCCTTCTGCAGTGCTGGTCTGCCTTGCTCTGAAAATGCACGTGGGCACACTGTAATGTCAACAAGTGCCTCGGCAGAGATCTTTTGGTTGGGTGACTCTTCATTCCCTAATAGCAACATTGACGACCTCAGTATTCAGCACACCCCTGAGTCTGCTGGTTTGAGTCTACGCCCTCTGCTAAGTGTCGAAAGAGGTGGAGGTTGGGGAATAACACAACAAGCTCTGGGCTTAATCACTTTTAAATAGGAGTTAGAACAAATTTGCATAAGCAACAATTCAAAACATGCTTTATAACTACAGACATATGCAGATGTGCATAAAGATAAGGAAATAAATTCAAAGACAAAAATCTCCAAGGAACCAAATATTTTTATTCGTCCCAAGTTTAGCCTTAGAAAATCCCCCTAGGCTGAAATAGTCAAGATAGGATCTTGCTCAGAAGCCTTGGTAAACAGCATCTAAAAGCCTTCCCACAAGCGTTAGACATGCTTATTTTCCACTCAGAACAGGCTTACACTGCATCACGACAAGTTTGGGGCCTCCTGCGTTTTTTTATCCTTTTCCACATCCTGCTAGGAGATGTGAGGGATCTGACCACATTTTCCAGTGCGGAACGCGTGTGCTCAGCACGTTGCATGGACCATCCCTCACTTAATCTTTCCAATAACCTTGCATGCATAAGGACTGAGAGACTGCAAATGCTTTCCCAACTTGGTCCTCCTCATGGAACACGTGTGTGAAATTCACTTTTACCCACATTCCACCATACTAAATCGAGGAGGATGAACTTTGCAGAAAGTAGGCATTATGGTATGATGCCATTGTCATTACTGTACTACAACAACTAAGTAAGGCATTAATACTTACTTTTCGTTTAGTTCAAGGTAAGAAAATGATAGAAGACAGAAAACATAATTTCTAGACTTGACTTGGACAGATGCTTGATACGGTATTTCAGGCCAATAATAACATTTACATGCTTTATTTTGCTCATTCCATGTATCTAATATATTTCTACATACTCCTAACTCAAGGCACTTGTCCCTTGCATACTTTTATAGAAGATATGATACAGCTTTAATATAAAATAAATTCTCTTATATAATATAATAATTTAAATAATTAAATATATTAAATAATATAAAATAATTTCTCTTACCTATTGGGGGTCCTCTTGTTAGACTCTGTGATTCAAGATAGTAAATTCCTCCCTATCCTTTTCAATGCCGCATCCGCAGTGACTAGCCTGATCTCTGATATTTACTAAGTCATTGGTAAACATTACTCAAGTGAATGAGCAAGAAAGTACAGACAAAACAAAATAGACCACAATCTTTCTTTTTGTTCTGTGTAATATTTTTAATTTTCTTTTAAAAATATATTTATTTATTCACTTTACATACTTATCTCAGCCCCCTCTATCCCCTTCTCCTGGTCCCACCCTCCCACCCTCTTCCCTTCTCAGAAAAGGGGGGCCCCCTCCCAACCACCCTGGCACATCAAATTTCATCAGGACTAAGTGCACCTCTCCCCCGGGAGCCCAGGAAGGTAACCCAGCCAAGGGAAGCGGGCCAGCAGCAGGCAGCAGAGTCCACGTCAGAGACAGCGCCCACGCTAATTGCTAGGGGACGCTCATGGAGACAGAGCTGCTCATCAGCCACGTATGTGTAGGAGACCCAGGTCCAGTCTCTGTGAGCTTTCATGGTCCTTGGTTAGTTGATTCTCTTGGCCTTCACCATCTTTCTTGGTTGAGGCATTTTTCTCCATTCACAGACACATAGTGTTTTTGATACTGTACCACATACGTGTGCACGCACACACACACACACACACACACACACACACACACACTTGAGAAGAAGGTTGGCCTTCTCATGTAGTAGGTGCTTATTGTACAAAAAGTGTTAAAAATCTTGAAATCCCAGAGCCATTTATTTCTTTATTGTCATCATGAATTTGTTCTTGATGGAAGGTAGTTTGGATGACATTTGTTTTTTCAGAGCCAGATTTACAAAACAGTCTCAGAAGATTCTGACAAAGTTCAAGGTAGAACAAAGTAGGGAGAAGAGACAATGAACTAAATATTTCTTTAAGTTCCCAGAATATTTTTAATACCCTTAATTTCTTGAATATATGAAATAAAGGACTGTTTTAGCAAAAAGAAAATCTAACTCAAATTGTTTTTCTTAAGCTGGTCTTTGCCCTTGTTGCTGAGTGACTCCGTGTGTCTCCCTCAGCAGAGGCTGGTCTTGTGTCATTAATCTAGAGCCCGATCATGTTGGTTTCTTCCCTAGTCGGTGAACTTCTGGTATGTGCTGGTGATGAACAATGAGCACTCTGAGAGACGATACCTGCTCTTTTGCCTTCTGAGCTGGGGGCTTCCATCCTTTGTGGTGATTCTCCTCATAGTCATTTTGAGAGGAATCTATCGTCAGAACCTGCCGCAGATCTATGGACTCATTCATGGCGACTTGTGAGTACATCCAGGCAGCACGCTGCCTTCTTAGTTCTTTTGTACTTTACTGGAAGCTTTACTGGTAGATGGTGGACACAGGCTAAAAGAGAAGTAGTGCCACGTCTCAGGGGAGCATTGCTCTCCTAGCGTACTTTGTGAAGCTGGCCATTCTCTGGTCATTCATCCCTTTAAATATAAATCCACTCATTGCCTCTGGAGGAGCAAGGTTTTCTCTGGAGGAGCATGGTTTTTTCTGGTGACAGATATTAAATAGCCATCAGTAGATTATATCTTAGCATAACAGTTTATCCATTAGACAAATAATAACATACAACAAGTCAGTGTGAAAATTCTGATAATGAATCGATGGCAAATTCTGGTATTGAGTTCACATGGAAAAGAAAGCCCATTTAGCTTCTCAAATGAAGTTTCCCACCTTCCTTTGAAGTAGACAGCGTACCATCTTGGTGTCTCCACCTACAAAAGCTTCATGGAACAGGTTTGGGATTTCACCTGCAGAGAGCACAACATATGTTTAGGTTTTATAATAGAAAATGAAATTTTAATTTCTTGAATCAAGTACCCACCAAACTCAGTATTAAACTATGGAAAGATTCTAATCTTCAAGCTCAAAATCTTTAGGTCTGCTTAAAACATGAATTCACAGAAGACATATAAACACTGAAAGAAAATATAGAAATACTGAATTTAAAGTATAAATTTTTATCATATTTGGGAAAATTTTTACTGCTTTCATGTTGATTCTCAAATTTTTTTCAGTAGTCTGATGCTTATTCAATTCAGAAGGAGGTGAAGGAGTGTTGATTGCACAAAATTTAAAGGAATGAGGGTGAAATGCAAGGTTGGTTTATAAAGATACATGGAAGTTTTCTATGTGAGAAAAAAGGGAAGTAAAAGAAGTCCTAAGTTCTACCTTTGACTTGTGTCTTGACCCAGAAATTTATCTTTTTTTTTTTTTTTTTGGCTGTTTCTACACATTCAGGGACGCCCACAGTCTCTGTAGAGAAATAGTACTTACAGAGTTCTGTGTTCCTTTAAAACAAGAAAACACCAACCATTACATACAGCATATATTGAATAACATGTAGTGTGCTGCATTACAGGCCCCAGGAAAGCCGGGAGACATGGAGGGTGTGGGAGGTGGGCTGGCTGGGGAGGTGTGCCTCCAGGTGACAGTGCTGCTGTCACTGACAATGCCCTGCCTACACTCCAGCCCCAACTCTCTATGCCCTTTTCACTAAAGACACCGAATAGGAGCAAAGGAACAACACAGGAAACAGTTACATCACTGGGGAAAGCAGCTGCATCTTTGACTAGTTTGCTGTTCTTCACATGGGACATCTTCAGCAGGAACAGAGAGCCTGACTGGAGAAAAGACAGTGAGCCTGTCCATTTCCACTCTGCTCCTGTGGACTGGGGAGACGGTTTTTGAACTCCTTCTGCTGGTATTGGAACTTTGCAGACTTCTACCCAAACTGCTTTCTGGCACTTTCCATTCATCCTCTCCCATTTGTGCAGGCTGCAGAACTGAGAGAACAGGATGGATGGACCGTGGCTCTTGTTTATGCCTTATGAAGAGATTCTCATTCTATAGCACAGCACTGCAGATTAAGGAATCCTGAGGCAGTCACACCGTCAAGGCAATTAACTGCTGTAATCATGCATGTTTTTCTACTCCATTTGGGGACAAAGTTATAAGAATGTTGTTTTTAAAAGGACAAAGAAAAAAATGACTGTTTCATGTTTTCAAGGAGAACAGAGAGTAATGCCTAAATACAAAAGACATTGTCAGAACAAAGATTATTACAAAGTACAGGCAACAAGCTCTCTTTCCTAGACATTCTTGTTAACCCTTTGTAATCTTAAATTCAAATTATTCTACTTAGACACACACACACACAAACACACATGAATTGTTTCTGAACCTGATATATATAGCTTTGAAGACTGCTTAGCTCCTTTTATTGAAAAAAAAAAATAGAAAACAAAACTTTTGTGATTATAAAGCTAAACTAGCTCTCTTGCTCTAATGAAAATGAGAGAAAAGGTAAAATTCTAAATAAGAAATAGCCTACCCACAAGCTTATGAAAACACAACTACCTATGTATCACAAAGGTTTTTGTGACAATGTCAATTATTTAATAGATGTGAAAAATGTTTGAAAGATGAAACGCTTTATAAGCAGAAATCATTTCAAGGTCATTTTTGCTTCTGAGCAGTTAAATAATTAATAAGCACTAGTTATTGGCGTACACAAATGTGTTTCACACATACGTAGCCTCCACACCGATGCTCCAATATACGCATCCAAAGGCAAGACACGTGACACACATTCAAACACACAGGCACACCCTGGTGTGCTATTCATATTTATATATTTTGTCTTTTTACTGAGTCAAGAAGAACCTCTCATACTGATTACTGTACGGTATCATATTTTATTCATGTAAATTCTAGATGAGGCGAATCAGTGTCTTTTTAAAAATTAGAATATACATATTTTACTATTAAATTTTGAGATGCAAGTTAATTTTGAAAGTTTCTACATGACTCTTTGTTAAACACAAAGAATCATGAGTCAAGAGCTGGTGGCTAGAGGCAGCTCTTTTCTCTTGTGAACTCCTTGGTAAGACAGTACTTGTTTGGGGGGAGGTTTTATAGACACATTACATATCTTCTCAGCGTTGATGAATGGGAACCTTTGACAGCAAAGCTCATGGTACAAGAAGCTCTCTTGATGCTGTCAGAGAAGTAAGGGCATACACAGGAATATCCAAGAGAATACTCTTAAAGTGCTTACCTTCTCAAAAAAAATGCTATCTGTGGTCAGCTAAATAATAACTTCTAGCAGGCTTTAGTAGTTACAATTGGTAGGCCCAAAATGGCTAACCATTATATTGTAATTTCTTTTCTCCTTAATTTACAAACAACTTTCCTCTTCATGACTAGAGGAACTCAAATTTCAGAGAATTCTGTTTTTCAGTGAGCTTCAGTCTCAACACAGGGCAGAAATTAGTTCTCATTCATATGAAAGTTTTGTAAGCCTGCATCACCATGTCACCACAAGTCTCCTTGAGGTCTCATGGTATAGACTGTGATTGTGTGAATTCCATGGCAGTTACCTATTGGAGGATGATGGCAAAGTTTCTAACATTGTGTCATTAAAGGTCTTGTTGATTTCATAAGAAGACATGGTAGGGTCTGATGTCATGTCCTCCACAATGTTAGAAGACAACATGTGTGAAACCATCCACACCTAAGATTTTCTTAGCAGGGAGGCCTTTAATTAAAGTTACATTTTCTTTAAAATATCTCAACATTCATATTTTCTTTCTAGTTTTTGAGAACTTTGTAAGTTGTCATCTCTCTATGAATTTTCCATCTTTTAGCTAATTCTACACAACTGTTATAACTGCAAATGTCTGTCTTTGCACTCTTTATATTGATGCTACTGTCATCTGTCTTGAACAACCTTTATTAGTCAGGGAGAAATGGAGTACATACTGAGGTTTCTCCTGCTGTCAGGACTCTACATCCAATTTTCTTTTTGGATATTGTTTTGCATCTTCTTAAGCCACCCTCCAATGAAACACAAAATTCCTCAAGGGAAAGTTTCTAATTATCTTGGTAATTTCTTTGTACCTACTTTCTTGAGGCATTGTGTTGTAATCTTTTGAACATTTATTCTGGGAGTGGAGGGAGTGAGCACACATGTGAACATGTAGATGTGCATATAAGCAAGTCATGGTTTGCAAGTGAAGGTCAGAGGTCAACTTTACAGGAATCGGTTTTCTCTCTTCACCTTGTGGATCCTGGGCATTGAATTCAGGTTGCTGGTCTTAGAGGCAATACTTTCTTTCCCTGCTGAGCCATCTCAGCCATACTGTGTTTTTACAAGTTCTCTTTTCTAAAAGGTGTGAAACTTGGCTCTTTGGATCTTCAAGTTACTAAATGTTCTGCTATCCATCCTGGCTCCATCCTTTCAGTCCCACTTCCATCCTCTCAGTCCTCCATCCTAAATTTTCAGTCACTTTCCATTAAAATTTGACAAATGGTCTTGATGGGAAAGTTATGAGCAGAATACAGGACCCATCTAAGTGAACTCTTCTTCACAAGACAGTGCAGTCTCAAATCTTTGCTGCCAGAGCAACTTGCCAGTGCCTTCAAACAACTGATTTTGTTTGTTTAGTTTTGATTTAATTTTAACCTGTGTTCCTAGTTGCCCCAAATGGGAGCATGTTATATAAGCTATTTTATTGGGCTAGTTAAGCTATATGTCTATATCTATCTATCTATCTATCTATCTATCTATCTATCTATCTATAAGTAATAATATATATTAACCAGAAAATCTATCTATATATTATGTTTGTATGTGTGTGTGTGTGTGTGTGCGTGTGTGTGTGTGTGTGTGTGTAATACTGGTTAATTACACACATTGATTAAGAATAGCCCCCAAAATTTTTTTTACTAAATAATTTATATAATTTAGACATACTGTTTTACAACAGTATGTCTAAATTATGTTGTAGGTCTATTTATGTTGTAGGATAACATGGTAAATAACTGAAAATATCAATGTTCTCTAACTATGTTTGTCTTTATATCATCTTTAGAAACATTCATAGCTACATTTTATAAACTGTCATTTTCTGTTGTTGGGGTGTTTTTTTTTAAGCTTAAAGCTAGTGCCTCCATATCATATATTCAATTATCTGATGAATGCATTTTTCATAATGATGCAAAGCTAACCAAGATCTAAATTTTTTTTACAAAATGAACCCAAATCAAATGCAAATCAAATCTATAGCTTTAAAAAAAAAAACTCACATCAACCACAATGGCATCATCAAGAAAGCAATGAGAACAAATGTTCCTGAGGCTGAAAGAGAAAGGAGCCCCTTTGCATTGCCAGTAGAAATATAAATTAGTTCAGGAACAGTGCACGTTAGATGGGAGGTGAGGTTAGACTAGAGTAGAATTACTGTGTTACCCAGCCATCCCATTCCTGTGAATCTTCCACAAGGTATTGGTGTCCTCACACAGGAAAGGAGTGCCAGTGTTAGTGCTGCCGACTCACAAGTACTTGTCAGCAGATGAACAGATGAAAAAAAATGCCATCAGACAGAATGAAGTACTACTCATCTATCAAGCATGGATCATATCATTTCCAAAAAACTGGGCAGAACTAGAAATTGAAATCTTGGCATACAGGCAAGGGTCATGTACTTTCTCTCATAGTAGAAACTAGTGGTGAAGGGATTATGAAGTAGAATGGAGCCTATTGAAAAGAAAAAAGGCACGAAGACAATTGGGGTGGCGGGTATGTGGGAGAGTGGGGAAAATGTTTGGAAATACATTGTACCTACCTGTGAAAATGCCAAAATGAAATTCGTTATTCTACACAACTAATATATATTCCAGTCAGACTCCCTCCTGAAGAGCTTCTGATGGTCTGCTGGCCCCTGGGTACCCAGCCTGTGAACTCGAAGCTGTGTCTCTTCTTGCTTACATCCTACAGTCAAGAAATATTTCCCAGTCCAGCTAGTAACTAACCTTTCCCTAATGCATGTCTCATTTTAATCTTCATCTCCTATTTCACCACCAACACTACTCTTCATCCTCTCTTTGGTGTGGCAGGTTGCCTAACACACCTCCTTTTTGTAACTTCATATTGTGATAATCCACCAAATTGTTGCATGTTTCAGCAGGTCACCGCTGCTGGTCACCACTGCTGACCCCGCTTCTTAGACCATTCCTCTAAACCACCCTTTTTAGTTATACTTTGCAGACGTTGCAGTCTCTGATTTTTCTGTTTTATAACTCAAATTATTTTCCTTCACTTAGGCCATTCCTATTTTTCTTCAGAGGAACAACTTAAGTATCAATTTTATGAATACCTGTTTCCAGAGCGAATATACCTCCTATAGTACATACAGGAGGCTCAGTAGACTCACTCCCTTTCATGACTCTTGTGACTGTGTCAATTATACTAAACTGAAAATGCTTGTTTGTGTCAGCTTGTAAATTGAGATTCAACCTGGACATCACTAAATAATCACAGATACATAATGGTTTAATGAACCTATGAAGTATATGGTATTTAACTTATCCTTGTGTGGAAATAGATGAACTAGGAAAAGGAAACTAACAGCCCAATGCAAATTTATACAAATTTATAAATGAGAATTAAGGGAAATTTTTCATATTTTCTCTCTATATATAATTAATCTCTTTCCATATCTCTCTCATTTACTTTTTACCCTTTCCCTTTCTGTCCTTCTATAAATTCTGCCTAACCCAGTAATAATTAGCTTAACATATGTGATACACTTGGAGGTCATCAAATAATGCTAAATATCTAAACATTTTAATTGCCACCGGAGTCACCAAAGCTTGTAAGTAATTAATCTATTTTTGTACCTAAAACATCAAAGTCTATGAGTCTCAGCATCTGCTTTTATACTTTGCTGGGTAGAGACTTTAGTCTAGGCTCAGAGGGAAAGGGAAGAGGACCTCCCCTATCAGTGGACTTGGGGAGGGACATGGGAGAGAAGAGGAAGGAAGGGTGGGATTGGAAGGGGATGAAGGAGGGGGCTACAGCTGGGATACAAAGTGAATAAACTATAATTTATTAAAAAATTAATTAATTTTTTAAAAAAGATCAAAGTCTAATTTGTCATGACTAGTGAATTTGTGAAGCTAGTTTAATTCACACAACTTTATTTGGAGAAAGGCCCAAAGAGCTATACAATTGTAAATGTGCTTTTCTTCTATTGCATAGAAAACCTAACCTTTACCTACATTTGGTTCTTCGCCTTTGAGACAGATGGTTATGTGGCTTTCTGTGGAATTTCACCTTACTCATAGTTAGTAGAAGAAGCCCCTATATCTTATGATAGAGTAGTACTTTAACTCAGATGACGGCAGAAGCAAATCAATCTCTTGAGGGATGGTCATTGACTACCAGTAGCATCTGGAAGTTGTCTCTGTTGAACAGTTGGTGCTGGGTGCCTTTAGAAATCATCGTGTATTTTTTCTATTGAATGGATTTGGCTTCTTTGTCAAATATCGAGTATTCATAGGTGTGTGGATTTATTTCTGGGTCTTCTATGCGGTTCCATTGATCCTCCTTTCTGTTTCTATGCCAATACCATGCAGTTTTTATTACTGTTGCCCTGTAGTACAGCTTGAGATCAGGAATGGAGATATCTCCAGATGATCTGTTGTTGTACAGGATCGTTTTGGGGATTCTGGGTTTTTTTGTTTCTCCATATGAAGCTGAGAATCTTTTTTTCAAGGTCTGTAAAGAATTGAGTTGGTATTTTGATGGGAATTGCATTGAATCTGTAGATTGCTTTTGGCAGTATGGCCATCTGAAAGACTCTAACTAGCAGTGTTTTCAAAGCAGATACAAAGACTCATGACAAAACCTTTGGCAGAGTACAGGGAATCATAAGAAAGAAGGGGAGTTAGTCTGATGGGGAAAGGATAGGAGCTCCACAAGGACCAAATATATCTGGGCACAGGGTTTTTTCTGAGACTGACATTCAACCAAGGACCATGTATGGATATAACCTAGAACCTCCGCTCAGATGTAGCCTGTGGTAGCTCAGTAACCAATTGGTTTCCCAAAGTGAGGGGAACAAGGACTATTTCTAACAGGAACTCAATGACTGGCTCTTTGGTCTCCCCACCCCCGAAGGGAGGAGCAATCCTGTTAGGCCATAGAGGAGGGCTTTGCAGCCAGTCCTGAAGATACCTGATAAAACAGGATCAGATGAATGGGGAGGAGGTCCCCCCTATCAGTGGACTTGGAAAGGGGCACGGTGGAGATGAGGGAGGGAGGGAGGGACTGGGAGGGAATGAGGGATCGGGACACGGCTAGGATACAGAGTTAATAAAATGTAACTGATAAAAAAATAATAATAAAATAAAAAAATTAAAAAAATACTTGTAAGAAAGTATATGTTTGCAGAAAAACAAAAGAACTGGACACTAGAGAAAAAAAAAAAGAAATCATCGTGTATTTTCCTTGGGTTGGCTCTTTGGCTATTTCAAGTTAAAAAAAAAATGCTGAAGAGAATTATACAAAACATAGGATTGGGGCAAAGCCACAGAGGAATATGGTCCTGAGGGTGCTCAATGATGACTGATAGCTGGACAGGGTCTAGAATCAGCTTGGAGGCAACTTTAGCCATGCCTGAAGAGATCATCTCCATTTAGGTTAACTGAGGCAGAAGGGTTCACCGTGAATGTAGGAGGCGCCATTCTATAGGCTGGGTCTGGGACTGAAGACAGGAAGAATAAAATGCAAGCACTCCCCTGCTTTGCTCCATGACTATGGATGTCCCATGACAAGCTGCCTCAAGCTCTTGCCTCCATGACTTTACTGCAGTGACAACTTACACCCTAAGCCAAATAAACACTTCTTCTCTAATGCACTTCACGCAGTATATTTTGTCACAGCAACAAAAGTTAGGAATACAGTCTCAAACTGAGAATATGACATTTATCTGGGACCTGACTCTTGTGAAAACTTGTGGGTAGAGTGACTGGAAATGGTTTCAAATTCATGCCATTTACAGGTGAAGACAACATCATTTGTCTTGATTTTTTTCTTATATTTTTCCTTTAAAATGTTTTATTAATTATTTTAGAATTTTATACAATTTATTTTGATCATATTCACCTCCCCTAACCAATCTCCTACCAGATGTAGACCTACCTTCCTATCTACCAAACTTCATGTTCTCACTCTTAAAAAACAAAACAAACAAACAACACACCTTGGTATATAATCTGTGTTTCCTAAATACTCTTGGGTGTGTCACATGCCTTAGAGAGTGGTCAGTCTAGTAAGGCTCACAATAGTCAAGAAAACCAACTCTCCCTTTTCCGGCAGCTATCAAATGCCAATAGCTCATCGGGTAGGCATAACATTTCTGACCGCTTCACCCTTTCCATGCTGGGATTTGGTCTGGCTTCATCTTGGGCAGATCGTGTGCATGCTGTCACAGTCACAGTGAGCTCATATGTGCATTTGCCACATTGTGTCCAGAAAACAGTCTCCTCATCCTCACTCCCTGCCTCTGACTTTGAGAATCTTTTGACATCCTCTTCTGTTTTGAGACCTGAGCTTTGATAGGAGTACAGGGTAGAAATGGCACAAATATTCCATTTAGGGTTCAACAACATGGCATAGTCTTATTCTCTGACATTTATCAATTATGGATCTCTGTGCTAACTGCCGTCTACTGCAAGAAGAAGCTTCTCTTATGAAGGCTGAGGATGCACTAATATATGACTTTGATGAGGCCATGAAGAGCTGTCTTAGGACCATGTCCACTCAGCATGACAATAGTAACAGGGTCTAACATGGGACCTGACGCCTACACAGCCATTGGGTCTTGGTTTCAGCATTTCTTCCTCTTGTCATCAAGAGGCCAATATGTTAATAAATATCAGTAATGAAACATAGTGTAATAATGGTGATTGTTGCTTTGTCTTTTCAAAGTGCTCTTTGGTGTGAATTCACAATCAATAAATATTGAGTTATGATTATATGCAAAGATCTTAGAAGTTTCACGATCTACTTTAGATTTTCTTAACAAATCTTTTTGTTTGTTTGTTTTGGTTTTGGTTTTTCAAGACAGGGTTTATATGTGTAGCCTTAGCTATCCTGGTCTTAGACTCACTTTGTAGACCAAGCTGGCTTCAAATTCACAGAGATCCCCCTGTGTCTGCCTCCTCCAGTGCTGGGAATACAAGTGTGCGCCACTGCGCCCAGCTTCTCACAAATTTTATTTCTAACCTATCCCCTTGTCCTGCACCTGAACTGAATTATCCGCCTTCTAAATATTTCAGTCTTCAGAAACTAAGTTTTCTAACTGTATCAGGAAGCGTTATTAATATAGAGTATACATCTTTGTCATCTAAATTAAAACTAAGTAACTTATGAGAGTATCTTCAGTAAATTGACTAAAAGTGAATCATGAAAAATGCTTTTAAGTGCAGGGAGCCTGTTTACCTGTTGCCTAAGGATTGAAAAGGACAGCTACACATCTAAGAAAAGGACTGTTTATGTCCCTCTCGCTCCTGCTGCTTACAAATAAGTGAAACTGGACAAGACCTGTATAATGCACCGCAGCCAATCTCACAGCACAGCACTGTGGACAAGCGCTCACTCGCTTTCACTGAACTCCTCTGCGGTATTTTGTGTAACATGAAACATTAATTTTGTATGGAAATTGTTTACCCTTTATAAAGTTATTTACTTAGTGTTTTGACGTCCTGGAATTCTAATGATTGCAACTCTAGCATCTTCAAATCGGCACAGACTTTCCCTCACCTGCTCTTTGTTTATTTGTTTGATTTTCCAAGACAGGGTTTCTCTGTATTGCCTTGGCTTTCCTGGACTCACTTTGTAGACCAGGATGGCCTCAAACTCATAAATATTTGCCGGCCTCTGCCTCCCCAAGTGCTGGGACTGAAAGGCATGTGCCACCACAACCAGCTAGTTTATTTTAATTGTATGATTTCCTTGGATAATACCTATAGTTCACACAGTAGAAGCATAGCGGCATCCCCACTGTATTCTCCATTTAGTATTGTGACTCTAATATTTTCTACTATATGTAAAATATTAATCTTATAATAAGATATGCATGTTATTCATTTGATGAATATGTCTTTAAAGGTGTTGAGGTATATGATAAAATTCTGTGGTGTCCTACCAAAGTCCACATAGCAAAAATGAAATATAATTCAAATACCCAGTTTTCAGTTATCTGAATCTATGAGTTAGTCTGTATCACTATAAAATAAAGAAAGTAAATAAAGAGGAAATATCTTTTAAGTCCGATAATCTTTACAGTTTTATTGTTGATGAATGTTGGATTTTGTGAAAGCTTTGTTGTCAACTTTGAAGGCAATCATATGATTTGTCTCATATACATTAATACGGAGTGTGATAATATCAAATAGACCACCTAGATGCCAAAATGCAAAATCCTTCTTCATAAACTGCTTGATACAAAATTCAACATTCATTCACATGACAAAAGAATTAAGAAAATTTTCTCTTTTTCATGAAATCTTTTACTTACTTTCTTTAGTTTATAGACATTTGGGCCAGCAAGAATTAAAATATCTGTGTTGTATTTCTTGGTGGCTGTATATCTTCTTTGTGTGTGGCAGGATTATTTTTATTTATTTATCTCACTTAGTATTTCCTTGCCACTATTCTCACATAACATTGATCTGTAGCTTTATTTCATGATTCCATCTTTTCGTTTTGTTTTAAATAACTGTTTTATGCTTTATTAAAGTACTTGAGGTTTTCTTCTCTTCTCTGAAGCATGAATAGCATTGCTTTTAAGACCATTTGGTCCTGTTCCCTTTGTGGAGCCACTGAAAACTTTTACTAGTTCTGTGTGCTTTAGTCCCTTTAAACTTTATTAGCCTGTGCTCACATAAAAACAGATCCATTTCATGTGCATGTTGTTCTCGTTTGAGTGGAGGATCTAGAATAATCACCAGTCCTTCATGAGAGGCTCACAAACATGAAATTTTCCACAAGTGGTCTCCCTACAGTGATCTGGCTCTGCTAATGTCAGAATGGCATGACAAAGTTCCTTTGTTGACTGCGAGTAGCTGCAGCTGCACGTTACGAAGGGACAGCATTCGGTAACCTCGAAATGTATCTAGGTGTAGTCTTCAGAATCCAGTCTGTGTAATTCCAGGCATCTCTGTTCCTTATAGTATGCTCCAGTGAGAGTGGGATAGCGAAGCTGTGCTCAGCTGTAGGTTGCAACCCTTTGGCTGTCAAACGGTCCTTTCACAGGAGTCACACACTCAGATATCTGCATAGCACATATTTGCATTACAATTCATAGCAGTAGAAAATTACAGCTTGAGGTAGCAACAAAATAATCTTATGGTTGGGGTCACCACAGCATGAGGAAGTGTATTAAAGGGTTGTCGAAGCATTAGGAAAGCTGAGAACCACTGCGCTAGCAAGATATTTCAGTGAACAGAAGTCATGAGAAGACAAAATGGCAGAGTAACTTGTGACTTATTTAACATATACATAAAACATATATATACATATGTACATGTACACATACATTATATATACGTACATAACATATACATATGTTAAATGAGTCACAAGTGACATATTTGTAATTACCTTTAAAATATACTTTTGTAATTATAGTGTGCTGTACCGGCTTCACTAACTGTGTTCCAGAGACCACACTAAGTGCATTTTCTTGACTATTCTTATGTAATCCTGTGAATTTGAATAACTACACTGATTCATGTAGCATTTTCATTTCTTCCTTTAGTTCATTATTCAGCCCTGTGTGTTAATTTTTCTCATTATTTGGTCATGTTTTTCAAATATTTGAAACCTTCAGTGATTTGAAAATTATTTTAATGTCTTTTTGTGTTCTTTTTTCTGTTATTG
Source organism: Meriones unguiculatus (assembly GCF_030254825.1). NCBI lineage: Eukaryota > Metazoa > Chordata > Mammalia > Rodentia > Muridae > Meriones > Meriones unguiculatus. Next base: position 33,447,158 of record NC_083353.1, on the reverse strand, counting down.
GATGTAAAGTGATAGGCTGTATCGAAACTATTTTTTTTCTTAAACTTTTATTCCTTATTGACATTTCTTTTAAAGGAAATTTACGTTTCGCTATGTAAGATGAGCTACCAAACTAGTTTAGAGAATTGTTTTGTATACAAATTACATTTTTATCTGTAATGACAGAACAGTTAACATGTTGAGAACATTTAAGTTGTTTGCTCTGAGGTCAAATGATGAAACTGTGTTGCCTAAGCCTCTCAGGCTGTGTCTCTTGTTATCTAGAGGCAGTATCAAGCCTAGGGATTGCTTTTTAATTCAAAGTGCTAACTCCATGGGCATTTGAGATACCAGGTGGAACTGAAGATTACAAAGCAGGTAATTGTGAGCCACAGGCAGAAGGAAAGCAGTGTTTGCGAGGCTGCGTATCATCTGATTTTCATTAACACTTTTATGCACAAAAAGAAAAGCTTAGTCATCTTTCGTTTTCAGGAACTCAACCTTAGTGTTTTGAAATCAGAGACTCTCGTTTGGGAACTGAATATGCTCATACAACTACAAATGTTTGAGTACATAGCATTTAAGAAGCAAAGGGGTTGTTCACACAGGAAATTCCGTTCTACATGTCTGTAATGCAAAAGAAAACGCACACAAATACAGTTTGCCAAGCAAGATATGATGCAATTAAAGCAAAGTGCTGCTTGAGTCAGGGAGTCCCAGATTGTGGGGTGGTGTCTGCTCTCTGCTTTGTAGCTGCTGGGGGGATAGCATTGGCCAGAGTTCCTTGCTTACAAATCAATATTTGTTTTAGAAACTATCGAGAGAGGAGGATATCATTTTAAGAATAAAAATTAGATATAGCTTCATCATCAAGCTTGAGCATTTCCAACCACTGAACTGTGTCTGTGTGTCTGCTTTTATGTCTTCGGTTTGTAAGACAAAATTGGGTTAAAATCTTTTTTATTTTGCTTAATCAGAATTGTCAGTAGAATGACATCAACAGGTATAGAGAGTTTCCCACATTCTGTCTCAGTCTCATGGTAAGCTTTATCAGTGTATTTTACATTTATTATCACTGAACTCTATTCTCTGCCATCCTCCTCTTCCCCAGTTTTACTATTTACGGAGCCAGCAAAACATTTGCTGTTTTTTTTTTTTTTTAATTCATCAGATTCCTTGAATTTAAAATTAGATCAAAGAACAACAACATTAGAAATACTGAATTTGCCATGTTAGCATCTAGACACATTAATCGTTCTTGTTTTATCAACATTGCTTGTCAGCAGTCACCCAGCACAGAGCTGGGTCTGGCTGTGATTATCGTTAGTTTTTTAACTTTGATAGGTAGACGTCTGCTTGTCAGGGCTTCAGAGGAATGGCCCTACAGAATGTGTCTGTGTGTGAACAGTTGTGGGAACCATCAGTTTTGAAAACCTGCCAGGTAAATCAACTAAGCTGGGGACCTACGAGAGCAGATGTTGGAGTCGAAGTTCAAAAGCAGGACAAAATAATGTCTCAAATCAACAATGGAAGAGTAGGAAGAGTTCTCTATTACATGAGGATCTCTAAAAAAAAAAAAGAACAAAAAACAACTCAGGCCTTTAACAGATTAATTGAGTCCCACTCTGCTTAAGCTGAAAACCTGCTTTCCTCAGTTTCACCACTTGAATGTTAATCTCATGCACACACACACAGAATAGCAACCAAGGAAACATCTGTCCAGTTAGGTTTTCTTTTATTTCTATTTTTCATGTTTGTACAGCTTGTCAATGAATGTTCCATGCTATATCTCCAAGCAACTAAACAAATTAGATATCACACGTGTGTGTAGCCCCGTTTTTGCAGCTTGTTTGTATGACCAAGGAGTGTAAGTGTTCTTTCACTCGTTTTCGCCACGTGTCATTTTCTTAAACGCTCTTCATATTGTTCATTTGTTTTATGCTTTTGTTATTGATTTCTGAGGGTCATATCACTTATGCAGTCCTTAATGAAAACAGCTATCCCAGCATGATTTACATTTTTAAATTATAGTAAGCCTATCTTCTTTTGCCATATTTTTCTTATATGTGCGGTTCAGAAATTTACACTTTTCTAAATCATCATTGAAAGATTCTTTATTTTGTGTGCAGCAGGAGGGTTCTCTGACCTTCTTGCTTTCTCCCACATTACATTATCTTCACTTTAATTTATTTCATGGTGATTTTTCTTCTTTCTTCTTCCTTAATAGTTTTTACTTGTTCCTAATTCAATTGTAAGCTTCATTTTTGTTATTCCTTGTCATATTAAATAACTTATTATTTATTCTGGCTATTATCTTTTATGTGAAAACTCAGGAAGCATAATATTATTACCTGGCATTTTATGTTACAGAGATTAACCTGCTATTGATTTTCCATCAAGTTAAATTTCATCTTCACCATTTTGCATGCTTGTACATCTTCACATTTCCCTTCTATAATGTTAAAAGTTGGTTTGAATATATATATATGTATGTATGTATTTAAGCACATCTGATCCTTAGTGCTCCCTTAAGTCTACAAATAAGGTGTGTTTTGTCCAGAAAACTGTTTCAATTTTACATATCTAATACAATTCAAGCAAACCAAAGGGAAGTGTTTATCATCATACCTTAGCTTCCACATCAGTAATAATCAAGATTATTTGAGTGTGTGTGTGCTCATGAGTGTCTCTATGTTTGTATCTCTGTATGTGTCTATGTGTGTCTGTGTGTGTATGTGTCTGCATATGTCTCTGTAGGTGTCCGTGTGTCTATGTGTCTGTTGTCTGTGTGTGTGTTTCTCTCCACTTTTCCCCCACCCCCTGCCCCAACTTCTCCAGATTACCAGTCATGTCAGTCACTGCACTTTTCATTGCCAGTCCCATTACCTCTTCCAGCACATCCTTCTTTGTTAATTGTGTCTTTTGCTTTCCTTGTGGTCTTTAGTTGGAACCAAATCACCCAACTTTTGTCTGGAGGATATTTTTCTCATTTTCATTATTTCTTATTTTTCTTGGTTTATTCATTCACAAATGTATGTGTGTGTATGTCTATGTATCAGGTCCTTTTAGAGTTTATGCATTTGGGGGCTCTTAATTTATTTAGCTAAATAAATTAATTGCATTTAATTAGGGTTGCTTGCATAAGCAATGTCAACTTATCAGTGGCTACACAATTGAGGACTATAACTTCCTCTTCCCACAGACACCATTAACCACATATAAGTTCCCCTTGGAGTGGTGAGGTCTCATAAGCCCCTCCCTTATTCAGGAGGAAATGTTGCTAAGCCCACAGTCCCATGTGGTAAACACTGTTGCTGTGGGTTCGCGGAGACAAAAGCTGTATCCCATCTATAGGACAGCCTTTCACAGTATTGCTTCCCACCTTCTGACTAAAAGGCTGACTGTGTGGAGGGTAATGATGCAATTCCTAGACATAGGGTTCTTCTAAAAGCAATGAGGCCTAGCAGAGAAATGGCTTTCTTCACATGAACGAATGACATATAGAAGGCCTGTAGGAAGAGTCAAGGCTCAGCTAGACGTGGAATGAAATCTGAAACTCTTGCAGTTGTACAATTTAGGCTTATAATTTACATAATTTAGAATTTGTAAATTGTAAATACACACACGTATATATGTATATATAATTTCAAAGGAAGTTTTTAAAGTACTGCATTGAATCTTGTATATGAGGTTGATACTTTCTTTTCCCCTCCAAATTCACTTAAACTCTGAGCTTATTTGTGCTGGCTTTAAATGGTCAACAAACTGCTCAGCTGACCTGTTTGATTCAGTTGTTGGATGGGGGTGTAGCTTGGAAGGAGGGTGCTCCCCTACATTCCCTGAATCAGAGAGAAAGTAAGCAGGAGGTGAAGGGAGGAGCGAAGTAGGAAGGGATGGAAAGAAGGTGACAAAGTTTTAGTTGTTACTAAAATAAATATCATATAAAACTTGATGGAGAACTCAAAATTGCTGTTTACAAACAGAAAAAGCACAAAATGCTTTGGAAGAAATTTAATGGAGGTCTTAAAATATATCTTAAAATTAAATTAAAACATTGTCATTCCAATTTGTTTGCTGATACTATCTACTGTTGTGAAAAGAAAAGAAAAGAAAAGAAAAGAAAAGAAAAGAAAAGAAAAGAAAAGAAAAGAAAAGAAAAGAAAACAAAGCAAAACAAAAAAACTGCAGCCACCATAGTCCCCAGCGCTCAGGAGATTTCCCACGGCTCATTGGCAGCTCCTTCTCACCTGTTTTCTGATCCTGTGGGTCACTAGGCTGCTGATTGTTTTGATATCACTTGAAGCCTCTCTTCTCCTGTCAGTTTCTATTCCACAGACCTTCAGCTGTATCTATAGAAACAAACTCTGATCTTTTATTATTTGCCTCTCACACTCACCCTTTTCTTCTACATCACCAAAGTTCCTTTGGTTGTTAAGGAGTTTCAGGGATCCCAGGCTGGCCTGGAACTTGCCACATAGCCAAGGACTGGCTTCTGGTCCGTCCTATTAAGCACCTCTTAAGCACCTCCTGCTACAATTCCAAGTGTGCCTAGGAGACTCAGCCTCACAGTTCATTTTTAAAACACAACCCTGCTGAAACTCTCCAGAGACTTAGTGATCACTGAAAACTTCTCAACCCTTATACACAGCAGCTAGTGCATTTTATTGCTCCCAACCAATATTTTACTGGATCTTAATAGCTGTTTACACCCTGGATTCATATGCTTTTCAACCTGGAATACTTCGGAGCTTCCAGAATAATAGTTACAGGATAAACATGCTCTTCTTCCTGGAAGTGCTGTTTTACTTAAGATCTTCAAAAGTATTACAGAAAAGTCTCTTCACGGGGCTGGAGAGATGGCTCAATGCTTAAGAGCACTGGGTGCTGTCCCAGAGGACCAGGGTCCAATTCCCAGCACCCACATGACAGCTCACAACTGTCTGTAATTCCATGATCCAACACCCTCATGCAGGCAAAACTCCAATGTGCATAAAATTAAAATAAATAATTAAAAAAAACTGAAGATACCTGATAAGCTAGAACCAGATAGAAGGAGAGGAAGACACCCCCTCTCAGTGGACTCGGAAGGGGGCAGGGAAGAGATGAGGGAGGGAGGGGAGGATTGGGAGGGAAAGAGGGAGAGGGCTACAGCTGGGATACAAGTGAATGTATAAAATTATTTAAAAATAAAAAAATATTTAAAGAAGTATTACAGTAATAACAGAGACTGCTGTGACTTGAAAAACCAACCATAATAAAAGGTATACAAAATTAGAAATTTGAAAGTAGATACAAAAATTAATATTTTCATAAAGAGAAAAAAACCACAATAAGTTTTACATTTAGCAATCCAACAAATGCCACAAACATGCAAAATCCAGGAAAATGGCATATTTGTTTTAGTATTATCTGTTAAGGAGACATCTAAGTTTTTCTCCATGATTTTTGTCTCCATGATTTTTGTCTCTATGTTTACTTCCTATTAAAATATTTTTACTAATTTTTGAAAATTACAAATATTATACAATATATTTTGATCATTTTTTATCATATTTGATCATATGTGCTCCCTAATCTCCTAGATATACCCCAACTATCTACCCCTGGACTCCAGCTTGTGTAGTCTAATATATAATATATAATTAATATATCATATATCATGATCATATATTATATTGTATATTATATATTTATATTATATTAATATTATAATTGAATATTATATAATATATTATTAGTGTATATTAATATAACATTGTTAGTATATTGATGATATATTATATATTACTAATATATAATACATAATATATTATTATATATTGATATTATATATATATATATCCCACAGAGTCCAGTTTGTGTGACCCATATAGTCAAGAGTATAAGGCCATCCACTAGGCTATGGTCAACTACCAGAGGCCACATCCTTAAAGAAAATTGATACTATTTCCACCAGAAGCCACCCCACTATATGTCAGGATTTTTATTGACTTGATAGGTGTACATATCTTGTGCAAGCAACCACAGTTTTTGTGAGTTCATAAGTGTAAAAACTTCATCATCTCCAGAAGATACTATTTTGCTTTGGTCCTCTCCAACCTTTTGCTCTTAACTTTCTTTCCTTTCTTCCAAAGCGGCTCCTGAGCCTTAAGAAGTGTAATTACAAATGTTCCATTTGTAGCCATTCCAATGATACTTATTTACTGCACTTTGACCAGTTGAAAGTTTCTGTGTCAATCATCATCCACTGCATAAAGAACAGTCTCTGAAGATTTCTGACAGCTGCACTGAGTGTACAAAGATAGGAATTACAGGGAAGTTTGAGACTCTATACATTTAGCAACTATGCTGAGCAGTTTTATGTCAACTTGACACAAGCTAGAGTCTGAAAGGAGAGGATCTTAATTGAGAAAATGCCTCCATAAGATTTGTCTGTAGCGTATTTTTGTTTATTAGTGATTGATGATGGAGGATCCCAACCCATTGTAGGTGGTGTCACCATGGGCTCATGGTCCCGAGTTCTATGAGAAGGCAGACTGCGCAAGCTCTGCTGAACAAGCCAGTGAGCACTACTCATAGCTTCTGCTTAAGTTTCTGTCCTGACTTTGTTTTACGATGGATGTTGGGAACCAAATAAACCTTTTCTTTCCCAAGTTGCATTGGTCATGGTGTTTCATCACTGCAATAGTAACCCGAAGACAGCAACATAATAGCAATAAATTTACTCCTGAACCTAGAGCTCAATACATATGTTCTTGGCTAGATTTATAGTGTCAAGCAGGATAGAAGGTATCTATAGATAGAAGGTAAATGGACCTTCTATCTAACCAAAAGGCAGTTGCTTAGCTCCATAACATTTATGCCAATATTGTACCCTGGGTATATCTTGCCATACTTTTTGTTATTGTAGCTTCCAGGATTTCCAGTTGCTTAAGACCCTTGATGACCCTACCACCAGCTGCCTGTGCAAAATGTTCTGTTTCTGTAAAAGTTAGCCACCTGGGAAAAGCTCTGTGGTCAGTACCACTGCTCTGTAATGCATGTATGTTGTGTGTTCAGCAATAGGATCTTACTGTCCTATCCTGGCGGTCAGCCAAGAACAGCAGCAATTGCTTATATTGTTTTGTGGGTTTCCAGTACAACTCTGACCAGCATCTCAAGGGAAGATGTCTCCCATCTGGTACTGAGCCTTTAATTTGGAACCTATGGCTTTTGGGGAGAACATTATCCCCTGTGCATGAATATTCCAATTAGACTCTTTCATATGAACACACACATACACAATTATAAAATTGTGAGATTTCATAAGGCTTTTTCAAACATTCTTAATGTTAGCTTTTGCCTCCCCTGATCTCTTCTACCCTACCTTTCCAGTCTTTTCTCCACTGAAACCGTCTTTCCTCTTACTGTTTTCTCTTCATAGCATCTGTGTTCTCTACTGTTTTTTCTTCATATCATATAACTCCTTCTCCTCCTTCTATGCTTTCTTATTATCTCTTAACAGGTTTTCAATTGTTTATACATTAGATAAAGAAAATTAAGCGATGGACCATCATTTCTAAAGCATAGTTAAGTAAAATTTCTGTTACAGATGTCTTCACTGTTTGCAGTACTACTACAAAACTTATTTAGCAAATACAGAACTCTCGCCAATTCTATTCCTGTGTGGTTTTACTTTAAAATAAATACTAATAAATATTTTATTCAGCATACCTCTCTGACAGAAGAGGGCCTGGCAAGTGAAAGCACTTTTTTCTGGCTCATCTCTTGACTCTGTGCATCCTCAACCTGTCTCTCCTCTGTGGTCCTCCGTGATGAGCTTCACTGGGCATTTTCATATTACTTTATAACTTCCAGCCCTGTTCATTCTTGTTGTTGTTGCTTTGGAAGGTGGTACAGTGAGAAGTGACTCTTAATGGCCATCAATGGAAGTATTGTGTCCTATATGAATCTCTCTTGTGTGCTCTAGCAAACTTTGTCCCAATCTGAATGGCTCTTCAGTCTCCTCTCAAGCTGTTAATCGTTCCACCACCGCCTGCTGTAGGAGATGTGACAGAAGGAATTTGGGACTTAAAAGATGCTGACTTCATGGATTGCAGTTAAAACATCTTAGTTTTCCAAATTTATCAGAAACCTATGGTCACTTGAGCATATTGCTAAGGACTCTCCTAGAGCCTCTGAAAGGCCTCTGCTAGTGATCATCCTTCTCTTAGCTTCATGATGCTCCATCTTGCTTATGAGAAAGACATGCTTCGGTGGCACTTCACCATGACTGTGCTCCAATTGTGTAGCCTTTGGTACATCACTCTAAGAACTTTTCCTTTTTGATCTCCCTTATCTACATTGTGTGTGTTTCTGGTCTGAAATGTGTCATAGGAGACAAGGATTTCAGATTCAGTTTTCAGAGTTTGAAATATTTCATTGAACATCTACAATCTAAAATACTACAAAATAGAACCATGTTTTGGATTTCAGATTTTAATTCGATTAATTTGTGCTTGTTTTTGTATCACCTGGCTCTGCTCCTGCCCCACACTGTTCAGAAATACTTAGACATCTCCCCATCTGGGATGTTTCTGGTGGATACTTAAATACTTAGAGCAGGGCATATATGAGAAGCACAGTGTTTTTCCAGATAAGGTTGAGGTCCACCACCACAGTCAAGAGGCTGAGATAAGAAAAGTAGGAAAGGACAGAACCCTTTCCAAGCCAAAATGTGTAACACAGATAGTGGGAAATGCAAATCAACTTACTGAAAAAAACGTAAAGAAATTCAATCTTTTTAAAAATTTTTTTTATTAATTATACTTTATTTACTTTGTATCCCTCCTCTAGTTCCCTCCCTCCTCCCCTCCCAATCCCTCCTTTCCTCCCCCTTCTCCACGTATGCCCCTCCCCAAGTCCACTGGTAGGGGAGTTGTTTTTTTTTTTCCTTCCTTCTGATCTTAGTCTGTTAGGTCTCTTCAGGAGTGGCTGCATTGTCTTCCTCTTTGGCCTGGTAAGGCTGCTCCCCCCTCAGGGTGAGGTGATCAAAGAGCAGGCCAATCAGTTCATGTCAGAGACAGTCCCTGTTCCCATTACTATGGAACCCACTTGGACACTGCACTATATGGGCTATATCTGTACAGGGGTTCTAGGTTATCTCCATGCATGGTACTTGGTTAGAGTATCGGTCTCAGGGAAGACCTCTGTGCTCAGATTTTTTTGTAATAGCCAGAAGCTGGAAACAACCAATATGTGCCTCAACTGAGGAATAGACACAGAAAGTATGCTATATTTGCACAATGGGATACTACTCAGCAATAAAAAAAAAAAAAAAAAAAAAAAAAAAAAACAAGGAAATAATGAAATGTGCAGGTAAATGGTGGGATCTGGAAAGATCATCCTGAGTGAGCTATCCTAGAAGCAGAAAGACACACACGGTATATACTCACTCATATAGACATATAACATAGGATAAACCTACTAAAATCTGTACATCTAAAGAAACTAATTAAGAGGGAGGACTCTGGCTATAATGCTCAATCTCTATCCCAAAAAGCAAAGAGAGTAGACATCAGGAGAAGGAGAAAAGAGGGAACAAGTCAGGAGCCTGCCACAGAGGGCCTCTGAAAGGCTCTGTCCTGCAGACTACCAAAGCAGATGTTGAGACTTATGGCCAAACTTTGGGCAAAATGCAGGGAATCTTATGAAAGAAGTGGAAAACAGTAAGATCCCACTGGCTAGCAACAGAAGAAAAAAATCTAAGAAACTCAATCTTAACTACAGCTTCAAGTTGTACAATAAGTTAATTTCTATGTGGTAATAACACCACAACTGGCAGTTTCAGACTCCTGAACACAAGGTTCCAAAGAAGGGCACAATGGTGCATGATCTAGAGTTTTATACAAAATAGAGTGTATGTATAGGAAGTAATAAAATGAGACAGAATCATTGGGAGGTGGTGACTGATATAATTCACTCACCTTACCTTTCAATATGAGTAAACAAATAGAAGTTTAGCAATAGCTGTGAAAACTGAGTAACTGGCTATCCTTAAAACCTGTATCAGTGTCCAAGTGGCTTACATAGTAATGGGAAGAGGGACTGCCTCTGACATAATCTGATTGGCCCGTTCTTTGGTCACCTCCCCCTGAGGGGGGAGCAGCCTTACCAGTCCACAGAAGATGACAATGCAGCCACTCCTGATGAGATCTGATAGACTAAGATCAGAAAGAAGGAGAGGAGGACCTCCCCTATCAGTGGACTCGGGGAGGGGCATGCATGCAGAAAGGGGAGGGAAGGTAGGGTCGGGAGGTGAGGAGGGAGGGGCTTATGGGGGGATACAAAATGAATAAAGTGTAATTAAAAAGAAAAAAAATATTAGGTTATAAATCTCTATATTTATGTATTCCTTGAACACTTTTTCAGTAAGTTGGCTTTCAGCTTTGAAAATCAATTTTCTAGCAATACTGTAGCTCACTTACACACCAAACTATATACACTATTGTGCTTATCTCTCTGAAAAAAAAAATAAACTATTAAAAAAAAACAAACAAAAAAACCTGTATCAGCCCTTGCCGTCGGAGCACTGCTTGTGGCTTCCCGGAAATAGGTGCAGATGAAGCAGTACAATTATATTCAGATGGGGGAGTGCCATATTTGTAGTGAAGTCATGTCTCCAGTCCTGACCTTAAAATCAGTAATGGTGTTGTTCTCAGATAGCGTACTGCATTTGTCCATATGAGCCAAGCACTGAGCAAGGCAAAGAATCTGTGCATTCCTTGAGGTCCTTCCAGGAATGACTCTTTCCCTCGCGTCGAGGAGCAGCTGTGGCTTCTCACTCTTCAAGTCCGCAGAACGATTGCTCCTCTGTGAAGTAATGAGGAGCAGAGGTCTGGAGTTACGACCATCAGTGTTTCCTCAGATAAGGTGGCAAAAATCCAGCATTTTAACTCAACCACAGGCTTGGGCTACAGTCAGTGACCCTGCTGGAAAGAGCTGGAATCAGACCAAGGCCTGAGAAGAATTCTGAGGTGTTGCAAGTTACTAACTGATAACACCCTTAACATGACATAAGACATTCCTAGGAAAGTTCAAGATTAAAGTTTGTGTTTTATTCTAAACATGCACACAAGCTAGTATTTGCTCTGCCATATAATAAATCCTGATTGACATTAAATACTGAAAAATATTTGTAAATTTTCTTCTGTAAAATCTGTAACTTTTGAGCATTTTAAAACTTAAATCTGTTTTTCTTTTTTCTTTTCCATTATGCAATAGCAAATGACAGATGGATTAGCCATGCCTATACCAGAGTTATATAATGCATGCTTATAAAGCTGTGCTCAATTCTTAACATGTTGAATGGGTGGATAAACACACACACACACACAGACATTTAAAGGTATATATGTAAATGTGCTTTAGTAGGCTGAAGATAGTTAAATAACTTAAATCTACTTTTCATGTGGTTCTAGGCTTTCTGGTTGTGAGCTATAGGCTTCATGGCCAAACCATCTTTCTGGCCCTCATGAGTGTCTAAAACTCTACAAATTGCTTGGATTTCTGAGGTCCAGTAAAGCATTATAGAAAAAAAAAATGTGAGTTACTAAAAGGTTTGCCCTATCCCCTTCATCTGTGTGCCATGGTACTCATATGCCATCCCTGCCCCACAAAAAAATAAAATAAAAATAAGTCAAGGCTTGTTGGCTTCGGAAGTATATGTCAGTTGAAGAGCAGAGCAAGCAGGCACGTATAAGCTGAATGTAGCCTGGGCTTCCCGAGTGGTGAATAATGATCTCATTTGCTGTTTCTGAGAAACAGTGGCTTCTCATAAAGCAGAGCTTGGGTGGATCAAAAGAACCACCTCAATCTGAGCACACGTCTTCTAAAGGAAGAGGAAGTTCTGACCACACACAAAGGCCGGGCTAAAACATGGGTTTTCTTCTTAGAGAGAAGATCTTTGAGGCACAATTTCACTGACTCATGTGGCTGGTGCAGATGAATTTATAAATCTCACAAGAGGCCTGTGTTTCCTCTGAGTCCTGAAATGTCTGGAAATAGGGCAATTGAGCTTACATTTGTTGAAATGTATTTTAGTGGGCCAAAACTAAGGGGAACATTTTAGGCCAAAGATATTTTTAGGTATCAGAACTGCTTGAAAGTTAATACTTGAAATGTTGCTCATCCCATAATACAAAGACACTTTATGTGGACTCTCTGGCTCACTCACTGACTCACACTCTGCTCACACTGGAACCTTGCACACAAGATTCTAAAGATCTGTAATGCCATCAAGGCTTACACCAGGGTCTACACTTCTATTGGACTCTATTAATCCTAAATCCTGAAAGTGCTCCTACTATTAAAGTTTATTTTCTAGTGTTTTTTAAATGACTTATTTATTCTCATTCTGTGTGCACTGGTGTTTTGCCTGTATGTGTGTCTGCATAAGGGAGTTGGTCCTCTGAGCTGGAGTTAAAGACACTTGTTGGCGACCATGTGGGTGCTGGGAACTGACCCCCGTTCTCTGGGCGAGCAGTCAGCGCTCTTACCCACCGTGCCATCTCTGCAGTAAGAAACAGAAGTTTCAGACATTGCTTGACCTTGGATGTTTGTAGTGTACTTATACCCACCATTTGATTGGTGGACCCTTTCTTAGACAGAGGTGACAGCATGCTTTAGTGAACTAAATTTGCATCAGAAGTATAACTATTCCCAGAGGAAAACAGACAGCAGTCCTTTCTCTGGGGAATGAACGGGGACTCCACTTTGTGCTTCAGAGCTCTCTGTGCGTCATACAAACTTGCTCTATATGTGTCAGCCAAAACCATGCTCTCTTAGAATTTTTAGATGGAAAAATTTAGCAAATATTGCTTTTAAATTTCTATTACATTTATTTATGTGTTTATTTATTTATTCTATGTGTGCACACATACAACAAAGCATGCAAATCTGTTTTGAATTTATTGTAAATGTTGCATTTCATATCCTAAGGAAGAGAAACAAAATTTAAATATCGTTCTTATTAGGAACTTGTCCCTTAAATTAACTGTAGTCTCCGAGACCAAACGGGAAAACAAAGCAGGAGGAGGACCTAGGGAGGGGTGGGGGGATGCCGCTCTTCTCATTCCTCAGGGTCTGGATGCCTATGTCCTCTATGCTCCTGCCATGGGAAACTGAATCTTCTAAAACCACAAGCCAAGGAAAGCCTTTCCTCCTTCAGGTTGTTTTATAGTTGCTTTGTCACAGCAATAAGAAAAAGCAATTAAACCTACCTATTGTCATATTTTGAAGGAAAAAATAGTCTTTTGTAGTTGTTCTGCCCCCCCCTTAGGTCCAACTTCTCTTCACAATTCTGTGTATGTCTTCTTCTATTACACAAAAATCCTTTTTTCCTTTAGTCATAGTCCTCCTAACAGATGGAAAATTTACTGCATTCAGACTATATGAAATTTCACTCAACAGTTTTCCTTGCCTCTTTGGAATACTGTTACATTTGGGATATTTTCCTTAAACCCCTTTCTGTGAATTAGCCTGGTGTGTGCTCGTCCAGCAGTCCTCGCCTGTGAAACTAGACCATGGTCGGGCTTCTCCGTTTTCTCACCAGGCTCATTACCAGTTTGGTTTCCTGCTCACAAAGGCGGTTTCTGTTTAGCCTTGGTAAAGCGGGAAGAAGGGTGGGGAGGAGCTGCGTCCACAGAAGCAGTCCCTCACTTGATAAACCTGTTTTGTTAGTTTGGAATTGCATCCTGTTGGCTGTACTAGCCATTACCTGATTTATCCCATTTAGACTACAACGGGAAATGAGCCACAACTGCCTTCAAATGCCGGTAATTCTTCCCCGTGTCTGAACTCACCTTGATTCCATTCCCTGCCAGCCGAGCTTCGAGGCTACCAAATCTTTTTCTTTCTTCTTCCGTGTTTCTCTCGTGTGATCTTTTTCTTCTACTCCTTCTCTTACCACACACTTGTGTGGTTTGGAGTATTGACCTGCATACTTGATGACAGCCTTTAATTTTCTTCTATCGGAACCAACATCCTCTCTCCCTCTCCCTCTCCCTCTCTCTGAGTAAAAGTCTTTAGAAGACAAAAGTGGTTCATGCCTCCGTAACCTCAGCATCCACAAACCGTTGACGTATTGGAAACGTGTACATTTAGTCTCAGCACGTGTGAAGTTCTTCAGAATGATCTGCTCCTGGAGAGCTCCTGTCCTTTTATATGTAGATTCTATAGTCTAGTCCCCATGTAATCACTCATCCCTCCGTGCTCTGCATGTAGGCACACACAAACAGAGAAAATAATCTTTCTTAACTCCTGGAGTTTTCTTGGCCTTCCTGTCAAAATGTGTTTCCTTTTCTGCAGCTTGCTAACTAGAGAAGGGGAAGCCTCTGGACTGTATGCTGGGTAAATGAAACTTGGCATTCATTTTCCTTGGATCACTAATGAAAAAGAAATAGACACACAATCTCAGCTGGAAAAGATCAAGTCAAAGAATTTTAGGTATTGTATAGGAAATGGTGAAAACTCATTCTCCCCCACTCCAGCTTGAATAGATAGGCTAAGTAAAGATGGAATGAAGGATGACCAACTGAAAACAGCTGGTCAGTTCATATCTCCATCCCTTAGTTTGCTCAGCCATTTTTTTCAGTGTTTTGAAGCCCATCCTATGCACTCTCTAGTGGACCCTGGATCTAAGGTAACATGAGCGGTTCTTGATATTAGTGACGGTGACGGGGCGAGAAGAAGAGAAACTAATGAGAGAACAGACACAGCAGGGGCTTAGATGTGAGTAGACTGTAGTATCTTTGCAAGTCCTTGCCATGTTCGGGACATAATGTAAGGAATTCTGCCATGTAAGTTCTTTTGGAAGGTTCGATTGCTTATGGCACCACCTGCCCTCCCAGCTGACACACAAATTCAAGCCACTTACTACAGATGCTTTACGCACACACATGTGGGCGTGCATGTGGCTTGTGAGGAGCCTCATGTTGTCATACAGCTAAACTTCCATCCATAATAGACTTTTGTCATTAAGAGAGCTCTCTCTTCTCTGTTGACCCACTGTCAAACCACACAGATTACACACTGCGTTCTCGCTAAGGCAAAGCAGGTTCCATGCAAAGGAAAATAGCTGCTCCTCTGTAATTCTGTGTTAAAATTATAGTAAAAAAATAAATACTCCCAAGATTACATGACAAATTTCCAAACGAGAAGGTGTTTGTGGTCCTGCGTGGCTCTGTGTAAAAGCCTCTACTCTCTCTTGTTGGTTGTATGCTCCACTTCAACAGAGTTAGCACTTTCTTTCCTCCTGTGGCACGAACACAGGAGGTGACACAACCAGCCAGAAAAATTAGTGTGTGTTCTTTTTACTTACACAGTTCTTGATTTTTTTAAAAAAAATGTGGGTTTTTGTTGTTGTTGTTTGTAACAAAGGCATCAAGTTGCACACATATCTGTGGTCGTGTGACTTGTCCTTACATGGATTAAGATGACACAAGTAAACATGTACTTTGGATGTGAAATGACTCTCAATGTGCTTGTCAATGTGGTCTTCCTGTGACTTACTATAGTTGCAAATTGTGATTTTTGGCTCCGTCTACAGAGGGTGTGGTTCCTCAAGTGTGAGGAAACTATCAGATAATTCAAATACAAGTTTGGGTTTGGAAATTGTACCTAAGAAACTAAAAGTTCTCTTCCTGTCAGGCAAACTAAATTGTTAGTGAGAATGCAGGTATACGCAATACTTGTTCAAAGGTACAGACTGACTATGTGTAATACACTTTTAGAAAGAAAGAGGAAGGAGAGGAGGGGGAAGAGGAGAAGGAGAAGAAAGAAGGAGAAGGAGAAGAAAGAGGCACTAAAGAAGCACACCGTATTGAGAAAATCCATGGTTTGATATGCCTAGCATTTACCATTTGTTCTAGGCCTGCTAGGGAGAAGAATGCAGTGTCCAGAGAAGCAGCAAAGCTGCTCCTTCAGAAAGGAAAAGGAAAACTTTGGGGCCAGCAGCCAGCATCCCCTGCCCCTTCTGACATGCCCAGTCCTGCTGGCCAGCTACCCTGCAGGTGTCAAGTGGACTTGCAGCTCTTACATACCTGCGGGAGTCTCACACACATTCCCCTCTGCCCCCTGAGAACTGGCAGCCATTTGCTGGGCTGTGCGGCTGGAGAACTGGAAACAGAGCTGTGTACAGTCGCACAGTGGGGAGAAGGCGTGCTGGGCAGGCCTGGAGAGGTGTGCAGACACAGGTTGAGGCTTATGCCACGTGATGTATTGACCTTAGCATGTTTGGTTTCAGTTCATATGTGTGAAAGGCAGCTTTTGCCCTCCTACCAAGGATACATTTATAAATCTTTCCTACTACATTTATTCTAAATCAAATAAAAGGGAAAAATGCAACCATTCCTGCATACAAATGTGTGAAGAAGTTAATCTTTTTTTGATTGCAATTTTTTTAATTTTTTAAATATTAGTTACATTTTATTAACTCTGTATCCCAGCTGTATCCCTCTCCCTCTTTCCCTCCCAATCCCACCCTTCCTCCCTCATTTCCTCCCATACTCCTTTCCAAGTCCACTGATAGGGGAGGACTTTCTCCCCTTTCATCTGACCCTGGTTTATCAGGTCTTATGAAAGAGTTGCACAGATTCCCTTCAACATCACATCTATATATGTCTTCATATTTGTGAAGCAAAATCAAATTAGAAAGAGTTCATGTGAATGTGAATGCCAGAAATCCAACACAAGCTGGCATGGCTTAAGCCTTAATGCTTAGGTCTGTGTGTTGTGAATGACTGGTTTCAGTCATAGCTAAACTTGGAAGTTCAAGATGTCACTGCATATTGTGATTTACCTAAGTATGGCCAAAATCATGAACTCATCCATTTCAGTTCCACAATATGCTTGCCTCAGGATGATAGCATGGCAGCTGGTGATTTCAAGATGTTGGTTGCTGCAGCTTCTGGTCCTTTCTCGTTTCCAGAGTTTCAACAAAAGTCCTTAGTAGAACTTTCTTGATGAGTCAATATCCAACCATGGCCTTACCACTATGGCTAAGAACACTGATAACATCTACTGTTTGGGTCATAAGCCCATCTCTAGAGCAAGAATAATTATGCAAGGGTGAGATGAACTATGGTCAGTTAACAGACGTATGATAGGAAAATATGAAATGCTGTTAACAGTCAAAGAGAACTAGTTGGGCAGAAAAATAGCACCTGTATACTTTATGCCATTGTAAGTAATAAAAATACCAGTGATTCTTGGTATCTATCCTTCTAATGGCTGACAAATTTGATCTGGTATAGATAATCAGTCTTAGCTAAGACAATTTGAACTACCCTTTCTTATGGTTAACAATTTGATAAATGTGTCAAAAATGACATGACCATTAAGACAGCTCTTTTGTGTTATTGGCTACATGAGTTATAGTGGCTTGACTATTTATGCCATAAATTTTCCCAGAGTCTTACTTTACGTAGCTATAGCAAAATTCCAAAGTCTGGATAATTTACAATAATAAAAGGTTTAGTTGGTCCATAATTCTAGTGGTAACATAGCACCTTTATTTTGACAAATTCCCTGGCTATGTCACCACATAGAACAGCAGAAATGGAGCCATGAACAGACACGCACAGGAGAGCCGAGGCATGGGGTGGCTGTACCAGTGCACGCTTCTGAGAACTATCCCAGTCCCAGGACATATGACAACCCCTCCCCCCCTTTGAGAGCATTAACCTCTCTTGAGGTGCCCCTAATTATCTTTCCTAGATCACAACTCTTACAGGACCCATTGCTCTTAGTACCAGCTGCCAGCATGCGAACCTGTAGGGGTTAAAGCATATTCAAATGGTTATTCCCTTCCTATGTAAGGAAATTGGGTGTTATGCTAACTAACCACTATTTTCATAGCAGTCTGGTAACTTTGAAACCACCTTATGATTGATTGTAAGTAGAATTCCTAGTAAAAGAATCAAATGGTGTTGGTTAAAAAAATACATGTGTAGATACATGTTCCTTAAAAATGAATTTTTTTATTTAGCTCCTCACTTGCTTACTGTTCAGTTTCATTGTGACTAGTTAGATATGTAGAAAAGAATCTATCCTTTATGTCACAGAACATTTCTTCATTCATTTGTCTGGATAATCCCCCTTGTCTGTCTCCATTTTAACCCACCCCACCCCCAGATCTTCCATTCTTCCATCACATATGATTACAATTTGAGCAGCAAAAAAATAGCAAAATCCTCACCAAGTACTTGGTCATCAGGACCTTCATAACGAAAGTATATGCTATGTCTTTAAAACACATAAAGTTACATAAATATGACTGTAAACACAAATTTATGGGGTTGTAAGCACAGTGAGGTGATCACCGTGTCTCCCCGATAGGTGCAGTGATCCCACTGTCCGGGTGGTGTGTTCTCTAGGCAAACCTCGGTCTCCACTGCTGCCGATGGCACGTGCTTTCATAAGCTGACTTAGAGCCAACAGTATCCACTTTCTTTCTCAGTCCTCTAACCTACATGACTTTCTCAATACCAGCACATTCATTGGCTTTCATCATGTGGTCAACAGATCACTAGGAGAGTGAAAATTCATGTGTGCACTTGACATTCCATGTTAGAAAATACTTTCTTGCACATTGTTCCACTTTAATCCCCAGCGGAGGAACTCTTATTATTCTACAGTTGCCAGTAAAAGCAGAAGTTGGGGACATTAGTGGCTTGGGCTAGGTTATGTAACTAAGAAATGACATACCAGGTCGGTGTTTTGGACTGAGCCTGGTTTTTCCATCTCACCGTTGCGGGAATCCATCCAGGCACTGGCAGACTGTGAGATGGAGCTAAGCATGTGTGAAGATCTACTGCAATTGTGCACATCCATCAGGAATGCCTTAAAGCCAGAGAATGCCCAGACCCCAAGGCAGAAGGCCTAGGAGCTTGATGGACATACAGACACTAGGCAATTTCTAGGAAAAGATGTGAACCCAGAGGAGGAATCTGAAAGGATATTAAACACCACTGCCTTGACATCTAAATCTTTAAAGTATTATTTAAGATGCACTGAATTTTAGCACAAGCTAAGTCATGATGTACTTGTATCATAATTCATATCAAAGAAATATTTTCAGAGGTGTCACTTGGTTTAAAGTATGTCAAACTCTGAATACGTTAAGCTTAATTATCCCTAGTTTACTAGCCACATAAATGAAATTTGCTTCTTTTTTTTTTTTGAGCACAGTTTATTAACTCTCAAGTTGAATACAAATTTAGAGCATTTTTTCCATAGCAGAAACAAGCCCAAATCAATGATTTGGATATCTCAGAGTAGTTATTTTAACCCTCTAAATGTACTGTTGGGTCTAGGATTGAAAGGAAAGGGTTTTATCCAGTCTCATTTTGTCCGTATTTTCAAATGTCAGTAACCATCATCACAGCCAGTATTATTGAAGCTCTATGACGTAAAGACACAAAGTGGTCAGTTTGTTTACGAACAAGAAAGATACAACCTGCATTCTAACTGAAGCCTACTGTTTATGCTTGGTGCTATTATTTTGCTCTCAATTTTCTTATGATGTTGTATTTACAAAGTTAAGCACAGAAAACCCAGCTTGAGGGCTTGGAAACAGATCAAATGATTTAATGAGTTCAGCTTTCTTTATATTTGGTGAAAAAATCAAAGCTGAGACTAATAATGTCTGTGCCCATAAATGAATGAGAGCCCCAAATAAACCCCCACAAAATGAGACCACTTATCACATATACATCGTGAAATGTTCCTTGTCTATTTCATCATCTTCCATGTTACCAAGGAAGCTTTCAGTACAGATGCATCCCCCAGGTAGTCTGAAAGAAACCAGAGGTAGACATGTGACTAACCCATATGTGCTGTAGGCTATGGGGAGCCTTGCTCTGGCTGTTTATAATATACCCAGGTGAACAGGCGGTTTATTTTAAGAGTAGATAACAGGCATGGTTGGACCTGCACCTGGATCAGTGATATTTTGGAGTTCAGGTTTGCTTCAGATTTGTTTTGGATGCGTAAAAGCAGGTCCTCCATGTACTTTAGGGTTTGGGGGAATGCCTCAACTATTTTCTTAGTTTCAAAGACATTTGCATTCTCATTTGCGTAACCCCTGTAATCAAGGCTAAACACAAATATCTGAGTACTTGGCCTGTATTTACTTGAAAAGATGGACACCAGCTCCAGGCTCACCATCCCTGCTCATGTCCCTACCCTGTGCATTTGGAAAACACAGTTCTTACTTGGGAACTAAACTTGGGCCACAGGTAAGCCTGCTTACCTGTGGGGAAACATTTTCCAGATAAACACAGTAATTTCGTTTCCCTTAATGTGAGAGATGCATTTGTCCCAACAGGTTCACAGTTGATAGTTTTAGCCTGAAGCTCTTCATAATAGTATTTAAAATACCACATTTAAAGATGACAAAAGAGGCTAAGCAATAATTAAATTTTGTTGAGAAATCTTTGGATCTTTGAAAGCAGTTCTTGGACCCTACTGATACTTTTTATAATTTTTAAGTTGTCCATTTTTTTTTCAGTGTTGCTTCCTTTTATATCACTTAAAAATAAGAATGACTTATTTGTATCTGATTGGAAATTCTACAGGGTAACTTAAGAACATGTGATTTAAAGGAGAATTGATGTTTCTATAGAAACCTTCCTTATAAACAATGTATATGTGAAACTTTGCAATAATAAATTTGTATTTTAATGTTTAAAATATTAAAACATCCCAATAATTTAAAACACTGAAATATATGTCACTAATTGGCAAGTTTAGTAAAAGCTCTGTATACTGTGAGCATGAAGATTGATTGTAGGTGTTCACAGTAAATCAGATGCAATCTTGTGATGCAATAAGGGACAAAGGATGAGGGTAGAAAGCTGTAAGAGGTTATGTGGTGGCAACAGTGAGAAGCACAGCTGTGAGGGCAGAGACTAAGTTACTGATGCATTTTCCAATTAAACATCTAGGTATTCTATTCCTGCCTTTTGTTTGGATTTTGAATCAGGGTCCATTTGCTTGAATGTCTTGGGGTCTAGTTGCCAAAATACTGAGTGAAAGACATTTGGAAATGTTCTCTTGTGTCCAATGCGGAAATATAAGTCACGTCTCTATGCACAGCTTTTGTCTCCTAACATTAAAGGATCTTGGGCCACTGCAAGCTGCAGCGGTGTGTTGTTGGCCTGGGATTCCAAAAGCATATTCATCCAAGCCTGAGAAAGCTGTTGGAGCCGGCTTTCTTCCCTAGTTTTGGAAAATGCCTAGTAACAAAAATTAACAGAATTTCAAAGATGTTTTAAAAATATTTCAGAATCTAAACCTAATAATACATAATTCCCTATGATCAAACTCAAGCTTACCCTTTGTGATCTTTATCTGTACATCCAGCCCTTCTCAACCTCAGAGGCACATCAGATCACATGGAAAGCTTTGGGAGTAATACTGAAACATGGGTGGTCCCTACATCAGTTTGTAAACCTGCTGTTTAAGGCTGGGCATGAATAGCCCTGTCCCTTCTCAGCACACTTCAGCACACAGTGAGCATGTGTTCACACTTTGCAAACACACAGACCTGGAGTGGTCCCTTAGCCTGAGATGCCTGAGTGCCTCGGTTATTTCAGTCATTGCTTCCTGTGTGCTTCCAGCCCATCAAGGAGTCAGTGATTCCAAGACAGGACACAGCACTGAAATTGAAGAACTGGGCATTTTCAGCCTACAGGGCAAAAAAGTAAACATTGATAATACTTCTTCGAGAAACAGAAGTAACGTCTGCTCCTAAGCTATTTTAGCTCAGTAACAACCCCTAAGGAATTTCTATGTTAACCTTAGCCTACTGACATTATAGATCTGAACTCATTAAACTGCTCTATATGTCTTCTATAAACCAGCATTGCTTTGTTTTCTTCCTGAGATTTCACTATAAAACAGTGCTCCGCTAAACACACATTTAAAGACTATAGTACACACAGTGATTAAAAGATATAAAGTAATTTTTCTAATGTCTTTGAATGCGTTTAATTATGAGAGGTACTTTTGCAATAAAACTCTCCATTTGACAAAGATACACATTTATATAAAATTGACTTGTCCTAAACCATCCCCTGAGAGCTTTCCATAGGCTTTAGAATTTTACTTACTGCATAATAGGCTAAGAAGGTTAAATCTTTTCTTTCAGTAAAAAACATGCCCTCTACGTTTCTCACCAGGATAAATGACAGGTGAAGCGATTTACATCCACTAAGATTTCAGTAACTTGAGGCAATAGCTTTGGCAGCCAACTTGTACCGAATGAAAAGCATCAAATTGCCTGCAGCCCTTGGGGTTCCCGCTGACTTTCCTGGGAACTTTACAGGGTAAGAGACTGGGGGTTTCCTTTGCCTGCAGTTCTTGGGTCTTCCCACTTCCCACTCCCCAGGGACTTTGTGTCAAGATAAAAGGCCAGGGTTATCCACCTGCTTTTCCAAAGCTGAAGCTTTTTATAGGTCTTTTTTAGGCAGGGAGAGGGGTTTGGTTTCCTGCAGGAAGTGTCTCTGACCCAAACCTTGAGAGGAGAGGGAGAAGAAGAAGAGGGAGAGGAAGAAGAAGAGAGGAAAGGGACAGACAGACAGAGACAGGGACAGACAGAGAGACAGAAAGAAAATGGGATGGATAGGGAGGTGGGAGCATCTATGAGGAGTTGTAGGAGGGAGAAATGATCAAAATATATTCAATGAAAAAAATTTAATTAAAAAGAAATGAGAAAGATCTCATATCCATAATTTTCTACACCACTTTTTCTCTCTGTAGCTCTCCTTTTCTGCAAGAGCCCTACTTTGTTGTTATGTTCTCTGAATAGAGCTCCCAACTTTCTCCCATTGCAGGAGATAATTCACATAAAAATCATACATTTAGGAATATTCAGGAGCAGGCATACTGAAGAATTAATAATGTTACCTAAGGCAGAAGGAAGATTATGATGTCATTATTGACATAAGACAGACAGTTAAGCATGCACACATAAACTATCAAAATGGATTCGTAAGCAGCCAAAAAGAATACACAATTTGACAAAAAGAATAAAACCAGCTGCCTTTGTGGACATATAATTGAAGCAACAAATGAAACTGCAAATATAAAACAGTATCTTTGTATCTTTACAATATACAAGGAAATGTAGTATCTTTGATCTAGTGTAAGAGATGGCAACAAAGAGCAAGTTACAAGGATGGATTGTTTAGCTGATTGCTTAAAACTCTGCCACAGAGAGAAGACTTAGCAGGTGTGGTCTCTTTCCCACACGCTTCCACTCTGCTTCAGGGATGTAGCCTGAGACAAGGGGCAGAAACCGTGATCACAGTGAAGTGAGACGACAAGACGTTCACACCTTCACAGGGAGCGGAGTCAAAGCTGACTCTTATTTCTCCATGGTGAAACTAGGTCCTGAAACCAAGGAGATCCTATTAGAATAAGGCATTGTGTTCAGAAAACAAACAAACAAACAAACAAACAAACAAACAGGCAGACTCACTTCATTATTGAAGGGCACTTCCATTTTCAACAAGATACAGCAGAAAATGTTAGCAGTTGGGTACAATGTGTTCATAAGATGATAACAGGAAAATACTATTTAACAGTACTTCCTATCAAGTGTAACTCTGGAGAAGACATCCTCGTGACCAGCTATTGCAATGGGGAGCTTCAGGAGAGAGACATCTGATTCACAGAGAGTGACATAAGATATGTACAAGGCCACACAGATGGAACGTAGCTGAGTGGGCTATGAGCCAGCACTAGGGTCAGTGCTGGAAATCATCAGACTACAGTTCTACCAGAAAATTCCACTTCAAACTTGTATGCCTTACTAGCAAGATTAAATATTTGTAAATAGTTTAAATTAGAATGGTATGCTAGCAGATGAAATACACAATATTTTTTGTCAGAGGACAAAACATAAAAATATAAGGCAAAACTCATTTGGCTGCTTTGGGGTTTTGTAAATATTAGTTAAACTAGTTATAAAAATTATGTGTGTGGGGATGCGCATGCAGGTGCCTTAGAGGTATCAGATCACGGAAGCTGGAGTTACAATCAGTTGTGGGCCACCTGACATGGTTGCTGAAGACTCAACACAGACCTTCAGCAAGGAGATAAGCGCTTTAGCCACTGAGTTCCATAAGCCGCTCTTTTTTAACATTACCACTTAAATATAAGATAATGGTGTCTATTTGGTTTGATTCTCTTTTCCTACATTGAAACAGAGGTTCTAAATATGAAATTTTCCACGTTAGATAGTTGGTTTTGACACTGAAGCAGGAGGTACATGTCTACCTCCTTGACATGACTTTAGACTGACACCACCTTGGTTTTCAGCCACAGAGGAGAAAGTGCTGGATAGTGAAAGATTAGGGAGCTTGACTGGCACATTGAACACATGCATTCCTGATCTCAGAGCTGACAGCCCTATATGCTGAGTGGGTATTGGAAGATATCAAAAGGTCTGGCACAAAACAGAAATGGAGCCTTGGAAGTCGCAGTTAAAATGAAAAGATAAATAAGAACTGATGTTCTCATAAAGATATCTCTCCTTCTATACTGGAATGAAGATAAGATGAGAGACCACCTGGGCCAGCGATCACCCCGTGTTCTGCTTCTAAAGAACAGTTTCAGAATTCTGAATTTCCAACCTATAAAGCAATCAATGGACCGAATAATAGTTGCTGTCTTCCCTGACAACCTAATAAAAGCTCAGAACACTTTCTCTTAAGCACCAGACACTAATAAATATAACTGAGCCCTTAGACTTTTGAACTTGGCTAAAAACGTACAGATCAAATTCCTGAAGACACTGCCTTGTACAGTCTGTTAATTTGTAATCCTAAACCACTGAGACACAGTGGCTTTATCTTCTTGGGGAAGATGGCAAGTGCCTTGAAGAACATGGAAAGCTAGGAGGACAGCAAAAGGAAGCATGATCTGTCTAGTCTGCTCAAAAATTCACTGGGATAAGATGGACACTTGAGATTAGTCTGTGCTTGGTGCTGAACACAAATTGAAAAAGACTTGGGAGGTAGTCAGAGCCACTGGGCTTTATTTTCATACATTGTGCCAGAATGTCTAGTTTGGATTTCATTAAGGAGAAGCTTAGCATTATTTGAGTTCCTTTTCCCACAACAGTGCTAAAAGTGAACAGCCACAAAAGATAAACAAGGAACACTGCTTTTCCTGTATTGTACAATACTTGCTTAATCTGTTGACAGTAGCTTTGCTGGTATAAATACTGGATATTACAATGACCTTCTGTAGAGCCTGCTGGCTTCAAAACCCTACCAAGCCTTTCCTCTATTGATAATGGAATATTTTCTAGATCAGGATTTGTTAAATGGCAGACCTCATAGGCTAGTGGACTACAGTTAATCCTGTGATTCAGTTTGGTTTGGTTTAGCTGGAATTCACCCAATGGATGGCTGAATTTCAACTCTACTCTGCTTTTGTTTCTTACTTCAAGAAGAAGAAAAGTTAGATTTCAGTGTAAAGAATAGAGCCCAAAATTGGATGCTTTTCAGTCTCCTTTGAGGCAATATGGTTTAACAAAAGATCCTACCCCAACCCCTGAACCAATTCCACTGTTCTCTCTTCCTTCCTATCTAGGCAGCCACAGAAACTCAGGTAAAAAACTTGCTGTTTTCTTTGTGACTGTGACTGCATTTCCAAAAATCTTCAAGCTACCTTTGCGATCCTCAGGTCTGGTTTTGTATTGTTTTTGACCTAATCCACACCTTGCCTCTACACTTTCTGGCAGGATTCATTTTTTTCATGACTGTACCTGTCTAACATGCAGACCAAGCCTAATCTGGTGATGTCTTACCCAACGCCAGATTGAACATCAGTGCCATTAAAGTCTACCCTCTCCAAATACAGCCTGCGCCAAAGGCCAATAAGTGAAAATATTAGACTGTTCAGGCCTACTTTATAGTCCTGCATTTACATAGATTGGTATTTACATTTCTTGTCCATTTTAATCCTTTTCATAAGCTATATGGAGTATAAAGTTATGGGTGTTCACTTATCCTGATTGAACTGATTAGTTAATAAAATATTTTAGAAATTATTCCAAGTGATATATTTACCTTTAATTCACTCCAACTGTCCTCTGTGCCAACATCTGAATATAAGGCAAAAACTGCTACTCTAATTTATTACATGTAAGTAGTTGTGTGGAAGTTTTTTTTTTTTTTTTTTTTTTCTGAAAATGTTGTATGGTGATTGAATAAACATGAGGCAGAATCTTGTGTGCAGTTTTCCAGATCATGTAAATAACAATGAAATTGCTGTATTTCGCATAGCTACAGTAGAGACTGCCAAGTTACTCTGACATGGGCTGCAGAAATTTATCCTCACCAGTTGTATAGAAGCCTGTCCCCACAGCTTCTCCTGCGTGCAACCCCTGGCCCTTGTTACAGCCGCCATTTCTGTAACAGGATTTTTTTTATTTTTATTGATTTAAGATTTGTTTTCTTTTAATGGGTGTAATTATTTGTCAATTGTATATTACAAATATCTGTTTCTAGTCTCTCTTGTTCTTTAATTCCTTTTTAATTATTAGATGTGTTAAGTTTAATTCAGTCATATTAACCAATAATATTCTTAAAACATGATTAAGAAATCAAGCATTCCAATATTGTAAATATTTATAGTATCTCCCAAAAATGTTTTAAGGCTTTACTTCTTATTTTTTGTTTGGTTTGGTTTGTTTTAGTTTGGTTTTTCGAGAAAGGGTTTCTCTGTGTAGCCTTGGCTGTCCTGGACTCGCTTTGTAGACAAGGCTGGCCTCAAACTCACAGGATCTGCCTGCCTCTCCCTCTCTCGGTGCTGGGGTTGCAGGCATGCTCCTGGCTGGGATCTGTTTTTCAAAAGAGGACTCTCCGGAAGTACTTGTCAGGTAGTAGCTCCCGATTATTTGTCAGGAGCTAGAATTCCCACCCATAGGTGGAGAAGATCTTCTTTTACTTAGTTTGATTCTCCATGCACCAGCCTGGTCTTTGATTTACTTTTGTACTATGATTTACTTTAAAATGTTAATAGTGGCATTCCGTTGATAGCTATCCTACTAATAAGAGGTCCTTGAAATCTTTGAATAAATGCTACTTCCTCCAGTCCACTCTTGGACTCTGATTGCTAATACTGGGATATTAACCATAAGAAAGATTTGTTTATGTGTTGGTCTATCTCATGCAGGGTTTTTTGGTACACAATTGTAATAGCATGAAAAAGGGAGGTGTTGAAAATTTGTAAAAGTTTTTTTGTATTTTTTATTTTTATTAATTACAGTTTAATCACTTTGCATCCCCTGCTGTAGCTCCCTCCCTGTTCCCCTCCCAATTCCACCCTCTCTTCCCCTTCTCCATCCATGCTCCTCCCCAAGTC
Source organism: Meriones unguiculatus (assembly GCF_030254825.1). Taxonomy (NCBI): domain Eukaryota; kingdom Metazoa; phylum Chordata; class Mammalia; order Rodentia; family Muridae; genus Meriones; species Meriones unguiculatus. Next base: position 33,419,762 of record NC_083353.1, on the reverse strand, counting down.
CACTGATAGGGGAGATCTTTCTCTCCTTCCTTCTGATCCTAGTCTATCAGGTCTCATCTGGACTGGCTGCATTGTCTTCATCTGTGGCCTGGTAAGGCTGCTCACCCCCCCCCCCTCAGGGGGAGGTGACCAAAGAGAATTTTAAACATTTTTTATTATTGCATAATAATTTTTCAATACTTGCCTGCCAGACCTTACTGACTTTTTAGAAATGGAGCATATTTTTGTTATAATTTCCTTAATGCTATAGTTTTTAAATCTAGTTTTGTTTTCTTTTTGTCTTATTGAATCTCTTGAAGTATTTTATAGAAATATTTACTTCATTAAGAATTCACATTCATGGACATAGCATAATTCATCTTATTTTTGTGCCTAAGGTTATACTCCCTTTCCAGTCTTAAAGTACTTTTTGTGACCTATTTTCTTTTTTAACAGCCAATGATGCCCATGATCCTTAATGTTTTGCTTGCAAAGTTGCTTGCAACTCTGCAAACAATTGTATTTCTTTCTTGTAAACAAAAACTTGAATAACTGCTGTATGATAGATTGTGTTCTAAGTGTTTATAAAAAGAGAAAGAAAGAAGAAAGGGAGGAAGAAAGAAAGAAATAAACAACCTTAGATTTACAGGATTTATAGGGCAAGGAGGAAGAAAACATGAATATGAAAATGAATTAATTATATGGGAAGAAAATAAGATAATAAATGGATCAAGGTGAGGATCTGCTTCAGGGTAGATGTGGCATTTGGGCTGCGGTTTTAAAGGTAGACATAAGAGTTACCATTGAGAAATGATATGTGAGGAGGTTTAAAGAAAGTGGGACCACTAGCCATGTTATCTATCTTGGAAGTAATCCTCCTAGCAGAGAACAGCCTGTGCAAAAGCCATACATAAGAGCATCCTGGGCCTGTCCAGCCTGAGCAGTGACCAGAAGAGGGGACAGGAGCACAGACCCAAGTGTCTGTAATGGCTCTGAGAGGACCACAGAGAAATGGCATCACTTGATTTATAGCTCAATATGCAAATGGAATTAAGGAGGGAAAATTAGACTACTAAATACTGGCAGGAGATGATGGTCACCTGGAACAAGATGGTAGCAATGTGTTGTCACTTGAGTTTTTGATCTTAACCATTCTGATGGGTGTTAGGTGAAATCTCAGGGTTGTTTTGATTTGCATTTCCCTGATGACTAAGGACGTTGAGCATTTCTTTAAGTATTTCTCTGCCATTCGATATTCCTCTATTGAGAATTTTCTCTTTAACGCTGTACCACATTTTTAATTGGATTACTTGATTTGTTGCTGTTTAACTTCTTGAGTTCTTCATCTATTCTGGATATTAGTCCTCTGTCAGATATAGGGTTGGTGAAGATCCTTTCCCAATCTGTAGGCTGTTGTTTTGTTCTGACAACAGTGTCCTTTGCTTTACAGAAGATTTTCAGTTTCATGAGGTTCCATTTATTGATTGTTGATCTTAGAGCCAGTGCTATTGGTGTTCTGTTCAGGAAGTTGTATCCTGTGCCAATGAGCTCTAGGCTCTTCCCCACTTTTTCTTCTAATAGGTATAGTGTGTCCGTTTTTATGTTGAAGTCTTTGATCCACCTGGATTTTAGTTTTATGTAGAGTGATAAGTATGGCTTTATATGCATTTTTCTACATGTAGACATCCAGTTAGACCAGCACCATTTGTTGAAGATGCTATCTTTTTTTCCATTGTATGGTTTTGGCATCTTTGTCAAAAATCAGGTGTCCATAAGTATGTATGTTTTTTCCTAGGTCTTCTATTCAGTTCCATTGATCCACCATTCTCTCTCTATGCCAGTACCATGCAGTCGCTCTACAGTACAACTTGAGATCAGGGATGGAGATACCTCCAGAAGATCTTCTATTTTAGAGGATTGTTTTAGCAATTCTGGGAATGTTAACTTGTACAACCACTTTGGAAATGAGTCTGGTGCTTTCTCAGACAATTAGGAATAGTACTACTTCAAGATCCAGCTGTACCACTTCTAGGCATATATCTAAAAGATGCTCAAGTACACAACAAGGACATTTGCTCAACCATGTTAGTAGCAGCTTTATTTGTAATAGCCAGAAGCTGGAAACAAACAAGATGTCCCTCAGTTGAGGAATTGATACAGAAATTGTGGTACATTTGTACAATGGAATACTACTCAGCAATTAAAAACAAGGAAAACATGAAATTTGCAGGGAAATGGTGGGATCTAGAAAAGATCATCCTGAGTGAGGTATTCCAGAAGCAGAAAGACACACATGGTATATACTAAGTTATAAGTGGATATTGGACATATAATATAGGATAATCATACTAAAATCTTTACACCTAAGGAAGTTAATCAAGAAGGAGGACCCTGGGTAAGATGCTCAATCTTCATTCAGAAAGGCAAATGAGATGGACATTGGAAGAGGGAGAAAACAGGGAACAAGTCAGGAGCCTATCACAGAGGGCCACTGAAATACTCCACCCAGCAGGGTATCAAAACATATGCTGAGATTCATAGCCAAACTCTGGGCAGACTGCAGGGAATCTTATGAAAGAAGGGAGAGATAAAAAGACCTGGAGGGAACAGGAGCAAGAGAACAAGGAGAGCAAGAGAACCAAAAAATCTGGGCACAGGTTTTTCCTGAGACTGATACTTTAACCAAGAACCACACATGGAGATAATCTAGAACCCTTGCACAGAAGTAGCCCATGGCAGCTCAGTGTCTAAGAGGGTTCCCCAGTCCCAAGAATAGGGACTGTCTCTGACATGAACTCATGGGCTAGGACGGTGGGATTGGGAGGGGATGGGAGAGAGGGCTACAGCTGGGATACAAGTGAATAAACTGTAATTAATAAAAATAAAATTTAAATTAAAAAAAGAACAAATAGATGGTAGCCATGGCGATGCAGAATTGAATGAGAGGTCATCTGGTTCTGCTATTTTCATTTTTATTTTAAAAACATTTGTTTTTATTTTTTATTTTTTCTTGTTCATTCTATCATAAGTGGAATAATCAATAATTTTGTTTTTGTTCTATTAGTTATAGTTAAATTATTTGGCTATGTCTCTTACTCTTTCATTTCCTTACTAAATTTCTGTTTTAATCAACTTGGTCAGTCAATTTCTGAAGACTGTAAAATGCCCACCTTGATTTTCACATTTGTAAGCATTACCTTATTCTTTACATTTTTACTTTTACTACCATTCAAAAATTACTGATATTGTTTCAAATTCATGATACTCTTTACACATAATTCACTTAAAATTTATTTTATTTTTATTTCTTGCCACCAAATATTTCCAATTTTATAAAAAAGAAAAAAATAACAAAGTTTGTCACATCAACATTCTCTACTGACTGCAGGGTTTTTAGATACGCATTTTTTAAAACTTTTTATTTCATGTTCGATTATTTACTAAGAATATCAAATAACAGCTGTTTTATATTCTCTAAATCTTCCAATTGTAGCTGAATGTCAAATCTAAGGCGAACACAGAGGTTACCTAAGACTTGCCAAGGCTTGTTCAAACCAGGCATAACTGGTCTAGGTAGAACATCAAATTTCAATCCAACACGGTTCATCTAGCAACCATAGTCTAGTTAGAAACTGCATAACACATACTCATGGGAAGTCTGTCTTAGGGAGTGACAAAGCCTGGCTTTCTGCATGCTGGACTGGAGGTTTAAGTGGGGTGGTGTGTCCTGGCAGTTTGTTAACGCTCATGTGTCTCCAGGACAATTGCGTCCTTGAGCTTTTGTTTATCTAGTCCTTTATGCCCCGGTTTTCTGCAAGTTCAGTGAGATTCTGTCACAGGAAGGACAGGAGTAGGCTCCATACCAGTGTCCCTGGGGAAGCTCGCCCCCTCCATGCTCTCATTTCCCTTCAGTTCCTTTTACCCTCCAGAGCCGTGAAGATGTTTCCCTCAGTCCCCTACAGACACAGAAAGGAGGTGCTCTCTTTCATTTATTTGTGTGTCCTACCAAATTCTCTTGGCAGAAGTCAGAGAGGGGAGCTGACAAAACAATGTAATATTTGTTTTGCTTGACCTTGAAACATTTAAAGGTCAAGAGTCAGGGCTTGTAACAGCCCCTGTATCGTACAGTTTCCATCAATGATCCCTTTTCTTTCCCACCCTGAGCTTTCATTAGCAAGTCTGCCCTTTCTCCCTTGTCCTCTCGGCCCCTCCCATGCCTCCTCTGTCAAGCCCCATGTTCTCAGCAGATCTTACGGCGTCCCACTTTCTTGTGATAATAATAATAATTATATATATATATATACATATATACTTTCACCTTTTCTTTCTTTTAATGTCCACCATCCACCTCTGAAAGGCCTATTACAGATGAATACAGTCGCTTACTCCCAGTGCCTTGACTAGTTCTGAGTATCAGTATTAAACACCACCCACTGCAAAAGAGGCTTCTCTGAGCAAGGTTGAGAGCAGCACAGATTTAGTCATATAATATTTGGAATATTTGGAAGGCAGTATGACACATCCATTTAATAAAACATTTATAGCATCCTCCAGTACATCTGGCTTCCCTAGTTATAGGTTTTGACCATGCTTACAGTACCAGAAATGATTTTCCCTTCGTGGAGCACGCCTCATATCCAAGCTAGAGAGTGATTTATTACCACCATAAATATTCGCCTTCTAGTATAAGGAAAGCAGGGGATGAACTCTTTTCTCTGTCCTGTATCCAAGTAGCATCAACTTATGGTGGCCAATAAGAGGGAGAGCAGTAGTGTGTGCTGCTGGGTTGGCTCTGGGGCTTCCCTGACCAGTAGCTGATAGGGAGGCATCCTGTGCAGGGCCCTGAAACTGTTACATAGTAAACTATGTCCCCTGGGGAGCATTGTTCCCTGAGTGGTGTACCTCTATTCATGTTCCCTTTTGTAGTCTTACTTATATTTTTAATTAGCCTATAAGCTAATGGAGCTTGATAAAGTTTCTTTGTGTGCCCCTAATTTGGGTTAGCCCACCCCAATACCTCTCTTTTCTCCAACCCCCTATCCCCAACCCTGCCCAGTTCTCTGACTCCTCATATTCTGTCCTGTTCTTTCATATTACAAATGTTCCACTATCCCTCATTTTGTTTTTTGAACTTGAATTCCACAATCATAAATTACCAAGAAGCTTCATTCATGTTTCATTTTGGTTTAGTGTTCCCTTGGCTCTTCATTTCCCAATCTCATCGTTTCACCATCTGCTTGAGCCCTTTTGCTCCCAGTCTTTTTCTTGAAGTAAAAATAAATAAATAAATAAATAAATAAATAAATAAATGAAATTTAAAAAAAGAAGAGGAAGAAATGACATTTTAAAAGAAAGCCTAGCAATATAGTAGGAATTGTTAAGGTGAATAAGGAATTCACTGTCCTGGGTAGAAGAAAGACCCTATTGAGTGAGAGACCATTATGTTATTGGAAAGACTATAAGACTGGAAATGCCTTGAATGGTCAGAAGAGCAGGAGCTAGGCTGTATTTTGAACCTAATTTTGATGACAATGCAAGGGAGTTGAGACATATCTTAAATGCTCTGACCTGTGTGATCACTTTCAGTGATTGTGTGATTTAAATTTGGGCACATCATTACTGATGGATACTACTGTGTTAATTCTAATGAGGCTTATGTCCTTTCCTTGTACTTGTATGTCTTCATTGCCCACAGACATTCTGAGTGGATAGTTAATATTCATGCATGTTAAATATTTATTGAGCCTGATGTTCCCAATACATACATTATTTCAGAGGATTAAGAAAGAAGCCATGGGAAGAAGCATCTTTTCTGAGCACTCAAAATTTAGTTGACATGAACTGATTGGCCTGCTCTATAATCACCTCCCCCTGAAGGGGGAGCAGCCTTACCAGGCCACAGAAGATGACACTGCAGCCACTCCTGATGAGATCTGATAGACTAGGATCAGAGGGAAGGAAAGGAGGACCTCCCCTATCAGTGGACTTGGGGAGGGGCATGCTTGCAGAGGGGGGGAGGAAGGGAGGTATTGGTATGGGAGGAGGGAGGGAATCACAGAGGGGATACAAAGGGAATAAAGTATAATTAATAAAGATTTAAAAAAATAGTTGACAAAAATTTAACTCAAACTAGCATAAGAAATACGTACTATGTACTGAATCCCCCAGAGCAGAGTAAGTTTAGGACTCCCAGGATACGAAAGTGTTCAGCCTCCCACGGCCACTGCTTTCTGCAGTCCTTGTGGCTTTCGTTACTGGGTAGACTTTCTTCCTGAGCCAGGAAGGAAGATGATGTCAGCTCCAGGCTGGACTAGTCCCGTGATTTTCCAGAGTAGTGTTTTTCTGCCAAAACAACAAGGAATATTGCTTGAACCCTGTACTCAACTCAGCCAAACAGGGTGCCCACAGGTTGAATGTCTGAGTGTCCCAATGCAGTCACCTGTGGACTGCCTCCAACACTGCCTTAACTGGTTCTCCATGTACAAAGAAGAAGTGGTCTCAGAACATGGGGAAGGAAAAGAGGGGTGAGAATGCAAACTAGTCAATTAACTATAAGTAAATTAAGAAAGTACCACAACAACGTACAATGATTCCACTTTGAGAGCAAATATAGAATTACAAGCCTGGAAGACTCAAGGAGACATGTAAATACATGGTCAAGGGGAGGCAGCCATGCATTAATGCACACAGCAGATAGCATGGCATCATTTATGCCTTAAACATCTGGTGACAATGTTTTATTAGCAAGGAACTTTCCAGATGAATTAATGTCCATGGTACACAATCTAGAACACTGATTTTTTTCAGTAGTTTCCTACCCTTCAATTAAATCCTTAGATCTGAGTTGAAATTGCTCAGCCAATTTTTCATTGGCTGAAAGCAACTAGAAAGGATTCAGTAGAATTCTACAAGATGAGTAATGACTGGAAAATAAAATTTTAAACCAAGAATGTATATACTGCTCTGTAAAGCTTGTTAGAGAAGATAAAGTTATAAAATTATTACAGTAGAAGACACATTTAACATTTAATATACACTGTCCTAATTCACCAGTAAAAAACGGTTTTCTCTTTGCATCTATACTTAAGAAAAAAAGAAAAGAAATTCAAGCTGCCATATGAGATATTTGTATTAGACATGGGTTCTTTCTTGTATGACAGTGCTAATAATGAAGTAGTAGAATGAATTTCAAGCTTGCTGTGAGATCTTCTAAAATAGGACCTAACCTCTTGTTACTATTGTCGGGAAAGCATTGTACTGCTCAGAGTAGAGTGGTTGATTAAACTCACAGTCCTCGTGGACAGAACATGTACACACTCACATCTCAGAAGACAAAGTACAGTAGATTCTAAAACATTTGCTGAGTGAATTTATGGATCACTAGTGCACATGTGCAAGTGTTCATTATCTGGGGATGGCATCTGTTTGGGGAAGCTGCGAAATCTTTTACTTACCTGGCATTGTCATTATCCATGGCAAACTCTTTGGCTGTCAATTTCCTGTCTTGTTCTCAGTGAATAGAAGGTAGATGTGCTATTCATCCAAGTAGAAGACAATGCCACTGTGACGTACAGCTGTAATTGCAAATTATCTGTAATTTTGAATCATTTGATTTACTGCCTTTAACCATTACCATCAACCAAGAGTTCATTTGTTTTAGTAACTTATTCATTTTATATCCTGATCATAGCCCCCTCCCTCATCTCCTCTTGCTCCACCATCCCTCCCACTTCCTCCTACCCCTGTCCTCTAGCTCTCAGAAAGGGGAGCCCTCTTTCCTTACCAACCGACCACAGACTATTAAATCTCATTAGGACTGCCTACATCCTCTTCCTCTGTGTCCCATCAAGTTCGCCTCACTCTGGGAAAGTTATCAAAGAACAGGCAACAGAGTTCATGTCAGAGACTCTGTTCCCCTTACTAGGAACCCACATGGAGACTGAGCTAGCTATCAGCTGCATCTGATCAGGGGTCTGGGTCAAGGTCCACAGGTCATTGGTTGGAGTACCAGTCTCCACAGGGCTCCCTGGGCTCAGATGTGTTAGCTCTGTTGGTCTTCTTGTGGAGCTCCTGTCCTCTCCAGGCCCTTCTATCTCCCCCTTCTTTCATAAGACTCCCTGCACTCTGCCCAAAGTTTGGCTGCACGTCTCAGCATCTCCTTTGAGCCTTTGCTGGGAGGTTTTTGGAGGACATCTATGGAAGGCTCCCCTCCTGTTCCCTCTCTTCAACCACATCCAGAGTCTATTCTATTTGGCCTTCAGAATGAGAATTAAGCATCCTCCCTAGGGTCTTTCTTATTACTTAGATTCTTTGGGTCTGTGGATTGTAGTATGGTTATCCTGTAGTATAGGTCTAATATCTGCTTATAAGTGAGTATATACCATGTATGTCTTTCTGGGTCTGGGTTACCTCACTCAGGATGATCTTTTCCAGAGCCATCCATTTGCCAGCAAATTTCATGGTAAAATATGCCCTTTTTGTAGAAACTGGGCTACCTGAAACTTACTTAAATGTGAACACTATTCTGAATCTAAGGAAAGTTTTCTGAAGCCATGCCTTAACAAATATTAACTTTGTTTGGTGAATTCCATCATGAGACTTCATTGAACCGGGTGTAGTGACACATGCCTGTGATCCCAAAACTCTGAGCAGGGGGATTCCAAGTTGTTGTCTGCACTGGGCTGCATAGAGACCCAAGGAGTGAGAGACTGATCAACCATTTTCTTTTTCATGATGTTTTGAAAACAAATAAAATACATGACATTAAATACATGCTTAACTGCTTAATGTATTTATTTTCCCAATATCTTCATATAAAATAGGAAAATGTTACAATGACTAGCTGTTCATTGGGAAGCAACTTTAAGGATGAAGAAATTTAGGTGCAGTGTAAGGAAGGGCTGCAGACATTTTTTAAGCTTGATACTTCTGGTGTTTTTTACTGATTTGCTTGTGGTCTAAGTACTATATTTGCGGCACCACTAAGCCAAGCATGATGCATTTGTTCAGCTCAAAGCTCCCACCAAACCTTGCCTGTGTCTGTTTCAAATCAGTTGAGCAGTTTAATACACTGATTTTTTTCATATAACATTTTATTTTAAATAATAAATTTAAAAATTGGTAAGTCTCACTGTTTTTAATGAATTTTAATAACAATCACAGTACTTAATGTTGTGGACATACAGCATGTCCATAAAATTCAACAGCATGCCAAATATATTTGTGCCTTACTCCTGGACTCGAGCTGTCCTGTGTAAACAGGAGGGGGCATGGCCACCACCTTGAATATCCAAACAAATCTTACATTGCTTAACCAGTGTTTGTTTGGGGCTTCAGCAAATCCAGTTTTAGAAAGCTATCTCTAAACATTAAATCAGGGTAATATAATCTGAATAAAATTTCAGCATTTAAAAATATAGCAGCCTTTAAAAAATAATACCCTACACATTAGGAAACAATCTTGGTCTTGTTTCCTCTATACAGTCATAAAATGATGTATGTCAGGGCTTTAACAAACCTGCCCTTGTGGACCCATAAATGGGAGGCACCCCAGAATGCAGCCTCCATGATGGTTGTCATGTGACTCCAAGTTTGAAAGGACTCACTGTTGTACTCCAATTCTCTATTGAGGCCCTTAAAATTTGATTTCTAGATTTTTTTTTCTTTTCTAAAGAGAACAAACAAACTATAGTTTGTACAAATGGAAATCCCAAGCATTTTCCTCAATGTTTGCTCAGTACCGGTTGGAGTCTTGTATGGTTGCTTTCTTCACAGTTGAGTGTGGATCTACAATTTCCTGCTCACCATCTGGGGAAGGCATATGTAATTCTTACAAAGCATCCATTTCTTCTACGGTGTCTTCAATATCTGAGATTCTTTTTCTTCCATCTTGTATTTTCTGTTGGTGAAGCTTGCCTCTGAGTTTTCTGTTTGAGTTCCTAAATTTTTCAGTTTTCCCTCAGTTTGGGTTTTCTTTATTGATTCTGTTTTCACTTGCACATCTTGAACTGTTGTTTTCATTCTACTTTTTGCTTATGTTTTTCATGAATTTCGTTAAGGGATTTATTTACTTCCTCTTCAAGAGCTTCAGACATGTTCGTAAAGGCTATTCTGAAGTTCTTGTCTTGGCGTCAACTATATTGCATTTCTTGGGGCCTCGTGTAGCAGAGTTGGTGGACTTTAGTAGAGACTTTTGCCCTGCCTGTTACCGACTGTGTCTTTATGCTGGCTTCTAGGTGTCTGGGTTTGGGAAGAGAGTAATTCTAGGTATTGTTAGAGAAAACCCTTTTTCTTTTCCAAGTAGCTAATAATTACAAATAGTTCCATGGATAGGGGTGAAATTTGTGTCCAAGTCCCATCTCAATGCTATGATTTGGTCTGGCTTGGGCTCACACAGATTTTGTACATTTTGGAACAACAACTCTGAGTTGACATATGCACCTGCCGTGCTGTGTCCATTCTCCCTACTCCTGCTCAACAAAATACTTGAAGTCTTAACTAGAGCAGAAAAGCAAATGAAGGTGTTAAAGGGATAGAAGTAAAATGGGAAGAAGTCAAAGTATCTCTATTTGCAGATGGTATGATTTTATACATAAAAGAGCCTAAACAATCCTCCAGAAAACTTCTATATCTGATAAACACATTCAGTAAATCAGCAGGATACAAAAATAATACACAAAATCAGTAACTTTCATATATACAAACAAAAAGCACACTGAGAAAAGAAACCAAAGGAAAACATCCCATTCACGATTCAAATACATATTTGAATATATATGTATCTACATATATATATATATGTATATATATATATATATATATATATATATACACACACACACAAACACTTTTTACTAAGGAAGTAAAAGACTTATATAATGAAAACTTTAAAGTGCTGAAGAAGGAAATTGAAGTGGACTCCATAGACGGGAAGCTCCCCCGTATTCAGGGATCACCATCCTGTGAAAATGACAGCCCTCCATAATCAAAGCGACTGTGTCTGCTGTGGCAAGAAGAGGGACTCACATCAGGTCCGCTGCTAGAAATCAGATCTCAACAATGCCTTGAACAAGTCTTTCATGCTGTGCCCTGCTTCCTCCACCACTGAAGCAGAACACTAGTGTTCATATTTCCCTCTTCAGGATAAAACAAGATGTTGAGGTGACTGCAGGTGCTTAGCATGCGTGTCTATCTTCGCAGAGCTTCCTGTCTCAGAGCCTTTGTACTCGCCCTCCCTTAACCCTGGAATGTTCTTTCAATCATTCCTTTTCTAGTTGATTTTACTGAAAAGTTTTTCTTCATCACCACATTCTGAGCGTGCTTCCCCACTCCAACAAGTCCTCTCAGACCCTCCCTGCCTCCCCACTCACTAAATTCTATATCCTTTCTCTCTCTTTAAAAAACAAACAAAAAAATGAAATTCACATGTAGGAATTCCCTACAGAAAGACAAAAAGTGAAACCAAAAACACAAACAAAAGACCAATAAGGCAAATAATAATAATAAAGAATGCCTGAACAAAGCTATATAGACAAAAGTCTACAAAAGTACTGTTGAGTTTGCTTCCTGTTGGCCATCTACTCCTGGACATAGGGCCTACCTTCAAGTGTAGGTTAGAAGCCCAGTGAGAATCCATTGAGAGAACTAATTTTTCCTTTGCAAGTACATGTCAAATACAAACAGCTTTTTGGTTATCTTTGGGGACCCATGCCCACTTCTCCTACTCAGTGCCCTTCATACATTCTTCTAACATGTCCTCTCAAAGAGTAGGGCATCATCACTTTCACTCTCAAATTCTCTTTGCTGTGTTTTTTAAATGTAGCTTTAACTGCTATTCAATAAAACATTTTTATCTTTACTCTGTGTTCTATTTTTCTTCCTCAAACAGCATGTTCTCTCGGTGGTCTTTTATGTAGGATTATGTCTCTAGAGTTGAGACAGTGTCTTCTAGAAAAAAGGCACAGAACAAGGATTTGATGGGTGAAGAGACTGTTAAATAGAGGTGTGTGTGTGTGTGTGTGTGTGTGTGTGTGTGTGTATTAATATATTTCTACAGCTACCTGATTCTGTCAGAACTCCTCAGAGCACAAAATAATCACAATTTCCCCAAAACAAATTAGATTCTACTTTTAGGGTCTGTTTGTAATGAATCGAAAGACACTACAGGTCATAATCAAGAGAGAAGAGCGATTCATGGCAAACTCTGACCTGTCAGTTTGGTTTCTCAATGACAATTTTGTTTCCAATATAAATAAAGCTAAATATGCACTTCAAACAATTAGATAAAATGGTATAATTTTAAAAGATTTAAGAAATTTCTTTCAACAAAAACAAGACAATGGCCTCTATCACTGGGAAAGAATGGCATTTTGAGGTTGTAGGCACGTGGTAGGTGCCCCTCAGATTGCAGATGAGAAAAGAAAGTCTCATCTTCAGTTTTGTATCATTCAGCAATCATCTGTCAGAACTGTTGTTTTTCTCTGGAACAAACCTCAGGGTGAAAGTAGACAAAAGCTCTTTAATCTAAACAAGTTATGTAAAAATATGAACATCAGCAAAATGAAGGCTGTCTTACTCCACACCAGCATTACAATGGCTTTGATGCTGTAATTTCTGGATTTTTTTCAAATAAAAATAAATTGACTTTGCCTTTTGAAATTTTAGTAAAATACAGAATGTTAGTACTTTCAAGATAAAAGAACAAATGTCTCAAGTCATTACCATGTACCAATATGCTTTGCATGGGTAGAATAGAAAAACACTAAAGCTGAAATTTTGTTTTTGAAACTAGCAAAAGGGTGGTCCATGCATAAATTCTTCAGTTTCTATGGAAGACCCTAAGCAAGGAAGGCCAGAGTGATTGGCTGCACCCAGGGAAGACCCCGAGGAGACCAGGCAGCTGTGGGCAAGCCCTGAAGGAGCAAAAGTGATTTACTAGGTAGCTGGGAAAGAGAGAACCTGTCCATCCAAGGAAAGACAAAGGCAGGCAAAGTAGCCTTGATGAAAGCCAGAGCAGCTGCTATGGACTATGGATCATCCAATGTCCAGGACGTATTCTACCTGCTTCTTGCCATCTTACAGCTATAAGGCCTGCCTCTAATTGTATTCTTACAAGTGTGCTATCAAGCTTTCCATGAATAGTGGACATGCATATTAGCCAACAGTCAAGTACTTGTTTTTAAAAAGTACCTGCAATTTATGTACTCATACTTAGTAAGTAATCTTTTGGCCAAAAGTTATAAATACACACTGGAGTCTCATCAGGATGCAGCAAGGATCTCATGATTTATAGGCAAGTAACCACAACATAGATGTACCTGAGACCAAATTATTTTAGTAAAATTCAGTGGGGACAGGGAAACATACACTCATCAGGGCAGCTAATGCTGAATAATAAGGTAGTGGTCCGGCTCTCTTTCCTTTTATATCTCATAGTAGTCTAATCATAAAGCAGTACTTCCACGTTGTTTCCACTTCATTCTTTTAAGATGCAGTATTTTGATTGATTCTTTGAGAGTTGTACACAATGTGATCATACTCACCTTTCACTCCTTGTCTCTTTCTTCATAATAGATTCACTAGAAGTCTATGCCCCTAGATAAAATACAAGAAAGCCTCTTTGAACCTCTGATCGTTCTTAGTAGTTGCTGCTTAGTCAGTCTGTTATTTGCTTGCAAGCCTTGTCCAATCGAATTATCACAGTTGCTTTTAATCCATCACAAAGACTGTTCTCATGGGTAGGACTTAGAAAGTATGAGCTTATGAGTTTGCTTCATTTTTCCCTCCCCCTTTTTAGCTGTTAACTAATCTTTAGTTCTGGTTCTCCCAGGTTGGAACACAAGAAGGAAGAGTAGAAAAAGCAGGCAGGAAAATATTGGCATATTTATTTCATCAGTACAGTGATAATTTGGAAGCTATCTTCTAGAGAATTTCTTCATATTTGTAGTCTCCCACAACTCAGGCTCTCTCTGCTGCAACCTTCTGACCCTTCTAGAAGGTTCTTTTGGTAACAACTGAATCATCTCCTGCCAGCTCTTTCTTGCACAATGCACCACAAACATGTTTGTGAGACTTTGCCCCAGTAAACTTTTAAAGCATAGGTTTACTCAACCCAAGGACTTTCTCTAGCTTGCTGCCAGACCAGCCTGCCAGACTGCCAGGGTGTTGATGTTGAGATTTTCCATTTAGGAGTCAACACAACTCCTTCTCCAAGTATCACAATAGTACACCCTTCCCTTTCTCTTCCTCTCTCCTCTCTTCCCCTTTCTCACCCTGATTCCTCCCTTTCCCTTTTCCCTCCCCCTTCCTCTCTTTCTTCCTCCTTCCCCCTGTTTTTCTCTTTCTCTCTCCCTTCTCCCTATAAGAAAATGAGAGATGGATTATGTAAGCTTTCCCTTCTCTATTCTTTGCTTCTGCCTCTCTCTGTCCTGTTTAAGGCCCTTTTGTTTAAAGGAGGCTTTTTAAATTTTATTATTATTATTATTATTTAAATTTTATTTGCTTTGTATCCCAATTATAGCCCCCTCCCTCATCTCTTCCCACTCTCACTCTCCATCCCTCTTCCTCCCTGATACCTTTCACCTAGTTCACTGATAAGGAAAGTCCTTCTCCCTGCCTGTCTGACCCTAGCCTATCAGGTCCAACCAGGACTGCCTGGATCCTTTTCCTCTGTAGGCTGGCTTGGTCAACACCAAAAGTGTAGAACAGAGAGAACAGGACAGGAGCCTACCACAGATGTCCTCCTAAAGACTCCACCCAGCAGGGGATCCAAGCAGATACAGAGACTCACAGCCAAACTTTGGACAGAGCACAGGGAATCTTACAGAAGAAGGGAGATACAGAAGGACCCAGAAGGGATAGGAGGCCCACAAGCAGATGAATGAAGCCAAAAAAGCTGGGCCCAGAGGGGACTGCAGAGACTAATGCACCCACCAAAGACCATGTAAAGAGATGACCTAGACCCCCTGTTCAGATGTAGCCTGTAGACAGCTTAGTCTCTATGTGGATTCCCTAGCAAAGGGAGGACAGTCTCTGACATGAACTCTGTTGCCTCCTCCTTGATCACTTCTCCCTGGTGTTTAAGGCCCTTGAGTCATGAAGGTTTTACATCCATCCTCTTCAAAGACATGCAGTTTCCTAGCTTCCTGCAGCCTCTGTATCAGTGTCTCTGTATCAGTATCCTTGGTACTGATGTCTTATTCTCGGAACCAAAACTTCATATTAACAAAAGGTATTCTTTTCTGTGTAGAACAATATAAATAAGTAAAAATCACTAAAAGTTTTCAGCTCTTTAGTTTCTTCACTAATATTCTAACTCTGCCATAAGGTTATTTTGTCGGAGGTGAATTCAGTTAAAATATCCAAGTTTATTAATGTGGTTTTCACATTGCAACAAGCATTTGTTGTGCATTTTTCTTTTCTGCAATAGGAACAAAAAGAAAATATGCAAATAAAAACTAATACTGGACCAAGAAAGATTTCTGATCTGGATCAACTGATACTTATCAGTATGCTGGGAACCAAGCCCAAGGCGCTATGCATACAAGCAAAAGCTATCCACTCAACCTATGCCCTAGGAAAATGTATTTTTGTGAAAGCTGTACTTTAAGGACTTCTTTAGAAGCTCTTGATGAACTAGTACGTCTTCCTCCCTTAACGAAGTGTATGCATGATGACACAGCTTATACCTGTGAACCTTAGCAGTAAGCAGTAACTGAGGTACCCTCAACCTTTCTCCCATGGTTGCTCTTGGTAATGGTGTGACTCCTCTCACCAACGCTGTGCGCGCATTTTGTAGAAAGAGAATGTAGGAGGTGTATTAGTTTGGAGGAACTCAGAAGCTGACCTTTACTTTTCTGAATGCGTGTAAAATTAATTGAGATGAGCTACTAAATACAGAGGCTACGGGTGTTCGGGACGTTAACAACCCTAAGATGATGCATAAGAAGCGTGGGGGTGGATGTTGGCTTCCTCTACTGTTTGGAATATGAATTGTGCAGGTCTTTCAATTTGCTTTCCGCTCCTGTACTTCACAGGGCTTCCTGGGGGTGATTCAGAATTCTCATGGTTCTTATGATCATCTGTTGATGAAGTTGTAAAAGTTTATGCTGAGTAGATTTTTCTCATTGAGGACCCCAGCAAATTAGTTCAGAATTTTTTTTTAAAAAGTCATATTTTCAAAATAGCTACATGGTGGCTAAATTAACTAGTTAATTAAATGCATTCGTGTTACAGAATGGTCGTATATTAACAGCTATTACCCTGAATGTTCATTCAGAATCTTCATACCTACTATCATTCAGGGTAGTCATGAAGAGCTTCTGCTCAGGCAAATACTGAAATTTGAAGATAGTTATTAAATAAAATGGACTCAAGTAGAAAAAAATGTCATCCTCAGGCAAGTATAAAAATCAAATCTCTTATGCCTCTTCAATTATTTTTGAAGATAAATTTTTTAGGAGAAAGGGACCAATTGACCATCAGAGCGAAACATATATATATATATAGTAAGATCTTAAAGCCCCTCACAAAAATTTCCTGACTTCAGCTGACAAACCCACATGTTCTTCCAACAATCCCTTGATCTCCAGTGCAGGGGTGACAGGCAGTGAACCAAGAACACAACTGCTCAACCACACGGAGCAGTCAGAGTGCTTATGGTGATGATAAGGGTCTTCGGGTTTGAGGAATAAAGTAGAAATATATTTTTCTGAATTTTTTGAGATATTCCTTGAATACTAGCTTGCTGTCTTGGGGCTACTTTAATTTGTTGGTGACAACAGCACATTGGAATAAAAAAAAAATAACACTTATCTATTACACTTATCCATTCCTCTTCTGCGGACAACATCTGTGGTCTAGTTCACCATTGGGTCACAGAAAAATCTCATCTCAACTTGGTTTCTAAATAGGACACTTTTTCTTTTCAACTTCTCTCATAAAATTAGCTCTCCACAGCACTTCATAGTGACCCTATCTGATTTCATTTCTGCCATAGCATTATCATCAGTGTGATATATATTTATTTGTATGCAATGATAATGACATATTACCTTCGAAGTATGTGTGTCAGAGTCTAGCTGAAGTCCAAGAAGAAGGTTCATTTCTGACAGTCCTAGTAATGTGGATCAGTACAAGGCTAATTAAAAAGAATTAAGAAAAGTGGTATCCGAACAATTCCACATTTGGCTAAGGCTGAGGATCTGGCTTGCTTCCATGTATGTGGACCTACCTGCATTGCCCACGTGGCACGCCTGGGCTGGCTACCCAGAGGCTATTTAAGCTGTGGGCTGGCTTTCCCCAGGGTCCGAGGATTGTTCAAGGTTCCTGAATAAACTGCATTGAAAAAAAAAAAGAAAAAAAAAGAAAAGTGGTATCTATTAAATGTGAGCTCAGGGGAACAAAGACATTCAGTGGGTAAGGTTCTGCTGTTCTAACCCTGTAGCCTTCATCAGCCTCTGACCTTCACTTAGTGTTCAATAGATGATCATTAAATTAAAGAATGTAGATGTGATATTTGCTTTATGGATTTGTCATAAGAATGGACAAAGCTAAAGATTTTAAGCGGAAGTACCTAACACAACAGTTCACATATCATACAGAATACAACATCAGAACAGCCACAAAAGTACCTAATACAGCATGTCATATAGAACACATCAGAATAGCCACATGCCGCACCCAGAAGTGCCAACTGAAGCTGAGTGTTTGGCCTTCAAGCCGTACATAAGAACATGCCTGAATATAATTTTTGGAAATTGTGTTCAACATCCTTATTTTTTTCTTACAACAAATGGATTTTCTGCAATAAATCTTACAAATTAACAAGTGATCTTATTCATGGTTTGAAAAAGCATCCATACTTTTCTAACACACACACACACACATCATGATCTTTGTTTCTGGTTTGATGTGGTTTTTTTGTCTAAAATTTGTGATGATACAGTCTTGCTATTTACCCCAGGTTAGCCTTAAGTACTTGGCTCAATCAATCTTCCTGCTTCAGGTAGCTGAATCAAACTACTGCTAAGCCTAGCTTAATCCTAAACCTTGTAACTAACAGTAGTCTGAAGACTGCTCATAACTTTATTTGACCAGTGTCTTTGTATTATTTACTTGATAATGATTATTCCAAGACTATAGAACAAAAACCAGTTTTTCTTTCTCCTTTCTTTTGGAGCCTTAAGCAAGTGCAAATATTAATATCAGCAGGTTGGCATTGAAAAGGTTATTTTAAAAAATTAGCCATCCAACTTGTGCATATGTCATAGGCCAATAGCTGCTATCTTTTTTGAACTTTCTCCTTAAATGAAAATGCCATAGACAGTGTAATCCACAAAGCTGTGTTGCAGCAGCATTTACTGGATGGGTTGTGGTGTCTCATGTTATCTTTTGTTGATGGCATTGAACAACAGTATCATATTTCTTTACAACATAATTACATGGCAGTGAGCACACTGCTATGTGTTGTGAAGAAAGTCTAGCACCAAAATCTAAAGTTTTAACTTGTCCATGTCTTGTTAAAGAAATTTATGTCAAACTCTAGTTGTAGTTTAAGAGCAATCTCGTTTTTTGTTTTGTTTTGTTTTGTTTTTGTTTTTTTACAGAGCAGACAGATACCCTAAATATTTTATGTTGCTCCCCCAAAAAATACTGTGTCATTGGTATTGTTCAGAGTGGTACTTTTGTGAGGGAGTAGTGCTTCCTTAGGTTGGTAAGACTGATGCATTAAGATTAATAAAAGAAAGTAGTGTCAGGACTGAGCTACTTTTTTTCTGTGCATCCTGAGCAATTCCACTCAGTTTTTTTTTTTTTCTGACTTTTCTTTTTTATTTATTTATTTATTTACTTATTTACTTACTTAGTTACTTATATTTTTTATTAGTTACATTTTATTAACTCTGTATCCCAGCTATATCCCGCTCCCTCATTCTCTCCCAAAACCTCCCCCCCTCCCTCATCTCCTCCCTTTCCAAGTCCACTGATTGGAGAGGACTTCCTCCCCTTTCATCTGACCCTGTTTTATCAGGTATCTTCAGGACTGGCTGCAAAGTCCTCCTCTGTGGCCTAACAGGACTGCTCCCACTGGGGGGGGGGGAGGTCAAAGAGCCTGCCATTGAGTTCCTGTCAGAAATAGTCCCTGTTCCCCTTACTATGGGAAACCAGTTGGTTACTGAGCTACCACAGGCTTCATCCGAGCAGAAGTTCTAGGTTATATCCACACATGATCCTTGGTGGAGTGTCAGTCTCAGAAAAGACTCCTGTGCCCAGATATATTTGGTCCTTGTGGAGCTCCTGTCCTTTCCACGTCATACAAACTCCCCCTTCTTTCATATGATTCCCTGCACTCTGCCAAAGGTTTGGTTATGAGTCTTAGTATCTGCTTTGACACACTACTAAGACTCATAATCCACTCAGTTTTGATATGGGTTTTGTATCTTGTCTTTTCATCATTGGCTTGAAGGTTCCTGGAAGAACCTCCAGAACTGGCTCGGAACTGCTTCCTTCCTAACACAGCTGTGACCACTAAGTGGTCTGCGCTCTTTTGAAACCCTAGTATACTAGCTCTTGAGCTTCCCTCCATGATCATCTTTCTTCATACAGATGCCATTGGGAAGTTTACACGATGATGTACCTTTCCTAAAATTAGTAAACTGTACAGTCCTTGTACCTTGTGACCAATCTGGCATGAATTTTAATTCTGTGTGTTTATTAGTTTTGGCCTCCACCTCCAATCTCAGTATACACATACACAAATCTTTGGCCTTGAAAGTTTTATGGTCCCAGGGGAACAAAGATTAATCATAATTCTATTATCTTCCTGAAAATCTTAAGTCTTGCTTCCCTTTTAAAGTACACACCACAGATGATTCCTGAACCAGCAGGAAACACAGTTGATTTTTTTTTTTTTTCTGACCATTAAGCTTTCTTTGTCATTGTCTGGGAAAGGGAATACAGCACTTCCAAGACTGTCAAACCCATTTTTATATTAGGCTGTTAAAGGAACAGATGTTTGTTTGGTTTTTTTTTTTTTTTTTCAATTCTATTTCGTTCTTTTCACCACCCACCTTCTCTGTCCACAGCTGCCCCTCATTGCTTCTGCTGTTCCCACGGTACCTCAGGTTTCTCTGGTACTATACTTAACACACAAATGCTGATCTTTTGCAGGCCATGGGGCATATTTTACCCAAGTCTATACAAACAGAAATAGCAATTAGCTTGCTTATAGGTACGGTTTACTAAATGCGTGCTAACTAAACAACAGCGACCTCATGTCAGAACTGCATGTGGAACAAGTAGGAGAGTAAGAGCATTGCCCATTATATCTCATAGGAACCGTGTTTCTCTTGCGTTGAAAGAGCCCTGTGTCATGGTGGGGGAGGGGGACTGCTCAGGTGAGCAGCCAGTCCTGATGAAACCTGATAGACTAGGATCAGGTGGAAGTGGATGTGGGCCTCCCCCATCAGTAGACTGGCTGAGGGGCAGGGCTGGAGAAGAGGGAGGGAGGGTGGGGTTGAGAGGGGACAAAGGAGGGGGCTATAGCTGGGATTCAAAGTGAATAAACTGCAATTAATGAAATAAATAAATGTTTAAAAATGATTTTAAGTTTCATGATTTCCTTGTTTTTTTATTGCTGAGTAATATTCCATTGTGTAGATATACCACAATTTGTGCATCCATTCCTCCACTGAGGGGCATCTGGGCTGTTTCCAGCTTCTGGCTATTACAAATAAAGCTGCTACGAACATGGTTGAGCAAATGTCCTTATTGTGTACTTGAACCTCTTTTGTGTATATGCTTAGGAGTGGTATAGCTGGATCTCGAGTAAGCAGTATTTCTAGTTGTCTGAGAAAGTACCAGATTGCTTTCCAGAGTGGTTGTACAAGTTTACATTCCCACCAGCAGTGGAGGAGGGTTCCCCTTTCTCCACAACCTCTCCAGCATGTGTTGTCACTTGAGTTTTTGATCTTAGCCATTATGATGGGTGTAAGGTGAAATCTTAGGGTCGTTTTGATTTGCATTTCCCTGATGGCTAATGAGGTTGAAGGTAAATGGCGGGATCTGGAAAAGATCATCCTGAGTGAGCTACCCCAGAAGCAGAAAGATGCACACGGTATATACTCACTCATATAAACATATAACATAGTATAAACTTACTAAAATCTGTACATCTAAAGAAACTAATCAAGAGAGAGGACCCTGACTAAAATGCTCAATCCCCATCCCAAAAGGCAAAGAGGACGGACATCAGAAGAAGAAGAAAACAAGAAACAACCTAGGAACCTACCACAGAGGACCTCTGAAAGGCTCTGCCCTGCAGACTATCAAAGCAGATGCTGAGACTTATGGCCAACTGTTGGGCAGAGTGCATGGAATCTTATGTAAGAAGTGGGAAATAGTAAGATCTGGAGGGGACAGGAACCCCACAAGGAGAGCAACAGAACCAGAAAATTTGAACACAGGGAACTTCCCAGAGACTCATACTCCAACCAAGTACCAGGCATGGAGATAACCTAGAACCCCTGCACAGATGTAGCCCATGGCAGTTCAGTATCCAAGTGGATTCCATTGTAATAGGAACAGGGACTGTCTCTGACATGAACTGATTGGCCTGCTCTTTAATTACCTCCCCTGAGGGGGAAGCAGCATTACCAGGCCACAGAAGAAAACAATGCAGCCACTCCTGATGAGACCTAATTGACTAGGATCAGAAGGAAGGAAAAGAAGATCTCCCCTATCAGTGGACTTGGGGAGGGGAATGCATGCAGAGGGTGGAGGAAGGGAGGGATCCACAGGGGGATACAAAGTGAATAAAGTGTAATTAATAAAGAATAAAAAACATTAAAAATAAAATAAGAGGGTCAAAAATTGTTTTTTAAAAAAATCACAATGTAAATAAATACCTATGTTTTCTGATGGTCTTAGACCACTGCTGTGAAAGGGTATTTAGATCTGCCAAAGGTTGAGACCTACTGCTCTATTTTTATTAGGCAGTATTTTTATTATGGTAACATGATAAGAAAGAGAAAAACAACACTCTGCTGTTGCTTCTGTAGGAATACTAATTCATTTATGAGTGTTGTGTTCTAATGATTTCTAAAGGACCTGCTTTCAAGTGCCTTTGTTTGCTGGAGAGCCCCTGAGAGTCCGTGTTTCCCTGAACTGTAACTGAGCAGCCAGCATGAACACACCTGATCAATTAAGTAACCAGTAGCCAAATATCAAACATCAATCAATGAAAAATAAAAGGAAGCCATGAATTTGAAAGAAAGTTAGCAGGAGTGTATTAGAAGGTTTGGAGGGGAGAAGAGGAAGGGGAAATGATGTAATTATATAATAATCTTAAAAACAGACATATGTGGTACTGGTACCGGGTACCATGTCAGAGGTAGTGATGACTGGGAGCATCTTGCAAATTTGCTGGTTAAATCGCAATGTTAAGAGAATATTTAAGTACCATATGCAATGGACTGTGAATATAGTTCTGTTATGGTTTCTGTCTGTGAGTGGACATGGTAGTGCTTCAGCAAATTAATGGAATCCCACAGGAAAGCTAATGTCTGTCTTTTCATGGCCACATTAATACTGTGATAAGCACTTTGTTCCTGTATATGTTTGTTCTGTGTTTATTGTTCTGTGTTTATTCAGTGATTCTTCATTAATGTTTAAGTAGTTAATCTTCATTAATCAAAGTGTGCTAAAGCTTTAGAGGACACTTCAGTTCTTTGAAAATCTCATATAACTTGTTTTGATCATTTTCCTCTGCCTCCCTCAACCCCCTAAATCCACACATTCCCTTCTCGTCCAACTTTGAGTTCTTTAGGGTTTTTGCCTCCATTAAGGCCAATTTGTGTTGTCCAAATATTCTTGGAGTGTAGCCTTCCACTGGAGTGGGGTTGACTTATCAAAAGCTGCATTCTTAGAGAAAATTAATGCTTCCTCTCCCAGCATCTAACAATTGCCAATAGCTCTGTGAACGGGTGGGAAACTTCATGCCCGTCTGCCCACCCCACACGTTTATTTGGTCTGGCTTGGGAGTGCACAGGTCCAGTTGGCCGTGATCACCCATGTGAATTCATAGAACTCTACTGTGTCCAGAAGACACTGCTTCCTTGCAGTTATGCTTCTGGCCCGTGCATTCTTTCTACCCTCTCTGACTGTTTCACATGTTCTGCCCAACAAACTTATGAAAAAAGAATTACATTCAGCTGGGTGTTATGGTGAACACCTTTAATCCCAGCACTCAGGGAGGCAGAGGCAGGTGGATCACTGTGAGTTCAAGGCCAGCCTTGTCTACAAAGAGAGTCCAGAACAGCCAATGCTACACAGAGAAACCCTATACTGACAAAAAAAAAAATCTGCACAGAACAAAGAAAGAAAGAAAGAAAGAAACAAAGAAAGAAAGAAAGAAAAGAAAAGAAAAGAAAAGAAAAGAAAAGAAAAGAAAAGAAAAGAAAAGAAAAAGAGGAAAGAAAGAAATTACATTCCCCAGACAAAGCTCAGGGTCTCAGCACAGTAGCTTCACTCACTTTGATCACTCAGCTACTGAACAGTAGGCAGGGTCTAACAGCAGGCATGTCTGTGCCACAGTAACATTTATTAAGACTCTGCTTTCTTTCAACTATCTTTTTGTGAAATAGTTGTCTTCTTCTGTCTTTAATTCAGAATGTCTAGGACAGTGTAGGTTTGGGTGTATGCAAAAGCACTTAGGTTAGCCTCTGTCAAAGGAAGCAGGCATTAGAATCCTGAAGCAGGGATTAGATCCAGAGGACATCGTTTTTCCAAGGCTCTTGCCACACACATCCAGGCAATGAGTCAGGAAGGGCCATCTTGACATTGGGAAAATTTCATAATTTAAAAATTGCATGGCTTCCTCCCAAATGGCATATGTGTAAGAGTAAGGACCTGGTCTCAACTGAGAACTTCAGCAAATACTATTAAATTAATAATAGATCATGACACATTTTTTAGAGAAGAAATTAAAAAAGTTCATGAAGAAACATCCTTCAGTTTTAAAGTAGATTTTTAACCATTTGTGTTTTAATCATATATTCATAAGGATGCTTATGGTATTACTCTGATGGTCTCATTTCGTTTCAATGCCCTGAACATCTGATGTTGAAACTACAGGACCTGGAAATAACAGGAATATCCTGTTGACAAAAACAAATTCCTTATCATAAAATATTGTTTGGCCAAGGCCAGTTTGGAGGGGGCCATCAGTGGGAGTGTTTATAAGTGGCAGATTATCTGTTTGGAATCACTGTTCCTTCCGTGTGTCTTCAACAAACCTCTAACAAAATAAAACACATGGCTTTCATGAGTTTTATATTTCACAAATATGTAATGTGTCAGTAAAAACTGTTTCATGGGAGGAGTATGCATGGTTTAAGGAATGTCATTAATGCTGAGGAATAACCCCAGAGGTACACCATGTTGAGGGTTTCATTATATGATTTACTGCATCTAGTACCCTCTGGGAATTCACACTCAAATAAAATAAAGCATGTAGAACACTTGCTTTTTAAAAGAGTTTTAGATTATCAGTAGAATGTGCTCCGTTTTAGATGCTTTTACCACAGAATCTGACTTGTTCTCTAGAACCCTATTACAACATTGGCCTGTGAGTTTAGAAACCAGGTACTTGGCAGGTTTCAGCAAATCTTATGTCATTTGTTTGTTCATGAAATTATAATTTAATTATAATATTTCTTCTTTATCTTTCCCTCATCTAAACCTTCCCATAAACCTCTATGCTCCCCTTAAAATTCATGGGCTCCTTCAATTGTTACTGCATGTTCATATGTATTTGTAGAGACCTATATGTCCCTTAAACATAACCTGTTCAGTCAGTGTACCGTTACTTGTATGTCTGTTTTCAGGGCTGACCATCTGTCACTGGACAACTAATGCATGTGCTCCTCTCTGGGATGGACCCCCTTTGCCATTCCTAGGTTGACTAAGTTGTGTGTAGTTCTTAATGTAGGGTTGAGGACTCATGAGCTTTCCCCACTCCAGACTGGCTTCCTCCTCAGTGTAATCTTTGTTTAGATCATGTTCACGTGGCCATTTTGGTGATACTTTACAAATACATCTTCTGATGTTAGGAGATGCCAACTCAGACCAAGTCCCTGATCCCTTGGCTCTTACAATCTTTCTGCCCCCTCTTCCAGAATATTCCCTGAGCCTTAGGTGTGGGAGTGCTTTGTAGATGTACATGTACCCATGTGGGGCTCCACAACGCTGCATGTTTGTGATTTTCTGTGGTGATCTCCTGTTGCAAAGAGACATTTTCTTGATGAGGGGTGAGAACTATACCCATCTGTAGCTACATTTGTTATCCATGAAGCAAAAGTAAAGCCAATTCTAAGAGTCAGTGTGGTTTGTTTTTGTTTGTTTGTTTGTTTTCTGAAAGAAGGAAATGCTGTTTGGTTTTGAGGGGGAAGCTCGGGGAGATAGGAGCATCCAGTGCTGGCAGTCAGTGCCGAGGAGTATCCCGCTGGCACTCCTCCTAAAGACACTCTTCAGAAACTTTTTGTCCTCATTGGATAGAAGGTTGCAAGATGGGAAGGGCTGGGGAGCATGGCAGCCAAGCAGCTCTGTTCACTAGAAAAGCTGGCAAAAAGAGAGATGAGCCCTCTGCTGCTGACATGTTGGGATGGTTGGTCATGGTGTGTTGGGCTTGCCTCTATCAATGGTCCATAACTTCCCTCACTCTTCAAATTGGAAGCAGATTTCAAAGTGGGAAAGCAGCAAGGGGAAAGCTTGCCCCTTTCCCTGCTGCAAAGGTGCTCTGGACACAGGCACATGATCTCATTTGCATGTGTGACTCATGTGGAGCATCTGAGGAACCCAAGAGTGACAGTGTAAAGCTGGCAAGGGTTTCAGTGTCCACTTTCAGGAAGTCTTCCTTGATTTCCTCTTCCCCCTAATACACAAGCAAATGTGACAAATATTCGCATCCCCTCAATACTGCTTAACACCTTTTCTTTTCAATAATGCTCAATTCTAGTCTGTATAAGAATATTTCATCTTACTCAGAGGCAGCAATAATGACCATATTTATATTTTATGGAGGACATATGGTGTAGATACAAGTCTGTCTCATTTGGATCTCACTATACCTATCAGGCAGATTATTCTATTCTCTTGATTTTGTATTTTGGGAAACTGAAGTATGAAGACACTAAATACAATTCCAAACCACAGAAGTGACAAGATGTCCAAGATTACTCAAAAGTCTCTGTCCCCAAACCCTTCATTTTGAACATTCTCCTCAGTCTGCTAGTGGATTACTTTCCTTTGTGTTAGTGTGACCAGACACCTACAGAAATCATTTTTCTGAAGAAAAGGTTTGTTTAGACTCATGGTTGGTTTCTGAGAGTCCCAGCACACAATTGCTAATAAGGCAATGCAGAATGGCTTGGTGCATGGGCCAGAAGTTGTCTAATGGCAGAAGACTGTGGTTGCAATTCCTGGCATACCCACAAACCAAATGAAGAACACTGGCCACACTCAGAATTACCTGTAAACATTAACATACAGCCATTATGGAAACCAATATGGAGGTTCCTCAAAACCTAAAACCAGAATGCTGTATGATCTGGCCATCACACTATGCAATATATATCCCAGGAAAATTAAATCAGTGTACTGAAGAGACACCTCTACCCTATACTTATTGCAATACTATTCACAGTAGCCAAGTTTTAGAATCAACCTAAATGTTCAACAGTACATGTGCAGATAAAGAAAACAGAACACATCTCATTAAAGGGATGAAATCCCTTAATTTGCAACAGCATGAATGGGTGTGGCGGACACTAGGCTAAGATAAAAAACTCAAGAGACAACACATGCTGGAGAGGTTGTGGAGAAAGGGGAACACTCTTTCACTGCTGGTGGGAATGTAAACTTATACAACCACTCTGGAAAGCAATCTGGCACTTTCTCAGACAACTAGGAATAACACTTCCTCAAGATCCAGCTATACCACTCCTAAGCATATACCTAAAAGAGGCTCAAGTACACAATAAAGACATTTGCTCAACCATGTTTGTAGCAGCCTTATTTGTAACAGCCAGAAGCTGGAAAGAGCCCAGATGCCCCTCAGTGGAGGAACAGATGCACAAATTGTGCTATATCTAATATAATATGGATATTATATTAGATGGAATATTACTCAGCAATAAAAAAAAAACAAGGAAATCATGAAATTTGCAGGTAAATGGTGGGATCTGGAAAAGATCATCCTGAGTGAGCTATCCCAGAAGCAGAAAAATTCACACAGTATATACTCACTCATATAGACATATAATAGAGGATAAACCTACTAAAATCTGTATACCTAAAGAAACTAACTAAGAGGGAGGATTCTTGCTAAAATGCTCAATTCCTATCCTGAAAGGCAAAGAGGATGGACATGAGAGGAAGGGGAAAAGAGGGAACAAGTCAGGAGCCTGACACAGAAGACCTCTGCAAGGCTTTGCCTTGCAGACAGACTATCAATGCAGATGCTGAGACTTATGGGCAACCTTTGGGTAGAGTACAGGGAATCTTATGTAAGAAGTGGGAAACAGTAAAATCTTGGGAGGACAGGAACTCCACAAGGAGAGCAACAGAACCAAGAAATCTGAGCATAGGGTTCTTTCCTGAGACTGATACTCCAACCAAGGACTATGCATGGAGACAACCTAAGACCCCTGCACAGATGTAGCCCATGGCAGTTCAGTATCCAAGTGGGTTCCATTGTAATAGGAACAGGGACTGTCTCTGACATGAATTGTTTGGCCTGCTCTTTAATTACCTCCCCCTGAGGGGGAAGCAGCATTACCAGGCCACAGAAGAAGATAATGCAGCCACTCCTGATGAGACCTAATTGACTAGGATCAGAAGGAAGGAAAAGAAGTCCTCCACTATCAGTGGACTTGGGAAGGGGGATGCATGCAGAGGGTGGAGGAAGGGAGGGATTGGGACTGGAGGAGGGAGGGATCCACAGGGGGATACAAAGTGAGTAAAGTGTAATTAATAAAGAAAAAAAAAAGAAAGTTAAGCAAAGAAGATGTTAACAGAAGCATCCAACGCTCTCGTGTAAGAAATCTAAGGCAGCCGAAGTTTAAAGAGTAGAATCACAGTCATCAGAGACTGTGAGGGAAGAAGACAGGGAAGGATAGGTGTGGTTGGCCAGTAGATGCAGACTTATAAGTACATAAAAGGGGGAAATTCGGGTGTTCTTTTGTACTGTAAGACAAATGCAGAACATCACTGTGTTATATATTTCTAAATAGCCAGAAGAGATGTTGAGTGCTTTCCATGAATAAATGATAAGTGTATGCCTTAAGTAGTTTTTTGCCATGCTTAAGAGATACCTGGATAGGCTATTTAAGAAGAAAAGTTTATTT
The DNA here is from genome assembly GCF_030254825.1 of Meriones unguiculatus. Classification (NCBI taxonomy): domain Eukaryota; kingdom Metazoa; phylum Chordata; class Mammalia; order Rodentia; family Muridae; genus Meriones; species Meriones unguiculatus. The sequence continues at coordinate 33,391,383 of NC_083353.1, read as the reverse complement.
GGCAATGACTTCTGTAGGTTCTGTGTCCTCACATCACAGTGAGGGACCATGGTGGAGAGCAACAGGGGAAAGCAGGCAGGAAGCAGACAGCTGGGTAAGATGGACTTGCTCCACTTTTCCTCCATCCACTCAAAAGGCCACATACTAATGAGCTTACACGTGTGACTTCCCTTTTCTCTTATAACCACAACCCTGAACACCGAGGCTTCCATCACAGCCAATGCTTGAGAGATATTCAAACCATACACAAGGAACAGCAATGTGTCAGGTAATGGGTATGGAAATTACTCACTTGATCTTTGTATAGTACATATACATTTTGAAATACAGATAATTATTGGGTTACTAAAACCAGGCAGCTTTTAAAAATTCATAATATTAAGTTTGAAGTAAATTACAAGAAAGCTGATTGTTAGAAGTGAGACTTAATGATCTCATTTTCAACCTAAGATCATGACCGTAAAATGGGTGAATAAGTGTTCAGGCCTGCAGTGGGAGTAAGCCAGAGGAATTCGGAGGACTAATTTCCCAGATATTGTAATCTACTTACTAGTCTATTAAATCTACTAATTGATTAAGACCTGCATTATCCTTCCATAAAAGTATTCCTCTTTTTTGAGAAGTAAAGACCCTTCACTCTGAGGAATTTTGCTCCTCAAACCATCACATGACTGAGTAGCCCACAGCAACATGCTTGGAAGTACAACCTACTTATACTTCTTTTTCAGATTTTTTTGTAGGCTAGAACTAAAGTTCACACAAGGGTCATATAAGGGTATTTAATAAAAATCACTTCAAAGCTTAAAACCTTTTTGTCAGAAAAAGGAAGTACCATGTTTGCTAACATGTCACATGGATGTTTCTTCTAAGCTACTTTTTAATAATTTAAGCTTATTTTTTATAATTTTTCACTTTACATCCTGAGTGTATCCCCCTCCCTCATCTCAACATCAGAGAACAAAAATAGGATCTGCATAAACTGGATTTAAAATCTTAAAACTCCACAAGGCATTGCATTTGTTGAGATCAGAGACTTCTATACCCTGCCCATGTAACGTTTACCTAGTCTCCCACAGAGCTGGGAGGGTAGCAAATACAGAGACTCCTTATCAAAAGACTTCCTGTGAAGTCAGATTGGGTGGAGAGGAGCACATGATAGATGGATGGATGGACAGACAGACAATAGATTAGAGATAAATAGATAGATAGATAGATAGATAGATAGATAGATAGATAGATAGATGATAGAGCTAGGTAGATATTTTTACAGTAGTGTTGTAGTTTCACAGTCACCCCTGTAAATCTTTTTCACAAAGTTATAAAGACCTGTGTCATTTTATCATTATCAGGCACAAGAAAGTACGGTGATCATCCCGGAGCTTGGTACGAAGAGGTAACAACAGGGCTCCTTTGAATGTTCCAGGACAATGACATTTTCCAGTGCCAAATTGTTTGGTTTTATGAAAGAACATAGAGCATTAGAACATGCAAAGAATAAGTCAGCTTGACCTTTTTCCTGATAAAGTTCTCAAGGGGCCTGATTCACTGGAGGGAAGCTGGCAAGCTCTGTCCAGTTGACTTGTACAGTATCATCCTATTCAGGGGACAGTTTGCTCAAGTCTGAATGCCTGGAGAAAAGCCTTTTAGAGCATCATGGTTTTCATGCTTTCATTTACTTCTCACCTGTTAAGGCTTCAAGTTTATCACCCATCTGTGTAACCATAGGTACATATATATTTTGCTTTTTTTATTGAGACTGATGTGGCCACTGCTATTATATACATCCCTATCTTTCTTTCCTTGATCTTTCCACATGCTACAAACATGAGTACATTATATGCATTTAAGAATGAGCTGTGTCCTCCGGCTTCTTTCTGGGGTGGTTGTCAATGGAGCTAACACCACCAGCCGCAAAACAAAGGCAGGCAAGGTCCTGATGTGCCTCTGCAGCATCAAAAGCACTAGTTCTCAACCTTCCTAATGCAGTTCCTCATGTTGTGGTGGCCCCCAACTATAAGATTATCTTTGCTGTTCTTCATAACTGTAATTTTGCTACTTTTATAAATTATAATGCAGATATCTGTATTTTCTGATGGTCTAGGGAGACTCCTGTGAAAGGAAGTTGACATATACACCCCCAAAAGCAGTTGCGGCCCACAGGTGGAGAACGGCTGAGTCAAGAGCCGTGCATTTTGTGTTGTATTTCATTTGCTTACTTATAATATTTTCTGTTGTTTTGAGTGAGAGTGTCATGGCAGTCCAGGCAGCTTCACGCTCACAGGCCTCCTTCCTAAGACTTCTGAGTGCTGGGATTAAAGACACATGCATCCCTGTTCCTTCCAGCAAGAGTGATGTCTCTCAAAGAAATGTTATATGACCTTGGTATGGAAGCTCCTGTCTAACTGTTTGTATATAACTGAGGCAAGGGGATTGCTGTAAGGTCACAGGAGGCCTGATCTACAGAGTGAGACCCTCTCCAAACAAACCAGCACAAAGTTACATTTTCTCCCCCTTTCTTTATTGCTTACTCCCTGGATATGGTTTAAGTGTGGTCACTATGTTACTTATAAAATTCACCAACATGAGTTGAAATGTATAAGGAGGGATGTGGTTAAAGAATTTTAACCTAGGCATTCATATGAATGTTCTAAAAAAGAAAAAAGAAAAAGAATCTAGCAGCCTGGAACTAGTTCCTGGAATCAAGGCTGTGTTCTGTCTCCTAAATGGGTTTCTCACTTCTGGGTAGTTAGATATCAGTTCTCCCCTCACTCACATACTCTCCCCACCTTTCTCACAGGCAGAGAACCACCCTCAGAAGCTATGAGGAAGATGAGTGTTGCGTTCTTGTGCGGTGGGCCCCCGCAGCCCTGCCCTTCCCATCCCACTACTCTGGCTCTCTCATGCGGTCACAGTTCAATGTTCACTCTTCCTGCGGTCTGAATACCCAGCCTGCATTTCTCAGCCTCTTCAGTCTCTGCTCCTCTTCTTCCTGCTGCTTTATTCTTGGTTCTTCAGGATGTTAGAGGCATCATAGCTCAAAAACCCATGGGATTACGCGGTCCCTTGACTGCTGTCAAAAAAGAGATGGTGATTAATTTTTTTATGATATGAAACTACTTCATGTCCCAGGAGTGGCTAACAAAATACTACTCAAACTTTTATTTTATATTTAGATCCATGTCTATCTCTAAAGACACATCTAAAGAGAGAAGAAAGAAGGGGGAAAAGATACCTGGGGCTCCTGTGAAAACACAGGCTCTGACTCTGGAGCTGTGTGTGGGCCAAGAGTTGGCATCTTTCACACGTTTCCAGTTGGTGCTGATGCTCATGCTGGCAGAGACTAGGTTCGGAAGCACTGCGCATGTGTTGAGGTTATGACCCGTAGGTGGACTCTACTGTAGCCAGCTTTACAGGATCTTCCATTGGCAGCAGTATACGTAGTATGGAGTTGATACTGATCTATTGGTTGGACTTTTACTGAGCTGAGCATACAAGAAATACAGAATTCTCTCCACGTGCTTTTAGGTGAATGTCTTCAAGTGCTAGGACACAAATAAGGGTCTAGCTATATGAAGCTCTCCGTAAAACATTTTCAAAAAGTGGTTCCTGTCCTTAAATGTGATGTGGGTATATTTACCACTGTGTTTACTATAGTTTGTAACTAATTTTCAGAATGAACAGGTAATAGTGAACCTATTAATGCTACACACAATTTGAACTTTCATAGTTTGGGTGACATTTCCCTCATATATTCAATAAAGCTAGTTAGAACATTATGCTGTTTTGTGCCTAATTCATGTATTGATACAATATCCTATCGTGCATAGAGCAAGGACTACTGTCGATGGTAGTGGCTAACTCACATTTAAAATAACCTCAATTGTACAATTATTTCAGTTTAGGAAGATATTGTTACTTAGCTGTCCTCTGTCCTCTTAAATCTATAAACTAGCCCAATGATCAATTTCACTTTGTAAGGATTACCTGCAATTTAATCCTAAGATTGTCTTGGTTTAAAGGTTAAACTTTATGCAAGCTGTGGGATATGCACACGTAATTGCAGCACCGAGGAGGTGGAAGCAGGGGGATCACACAGCAGAAAACAGCTTGAGGTACAGACGGAGTAGCAAACTCGTCTGGTTCGGAATCAGATTCTGTCTCAAAGAAATCCCAGGGGCCAAACATGGTGATTCAAGACTTAATCCCATCACTCAGGAGGCACAGCAGATGGGTCTCTGTGAATTCAAGGCCAGGCTGGTCTGCATAGTGAGTTCAAGGCCAGTCAAAGCTTCATAGAGAGATCCTGTCTCAGACATCTGAAACACAAAATCAAACAAGCAAAAGCACCCAGAATAAACAAGTTTCAACATCAAGTAAAATGCGTATTAGAATTAAATTGATTATGAAAATCACTGTATGTTTTACAATAGAAAGCCTAAGTAATATATTTTCTTGTCTTACAGCTACTTAAATCTAAACCGCTTTCCTTAACTCTGAGGCTTCATAAACTTATTTGTCTTTCTAGGGTTAGAAACAGAATAAAATAAATAGGTAATGTGTTTGTAGTGTTTTTATTATTTATCCCTTTCTCCTGTCATTTCTAGTGATCTGGGAAATGGGAACATCCACATAAAATATGCATTCCTACATACATAAATCCACAGGTGAATAAAATATATGCAAAATAAGAGCATCATCTTTGGAAAGAAAAATATGTTGGTCATAAATACAGAGAATGTAATGTTGAGAATGTAAGTGTTGACTTAGATTTTATTTACAAGTACAATGCATCTACATGATGGATAACATCTTTATTCTTGGCCTGATAAAGCTAGTGAACAGATATGCTTCATTTTCCATACAAAGCAGAAAAGTTGTCAGTAAGGATATTTATCCTTATGGAATACTGAATATCTTTTATTCTGGATTGGTTATACCTTCCATATATTTTCAGAATAAAGTAGACAGGTCATTCCTATTAATTTCCAAATACAGTACAGCTTCGGTATGAATTTAACGTTTTCAGAAAGGCAGGGTTGTGGAGACGAGTGTGCCTTTTGCTATGGCTGCCATCTCTAAGATGTGCTAAAGAGAGGTACCCGAGGAGACTGGCACAGGAGCCAACGAGCGTCGCTGACATGCAGGCTTTGCAAACAGACACTTATTACTCTTATAGTTCCTACATTGTGTCTCATTACCTACGTGACCCAGCTATGACTCAGATGTCAGCCAGCTGGATGTCTTCAAGTCTCCCAGCTGGCCGGGGTCAGCTTGTTCTTTAAAATATAATTTAAATGAGCTCAGACCACAATCTTAAGTATAATGCCTTCCCTGTATCCCTCCCAGGAAGGACAAGGACTCTAAGCAGTGTATCTCTGTGAGATGCTACTGCTTCTGAGCTCCTGCTGCAGCTGGCTTCATGCAGAAGGAAAGAAAGCCAGAACCCATGCAACACACACATACATGTTTGTAAAACTGAATTAGATGGCACAGGTGAAAACACTTTAGAGAGCATACAGAGCTGCTGGTGGAGGTGACAACCTCAAGAAACTAGAAAGTGATCTCAGGCTTAGTGAATGCTGAGCGGGAACATGGAAGAGGAAAATCTGAAAATAACTGGATGCATTTACTTGTTTCATCCGGTTAAAAATAGAGGGAAGAATGGAGTCCTGACAAGAAACACTAGCACTGTCTAATAATAAGATGGGGAAAAACTATGAAAGTTTAAAAGGGAATACCAAAAACAGTTAAGTGATTGTAAAATCCTAAAACATAGAAAAGTGTCCAATGTCCCAAGAGGGAGGAGGGAGGGACACCAGAGTCCTTTGAAGCTGGTGAGCTGGGAATTAAAAAAAAAAAAAAAACAAAAAGCCATGCTTTGCTAATTCTTTTTATGAAAGGGAGCCAACATGGCCTTCATCTGATTTCCTAGATTCTGCCAGAGCTCTTAAGCCGTAGCTGCCAGCATATTAGTCAGCTGCCCTGATGTGCATAGCTCTTGGTCTCCTTATCCTTCCTTTCCGTTTTTTCCAGAATTTGTTCCTAACTTAGTTCAAAGAATCTTCTGCCACAGTACTCATAAGTTTCCTATGGCCTCCTATCACTTTCATGTGACCAAGTGCTCAGAGATACCACAATTTAGTTTTTATTTTGTTGGAGGAGAAGAAATTCTGATTGGCAAGACTAGATTTTGAAAGCATAGAATAGAGTTCATTTGTCTTTGGCCCTTTTAAAATATATGTAATAACTTTCCTTATACCCCAGTAAAATACTACTCATAATATAATGCTGGAAAAATAGAATCATGCTTATTTTTTTTCAGTTAAATAAGATTTTAAGACAAGAAATTAAGACTGTTACAGTTTGGAATATGCAGTGACTTAGTCTCCTTCAGACTCTTCCCAAAGGCTGAATCACATGAGCAGCACGCCTTGCCTGCCACCTGCATGTGGGATTTACCTCACAGTCCTTGAAGGGACTCTGCCCACGTCAAGCATGCCAAACATGGCTCTGGCAGGCCTTGCCCTTCTCTCTCATTCCCTCTGCCTTGTGAAAACCATTAGGTTACACATATCGCTAGGCACTAAAGTCTGTTCCTGTATTTGGCCAATCCTTCCTCCTGAGGCTGACTACCAAGGTCCAGCTATCGAACTATTGAAGTCCAACAATCAAAAGCCCCCTTTGGTTCAGCAAGTTAACATGTCCAATCAAATATACCACCACATCATAGCCCATTCTAAAACAGCCCTCCCCCTTTTCTCTTCTTAAAAATTATACTTGCAAGGTCATTGGCTGCTGTTAATAAAGATGTCTCTGTAGCTGTAGTCTGGGTATAGTTTGTGCCTAACCCAGAGTCTAGGGGGGACACCCATTGTGTGTGTATGGGGGTGTCTCCTTCACCCTGATTCATTTGTGCATGTTTGTGAGTCAGAAGTACTGCTGGATTCCCTAATCAGCAGTTCACGAGCCAAGTCTTGTTTTTCTTGGAGGGCGGTGGGTAGTGCCACCGTGGACAAATGTTTGCAAAGGGAAGGGTCTTGAAATACTGTAGGCCACAGCTAGAGTAAACAGCAGGAGAAGTTGCTGGTCAGATGTCAGGCCTACACTTAGTGTGCGCATGACCAATGTGGGGTACCCTCAGGGCCCTACCATTCATGACAGGCCATGTGTGACTCTGAAGAAACAGAAAAGGAGAACGTTAAAACTGAAGTCACACAAGTATGGAGACCCACACAGGAGATGTCTAAGAACAGTGGCACTTGGTGGTTGTTCTCCTCCTGGGATGTGCTGTAGACATGCTCGGTCACCTCTGGCCTTCTGGAGTCCACTTTGCCTGTGGACCAATGAACCAAGATCTTGGTTGTTATCTAGGGCTCAGCTTCCAAAGGTTAGGAAATTCTGCCAAGAGGGCTGAATCTGACTATTGACTGCTGCCAGGGAGGGTGGGTGTTAGACCGCATTCTCCATCTACCAGTGTCATGGTACTCCCTATGAAATGCTTATGCTTATACACCTAGCTCAAACCACAATAGATTCAATAATTAATCCTAAATTGGACTGTGATGACAATTTTCAAGTAAGAGCTACAGCAGTGAAACCCATGTGTATGATGTCCTCCGTCGGTATGTGAAGTCTACGCCTGTGCACTGTCATTGAGGTGAAAGACAGCAGCTTGTTGTTGGAAGCCCATTTTAGAAAACGAAAAGACAATAACAGCACTGCTTTTAATACAGAAACATGTTAGTGTCAAGCCATTAATGTTTGCTTGTTTTATTTAACTACAGGTCTAAAGCTAGGCACAGAAAGATTTTGGCTTTGTGTCATCCCAATTAAATCCTAAAACAAGGAAATTCATCATTCTGACATTCTTTTGTGAAGAATGTGTTGAAGCATATCTTAACATGTATCTTGTTTATATCCATTTACTGATTCATGTTCATTGGAGTAAGGTGATTAACAATATAACTTAGTTTAACCTCTATGATTATTTATTTATTTAAAAAGTTATTTTTTATTTTAATTATATATGTCTATGTATGCCTGTATGTGTTGGAGGGTATCTTGGTTTGGTTTTTACTGCTATGATAAAATACCATGAGCAAAAGCAACTTGGGGAGGAAGGGGTTTATTTCACCTTACATGTTGGGGCCCTTCATGAATGAAAGTCAGGAAAGAAACTCAAGGCAGGAATATGGATGCAGCAACTGAATCAGAGCCCACAGAAGAACCACCTTACTGTCTTGCTCCCCAGGATGCTCAGCGCGTTCTTCTGCAAGCCACAACTACCTGCTTAGGGGTGGCGCAACCCACTCAGTTGTTAATCAAGAAAACACCCTATAAATGTGCCTACAGGCAATCTGATGGAGTCATTTTCTTTTGAGGTTCCTCTTCTCAAATAACTCCAGCTTGTGGAGAGAGAGAGAGAGAGAGAGAGAGAGAGAGAGGAATGTAGGTGTCTGTAGACATTGGATGATCTCAGAAGAGGGCAGTGGATCCTCTGGAGCTAGTGTACAGTTGTGAGCAGTCAGTGAGGAAGCTAGGAACCAAAATTGGGTCCTCTGTAGCATGGTACAGTCTGCCAACTGTTGAACCATCTCTTCAGCTTCTTCACTTCAACTTTGATAGAGACACTGTTTTCCCAGTTGCAAGAATGAGTGTTTGCCCAACTATCTAGATTTTCTATTTTTGTTTGTTTTTCCAACATATTTTTATTGACTATTTGGGAACATCATACAATGCACTGTGATCACACTGGCTTCTCATTCCTCCCAGGTTCACCCTCCTACCTTTGTGCCTTCCCCCAACCCAAATATACGAAGTCTAATTTGTGTTCCCCATATACTCATTGGTACATGATATTTTGAGATTTTTTTTTTTCCTAAACATATATTTCCTTGACTTTTCTTCAAAGTTTACTATGGCTATAACATAATGTAGGCTTATAGATATTATGCATCAAAAAAAAAAAAGAAGTTGGGAAAAATAAGAGATATACACTCTGAATGTCTCAAGAACTTGCCCTCCAAGATGAAAAGTTTTCATCTTAAAGGAAACTGGGGCAGAATAAAACCAAGATAGTGTCAATGCCAAGGTAGAAAATTTTGGTATTTGGGGTGTGTGTGTGTGCATGTGTGTGCATGTACATGTTCTTGTATGGGTACACATGTGGAGACCAGTAGCTATTCTTGAATGTTGTTCCTGCAGACCTATCCGTCTTCTTTTTTGACAAAGGGTCTCTTGTTGGCTTGTAGCTTGGCCATTAGACTAGGCTGGCCATCAAGCCCTTGGATGTGCCTCCTCCTCTCCAGGGCTGGGATTATAAGACACGGCACCACACCTAGCCTTTATGTGTGTGTGAGGATCACAGAGAGGTTCTCATGCTTTCACAAAAAGTCTTTCCAACTGAGCCACCTCCCCATCCCCCAGCCGTCATATCCCAGCATACTCCTCAGAGGATGTTTAGGAAGATGGAGCTAGTGAAAGTAAGACACAGACATGTTGTTTACTAAGTCTAGAAATAGTAGCTTAAGTAAAACTTTCTAGGTGGTTAGTAAACTAATTCAGTAAATTTTCATAACTGATTTCTATTGTGGAGGCCATTGTAATTTTTGTTTTAAAGAAAAATGAAGGCATACAAAGGCTAAATATTCCTAAAGTTTGATATTCAAGATGCAGTGATAGACTTCCATATGACTCCGCTTCTGAAGTCCAGGTAACTGACTCTCTGCCCTTTAAAATGGCGTACATGTACTCTGAATCTGTGGGGTAAATAGGATGCAAATGTCAGGTTCATTTTGGCAAACTTATTTATAAACTTTCTCCTTTTTCTAAGAGATGAACTCACCACAGAACCTCCTGGATGAAGTGTATGTAGATAGACCTGCGTGCCCTCTTCTCTATGACAGCTTGAGTTCAGTATGACAAAATTTACTTTCCCCAGCATCTAGATACATATGCAAAGTGGTGAAAGGAAGAAGTATGAAAATACACACACACACACACACACACACACACACACAATTTTGATGTGCCTCTGAGTTTCTGCTTTCCTCCTCTCTTGCAGATGCTTCATCCCAAACATCTATGCTGCTCTGTTCACGGCTGCTCTCGTCCCTCTAACGTGCCTCGTGGTGGTGTTTGTGGTTTTCATTCATGCGTACCAGCTGAAGCCGCAGTGGAAAGGTTACGATGACGTCTTCAGAGGACGAACAAACGCAGCAGGTTAGGAAGGAATTATTTTTGCATTTTAGAGATGGGAACTCCTCCAAGGGGAAATGCCATGGTGGTTTCTTGGGGTTTGGTGTTTTTGTTGTTTTGCTTAATTTTTTTTTCTATGTGAAATAAAGGGATGAAAGTAGGCGCAGCTTTCTGCGCTTAGTTCAGCCTTGAACTAAGCTACGTTTTCTGGTGTCCGCTGCTTGGAACTTCCTGGCAGCTCTCCTCCCTCAGGCCAGTGGATTTTACTGCTGTTTCCAGTTTCCCTGAAGGTGTTACTGTCCAGGCCAGTGAGTCACCGGCTTCGGGAACAGCTTCCCAGGCTTTCCCCAACTTAAGCAATAACAACCTGCATTCAGCCAGTGAACTCATTTCACTTCCTGCGGATTCGGCGTCACTCAAGGCTCTGTGGGGCTCGGGAGCACTGCATTTTGCACGTGGCCTTCGTTCTGGTCGTGCTGACAGACATTTTAATGCATGTGTAATCAGAGAGCCTCATAAGTGGCTGCACATGTCTGGTTAACAGTGCAGATTTTTCCAGCCCAAACTGGCTTTCACCGTGCCTCATTTTTCCCTTTGAATCATGCTCAGCACAGGTTTTTATGATCCGATTCCCTTTTTGGGGTACTTAAAATAGAGTTGCCTAGAAATTTCCTTAACCAAGAACAATAACCATGTACCTAAGGACAGAAAAATATCACTTAACCACTGTGTGAGTACCCGAGAAACTGAGAGGAGATTTGAACTAGAAAGGGGCATCTCTTGGGCTAGTGATCTTTTCTTTTCTTGGCTTCTACAAGCCCACTGTCAAATGAGCAGCCAGCCAGGGGGAATTAACCACATTTTAGATGCTTCTCAGAGTTCAAGCAGGTACCACCATGTTGTCCCTGAAATCCTATCTAATGCGTTGTCAAGGTCTTAGGAGATGTAGTCAGTTAAAAGGTGCCTGTGACATGAGGAAGCTTCCTTGCGCCTACACTGGATTGGGATGCAAAAGCATTATGTATAGAAGAATGAGAAGAGCACCCCATGTGCTTCTCCCATAGCTGTAGGTACCTGGCAGCTCTTCTCCCACTCTCATTTGGCATAATAAGGTGTACAGAGAAGTATTTGCAGTCATGAGTAGCCTTAAATTCATCAACACAAAGGTAATATTCAATGTAGAATTCCTAATTTGTTTTAATTCCTGGAATGTTTTTATTCAACATGTGATTCATTGTGGTAAAATGGCCAGTATGTCTTAAAGGGAAAGGGTTTTTTTCCTTAAATAAAATGTCTTTTGGTTAGTCACAAGATAAAGGTACTAGCGTTGTGTTAGTACATGACTTAAATCTAGCACTTGGGAGGCAGAGGCATGTATCTCTTTGAGTTCAAGGCCACCCTGGTCTACATAGTGAGTTCCTGGACATCCAGGGTTATGTAGAGACCCTGTCTCAAAAAAAAGGAAGAAAAAATAAAGGAGAGAGAGAGCGAGAAAGAGAGAGGAAGGAAGGAAGGAAGGAAGGAAGGAAGGAAGGAAGGAAGGAAGGAAGGAATAGCGCCAGCATATTCACATGTATCTATTTTATCAATGCTAATAATGTGGAGAACTAGCAGAGGCAGCTAATCCTTTAAAGACCTAAGTCTCCCCCGTACTTCTTGCACCAAGACAGTACTCTGGTTATCAGAACACAGATCTGTCATGCATTGAACATGAGATACATCACAGTTGTATCTCAACTAGGTGACCCACTCTGCTAGAAAATACAAAAACATTGCTTTATTAAGTCTTCCTAATGTAAAACATTTATGGTACTACTATTCCCTTATTCTAATGATAATCTAGTCAGAATAGTTACTGCCTAATTCCTGGGCTCTTTACATCTTTCTTCTCAGTCTCTTCTTATCTAGTCTCTTTTTTTCTTCATTTCAGTAATTCAGTTGGCTAGACTTCAAAACTATGAAGTGCCTATTTTCACTCTTCAGCCCTGAGGTGCCCAAAACCAAAGTCTGGTGTCTGTAGCCAACAAGACTACCCATTAATCACTGCTGCCCCATAAATTAGTTATGATTTATCCCACATTCTGATCCTGTCAACCTCACTTTTTCCTAAAATTACCTGATACAGCCACCTTTACCCTGTAAGGAGGGGGACTTCTGAATGATTGAGAGAAAGGTAGATGTGGTTAATCACACTCACAGAATCTTCACTAACTCCCCAAATAACGCTAAATCCAGTTTAAAATTGTATGAACACAAGTCAACTTCTCCCAGACGCACTCCATTCAGCATCACACTTGCACAGCTCTGGCATGGCCTCTCCGTAGCATCACTGCAAACGGAATCCTTCCTTCCTCGAGTGTCCTTATTTCTGTGGTTACGACAGTCCTTGTCATAGGATGAGCCTGTGGCTTGCTTAGCTTTGTGTGGTTAACTTTATACAAATAACTCCCTGAGGACAAGGAATATTCAAGATTCTTTTCTGTGCCTCTGAGGTCTCTCAGAATACTCATTGGATAGCAACAACATCGTTGGTATTCTTATGTAATTGAATAAATGAACAATATTTGAGGAACTATAAAACTTAAAATTGTAGTAATGGGCACCCTGTGAATATCACAGGGATAGGTGCTGCTACATCATAAAAGTGGAATTGAACAATTTATCTCATTGATCTATTTGTCCATATTCCATTAATTTTTTTTCCTGTCCTTGCCTTCTGTGGATCTCAGAGCTATGTTTGGATTTACCTTTTCATTTAACTCTACTTAATGTGCCCCATATACAGCAAATCCAGAATTTCTAGGGGGAAAATAAAAACCTTTTTTTCCTACTCTAATCAGGAGCATTTAGTACTTTGCTGAAGTCTTCTTGTTAAAATTGGACTGCACTGACCTTTAAAATATCCAATTAAAGTGGCACTGTAAATTAGTGTTTTACCTTTCTACTCTACTCAAATATAGGTAGTAGCTAAAGATAACATAGTAACAAAAGAATATTAAAAGTAAGATGAATATATCTCTGTGGATTAGAAACAGAGCAGAAGCATGAAATGGTGATCAGAGACAAAACCCTAACATTTTGAGACCAGAAAGATGTGGCTGCAAGCTGTCCTCTCCTCTGGTGATAAAGCGGGACCCATAAGGTTCTAACCCATGGAAAATGCAATGGATCATTCGTGGCAGAAGCTTGGGGAGTTACCACAGTAGCTTCAGCTTTGACATAAGGGAACATACCAAGCCAAGAAGACAGTTGCATCTCATTAAATCCCAGGGCCAGGCTCTTTAGGGTTAGAAACTGTATCTGCCTCGCTATAAAGTCACCATGGAAACAGAAGGACCAAAACCCCAAAATATGCCCTGAGGTCTCTGAAAGCCTCAGGAGTGTTTAGGAGAGGCAATAACAGAACCATTCTAATGGTGATGGTTGAGAAAGATAAAATGAATAAAGGAACAAATGTTTTCTATTCAATATTAACTGCAATCTGAACCAGAAAGGAAACTACAAGCTCAGAACTTAAAATGTAACAAAATGTAACAAAAGATGAATTTAATCCATGAATCTGATCCTATGTAGAGGTCTGTAAAAGATTTATAATGAGTTAGTTAAAGACCCTAAAGTAGGAAGCAGTAAAGAGCATATTCAGCCCGTGCAAGCCACTCAGCAAATTCCGTCCCCACTTTCTCTGTTTACCCTGGAAAGCTTTGTTGAGATACAGTTTATATAGCATAAAAGCTGCTCTGTTTAAGCTGTCCAGTTTGTGGAGCGTCCATGTGTTTATACAGTTGTGGAACTGCACGATAATCTAACTTTAGAACATTTCCCTTGGTTCATACGAAACCTCCCACTCAGCCATCCTCAGTCCCCATTCTCCACCCTCCTGAGCACTATGAACCTGCCTCCTCTCCCTCTCTGTCTTGATGTTTGCTCTGAAAGTTTCATACAGTAGGATCCTAGAACACATGGTTTTGCATGTCTGCCTTCTTAACTAAGCATAATGTGCTCAAAGTTCATCCGCATCATTACACAGACCTTTCATTATGCCCAGCACCTTTTTACTGCCAGACAACAGTGCACCATAAGGACTCTATTAAATCTTGCATTCATTTGAGGGACATTTGGGCTGCTTTCTCTTTGGGGTTAATATAAACAATAATTGTGTGAACATACATGTGTAAGTTTTGGCACTGATGAGTATCTTCATTCCTCTTAGGTATGTGTAGGAGAAGACATGCTTGGCCATAAGGTGACTGCAGCTAACTGTCAAATCTACACAAATATTTTCCATATCTGCACAAATATTTCTCTGGCTACAGAAACCTGTCTTTCTTTTCTTTCTCTCTCTCTCTCTCTCTCTCTCTCTCTCTCTCTCTCTCTCTCTTTCTTTCTTTCTTTCTTTGTTTCTCTCTCTCTTTCTTTTTCTTTCTCTTTCTTTCTTTCTTTCTTTCTTTCTCTCTCTCTCTTTCTTTCTTTCATTATTTTTTTGAGATGGGATCTCACTGTGTTGCCCAGGGTAGTCTTGAACTCAAATGATTCCTCTATTTCAACCTCCCAAGTGCTGGGATCACAGAAGCCTACTTGGCCTGTGTTCAAATATGGGTTGTTTTTGTTTTTTGCTTTTAATAACTGATCCACATCTGTTTGTTTACTTATTGTCTACGTTTTCATAAGGCAGAGTTAAGTCCTAAGACTAGGCACCCTGCAGAGAATACCTTATTCAGTACCTTCATCTTCTGATGTCACTGATACCATACTCATGAGAGTACTTAAACATGAAAGAAAGAAAGAAAGAAAGAAAGAAAGAAAGAAAGAAAGAAAGAAAGAAAGAAATGTAACATAATTTCTGAAATAATAACAAGGAAAAGTTACTGCCAAAAAATTAACTATATGAATGTTGAGATAAACTGTGAACACAGCAGAGAGGAGATATAGCTATGAGTAGGTTCTAAAGAAAAGCTGGAGAATCCTCAAAGAAAGTATATTAAAAAAAGAACAGAGAAAAAATG
The DNA here is from genome assembly GCF_030254825.1 of Meriones unguiculatus. Classification (NCBI taxonomy): domain Eukaryota; kingdom Metazoa; phylum Chordata; class Mammalia; order Rodentia; family Muridae; genus Meriones; species Meriones unguiculatus. Next base: position 33,376,183 of record NC_083353.1, on the reverse strand, counting down.
AAAACAAGGCTAAAAAGTATAAGAATAGATCTATCAATGGAAGAAGGAAATTTGGGAAACCAGAAACAACACAATTGTTGAGATAAAGCTCCAGAATTTTCTGGAATCAGTATTTGTAAGAGCTGAGTGGCCTATTGAGAGTATTATCAAAATACTAAGAATATTTTGAACATGTCTGTGTCTGTATTTTGGAAAGCTGGATCTTGAGTAACTTTTCTTTGCTTCCGATAATCTGTACCCTGACTGTAAGTACACAAGTCCCATTCAGGACTTGAGAGTCTATAGTGTGAGCAAATGTGCTTGCTGTTTGCTGGAAACCTAAGTCTAAAGACAGCACACATGGTCACTCTCTTCTCTTTCTCGGAGCAGCTGGTGCAGTTCACACCCTCCCGGGCACTGGATGCTGAAGATGGAGTGTGCTCTAAGCATTCTCTTGGGGGCCCAGCACAGCTCACTCAAGTTCTAAATAGATGAAGGCAACTCAGATGAAGGCAACTAAATAGATGAAGGCAACTTCCTCCTAAGGCAACTCAGACAGCTTAGAGTTTCATTACATTTTCCCTGCATTAGAACAGTTGAGCAGATACAGTTGATGCCAGCATCAGACATATTTGAATAACTGAATGGGCTATATCATGGCATTTGGCCTAGAATCTTCTACTGTTCTCCAAACAGTTCTCCAAATCATTTCCTTCACAGAATATATATGCCGGACAAAAGGAGCAATTTCCTCCAACAAGTATTTGTCCCCACTGAATATAATATCAATGAGAATCCTTGCCTCTTGCACTTTGAGTAACTTTTTTGCTTCTGACATTCCTTCAAGCAGCATTCAAGTAGGAAAGAGGGTGGATTGGGAGCTGTAGATAGCCATCTTCTCTACCTTTCCTCCTGAGAGGGCCTGGAGCAGCCTATCAGCATGGCCTTAGGGGACCCCAGAGTTGACCTGTGTGAATCTGGCTCTGAATGAAGGTCAGTGGCTCTCTGTGAGCCTCAGTAGCTTCCTCCTCACTTCTGTGGGTAGATGTGCTGGAGAATGAGTCACAAAGGTATTCTAAACCACATTTCAGTGTCTCAAATGGCATTTCAAAAGAAGCCTATAATTTTCAGGTTTGGTTTTGATCTCAGGCAATGATAAGCTGGTCTCTCCTTTCAGACTTATTTTAGAAGTTGCTGACTCCTTTCTGATTAATCAGCCAGTTCTTATGTGATGAAAGATTCATGAAACAGAGAAAGAAAATTAATTGGAATGAAAAGAGGAAGTAGGTGATTAACAAGTCCTTTTGTTATAAAAATCCCCACATAGGTTTCAGTATATATACAAAACTAGAAAGGTGGCCTGGGCCACACCACCCTGAACACAGCTGACGCTGATCTCAGAGGCTAAGCATCACAATGCTTAGTACCTGAATGGGTGAGGAAGCACACTGCTGGCCAGTCCTGATGAGACCTGATAGGCTAGTGTCAGATGGAAGGGGAGGAGGACCTACCCTATCAGTGGACTTGGGGAAGGGCATGGGAGAAGATGAGGGAGGGAGGGTAGGATTGGTAGGGGATGAAGGAGGGGGCTATAGCTGAATAAATTGTAATAACTTAAAAAAATTAAAAAAGATTTATTAAAAAAAAAAGAGATCCTTTGTATGGTAATGGCCAGCTCTCTTGAGCGGGGGGCCTTATTAATGGCAAAATGCTTCCAGCCCTTGGAAGGCTCATTCTCTTTATCCTTAGACTAAACAGTAATAGGTGCAATAAAGTTCCATTTCTGTTATGGAAATCACTGAAAACTTACAGTGAATGTAAAACATTTTACCAAATCTTAAATTAAGTGCTTTTTATTACTAACATTAAAAAAAATCAAATAGAATTCCAAGAAACTTACTGAAACTCAAAAGAGTAAGATAAAAGATAAATGATAAATGAAATACTCTCCATGTTGCTGTCTCCAAAATGACTGACTTACTGTTTCCCTCTTTGGGACTCGGGTGCTCCTTTTCACATCAAGGGGACTCTCCTTCCCCTCCCTAAGTTTGGTTGGCTTGGGTCTTGCTTACACAAATCTCATGGAAACAATGCTGATTCACAATGCATCTAGCTCGTCCGAGGACTAACTCTTTTAACTGTCTTTAACTTGGAAGCCAGCCACTATATTTGTTCAGTTATCCTGAGATGCCCACACTGGCAAAAAGACCAAGCTAACCAGCGGGGAGCAGGCGTGTGGAGAGAAATGTTTAGCCATCCTGCGTGGTTTTAGTGGCGCCCTGGTTCTGGATATGTGAGTGAAGAAGCCATCTTGTAGGATCCAGCACAGAATGGAAAACCTGCCAAGGGTCGCTGCAGCAGGGCGGTGAGCAGCCATTTTAAGTGACTAGGTTTTGTGCTGCTTTGTCACAAATGGTTGGAACATCTAGAGCAGGAAGCCTCATTTTTCCTGCTTCAAAATTATGTATTGGTGTCATCTTAAGTTTTGCTTGCAGAAACGTGGTTTATGAGTAAAATTACAAAAGTGCCACCTGATTTTTTTAAACTAAAGCATTGTAGCTTACCCTAAAGCAAGGAGAGAGTTACCTTACCTAAAACGGTACCTGTGTGCTTGCCTGGGACCCAGCGTGACCAACACAACAGGTTTCACATGGTCTTGGCAGCAAAGGCTTGTTTGCAGTCTCCTCCTAGTTTTACTGCGGAAAGGAAAATGAAAGCACAGCGCCTGGAGACCTAAGGAAAACCCCAGAGCCGTCCACCACACAGTGAGCATCTCTTCCCTTGAGCCTTTGCAAGCTCAGCTCAACCTTCGGACATCCTGTTAGGAGTGCTGGGGAAAATCCCACGTGTATCAGGAAACATTATGAATGCTCCTTCTCTGTGACCTCAGCCTTCAGAGATTCAAATCAAGAAATCTTTTCCTTCCTTCCTTGTTTGTTTGTTTATTTTGTCTTGTCTTGTATTTTCCTTTGCACTTGGGATTTGGTATTAATCTCTATAAACTCCTAGAAGAAGGTTGGGGCTATACTTTTGCTGCAGAGTGCTTGCTAACACACAATTCTCAGGTTTTATCCCCAGGACCATAAGCAAACCAGGAAAACCTCCGAGAACATTAGCCTCAGGGATCTCTGATGCCTTTGTACCTCCAGATGAAAATTACAAAATAAAATCAAAGAGTTAGAAGTGTAAAATTTTTCCCTGATTTGTACAGATAACCAAAGAAGAAAGGGTGGACAAGGATGCTGAGTCTTTCTAGAATTCGCAGTTTCTGAATATCCTTTTGTTAACAGTTGTATTGTTTTATTAATGTTTTGCGTGTTTCACAGGAAGTGTTTCATCCTCCCCCACTCTTCCCAGATCCACTCCCCCCTCTCTCCCCACTCAGCTTGTTCCTGAACGTCTTTATTTCAGGGTATCTCTTTATCTCTTACCCACTCTCACTCCCTGATGACAGATAAAGGTAGCTCTCACGATCAGATAGCAAAACAAAAAACAAAAAACAAACAAACAAAAAAACTATCTCATAGTTAGGCAGGTTTCCTAAAGCATGCAAGAACGGACGGTGCCTACCTATAAGTGACAGGTATGAATCTTCGAGGTCCTTGTCCACTTCATGTCCATCATCATCATCATCATCATCTGCACTACCATTAAGGTCCATCATATTCCAAGCACTGTGCTGAGAAGTTGTGTGTAGAGACAGCTTTTGTTTCAGTGTTTATCTGAAACAAATACTATTACTTATGTAGTCAGGTAGGGAAAGCCAGGCAACACAAGACTGGGAACCAGACAAAAGTATTTCTTCATAGAGTTGGGATGAAAACCACAGGTGATGTACAAGTTCTGCAGAGCCACCATGATTGCCAATACAATCCCAATCTGTAAAATTTTAGAAGGTGTCCATAAAAATAATCATTAGATTCTGTTCCCCCAGAAAGAACTTGCAGGCATCTTGGCTGGAAAATTACTTTTGTGTCTGCTACTTCGTTTTTTGTTGTTGTTTTTATTTCCCGTGAAGACCTCTCCCTCTATTCCTTTACTGAAACACCCAGTTTTCCTCACTATTTCCCTAGTTGATACAGCTGTTATGCAACTACTCTTTTAAGGGAATGTTTGAATGATAAACTGCCAACATGTGTAAGTATTTAATAAACTCCCTAGAACATACTGAGAGCTTGAAATTTGTCGTTTCTTACTAGCTTAATACCATCCAGTATGTGCTTAGTATAACACTATGAGATCTTTTCTTTAACACACTTTCTAAAAGTCTCTCACATGTCCTCTTCCATTTCTTTCCTTGTCATTATGCCTGGAGTATTGGGCAGCTTTGGTTGCCACACAGGACCGTAGATCCAAAGAACTGGTATTTATTCCTCACAGTTTCAGGGGCCAGGCATCCATGATGAAGCTCATTTGGATCCAGAGGCCCATCCTCCAGCTGTGGTCTTGCTGTGTACTCACAGTATCCTCTGTCTCTTCTAAGTCATTAACCCCACTGTGAGAGCTTCACTACCTGATGGCGTTACCTCCTGGAGATCCATTCCTACATTACCACCTTGCTGGGAGTTAGGCTTTCTCCATGTGAATTTGAAGACTAGACAACACAACTCCATTAATGATACCTGGATCATATCTACCATCATCTCATAGTTAAGACTCTTGCCACTGTCTTGAGACTTGTGTTCCTTGGTTCATATTTAACTCTCTTCTATGCCAAAGCATTCTAAAATCCAAATTGATCATGCCATTAAAATAACCCAATGGTGGCACTCCTGAGGTGTTAGAATTAAAAGAAAACCCTACTACTTGCCATACTCCACACACCTGAGCCACACCTACAAACCTTGCTGTTACCCAAAAGTGGTATAGCTTTTAATAAGTCTGGATTTAACACAGCTAAGCTCACTCTTGGTTTCTGAATTCATTTGTGGGTGGTTTCAGAAGAGGCTAGAGAGCAGAACTGCACCCATTTTTGTTTTGTTTTTGTTTTTTAAGTGGGGCAAGGTATTGTCCTCATACATGTACCTATGTGTTTGTGTAGAGGTTGGAGTGGAGAATAACTCTTGGGAATTGTTTTCTCCTGCCATCTTATGATATCTGGGTATCAAACAGGATGTCTAGTGTGGGAACCAGCACCTCCACCTGCTGAGCCACCAGTCCTGGAACTGATTTATACTTTGCTGTCCACTTTCATGAGGCTTTGGTCAGGGGTTCATGGAAGATGTGGCCTATGCATTACACAATAAAAGCCAGTATCTGTGACAGTCAAATAGTTTTGTGGCTGGAGATGAGTCTTAACGTGGATGCCACCTCTTACCAACATGGGTGTGATTTTGTCCTGTCACATTATGTTTGACCAGAGAACCAATGAAACATTCCCAATTGTTTATAATGTACTTATGGACTTTCAATGTATTTCCTCCTTGCTCATTTCCAATTTAATACAAAAATAAATTTAAATTTTTATGGTGGCATATTCCACCTTTTAGAAAGAGTTACTCTTCTTCAAATCCTTCTTCACTTATCTTTTAAAAGTTACTGATGACTCATTGCTTTCTAATCCTTTAAAACTCTGTAAAATAGCTATTCCTGTTTATTGCTTTGATCTGGAAGTAGTTTTTAATGGATGACGGCACTCTTCCATTCAGCTCCTGGCAAAGGAAAAGACAATTTCTCACTTTTAAAATATGTCTGTCTAGAATTAGCATTTACACCATTGCCAATGAATGTATATAAAACTGAACTAGACAGTAGAAATATCTGGTTTTTTGGCCTGTTTTTCTTGGACTGTTTGTATTCTGACATTGTAAAGAACCCCTCAGCTAGCTTCTTTAATTCACTGCTCTGCCAGGCTCTTAGTTGCAGACTCCATTGTAACTTTTTCCATGTACCTTTTATTGCCATTACTATTATTTCAAATTCTTCCTACACATGATTCAATTTTTACATTGCTCTTTATATAAATAGTCCTTGAAATAGTGGTTTGTATGGATACACTTTAAAATGATTGACTAATAAAATATTGAAGAGCAGATTTACGAATAAAGAAAAGTAGTATTGTTATTACCAGAAAAAAGCAGAAACTGGGCATAAATAATCTTTGAAATGAGCAGTTGGATTATATTGGTGGCACAATGCCTGTACTTTAGAGATTATACTTACTAGTTTACACAATGTAATACAAAATCAAATAGGAAAATGGTATTCTTGCTACACATTATTTGTGAAGAAAACCACACTATTGCAGTGAGGAAGCGAACTTCCCTGGGCTAAGGAGCAGCCACTCTTTCAGGGGCCTTACTCTACAGGAAGTGAGTGATGAAGTGGTTCTTTCCTCTAGACCAGCTGCACAAGAACACTTTTCCACTTAAGAGGAAGCTGAAACTTTTTTCCTTCTCACATTCCAGGACCATGCAGCTCTGCCATCAAATGTTTTCAGAGCCCTGTATTCTCGGCTACCCTTTCCCTCCACATTGTGGCCGGTGCCTGGGTTCATGATGACCCTCTCCTTGTCCCTTGTATTCCTCCCACATCTCACTCAGCACCATGTATGCATCTTCTCCTGCTGCCTATTCTCATTTATCCTTGATCCTCAGGGTGAGTGCTCTTCTCTGGACCTTTCACTGTCCTCTCAGAGTCTAGTCTGGAACCAGAAATTGGACAAGGATATTTGCATTTGTTCTTTTGATTTCCTCACCAACGTGCCTTCCTCTTTAAGTAATTTGGCCATCTGCCAGTCTAGTCTAGGCCACACAGTACTCTTTATTACTCTTTATTTTGGCCAGGAACTCATAATGATCTAGGTGCCTCTGTCTCCCCAGTGCTGGGATTAAAGGCATGTACCACCATGCTCAGGGATTAATGGACAATGGCAAGCTTTTGTGTAACATGGGGACCAGACTGCTTTGTGGTCAGTTTTATATTCTTGAGAACAGCTCTGTATGTGGGTGTGATGTTCATTTTCTGCATTTACAGAGACAGTTATTTAATAACAGAAAGTAATACAGAGTCCTAATAAAGAGTAAAGTAATTAAATAAAATAATGAAATAATACAGAAAATAATTATCAAACAATTAGTGGTGTTCTGTAATACAAACTAATTTATTATGAGCCGCTTTCACTGGGCCATATCTGCTTCCCAGAAATCTTCGGATTATCTTTAATTGGTTCTCAAGTAATCTTTGAACCAGAGCCCACTGCCCTTAGGTGTTGATTTAATGCCTTCTGTCTCTACAGGAAATTGAAGACAGCATCATGCTACCGCCTTACTCCCTCTTCCTTCATCTGGTCATCATTCTTTATCACCTCCTATTCACCTGGGTCCCTCCCTTCTTACTTAAGTAGCTGGCTCTCGGGAAAACCAGGCCTCACATTTGTACTTTTCATCTGTCTTTCCTTCTCTTAGAACTGGTTTTACTAAATTTTCCACAGATGTCTTAGAGTTTAAACCTCAGTCTTCTGGGCCTTCCCCACAATCTAAAGATTGCTTCATTTTACACTACCTAGAAGGGCTTACACATCACATTATCAAGTTACTGCTGTGCCTCTCTCCCTCCCTTCACAAACAAGCTCCTCCAGCAGTTCTCATCATCTGTTCACTGCTATGCTGTGAGGGTGACTCCTTCATCACCCCTGCCCTTGCACACCAAACCCACCATCGTCCCTCTCATCTGTTTATCCTTAAGCTCTCCTGCTGAAGCCAGGCCTGACAGCTAGCCACCCCTCCTCAGGAAACCTGTCTCCCTTGTGTTGGTGATATTTCCACTTTCCTACACACTCCCTGCTAATGGTTCTTCCTTGTGATGGAACTCCAAAGTGCATGTGTTCTCTGGGGATTGCCTCTGATTACTACCACGGCGCTAGTAATTTTAAAGTCTGCAACCCCCTCCACTCTGTTTCCATTTATAGGCACACACATTTTCATATGGTTTTAGGAAACACCAGTTTCCCTCTAGTTTCCACACTTCCTTCGAGATGTGTGAAAAAGTCTCACCTGCCTTCATACGCCTCGATAAATTCTGCTGATCTCACTGTTGTTTACGTTTCTCATTTGCTTCCTCTTTTTTTTTTTTTTATTTGTACCCAAGACACTTGTGTAGTTTCTTTCACTGTGCAGTCATAGCCACTACAGTTCACTGGTCATCAGAACTGAATTATCAGAACCTTGCAGTCTCATGAGCCTGCAGACTTACTGAATTAGAGTCTTTAGTGATAGATTCCCACCATCTACCTTTGCTTTCGGATTTGGGTACCATGACAGTTCTCTCTTGGTACGGTGTCTTTGCCCCTCCCTTTCCCTACTGGGGGGTGATGCTCGTCTGCCATTCCCTTGCCTTGGGCCTTTGCTATCACCCACTTAGAAGGCCACCATGGTTCCTCATGTGGTGGCCCTGCTCCTGCTCCCTCCCCGTCAGCCTGTTCACTAACCTCTTTTGGCCATGGGGTACCTCTAATTTTCAGAAATGTTAAGTGGCTCTCTCTAGTTGATGGAAAACCATTCTGCATTGCTGGCTCACTGCTGTGAGTTTCTTTTCATTACTCATTTCTGTGAAATTTTAACTGCAACCAAAGGAGCAGTCTACGTGGATTCATAAATTTGCCTTTTCCCCTTTCTTTACACTGTTCTTATTTCTTTAACCTCACCAAAACTGAATATCAACTTCCTTCTTCACAAATGCTTTCCTGACTCTACTGGAGCCAAGCAACTGTGTGTGCGTGTTCACATAAAAGTACACACACACACACACACACACACACACACACACACGGACCACCACTGTGAGAATAAACCAAACGACAGCATCTACCTTACAATTCCAAGTAGCACTACATACATACCTGTGGACCAGTATAGCCATGATTTGAAATTCACGTGAAAGATTCAAGGGGGAAAGGGATGCTAGAATTAAAATCTCAAAAACATGAAAGATCACATAGGACACTGACATGCAGAGAAAGAAAAGTTTAAATAATCTATCATTGCATGCAATTCAAATTAGTTACTCAGTAATATATAAACACTGTCAAAACAAAGTTTGTAAAGGTTTTTGTTGTTGTTCTTTGTTTATGTTTGTGTAGGTTGGTTGTTTTTTTTTTTTTTTTTATGTGTAAGTATTTTGCTTGCATGTGTGTCTGTGCCCCATGTGCATGCCTTGTGTCTGTGAAAGCCAGAGAGGGTATCGGGTCCACTGGACTAGAATTACATGTGAGTGCTAGAATCAAGCCTGGGTCCTCTGGAAAGCCATCAGTGCTTTTAACCACTGAACCACCCTGAGGTTTTGTTTTTCTGTGCTGAGAGAGGGTCTCACTCTGTAGGCTGGCTGTCCTGGAGAGCTATGTAGACCAGGCTGACTGGGAACTCGCAGTGCTGAGATTAAAGGTATGCACCACCATGCCCAGTGACTTCTGCGTTTGTTTTGCTTTAATGGTTTCCTTCCCATTAAATCAAACACATGGAATTCAATTTGGGAATATCTTTTTCTCTCAACACAACCATTTCCTCTTTTTTATTCTCTGAGATTGATAGGAAGAATGAGCAATAAGGCATTAGTTCACACCTTGTGCCTAAAAATCCCTGCCCCACCTGTGTGTATTGTGCTGTTGACTATGGCAAGCCTTTATGTAACACGTACCAAATAGCTCTGTGGTCAGCTGTAGGTTCCTGTGATCAACTCTGTGCACGTGATGTTCATTTTCTGCATTTACAGACATAGTTATTTAACAAGAGAAAGTAATACACCCAAACCTTTTGAGCAATGCAGCATCATTTCTAAGGGGAGGCAATTCCCTCTGTAATCTAATAGCAAGTGGGAGAAGAATGTAATCAATCACACTGAAAAAGAAACAAGGTCGGGGTGTGGTGGTTCACTCCTTTGAACCCAACACTCAGGTAGAAGCAGGAAGATCCCTGTGATAAAGCAGTGGAAGTTTAAAAACAAAATGAATAAAATTTAAAATTGTGGTTTCTAGTAGGATAGCTAAAGCAAAAAGTTAAAGGAGCAAATAAGTTTTAAGGTAAATTAGCAATTATCCAGAGTGAGTCTGTATCAGAAAACACTTTTAGGGACAGGCATATTCTGACAACCCACAAAAATATAATCTTGAACACACAGAATTATCATTAGCATTAATTTTTGAGATGTTTTGTTATTTAACTCAAAACTCTAGCACTGAACTTGAGCCTCTTAAATCCTAATGACTGTTCGGTGATATACAAACAAACTATGTGTAACATTTAAGTCGTTTCTAATGGGTGCTTTATAACTTATTTCTACATATTATAATCCTATTATAGTAGGGTTCAGACTGAGGATTTAATCTCCATTGCTGTGTTCTCACAGCTGTGTGTTAGGTTTTGCTGCCCATGTCCTGGCCCCTCTCTAAAGGCCTGTCTCAAGCTCTTTAAGGGATAACTATAATGCTACAGAGCTCGGCTACGCCAGTCTTAAGCTGTTACTTTGCTGGTTTCATGTGTGTTTTAGAACTCTGATCATCTAAAAGCTTGTCGCTTTCATTTGGCAAAACATCCACAGAAAACATATGCCATCTGCAAACCCAAATGACACCCCCTTCCTGTACTTGTAGGACAGTTTTTGTACCACGGGAGGAAAACCGTGTGTTTCTCCTTTCCCGAAGAACCACAGGCATGACGGACACCTCCATCTACACAGCAGAATAGTGTCTGGCAACTGTGAAGTACATGGTTCAAATAGAATTACTCTAATAACAGTTTTTGTAGGGTCGATGTGGGTCTGTCTAATAGAACTCGGTTAGTCTCCTTAGATTTAAAATTACAGCCTGCAAATTGAAAATTATATATAGCTTTTGCGAGACGAGACCATAATTCTAGGCTTTTACCATTTTTTCAGTCCATATAAATCACACTCAAAGCAGGCTTGACACTGAGCTGTCCGTTAACATCCCTGTGAGCCCCAAGTCTGCTGTTAACAAAAGCCTGGTGTTTGGATTCGCAGCGGACCTTGAGATGGGGATAAACTCATTTTCCTTCAACCGTGCAAAATTGGCTACATTCTAGGACTGACTTCTGTCCCGAGGCCAGTTCCTTCCACGCCGTCCTTCCCACATCGTGTCAGCAGTGTATGTCTGCAGGTGCTAAGGACAGGCCTGTGCTATGGGTGTTCTCACCCAGGCTTCCTTCTCCTAAGATCTACTATGAACTACCACGTAGATAGCTAGATCCATTAGATACATAGATCTGCCTCATTTTCCCTTTAAAAAATCTCATGGACTGTGAGTCACAAGCCCTGGATAGTCCCATTATCAGCATAGTTTAAGTGGAATGGGGTGAGGTGGGGAGGCTACATGATACAGCACAGAGTGGATAGAATGGACGAAATGAGCTAGGATTCGGGAAGCTTTTCTCTCAAGAGTGTGAGATTCACAGATACATTGCTTTCTGTGATTTGTGCTAGGTAGAAAGATTCAAGGTCAGGAACTTAGGGTAGCTCTGGCTCCTCAGTGGTCTTGAAATGTCATATGACTATGAAAATCTTAACTAAAATGGACTGATTCTAAGAGTATTCAGTGCCTGTCACCCCTTTTCTTTCTGTTTTCCTCCTTCCATTAAAATGTAAGTAATTGAGCTGGCAAGACGGCTTAGAAGGTAAAGTCTCTGGACGCTAAGCCTAAAAAGCTCAATCTCCAGGTTGTCCTCTGATCTCCACAAGGGCATGGGAGCATGCAGCTGCCACCACCCCAGGTACATAAATAAACATAATTGAACTTAAAAAAATAATAATCAGCTAGGCGCAGTGATGCACATCTTTAATCCCAGCACTTGGGGAGGAAGTTCTCTGTGAGTTCCTGGCCAGCCTGGTCTACAAAGTGAGTCTAGGACAGCCAAGGATACACAGAGAAACCCTGTGTTGGAAAGAGAGAGAGAGAGAAAGAAAGAATGAATGAATGAATTACAGGATCTGTCATTGGGGTAATATTAACAGGCAGCTTTGCCTGCACATTACAACCATAAATTTTTCTAGCATTGCTTCTCTGCATCTTAAAGCCCCTGATTATTCTCCCTCTCCCTTATGCCCTGTGTGTGTGTATGTGTGTGAGTGTATGTATATGTGTGTGTTGTGTTTGTGTGATATGTGTGTATGTGTGTGAGTATATGTATGTGTTGTGTGTGTGTGTTGTGTGTGTGCATATGTGTGTCTGTGTTGTGTGTGTGTATGTGTGTGTTGTGTGTGTGCATATATGTGTCTGTGTGTATGTGTGTGTTGTGTGTGCTGTGTATGTGCATATGTGTGTCTGTGTTGTGTGTGTGCATGAGTGTGTGTTGTGTGTGTATATATGTGTGTATATACGTGTGTGTTGTGTGTGTATTGTGTGTATGTGTGTGGTGTGTGTGTATGTGTGTATATGTGTGTGTGCATGTGTGTGTTGTGTGTGAGTGTATGTTATGTGTGTGTGTGGTGTGTGTTTGTGTGTGTATGGTGTATGTGTTGTGTGTGTGTGTGTGTGTGTTTTCCTTTGCATTTAAGCAGAAAGTGGGAGAAATAAATAGAGGGCAGGCAAATTTAGCTCAGTTCTGCTTTTAACAGTAGCGTAGCTATTTCTACAAAGACCTGAACTAGAATTTGCCTTTTACTTATTAATTTACCTAAGTATGAGTCCCTAGTTTGATGAGCAAGGTGCTGGATTATGCACTCGAAAGTGTTTTCAGGAGTTTTGTGCAGTAGAGAATCTCACAAGGTACAAATGTATTTATATTTTCCATTGAAAAAAGAACTAATAGGTAGTATATATCCATAGATAGATTTTTAAAAACAGGTAGGTAGGTAAACAAATGACAGATACATAAATAGATGATATCTAGATAATTAGATGACACATGATAGCAAGGTATTATGATGGACAGATTATAATTGAAAGATATGTAGACAGACAGACATCTACAGGAAAAGAGATAGCGTAAAGTCCTGGATCCTTTAATTATGTCAAAATCTGACACCTGCCAATAATGGAAGACCAGGGTGGCCATGGTGCAGGTCAGGAATTCTGGCCCAGTCTGAAGGCCGGAGAGCAGGAGCACCACAGACGGGAAGACCTGTGCTCCAGAATGTGCAGTCAGGGACAAGGAAGGTGAGGCTTATGATCCCCTCTACCTTTTGGCTTTGTGTGGACCCCAATGACTTGGGAAATGACCTCTCACATTGTGGAAGGCTACATGCTTTACCCACAATTCAAATGCTCAGCTTTCTGACACATCCTCAAAGATACACCCAGACAATTTATTAAGGTCTGTCTTATCACAGTCAAGTTATCATATAAAATCAGAAATCACTTAACTTATGTAATTATTTGGTGCTTATAAATGCTATGAAATTTTAAAAATAAAGGCAAAAGGTGGGAGAGGGTGTAGAAGAGAAGCTGCCGAAGGGTTATTTAAAATCTTTTTAAAATAAATAATATTTTATTAATCCTTTAAGGATTTCATACAGTGAATATTGATTATATTCACCCAGCCCTCTTTACTCTGCCCAGATGTCCCCTTCCTTCCTTATCTTGCCTCAACTTTGTGTCTTCTTTTTATTTATTTTTAGGTAGCCCATCAACTATAATTTGTACTACTGACATATCCTGAATATCCAATAGTCTGTGGTCAACCTACCAGCAACTATATCTTAAATAAAACTGACTTTCCCTCCCCAAGAGCCACAAATTTTCTATGGTTCTTTATTTAGAAGTAGAATCTCAACACATTCACACACACACACACACACACACACACGCTGAAATATTGACTAGCATTGTATTGCATGCATCCTGTGCAGGTCACCACAGCCGCTGTGAGTTCATGAGCGTGTGGTCCTGTAATGTCCAAAGGACAAACTTGTTGTTCTATTCCTCCGTGAACTCAAGGTCTCAGTATATTTCTGACTCCCTATTCCACCACAGATCCTGAGAAGCCTTTGGGTTAGATGATATGTATGTCCCACGTGTAACTGAGAATTCCACATATACTTATTCTTTGTACTTTGATCAGTCCATTCAACAGAATAATAGTAGTAATTTACTTTCAGGCCTCTGACAGGCCTGGGTTTCCTTCTGTGGAGCAGACCTCACGTGGCTGGTTATCCCCATTACATCCTGCCACTGTTACATCTATAGGCTACAAGAAGCCTTTTTAAAGAGGTTGGACAGAACATTTTCAATTGTAGTTTGAATGTGATGGAGCTTCTCCAGAACATCAGAAGTACTGAAACAAGAAGGAAATTCTGAAATTGGAACTGTGTTAGGACTTGTGATTAAAGATTAGGAATGCGAGCGGACCAAATGTGGAAGTTTTTTCTGCAAAGCTCTCCCATAAGAGTTGTGTTTACTAGCCACAGGATTATCATCATGGATTGCTGCAGCCATGAATCATCTGAAGGAATGGGCGGGCATGGGAGCGTTAGCAGGCCTTCGGGTGTTGGTCTCCTTGGTTTGCCTGTGGTGTATATGCAAGATTAGAGTCTCACAACAGCATAATGCAGCCATGATCATTCAGGCCTTTACAGCCATTGAAGCAGGACAGTCTCCCCAAGCATGGCTGGCTACCATAAAAAGCAAAAATGTTACGCTCAGGATGCAAGGCTAAGCACTGCACTCAGGATCAGCTGCTTTCGACCCAGAGAAGAGCACGACTGATTGTATGCGGGTTGATGCCCCAGGTCCTGCCTCTGAGAAAAAGGTATCAGAAGGGTCTGATGCTCTTTGGGTGGATGACACCTAAATGAACATCGGTACAAAGTCCCAATTTATTTCTAATATCAGAGATCAGACCTCTACTCTTGCCTGATGTGTCTAAAACAAAAAGGGGGAACTGTAGAGAGCTGCGGAATGCCGCGCCTTAAAGATGGAGCTGGTTTTCGCCTTCCACCTTCCCGATGGTGAGTGCTCTCTGTCACAAACAACTCCATATTTGGCTAAGGCTGAGGATCTGGCTTGCTTCCATGTATGTGGACCTATCTGCATTGCCCACGTGGCACGCTGGGGTTGGCTACCCAGAGGCTATTTAAGCTGTGGGCTGGCTTTCCCCAGGGTCAGAAGATTGTTCAAGGTTCCTGAATAAACTGCATTGAGAAGAACAAAAAAAAAAAAAGATCAGAAAGAAGGAGAGGAGGACCTCCCCTATCAGTGGACTTGGGGAGAGGCATGCATGCAGAAAGGGGGGGAGGGTGGGACCAGGAGGGGAGGAGGGAGGGGCTTATGGGGAGATACAAAAGGAATAAAGTGTAATTAATAAAAGTTAAATAAAAAATTAAAAAAAAAAGAGTTGGGTTTAATCTGTTCCACAGAGTGGCCTAATGTTCGCTGCCCAGTCCTGGGATGTAAATGCCTTACCGCTCTCTGGAGGCCTATGAGCTTCTAGGCATATCGGAGAGCGCTGCTGAGGGCTTGTGTGTTGTGGAATCAGTGCTAACAAAGGATAAGGAGGCTCACGGAACAATATATTCCAACAAAAGAGTGAGTCACATCATGGAAGCATCTTTGTAATATCTAGTATTTTCACAGTAAGAACCATGTTTTTAAAACAAGATCATGTTTTTAATAATCAATTTAAAATGGGTGTTCTGTCCAAGATCAACCAATAAATATCTTAAATTCCCATCATCTCACCATCATGTTTCTTGTTTTATGTTGATGAGACTGTCTTAGTAGCACATCCCAAACTGTAAAAACCTGGTGTTATTTCTAAAACACTGTCACATAGCCTAATGGGTGTAATTTTCAAAGAAAACAGTTAAACCAGCAATAAGCTTTCTCTAAAATTCACAGTTAAATTCATGGAAATCACACACATCCTCGCCACAACCCAAAACAAAAAATAAAGAGCTGGGCTGTGGTCCATCCACTCCAACATGAAGAGTAGGCTTCCCAGTGACAGAAGTAACATAGATACTTACTGCTTTTTCCCCTTCCTACAAATAACTTCTTCCAAGAAAGCTTTACAATACTTTGCTTTTCGCATATGCAACTTTTTGTTACTTTAAGTATTTCAGTACTTGGATAAATTTTTTTCCTTATAAAGCAGCTTCTATTCTTTGGAAATTTCATACATGAATGCATTGTAATTTGATCATACCCACCACCTCTCCCCACATTCAATTTATCCTGGGCCCTCACAACCCCAAATTCTCCACTCAACTTTATGTCTTTCTCTCTTTTATACGTATATATAACCCACTGAGTCCAGTTAGTGCTGTCCATAGGTACACGGGTATAGGGCCATTCACTGGAACATGAGATACTTATCGAGGGCCACACAGATGAAGAAAACTGACTCTCCCTTCCCTGTTTCTATTGGTTGCCAGTAGTTCCTTCACTAAGGGCGGGACCTCTGCCCACCTTCCCTGTCCATGCGCCAGTGCCGCAGGCAATCACAGATGCTACAAATCCATGAGCGCAATGGCCTTGTCATGTTCATAAGACACTATTGTACAATAGTCCTCACTCCCATCAGGCTTTTATAGTCAGAGAGAGGTGTGTGTACACATGTGTGCATGCCTGTCTGTGCAAATGTGTATATGTGTGTATGCTTTATCAAACATACCTAGTATTAGCTATTCTTCCTGCCTCCTCTGCCCTGCCCTCTCACCCCTTCCTCACTTAAACCTTCCCCCATCACTCCCCTTTCCATCTTCATTCCATCAGTGCAGAATTTTATCTTCATACACACCTCATTTAACAGTCTTTTCCTTTTGTAATAACATATATCACAAACTTAGTACTTGAATGTTTTCAGTATCCACCCAATTATCATTAACTATATAGTTAATCGTAACCAACTCCCACAATGCTATCAAAACATCCTGAAGCTTTTTATCATCCCAAACAGAAATTGTGTCCTCCAAATAATCACCCCTTGTGCACTGTCCTTCTGACTCTGGTTCCCTCCTTTCTACTTCCTTTCCCTGTGAATCAGGCTCACTGCCCTGATGCCAGTGAAATTATTAGTCCTTTTGGGACCATGTTATCTCACTCAGCCAAACATTTTGCAAATGATTTTGTAATATGTAATACAATACAACTGATACTGCAGTGTATAGTAGAGCCCTACTCACTTTTAATCCACGGTGCCTTTGTCTTAACAAAAATACCATACAGAAAATAACATACCTTAAAACAGCAGAACTTACCCCTCAGGGTTCGCAGTGAGCAGTCCCAGACAGCTCTGCCAATTGTCTGGTATTTGGTAAGGACCCCACTTTCATTCATGGACGATGTCATCCTTGTGGTCTTCACTGTGAAAGGAGCAAGGCAGCTCCCTGGAGCCTCTTTGATAAGTCGTAATCTCTTTTGTGACTCTCTGCTTTTGCACGAGGTGATATTATAATACACCTAAACACTATGTTTTGTTTATGCTTGGCGAACATTTGGCTGTTTCAATTTGTTGTTCCACCCCTACTTTCACTTCTGTGGGATAGAACTAGACGTGGGATTGTTGGATCCTATGGTAACTCTCTGCTTAACTTTTAAGCACCCACCAAGGTTTCCATAGCACATACACAGGTCATTCCCATGATCAGTACGCACTGCTCCAATTCTTCCCATCTTCTCACTTACTGTTTTCTGACTTCTTGGCAATAGCTGTCATAATGAATATGAATTATAGTTTGGTTTTTCACATGTTCATCAGACATTTACATAATTTCTTTGAGAAACATCTTTCTTAGCCTTTGCCCATTTTAGAATTGGACTGGAGCTTCTGCTGTTGTTTTTGAGTTGTGAAGAGTCTTTATATATTGCTGATGGCATTGTATTTCCTTAGATTTCCTTGTTCCTTGGACAAAATACTGTATTCCTAAGGTCCCTTTTTATGGTGGACATTGAAATTACTCTTTTATATGTTATCTCCAGTGACAAAATGATCTAATTCAAGTTAAAGTATGTAAATACAGGTTTATTAGGAGCTCTCAACGGGATCATTGGTCCCAAAGAACAATGCCAGAGAAACTGACATGCAGGAGACAGAAAAGTGTGCAAGCAGAAAGAGAGAGAGAAGGGAAGAGGGGAAACCAGATGTCTGGGTTATATAGTGGAGAGTCTCTGGGTGAGGGGAAGCACCCTCATTGGCTTGAGAGTTCAGGGTCGAGGGCAGGGTATACCAGCCATGCCCTGCAGCAGGTAGGGACCAAGGGATGCTGAGAGCAGCTAGAAATCAGGTCTGCCTTGGTTTAAAAGGTACCTTAGCTGCTTGTCCTGGGTCTGAAGCCCAACAAAAGCCACCTCTGAATATCATTTGTCCCTAACTTTACCAATTTTAAGTGTCTCCTTGGATAAGCCTTGACATATAGGCAAGAGATAGTTACTAGTAATTTATTATATGCAAAAACCCAGCTTGGTAATTAGGAAACTGAAGTTATTTCCATTAAGGGAACAAAAGGGTCTAGTTTGCCAAATTAAATTCATGGTAGCATGGTAGCCATTTACCAACATGCTTCTCAACTTCCATTCCAGTCCTCTCTTCTCTTTTTGCTGAGGCTCTCGAGAACTAAACGGTGCCTCTTCAGCAGTGCATTAGCAAGAAAGCTGTTCAGGCTTGAGTTTCAGTGCCTCTCCCTTGGACGGGTGCCTTCTAGGACACTGCAACCCAATTACAGACTTGCAGTCTTTGTTACCGAAGTGCCCCCTCCTCCATCTTTACAGGCTTCAACCCCACAAAATCCAGATGTGCCTCTGGATGTTTCTTCCACCCGAAACCATCTTTTAATTACCGCCGCTCTGCTGGAAAGTCAGCATGGGGTCTGCTAAGTGTCAATTATTTGTGACAGGCTTTCCTCCTAACGGAGTTTCTGCTCTGAAGTGCCAAGCTACCACACTTCTTACAGAGGAAATGGGCAGTGGGCAGAGCAGCCCCAGCATGCTCTGTTGGATTTTGCACTAAGTCCTATTGGCACATAGTACTTGCTTCGCTTTAGGCACTTAGAAGAACATGTCAACCAAATTCTGGGACTGTGGATCCTAACTGTGAATTTAAAATTGTGTGTGGCCTTCCATGCTCCACACAGAGCCACTTATAGAAATGTGTGTTTGTACAGTGGGAGCAAAGAATGCCGTCTGTAGAGATGGTGATGAATCTTTGGAAACTGTACAACTTCCTAGTCTGCTCAAGGCCTTCTGACCTGTTAGCTAAGTAGAATCTCATTGCAGGGGGGGGGGGCAGAAAATGATTAAAATTTCAGTCAGATCATATTCTCTCTTGTTTAGCTTGAAGACATTAATGGAAAAAATTACCAGTCTACATAAACCTATTTTACATTATCATATTTTCCTTGAGAAATTCAATAACTCAAATTATTTGTAAGAGTGTATCTGAGCAAAATAACAGCACACCACATTCCCCTGCTAAGAAGTCTTTCTTATAAATAAATAAGTTAATTAATTGATCAATCAATCTAATTTTTCTTCCTTTTGCCATTTCTTTCTCTTTTTCTTTATTTTCCTCAACAACTCCAGCCCAAGTCCACTAATTGGTTCAGACCAAGGTGTATACTCACCAAAGGGCTCCCGAGCCTTGGCTACCTGAACCCAGCCACTATGAGAGTAATCTGAGTAGGAAGTGAAATGTAACACAGAATCCAGAACGAGTCTGGAAGCATACTAGATACTAGCATTCTAGTAGATACTAGAAACTATGCAAGGAAGTACATAGAGGAGTCAAGTATGTTGAGGTTAGTGAGGAATGGCCTGCTCATTGACAGGGAATGCCACCACGAATTGTGGAAAGGGGAAAAACATGGAACTGGTGTCTGTGATGTTGGCACCATCTTGGACCCAGAACTAAGCATATGTTGGTAGGATGGTAGGGAAATAAGAAGAGGCACAGAAGCCACAAGAAAGGCCTCCAACTAGGGGCAACTTAAACATCAAAATAAATATTAATGAATTAATAGCCCTCTAAATATAATAGAAATCTCTGAGTCCATATCATTAAAGTAAATAAACTAAACATTTGGTAGTGAAAAAATATTTATACAGTTTCCAAGTAATGCCATGTAATATATTTCTTAATTACAAAGTTTTCACCTTTTAAAAAGGCTAATTTTAGTGGGAAATCCATGCACCCCTCCCATACTCAGGTGACCAGAATGAGCACCTTCATTAATAGAACAAAGTGAACTCTTGCATTAAAATAATGTGTTATAACTTGTGATGTCTACATTTACAGTCCAAATCTAAACATGAAAAAAAATCAAATAAACCCAAATACGATGGTATTTGTTTGTTCTCGTTTAATTCCTGTTGCTATGATAAAATGACCCGACTAAAGCAACGAGGAGTAGAAAGGGTTTATTTTAGTTCACAGTTAGTTTATCATAGTAAAGAAATCAAGGTGGAAGGAACTTAGACAGTTGGCCACAGCCATCTACACGTTTACCTGCTTCCTTGCTTGCCTGTGTTCAGCTTCATTTCTCCACTCCTCTACAGGCCAGGCCTCTTGAACAGCACCATCAAGAGTGGGCAAGGCCTTCTCCAAATCAACTAACACTTAGTATTCAAGACAATTTCCACACTTTGTGGGGACTTTTGGTGCTGCTGGTGGCTGATCAGGACTATTCTGAGAGTTCCTGGGACAGTCTATCCTCATGCCTTTCAGGAGCTTGAAATCATATTAATTTATGGCTGCTTCAAGATCTCATTCAACTTCTAAATGGCATATGTAGATTGTGCTATCACTGTTAACATCTCTTCCATGAAGCCATTTGAAGACTCAAACAACCCCGCCTCACTAAATCAAAGGACACAAGTGGTATTGACAATAGAGTCTCGTGACCAGAACCAGTCCACCTTGAAGACTGTTAAAGGAGCTGGGGATACAGTGGTGAAGAGCATACTGCTCTTCCAGAGGACCCAGGTTCAATTCCCAGCACACACGTGATGATCCACCACTGTCTGTAACTCCAGCTCCACAGGATCCAACACCCTCTTCTGGCTTGAGCAGACACTGCCTGCAAGTCCTGCAGAGACATACATGCAGGTAGAACACTCATATGCAAAAATAATAATAAAATAAAATTTCAGCTCCAGTGGCACATGGAAACCCTTGTGCAGGGCACTTAGTATGGAAACCATTAGAGCCGCTGTGTGAGGCGAGGATGAGTGGAACAAATGCTCCTGTTGGCAACTGGGAGTTACCCACCTCATCTCTGCGCTTAACAATCGTAACATGTTTTGTTATCTTTTCAGGGGAAAAAGCTGAGTATATGCTTTATATCACACAAAAACCTTTAAAGCTTATGGTTTAGATGCCATGTCGGGACTGCTCACAGGACGCTACTATTAAGGAAACTATTTGTACTTGGCTGTGCCACTTCCCACACAGTCCAGCAGATGGTAGCCTCGGCAGGGACAAATCTTTTCCTTCCCCTTCCCCAAGTGATAAGCAGACCCATTTGGAAACCAGAAGCTCTGTGGCTCAGCACTGTGTCTTCCCTTCTCCACATGGGAAAATGATTCCCAAGCGTGTTCTCTGCATGGGTGTTAGGGTAGAGAGCAGCTAGCACAAGAAGGAGTCCAAAATAGCTCTGTGTTTATGTGTGCTAGATCATGCAGCATTCTGAACATTTTTTTCTTGTTTTCATGATTTCCAGAAATTCCTCTGATTTTATATCTCTTTGCCCTGGTTTCTATGACATGGCTCTGGGGAGGACTGCACATGGCCTACAGACACTTCTGGATGCTGGTTCTCTTCGTCATTTTCAACAGTCTGCAGGTAAGCCATGCCTCAGAGGCAACACAGCTAATGAATACAGTGCACCAAGTGTCAAGACGTAAGAATATATATATATATACATATATATATATATACATATATACTTGCCCATCATGTATATGTGAGAAGGAAAACATTTACTTGTTTCTTCTCAGCAATATTAAGTAACTGCATATGTTCTTTAGGGATAGTTGTGATCTGATGGCAGCCACGCAGAACTGATGCATATATGTGGGGCATACTGTCTACACATTACGTCAGCTGAACGGTGAAATTCATGTTGAAGCAATTTCCTCTTAATGTTTAGATATAAAAATATTTCAGTGACTAAAAGTTATTGGACGGCCTTCTTGAGTTCAGTGATGGCAAGTTTAAACTAATTTTACAAATATGTCTAGGTAGTACAACTAAAGGCTATACATACAGTAAAATTTAAAGCTGACTTTTTAGTGCTTTTTTGACATGGGGAAATCTTGCATCCTGAAATTATCAAATGGAACAAATGAACACGTTTTTCTTGTTATCCAAAATAAAATACTCTCGTAGACTAAAATAATTCAATAAATTACCAAGAATACCTTTACAATGCCATTATTTTTGTTAACCATCTTGTGAAAATGTGTATAAATATACACAGTTAGAATCGAAACATGCAACTGAAATAGGATTCAGCACATGAAGTCCATGGATCAAAACCTAAGAGAAGAAAGGAGGAGGGGAGCCAAATTCTTCAATCAGAATACAGCCTACATGATGGCATTTAATCAAAGTACATCATCTGGTTAGGAAGGGAAAGCCACGAAGTGATCTAAAACGTTTGGAATCAAGTGGACACACGGACATCTCTAGGTAGCACAGAGCAGCATGGAACACTTACTCTGCCAGGAAGTACACTGGGACTGACAGTGCCTACACAGCGTGACTGATGACTGAAACGAGTAAACCATTAGCTACAGCACATGCTGTGGCAGACAGTACAGACACTGAATATTGTAAGAGCTGGAGGGCCATTTCCCTCTGTCCCAACATGAAATCTGAGTACAAAGTGAGGTTAGGGTCCACACTGACATCCTGATGTTGTGTGACACAACTTTTCCTGGGGAGAAGAAACACACTCATCTACTCTCCCCAAATAGGGAACCCACAATAGACCAAAGTATGGACGCCACCAAGGTCTAACTTGGCGAAACAATGAGTTTCATCAGGGTTACTTAAGGAATATGAGTGAGAAGTTACTGACAGGAGCAAAAATGATTCAAAGACAGCTGCATCACCAAGGCCAGCGTGGGTAACAGCTCGCAGAGCTGGGGACCTGGAACATACTGGACAGCATACAGGCAGCTCAGGAGGTTGGAGGGGATCCTTTCTTAGGTGCCTCAGTGGACTAAACCTCTTCCAAACAGCATTTCTGCTTCTTCCGAGCTAGTCTCATAGTCTTCTCTGCAGCTCGTCTTGTCTGGATGTTGTCTTTGCTGCTGGGCTCTGTTTACTCTGGCACAGAAGGGGCAAAGGAATCTGGTCAGTTTCAGAGACTTCCGGAAGCTATTTTTCAGTTGTTTCGCTCCCTGTTTAAGCAGCACCCCTTCAGGATGGAATGTTTTGATCTTGGAGGAAACCGTTGGACAACGCCCGCACATGTACTTTATTTGGTAGCTGCACCGTGGTCCACAGGAGTGGTTCCGGTTTTTACATATTTGCAAATTAGGAAACGTTGAAAACCTGAATTTCTAACGTAGAAGGCGGTGCTTGCATAGTGATGGTTTTCAAGCCCTGAGAAGAAGCCACTCAGGTGGAGTACGTGATGTCACATTATATGTGGTGTGCTTCATCGTCAGTGCCTGAATCCATAACATCCTCCATGCCCATCAGACAAATGAAGAATGTGTGGCTATCAATGGGCTATGTTCAGGCTGAGAAAACAGTGTTAGCTAAGGCTATAAAAGAGAAAGGTGGTTTATGTTGTCTAGATTGAGAAAAAGGCTGAGAGGAGAAAGAAAGGTCTCGGAGGAGACAGATAGTACAGGTTGACTTAATAGCAGCTCCCCATGCTCCCTTGGGATGGCCACTGTCAGCCTTACCTAATAGGAAGCCTTCGGTGTTGTCACTGTTTTATCCTGACAGATTCTTATTGTCAGTTTTAATTTTTCTCTCCCTCTGGATGGGGCGGCATGCTCATACTCTCAGGCTTACCCTTACAGAGAATGACTGGACATGTTTAGAATGGAGTGGCTATTGTCACCTGAACTCTGGGTATTCTGACCATGCTTCTGAGGTGAGGGGCAGGTGACATGTTTTGAGGTTGTTGAGATTTGGTTAGTGAACATGGAGTGCAGGAGAGGAACATCATCAAGAAGTGATAAGTGGATGTGTACACCTTCATGTGATGACATGGCGACCATAGTTCTGGAGAATGGGCAGAACTGGTGAGGTTTTGGAGAGACTGGTAGTTACAGCAACACTTTTGTGACTGTGTATGTGGAGATACTAGTTAAAGAGATTATTGAGGAGTGATCAGGGAACACAGAGCAGAATCAGGTTAGGAATCTGAAGTCACTATAGAAAAGAGAGCTTCAACAAGCAGCTGTACCTCCTCAGTGTCTGAGGCAAAGACAAGAGGAAAAGAACATAGAGCAATGTGACTTCATGGGGTGGTTCCGAAACCTTTCTGTGCAGGCAAGGTCCATCCACTATAGGAAGGGGCCTATCAATAGGTATAGCATTAGGCCTCAATTCCAGAGCTGCTGATAGAGTATCTGAGTAGACTCTGGAAATTTACATTTCTGAGATGCAGAATCAATGGAGTATCGGTCTCTTCAAGTCTCCCTGGGCCCAGGTGTTTTGGCTCTGTTATTCTCCTTGTGGAGTTCCTGTCCCCTCCAGGTCTTTCTATCTCCCCCTTCTTCCGTAAGGATTCTGGCACTCTGCCCAAAGTTTGCCTTTGAGTCTCAGTACCTCCTTCAATACCCTGATGAGTAGAGTCTTTCAGAGGCCCTCTGTGGAAGGCTCCTGTATTATCTTTTCTTTGACATCCTCATTACAAGCTAAGAATAAGTGAAACCTGAAAGTATTTCAAGCTCATGTTTGATGAGTGTAATTGCCTCTGTGTGACACAACTGAAGCAATGATTCTGGGTGGCATTACTGCTTGGTACTCAGTACCTGGCCTATTTCTTATCCCAGGTCTCGGTAAATCAGTCCTCAGAGCTACACCTACTAAGGAGTATTTGGAAAAGGTTGTTCCTCTGGAGTTGCTAGTGTTAACTTATTTACAAACTGCCTTTAGGCTTCAATCTAAGCACTCTGTGCAATAGAATAGTAAGATCTACCAGGTATATTCCATGAAGAGTCAATGATTTTTTGGTTTGGTTTTGTGACCACAAAATTATATTGTGTATTTATGTATTTGCCCAGGGATTCCTGCCTCATCTTTTGAAATCCAGAGTATTATAATGCCGTGAGTCCTGTGAGACTGATGAATACAAAGTGTATTTCTTTACTACATTGGTTTTCGTATGTATTGTTTGATAGATTTTAAATAGGAAACTTTATCACTTGAAATACTGTCAGAAATGCATTAGTCACTGAAATATCCAAGTTGGACTTTTACATGAATATATTTGAGCATTTAGGAACATATGCATGTAGATTTATATATTTTAAAGCATAATAAATGTAAATTGTCTGGTGCTTGTATAGTGTTGCTAGTTACTGGTTACTGCCTGGATACTCCTACCCTTGTTGTGTAAACCTGCCTAACACATTTTACCTGATTGGTTGATTAAACGGCCTGTACCTGGGCAGAATGGGGTAGGCATCTCTAAGGTTCCCAGGCTTTGGGTTCCAGAGAATCATGGGAAAGGACAGATGGGAAGAGAGGAGGAAGGAGGATGCCAGGATGGGTTAGTGTGGAGAAGAAAACACGTGGGCCAGGAGGAAGGACTCAGAATGGCATGGAAGGGCCCAGATAAAGAATACAAACAAGTATTTATAAGATTGTGGTTGAAGGTAGCCCAGATAAGGATGGTTAAGGTAGATGGCATTGAATGGGGGCAGGGAGGTAGATGGCGAGGTTATTGAGACAGCTTAGTTAGAAATATCTGCCCAGCTTAACGTAAATAGACAATGATAAATCTAACAGGTGTCTGTGTCTTATTATTTATGATAACAGGTTAAATAATACCCCGTGATAAGTATAGGGTTAATAATAATAATAATAATAATAATAATAATAAATATTATGTAGCCCAACACTCATTTTTATTTACTATATCAGTAAATATAAAAGCAAGGTTGAATAAAATCATCATTCAAACTATGCCTATTATTATCTTTACTACTGAATCTTCCAGAAACAAAAAAAGTGTGTGTGTGTGTGTTTGTGTGTGTGTGTGTTAAATCCATTGAATATTGTGGACAGAATATAGAAAATAAAGGTGGAAAATGCCTTTTAAGTGTGTAACCTAAGAATTTTTTTAGTTTAAAAAAGTAGCTAATAGAGAAAATATAAGCTTAAGTGGTCTTGCTACTTTCCCATGATGTTCTTGATATATGATGAATAGATCCTGATATTTACTATGTTTCATTTCATGCCAGAGTAGGGGCTCCAAAACTGCTAAGCAGAAAGCAAGATTTGTTTACTTGTCTCTCCTGTTCAAATCTCAGGGTTGCAAGGATCCTCTAGTTCATGTTCCTGACTGGGCTTTCTCAGTTCACTGATCATAGTGACCACCACCAACTCCACCACCAACTCACCTCTCAGTGGCTTTCCAGTTGCATCGAGAAAAGAATTTGTTCCTTAGCAACAAAATCACAGGAAGGACCCCACCTCACAGGCTGCCCCACCTTATCCACATCTCCAACTAGAATCAGTCACATGGAAGCCTGAGTTCAGGCCAGGCCTTGGTCATGTGCTGATTCCAATGGTGAGAGGGTCAAATTGATCCTAAAACACATGGGCGGACTGTGTTCCAGGGGAAAAGATTCCCTTGCCAATAGGAAAGATCAGGCCAAAATAACAGATGTCACTATACTATATATATTCTAAATCTCCTTGTTCATTAATTCAAGTTTTGAGGAAGCCAAAGGCAGCTGTTGTCTAACTACTAGGAATTTCAGTGTATTGGTGATAAATTTATAATAGACCACATTTCTTTAATCCCCTGTTACATGACTGCAATAACTCCTTTTTAAAAAGAAAATGAATTAGCTTTTTCATTTCTTTTTTTAAAAGATTTTTTTTTTTTAATTATGTGATGTGTGGAGGAGAGGGACCTGTGAATACAAGTGTAGGTGCCTGGGGAGGCCATGTGTCAGATTCCCCGGAACTGGAGTTTACACGCACTTGTGAGCCACCCATTAGGGATGCTGGGAACTGAACTCAGATACTCTGAGAGAGCATGTGCTCTTAACCTATGAGTCAGCTCTCCAGTCTGAGTTTGTTGTTTCTTAGTGGACTCATGCTACTATTTATAGATCTGATGTCTTAAATTGTTTAAGCCAAAGTATAACCAAATGTGTTTAACAATGAAGGAGAATAATTACCAGGCCGATACAAGTCTCAGAGGCATAAGTAGGACCCATCAATCTTAAAACACTGAAATATTACTATCCAAATCCACTGAATCTGTTCCATGCTTCCATAGATCTTATAAACATCCCCAGATTTCAGCTACAGAGAGGCGAATACTTAACTAGTCTGGAAACTCCCATGATGCTTCTCTGCACAAGACAGTGCACCACTTGGATTGGACAATGCCCACACCGTAGTTATCATTAAATATTGTAAATCACTGCAGCGACTGGGTTCTGCAGTGCAGTTCTATGTTTAATCAGAACCACATTGTAGAATGTTTCCGACATACGCCATTTATTTCATGTTTTCTTCTACATTTCTTGAATTGTCAAATTTTCACTGGATGGGAAAAAATTCAACTAATGGAATACAAAATCACCCCCCCCCATCATTCTTCATTGGGAATTCCCACTTAGCTTACAGTGTGGTTCACTGCAGGTGTCTGCTTAGATACAATACACATTTAGACTTAGCTGCTTTCTTTGGAGGATAAACAGCTCTTGGGAAATGAGCATTGTTAAAATAATCAGTTACAGAGAACTAATTGTTTCAAGACACTTCCTTCACTATTGCCTTCCCATAGCCAAAAAGCCAACAGTAATAAGAAATGTCACTTTGTTTCCATTAGAGACTAGCACATGAACTATTCATGAAGAGTGAAAAAGCAGCCTTCCCAGAAAACCCTGGAATAAACATGTAGAAGCCAAGGGAGGCTGGGACTCCTCATTGATTTATCCCAGAGCTAGGTCAAGGTCACCGGTGGAGGGGTGGGGGAGTGCGACCACATTTGTTTTGTAGTAAGCTTCAGAGACTCTAATGTAGACCAAGCTTCAGAGAGTCTAGTGCCTCTGCACTCTTCAAAGCTCCCTGAACATCTTCATACCTTTTCAAATAATTACACAGAAGCTGAGAGGAGCAGGTATATTTTAACATTCTTCCGTCACTTCTCACCAAGCTCTCCAGGGTTTGGTACCATATGGTCTGATGCAATGTCTGTTTATGTAAACTCCTTACTCCTTTTGACAATGAACGACACACTCTCAGAACGCTGCAGGATTTACACCTTGGCTGGCGCACTTGAATCTGTCTGCCAATCAAGTAGCATGCTCCGTGTCACTTACGGCCACACAGAAGCTGTGTGTGCAGTTTCTCCTGCCCTAGTCCATCTCTGTCCTAGTCTCTCTTCCCCCACCCCACCCTCCTGGGCCCTCCGTAACCACTTTTTAAAGTCACTTCAACTCTGTTTACCCGGAAGAGCATCTAGCATACTATAACACCCAAAATTGCCAGCCTACCAGTTTTGCAGTAACCAAGATGCAAATGTCTTCTTTAAAACCATTTTGGAAAGCAGAGCAAGCAGTAAATATATGAGACTGGTTTATATGTAATCAATCAGGATCTTTCTCTTAGTCTTAATATATATTTTCCTATGGTCTCATTTTTTATTATCTTTTATGTTGTTCAAATTCTAGTGTCAAGAAGGATTATATATATATATATATGCACATACATATTATAATAATATATTTTAAATTGCCACATACAAATTCTCTCCTATTGAGCTATACCCTAGCCCTGTGACCTTAATTCTACTCATCAGTTTGACATCTCTGAGCTCTAAGTTTTCTAGTTGTCTATTTTCTAAGCAGGTGCTGATTGTAGCTCTAAGTTGTCTAAAAGTATATAATAATAATAATATAGTGTATGTACGTATTTTGTAAACTGTGTAATATTTTATAAATGTAAACTATAGTAAAGTAATCAGTGAACGAGAAGGTTTGTCTCTTCAGCTTCGTAAAGAAAAATGAGGCCAAAGAGATGAGCTGACAAGCTTGGTTGTCAAGTCTCCCATTGGAGCACTGGTTCTCCCTCTGAATGAGTTCATTGTGTTCCCTTCACACCGATCCTATAGGTCCATCAGTCCTTGGCGGCTAACACAAAGCTCTTGTGTCTCACTGTCTGTCGCTGTCTGTGCCTTAAGACTCAAGCACGTGATTCACAAAGCTGACAGGGTCTGGGCTGTGACTGTAGGTAAAGAGGACAGAGTTGCTAAGAAGAACAGCTCCACCCACAACCCCACCCCGACCCTGACAGCATTGAAATGCAAATGGGAAGCAAACACTGGGTCCAGCAAAGGCTTTGGCAGGGTTAATTCCCACAGCTGGCCCTATGAGGTACAGCTCTGGACAGGAATGAGTTTGACTGCAGATTTTTTTTTGCAAGGTATACACCTACCACTTAAGAGTAGAAACTGTCTTCAGGCTTTGTGAGGGCTAACTGTTAGTGTTTACATAAAAATGCCGTGACACAACTGATCTTACGTGAAAGACATTTATTGGACGGTGGTGGAGAAACAGAGAAGAAAAGTAAAGAGAGAGAAATGGTGGGGGAGAGGAGGCGCCCCAATGGAGAAAGGAGAGAAAGCAAGAGAAAGGAAGAGCAAGAGAGCAAGAGAGAGGGGGAGTGGCAGACAGGTCACTAAGTACCTGCCCCAGATGATATCATAGGACACAGCCACTGACACAGGACATTGTCAGGACCCTAAAAGTCCCTAAGGGAGGCCAGTTGAATTGCCTGCACAACATAACATTACCCTAGTTGTCCCTTTGCCTGGAGACAAGCTCAGGTGAAAGGCTTTTTGTTTCTTCTGTAAAACCCTTCCTCCCTGACAGCCCCTGGAAGTCATCACTTCTCAGTCCTATGAGATTCTTGAATTTTTTACCTTCCAGCCAGCTGCTTTCTGCCCACTAGCCATCCACTTTAGAGACAAGCAGCTTTACCAATGCCAAGTAGCATTGTTGTCCCCTTTCACAGAAAACTTTCTTTTCTTGTGTCTACTCCTAGTTCCTAGGCAGATTTGAATTGTTTGCAGGAAGAAAGCCTGGTGCGTATTCCAGAGGGCTGCTGTCTATTCATCAACCAGGATTTTGAGTGAGAACTGAACATCCCTAGAGGAACAACAAAAACAAAAGAAAACAGCAATAAACACAGGGTGTCTATTTAACGGGCTTCCTTCTCTCTAAGATTTTGACCTTTCAAATACCAATTACTCAGACTGCTTTCTGATGCCTTCCATCCACCATTATATGCATATATGTATATATAAACTATTTATCCAACTTGCACAGTTCTATTCAATAATGTCAGTCT
The DNA here is from genome assembly GCF_030254825.1 of Meriones unguiculatus. Classification (NCBI taxonomy): domain Eukaryota; kingdom Metazoa; phylum Chordata; class Mammalia; order Rodentia; family Muridae; genus Meriones; species Meriones unguiculatus. Next base: position 33,345,761 of record NC_083353.1, on the reverse strand, counting down.
GATATTATCTGCTCCATCAAAGTTAGCAGCAAAAGTATAAATGGATTTAGTTCAACAACTATCTCACACATTTTTAACTGAAACTAAATGCATATTAATAAATGGAGCTACTAAAAGCCACTACAATTCATCCGGTATTTAGTGACTACTGTTCAGACATGTGCATGGAGTAAACTGTATCCAAGGATGTTTTTGCATGCAACACTGTAGAGTCAGCAGATAGGTATGCTTTATGCCTTGCATATCAGCAAAATTAAACAAACAACTGGATAAGACCTTAGAATCTATAATCAAACAAAGATTAGCACTCAGAAGTGTTGGATTGATTGCAAAATGACCACATCCCTATTTCAAAAACTGGTGAAAAAAAATTAAAAGGGTCATCAAAATGTGTGAGTAAGTGAAAACACTTATGGCACAACCCTGAGGCCTGAGTTCAGTCCCTGGAGTTCACAGTGGAGGCTGCAATCTGCTCCCCAAGCTGTGCTCTGACCTCCATATGCATGCCACAGTCCATGCATACCCACATGATCTACACACATCATATATACACATTCAAGAGGATAAATAACTGGTGCTTTGGGCACGAGCCAGCTCTCCTGGGTATGTGTACCTCTCACTCCTCGTCAGAGAAGCCTCTCATCACAGCAAACCGGAACCATCACCGAAAACCACAACTGGACACAAGGCAGAGATTGTGTCAGTGGAAGGCCCAGCTCCACTTGTCACATGGGCGCCACAGCATCTGCGGTTCAGGAACGTATGGAAGACAGGGCAGGAAGATTGTGAGAGCCAGGTACCAGGAAGTCCCCTGTGGGACAGTCTGTCCTGGAAATGTCTGCACAAACAAGACCAGAACAAGAGCAGACTTGATGGGCATGTTAACATGGGAGAAGGAAACTTTTCAGGGTCTTATCTGTAGACAAGTAACTGTAGACAACTGATGGATGATGGGAGATGAAGAATTAGCCTCCCCATTATGTCCAAATAAGAGTGGTCAGCCTTGAAAGCATATACACACAAACAACAGAAACAGACTCAGCTGCCTCTGACTCCAGCTCCAGGGGATCCAATGACCTCTCCTGGCCTCCATGGGCATCCTGTATCCCAGTGTTTGTTATAATAACAAGCGTAACACCACTAAGTATTTGTTATCCTCATTACAGTCTCGTTCATTGTGAAATGTCCCTGGGAAATTGCTTTATATCATTTATTCCCTCAATTTCGTAACTTAGCTAGTCTTAATATAAGTATGTGTGAGCAACAAATCAAGTTAGTGAGTCAAGTTCCTGTTACCCACTCAGGACATTTGAAAGCACTTATTAAGGTCAGGTAAGTGGGGCCAGAGAGGTGGCTCCATGGTTTAGAGCACTCTTCCAGAGGATCAGAATTCCGGCCTCAGGACCCACATGATACAGGCAGCTCCCAGCTCCCTGTAACTGTATCTTTAGGGGATCCAATGCCTCTGAAGTCCATGGGCACCTGTGCTCACATGCATATACCCACATGCACACACATGAATAGATGTAATAAAAATAAATATTAAAAAGAAAATACAGAAATGATTCTGACTTCTGCCCCCCGCCCCCCACAGCAAGAACTCTGCAAACAGGAGGAGGTGAAGTTAGTATGTATCTTCGGCTCCGTGGCATTCCCCAAGTTCTCTCCCATCTCTCACTGGTTTTCCCATTATTCGTAGGCAGAGCCTGTGCTTTTAACTGCCAACTGCCTTTTTCCCAAGTATTTCCACCTTTATAAGGTAAAATAGAACTCTGCTGGTGGTGTAGCAAGGGTGTACCTAAAACACGCGAGTCCATAGCTTCAACCTCTAGTAATACAAAATCAGAAAGAGATAGAACTGCCTAGACAGAGGAATATGGGGCATTTAGAGACTAACACAAGGCAATAAGAACCCAAACACTGGAGCGATGGCCCAGGGTTATTCACACGCAGGAGAAAGCTTGGCTGAAAGGACCCCAGGGCAGCATGCACAGAGAGAGAAGCTGAGGGTGCTTCCCCACATCCAGTGACACCTTAATCCAACTGCATTGCTGTCTGGAATCTCTAACATGCTCTGCTTTTCTATGAATATCTGTTGATATTGTCATCACAGCATATGCAGAGGAGAGCTAATGTTTTTAGAAAATAATGCTAGAATTCTAGTTTCATTTCTGTTCACTTAATTGATCATTGCAGTGAGAAAGCAAAGATGTAATACACTTCGATAACCAAGGACTGGACAGGTCATGAAGTGATAGAATCACTCCAATGCTCAGCACAAGGAGGAAGTACTCCCGATGTGGCTGCTCTCCTAAAATGAAATGAGGATTTAGAATCCAAACAGTCCTTGTTCCTGCCTCCTCACTCCTGTGTGTGTGTGTGTGTGTGCAGCTTGCTGTTGGTACTATGACAGCATTCTACATTGCATACTTCCTGGTTTATTGTGAATGTCACCTCTGCCTCTGGCACTAGAACAGGTCAGCAGTAACTGGAGTTGCATATCCTCATTACATGATTGTCAGAGGGATTATCCAGTGAAAGGAGGGCTTTCTTGAAGGTATATATGTATGCTGAAGTGGTTAAAGACAGGTGACAGGCAGGCACACCACAATTGAATATCTGTCCATATTTTTTTCTCCAAAAGTAATCAAATACTTTAGCCCTTCCAGTAATCGTGCCTGGGCTAATCTTATCTCACCGAGCCTAAGCTATCCTCTCCCTATAAGAGTCTACAGTGGTTCTAGCCCCACCTGGTTCCGTATGTCTATGTTTAAGTCATCAACCTTTGTGAAGAATTGCTGTCAATGAAATGGCAGCTGGGTGGAGATGTCCCTAGTGTCAAGGTTTCTCAGGTGTGCCCGCTTCCGCAGAGTCAGCTTCTGTGTCATCATATAAGGATACAAGTGTGCCCTAACCTGTAGAGAAGTGATACCCAAGCCACAAAAGTAGAGTCCTGAGCTGGAGATGTGTTTCACCAGGGCTGCGCTGTGCTTTCTCAAACATGCTTGGGAACTTAGCATACAGCTTAACAAAGCCACCTAACACGAAGTCAGCCTATAATGTGCGCTCAGATATTTCATGTGAAGCACAGCCCTGGGTGTGAATGTGGCCTCAACCAACTGAAAACACAAGAGCCAGATGATCAGGTTTGAGCAGTCTGAGCTGATGTCAATAACACTTCATTCGCAGGAACATTCCCGTTGTCAATAGTGTGCTTTTCTTCCTTAGAGTCTTTTAGGAATACCCATACAGAAGACATGTTTAATAAACATAGTCGCCCTAGTCACGCATTCAAAGTTTAAAGATCTATTTTTCCTAAGAAGCCAACTAAGGCCCTTTCCAGGAAAGCATAAAATATTTTCATATTTTCTTGAATTTGATCCAATTTCAAATTTGTTATTACCAAAGCAGTTTTAATTATTAAAGAAAGTGAACTCATTTCCAAATGTATATAAGTCCAATACAGTATTGGACTATCTCTCATTGACCCAACATGACTTGGAGTATGTACAGTTTTTAGTAAAGTGAAATAATGATGTAATCCAGTGAAGACTAGTAGGTTCCCATAGCAGACGAGAACACTCTTTTCAGCATGGCTATGGCTATGGCTCTATAGCATGCTCATAAAAGTCCACATTAAACCCTCCTCTGTGCTTAGTGTTTTGTTACTTAAATGTAGATGAGAACCTCAGTGTTCTGTAACTCTCAGTTTCTCTTCCTGCACTGAAATTTAGTGCTTTCTCTTTTGGACAGAGTCCACTGCAGCTTTTTTCTTATTTATTTGTTTGTTTGTTTGTTTGTTTCTATGCCTCTAAGGCATATGAGTCAAATGTTTTAGAAGAAAACATAGAGTCTAAAAAATAAAAAGGTCGTCTCTACCAAAATAAAACCACATTTTGTTAGTGCTTGAGATTTAATCTCATCATGTACTCTTCACTCCCAAGTTTGACATGCATTGTTTTAATGCAGAAAGAATATAATACAGGAACAGAATATAAAATCTTACTGAACTATGGCTGTGTTTAAATCACCAGAGTGGTTCATGAACCAGTGTGAATTAGCGATTTCACATGCAAGCCTGACCTGGATCCTAAGACTGCTCCTGTGATGTATTCCATCACTTCCAGGCATCCTGAGGCCAGTTTTATCAAGTACAGTGGCACTCGTCCCATGGCCACTGAATTCTTTAAGTGTCTGTCCCCTTCTTGCTTCCACTACAACAGTACACAACTGTAGAACTCATTCCAACCCTGTCCTTTCTTTTCTACTGTCCATCTGCATCTGTCGACTTCTCATTTAGCAGACACTGCATCCAGAATCCTAAGACCCTGAATCTTTCAGTTTCCTTTCTTGATAACAGCAGGTAGCCCCTTGTCTCTGCCCAAATATGTTTTTTGCTTGTTGTTATAAAAGAATGAAAATCCCAAACATTCTATTTTGCCAATGAAGACTCAGGAGCCAGATGCTAGGGTGAAAGCCTGCTAGCTGAGAGAGGCAGAGAAAGCACCCAGCTGACCCTCCTTCTCACCTCATGTCCCAATGGGAAACAAAATCTAAAACTTTCACTAGCTCAGCTGACACAGCATAGGAGGAAAAAGGCCAAAAAACCCAAGGGCAAAGGCTTGATAGCTCACAGCTCAAAAAGCCCAAAAAGCTCAAAAAGCCAGAGAACTAAAGCTCAAGAACTAGAGAGCTAGAACCACACCATAATCACCTGTTTACAATAAACAGAAAGTTCTTGTATTAAAGGTGTGTGATAGGGCTCAACCACACTAAAGAAATAGGGTTTTACAGTTTACAGTTCTGGGAATCACAATGGGATCAAATATCCTGCAATACTTGCTTCTCTTCAGCATTATCTCTGTTGTTCCTTTGTTCCTATAAAAACATGGGCTATTCTTGGTTCTCAAGGAAGCACCAAGAACATTTTCATCATCTAACTGGATTCTCTGAACCTTTGTGACCCTGGGTCAATGAGATCATTTTTTTTACAGTCCTTAGTTGGAGAGTCTGACCTTCTACGTCATTTTTCTTTATAAGAAAAAAAAAATGCAGTTCTTTTCAAATAGTCTTTGAGGAAAGATTGACATAAAAAAGAAAAAAAAGACAAATTTACCCAGGTTTGATGGCACACAACTTTAATCCCAGGACTAGGGAGGCAGAAGCTGGCAGATCTCTGGTTTAAGGCCAGCCTGGTCTACAAAGTGAGTTCCAGGGCAGCCAGGGATATACAGAGAAACCCTGTCTTGGGGAGGAGAAGAGGGGGAGACAAGTTCATTACCATATGTCTCAAAGATAAGCAAGTATGGAACCTCTTAGGAAGTGAACTGTGCCTAGGAGTTTGAAAATCTATGATCAGAGCTGCAAAGCTGCCAAGTACGAGTTAGTAAACCCAGACCTGCCTGTGTCTCACTGTGTGACCTGGGCCAAGATCCTAAGGCTTGCTTTCTTCATCTTAAAGAAGGAGAGTCAAGCCCACTCACTTGGGACTTTATGTTTTAATTACAAAATTTTAGAAAAGCAAACAGAAAGAAAAGTGAACCATGCCTTATATCAGCACCTGAAAAGGATTCGTGAACACTGACATTCATTCATTGTTGTTGTTGTTTTTTTTTATGTAAACTTTTCAAAATTTTCAAATCTAAATGCTCTCTAGAATTCTTGTTTTGGGTTGAAAAACTGAGACTGAGGGAGTCTTGACTAGCAAGTCACAGGGACTGGGGCTGGAAGGTAAACTTCAATTTTTAGCACATAATTCCTCACTTGTGGGTGTTCCCTATGTGGGGCCTGACTACACAGATGCTCCCTCTGTGGGCATGCCCTATGCAGGTGCTCCCTATGTCGGTCCTCCCTAAGCCTTTCTTTGCTCTGTTGAGGACATCTTGGGACTCACAGAACACATTTTGATTTCAAACTTTAATTTTTATTTTACTGAAACTGCTTACTCAAGTGCTACATTTATAATGCTTTGATAACTACACGGTAAAACAGCGACTCGAGAGAGAATGAGTTAATAATCAGCTACTTCCTTGATCACTAGTGATTGAGTCCCAATCACTAGTTAGTTATCATTTAGAAATGGGACAACCTTCTGCATTCTTTTTTCTCTGTGTGAAAATAAGAGGAAAAAAATAGTGTCACTGAGCAAACTGAGTAATATAAATCATTCATACGCTGACAGTCATGCGTTAATGGCACCTGAAACAAAATACCTTGGCATGCTCTACCTTACCTTCGTTACTCTAGGAAAACACATTTATGTGCAGTTGATAAAACCACGTAACATAGAGCCCGTTTTATGATGACGTATGGGTTGTCTTATGTGGCTTGTTAAGCACAGTAACTGTAGAGAATGGGTAAGTAATTTTGTGATCACGTCGCTCATGGGGACTTCGATTCTCTGTGGGCAACTTCTTACTGCCTCACTACAATGACATCATTTCTGTGACAAAATACCTGAGCAAAACCATGTAGAACTGCCCCTAGAGGCGTTGCCCCTAGTGGCTGTGTGTCATATGTGTGTCTGTAGGTGGCAGAGAGGAGGCTATGTCTATGCTCAGTGTTCTGACCTGAGACCATCTGAATGGTTAGTAGCCTTACATTCCCTGAGAAAAGCAGGCCTGCGATGGCTCTGAGGTGGCCTGGATAGGCTCTCAGAGCAGGGATTGATCCAGAGAGCAGAAGAACCCTACCTAGGACCTTAAATCCTGTGCAAGAGTGAGCCCAAGACAGATGACGATGGGGCCATGGAAGCAGGCCAGGGTGAGGAGCTAGCTTGAGATAGCCACAAGTACAGTGCCTCGCAGGCCAGACAAGCTCCCAGGGCAGAGAAAAGCCAGACACTAGATGAACTAGTAAGCCTAGGACTACTGGGCCTGTGAGAGAAGCAGTCCTGAAAGGACCACCAGCATTATGGGGCCTGGACAGGGACCTAGCCCAAGTGACCACCAGCCCCATGCCATGCAGGTCTGACAGGGCAGACCATGCCCGAGATGCCACTGCCCAGTGCTGTAATGGAGGAGCATGGCATAGCACTACTGAGACCATTCCTGAGAAGATTCTGGACACTCAGAGATCCTGGGCACCACTTGTGTGGATATGGAAGAGAAAGAGAAACAGGATGTGTGCACAGTGAAGAGAGGCAGAAAAGGAGACTTGAGAGCAGTGAGGAACAGCCTGATGTGAGTAGCTGGGCACACCACCAGGGACCGTGGTGGGGGTCCTGGCCTGTGCCACCACAAGAGGGCCACATTTGGGTTTGTGGCCCTGTAGCAGCAGGGCTTTGTTACCGCCAAAGGCCAGGCCAATGTCCTTGGTCTGGGCTGATACTTGGAGACATGTTGATGCTGACGGCTGCACAGAACTACCCCACCACTTACCTGGGCATTATGTGAGAGCTGGCCGTGGGAGTGTGGGCAGGAGAGCTGACCTTGCCTCTAGCAGCTGCAGGACTTGGACGAGCACCACATACACTGTAAGAGTTACAGGTGAGCCAGCCCTGAGGATATGAGCTTGAAAAAGCTGGCCTGCCGCTCATCTCCCAAGTGATGGCATACCCTCCCCCCTTGCCTTCTATACCTGCAGCAGGTGAAAGACCTGGCCCTCAGGTTGTGAAAGCAGGAGAGCTATTCCTGCCCCTCACCAGCTACAGCACTGAGGAAAGAGGGCCCTGCACCTCACCTGGGCAACACAGTAGGGATGACCCTGGTAGCAGGGGTATAAGATTGATCCTGGTAGAACTGGCCCCACCACTTGTCTTCCCAGTGGTGACTTAGATAAGGAGTATCTTTGCCACCTCTGGAAGGCAGGCGAGCTGACCCCAAGGTCATTAGAACAGGAGAGCTGTCCCTGCCCCTCACCTTGGCAGCACAGTAGATCTGGCCCTGGGGGGGGGGGGGTGAGCTGGCCCCAAGGGTGTAAGCATGGTAGAGCCAGAACTGCCTCTCATCCACTGTACAGTGGAGTTAGTGAGGAAAAGATGACCTTCCTTCCCTTCTGCCCTTGACACTGGCAGGAGAGAGAGCTGGCCCAGATGGAGTCATGAGAGCAGAACAGCTGGTCCTGTTTCTCACCTGAAGTACTTGGGGAAGCAGGCCTGGCACCTCACCTTGGCAGCACAGTAGAACTGGCCCTGAATGTGGGGATTGCAGGCGAGCAGGCCCTGGGGGTGTGAGAGTGTTGTTGCTCTATGTCATGGAGATCCTGTAGTTTTGGATCTGTAGGACTGGCCCCTTCCTGCCCTCCAACAGTTCATCAATGGGTAAATGCTGGGCTGGGCCAATTCAAATCCCTAGATCTGGGCAACAGCAGGATATCTGAGAGGAGCCCCAGTGAGTTTCCAGTGCAGATGGAGCAGCAGAAGCTAGGGGTCTTGTACCAGAACAACAAGTTGTTGCAATGAAGTGTGCAAGCAAAGAAGTGTGACTAGGAGTGCATGCTTTGGGGCACCCTGTGACACACTACAGCTTCCACAATGAGTTGTTTTTCTTTTCCTCTGCTGGTAGAGAGGTTGCAAGGGTGGAGGGCAGGTACCAGGGGAGGGGGCAATGAGTAGATTGGGGTGCATGATATGGGATTCACAAAGAACCAATAAATAGTTTTAAAAAATAATTTTGAGGTAGAAAGGTTTGTTTTGGTTCCTGTAAGTAGGCAGGACACAGATCAAAACAATTCACTTCCCAGCAGCCAGAAAGTGGGGGTGGGAGGGTGGAGAGGACATGGACCCACATCTGGGTTTTCTTCTTTTCCTCCTTTTATTCTGTCTAGGCCTCCAACCCATGTGATGGGGCTACCCACACTCAAGGAGGCTCTTTTCCTCCTAAACTAATCCTCTAAGGAACACGCCCTCTTAGGTACTCAAAGGTGTAATTTTCTGAGCTCCTAGGCAACTTTTAATCCAGCCAGGGCTAACCATCACAATGGTTTCTCATAAGTATGTGATACCATCAAACTGTTGTAGGGTTGAAAAGTCATGAATGGAACATTTATGTATGTAAAGAAAGGCCAAATGTGTGAAGCTGAAACAGAAAATGCCAGCTGCTTTCACTGTGAAGGTGGTTTTGTCTTATGTCATTGGTATTTATTGTTAGTGGTGATGCCGCAGACTTGAACAGTTAATCGCATGATAAGGAGCACCCAGAAGTGGCTTTTGGAAAGATGTGGTCTTTGAAGGTGGGCTATAAAAGTCATATCACTTCTGGAATGTTTGGATAAAGTCCGTGTTTCTGTAATGTCACAGCTTCTTGTATGTTCAGGAGTTTTTGGATGCTGCTGAAATGCTGTAAGATATTTACAGACATTTTTGTTTCTGAGACAGGTTCTCACTTTGTCTAGGCTGCCTTGTATTTTGACCCAGCCTTGAACATGTCATCTTCCTGCATCAGCCTCTTCAGTGCTGACCTGATAGGCATATGCCACCATGCCCAGTTGCTAGAGACTTTTGAAAATAGTGAGACTGAAATTTTAGAGTCCTAGAACATACTTTAGAGAAGTTACAATACAGTATTCCTAAATTTTAATATTTATTTAATGCCTTTATGATGACCATATTCATACGCTTCTCTGCTATTTTTATTTTTCTTCAAATCATCTCTGTTTTTCTCTTTTATTTCAAAGAAATTGTAGATCAGGGGTCTCAGTGAAGAGACCCCTGCAGGAGTCAGCCCACTTACCACCATTGCTTTGTACTCTCCCAGTGTTCTATGTACTAGACTTGCTCAATAACTACTAAAGAATGAAAATCACTTCACACTGAAAACAGATCTTGAAAGGCAAGATGTAGCCTTCTCGAAGTGTGGAAACAGAGGCTCAAAACTTACTGGCTGTTCAAGTCCACAGAATCAAGACTGGCAACCACGACTAGTATCTAGAGCTTCCATTCTTTCCTTTCATTATAAATGACAAAGCCACCGACAAGTTAATACACGAATACATTTTTGCTGTGTTCATAGAAAATGTACCATGAAGCACAAACAGGAGGAACAAACAATCATATAACAACAAAAGGCTGGACACTATCATGGCACTGGCAGCTTGGTTGAAGCAAAAATGTACTGCAGTGTTTCCTGTCTCTCCCAGTCTGTAGAAGTAGCAGACCATGAAGTTAGAAACAGCAAAAAATTATGCCTTCCGTAGGGTTGTGCACTCAGTAACCAGCAGTACAGAGTGACGGAGCTACTGCTGTCATTTACTAGAATCGTCACAAGCACATTACGTATGGCTTCTAGCTAAAGAGAATCACAGATGCTTACTGAAACAAGCCATATGGTTCCCAGTGACAACAGTGGAAAGCCCAAATGGATCCTGTTGATTGTTCAAAATTATAATACTAAGCAGCATGATTAGATTTTCACAATGCTGTAGCAATTCTTCCAGCATGTTCCAGGAACTCTGCAGCACTGTGAAACTGGCTTCCTTCTAGAAAGTTCAAGAGTCAGTGTGACTTGAGGAAGGAGGTAGAGGAGGTTTTTTAGGCTATGAATCAACACTATGGCAGTCTGTTGATTTTGAAAGCATCCCAAATTTTTATTATGAAAACAAATAAGAATTAAATGGTTTGGGACAAGTCCTGGTGCTTGCTGTGAAGCCAGCTTCCTGATTTCATATCCTGAACTCAAACTGCTAATCCAATTTGCTTTTGCTTTGTCTGCAAGTCACTTCATTGACTAGTTATGCACTCAGGGAGCTACCTTTCTTAGCTAAAAGCTCTATGCAAGGCCCCTTTTAGATTAACTCACATTTCTAGTAAGATTAGTCCTTGCTAGGCATCTTGGCACATGCCTGTAATCCCATCACTTAGGAAGGCAGAGGCAGAGGCAGGTGGATCTCTGTGAGCTTGAGGCCAGCCTGGTCTACAAAGTCAGGGATAGCCAAGGCTATACAGAAAAACCCTGTCTCAAAAAACTAAACAAACAAACAAAATATTAGTTCTCTTTCAAAAAAGCAAAGGCTCAGCAGCCTGATCATTTCCTACAGAATAAAGCCCAGGGGTAAAGAACAGCCCACAGAGGGCGGGGTGACAATGGGACTTCCATATCTATGGCTTGAGGCAGTCACTATCTTATTACTGGAATTTTGAAAGCAGGAAGTTGTGACCTATAAAACAGACACCTGTAGGTTTTCTGGAACTTGGATGCTTGCCTTCTGATGTCAGATAATCAAACTATATCTTACGTGTGTGCTACTGGCTGCCTCTGAAAGAGGCACCTCCAAACACGGCCTTTCTCTCACTGCTGGCTTTTTTTCTGTTCTTCAGTTCCTCACTGTTTTCTACAGCAGTGGTACAGCAATGACAGAGCCAAGTCACAGAACAATCCTGTTCCCAGCCCACTGTTTCAAACAGATTACCTCACGAATTGGATTCCTTCCACCAAAAAAAAAACTTACAAGAAGCAGAGCAACTTTTCAAAGCAAAGTAAACACATAGGCCATGACTGACTGCATTTGGCACATAAAATAATATGTAGGTCCAGTAGACCTAGTGCAGTGACTGAGGCAACAGCTTGCCTTTCCTGCTCACGGCCACCAGACTGTCTTGGGGCTGACCTCATTTCTCCTAACCCCACGCTCAGCCTACCCTTTGAGTCAAGCATGTAACCTTTGGCTACTTCAGCCCCTCTAAGTGCCACTGGCTATCAGCACAGTTCTTAGGGAAAGGTTGGGTAGTTAAATGGGTTTTTAATATAAACATTGTTTTGATAGTACACACTGGAAAAAAAAAAAACTGAGAAACACGTAAACAATTTGAAAATGTCAGCCTGGGGATGCGGTGCTAGAACTTGTTAGTCATTTCAATACTAGGATTTCTGCAAATGAAAAGGATTTGTAGGAGAGGAGCAGGACATTGGAAGTTTCAAATGAGAGATTGGATTTAACAGGAATTTGCTGAGGACCCTGTGCTAGCCTGTCATTAAGATTTATGGGCTTTACTGGCAAACAGAGGGGCCTGGAGAGTGGGTCTTCAGGGAACTGCTTAGGAAACAGCCCTGAGGGAAAATCCAGATCTCAAGGCCACAGGGCTGGAACTGGGAGAGATTACTACAAATTAGTGAGTGCCCAGAAGACTTCAAGGAAGTGCTAGGGGAAAGCTGGATACTGACCAGCCAAAGAGAAGAACTGCAAGTCTCATAAAGGGGCATCATAACAGCATGGTGGCAGGGAGACGGCAGAGATCATCCTGAGCCACGTGTGAGCCTGGCGTGGTATCCGGTCATCCACATGTTCTCATGGCTTGTTGATCTGGTTTACAGCCGAAGTGAATTTAACAACATATTAACAGAAAGCGTATTTAATCAACGTAAACCTAGAGAATTATTTAAGGCCGTCAGGATCTTCTCTCTTCCCCACTTTCTCTTCCATCTCCTCTTCTTGCTCTTTCCTTCCCTGTTCTAGTCCTGCTTCTCCTAACCAATAAAGCTGCATGTAACCCTGTGCTTACTGTGCACCAGGCATGGAGCTAAGCATGCTGAGATTCACTCACTAGGACTTAGGCGAGGCCCTGACCTGGAAGTGAAGTGAGGCCTCTCTGACCTAAGTCCTTAAGTCTCTGCTATACTCTTCTGTGGCTAGCATCTGGATGTTCTCTGGACCTAGACATTTCCCATGCATTCTTTTCGATCAGGTCATTTACCCCAACAACTGTGTTGTGATGGCCTTGAGTATAGGTTTAGTCCATCTCTGAAGACACAGCTCCACAGGTTTGTATGTCAGGACTCAACCAATACAGGCAGGAAATATTCTTACCAAATCATACTAGTACTGAACACAGACCTATTTCTCTTGTCGTCATTATTCCCTAGACAATATAGTATCAAAACTGTTGATACAGATCCCACTTTGGGTCAGGTACTGTAGAAATCTAGAGGTAATACAGAAGTATTGGAGGCTGTGCACCAGATATACAGAAATGTTGTCAAGAAGGACTCCACTACGTGCCCTTTGTGGACAACTCAGTGGACTCCTGGAGCAAACCTCCACACATGCAGAGGTGTCACTGTGTGTATCTTCATGGCTACTGTTTATGCAAACAGTGTTGCCCTGCATGATCCATCTGTTCTGCCTAATGTCTTAATGTCTCCCAAAAGTCCATGTGTTGAAGTCTTGCTTCCTGTCTGGTAGTATTGCGAATGTTGGAAGTGGCCTCGTTGGAAGAATGTTGGAAGCAGGGCCTCGTAGGAAGAAAGTTAGGCTTGCCCTAGAGGGTTACTGTTAGACTGTCACACATGACCCTCTGTAGGAATAGCTGTTATGAAATAAGCCTTCTACCATGGTATGCTACCTCCTATAAGCATAGTTGTCAAGGAAACCACCAGGATCTGACACTGTGAACCACAAGAAAATGTTCTTATGGGTCAGGTATCTCAGGTAATTTTGTTACAGCAGTGGAAACTTTACAAACATTCTGCTTGTTAGGTTTCAAATGTGGGACAAATAGCTGAGGTGCCTACTTAAGACATCAAAGCCACCAAGCTCTCCCATCATCCCGCAGTCCCTACCAGTTCCACAGGGCCCTCCTGGCTGGCATACCCTGCCCCCCCCAAACGTCTCCAGCCAAGTGGCTGCCCTTACCTTAGCTGTTCTTCCCTACACAATCCAACTATTTTGGTCACCTGGCACTTTTCTTCTATTCTCTTTTGGACCGCCCAGCTGCTGTACCTGATTTCCCTCTTTCCCCTCCCCTGTCTTCTCCCCTCCTCACATGGCTCAGAGTCATGTTCACTCTGGACTGTTCCGGTGTCACTGCCCAGGCTATGCTCCCCACATGTCTATAATAAACTTTACCCCCCACCATACCTAGGACCAGTCACATGCTTTCTTTTTTTTTATTTTTTTCATTCACTCCTCAAAAGAAAATGGATTACATGCTGATTTTTAAGATTTATTTTAGTGTGTAGGTGTGCTGTGAGTATGTCTGAGGGTGTCAGATATTATGGAACTGTACCTACAGGAGTTTTTAAATCTGCCTAACATGGGTGCTAGAAACTGAACTGTAGTTGTCCAGAAGAGCAGCCAATGCTCTTAACCACTGAGCCACCTCTCCAGCCCAATACATCCTTTTTAAAGATCAGTATTTCCACGTCTTGCCAGCAGTTTCAAATTTAAAAGATTCTCATAGAGCTGAAAAGAATGTCTATTGCGGCAATTCTCCACTTGAAGTAAATCAACAAAGGCAAGCTCTGCCTTCTCACAAAGTACATCTTCTCGTCTCAGTTAACCTAGTTACCCAGCCTAGAAACTCCCCCACAGGCAAGCCCAGCGGCTTGTCTCCTGCCAAGCTAACAGTCCTAACACTCTCACCCTGGCCTTCTCAGTGGCCTCTTTGACCACTCACTTACACAGGTAGCCTGCAGGCTTCTTGCTTCCCTGAACTTCACATTTATCACCTAACATGCTACAGAATGTTCTCGCATTTATTTCTGTTCCCATCTCTTCTCTCCTCTTCACCTACATTCCATGTTTTACTAGAATTTAAACTTTTCAGAAGCAGGCATTGTTGTCAGCTACATTGTTTATGCACAGAAATAAACCAGTTCCTCAGTCAGTTAAGCAAATGAATAGATGATGATGAAGATAGATAGATAGATAGATAGATAGATAGATAGATAGATAGATGATAGATAGATGATAGATATATTGATGATGGATAGATAGGTAATAGATATGTGCTAGGACAGAAAGATTTATTAGATAGATAGATAGATAGATAGATAGATAGATAGATGATAGATATTAAGAAGCTTCTAATTCTGACAATAATAAATGCATAATTTAGGCAAAGAAAGTACTTATAAGTAAAGATATAAAAAATGAGATTTGTAAAAAATGGGTTTGTGCCCCCTAAAACACAAGTTGAAGTCTGATTTCCATTATGGCTTAAAGAGTGAGGACTATTTTAAGGACTCTACTCTCTGGGTGGAGTTAATGTCCTATAAAGGAGGCTTGAAAGACTCTTCAGCCCCTCTGCACTAGACACCATCAATAAGGAAAGCCCCACCAGAGAGCAGAGACTGCCACTGGCTCCTGGTAGCCTCAGAACTGTGAGCAGCATGTTTGGGCTGTTTAGAAGCTGCCCATTTGAGGTATTCTAGGCCTGAGAAGCCCAAGGCGAGAATAATGTTAATAATACTGCAGCTGAGATTGCCTTGAGCAGCTACTGCGCATGGCCACACGTTAAGGTGGCTTACACGTCTTGCTCACCACAGTCTTTCCAGACACATATTCATCGTCTTCTTCACCTTGCAGATGAGGAAGCCCAGGCACTGGGATGCCAGGAACTGGCTCTGGATGACAGAACCAATGAGATGCAGAGCCAGGATTTGGACCAAAGAGTTTGAGGACATGTTGGTCCTATTCCCAGGGCATGTGGCTCAAGTTCTTTGCTATGCTCCCTGCTTCAGCAGAAGCACAAGAGCCAGGGGCAAAAGGGATCTCCCTCTCCCTCTTACTCCCTCTGTTCCTTCTTCCCCCTCCCTCTCTCTCTCTCTCCTTCCTCCCTCTCCCTCTTTCTTCTCTCCCCTTCCTTCTCTTCCTCTCCCTCTCCTGTTGCTCTCCTTTCTCTCCTACTACCTTTATCTTTTTTCTCCCTCTACCTTTCCCTCTCCTTTCTCTCCCTCTCCCCTCTTGCTCCTTCCTCTCCCTCTCCCTCTTCTTTCTCTCCCTTTCCTCCTCCATTTCCCCCTCCCTCTTTCTCTCTTTCCTCTTTCTTTCCCTCTCTTTCCTCTCCCTCTCCCTCTCCCTCCCCCTTTCCCTACCCCCTCTCCAGTATCCTGGCAAAACTCATGTCTGAAATCTTTTCTGTGAAGCCCCCAGTGGCCATTCACTGCCAGTGGATGCAGCACAAGGATGCAAGCTCTGAGGAGAAGGGAGGGAGAAGCAAAACTGGGGTGGTAGTGAGGAGCCGCTGAACATGGACTTCTGCACAAAACGTCACTGCCGTGTGTTCTGTCACTGATGAGCCCTGATCTGTAGTTCTCAGAGTTAGCAAGCAGACTAGAAGATGTAATTCAATACACATGGATTGTTTCAAACTGTCAAATCTTGCATGCTTATTGTTTGTTTGTTTGCTTGCTTGCTTGCTTGTTTCACTATGCTGGAAGTTGAACTCTGTGCCTTGCTCATGCCAGACATTGCCACTTTAATTTACCAGAAAGAGTTGTGAAGTCACAATATCCTATGGGCAGAGCAAGCAGTATTCATGACTAACAATGGCTTGAACAGGTTGTACTTTCTCTTCTTCCTCTGGCATACACACGTGCTGATGTGTGCTCTCACCAGTTATCAAAAGCAGCTGACTCTCTCCTGGAGGAGGGAGGGAGTTCCTGGTTATGTCTGGGAAATACCACTGTGAGATGCTTTTGTTTAGAACTTTACTTTCACAGTTATAATCTGTTCAAGAATATGTAAGGGCAGAAGAAGCGTAAGGGGAAATCACGACAACCCACCTGAGCACCACTGTAGTCTGTTTCAATGTGTGCACACAGTAGAAACAGTCTGCTGGGAAACGGGTTCTTGCGTCTCTCAGGGGAAGGCTCTGAGAGAAAAGGAAAAGAGCAGAGTCACTGATTGCCTTGTAACCTTGTCTTTCTGGTTTCAGGGACACAAAAACATTCTTAGATTTATTTTATAGTAAATAAAACACTTCTCAAGTTCAATAACAAGTCAATGGCCCAAGTTTGTTGTTGTTGTTTGCTTGTCTTTGCTTTAAACCATACTGACCTTTATAGAAGCAAAAGAGCAATCTTTAACATTTTGTAGAAAGTAAAGACACAGTTTGACATTTCTTAACCAGTTGCTGCATATTGCAGCTTGAGCTTGCTCAACTCTTTCCACACAAACTCCTTTCAAGTATGCTCTTCCTTTTCAAATCACAAGTAAATAAACAACTTTAATCACATGAGTTTGTAGCATAAATATGCCTGAGATCATTTTTTCCTCTGGGCGGGGGGGGGACCACCAAAGAAAGAAAGAAACCCAAGAGAGAGGTGGAGAGCAAAGGAAAGGGAGGGCAGAGAAGAAGGAAAGAGAATGAGAAACAGAGAGAGAAGAGGGGAGGGGAAAAGGGATGGGGAGAGAAGAGGAGAGGGGAGGAGAGGAAAGGAGAGGAGAGGAGAAAAGAGTGGAGGGGAGGGAAAGAGAGGGGAAGGGAGTAGAGGAGAAGAGAGGGAAGAGGAGAGGTGAGGAGAGGGTAAAGGAGAGAGGAGGAGTAGACAGGGAAGGGGGAGGCTATGGGAGGGGAGGAGATGAGAGGAGAGGAGAGGAGAATGGGGAGGGGAGGGGAAGAGGAGGGGAGAGACATAAGGGAAGGAGCAGAGGGAGGGAGGGTGGAGAAAAGGAGGAGACACAGTGCCCCTGGGAAGTCAGGATTGCTTTTGTCCTAAACGCTATGCACATTTCTGAACTGAGCCTAGATCAAGCCAAAAGTACAGGTCCTGGCTTGGTCCTTCAGACTTCTGGCTCAACTCTCACACCGTAAAGAAGAAACACCCTTGAGCAGGGGGAGGGGGTGTTCTTTTAACTTGTACTGTGTTTTTATCTGATAATTTGGCTTCTTCTTGCAACAAAAATAGCCTGTTGTCTCCATCTCTGCCGTTGGACTACCGGCTGTTTTGGGCAGATTCCCAGCAGCCTGGTGGAGAGATGGCACTGAGTCAGAGAGGGATTCTCCCTGCTGTGCGCACTCAGGGCTGGCACTCTTGATTCCCATGGCTCCTTCTGACTGAGAATTGGGGAAGGCTCCTCTGCTGTGCTCTACACCCCTCTTCTACTCTCCTGATCTCTTCTGTGTCCCATAGCTCATGTCATCTTCTGTGTGGACACACTGCTCCACCAAGCTGTTTCTGGCCCGACTTGCAGTGGCATGTTTCTTCCCTACTCTAAAGGGTGAGTAGAAGGGTGCAGGCCCAGGAGTCCAGCCTCTCCCTGCCACAAGACTTGACATCATCTGAGGGTGGATCATCTGAGGCCACCCTGGGAACTGGAGTTGGTTCCAGGCTAAAAAAAAAAAAAAAAAGTGGGGGAGGGGTAAAAGAATTTTAAAAACAACTCTGATCTTTTTTAAAAGAAAAAAAAGTTCTGTGTAGAAAATTTGTAAAAGGCAGTCATGAGAGCGTCATTTCCTTGATCCTCATAAAATGTGAGGGAGTACCTGCTAGGAAAGCCAGAGCAGCAGCAAGCTGGCAGCTGAAAGAATGCCTGCCAATCAGCTTCACTCAGCCTGCACAACAGGGAAAGGCTGTCCTTAAACACAGAGCAGTAACAAACTAAGAATTTTCACATCAGTTTGATTTCTAACTTTATTAAAATCAGAGACTTTGTCTGACTCCCTGTCTGGATCTGCCTGGAAGAGTCAAGAGCTGACAAACTTAGCCAAGGTGAACTGCTGTTGTTAATGTCCAGGCTGGGTTTCTCTCAGCCCTGCAGGCCCGGTGGAATCCCACCGTGCACAGCATGTGGAGTGAGCACAGTGGGCTTCTAGAAGAGCACCAGGCATGGGCACTGCTCTGCTCACAGCTGCTGAGCAACACTGGGGTCATGTTCTTCCCTAACTGCTCTGCCCCATCTGACTTTCTGCCCCAAGGCTGGGTAGGTGTCTGAGAGTGAAAACCATTGTCCTTTGTCAGGTGGTCAGTAAGGCCAAAAGTGTCACAACATTTCACTCTATACACATCCAGCTCTGCTGTGTCTAGACACTTGGAGTGAAGATGAGACCAAGGTCATAGTTCAGCCAATAAGCTGACAATAAAAAAGAAAGCACCATGTCAGTGAAGAGATTCAGACAGCCAAAGAAGTGTGCACATGACATTTCACCTTCCATTTTAGAGTCAGACCCCAAACCAGGCGACCAAGTTGATAGACATGAGGTACAATGCTGAAGTCAATAGCCTGAGAACTTTAAAACATCCTCTTTGCTGTTACCTGAAACCGCAGAGATAAAGACTCCATCTCTCCGGAAGCTGTCAGCTCTCTGCAAAGCAGCACAGGCTAGCTTTGGTGACCCGCAGCATGGCAGCCACTGGAATGCTGCTGTGATACGCCTATAACACAGGCAAATGCAAAGGGAAACACTGAAAGTGCTTTGGGACTGCCGCTGGAGGCTCCCGTTGTCTGCACAGCAGTGGCATGTCTACTCTCCCCATCCTCAGCAGCTCTGAAAACAGGATCAGTCAACTCTCTGATGACCTTAGAATCCAGCTGCGTAATTCTTCTCAGCACCTGTGATTCTTAATGGCTGCCAGGAATGTGCATTGACACTCAGAGGTGGTACAGATATGGATCGTTCTTAGATTTTTCATTCCCAAGTTTGAAAATTGAGTGTGTCTTCTAGAACAACAAACATCCTTATTGAACCTTGGTATGTGGGTGTTTTGGATTTTTTGTGAATTATGTTATGTTTGTATGTGTGTGGTGTATGTGATATAGATGTGTATGTGTGTGTGTGTGTGTGTGTGTGTGTGTGTGTGTGAGTGTGTACATGGAGCCAGGGGACATTTGATCTTCTATTTCATTACTCTCCCCCTTATTCCCTTTATACAAGGTTTCTTGCTGAACCTGGAGCAAGACAGCTAGCCTGGCGTGTGCACCAGTGAACAAGGTGGATGCCTTGCCTTAATGTATATTGTAAGGTCTGGTACCCAGGCTGTCCTCTGGCCTCCACATATGTGCTATGGAATGCATGTATCTGGACGCACAGGATGGGAGGAAGGTGGTGCACCCACACATATTAAAGAAAAAGTCTTTAAAGCAAAGGAAGCAATCAAGAGAATAAAGAGACGTAGTGTAGGAGAAAATATTTGCCAAGTGTGTACTTGAAAAGACTTTGCTATCTAGAGCATATAAGCACTGCAATACCAAAACAGCAAGAATAGCAGTAATAATAACAATATGCAGTTTGAAAACAGGCAGGAGACCTAAACAGACATTTCTCATATGATCAACAATTGTATGAATATTCAGCATCCCCAGTGATTTAGAAAATGTAAATCAAAGCATCACTCCAGCAAGAAAGGCTACTATCAGTACTACAGATATTAAGTGCACATGATGATGTGGTGAAAAGGAAACCCCTCTCAGACTGTTGATCGGAGTATAAACTAGTAGAGCCATTAAGTTCCAGGGGTTCCTCAAACCATATGGTCCTATAACTGCATATAATGAAATGAAATGAAGTAAAAACATAGAGGCAAGATATGTATTCCCATCTCCATTTCAGCATAATTCACAGTAGCCTAGAAATAGAAAAAAACACTAAGTATCTATTAACTGATGAGCAAGTAGAGGAAGCATGGTAAACACTGGACAAGCCAGCAGCTGACACACACAAGGGTTTCTGTGCAATGAGTGGTTGGTAGTAGAGGGAGGCATTTTCTTCAGTGGTGTAGCTACTGGCAAGATGCCCACACTGCTGTGAATAAATCTTCACCCATGTTCCTGTGAGTAACTCTAGTGAAACTCACTGGATAATACATACACACAAAAAAGTGGCAGTAGAAGGGGGAATATGGGGAAGCAAAAGGGGACCAGTGACTGTGAGTGGAGACATTAAAGGGTAATGGGGAGTGAATATGATCGAAATAAATTATGTGTATTTATAAAAATGTGATAATGAAACCCATTATAATATATAATTAATACATGCTATTAAAACATTTTAAAGAGGAAAATGGAGCATAGATACATAACGGTATATTATTTAGCCATAGAAAAAGAATGAAACCTTGTCATTTACAGTGACACTGGAGGAGCTGGAGGTCATTAAATTAAATATGGCAGACACTAACGTAGAATCTTAAGAAGTTGATCATGTAAAGAGGACAGTGGTGTTACCAGGGCTAGGGTAACGAGACAGAGTGAGAAGAGATGTTAGTCAGAGGACAATTATAGCTAAATATCGCATATTTCATAGTATAACATGCAAAATACCACTCTCTTCCCTATGCAATGTAATGCTAGCTTCTTTCTTTCTTTCTTTCTTTCTTTTTTTCTTTCTTTCTTTCTTTCTTTCTTCTTTCTTTTTTTTTTACATCATAATAAATGTAATTCATTACAGAAATCCTCACAATTAAACCACTTCCTTCTTTGATAACAGAGGCTGAAAAATCTAAGGCAGGAAAATGTCATTGAGATCTCACCAGGACAGCTGGAGTTCATTACCACTGTTCTCCCAGTCAATTAGTAAAGTGGTGGACAGCTTAATTACATTTTTCTAAAATCCCAAGCCCATCGCACAGGATATGCCCAATATCCATGTGTTAGATAAACAGCAGATACAATGTAAAATCTATGTACTCATATCCCAGCAAAAATACTGGTGTGTGTCCTCCAGTTATCAATGCAGTGCTGAGAGCTGTGTGGACATGCTGGGCAGAAGCAAAAGGTTAAAATAATAGTCTAAACATACATATCTTCCTGACAATCACAATGTGGTTTTTATAACACTTATCACTGTATAAAATTACCTTGTTCGTTTTATTTTCAGCATACTTTGACATGCTTGCTTGTGCTATAAATACCTAAATTGGCTGTGTGTTTCCACGTCTACAGACAGCTTGATGATTAGTGTCAGCGCTTGTTTTCCCGCTCACATCCTTCCAGACATGCCTGGGTCTTTGATACAGATCCATCCATGTTTAACCTCAAAGAAACACTCTAGCTAGTTGTTAGGTTAAAAGGTATGAGCATTGGAAAACCCTCTATCTAAAAACAGGACCAGTTCATAGGGTCATTGTGAATGTAAAGTCTGTGAGTGTGTAAAGCACTCAGTGTAGTTTCTGGACAAGATCTTGTAAGTCCTTGATCAGTGCTTCCTATGGTATTATGGGATAAAGAACTGCCTTCCATTGCACTTCTATTCATTTACCCTCTATACTCACTGTTATAGAAGGATATTCAGGTGTTTTCTGAGCACAGGAGTTTCTATGCTTGCCTTTTTGGCCAAGTGATGGTTACAAGTCTTCTCTTGAACCTTGATCTTGGTTCCATCCAAGGAGGTTACATTTTCTCACCCTGACACTCTATTCTAAGAGAAGGCAATAATGTGTTCTGAGGGTGTGTGGGTGCTGCTCCAGAGCCCAATACCCATCCTCCAGCCCAAGGATCCTACTTTTGTCCAGCAGCTTCCCTGCCTCCTCCCCACCCACCCCCTTTCACATTCATTCCTCTTTGTACTTCAGCTTGCTGCAGTTACAACCAGTTCTTCCTGGTTCATCTATTCTGGCCTAAAACTAGGAGGTCAGTCAGGCTGGCCAATACACTAGAGTATTTTGGTTTTTTGAGACAGGGTTCCTCTGTGTAGCCTTGGCTGTCCTGGACTCACTTTGTAGAGCAGGCTGGCCTCGAACTCACAGAGAGCCTCCTGCCTCTGCCTCCCCGAGTGGGATCACAAGCATGCACTGGGATATAGATGTTTCTGTTTGTCACATTTAACTCTTCTCTTAAAACATTCCACCCCAGAGCAACACCAACAAATTCATGATCCTTAAGATCTGAATATCTGGTCCAGATCTTTGTGCATGGGTCCACAACCTTGCTGGATGTTACACTGAAGACAGAGAACAGCTCAAACCCAGCAGGGATTAAAATTAGGGACCTGAATATGTCCTTTAATGTCCTTATTTTGAACTTGTGAGTTTTGTTCTTGCTATCCGTGAACTGTTCCTCAAAAGCCCTACTTCCAACACCACATTATCCCTAATCCAGGTCAGCCTCACCCCTGAGCTCCTGAGCCCTGAGTCCACCTTTCCACAGCCTCTCTCACCGCATTTGAGCCCATCCTGGCTCCTACAGCCACATCTACTAGCCTTCATCTATCTTTCCTACCTTTAACTTCTCCCCAGTTCCAACCATACTGAACTGTCTGCCCTCAAGAACAAAAGAAAAGTAAATGTGTCTGTGAATGAAAAGTAAGGGCATGACCACTCCTAGGTATGGATGAGGTTTTATTGTAGGTATGAGGGAAAGTATAGCCCGCATTTGGAAGAGTCCATACTGAACTGGGCCATGGGGGGTGGGGGTGAGAGAGAGGAAAAAGCAGAAAAGGAGGAAGGGCAGATAGACCATGAATAGAGCCACAGACCAAGAAGCCCAAAGAGTCCAAGTGGTGGTTCAAATAGACATGGTCCCAGTAGACTCATGTATTTGAATCTTGGCACAAAGAGAGTAGCACTATTTGGAGGTGTGGCCTTGTTGGAGGAAGTATGTCACTGTGCAGGCGGACTTTGAGACCTCATATATGCTCAAGCTATACCCAGCGTACAATCTGCTTCTACTGCTTGTGGATCAAGACATAGAATTCTCACATCCTTTCTAGTATCATGCCTGGCTGCATGCTGCCATGCTTCTCGCCATGCTGATAATGAACTAAACCTCTGAAACTGTAAACCAGTCCCAATTAAATGTTTTTCCTTATAAGAGTTGCCATGGTCATGGTGTCTTTTCACAGCAATGGAAACCCAAAGACAGAGTGTACCAAGTGAGTGTATAACCAAAATAGCTGAGTTCTGTAGGCATCAGAGGCTGGGGGAAGGGAAACTTAGCCCCTGGACTGGAGAGGTTTAGGGTAGAGGGCAGGGTGAGAAGTGCTAGGAGGAGTTACAGGTACTGAGTAGATTTGTCCCAGGTTTCTTTGGGACCTGAAAATCTAGTCTGCTTATAAACTGTTTTCTGGTGTCCTTTCTTCCTTCCCTGTGTCTTTCTGTAAGGGCTAAATCAGAACTTTCATAGAGCTCTTATATCTTGGGTCCCAACTCAATTCTGGCAATATTATTTTATTTAATTTAATTCCAGCTTTGTGCTAAAATCAAATTATTTTTGTCTTTCTCTCACCAAATTACTATCTGCTTGGAGACAGGTGTGTGTTTCCTCTCTGGTTCTAAAGCACTTCACAAGTGAACAAATACTGAAGATGAATGCTAAGAATCCTAAAAGGCCTATTGGACCCTTACCCTGAATTCATATGCCTCTTCTACACCTTCCCACACCTGCAGCTGAGTCCCCTCTGACCTGAAAGTAAACCTCTATGAAAGACATGCAGGTCTGCCCTGCTCATTTAGCAGGCTGAGAATGGCTACTGCGTGCGCCATCTTAAGCCCTCGGCTCACCCTCGTGCATAGCACAGTCTCAGGCAAGCTGGAGAGAGAACTCACTGGGAAATAAGTGCTTTTGGTTTTTAAGCAGATAGAGGATTATTATAAAGATGACTTCCTTTAATGTTGGAAGAAACAAAATGAGACTTCTATAGTTAAATCCATAATACAGATGTAGGAAAACTGTAGTCAGCCTAAAGCCAAGGTCTGAGCTTAAAAATACAACCTGTGCCACTGAACAGTGGGGCTGTGCAGGCTCTGAGGCCGGGTCATCAGGAGATTTCACTCTTAGTGTGTGCAAACTAAGACATCTGAGATTAATTTTTCCTATGTAGTATATTGGTTTGCCACTGATCATTTTTGTCTTATGATGCTTGGCTTTATGTTGTCTGAACTAAGAGACCATACCGGGTTATTCCTAATTATGTTTACATTGTTTGTTCATTTGTTTGATGTGTATGGGTGTGGGCACCAGGTCATGAATATGATCAGAGGCCAACTGGAGAGAATTGGTCCTCTCTGGTCATGTTGGGGTTGCAGGAATCAAACCTAGCTTGTCAGGCTTGTGCCAAGTGCCTTTCCCAGATAAGTTGCTGCACCCAGTCTGGATTAGGTTTTAAGAATACTGTAGAATATTCTTCTTCCACTCCTACCACCACTATTACTACTGGGTTTCTGTTGCTGTGATTAAGCACCATGACCAAAAAGCAAGTTGGAGAAGAAAGGTTTTGTTTGGCTTACACTTGCAGATTATAGTCCATCTTTGGAAGAAGTCAGGACAGGACATCATGATCCCTAAGATTTGAATCTCTGGTCCATATCTTTGTGCATGACGCCACATACTTGCTAATGTTACACTGAAGACAGCTTGAATCTGGAGGCAGGAGCTGATGCAGAGGCTGTGGAGGGGGTGTTGCTTACTGGCTTGCTTCCCATGGCTTTCTCAGCCTGCTTTCTCTGTCTCTGTCTGTGTCTCTCTCTTCCCTTCTTTCCCTCTCTCCCTCTCTCTTTCTTCCTTTCCCTTTTTAAAGATTTTATTAGGTATGTATGAATGCTCTATCTGAATGTAGACCTGCATGCCAGAAGAGGGCATCAGATCACATTATAGATGGTTGGGAGCCACTGTGTATGTTGCTGGGAATTGAACTCAGGACCTCTGGAAGAACAGACAGTGCTCTTAACTGCTGAGCCATCTTTCCAGCCCTCACACCTCCCCTTCCCACTCTCCCAGATCTGATCCCCCTGTTGTTTCCCTGCCTACACACTCTCTACTTCCTACTATCTATTCTATTTTCCCATCTGAGTGAGATTCAGGGAGGGCCTCCCTTGGGCCATCCTTGTTACTTAGCTTCTTTGGGTCTATGGTTAGTAGTACAGTTATCTTGTAAAATACAGCTAGTATCTGCTTTCTGAGTCTATGTTACCTCACTCAGGATGATCTTTTCTAGTTCCCTCCATTTGCCTGCAAATTTCATGATTTCCTTGTTTTTAATAGCTGAGCAGTATTCCATTTGGATCACTAACTGAAAATATGCCTTACAGCTGGAGCTCACAGAGGCATTTCCTTAACCAAGGGTCCTTCTCTAATGACTCTATCTTATGTCAAATTGACACAGAAAAGCAGCCAGTACAACCACCTTTATAGGTAACCACTATCTCTGAAATTCATGTCCTTTCTAATTAAATAAATATAGCTGACATTTCCTAGTACTGCCTGATGCCAACACATGTTTGTGAGAGATGCAGCAAGAAGAGCAAGAACCACTGAAGGTCTGCTTTAACATCCTGTCCGAAATACAGCTGTGTGTCGTGCAGGCTGTGGCCAGGCTAATTGAAAGTCACTCAGTAAAAATGTAGACTTTTTCCCTCTTTCCAGTTCCAGGATGACTCCCCACCCCCCGTTTTATTAACCAGAAAAGAGCAGTGTTGGTTGGTTGTTTTCTCGAGAGTTTATTTCAGAAGCTGATTTTCTTTGGAAACATCACAAATCAAAATATGATTTTTAGGTTAGCAGGCTCAAAAACAACTTCATTTTGACAAAGCTCCAAAAACATGATTCACTATTTAAGTATTCATGATGTGTTAATTTATGGAGGGATTTGTGTGTATCTAAGGAAATGGACTAGTAGTCTACAGAAAGCAAATAAATGGCTTTAACCTTCTTCACAGTAACCCTCAAAGGAGAACTAATGTGAGCTTTATAACTGTGTGATCTTAAATTCCTCTGGAATGGCTCTTTCTTCACTGTTATCAGCTCTAGAGCCCACCTTGGTCTTCCTTCCATCTGAGGGAAGAGGAGACGACTCCTCAGAATCATTACCTGCAGGTGAGACTAAAATCTCCTGGGCAGGTTTGTCCCTCCCCAAGCCTGGCCCTGACATGGTGGTGGTGGTCAGGCAGAAACCAGATACAGCCCACACCCTGTAGCAACTGTCTAATCCAGCATGAAGACAATACTCAGAATAATTTTTCATTAAGGTGAAACTATTCATTACAGAGCTTTTCTCTCCACTTTGAGGAAAGGAAGGTTAATTTATTTCTAGTGAAACACTGGAATAGAACATCAAGTCATCAGGTGTCTGGATGGAGGATGAACTCTGGCAGGTTCCTTTGCATTTGTTTAGCTGACTTGGTTGGTGGTGCTGGGGATTGAACACGAGACCTCACACATTCCAGGCAAGTGCTCTACCAAGTCCAGCCTCAGGCCTCTGGAAAATTCCTCACCCTCAGCTGACTATCAAAATAATTTGTCATGTAAGCAAAATATCCCCATGAGTAAAGGTGTTTGCTGTATAAGCTTGATGACATGAACTTGAACCCCAGAATTCATGTAAAGGTGGAAGGACAGAGCTGACTCCACGATGCTGTCCTCTGACTTCAAAAAGGGGGACCAGCCTGCCTATTGGGCCAATTTTTGTTCTATTCACTGCTTACCAAACTCTAGAGCTGGAGAGTCAACTACTGCATGATAGTCCAGTGACTGAATCAAGACCTACAGCAGAGAGTTTAAACTGTAAGTCACCCACATGCAAAGGAAGCTGGTGACTGAATCAAGACTGACAGCAGAGGGTTTAAACTGCAGGTCACCCAGGTGCAAAGGAAGCTGGTGAAAGTGTGCATCTTCCTAAAGTGGGGGAGCAACTGGTAGCTGTACTTGCATGAACGAGAATAGTATGAATACTGCTGGGCCCTTAGTAATTGCTAGTTTGCCATGAAGTTCACTGTCCTTAACAGTTGTATAAAGGGAGGTGGGAAGTGGGAATGATGTCAAGGAAGATGCTGGTTCAGCATGCTAACCCAGAAGTCAGAAGCACACCAAAATGGTCTCAAGCAAAGTAGAATCCGAGGTAACCCTAGTAATGGTTCAGCTATAACCCTTACACAGGAACCTCGCATAATTAGCAGGTTTCAGAAAAATCCACAGAATTTATAGTTTTAATGAATTTTATTTCCTAGATTGAGTGCTTGCTTCTGAGTGTTAAGATTAGTACAAAAAAAAATTTTTTTTTTGGCCTCTGTATTTTCTTCCTCTTTCCTTTTTGTCAATAAGTATGAACTTAGTTTGCCACAAATTTAATGAAAATATTTATAGATTCTTCAAGTTTTGTGAGTGATTATACCATAAGGCCTCTACAGAATCCCTGTTTCACTGATAAGAAAATTGAAACAAAAAACGTACTAAGTCATTTGTCCCTACTAAATGATTTCTTTATCATCGACTGTCAACTTATTAATATTTTAATAAATAATACCTTCATAATATTATTAATTGGCAGTCACTGTTTATGTGCAGAGTCTCCAAGGTTATAGCTTTAAGGAATGTTTAGCTGCTGGTGAAACCGGCAATTGTGCTAGCAAGTTTTTTTTGTTTGTTTGTTTGTTTGTTTGTTTTTTATCTTAGGCTGTGAGTTATACGTGCTATGGCATCCATGTTGTGCTTAAGAGTTTGTTGGAATTATCATTATGTCCCAACTGATTCATATGGAAATGTTTAAAAATCAAGCCTTACATCATCTTTGATACTGAATTAACTACACTATCATGAAATCAACCATTTCTTTAAAGCTTATATATACTATGATATATATGATAATCATATACATGTATATGATTTGTTTCCTTTACAAAACAATATAAAGCATTCAGAAGTCCAGGGCATACATGTCATTAGCAGATTTGCTTTAGCAACTTATATTTCAGGAATCAATCACAGATAACTGATACTAAGCACTTCCATAAGGGACGCTTCCATCCGAGAAGGGGTTAAGTTTCCGGAAAGACACACCCACAGTGCTCTTGCAGAGCAGAGACCTGGTGATGCACAACAAGCTCTCAGGAGTTCTTCCAGATGGAGCACCTCTCCACCAGCTGTCCAAGGACTTGAACTCTGGGACACACTGTGTTTCACTTTGGATAAGAAAAAGAATGACAGAAGTTGGTAACGTCAACAAGAGTAAAACCCTCTTACAAGTGCTCACTTCGGTATCATGGCAAAGGACCTGAGAAGAGTCCGGCTACCCTCCTGAGCTGCAGACACCTACCATCTTAGCAGCACTGTAGTATAGTATGAATTTTAGCGGCCATCACCAGCCTCTGTGAGCACTTTGTTTTGCCTGACAGTATCACCTCTGCCAGAGAACATTGCCACGATCCCTTTCTCATCTGTCTTTGAGAACACAAAGCGCATCATTCCTGCAGGGCAGACTCTCCTTTTGGCTTCTATCATTCAGCTGTGGCTGGCTTCTGTTCTGATTTGCCAGGCCAGCTATCACATTCTTGTCTTGTCTGGTCATTCCTCCCGTCCTATACTCTGCCTCTCTAATCCTGAGCATGCAGATCTTTTCTCTGTAGAGTGTTTTCCAAAACCAAAACAACAGAGAAATCTTCACACAGCACTTGAGCCCCTGTGGCTCGGGCATCCCTTCCACACAGCTGCCTTCCACATTTAGGCCTCTGACCTTGCTTGTGCCTTTGTCCTCCTGACTGGCACTTAACATATGTTGCATATTTTCACTTCAAACATGTAAGAAATTTAGTTTGCTTCTACAGACAAGTGATCTCCACTCTCCTCTCCTCTGGCACCAGGTCATTCAATTCCGCTGCCGCCTTCACAGTGACAGTCCGCTTAGATCACCGGCCAGTGTCTAATCCACTTTACTCCACAGAATGATTTAAGCAGGAATCCTCACACTAACTTTTAAGGCCTTCTATTCAAGATGGCGACTTGAAAAATGATGGTGACAACTCTGTGTCAAAGATATAGGCTGAGTTCATGTCTGTAATTCTAGCACTTATAGGCTGAAACAGGAGGACTACTAGCTTGAGGCCAGCCTGGGCTACATAACAATTTCTAGGCCATCTTTGACTTCTTAATAGGAGCCTATCTGTCTTTGTTACCAAGGCAGCTTATCAAAGAAAGTATTTAATTGGAGGCTTGCTTACAGTTTCTGATAGTTGGTCCACAATCATCCCGAGGGCAGTGTGGTGACTGGCAGCCGGGCATGGTGCTGGGGCAGTAGCTAGCTGGTCTGCAGGTGGGAGGCAGAGAGTGCCTGGGCCTAGCATGGGCTTTTGAAATCTGAAAGCCTGCCTGCAGTGACAGGCCTTCAACCAGGCCACACCTCCTAATCTTTCCTAATTAGCAATCTGGACATTAATATATCTGAGCCTTTGGAGTCAGACTCATTCAAACCACCACACTGTCTCAAACCTATTATAGGCATGCTGGAAAAATGGCCCAGCAATTAATAACAGTGATTAAGAGCACCGTGGAAACATCAGTGTAACCCGGTAATTTATATAATTTATAATGTTAGGAAGCCAGGCAGTAGTGGTGCAGGCTTTAATCCCAGCATTCAGGAGCCAGAAGCAGACTCTGTGTTCGAGGCCAGCCTAGTCTAGAGTAAGTTGCAGAATTATACAGAGAAACCCTGTCCAAAAAACTACTGAGAATAAAAATAATGATGATAATGATGCTAAATGTTCATAAAAAGTGCTTATTCCCAAAATTTGAATAATCACAGTACAATTTGAATTTTGTAATTCTTTTCATTTATTAAAAATAAACAATTTTCATACAATATATCTTGATTACAGTTTCCCCTCCCTCTACTCTTCCCAGTCCCTGTCTTTCTTCCCTTCCCCTTCCCAGTTCCACTTCTTTTCTGTCTCTTTAGTAAAGAACAGGCTTCTAGGAGATGACAATTTCCAAATGTTATACCTGTGTACTATAGTTATATCATTTCTACCCCTCCTTCTCCCTGCTCCAACTTCTCCAGTGTCCCTGCAATCACCTAAAATTCATTACTCTTTTTAATTACTTTTACTTATCTAGAGGTGGATGCTTTAGGAATACAGCCTGCTTGGCTGCTTTGGTGTTGCTCCTATGTATATCTGTTAGGGATGGCCACTGGGATTGGCTAACCTATCAATGGGTATCCCCCTGAAGAAAACGAAATATTCCTCTCATTTGCAGCTCACATCAGTTCTTTCCTCCTGTTTATAATTAAAGTTACTACTTTTCCTCCCAGATTCCAACCTCTTTCTATACTTGTGAGTTCCACCTCAGCACTGTCATCTGCCCCTCCATTCTACCACCCAACTTGACTTGCATTTTAGAAACTGTTTAAACCCAGGACCCCTCCGCTTTCTGGCATTGGCAGTTTGTGTTCTTGTGACTTTAAGAAAAATTTTAAGGAGCCTGACAATTGATGTATGCTCCAGGCTCTGAAACCTGACAACACAATGGAAATGGGGGAGACTCGGCCACACAAAGTGCTATAAACTAGGACTTGAGAGGAAAAACCAGAGTGGAGGTTTCTCACCTGGAAAAGAGGTTACCGAACCGTGGCCTAGTAATTATGTTTTGACTCATGAATATTTACCACAGTGAGGACGCTGACCAAATGGTCCTCCATCTGTGACTCACAGAGGATCCTACTCTGAAATTAGAGGTAGAAATTTTGCTGGGTTAAAGGAAGAGTCTGTCTCCTAAGGGCTTCTGACAAAATGTACAAGGCTGTTGGCCTAGCAATGGTTAGTTTAGGACAGACACTTGTCTAGACCACAAACGTAAAGGCCTGCTGTTGACCAGAGCCATAGGTACGCCTGAAGCCAGCTGACTTCTTCTTCACTGCACTGGTTCTGAACTAGTTCTAGTTTAAGCCCCTGAAATTAGAAGGTGTTATCGCAGAAGCTGACGGGATCCCCAGTGCACGGAGGCCATGCTATGAGAAGTGTCTGAGCGATAGATGCCCTCTAAATGTCTAAGCAGCAGTTACACTGACCTACCGACAGTCCTCAGAATGAACTCACGTGATTCTGCTCTCTCTTTCATGTACAGATTGAACTACAGATCTTATTTAAGTTACAAACACTAACACAATCAACTTTCAATGTCAAAAGAACTTAAAAATGAGGAAATTAAAGATTAGATTCCTACTTCTGTACATAAATGCAGAAACCCTGTATTTGCCTCTCCAGTTTTACCACTGGCCCAAAGTCTATCTTCTCTCCTGCCAAGTGACTGGTGATTCAAAATGCAACAGGTCAGCTCCAAACCAGAAAGAAGAAATCACAGTGGCTTCCTGTGCCTGCCAAGGGGAGAGGGAAAGCAGAATGCCTTTACTGAAAAGTAACCACAGAAAGGAACAGTTAGGAACTGCAAACCTAGTGCCAGAGACCAGAAGCTTAGCACAAAGCCACAGCTCCCAATAAACCCCCACCAGGACCCCCACCCCACCCGTGCCTGTGTGCCCCTTCTCCCATAAGGATGGCCTCTGTACATGGCATGTAAAATGGCAAGACTGAAGTGGAGAAGTTTATCAAACCACTACTGACAGGTCCAGCTGTAGTTACGGAAGACTGAGAGGGCTAAACCTAACACATACTCACCTCTGCCCTCTCCGCTTCCCACTCTCACCCGCTGATGATAGCTTAAAACCATGGTCTCCGGTTTATCGGTTATTATGAAGTTCCTCCTTTGAGTCACAGACTATATTATACACACACAAAACCTAACCGAGAGAGCTGAGCATTTCCTCTTCCTCTCTAAGAACTTGCAATTGAATAGATTTCATTAAAATCCCAAATGTATGAGCTTGAGAAAGCCTGATTGTGTTGGTGCCATCTTGCTCTGCGCCAGGAGAGTGGCAGGGCTTACCACCGAAACCTGACCTGTCCCTCAGCCAGGAGCCCTTAAACCTTGAAGAAGCTAGAGAAAGATCTCATGAGTGTCCAACACAGGCAGACCACCATCCACCATCCTGTTCTAGCCAGTTCTTTCTTGCCACTTGTTGTTAAACTTGTGAACTGGAAGCCGGGACTGGCAGTGGAGAGAAGAACTGGAATCCCTTCGCTTGTTTTACTCTTTAACGAGAGAGCTGGAGACCTGTCTTGTGGTTAAAAGCATTTCCCAATTCTGTAGAGAACGTGGCTTTGCTCCCTACAACCCACAGGGCAACTCAAGACCCTTTGTGACTCCAGTTCCAAGAGGCCCAGCGCCCTCCTTAGCCCCTGTGGGTTTGTGCCTGTGTACAATGCAATTCATGTAGGCACATACAGATAAATCAATCTTTCAAAACTGAGTTGTGAGAGTGTGTAATCCTTCAGACTATATGATTTTACTTGTAGCTCACGGAAGATTGGCTGCTAAGTTTATATTCCTGGATCCAAAAGAAATACAGACAGGATCTTAAATTTACAGTCAACCCAGCTATGAGTGCATTTTAATAATTATAAGAGGACCACCAAAAAAAAAAAAAATCAAAACAGCAATTCACAGACAGAATTAGATTCCCTGTCAACCTGCCACCTGTAAATGACAAGAAGTGCAGATAGCTGGTGCATATTACCTTGATGCGTGGTGGGGGTAGAATATTCTCTTACTTGTACGCAAGCTGAGAGCAGGAGCCATGCATGTTTCATCCTTGCGTCTCAGGGCCTGCCGATATACACAGGTGAACATGGAACATTCTATAAGCAGGAATCTAGGTGCTCTGTTGAAACTGCTTCACACAGCACTGTAGCAGGGAGCTGGCACTCACCATGCAGCGCTTGGAAGGGGAACTTGTTTTTACTCTGAGGTCAGAAACCTCCACAGCTGAGTGCTTTGGATAATCGAGGCCCCTTTTCTGTATTTGCACAGCTTGGCCCAGACCAAGCAAAGAGTCATTTAAACATAATCTACATTTAAACATCCTTTCCTTTTTTTTTTTTTTTTTTAACCATGCTTGTGCTTCCTAGGGCACATCTAAAAGTCTCACAATATTCTTCTATGCTTTTAAGAAGAAGAAAAAATTGCAGTTTTTGAATGCAGTCATGTTCAGCAAGCAGAGAGTTTCCTGGCGCACGAAAGGCTGGATATGAAAACAAACAGGAGAGAGACTGCACAGCTTTAACAGATGGTCCTCAGAGATGGCTTTTAAAGGATGGAGTTTGTTTCCTTACCCAGAGTTTAAACTATCACATCTCCACACTTACAGTGACCCTAAAATAAATCAGTAACATTTGCACAGTTTTTAAGGCTGACACTTTAACTTTTTCCTGTTTTGTCTAATGCTGTGGCCAATGTGATTAGGTCACACTCATGTGAAAAGTTGTAGGAGAAAAAATGTTGGATGAGCATGAGTGTTTTCAGGAAGATTTTGTTTTTACTAATGTGCACAGTATCATTTGTACTTGAAACCAATTCACTGAGCCTACATAATTTGGAATATTAATATTCTCCCCAAAAGAACTGACAAGCCTAATTCAAGAGGCAATATATGTTTCTGCTTGCTCTTATGTGATGATTACAGCAATTAGGGTTTTTTTTTTTTAATGTTTATCATGTGTACCACTGCTTTTTAAACATGCTCTTCCTTATGGAGACCAGCTGAGAACGCATCACCCCAGCAAAAAGAGAACAGTCTTGATTCTCATAGTCCTCCCAGACACAAGAGCTCAAATGCTGGCTCATGTAGCACTGCATGCTGTCCTCTCAGCCCCTTAGGCAAAGGCTGCTTGTGACTGCTGGGCTGGGTGTTTCCTAAAAGGCACCTTGCCGTTTACACCTGTCAGGAGACAGGTTGGGCTCCTACAGTTCCTATTGCTTCAGCACTCTAGAGATGTGAGGAACTGTGGAGGCCACTACAAAATTTACAAATGCTGATTCTCGTTTTTTGGAAAAAATGTTGATGGTAATTCCATTTATTCTTTAATTAGCTGAATGTCTTTATTTTTATCTTTGTAGATTAAGAATTTTAGTAACAGAGATTCTTATTTGCATTTAAATTTTAAATGCCAAGAAACACAAAAGATACAATTTAAGGTATTATATTGTCTAAATGAGACTGTTAGAATCACCAGGTTTTGCAGAGCAATCTTATGGTAGAGCACGTAAGAAAGCCTGAGGGAAAAAGAGCGTAACCAACAGAACACAAGCAAAAAAGCCGAGTCCCTCCTTGTGACGGAAGCAGAGTAATCATCAGGAGTTTGAGTGAGTTGCTGAGGAATTTGAAGGGCTAAAAGCTTCTGGAGAATGCTCAAGATAGCTTTGTTGCTCTTGTGTAATGTTTATGGAGAAGCGCTGAATGTTGAATGTTAAGCAATCCAGAGTCCCTATGCAGTGATTCGGTTCCAAATAAG
Source organism: Meriones unguiculatus (assembly GCF_030254825.1). NCBI lineage: Eukaryota > Metazoa > Chordata > Mammalia > Rodentia > Muridae > Meriones > Meriones unguiculatus. The sequence continues at coordinate 33,311,058 of NC_083353.1, read as the reverse complement.
ATAAGTAGGTGAGAGGCACACAGCGCGTCAAGCCGCGGCTTAGGAGGCTCTTTCCACACACACAGTCAGCGCAATGACTCAACTGCCTACATAGACATCGAGATAGATGAGTAAAATGGCTGCTTCTTAGAGGACAAGATGTTTGCTGTCTAGACCAAGCTGTATACAGCTGGTTAATAAATTTCTATAATTTGTTTTCATGTGTTAGTAAGGTACATTCAGAGTTACTTATATATTAAGAAAAATGATTAGTGAGAGCCTACTCTTCCTAAGCTACACAGATGAACATTTTATGACCAGGGATGTGCAAGGACCACTTGCCTGACTCGCATTCTTAGTCACGCCTCCATTAGGAGCCTCCTGAAGATGGTCAGTTAGACTTAGTGCTGTGTTTTTGCTTCAGCCATGCTGAACAAACTGGTTTTGACATACTAATGGGTTTGTTTTTTCCTTTATAGGGACTTTATGTTTTTGTGGTTTATTTCATTTTACACAACCAAACGTGCTGCCCTATGAAGGCCAGCTATACAGTGGAAATGAATGGCCAGCCAGGACCCAGCACAGCCTTCTTCACTCCTGGGAGCGGAATGCCTCCAGCTGGAGAAATTAACAAGTCTACCCAGAACCTCATCAAGGCCATGGAGGAGGTGTGTCCCCAGCCCACCCCTGCCTCTCCCTCCCTTACTGTCCAACCTTCCCTTGCATTAAGAGTATAAAACAGGAGGGTCTAACTGACCTCTGCATCCTTTTCTCTCTGAAGTATTAGTTGAGGTATCTTACTTATTTTTTCCTGTCCTGTGAGCAACATGGACCAGGCATGAATACTGAGACATCAGAGAACAATCTATTATCGCCTTCAAAAATGTTCAAAATTTCTAATTTGATGTGATAGAGATTGAATATGTCTAAGAAAATTTCTTTTAAAATGCTATTCTTCCTAAAATCACAGTCAAAGCTATCTGTATTTGCCCACGCTCCTGACACTTCTTCACTCAACAAAGAGAAATAAAGCAGGCACACCTTTAAATTTAAATGCCATCAAATATTCTAAAACAAAGGCTCAGAGGGTGATTTTGTGGCACTCCTGGAAAATCCAGTCAGGATTTCCTCTATAAAATCTTCCTCCCTCTACTGGCTACATTATTCTGTCCCTTTAAGTTTGATTTCCTGAGTCTGACTCACATGCCCTCCACCCTCGTCTTTTGGCAACATATTAGAAGGGCCACTCTTTCAACTGAAAGGCACCTGAGTACCTCTGTCCCAGAAGAGGCAGTGATGCACAGTCCTCACAGCTGTGCAGACCAGGCATGTGCTTGGCTGCCATTCCTTAGGAATGAGGAAGCAAGGAAAACAGTAATTGTAGTATTTGTGTTCCTACCCAGAAAAAAATATTGGCATGAAATTAAGAAACACTTTGTCGAAAAGGAAATATTGATAGGATGATAGATGGATAGATAAATAATGATGTATAACCTGGAGATGGCCAATGAATAGACAGACAGACAGATAGGTAGATATAGATACATAGATGATAGATAACCAGTCTGTCTTCTTATCGTCTCTGCAATTTAGGATTTACTCTCATTCCTGTTAGTTTAAAGCTGAAGCAAATGATTACAATGTTATTACTGTGGATAGCCTTTTGATGCGAATGAGAAAAATTTAATATAAAGACTTATCAACTCAGATGGGAAAATAAAGTAGATAACTGGTTGTTGGAGCCTTTAGGTAGGAGAAAAGTTAAGATTTTGATTTAAACAAAAATATTTTGGCTATCAGATGAATAAGTTTAAGAAAGATGATTAAAAATTGAGATATGCCAGCCCTAGAGAGTTGGCTCAGTGCTAAGAGCACTTACTGCTCTTACAGAAGACCCAGGTTCAGTTCCCAGCACCTACCTGGTAGCTTCCAACCATCTATAACTTCAGTTCCAGGAATATAATGCCCTCTTCCGGCCTCTGTAGGGACCAGGCATGCACACAGTGCACACACATGCATGCAGACAAAACACTGATACACATAAAATAAAAATAAATAAACTTAGTACTTTGAAATATATTGACTTTTAATACCATCTCATACACCAGTTGTTCCTAAAACTGAGCTAATTTATCATAATGACAACGAACAACTAATATTTTAAAATTCATCAGTTTTATTGAATGGTTACTACTTTAACCCTTGTCTTAGTCTGACCTGTCTTGTGAAATATCCTTCAGCTCTGTGTCGCTAACATTACAGATCTAGTTTGTCCTTCACCCAACCACACTGTAAATGTCCCACGGACAAATGCACCCAGAAGCTGCAGTGTTGGAGAATTCGGATAAGATGTTTCTGTCACTGAAGAAAGTTGTGTGGAAGACTGCTGTTCTAGATTCCCGGGTGCCTACTGACAATAATCCCGCGCTTTCACCTCCTCTCCAGCTTATCTCTAAGGCCCCCCAGTTTACTTTTCTCAGTCGGAAGTGTCCCTGCGGTCTCTCGGCATACCTTATAGAAGGCAGCAGCTGTGACCGTCCGGGCCCTGGGCTGGAGCCATGGCTTGAGTGTTGCGCAACTGCATAGCGTGAAGTCTGTCTGCCTGCGTTCCTGGGAGGCTCAGAACTGGCCTTGTTCCAGCTGTCAGGGAGAGACTGCGGGCATCTAAAAAGCCAGCGAGAGCAGTGAAGGCCAAGGAAAAGAAGGATTAAGGGCTCATTTACACTAACCTGGTTTGCCAGTAACCTAGAAAGACAGGAATATATTTAATCATCTCAGGACAGAACTGTTTTTGAGCATGAAATAAAAAATGAGGAGGGGGTTGGTTAAATTCCCCTTAATTCAGTATGTCTTTTGTACACTGACTCTATTTGTTCTGGATTAATATTTTGAAGTGTTCTTCTGGACTTCCTTAACATATATTTTACAAAAAAGAAACTAAAAAAAAAAACAAAAAACAAAACAACAACAACAACAACAAAACGTTAGTTTTATCTTCCCATACATGGCATCACAGCAATCTACATACAGCTTGAAGAATCTGTCTTAAATAATCAGGTTAAGCTAACTCTAGAGCAAATATAACATGAAATCTCATAAAAACAATTCAATAGTCCATTCACAGTCTTTAATAAAGTATAGAAACACACAGCAAAATTGAGCTTCAAAATAAATGTGTATATTCAGGTTATGAAGTATCACTTCCTTCTTCTTTTACCCTGACCCAAAAAGGTACCATCTGACTGGGAGAGAGTGTCCTTCCAACAGACCAGCCAGGCAAGCCCTGATTTGAAGACAAGTCCACAGAATGGTGCCTCATTCCCTTCTTCTGGGGGCTATGGACAAGGGTCCCTGATAGCTGATGAGGAGTCACAGGAGTTTGATGACTTGATATTTGCATTAAAAACTGGTATGTATGAAAGCTACAAATGACATCAGAAGCAGTCTTGAGAAGCTACTTTATCTCTCCTTCCACAAATGTGCTGGCACTCTTGGCATATCCTGATTCTCATGACCCATTTCTGATCCAGTCAAATCGTAAGATATTTTGTTCTTAGCATCAAATTTAACACAGTCTAAAAATAATTTACAATTTGCTTTTAAGGAAGAAAACAACATACTCTAACTAAATGTAAATATCTGTGTTCTAAAATGCAGCTTGAACACCAAGATCTTAGGAAGTCAAATTCAATATAAATACCCTCAGTGAGAAGTTTAGCCACTGGTTTGCAAAAAAAGACATCATTTGTGAGCAACGGTTTCCAGATACTTTCAGAAGCAACAAACATTGAATGTGTCTACAGTTTCCTAAGTGTGAAAATAACATGTGGTATTTCATTATGTGTGTGTGAGTGTGAGTGTGTGTTTACAGTTCCACTCAATCTGTAACCCTAGAGAGTAATCCTGTGCAGAAATAAGATCCTAATGACCCCTAACTCAGTAGCACATCACCTAGAAATGGAGAACGTGACAAATCTGATTGTGCCTGGAAACTTCGTTAATGAATACCGTGTTTTTCAGAGTGTAAATGTCCACATTAATGGTGGTGTGATCTTTCCACCACTTTGGCAAATACCTGAGTGAAACAAGAGAGGGATCATTTCTTTTGGCTCATAGTTTTAGAGGCTTCAGTCCATGGTCAGCTGGTTCTATTGCTTTTAGGACCATGACAGAAACATCAAGGCAGGGCATGAGGAAAGATGGTAACCAGAGTATAAAAAAGAGCATCAAGAAGGGCCCAGGGACAAGATGTCACCTTCAAAGGGGTGCTTCCTCCAATCCGGTGCCGCCTTCCACAGTTGTACCACCTCCCGGTGTCCATTCACTTCTTGAAAAGAGCAGAGGATTACACCACCAACTGAGTCAGAGTGAGTCCCTGTGATCTAATGGCCTTTGAAGACAACCTCACAGTAAGACTGAGAGGTGTGCTTTGCTAGTAGACTAAGTTACCTCTCGGTCTGGTCAAATTGGCAGTCAAGTTTACCTATCATAGGGGTACATGTTAACTACTTTATTTGCATAAATCTATTGTGAATAAAAAAGTCATTAAATCATTTTAGAGTTTTTTTCAAATCCTAAAAACATTTTTTAAACATTTTCTTTCTCACAAAAAATTTAAACTGTTGCTCTTGTAAAAATACCAATGAACTCTTTTTTTTTAATTTTTTAAAATTTATTATTTATACAGTATTCTGCTTGCATGTGTGCCTGCGTATCAGAAGAGGGCACCAGATCTCACTATAAATGGTTATCAGCCACCATGTGGTTGCTAGGAATTGAACTCAGGACCTCTGGAAGAATAGCCAGTGTTCTTAACCTCTGAGCCATCTTTCCAGACCCCTAATTTTTATTTAATTTTTTCTTATAATTTATTCACTTTGTATCTCTATTGTAGCCCCCTCCCTGATCTTCTTCCAGTCCCACCCACTCTCCCTCTTCCCTCCATCCTCCTCCCCTAGTCCACTGAAAAGGAGAGTTCTCCTCCCCTACTGTCTGATCCTAGCCTGTCAAGTCTCATCAGGACTGCCTGGATCCTCTTCCACCAGGGGGAAGTGATCAAAGAGCAGACAACCTAATTCATGTCAGAGACTGCCTCTGCTCCCCTTAATAGGGAATCCACATGGAGACTGAGCTGCCATGGGTTACATCTGAGCAGGGAATCTAGGTTATCCCCATGCATGGTCCTTGGTGCCAATGAACTTTTTAAAAAGCAAGAAGATACATCATGAAGAGGAAGTTCTTTAAAAGCTTGTTTTTAAATGTTTCAAAATAACATAAATTGCTTTTTCTATAAAGGTATATTGCTTTGCTAAAACATTTTTGTTTTCACAAAGTAAAACTTCCAAATCCCAGGGACTACATCTTATTTTGTATTACACATCAGGATCTCATAATTTAGAAATGATGAGGCCACAAAGCAAATCACTGCCTCCTGATCCCTTCCTGTGCTCATACCCAGAATCCCACTATGCCCCTCAGGCCCTTTAGAGAAGTGACAGATCCAAATGAATAAAAACCCAACCCTATATATACAGCTGATGTTGGTACTCCTATGCCTGTAGGGGGAACTTTCAAACTATAAAAAAATGGATGGACAAAAATGTGAAACCAGGGACTGCTACGGAGGAATAGGCACAGGTTAAGGAAGAAGACAATAGATCATGAAGGAAGTTAGAGAGAGTTGAGATCAGCTTTTTCAGCTGAAGAATGTGTAGTGTTTAAACAGGAAAGTAACGTAGGAAGGACCTTACTCAGTCTCAACAGTGTGAAGCTTGTTTGTGAGAACAGTGTTGGGACAGGGTAGGACCAACAGCCTGATAGAGCCTGGCAGACGCTTTGCTTGCGCAGTTAGTAATGCACAACAATTCTGTGATGAATGTCAGTGAACCCACTCCTTGAGCTCTTTGTAGTAGGTCCTTGAGGGCTCAATCCCCTGCTTGGAAGTACTAAGGAAACTATAGATTCACAGTTCAAATTTCATTTTAGCAGTTCTGAAGAGTTGTAAAAAGACCAATGTTATTAAACTTAACCTTCCATTTTAGAATGTATTTAGCGATAATTTTCTGTAGGGAGTACAGAACCTCTGCTGCTGTTTAGCATAATATTAAAATGCAGTTTGGTAGTCATAAATTGTGGGGTATCTACAGTGGATCACGGAAGGTTTTTGAGGCAAAAAAATAAAAAGTAAAAACCTTTCACAAAAGTATAACGAGTAAATGATAAGCAGTATCAGAAAAGCTGGAAGGAGATCCGAGTGAACCAGAAGTGCTAGACCTCACGTAGGGAAGGTAAATAACAACACAGGTGCTGACGAAGAACCGAGGACACACGGAGGCCTGCTGCTCACGTGGGTGGGCGTACAGAGCCCCGTTAGTGTGTTTGCTGCGGGAAATGGGTGTTCTTGGTGGCAAAGCATCCCTGATGAGTCATAAGACTTGAATCCCAGGCAGTGGACCAGGATAGAAGATAATATTTGAAATACATCAGGGCAGAGATTTTATTGGTAGTCATGGGGATTATTAAGTTTGAAATAGAAGAGTGGGAGAAGGGATAAGAAAGGAAAAGAAATAAAGATGAAGTTAGAAAGGAAAGAAAAGAGAATGGATGGGAAACAGGAACATTCTAGATAATGCTTGCATCTAAGTCAGAAGGGAAGAAAGTCCCACAGAGAAACTCTAGGAAATAAAGATAAATAAAGACAGAAAAGAGTTTTAAGGAGAATGGAATAACTAGCTATATAAAACACCGAGTGGAGTTGGGACTGAAAAGGAGTTTATAAATTATGATCTGAGTACATTAGGTTCTAGTTCTGTATACAGTGTCATTAGATCTTTATGTTCAAACACTGAAGTAGGATAAATTCTTGGGCCATAATTAAATTAGATCTGTGATCTATATATATAACAAGTATGGAGCGCATTTGGTTCAGGAATGCATGGAATGACTTGCTTAGAGATTTAGCTTAGCATTCCATACAGTTCCCTAAACTCTTGGGAAAAAATATTTTAAGAGATCAAAATGGCAATTTCTAACACCAGCTATCTGTATTATTAAAAACGATACCATAATAACTGAACATCAGCCCCTGGACACATGCCATCATAGGCCATGATCACATAGAGGAGCTACTCACATGCCCCAGCAGAGTTCAACACTGACCTGTAGTCTACTCTCGGCTTACCAAGACGTAGCTTGACTCACACAGCATTTTAACATTTTTGAGCCAGATACCATATGTAAGATGTAGAGATACCATATATAAGTCTAGAAAGGTATAACAACATGGATTTTAAAATAATTGAGGTGTTGGCATACAAAGAAATGGGTTTGTTATATTTTCATACGTCTGTCATTATACTTTGTTGTTATCTGCCTTGCCACTTCTTTCCTCTTGCTGAACCTCTTCCCTTGCAGAGCTCCTCCCCCACGTTGTGCTTGCATGCATGTATATTCCATTTCCCCTGTGCTCCCCTCCGTTCTGTGTGCCTCTTCCTTCTCATTCATCCTGACTTCTTTTGTGTTCTAAAAATATCCACACATGAACATTTATATCTAGAGTCCACATGCAAGAGAAACATGCAGTATTTGTCTTTCCTTGGTCTGACTTTTTCAGAGCACTCCAGAGGACCAGAGCAGGCCCTGAAGTGAAAGAAGACATGTCAAAATCTAGGATGCAAAACCTAGTTTCTCTCTTTTTATTTAAAATTTTCATATACTATATAATCACATTCTTCTCCCTCCTCCAAGCTCCTCCCAGGTCCTCCTCCACTTCCCTACCTATGAAGCTTTATTTAACCTTACTCTCTTTCCATCCCTCTCTCTCCATATGCCCCCCTCTCCTTTTTCTTCCCCCCCATGAAAAACAAACATTTAAAAAAATTAAAATAAAAAAGGAAATCAAAATAAACAAAAATACCAAGAAGACCAAAACAAACAAACAAACAAACAAAAAAAACAAAATGCAAAACAAACACATAAAAACACAGAACCCATTTTGTGTTGGTCAACTACTCCTGGGCATGGGCCTGGTCTGAAGTGTGGTTGATGCACCATGTGACACTCCATTGGAGAAAACCGATTTCCTTTTTCCCAGAAAATGAAGAGGGGCTTCTTGGCTAGGAGGGAGACTTTATTGTCACCACTTCCTAATCTCATGCTGAGATTTTATTTAACTTGAACTCATTTGGTCCTACCCATACTGTCACAGTCTCTGTGAGTTTACTTGTGTATTAGCCCTATTGCGTCTAGAAGACCCTGACTTTTTTGGAGCCATCTACTACCTCTTATTCTTGCAGTTTCTTGTTCACATAGGTTCCTGAGCTTTGAAAAGAAGGATTTGATAAAGACAACTCACTTATTGTTGAATATTCCAGAGCCTTCATGCTTTGCACATTGTTGAGGTATAGGTATCTGTGTTAATTCCCATCTACTTCAAGAAGAATCTTCTTTGATGAGTGTTGAGAAATGCACTGATCTATGGGTATAGCAATATGTCATTTGAAGTCATCTTACTGCTAAGTTCTTTTTTTTTTTTTTGAACATTTTCTTTTTTTTTTTTTTTCAATGCAGTTTATTCAGGAACATTGAACAATCCTCGGACCCCGGGGAAAGCCAGCCCACAGCTTAAATAGCCTCTGGGTAGCCAACCCAGGCGTGCCACGGGGGCAATGCAGATAGGTCCACATCCATGGAAGCAAGCCAGATCCTCGGCCTTAGCCAAATGTGGAGTTGTTCGTGACAGAGAGCACTCACCATCGGGAAGGTGGAAGGCGGAAACCAGCTCCATCTTTAAGGCATAGCATTCCGCAGCTCTCTACAGTTCCCCCTTTTTGTTTTAGACGCATCAGGCAAGAGTAGAGGTCTGATCTCTGATATTAGAAATAAATTGGGACTTTGTACAGATGTTCATTTAGGTGTCATCCACCCAAAGAGCATCAGACCCTTCTGATACCTTTTTCTCAGAGGCGGGACCTGGGGCATCAACCCGCATGCAATCAGACATGCTCTTCTCTGGGTCCAAAGCGGCTGACCCTAAGTGCAGTGCTTAGCCTCGCATCCTGAGCGTATCATTTTAGCTTTTTATGGTATCCAACCATGCTTGGGGAGAATGTCCTGCTTCAATGGCTGTAAAGGCCTGAATGATCATGGCTGCATCATACTGTTGTGAGACTCTAATCTTGCATATATACCACAGGCAAACCAAGGAGACCAACACCAGAAGGCCTGCTAACACTCCCATGCCCGCCCATTCCTTCAGATGATTCATGGCTGCAGCAATCCATGTTGATAATCCTGTGGCTAGTCCTGCGTCCACTCCGGTAGAATTTACTGTGACAATGGCCACTCTCAGCTGCTCCATCATAGTATCGAATTCTCCAGTCCAATTACCTAAAATATAGCTAGACAATTGTTTAGACAGATTTGCAGCACAGGAAAAATTCTCATGTTGTATGCTAGTGAAACAAAGTCCAGCATACTTTCATTGACAGCCAGGTTGAGCGATTTGCCATAGGGTATCAATTTGCTCCTGCAAGAGGTCAATCCTCTGATTGAACACCATCAAGCTTCCTTTTAGTTGAGCATTAATTCCTTTATGTACAACTAAGGCATGAGCTACATTGGCTAAATGATTATTCAGGGTCTGAGCAGTCTGCCCAGTATGACTCATGGCTAATGCCCCGGTGGTAGCTCCAACAGCCGCCAATGAGATGGTAGTAACAATGGTGGCTATAGTTCCAAGATCCCTTTTCTGTCTGAAGAGAGTCATAGTGTGAGGGGCATCAATGGGCACAGGCACCCAGTGAGGCATGCGAGTAACCAGGGCATACCTAAATTTACTAGCATTCCAGCATTGGGCAAAAAAGCAAGTATCATTACCACAATTACTTGGCTCTATCTGGCTAATAATGAATAAAAATGGGGGATATAGACAAACAGGTGTGGGCTTATAGGAAATATTATGAGAAGCCTTAACCCCTCATTGGAACATCCTGCGTCAGTTCTAGAACTAGCAGTGGTGGTGTCTGAGGTCTGAGTAGGTTCAGGAGACCATTGCCCCCAGGGGCGAGATGTGCTCCATGCCAATTGACTAACTCCATGTTTTCCTCCAATTTTGAAAGTCATTTAAGGTTCTTAAATTATTTTTCCCCTTTTTTTTAATTTTTCATCAATTACACTTTATTCATTCTGCATCCCCCCATAAGCCCCTCCCTCCTCTCCTCCCAATCCCACCCTCCCTCCTCCCTCTGCTTGCATGCCACTCCCCAAGTCCACTAATAGGGGAGGTTCTCCTCTCCTTTCTGATCTTAGTCTGTCAGTTCACATCAAAAGTGGCTGCATTGTCCTCTACTATGGCCTGGTAAGGCTGCTCCCCCCCCCCCCCCAGAGGGAGGTGATCAAAGAGCAGGCCAATCAGATTATGTCAGAGGCAGTCCCTCTTCACATTACTATGTAACCCAATTGGACTCTGAACTGCCCTGGGCTACATCTGTGCAGGGGTTCTAGGTTATCTCTATGAATAGTCCTTGGTTGGAGTATGAGTCTCTGGGAAGTTCCCTATGTTCAAATTTTCTTGTTCTGTTGCTCTCCTTGTGGAGACCCTGTCCTCTCCAGCTCTTACTATTTCCCAGTTCTTACCTAAAATTCCGTTCTCCTGCCCAACAGTTGCCCATCTGGCTCAGCATCTGCTTTGATAGTCTGAAGGGCAGAGGCTTTCAGAGGCCCTCTGTGGTAGGTTCCTAGGTTGTTTCCTGTTTTCTTCTTCTTCTGATGTCCATCCTCTTTGCCTTTCTGGATGGGGATTGGACGTTTTAGTTAGGGTCCTCTCTCTTGCTTAGTTTCTTTAGATGCACAGGTTTTAGTGGGTTTGTCCTATGTTGTATGTCTATATGAGTGAGTATATACCATGTGTGTCTTTTTGCTTCTGGGACAACTCACTCAGGATGATCCTTTCCAGATCCCACCATTTACCTGCGAATTTCATGATTTCCTTATTTTTCATTGCTGAGTAATATTCCATTGTGTAGATGTACCACAATTTCTGCATCCATTCTTCAGTTGAGGGGCATCTGGGTTGTTTCCAGCTTCTGGCTATTACAAATAAAGCTGCTACAAACATGGTTGAGCAAATGTCCTTTTTGTGTACTTGAGCCTCTTTTGGATATATGCCCAGTAGTGGTATGGCTGGATCTTGAGGAAGCGCTATTCCTAGTTGTCTGAGAAAGCGCCAGATTCCTTTCCAGAGTGGTTGTACAAGTTTACATTCCCACCAGCAGTGGAGAAGGGTTCCCCTTTCTCCACAACCTCTCCAGCATGTGTTGTCACTTGAGTTTTTGATCTTGGCCATTCTCATGGGTGTAAGGTGAAATCTCAGGGTTGTTTTGATTTGCATTTCCCTAATGGCTAGTGAGGTTGAGCATTTCTTTAAGTGCTTCTCTGCCATTCGGTATTCCTCTACAGAGAATTCTCTGTTTAGCTCTGTTCCCCATTTTTTAAGTGGATTACTTGGTTTGCTGCTTTTCAGCTTCTTTAGTTCTTTATATATACTGGATATGAGTCCTCTGTCAGATAAAGGGTTGGTGAAGATTCTTTCCCAATCTGTAGGCAGTCGCTTTGTTTTGATGACGGTGTCCTTTGCTTTACAGAAGCTTTTCAGTTTCATGAGGTCCCATTTATTGGTTGTTGCTCTTAGAGCCTGTGCTGTTGGTGTTCTGTTCAGGAAGTTTTCCCCTGTACCAATGAGTTCTAGGATATTTCCCACTTTTTTTTTCAAGCCGATTTAATGTGTCTGGTTTTATGTTGAGGTCTTTGATCCACTTGGACTTCAGTTTTGTGCAGGATGACAAGTATGGATCTATTTTCATTTTTCTACATGTAGACATCCAGTTAGACCAGCACCATTTGTTGAAGATGCTATCTTTTTTCCATTGTATGGTTTTGGCGTCTTTGTCAAAGATCAGGTGTCCATAAGTGTGTGGGTTTATTTCTGGGTCCTCTGTTCGGTTCCATTGATCCACCATTCTGTTTCTATGCCAGTACCATGCAGTTTTTAAAACTGTTGCTCTATAGTACAACTTAAGATCAGGGATGGAGATACCCCCAGAAGATCTTTTATTGTAGAGGATTGTTTTAGCAATTCTGGGTTTCTTGTTATTCCATATGAAGTTGAGAATTTTCCTTTCCAGGTCTGTAAAGAATTGTGTTGGTCATTTGATGGGCATTGCATTGAATCTGTAGATTGCTTTTGGTAAGATGGCCATTTTTACTATGTTAATCCTACCAAGCCATGAGCATGGGAGATCTTTCCATCTTCTCATATCTTCTTCTAATTCTTTCTTCAGAGATTTGAAATTTTTTTCATACAAGTCTTTGACTTCCTTGGTTAGGGTTACTCCGAGGTACCTTATGTCATTTGTGGCTATTGTGAAGGGTGTTGTTTCCCTAATTTCTTTCTCAGCCCTTTTGTCTTTTGTATACAGGAGGGCTACTGATTTTTTTGAGTTAATTTTGTATCCGGCCACTTTGCTGAAGTTGTTTATCAGCTGTAGGAGTTCCCTGGTAGAGTTTTTGGGGTCACTCACGTATACTATCATATCATCTGCAAATAGTGATAATTTGACTTCTTCCTTTCCAATTTGTATCCCCTTGATCTCCTTCAACTGTCTTATTGCTCTAGCAAGGACTTCCAACACTATGTTGAAGAGATATGGAGAGAGTGGGCAGCCTTGTCTTGTCCCTGATTTCAGTGGGATTGCTTTAAGTTTCTCTCCATTCAGTTTGATGTTGGCTATAGGCTTGCTGTATATCGCCTTTACTATGTTTAGATATGTGCCTTGTATCCCTGATCTCTCCAATACTTTGAACATGAATGGATGTTGGATTTTGTCAAAGGCTTTTTCAGCATCTAGGGAGATTATCATGTGGTTTTTTTCTTTCAGTTTGTTAATATGGTGGATCACATTGATGGATTTCTGTATATTGAACCACCCCTGCATACCTGGGATGAAGCCTACTTGGTCATAGTGGATAATATCTTTGATGTGTTCTTGGATTCGGTTTGCAAGTATTTTATTAAGTATTTTTGCATCAATGTTCATAAGGGAGATTGGCCGGAAATTCTCTTTCTTTGTTGAGTCTTTGTGAGGTTTAGGTACCAAGGTGACTGTGGCTTCATAGAATGAATTTGGTAATATTCCTTCTGTTTCTATTTTGTGGAATAGTTTGAAGAGAATTGGTGTTAGCTCTTCTTTGAAGGTCTGGTAGAATTCTGCGCTGAAGCCATCTGGTCCTGGGCTTTTTTTGGATGGGAGACTTTTGATGACCGCTTCTATTTCTTTGGGGGATATAGGTTTATTTAGTTGATTTACCTGGTCCTGGTTCAGCTTTGGTAAGTCAAATTGATCAAGAAAATTGTCCATTTCATTTAGATTTTCAAATTTTGTGGCATATAGACTTTTGAAGTAAGTCCTAATGATTGTTTGGATTTCCTCAGTGTCTGTAGTTATATCCCCCTTTTCATTTCTGATTTTGTTGATTTGGGTGGTGTCTCTCTGCCTTTTAGTTAGCCTGGCTAAGGGTTTGTCGATCTTGTTGATTTTCTCAAAGAACCAGCTCTTGGTTTCATTGATTCTTTGAATTGTTTTATTTGTTTCCAATTGATTGATTTCAGCCCTGAGTTTGATTATTTCCAGCCGTCTACTCCTTCTTGGTGTGTCTGCTTCTTCTTTTTCTAGGGTTTTTAAGTGAGCCATTAGGGTGCTTGAATGAGCTGTCTCGAATTTCTTCTTGAAGGCACTTAGTGCTATGAACTTTCCTCTTAGCACTGCTTTCATTGTGTCCCACAAGTTCGGGTATGTTGTGTCTTCATTTTCATTGATTTCTAGAAAGACTTTAATTTCTTTCTTTATTTCTTCCCTGACCCAGCTGTCATTTAGTAACAAGTTGTTCAGTTTCCATGTGTGTGTAGGCTTTTTGTTATTTCTGTTATTGTTGAGGTCCAGCTTTATTCCATGGTGATCAGACAAGATACATGGGATTATTTCAATCTTCTTGTATCTGTTGAGGCTCGCTTTGTGACCCACTATGTGGTCTATTTTGGAGAAGGTTCCATGAGGTGCTGAGAAGAAGGTAAATTCTTTTGTGTTTGGGTGTAAAGTTCTGTAAATGTCTGTTAGGTCCATTTGATTCATGACCTCTGTCAGAGACATTGTTTCTTTGTTTAATTTCTGTTTGGTTGACCTGTCCTTTGTTGAGAGTGGGGTGTTGAAGTCTCCCGCTATTAATGTTTGTGGATCTATATGTGCTTTAAATTTTATCAATGTTTCTTTCACAAATGTGGGTGCCCTTGTATTTGGGGCATAGATGTTCAGGATTGTGATGTCTTCCTGGTGGAATTTTCCCTTGATGAGTATGAAGTGTCCTTCCCCATCTCTTTTGATTAATTTTGGTTGAAAGTCTATTTTATCAGATATTAGAATGGCTACTCCTGCTTGCTTCTTGGGTCCGTTTGCTTGGAAAGTCGTCTTCCAACCCTTTACCCTCAGGTAATGTCTATCTTTGTGTCTTAGGTGTGTTTCTTGTATGCAACAGATTGCTGGGTTTTGTTTACGTATCCATTCTGTTAATCTGTGTCTTTTTATTGGAGAGTTGAGTCCATTGATGTTGAGAGAGATTAATGGCCAGTGGCTGTTAGATCTCTTGATTTTGATGTTGGCTGTGGTCATCAGGTTGTGTGCTTGGTTGCTTTTTGTTTTACTGAAGTGAGGTTATTTATTTCCTGTGTTTTCTTGAATGTAGCTAGCTTTCTTGGGTTGTATTTTCCCTTCCAGTGTCTTCTGTAATGCTGGATTTGTTTGTAGGTATTGTTGAAATTTGTTTTTGTCATTGAATATCTTGTTTTCTCCATCTATGAGGACTGAGAGTTTTGCTGGGTATAGTAGCCTGGGCTGACATCTGTGTTCTCTTAGGGTCTGCATGATATCCGTCCAGGCCCTTCTGGCTTTCATAGTCTCTGTTGAAAAGTCAGGTGTGATTCTAATGGGTTTGCCATTATATGTTACTTGGCCTTTTTCCCTTGCAGCTTTTAGTATTTTTTCTTTGTTCTGTATACTTACTGTTTTGATTATTATGTGGCGGGAGGATTTTCTTTTCTGGTCAAATTTGTTGGGTGTTCTGTAGGCCTCATGTATTCTAATTGGTCTCTCCTTTAGCTTGGGGAAATTTTCTTCAAAGATTTTGTTGAAAATATTTTCTGGGCCTTGGAGAAGGGAGTCTTCTTTTTCCTCTATACCTATTATTCTTAGGTTTTGTCTTTTCATATTGTCTTGCATTTCTTGGACGGTCTGTGTCAGGAATTTTTCGGATTTAACATTTTCTTTGACAGATACATCGATTTCTTCCATTGTATCTTCTACACCTGAGATTCTTTCTTCCATCTCTTTTAGTCTGTTGGTTATGCTTACCTCTGTAGTTCCTGTTTTCTTCCCTAGATTCTTCCTTTCCATTATTTCTTCCATTTGTGTTTTCTTTAATTTTTCCAATTCTATCTTCAGGTCTTGAGTTGTTTTCTTTACTTCCTTCACCTGTCTGATTGTACTTTCCTGTTTTTCTTTTAGTTCCTTCAACTCTGTTTCTATCATTTCATTCAGTGTTTTAAGCATTTCCTTTCTAAAGGCCATAAACTGTTTGGCTGCAGCTTCCTCTATTTCTTTACGGATGGCAATATTCTGTTTGAGTTTATCTTCCTCTATGTCTTTACGAATCTTATTTGTTTCCTCTGTTATCATCTTCATGAGCATACTTGTTAGGTCATCTTCTTGGATTTCAGTTATGGTGGGGTGTCCAGGGCTACTTGCCCCTGGGTAACTGGGTTCTGGAGATGCCATATTGCTCTGTCTTTTGTTGCTTGAGCTTTTACCCTGGCCTCTACCCATTGTGTTATCTTAGGAGTTTGGGGTTATTTTCTGGTGGTTCCTGGGGATCCTGTGGTGGAGAGAATCCCCTTTGCAGAAAGCTGGTTTTTCCTGAAGGATGTCTTCTCAGCTTTTTGGGATATAGTCCCTGGATGGCTGGTGTTTTTTCAGGAGTTGCTCACCTCAGGGATATAGACCTGAGTGGTAACTGTGGTCTTTGTTAGTCGAGAGGGTTCTCCTCTCATCCAGGGAAGTCCTGAGGGCAGCTGCCCTGTTTCTGGGTTTCTTGTTGCAAATTTAATGATCAGCTGCTGTGACCCAGTTGGACATCAGGCGCGCCTCAACTGTTTGTGCTTGTGTCTGGAGCACAGCTGAGTGCTGGCGCCTCGGCCCCACTAGACTGCTAGACTTTTTCTAGGGAAGGATTGGGTGATTTAGATCAGTACAGTTTCCTTCCTTCCCCGTGGATTCTCTGGAGACACGGACTCCTAGTGTCTTTTTTTGCCCTGGTGCACACTGCTCAGTGTCCGCCAGCTGGCTGGCCGCAGAAACTGCCTGTGCCTGGAGCACAGCTGTGTGATGGCGGCTCAGTCTCTGCCAGCTGTCTAGTGCGCAGAAACTGCCTGTGTCTGCCTTTGTGGCTTTTGGGAGTCTGAGTGGCTCCCTAAGCTGGGTAATTTTCCGGGGACCTTTTCAGGTTGGGGGTGAGCTGAGTGCTCTGAGATCAGACCCGCCGTTTCTATCTCCGGCAGCAAATCAGGCGCGCAGGCAGGCAGGGCTCTGTGCCGGAACCTGGGTCCCCGGCTCTGGCTCCGGGCTGGCTCCTGGGGTGCCCGTGGAACCTGCCCGAGTCTTTTCCAGGGGATGTCTGGGTGACCTAAGGCCGGTCCCAATCGTTTCCTGTACCCTGGGGTTATCTCTCGACTGAAAATTCCAGTCTCTGATAGTGTGGTGCCCAAGGTTCAGTCTGGGACCTTGACCAGAGACACTGGCTTGTGGCTCTGGGCTGGGGCTGGGGCTGGCGCCTGGCAGCCAAGCGTCTGGCGGAACCGGGATCTCTTTCGCGGTTTAGCCGGGTGAGTTAAAAGCTGATTGAATCCCCCACCGTGGGGTATCCTCTCACCTGGGAAACACAATGACTGTGTTTTATGGCCGAGAGTTCTGATTGCTGTTCACTGTGCTGATCCTGCTGTGCTGCTGCTCAGAATGAGAGTCCTCCAGGCGCCGCCATCTTGCCCCTGAACATTTTCTAATTCCAATATTATAGTTTTGGTAAAGATTATAAATACAAGGTGTGACGTACACAAGGAAATTGTCAAACAATGGCTAACATGGGTATATGCTGATACACAAGTAGTAAGTCTGAAATAATAACATCATCCCATAGATACTATGTCATCAGAGAAACCTACTAAAAAGACAAAAATATCTTCCTAAACCAAAATTTTCTGAAAAAAATTTTTCTTGATCACCTGCTTCATAGCATTGATGACATCCTTATTCCGTAGGCTATAGATCTAGCAGGCTTTCTTCTGGGGACTGTAACCTATCTAGTACCAGGTACTTGTCCACTTTAGTAGTATTAAGTACTTACTAACTCACTGAACCTTACTACCTAACCTCTGTCATCACTCAGCCTGAAACACAAATTAACAGCTTAAAAACTAATGTCCACACATAAGAGAAAACATGGAATATTTGTCTTTTTGGGTCTTGGTTACCTCACTTTTAATGATTGATTTTAGCTCCATCCATTTACATTTAAATTTCGTACTTCATTTCTTTTTTATATCATGTTTTTTATTATTTTTATTTTTATTAATTAGTTTATTCACTTTGTTTCCCACTGTAGCTCCCTCCCTCCTCCCTTCTCAATCCCACTCTCCTTCCTTCTTCTCCACCCATGCCCCTCCCCCAGTCCACTGATAAGGGAGGTCCTCTTCCCTTTCCCTCTGATCCTAGTCTATTAGGTCTCATCAGGAGTGGCTGCATTGTCTTCCTCTGTGTCCTGGTAAGACTGCTCCCCACTCAGAGGGAGGTGATCAAAGAACAGGCCAATCAGTTCATTCCAGAGATAGTCCCTGTTCCCATTACTATGGAACCCACTTTGAACACTGAACTGCCATGGGCTACATCAATGCAGGGGTTCTAGGTTATCTCCATGAATAGTCCTTGGTTAGAGTATCAGTCTCAGAAAACACCCCTGTGCCCAGATATTTTTGTTCTGTTGCTCTTCTTGTGGAGCTCCTGTCCTCTCCAGGTTTTACCCACTTCTTTCATAAGTTTCCTTGTGCTCTGCCCAAAGTTTGGATATAAGCCTCAGCATCTGCTTCGATACCCTGCAGGGTAGAGTCTTTTAGAGGCCCTCTGTGGTAGGCTCCTGTCCTGTTCCCTGTTTTCTCCATCTTTTGATATCCATCCTCTTTGCCTTTCTGAATGAGGATTGAGCATCTTATCCAGAGTCCTCCTTGATTAGTTTCTTTAGGTGAACATATTTTAGTATGTTTATCCTATATTATATGTCTGTATCCATTTATGAGTGAGTATATACCCTGTGTGTCTTTCTGCTTCTGGGATACCTCACTCAGGATGATCTTTTCCAGTTCTTACCATTTGCCTGCAAATTTCATGATTTTCTTGTTTTTTATTGCTGAGTAGTATTCCATTGTGTAAATGTACCACAATTTCTGTATCCATTCCTCAACTGAGGGGCATCTGGTTGTTTCCAACTTCTGGCATTTACAAATAAAGCTGCTACAAACGTGGTTGAACAAATGTCATTGTTGTATACTTGAACATCTTTTGGATATATGCCTAAGAGTGATATAGCTGGATCATTTTTTCTTAACAACAGAATAATATTCTGTTGTGTAAATGCGCCATGTTTTCCCTAGCCATCCAGCAGTTAATGGACATATATGCTGTTTCCAATTTCTGGTTATTATGATAGAGCAACCGTGAATGTGGATTGAGCGAGTAACTCTGTAGTAGGATGGTCCAGTTGGTTGGGTGTGTGGCCAAGAATGATGTAGGTGGATCTTGGATAGATCTATTTCCAGCTTCCTAAGAAATCTCCACACTCATTTCCACAGAGACTCTACCAATTTTTCACTCCCCCAGCAATGACTAAGTGTTCTCCTTTCTCTGCACCATCACCAGCATGTGCTGCCATTTGTTTTTATTGATTTATTGACAATTTTTACTGGGGTAAGATGAAATTTCAAAGTAGTTTTACTTGCATTTCTATGAAGAATAAGGATATTTATCAATTTTGAAGTGTTTCTCAGCCATTTGTGTTTCATGTTTTGAGAAACTTCTGAAAAGGATATCAGGAAAGACCACTGGATCTGTACCAAGACCCCAGCCCTAAGGTGAAGCAGGTGGGCTCAAAGCCTGGTTTCTGAGTACACACCATAAACATACATCAAGTACCCATAGGGCACTAAGTCCTTCCTATGAATGTGAGTGAGAGCAACGGGAAGGATGTAACCCAATAGCAAAGGCAGACATTTGGAAGAGAATCATGATTTCCTACAGGCATTGAAGGCAGCACCTGCCCTGCTGTTCATAGGAAAAGCATGGGCAGCCAGATGAAGGGGGCAGAGAATGAGAAGTGCATCTCAGCAGAGGTGGTCAAAGGGAATGACACTGAGACCCAGACAATGGGAGAAACAGAAAAAAAAAAAAAAAAAAAAAAAAAAAAAAACAAAGCTGCAAAAGTCAGGGGATCTGAGCATGGATGGGCAATTCATGTGACACAGAAACGTAGGAAGGTTGTGACAGACAAGATCAGGGGAAGCCCAGCCAGAAGTTGATATGGATGGGTGCCTGCTTTTTTCCCCACACAGGTTATCCTGAAGCTCAGACATTTCCTATCTCCCTCTCTATTGCTGCCACTGGCTTCTTAACTGCTGGTCTGCAAAGTTGAGTGGCCAGCAGAGGGGGAAGCTGGGAGCTCTTGCCCTGTAATTGGTACTAGCATACTCTGTGACCTCATCTGTAGTCTTTCTCTCTTTTCTCTGTCTCTCTCTATGTGTGTGTGTGTAGAAAAAGAACACTAGAGTTTTTATACAGTTCCCACATTGCTGAAGAAAAGAACAGATATTGACCTGGTATACTTTTAAATTATTTTCCACCATGGAGGAAAACGTAGTGACAGTAGTAGAATATCTACAAAACAGAAGTTTGAGGTGGTGCGTGCAGCCAGCTTCCTGGGTTTCCAATGGGAATGTTTGATACTGTGCTGTTTACATGTCTCTGTCCTGAGCTAATCTTCAGTGCCAGTTTGCTCAAGGCACTGATAGGACAGCACGTGACCTCCTCCTTGGAAGCCTGTCTTTCTCCTCACACACTAAGGGCCAACATCGAGCATACCCCACAGATCTATGGGACTCAGTGGAACTCAAAGGGTTGGTGGTTATGATTTCTATTCCATGGACAAAAAGGTCTACTGACTTGCATGATTGTGTACTTTGGTGAGCCTTTAGTGGAGAAACCACATTCTCTATTGGAAATTGTACCTGTCCATCACATGTCAACAAGAAAAACAGATAAAGCCATGTGTGATGACTCACCCCTGTTATCTCAGCACTCAGGCTAAGGCAGGAGGGTTGCTGTGAATTTAGGGACAGCCTGGACTACAAAGTGAGATGCTGTCTCAAAACATAAGGAAAACACAAGGAGCCCAAAGTTGTGTCCTTAGAAATCAGATTTTTACCTGTTTTTGTTGTTGTTGTTTTGGTTTATCGAGACAGGGTTTCTCTGCATAGCCTTTGCTGTCCTTGACTCACTTTGTAGACCAGGCTGACTTAAAATTCACAGAGATCCACCTGCCTTTGCCTCCCTCAGTGCTGGGATTACAGGCATGTGCCACTGTGTCCGACTTCAATTTCTGTTTTTAAAAGCTACCAAAGTAGTGTCAGTTTAAAGTATAGTTCCATAATTTTAATGTCTTTGTTGTTTATTCCAAGTATATAGCCTGGACTTTTATTAATACAGAAGATATTTTGGTGTAATGTAACTTGATCATTCAGAATTTACAGCCCTAAAAGTTCGGATTTCTGTGTTTATTCTTCCATTGCAGGGGCTGGTCTCAGTGTCAGTGACAATGAATCCGGTCAGGGCAGCCAGGAGGGAGGTACACTGACCGACTCCCAGATTGTGGAACTCAGGAGGATTCCCATCGCCGACACCCACCTCTGAGCCTCAGGAACACTGAGCCTTTCTAAAGAGGATGCTTTCCGATTTGTCTTAGCTTTTGTACCAACTGCTGTAAACACGTACAACTATGTGGTAGTGGTCTGTATGTCCCACTGAATGACTAACACAGGAGTGGCTGTTGTTTGGAATATACATTGCCTAGTATTTGTGTGATCGTTGTGATAAAAGATCACCTTCCAAAAATATTAGTTGTTTCTTAGTCATACTAATGTGGCTAACATTGTTTAATGAAAATAATAATCAATAAAAACAGTAGAATCCAGTTGGAATCATCCAGGCTCATTATTTATGAATAAATGCACATGAGCTAAAAGACAGAGTGTGTCAGAAGACATCAGGCACCTGTCTCTTCCAGCGGGGGTTGGAAAAAATCCAAGGTCCACACTTCTCCCCAGTTACAAGATTTTGAGTCCTGAAAAACCTCCTGTCTGGTGTGTGAATGATTTGACACCTGAGTGTGGATGGGGCCCTGAGGTTGTGCTGGTCTTTTTCACAGCAAGATACATTTCTGCCCTCAACAAACTCAAGGTTCTGAATAATTTCCAGAATGGATGTTCTGTCCCCAGTTAAAAATAACTCCAGCACACTCATCCACAAAACCAGGAGGAGGTTCATTCAAACAGTACAGTTTGTTTTGGAGAAAATTGTCTTGGTTTGTGATTTTTAGTCTTTCTTTGTCTTGGAATGAAAAATCAGGAAATCTCGCCCAGAACACTGTTGTAGTCAAGATTATTTCATTTACTGAGTTTCCAGAAGACGTGCTGGAAACAGAACAGAGTTACTCAGAAGAATGCTTGGTGACCTTTCATTTTGGAGCCCTTACATATTTTTAAAAAATAAACCTAAGCATCATCCCAAAGAAAAATGTGACATTATCTAATGATTTAAGAAACTTTTCTCTCCTAATAATTTTCCTTGAAGCTGCAAATAAAGCCCCACAGTGCTATATCTGGGTGTCAGGTATGGCTGTACGTTATATGAAACCTGCACAGCATTATTTATCATGACTGGAGTTTGTTTTGTTTTCTTTTCTTCTCAAAGCCTCCCCCATCCTTCTTATATTGGGCTCTAATAAACAGATTGTTTTTGAGTAGAAGGTGAAAACTCCACAACAAAATCAAGAGTACATACAGCAGAGGCCATATCTCCAGCTGACTGCAGTCCCTTTAGGAACTTTCGGAAATCCGATACTAAGATTAAATTTACCCAAAGGGACAAGTTTATCATCCTTCAAGCTGGAGCATTGCCCAGCTGTCTGTCTATGATCGGATGTTGGAGGCTGTCAAATACAGTTTAAATACAAAAGCAGAAGTTGAACACCGTAAACTAATGAGCAGTCGAATATCGCTGGACTTTACTGAGTTTGGTGTTGGGTATTGAGGGTTCTACATCTCTAATACAGAGTTATACTCAATGGAAACATTTTTCTATCCAGTTCCTAGAGCTCGTATTCTCTCCAAAGGCAATTATGTATATGCTTTCAGAATTTTCAAAAGCCTGGATATGATATATATGTGTGCAATGTATATATGAAATAAAGGTGACAGTTGGCCTGGCAGCCTGGCAGGGGTGGTGCCCAGCTTTCATCCCAGCACCTGGGAGGCAGAGGCAGGCACATATCTGAGTTTGAGACCAGCCTGGTCTACAAAGTGTGTTCCAGGTCAGATAGGGCTACGCAGAGAAATCCTGTCGTGAAAAACAAAACCAAAAACAAACAAAGTGATGGTTGAACAACATTATAAATTATACTGTGAATGTCACCAGTGCTGGTAAATTCTGCTTTTGTGTGACAATTTCATATTACAGGCACACAATAGAGGGAGGGGGGGAGGGGAGGGAGAGAAAGAGGAACTCCATTGTGATACTTGTGATTCTTTTAGATCATTGTCCACAGTTCAGTGTGGTTCTTTTATATACTAGAAGTACAGAAACGAAACTTTCAGACTCCAGCTAGGACCGATAAGCCTCACATGCTGACAGACAGCAGCCGTTGTGTTTTGCCCCAGCACAGGCTGAAGGAGACACCTGCGAGCCAAGCACCAATGGGGAAGAGCAAGTCAAACCAAGGGTGGGAGAGAACACTGGGAGACAGAGACTCTCACCTGGCGCCTACAGCCTTCCTCATTCACAATTTGTCCCATTTCTTTAACGGTTTTATTGAGAGAAAATTCACATCCCACAAAAGCTCAGTCATTGGAAATGTGTGTTTGTTATATTTTATTACGGTTTTAAGAAAATGTGCTACTAATCATAGCATTGAATTCGCTTCATGACCCATCCAAAGCATAGAATTCAGTGGCATTGATAGCATTCACAATGTAAATTTAACATTGTACAATCATCACATCTTTTTCCAAAATCACTACAAAGCTTTGGACTCGATGTGTTCCGCGCCTCTCTGTTTCTTTCTTCTGACAAGGACAGAATTTCTGGAGCAGTGCCTCCGACCTCTACAAATGGGTTGTCACGCCCCGCCCCCATATCTTATGGGTCTTTTGAAAATTTGTACTTTCGAATATTAAAACTGAAAAGCCTTTTCCCAATTTAGATTTGGGTGAAGAGGGGGATGAAATGCAAGGCTGGATGGCGATGAGACAGGTGGGATCCTTCCATGGTAGGAGATGGTGGCGGAAACCGCCCACACATGACACAGGTTCTCCTGCTTGGAATGTGTTATCAAGGTGGTTTAAGCCTGAGTAGCACCGTTCACAACTCTCGGCTCTGATCACAGTTGCCTAAATACAGTGGGGACACAGATTTAGGAATGTAGCTCCCAAAGCCTTCCACCGTGTGTGTGCAGTTCTCGACAGCCTCCTGCGTTTAGCCCTAAGACTTCTCTGTGAGGGGTTCATTGACCTTCCTAGTGGCTGGCTGCCAGAGCAGGTCTCCCCTGGACAGCCTGACCTGGAGCAAAGACCACTGGAGGACCCTTCTGCTCTTCTGTTTTATTTGTTGTGGACATGAACCCCATCTTGCCAAGTGTCCCCAGCAAAACAAAAACAGGTGAAGAACCTCATTGCCCATGAGTTATACTACAAGAAAGGCTTAACCGACCAAAGCTCCAACACTTCCACACCTTGAATCTCTTACAGTTTTTAACTGCTCAATGGAATAAAGTACAGTTCCAATAAATGATGTCTTTTCTGATAAACTTCATTGTCCATTGACCTTATTCACACTCAGCTGTTCTCACTAAGTGAGAATCCCATACAATTGTTTTTATAAAAGACGTGCTTTGATGAAAATTTAGAAAATCCCAGATACCTGTGACACACAGTAGCCAGCACATACACATCAGTGAGTGCAAGGATTCTATATTCTCAGGGGTCAAGCCACATTGACAAATGAGGCAGCTACCTTAACGAGTAATTTACTGAACTCCCTGCACTTGCAAAGTGGGATACAAGGTTAACCTCTACATCATGGGCACCAGGGTATTTCCTCATCTTCACAGCAGGACCCATGCTGTAATGCAAGCCAGAGTGTGGCTATCACTTCAGATCCTGGTTTGAATTCTTTTGGAGACACATCACAAGCTGAGGCAGCTGGGTCACCTCTACTTCTTTTTAAGTAGAGGATGAGCACATCCTATTGCATTCCTACCTGTGCAGGAGTCCCAGTTTCACAGCTAGATCCCAGAAATTGTCAATATTCATTTTCTTTGTTTGTTAGCGTATACGCATTGTGTGTGGTGGATTTCATCATGACATTTTTATGTATGTACATAGCGATTTTGGTCATATTCCATCGCCCTTTCTCGTCCTCTCGAATACCCCCTTTCCTCTTAGTAACTGCTCTGACAGGCATGGGGTGACATGGTGGTTTGCACCTCACTGGTAAGTGGTGACTGAACACTTTTATGTACATGTTGGCCATTTCTGTGTCTTCTTTAGAGAACTATCTGTTTCAGTTCAAGGCCCCTTTTTAATTATGCCATTGGGGTTTGTGTTTCTATCTTTTCTTTCTTCTTTTCTTTGTTTTGTTGCTTTTGGAGAAACAGGGTTTCTTTGTATAATCCTGGCTGTCCTGGAACTCACACTAAAGACCAGGATGGCCTCAAACTCACAGAGATCCACCAGCCTCTGCCTCCTGAGGGCTGGCATTAAAGGCGTGTGCCACCACCACCCAGATTATGTTGTCTATTTATTTATTTTTCTTGACTTGTAGAATTCTGCTATACCTTAAAGCTTAATCTTATTTGATACATGGTTTGCAAGTATTTCTCTCAGTCTCTAGATTGCCTTTTTGACTTCATTAATAAATGAGCTAAAACAACTACAAAAGAATAAATGCTCCATGATTCCATTTATGTGAAGCATTTAAATAGCCAAAACAGTAAAAGACTGAGCAGGGTCTGAGGCGGGAGACATGAGAACTGGTGAATCAGTGAACATAGGGTTTCAATAAAGATGAATAACCTTTATCAATTTTCTGTTTATGTTTATAATAAGGAATGATTATTTTATGCCTAAACTGTATTAATAACTTAGCCACCACAGTAAAATACATTTTTAAGGCCCTTTGTCCACTATTTACTCCATGCTAGCAGAGCATGGACAAGAAAAATCTAAATCTTATTTTAATTTTCAACCCCTTATGGGACTTCGACTGTGTCTCTTAGAGCCCCCTACTAACCCACTACTAACCTCCTAATGAGAAACCTCACTAGACCAAAGCATTCTTAGAAGTGGAAAATATGTCTTATTCTTTCTGGTGTCCCAAGAACCCCACAAACTGCCAAGATCAAAACTTATGCCTAGTAAGTTATTGTTGAACCAAAAAGTAGCTCACATTATCCAGTATCTAAATTAGAGCATCATTTTTATTCATCCTTCATATGTTGTCATAGGCACTTTGCACCGAAAAACCCAAGTGTAGAATACATGCCATGCCATCGTGTTACCAAATTTCTTTCTCCTTTCCTTTTCAATGACATAACTTATTAAATTATATCTGCAATTCACACTGATTTTTATTTATCCAGAGTCTTGAAAACTGCTAAAGACCTATTAAAAAACAAAAACAAAAACATGACATTCATTTTGACGTTGGCCTCGTAGTAGATATATTCATTTTCTGTTAAAACACTGAGGGGTATTTTATAAAGCAAGGAGGTTTATTTAGCTAGAAGTTGTAGATACTGAAAATACAAGATAGAATACCACCACTTTAGTCTCTTCCTAGCTGCCATTGGCACCATGGCATGGTAAATTCCATTGTTGGGGAAGTGCATGTGAAAGAGATTACACAGGGAGACAGGAAGTCAGAGAGTGACGGGGGCCAGGCTTGCTGTTCTATAAGAGCTTGCTTTTTAAGAACGCTTACTCAGACACAGACTCAATCCCTTCTGGGGGAGCCCTCTAATGACCTACCTGCCTTCCACTAGGTCTCTCTCACCTCTGACAGCCTTCACCACACTGAGAACCATGCTTCCAGCACATGCTCCTGTAGGGGAAAACCACAACCAAACACAAGCTTAAAACCAGAATGGTTTCTTAAGGATTGTTTGGAGAGAGGACACCAAGCCAAGGGCCAACAGACAGCAAATGCCATTTGCCCTTCCTATCTAATCACTGTTTTATAACCTGTGAGTCACCGCTAGGGAAAAATCACAGATGCACAAATCTACAAGCTTCCTACTTACCATGTGCCATGGTGAGTGGCTCCGGTGGTGTGCATGTGTCCTAAATGAATGAGCCATGCTGCCTGGACCCAAAACATCACGCTTGGCCCTAGATAACAGTGAATCTACACTTACACAAAATTCACGGGAGGTTTGGCGGGGGAGCAATTCTCATGTTTATGATCAAGCAATGACCTGTTGCCTGGTGTTAAGAACAAACTGTTGGTTTTCATCAACAGTTCCCATACCCAGCTGCATTTAATTCCTCAAAACAATCTAAAATATTATGATCCAGAAGTTGTGATTTCTTGCCAGTGGCCAAGATAAAGACTAAAGAGGGAAGTAGCCCTCTCTTCTGGCAAAGAGCAAATATTTGGAAAAGCACCTAATTTTTTAAGTCATTTTAAATTCAGAAAAATAAATAAATAAAATTCTAACACAATGGAATGCTGCAGACTGTATAGCTTGTTTGCTCTCGACTAAAGGTTAATTTAAATAAACTCTATTCATCTTTTGTTGTTCCTTTTAAAAAAAAGATTGACTTTTTTATTTAATTTTATGTCGATGGGCATTTTGCCTGCATTTTTATTTGTGTGCCAGGAGCATGCAATGCTCATGGGGACCAGGAGCAGACTTCACATCCTTGAACAGGAGTTATGGATCATTTACAGCCACTGTCTGGGTGCTGAGAACCAAACTCAGGTCCTCACCCAGCACAAAAGCTGAGACCTCATCCCCAGCCCCTGTTCTTTCCAATCTGTCAGTTCTGTCGTGTTTGCTGTAAACTGCGTTTAAGAAAAGAAAATGTACTTTTTGTCCTATAAAACTTCCCTTTAAAGACTGTCCATATAAAGGAAAACAAAAAGTAAAAAAACAGGGTTTTTGCTTGTCATTTTCCTTTCATTCTTTCTCATTTGCCCTTTTTTAAACACTATTTTAATGAAGACTTCTTAACATCATATGATTTTAAAATTTGTTTTTATATATGCATGAATGTACATGTTTCTGTATGTGTACCTGTGTATGTTTTTGTGTGTGCACGTATGCCATGTGGGTGCAGAGGGGGTGTGGAATCCCTCGGAGCTGGAGTTACAGGCACCACTAAGCAACTTGAAGTGGGCTTGAGCACCAAACTTGGTTCTCTGGAAGAGCAGCAAGCTGTCTCTCCTGTCTTCAAATCATAGTCTGATGCACATCCTTCATAATGTGTGGAAAATTCGGATACTTCCTGTTTGAATTGTTTTCAACAAATATGAAGATCAAATCACCTCTCATTTGTGATCCTATATAGAGCACCCTCGTGCCTACACAAGAGAGGGAGCTCTGCTAGGTGTGGCTTGGGCAGGACAAAGGAAATGCTCAAATCACAAAAGCAATTCCTGAACATGAATCAGCCCAAGGTGCTGTCTTTGAAAGGTCAAAACAGATGATAGGTTCTTATGGGTGCTAGGACACATTGAATGGCCCTTTGGATTGACAGCTGTAAATCTCTAGTACTTTAGGAAACCTGGCCCGTTTCAGAATGATTTGATTCATTCTGTTTACGGCTGGTCTTTGCTGTCTTGAGGTTAAGGGTCCAGTCCAAAGCAAAGGCCTTTTGTAATTCTTAACATTATAAATACAGATAGTATATAAGCTTCATTATATTAAGATGAAGTGCATCTGTCTGCTTATTAGAAGGGAGAAATAGCAAGAAAGTTAAAATGGCTGATGCTTTGCCATTTTCTCCAGATCCTAAACCACCAATTGATCAAGCTAGCTTTGGAACTGATGTTTACCCATGTGCGCATCATAAGCTACTGTCTTAGTTACTGTTCTACTGCTATGAAGAGACACATGACCAAGGCAGCTTATAAAAGTAAGCATTTAACTGGGGGCTTGCTTACAGTTTAAGAGGATTAGTCCATGATTAACATGGAGGTAAGCAGGCAGGCATGACCCTCAAGCAGTAGCTGAGAGCTTTACATCCTGATTCTCAGGCAACAAAGAAAAGCGGGGGTGGGGAGGGTGGGGGGGACGACTGGGGCCTGGCACAGGCTTTTGAAACCTCAAAGCCCACCCCCAGTGATACCTCTCCTCTCTCAAGGCCACACCTCCTAGTCCTTCCCAAACAGCTCTTCTAACGGGGCCGGGCATTCAAATATATGAGTGTTTAATCTCATCAGGAGTGGCTGCATTGTCATCTTCTGTGGCCTGGTAAGGCTGCTCTCCCCTCAGGGGGAGGTGATCAAAGAGCAGGCCAATCAGATGATGTCAGAGGCAGTCTGTGACCCACTTAGACACTAAACTGCCATGGACTACATCTGTGCAGGGGTTCTAGGTTATCTCCATGCCTGGTACTTGGTTGGAGTATGAGTCTCTGGGAAGACCCCTGTGTTCAAATTTTCTGGTTCTGTTGCTCTCCTTGTGGGGTTCCTGTCCCCTCCAGATCTTACTATTTCCCACTTCTTACATAAGATTCCATGTACTCTGCCCAACAGTTGGCCATAAGTCTCAGCATCTGCTTTGATAGTCTGCAGGGCAGAGCCTTTCAGAGGTCCTCTGTGGTAGGTTCCTAGGTTGTTTCTTGTTTTCTTCTTCTTCTGATGTCCATCCTCTTTGCCTTTCGGGATGGGGATTGGGCGTTTTAGTCAGGGTCCTCTCTCTTGATTAGTTTCTTTAGATGTACAGATTTATGTAAGTTTATACTATGTTATATGTTTATATGAGTAAGTATATACCGTGTGTGTCTTTCTGCTTCTGGGACAGCTCACTCAGGATGATCCTTTCCAGGTCCCACCATTTACCTGCAAATTTCATGATTTCCTTGTTTTTCATCGCAGAGTAATACTCCATTGTGTAGATGTACCACAATTTCTGCATCCATTTTTCAGTTGAGAGGCATCTGGGCTATTTCCAGCTTCTGGCTATTACAAATAAAGCTGCTACAAACATGGTTGAGCAAATGTCCTTATTGTGTACTTGAGCCTCTTTTGGAAATTCTTTAACTCGGAGATAGTGACAAGATATGAGGACAGTCGCTGTGAAAAAGGCATTCTGAGTGCCAGTCACACTTTTGTGTCTACACATACACTACACATCCATGTTTGGTGAAAGAGCCAGTTTCAAAAATTATGGTAGTAAGAGATAGAGAAAAACATCCAACATTGAACTCTGGTTACCATGCAGACACCAGGACACACACATGCACATCTATGCATATACCACACACACTGTTTTTAAGTAGATAGAAATAAAACTAATGTTTTGAAAGGAAGCAAAGTTGTGTACATTCTTCTGGTAACTTTGCTGCACGTCCCTACTACCTCTGATCTGGAAATACTCAATAAATTTCTCTCACAGTATTGTCTCCCACGTTCTTACTGTTCTATCTCACTTTAATAGCAAAATACAGATTACACATTAAATACCAGAAATTTAGAATACCATTTGATATCCAGGTCTGTTCCTGCTTCAAGAGTGGGAAATGGTCTGTATGCTTGGTCTTCTGGAATTCCCAACAGCAGTGTGAGCATGTGGAAACAGATGTGCACAGAGACACTCCTCTGCAGGTTTCTCTCTCTGTCTTTGTGCATTTACGGCAGAACAAAGAGAAGTTTGTTTTTCTGGACATAGGTGAAAGATTTTTGTAAACAGGAAACAGAAAAGAGATGAGATAAGCTTTCTTTTTCTTTTTTCTTTTTTTGCTTTAGATCAGTACAATTCATATATTCACTCATTTTTATAATCTTTCTTCCCACAACCTCTTCCTCCTTTCCTTCCCCCTACCCCTCTGTCCCCTTCTCTGTTTCCCTCTTCCTCTCTTTCCACTCTCAAAAGTAGTACATAGTGGACTACAAATGTAGAGTACTTGCTTAGCACACACAATGCCCTGGGTTTGAATCCCAGCACTGCATTAAACTAGTCACGATGGCATACACCTGCAATCTTAGCCCTCAGGAGGTAGAGGCAGGAGAATCAGAAATTCAGAGTCATCCTTGTCTATGTAGTAAGTTGGAAACTAGCCAAAGATGCATAAAATCTTATCTTAAAAAAGTTGCTAGTGATTAACAGCCAAACAACAACCATTCCATTTCCTTTGAAATTCAGACTAGTAGGCAATGCCTGCTGATAACTAGGAAGTCCTGTAAGGGAAATTACTTCCCTGGATATAAAACAAAGGAGCTTGTACAAATAAATATGACAACTCATGACTCTACAACTACAGAAAAACGCCAATCATCAAATAGATCTTTAGTAATCTAATATCCACAAAAGATTAAGTTCTATTCAGTGAAAATTTTATTTTGAAGTGTTACAGACATACATAAACACTAAAAGGCAGGAGCTGAGAATCAGGCATGGTGGCTCCCACATGAGCTACTGGCACCCAGAAGACTGGGCCTGGGATACTGCTTCAGGTTCAAGGCCAGCCTGTACTACAGAATGAGTTTGTCTTAAGAAGGATGGGAAGAGAGGAAGAGGGAGGAAGAGAAGAGGGGAAGGGGGGAGGAGAGAGGAAAAGGAATACGGCTTTTTAAAATTATGTTTCAATAAAATAAAAAAAAATGACCTTCTTCAGTATTATAAATATTTAGGTCAGGGAGACAAGGAATATGAACACACACACAAATCAAAATAGGTAACAAAACTGAAACACAAAAGAGTTACTGAGAGATTGGAATACTTGTGGTACAACTATAGAATAGTATCTACAAAGTTCACTGAAATATTTTTTGCCGTGAGTTCTGACTAGTCACCGAGTAATTACTATGAGAAACTCCCTTTGCCATTACTGACTATTTTTCCAAATACCACTAAATTTAGCATGCCGGAATATATATATTTATATATATATATATATATATGTGCAAATTACACACACACACACACACAATATATATATATGTGCAAATATATATATGTGCAAATTCAAATTTTCTGCTAACAAAAGGCACACTGCATGTTGCATACTTGTTTTCTGGGAACCACACTGTGATCATGTGGTCCTGTCCAGGTTTAGTGAGTTCTGTATTTGGCCTAAAAACTATCTCTGGAATACAAGGCCATCTATTTAAAATGTTAAGATTTCTTCACTTTGCAGAACTTAAACTATTTCACCAGTTTTCTTCTGCTTGGAGAATGAGCATCAACCAAACCTTAACCATAATTCAGAAATCTGTGAAGACGTCAAAACTTTTTATCTTCAGCATTTTGTGCTAAGTGTCCATGTACTGCCAGACATGCTTGGTGAATATTACACCTTCAGAGCAGACAAAAGCCAATTGCAATGGAATACATTCTGTGTGCTTTGTCAATGTGGCTCTTGGTGCCATCATAAAACATGCA
The DNA here is from genome assembly GCF_030254825.1 of Meriones unguiculatus. Lineage (NCBI taxonomy): Eukaryota > Metazoa > Chordata > Mammalia > Rodentia > Muridae > Meriones > Meriones unguiculatus. Next base: position 33,279,000 of record NC_083353.1, on the reverse strand, counting down.
GAGTATGATTTGTATGATTCCTGGAAGGAACAATAGTTACTTCCCTCTTAGATCTAAGCCATGCAACATGAAACAGGGGCAGGAATTGTTCTCTGCTGCCTTCTTCAAGGCAAAGTGAAAATTCAGCTCAGCATGTCACCACATACTTATTAGTGACTTATATGACATCCCTAACACAGAGATTTGGAGAGTGCCAAAGTTTCCAGAGAAATAGGAACCCACTAAAGTTCTTATTAGTTTCATTTCATTATGGACAAAGCAAAAACACCAGTGTGTCATCTTAGGCCATAGCCAGTTCATCAAAGACACATACACACGTGTGCACGCACACACAAATCACAGTGTAGAAATTACTAAATGTATTGCTAATGTAGACTTTTACAGGCATGGCTTCAACTGTGGTCCCTGGTGGCATGCAGAGAAGAACGCGCAGCAGATCCTTCTCCTGGGCTGCTGATGGGATGCAGTGCACAGTGCTCCATCCTAACTCTAAAGCTTCGTTTACACAGCAGACACTTAAACTCTAGCTATAGCAGCGAGATACACAGAATCCACATACACATTCCTTCCTGGAAAACACTCTTGGAAAATAAAATTAATTTAGGAAAAGAATTCTTATGAAGACATTTGAAAGTATTTTTAGAGGTCCTAAAAAAAAGTGCCAATTAGGATGGCTCAGCAGTTAAGAGCACGTAAGAACACAGACTGATCTGCAGAGGACCCAAGGTCCACCCACACACCCACACTGGGCAGCTCACAATAGTCTGCAACTCCAGCTCTAAGAGACCCCGAGCCTCTGCCCTCCACAGAAACCCCCATGCAGGTGCACATTACCCCCACATAGGCACATACATATAATAAAAATTTTCAATTAAAATTCTTTAAATTGCCAATTAAAGTAAGAAAGTGTCTATAATACAACCCAAGGTTTGCAGCTACCAAATACATGTATAATAAAATTAACATGAATATAAATGCTTTCATTAAGTACAAATATAAGAATTATAGTTATATAAATATGTGATGTATATTTGTGTATTTATAATGTAAATATTTATTAAAGTTTCTCTGTGTTGCTTTTTGAGTAGGATTGAGTAAATTTATTTTTTGCATTTTTAATAATAATTATTATTTATTACAATTTATCCACTTTGTATCCTGGCTGTGGCCCCACCTTCCTCTCCTCCCAATCCTACTCTCCTTCCCTCTTCTCCCCCGATGCTCCTCCCCTAGTCCACTAATAAGGGAGGACCTCCTCCCCTTCTATCTGACCCTAGTCTATTGGGTCTCATCAGGTCTGGCTGCATTGTCTGCCTCTGTGGCCTGGCAAAGCTGCAGTCCCCAGGGAGAGGTGATCAGAGAGCCTGTCACTGAGTTCATGCCAGAGGCAGCCCCTGCTTCCTATATTAGGGACCCCACTTGGACACTGAGTCTATGGGCTACATCTGAGCAGGGGTTTCAGGTCCTTTCCATGAAGTGTCCTTGGTTGGAGTATCGGTCTCTTTAGGGCCTCCAGGGCTCTGTTTTGTTGTTGTTGTTTGTTTGTTTTGGCTCTGTTGGTCTCCTTTTAGAGCTCCTGTCCCCTCCAGGTCTTTCTATCTCACCCTTCTTTTATAAAATTCTATGCACTCTGCCCAAAGTTTGGCTATGAGTCTCAGCCTCTGCTTTGATACTTTGATCAGTAGAGTCTTTCAGAGGCCATCTGTGGTAGGCTCCTGTCCTGTTCCCTGTCTTCTCCTGCTTCCAGTGTCTATTGCGTTTGTCCTTCTGAATGAGGACTGAGCATCTTCCCCAGGGTCTTCCTTGTTGTTTAGCTTCTTTATATACAGATTTTAGTATGTTTATCCTATATTATATGGCTAATATCCACTTATGAGTGAGTACATACCATGTGTGTCTTTCTGCTTCTGAAATACCTCACTCAGGAAGATCATTTCTAGTTTTCACCATTTGCCTGCAAATTTCATGGTTTCCTTGTTTTTAATTGCTGAGTAGTATTCCATTGTGTAAATGTACCACAATTTTTGTATCCATTCCTCTCTTGAGGAACACCTAGGTTGTTTCCAGATTCTGGCTATTACTAATAGAGCTGCCACAAACATGGTTGAGCAAATGTCCTTGTTGTATAGTTGAGCTTAGGAGTGGTATAGCTGGATCTTGAGTTAGCACTATTCCTAATTTTCTGAGAAAGTGCCAGATTGATTTCCAAAGTGGTTGTACAAGGTCACATTCTCACCAGCAATGGAGGAGAGTTCCCATTTCTCCACATCCTCTCTAGTATGTGTTGTCATTTGAGTTTTTGTTCTTAGCCATTCTGGTGGGCGTAAGGTGAAATCTCAGGGTCATTTTGATTTACATCTCCCTGACAACTAAGGACGATGAGCATTTCTTTAAGTGTTTCTCTGCCATTCGATGTTCCTCTATTGAGAATTCTCTGTTTAGCTCTGTACTCCATTTTTTTTAATTGTATTACTTCGTTTGTTGGTGTTTAACTTCTTAAGTTCTTTATATATTCTGGATATTAGCCCTCTGTCAGATACAGGGTTGGTGAAGATCCTTTCCCAATCTATAGGCTGTCGTTTTGTTTTGATGACAGTGTCCTTTGCTTTATAGAAGTTTTTTTAGTTTTGTGAGGTCCCATTTATTGATTGTTTCTCTTAGAGCCTGTGCTGTTGGTGTTCTGTTCAGGAAGTTGTCTCCTGTGTCAATGAGTTCTAGGCTCTTTCCCACTTTTTCTTCTAAGAGGTTTAGTGTATCTGATTTTATGTTGAGATCTTTGATCTACTTGGACTTTAGTATTGTGCAGGGTGATAAATATGGATCTATTTGTATTTTGTACATGTAGACATCCAGTTAGACCAGTACCTTTGCTGAATATGCTCTCTTTCTTCCATAGTATTGTTTTGGCTTCTTTGTCAATAATCAAGTATCTGTATGTGTATGGGTTTATTTCTGGATCTTGGATTTTATTCCATTGTTCTGCCATTCTGTTTCTACACCAGTACCATGCAGTTTTTATTACTATTGCTCTATAGTACAGCTTGAGTTCAGGTATGGAGATACCTCCAGAAGATCTGTTATTGTACATATCAAAGATATCATCCACCATGACCAAGTAGGCTTCATCCCAGGCAGCAAAGGTGGTTCAATGTACAGAAATCCATCGATGCAATCCACCACATAAACAAACAGAAGGAAAAGAAAGTACATGACCGTTTCCTTAGATGCCAAAAGAGCATTTGAAAAAAATCTAACACCCATTCATGTTTAAAGTCTTAGAGTGATCAGGGATACAAGGCACATACCTAAACATAGTAAAGGCAATATATAACAAGCCTATAGCCAACATCAAACTAAATGGAGAGAAACTATAATCAATCCCACTGAAATCAGGGACAAGGAAAGGCTGCCCACTCTCTCCATATCTCTTAAACATAGCACTTGAAGACTTAGCTAGAGCAATAAGACAACTAAAGGAGATCAAGGGAATACAAATTGGAAAGGAAGAAGTCAAAGTATAACTATTTGCAGATAATATGATAGTATACATGAGTGACCCCAAAAATTCTACCATCAGCAAAATGGCTTGATATAAAATTAACTCAAAAACATCAGTAGTCCTCAAGAGCTGAGAAGGAAATTAGGGAAACAACACCCTTTACAATAGCTACAAATAACATAAAGTTCCTTGGTGTGACTCTAACCAAACAAGTGAAAGACCTGTAGGAAAGTAAAATTCAAATCTCTGAAGAAAGAAATTGACAAAGATATTAGAAGATGGAAAGATCTCTTATGCTCATGGATCAGTAAAGTTAACAGTGAAAATGGCCATCCTGCGAAAGGTGACCTACAGATTCAATGTCATTCCCATCAAAACACCAACACAATTCTTCATAGAACTTGAAAGAACAATTCTCAGTTTCATATGGAAAAAAAAAACAGATTGAATAAATTTCACACCTATCTTTATTCTCACAAAAGCACATACATATGTAACAGGTGGGTAATGATGTGCTAATGGAGATTTTCCAATTTTTCTTTGGCTTTTCTGTTCTTTGCAAGTTTTCTACAAATGATTTGGGTTGTTTTTTAAATCGGGGGGACAACAAAAACAAACAAACAAACAAACAAACAAACCAAAACAATTTTTGAGCCCTGGGTTTAAAACAAATGGTAATTAAGGAATCTATTCTTTAGCTCTGTCATCTTCTAGCCATACAATTATTGTGGTGAGATTTTTAGCCTGCAAATTCTGGGCTCCCAGTCCTTGGTGCCAGTGACAGAGTAGCAGAATCTGTCCATGCTGATGAGGTGAGCAGGACCTGAATGCTGTGAGTGTCAGGACCACCGTGCTGCTGTGCTACTGCCTACAGGCCCTCTACATCCCTGACTTCAGCCAGCTGCTCAGGCACCTCTGGGACTGTTAAAGAAAAGAAGGAGGGACAGAAGGAAAACCTGCAGGCCAAAGGGAGTGCCTGTTGTCAGCCTTGAGAAGCAGAGGGGTGCAGTGCCTCTAACTGATGCGCTGGCATTTCGGTGTGTTTAAAAGAATGCTATGTGCTTCACAGTTAAAGGGAGTCATTTGTGGAGGAGTGAACATTTAGCATGTTACTCAGAATTTGGGGATTCACTGCACACTTCAGAGAGGAAAACTATTCTGTATTTCAAAACAAACTGTAGCTTAAAATTTTTCCCTTTAATGATTCTGCATTTTCTATCACTAAATTTTTCTCTTGTTTAATAGAAATTGACACCGGCATCGCTATATTTAAATACTACTGGTTTCCTACTGCCCTGTCCCTGAGCTGCAGGCCGGCACACCCCATGTTTAATTCCACACGCTCCAAGCATTCTCCACATGCAGTGCCCATCCTCTCAACATTCCTCCACTCAGCAAGCTGAGGGCGCCCGGTCTCTCCTGTTTCTCCCCATGGGGTTTACGTGTAGTGTACTTCAGCATTTGAAAACTGTTTCGATGAATGCATATTTGTCAATTTACATTAGAACTTAGTGTTGGTTTTTTCTTTTTATACCTTTCCTAATAAATTACTGTACCTCATTTATATGTGTAAAATAGATAATGACATGTTTTAATTACAGTTGTCAGAAATAAGTCAACCTACTTTTATGCCAATCAAGACACACTTAGAGTCATCAAGCCCAGTGCTAAAATTAAATCAGCACTACAGAATGTTTCCCAACTCAGGAGGCCCTCCATCCCAGTGCCATCTGCCCACCACTACGCTCTTGTTGAATAATATTTTCCTTTTCTGCATTCCTCGATTTTCTTGTTATAATAATGTCAAAGACATCAGTATACAAGGTACACTACATTATTTAAGACAACTGGTGATCTAACGACCAAAACTCAGCTTTCAGTGGCTTCACACTGCCCACGTAACTTCTTGCTGTATGTACATTCTTCTTTCAGCACTAGCTCCTCTCATTTGGTGACAGCAACATCTCTGCAGCTCTCAGAATCCTTCAGTACTTGCAAGTGAACTAAGAAAGAGTGAATGAATGGAAGCTTTCAGACAACGTACTTTGGACAGAACAGTCATTGGGCAGAGTCTAAATGCTAGAGAAACTAGGAAATGTGTTGAGCTGTATGACATGTAGATGAATCCCAATAATCTCTGTCATGAAAGACCCTCTCCTTTTTTTCTACGAAAATTGCACTGTGTTAGATGCGTTCCTGAATGCAGTGTGTGGTTTTGGTACACTCCTTTCAGCCTCCCAACCGTCCTGCAGTCTCTGCCTTGCCTCCCTGGCATTTTGTTGAAGCCCTCCCTGAGCTATTCTCACGATCGTAGTGTATCATTTCTTACTCTCTCTTCTTAAGTTCCAGGTAGAAATCACATACTCCCATCCTAGTTCACTTGTGTGTTGCTCTGACGAAACACAGAGCAGCTTGGTGGAGGAAATGGCTTGTTCAGCTTACAGGTTGTCCTAGCTGGGATTTCTACTGCCGTGATGAAACACCAAGACCAAAAACAACCTGGAGAGGAAAGGGTTTGTTTCATCTTGCGTTGTGAGGGAATTTGAGTCAGGAACCTGGCAGTAGAATTTGAAGCAGAAACTCTGGAGGAACCTGCTTCCTAGCTTGTTCCTATAGCTTTTCCAACCTGACTTTTTATACCTAGGACTAGCAGCCTCGGGCTAGCATAACACAATTGGCTGGTCCCTCCCACATCAATCATAAGTAATAAAATGCTTGCCTACAGCCTGATCTTGATGAGGTACTCTCAACTGAAGTTCCCTCCTCTCAGAGGACCTTACCTTGTGTCAAGTGGGGGAAAAACAGCCAGCCCAGAGGTGACAGTCTATCATCAAAGGAAACCAAGGCAGAAACTCAATGCAGAAACTGAAGCAGAGACCTTGGCTTGCTCCCAGGCACATGCTCAGCTATCATTGCTGTAAAGCCCAGGCCTACCAGCCCAGGGTTAGTACTGTCCTTCCGGCACAGTGGGCTAGACCTTCCTGCCTTAATTAGGAACCAAGGAAATGTCCTGCAGACATGCCCACAGGCTAATCTGATGGAGGCAGTTTCTCAGCCAATGAAGTGATGACTGCCTGACATCTGAAATTACTCACAGGCCAGTTGCTGCGGTGCAATCCTCTAATCTCTGTGAGTTCAAGGACTACACAGTGAGACCCCATTTCAAAAACAAACAAAGCAAGGGAACAAAAAGCCCACCCACTGTCTCAAAAAAAGTATTCACTCATCCAGTGTTAGAGACAGCAAAATTGCTACAATAAAGAAACTTTGCCAGGCGTGGTGGCACACACCTTTAATCCATGCACTAGGGAGGCGGAAGCAAGTGAATCTCTGTGAGTTGGAGGACTACATAGTGAGACCCTGTTCAAACCAACAAACAAAAAACCCACCCACTGTCTCAGATAATGAGTGTTAGAGACAGTACACCTGCTACAATAAAGAAACTTCAAGGAAGCTTACCCTAAAAAAACTAATGCTCTCTTTCTTTCCTTGTGTGTGTGTGTTTTGTTTTTAAAAGAGGGTTTCTCTGTGTAGACCTGGCTGTCCTAGACCAGCCTGGTCTCCAATTTGCAGAAATCAACCTGCCTTTGCCTCCCAAAGGCTGGGTTTAAAGGTGTGCAACACTGAAACAAATGCAATAATTTTTTGGAATGACAGATTTCAAAGTCTTCCCAATTTTCTCCTACTGGCAGCTTAAATGTGGAGCTTAGAGCTGTGAAAGGAGAGTACTACAAAGAAAAGAAACATCTTACAACTCTTGGACCTGATGTAACAGCACAATAGAAGTTGATCATGAACAAATAGAAGCTATGGATAATTGCACAAGGTCTGCACAAGGCTGTGTCTTTCAATAATCCGCCATTAAAGGAGGTATCTGAGCCCCAGCCTTCAGAGGAGCTATTGGAAGTTAACAGCCGCTGAGGGAGGGAGCTCACTCTCTTCAGTGCTGTAGCCATGGGTAAGATGCCCATGCTCTAAGAACTAGGCCCCAGCTATGTTCATCATCCTGTTAACCTTAATTAGACTCAGTGGGCTCAAAGGAGAAAGAGAGATGAAAGAGGAGGGAGGTGAAGAAGGAGCTCACATGTAAAGGGGAGAAGAATTAATATAATTTCTGTATGTATGGAATTGTCAAAAATTAATAAAGTACAAAAAATCAGAAAGATCCAATGAAAGTGAGATCTCGCTGGACCTAAGAAAAGGAACAGTTACTTTGGAGAGGAGTCTGCTCCTTCTGGAACTCAGACTGTCCACAGCCCCCCTGGGAGACAATGCAGGGCTTGCTGGTTTCCTCTGCTACCTCTCCCCAGCCCAGTAGTCATATACAGGAAAGCCAATTGTTCCTACTTGACTGAGTTAAAATAAGGACACGCTCTGATCAGGGAGCATGCTGTAGGTTTACAAACTCATTTCAAGATGATTCTCCGTCTCCTCCTCCTCCCATCCTCCTTCTCCCCTCTTCCTCCTGTTCCTCCTCTGTCTCTTCAGTATTGGAGGATAAACCCATTTCTTCACTCATGAACGGCAAGCAGTCTTCTATGGGCTCTATCCTTAGCTTCAGGTTTAGCAACAAGCTCATCCCAGGTGTTTATTCCACTCTCCCTACCCCGCATCCCTGACTCTGGGTTGGAGACTGAATCCAGGGCCTTGAACATGCTAGTTAAGTATTACACCATTGAGCTACATCAGCATCCCAGTTTTTTTTTACATCTGTGTATGTTATATACCTGTGTGTACATGTATATAAGCAGGTGTGCACACACCTGTGCACTTATGTGCAGAAGCCAGAAGAAGGCAGCAATTTTTTTCTGTTCTAGGACTCTCTCTTTATTCCATTACAACAGGTTCTCTCATTGAACCTAGCTTTCTTCCCCCCCCACCTCCATGACACCAGGCTTGCAGTCTGGCCAGCCCTAGTGATCCTTCTGTCTTTGTGCCTCCACTGCCATTCTTTAGCATTGGGACTGTTGGCTCATATGACCATAGGCAGTTCTTATGATGCTGCTGGGATCTGCACTAAGATTCCTCGCTCACATAGCAAATGCTTATCTGCCAAGTTCTCTCTCAGTTCTCTCTCTCCATCTCCACATCCAACCCCGATCTTTCTGTCATTTTGTTTTTAATTTTAAAACAGGGTTTTGTAATTGTCTAAGCTGGCACTGAACATGATATTTTCCTATTCTTTATACCACATAGCTGGGGTCACAAGCATCCACTATCACAATGTGTTTAATTCAGTTTACTGGGGAGGGGGGCTACTTTTTACACCCTAGCTGAGCACTCTAGCACTGAGCCACACTTCCAAAATTATCTGCATCTTTACAGGAATGGATAGTCTGTTCACTCTAAATTACACAAATTCTGTCATTAAAGTATTTTTAAATAAAATTAATCTAAGCTTCATGTTTTGCTGGTTGGATGGGGAATAGTAGGTGTCATAATTAAAAGTGAAGAAATTACTTAGATCATAGTAAAATTTTCCCCTGGATTTTTTGCTTACAGGAAATTGTTGACTATTCTTTTCCAAAGGTTAAAAAAAAAAAGATCTTGTGTGAGTAATAAGACAAAATTTCACACAAATAACCAATAACATGAGCTAGACAGATGTTGTGTATAAACTCTTTTACTTGTGCCATTTCTCTGGAAAATTATTCAATTTAGGAAAAAGAAAATCATTTAAACTAAAAAAAGAATGCATGTTTTGCCATTAGGAATTTATTATGTGTCCAACAGATAAATTTCAAATCATTTTTAATGTTAATAAACTCAAAACCTTGGGTTATATCATGAGGACATATTTGCGGTTGTAGAAAGATCCGCTTTTAAGCAACCACTGTCAGCTTCCTCTAACCACAACAGAATACCTGAGGTCATTATCTTCCAAACACTAGAGGTTTACGTTGGCTCCCAGTTGAGTGGTTTCAGCACTAGGGTAGGAGAATACATGAATACATACATTTTAGGTATCTGATGAAAATACACCAAATAGAAGATTTGGGAAGTATGTGTGTCAGAGCAAAATGGCCACCAGGAAGCCCAAAAGAAAGAATGCCCTTTGGGCGCTGCACCACAGACCTGAAGATCACCGGTTAGGGCCCATTTCCTAAGGGCTCTCCCCTAAGGACAATTCTTTTCTTTCATGGCCTCTGGAGGGTGGGTATTCATAGCTATAGCACCAAACTTTAGCACCAACTAAGTCTCAGTTCTAATTTTTTAAAAAATTTAATCTCATATTGCTGCAGATTTATTTTAATCTGAATTGGGGCTTTTAGCCTCTTATCCAATCGATTTTTACAACACTGGGTATTATGAGCTATAATGATGTGGCGGCAGCAAAGTGTGGGCACCATGGTGGGCCCAGGCCAATGTGTATCCCCCTGAGGAATTTCACACCATGCAATAGATCTGATATAAGGAAGTTTATTGGGGGGAAGAGAGGAGGAGGGCCTGGAGAAGGGGTAGAGATAGTGAGTGAGCCATGAGGGCAGAGAGAAAGGGGCACAGGGACAGAGAAAAAAGAGGGTGTCTAGGAGAGAAGGGGTGACTAGGAGAGAGGCAGAGAGGGAAAGGTGAAGGTGGCGGCAGTCCTTTTATCCTGCAGACACCTAGCACACCTGGTGGTGAAGAGTTTAAGTTAGCCTGGGTGACTCCATTTTGAAATGAGGAGCCATCTTGACCAGGAGCTGAACTCATGTACCAGGAAATATCACAGAATGTGCACCTGGCAGAAAACTAAAGTTAGCTCTCCAAGCAACGGCCTCCAGGAAATATTACAGAATAAATGTTTAGTGAAAAATAGACAATCACCCTGACAATTGTGATTATGTAAATGGTCACCTCTCTCCTATGGCTTTTACCTAATTCTGTAATGTCAAGGCATGAACCCCTCTGCTTTCTCTCATGGAAACATGTACCCCTCTGCTTGCTGTCATGGAAACCCCCTGCTTACAGTCTTTCCCTTTAAAAACCCTGCTCACTCAGGGCTCAGGGTCCCACTTCTCTACTGCTGCGTCAGTGAGACCTGAGTCCCGAGTTTGATCGCTCTTGTAATAAAGTTCTCTTGTTATTGCATCGAGTCGTCTCTTGGTGGTCTCTGAGGGTCCCGTAATCCTGGCATTACAGTGGCAGGTGATGATGTAATATGGTAAGGCATTGCTAGGCCAACAGAACTGTCTATATGCTAACACTGGGTCACTTGAAACAGATGAAAACTGGAGGCACACTTCTGGTACAAGTGAAGTGAAGCCTGGCTTGGAGAAAAGGCGTGGCCATACTGTCTGCTGTAGGAGACTCACCTGATGACTCAGGATCCTTCTTCAAGATGGCTCAATTAGATTTCTGACAGGACAGAACCTCAGTTTACCACAGCTCAGGAATAAAATGTGGGAAGGGTTATGTGAATACAGGGTAGTCAGGGAGAGCTACGCGGTGACTGGTCTGACTGACCAGGAGGATGCTGGGGTGGTGTGTCACATGCAGTGGCAATGCTCTCCTCGAAGGTCCAGGTTACGTGTGAGGCATCACCACTGAAATCTTCTCACTCTTTCTACCTCTCAAATTCCGTCACAGGGCTACCCCGAGGGGGAAAGTATTTTGTATATTCCAAATATGTCAGTTTCCTGGCCTCACAGCTCACTTCACTGAGGATCTTAACACTCATTTTGCAAGTACTGTGTGTTATGGGTGTCACCCTTAGGAATTCCACTGCATAGCTGTCCTGTTTATCTGATGGTAAGTAGAACCTTTCAGAGTTAGATCTTTGTTTTCATATACAGAAGCTAGCTTTCCAACTACACTGCAGATTTATGGAGGCCAAACTGGTGGCATAGGCCTCTAGTCACTACTCTTTGAGAAACCGAGGCAAGAGTATCACAGAGTCAAAGATAGTCTGGGCTACATAGAAAGTATGAGTTGAACTTGAGCAATTTAATGAACCATTGTTTCAAATAGTAAAAATAAGTGTGGGGGGGAGGGGGAAAGACTGAGATTGCTTAATGCATATTTTGTCCTGGGTTCAATTTGAAAAAAAAAATCTGGGAACTGGAGAGATGGTGATTAAGAGCACTGTCTGTTATTCCAGAGGTACTGAGTTCAATTCCTGCCAACCATATGGTGGCTCACAACCATCTATAATGCGGTCTGATGTCCTCCTCTGGCATTCAGGTGTACATGCAGATAGAGCACTCATATACATAAAATAAATAACTAACTCTTAAAAATTAAAAGAAAAAAAAGACCTGTGGATGTCAGAGATCTTGGATAGCTATATTAGTTATCTATTGTTGCATAACAAATTCCTTCAAAATTTAGCAACTTAAAGCCACAAACATTAATTATGCAATTCCCAAGGCTTGGGAATTAGAATAGCTTAGCTTAGAGAAAAGAGGTGGTCATGCTTCCATGCCAGAGCTCTGACCTTAGAAGAGTCACTGTATGACTCAGGATCCTCCTCCAAGATGGCTCAATTGGATTTCTGTTACCAAGAACCCTCAGCTCATTGCAGGTCAAGTTTCTCTACAGCACCTCCTCACAGCCTTCAAGGTTTATCTATTGTTTTCCCCGGGGAAGGAGATGTCTCAATGTCTCAGAGCCATAGACTACAATTTCTATTGCATTCTGTTAGTCAGTCATCAAACCCAGCCCACATACAGAGGAAGGGAAACTAGCCTCTACCCTGTTTGAAGGGAAGAATAGCAAAGTACCTGTGGGTATCTCTTCAAAGCCACCACAGCTGTCTATTAAATTGCATCAGTAATCTCTCTTCCAGCCAGTGTCAATGTTTCTGTTTAACTTGTGCAATGTTATCTTTATTAGGGTTTCGATTACTGTGAAGGGACACCATGACCACCGCAACACTTATAAGGAAAAACATTTAATTGGGGCTGGCTTGCAGTTTCAGGTGTTTGGTCCATTATCACGGTGAGAAGCTGGCAGGATGCAGGCAGACATGGTACTGGAGAGGTAGCTGAGAGTTCTACCTCTGGATCTGCAGGCAGCAGGAAAAGAATGAGACACATTGGCCCTGGCTTGAGCATCTGAGACCTCAAAGCCAGCCCCTAGGGATATACTCCCGCCAACAAAGCCATACTTCCTCCAAGAAGGCCACACCTCCTAATAGTGCCAAGCCCTGGCACTATGGGCACTCCCCATGGGCCAAGCGTTCAAACATATGAGTCTATGGGGTACATTTCTATACAAACCACAACAACTGCGGTAAAAATTTTTGCCATAGTGAAATATGAACTCAAATTCACATCTTAAAATTTTGCTTTTGTTTTCCTCTCTAGGAAAAAAGTTTGTTGCTAATTAATTTCTGTATTCATCTTTTTCTAGAATAACTAATGATTTTTAGTTAAATTTAGACATTGCTAACTGGTAAAGAGCATAAGGAAGAAGGTACAGTCTCTGTCACTGTGTCATAGAATCATCCTGGAGGAATTTTTTAATGCCTGGTCAAGTGAGAACAATAAAACTGTCTCAGGTGCAGTGGGGCTTGGTGCTGGTGATTTACACAGTTTTTTAGAATTTGATAAGTAAGAAGGAACTTAGCAACTGACCTAGATATTTTGGGTTTCTTTTCCATGATTTGTCATCTATAGAAATTTGCTTATAGCACCTATGTAGTGATGGAACTATACTGAGCCCAAAGATGTTCAAGAGACAGCCTGGGAAAAACTAATACATATACATGTTCTTGAGCCCTTGGTATATGTGTGCATTTGTTATCTTATACAATTAAATTAAGATTAAGCATGGTATATGAAACTATATTCCCAGATGCTAGTTTTTTCCTTGACTGACAAACAGAACGGCCTAGCTGTCACTTGCACCTACTTCTCTTGGTAGTTGTGAGTAACTATCTGGAAGAACAAAGGCGTCGGGAAGGTCTTCTCAGGGACTCAACAAGATGGAGGCCTCTCTGCTTGGGGTCTGACCCTTGCCCATAGGCCTTTAGAGTAAATGCTTGTCTGCTCCCTGTAGAATTGTGCATAGGGTAGAAATGGAGGTACCAACTTCCTCCTTCCTTCCGGTGTGTTCCAAAGTTGCTTCTCTGTGACTGGCTACAGACTTTTCCTCATCTGGCTAGGGCAAGTTCTTACAGTATAATTTTGAAGACAGGGCACCTATAATTGAAGGGATTTCTTCAGGCACTTGTGATCTTTTTCTGGTCACTGCATTTTTACTCCACCCAAAAAACAAACCATCTGAATCCAGAACTGGAATGGCAGCTGTTCCAGATTGGCATCAGTCAACCCCTGGGACTGAGGGTGTGGCTCCTCAAGAGGATCAGTCCAGCTCAAGAGTCCCATCTCTGCCTACTTTCTAATTATTTCCATTGCAAAAGGTCCCGGATTATTTGATGACTCACACCGTTTTTATTGAAAAGCAAACCAAGAATACTTTTTCACACACACACATACACGCACACCAGACTCATTATTGAAGAAGTCCAACACCCCAAATCCTTTTATGTATTTGAGCCATAGACACAAAATATAGTAACCAGAGGATAAGAATCAAATTATCTGTATAATATGTTTTAACAATGCTGAGATAATGATTTTGTCTCTCATTTAAAAAATAAATTGGAGTTATCTCTGACCAAAAATATATTAATGCAAATAGGATTTTAAGAATGAGTCTTTATGTTCGTACTCTTGTCTTCTGTTATATTGATAAATCAGTCTGGTATAAATGAAGATGTTCAAAAGAGACTCTTGTGTCTCTCAGCTAAACTGTTAAAAAAAATAAATCCTAAAGATGAAGAAATTTCCTCGAGAATCTTGTGCTGAGAGAAATAAAAGACCACAGTTAGAGGAGGAACTTTCTCTGGAAAGAGATATCACATGGTTCTAACAACTTGATAGATCATCTTACAGCATGGGACCAGAAGCCCAGACGCTGATGGTCCATGACCAGGACTGCTTCAGTGTGTGTATCCTTGGCTCTCTATTTATACTCTAATTTTATATTAGGAGATTGAACGGAGACTTGGGGGGGGGCTTCACTGGATCTTTTCATCCTTCTTTTCAATGTGACCACATTGAAATTGTTCTCTTTTTGCTTTCCACTTTTAACTCCCTCTTTTAACTGGCTTATTAAGAGCTGATGTGTAGACCTGACTTGGCACACAGGTTGTACCCCCATAAGTCTGATAACATTAAAAATAAAATTATTGGTCACCTATAAAATGCCACACACTGCTTTCTGTACTGAGTGAACTTTACATAATAAAACTGAAGTAACTTCCCTAAAGGCTAGTTAATGTGATTGCTCCTGTGTTTCCATGAATATGAAGCTGAGCCCCAAGAAAGTCAGATTCTTGCTGATAAGAATTTCTATCTAAATGTCCCTGTGCACACTGCCCGCTCCTTTCCTGGCTTGCTTGGTGCTCCTTTATCCTGTCTTGTTTCTCACCTTAGTTTTTCTTCCCTGAACAGTTACCACTTTGCAATAACAAGAAATTCAGTTTTAGAAACATACAAAGAGAGAGAGAGGGGAGACAAGGAGACTGGGACCTAGAAGATGCTTGCTGTTCAGGCAAGAGGATTGTAGTCTGACCCCTGACACCCACAAAAAAGCTCAGTAATCAAGAGACCAGAAGGGGATGTTGCATGATCCCAGCCCGGATAGCCAAATTGGTGAAGTCCATGTTCAGGAAATACCTTGTCCAAAAAAATAAGGGGGAAATCCACAGAGAAAGATACACCATGTGTTGACCTTCAGCCTCCACTGGCATCTGCGCTGTCTGTGCAAGTGCCTGTGTGTGCATGTGCACACACACACAATTACACTTAAAGATGAAATAAAACCCAAAAGGCAAGTACAACCAGCACGTACAACCTGGGTTGGCTTTAACTTGCTGCAAAAAGGCAAAAGGTTCAAATCAAACATTGACTTTGACCCAACCCTTCTACTTTCTTCACCATCTTCTGTAGTTGGCAGGCTCACTTGATTGTGAAATGAAGTTATAAAGCAGGGGAGAATGAAGAGTGTAGCTTATGACACACTTGCCCCACCTCTTCCTTACTTGCTCAATGCCGAGGTGGGTGAACTTCGCCTGTCTGAGTCCACATGGTCTCCCTGCGCATCAGCCATCCACACCTTACTACCCTGGGCCAAAGTATCTGGAGGAGTCAGACCTGCAAAACACTTTTGTACTTTAAACATGAAACCGTTCTGTGGTCCTTCACAGAGCTCATTGTCATTGTTCATCTCATATGCCAGCTATGTCATCTCAGCCACTAAACTCTACCTGAGGTCTCAGATAAAATCGAGAATGTCACCACCACTATCTATTTAAAAGCTTTATAATTCAGTTTCATGGAAACAATAATGACAAAGACTAGAGTGGCACAAACCAAAGCAATTTTTGGTGACATCTAGAGTCATTGGCAAATTCCTTCTAATGTATGCAAGCTAACCGCATCCCACTGACACCCGGGTCTCTGGGCTGCTGTGATACTCTTCCTGGAGCTTTTCACAGTATCTACTCTAGGCAGCTTCTGTCTAAGAAAGAGCTTCATGTCCTAAGGTGCAGGAAGACATTTCTTGTTATGGATTATTGGAGAAATGAATACAAATAAAAGTTAAGTTAAGGTCTCAACAGTTAATTCCATGGGACCCTTTAGGATTTATCCCTCCACTATGACTACATCGGTTCATTCAAGAACTTGCATGAGCCTGGTGTGGTGGCTTACTCCTGTAATGTCAGCTCTTGGGAGGTGGAGACAGATGGATCAGGAGTTCAAGACCATTCTTGGCTACCTAGTAAGTATGAGGTCAGCCAGAGCTCCATGACACCCTGTCTCAAAAACAGCATGAGAAGCACTTGCCACACCAGCCTGCATTTTAGAACGCACTCAGAAAGCATGCAGTGGCTGCTGCTATACACACCGGTAATCCCAGCAGGCCTACGGTGGGACAGGAGGCAAAGCCAGGAGAAAGCCCTGAAGCTGGAAGATAAGCTACCCCGGAGCACTTAGCAGAGGCCACGTAAGAGGCCATGCCTCAGCGAGGTGGACGGTGAGAACAAACTTCCAGACTCCAGAAACTTTCCGGCCACCCGGTGCTTCTGCAGAACTCCTATCCCATCTCAGAAATCATTTCCGGGAGATTACTCAAATACAAAAGATTAAATATTAAGTGCTAGGACTTAAAATTAGGGCAAGTTTTCTTTCTCGTTATATATAGGACAAGATTAAGAAGTCTGAATAACTCTTAAAGCCAGCAGCCATTTAGAAAAATAAATTGGTTTCTTTTCACCTGAAGGTGTTTAAGTGTGAACGTGGCTTTTGAAAACCAGGCAGTTTTAATCAAGTGCCATATGAAATGCTGTCAGCTAATGGGGTGATGGTTACTTTTGGGTTCCAACTCCACACGGGAGGGAGTCTCAAAGAATAATGGTCAAAGATTGTCCAGACTTGTGAGAGATTTTCTCAGAGGAATTAGTGGAGGAGAGCGACAAACTGTGAATATCAGTGCCATTCTGTGGGCTGGTGTGGACTGAAGGAAAGGGAGACAGTCAGCTGAGGACAGCTTGCACATAGCATTCACCCACTGCCTTCTGGTGTGGGCTGGGGATATACTGTGGCCAACAAGCTGCTTCTCACTCCAGCCACCTTGACTGTCTCACAGTGACTGTGTGTAACCTGGAATTGTGAGCCAAATACACACTTTCTTTATTAAGCTGCCTTTGTTGGGGTATTTTATCGGCACAACAGGAAACCACACTAAGGCATAAGGTAAATATTTGTCATTTAAAGGAAGATGCTTATCTTGCTAAAGGAACATAGAAGTAAAATGACTCCTACGAATGTTTTGCTATAACCATAGACCAGTGTCTCACTTGGCCATCATCAGAGAAGGTCGGTGCAGGGGATGGGAGCTGACACAGAGAACCAGCCCTGGGCAATGTCAGAGATGAAGACAATCCTAGAGAGCATGTTGTCATCAAACTCCCCGCGATCAGGGAGTTATGCAGAGAGGAGGCAGAAAAATGTAAGACCCAGAGAGAATGAATGACTCAAGGAAACCATGTCCTCCTGACAACAGAACTGATTCCAATATAAAATCGCAGAGACTGGCAGCATGTCCAGGACCCACACAGGTTAAACCCAGAATTCCAGCACTGAGAGAGGTGAGGTGTACTCCACCTCACATCCCTAAATCAGAAGCCATCTGTAATTGACACCCATTTGCAAACAATTTTTTCCAAGGCAGACAGCCCACACGAAGCAAACTCAACGGGACTTCTGTAAACTCTTTGCTTCATGTTGTTTTGTTTGCGCTTTTTTTTTTTTTTTTTTGTCCTAGTGGCCTTTTGCTTATGGCTTCTCATTTTGTGATTCTGTGGGGGAGGGGTTTCTTAGGAGGTTTTGTTTGTTTGTTTGCCTGTCCATTTGTTTTTTGTTTTTTCTAAAAACATCGAGAAATAGAGGACTGAGATTGGGTGGTTGGGGAGATGGGGGGTTCTGTTAAGAGTTGTGGGAGGGGAAAATGGTGATCAGAATATATAGTAATGAAAAAGTTTTCAATTAAAAAAAATGAAGGGGAACACAGCAAGCAATGACACCAAGATAACACATGTAAATTGTGGCCAGCCTATCCACAAGGGACTATCTGAAATGTTCCACACTGTCCCTCTCAAGCTCGTAATCCCAACAGAGTATAGGTTCAGTACTGTTCACTTTCTGTTTAGGCCGTCGTGCTATATTTCATGTGATCACTTTTCAAGAGATTAGGTCTTTTCATGTTGCTCAGGCATGCCTCAGAAGTCCGGGCCTCAGCCTCTCACAGCTAGGGTGACTGATTACACCATTGTGCCTGAATTATCATACATTTTATTTCAGAGGTAATATCATATACATTTCCACATGTATAGTTGTCTGAATTCTCAAGAAAAATACTTTAAAATATATGCAGCAAAATGGCTTAGCAAGCAAAAGCTCTTGCCCCCAGGCCCAGTGACCGAAGTTGAGTCCCTGGAACCACATGGTGAATGATAGGACTGACTTCCACAAACTGATACACGTGTGCTGTTGATACACTATGACAAGGGCATTTGGGTGTTTCGCCAATGAATTTGTCAGTTGATGAGCACTCTGTTATGCTTGGCAGAGTGAAGTTATTCTAGATGCTTGGGTATACACTTATATAATAAAACATGCTTTGGGGAGATTAGTGTGCCAATGAAAAAATAACAACCATCATTATTTACTCTTACTGAGGGCTATATGCATTTTATATCTACCGTATTGTTGAATCTTCAAATGGATCATTCACGAAACAGATACTTTCATCATCCTCTCTTTTTAAAAAACACACAAACATGGGAGCTGTTCATTTTAAAACAATGTCCAAAATTCATGAAACTCTAAAAAGTTGGAGTTAAGAGTCAAAGCATCCAGTGTCGTTCTAGAAGTTTCTAAGCACATCTGCCAACTACAACCAATCAGAAAGTGATGGTAGAGCAGGTAAATCACATTCTGACTCTTGTGAACATTTAGACACAAGAATCAGAAAAAGAAAGGGACACCACATAGGTAGAGGAAGTGCTACTGTGATGTCCTTTAGATTTGACAGGTTGGAAAAATGATACAGAAATTTGACTTCATCAGTAGGACTAACGTGGCTTAACAGCACCGGTTTCTTTTCTAAATATGGAGGGTTTGTGAAGAACTTGATGGCTAGCTTCTTCCTGAACATTTTGAACTTAAACGGCGTCTAAACTAAAGAAACCCAGCATATTGGTGCTGTCTACAAATCAAAACAAAACATAGAAATAAATATTTCTGTGCTCCTCCACTTTGTTCCGTGTCTTTATAAAATCAGTTACTTACGTAGAATGCTATTAACAAGAAAAATTTTGCTACAGAAATAAAAATAAATAAACTCTTGGTATTTTTAGATATCTTGCTCAAGATCTCACAGTATGTAAAGAACCAAATAGTAATAGTTCAATAGTAATAAGTGTCAGAATGCTCTTCACCCAAGATGACTCTTTATGGGCAGAAGCCTCCAAAGTACAGAGATGTGAGGAAATGAACACATGACCGCAATGTGACCAGACAGAAAGGTGACAGGTAACATTTAAGAGCAGACTCTACCCTGACCTTCCTTGCTTTTCAAATAAAGAATGTAAGTTCTCTTGTTTACGCAATATTTACCCTTTATTTTGTTTCACTTGCTCTTATTTTATGTGTTGGGGTTTTGTCTGTTTTCTGATGCTGAGGCTTGAAGACAGGGCTTTGTGTCTGCTAATCACATGCTCTTAGCACATGAGCTACACTGATGAATTTTCTTTGAGTAATTGGATCTGGAGAGGTGACTCAGTAGGTGAGAGCACTTCCCTCCCAAATATGAGGACCTGAGTGTGAATTTCATCCCCTATGTAAAAAAAAAAAAAAAAAGAATAGGTGAAGACTTTGAAGACTTGAGCAGTCCTCTAACTCAAACATCATGAAAGGTGGAGACAGGAGGATTACCATGACTTGCTAGCTACCAGCCTAGCTCCAAGCTCACTGAGATGTCGATCTCAAAGGAATAAAATAGAGAGTGACAGAGAAGGTCACATGCTGGTCTGTGGTCTCTCTGCTCATACACATAGGCACACATGCCTATTCATACATGCATATAATGCCACAGTCATGTGCACATACCATACACTCACATAAGTACATACAAGCACATGTACATGTACAAAAATAAATGCCTTATTCCTACTGCAAAATACTTGCTTCTAGTTCGCATAGTTGGGAGGAGGGGCCTTTTATTTTTCAGGCAATCGTAAAAACACACAGCAGATATCCTCGTGGTTTTTCAGGGTCAATGCTTGTATTGGGCTTGAACTTTTTCAGAGCTAGATCTGTTCTAGACCTTTGGGCAGAAAACTTGAGTCTGTCCTTCAGTCAGAGGCTCTCACTAGGCTACCTTTTATAGCTTATTAGCCAGTAACTCTCATAGCTTGCACGTTTCTTTGCTTTTGTATAAATGTTGGCTTATTAGTTAGCCTTTAAGGGAATAGTTTGGGAATGGAAAGTTCTTCTTTTTAACCACATTTTGAGAGGTGAATTTCACCTTACTTGAAAGAACCTTAATTCTTCCCAGACAGGTATTAATTCATCTAGTTTACTGAGCAGAAGTTATAATTCAACTGTGTAAGTAGAGCAGTGTGTTCTTTTCATTCTGACAGATTCATAACCACTGGAGTACATCGTCTTCAGCAACAGGTGGCCAGCCCACTAGGAGAATGTGTGGGTTAAAGAGGCTTCCTCAGCCAATACAGTTCTCAAACTCTTACTGAGAAGGTGCTATGATGGCTGTCCAAAGTAAATCTTATGCTCTGCCTAAGTATCTGCCTTCATGAACTCTCTCTCTCTCTCTCTCTCTCTCTCTCTCTCTCTCTCTCTCTCTCAGTGCCAGCTAATAACTAGCTGTTTTATGAAGTGGGTTAACAGGTCTTAAAGACCAGTTTCAAGTCTAGCAATGATTCAGACTCACATAAGCTTCTGATTCTGAAGGTCTGAGGTGGACCGGAAGACGCATTTTCTCTGTGTTTGCAGAAGAGGACTGCTGTCCTGGGTACCACACTCTGAGAACAAGCAGCAACATGGAAAAGAAGTTTTGGAGACTTCTCAAGACAGCTCAAAGCACAGGCATTTCCAATTTAACTGTTTGGGTTGCTTTCCTAGCTTTTATTTGTTTGAAAGGGGACTGTGACAAAGCAGTGACAGGATCTGGCGCTCTTGCTGAGATCTGCTGTTACGTGGTTAAATTTCTATCAGCTCTCAATTCTAAATCCAGTACTTCTATTTTCACACCCTCTCCCTCTACCCAAACCAAAATAAACCAAGATTCTATATTAGGTGATATGGTCTCTTACCAGAACCTAAAAAGTTACCGTCATTGAAGGACCAGTCACTCAGGTGAGGGGCCGGTAAATCAGTGCGTAGAAGTGTGTGAGGACTCGGGGAATTTAAACTGTGGAAGAGGCTTGAGGAAATTACCGAGGGAAAATATTCTGTCCAAGGTTCAGGTTGCCAAGGAGGTGTTTTAGGCGGCTGGAGACCCACCCCTTTGAGCTCCTCAGTGACTGACTCACAGTGTCCCTGGGAAGCCTAGGACTCTGCAACCTCGAATTACTGGGACCAAAGCTTCAGAGAGCTCTCATTTCCAGAACATGGGGTTTCTGAGCACACACCGGCAGAGCCTGGACTCTGGTTCCTAGAAATCTGTCTGGTTCTAATCCATGTGGGAAAGTGGAGAATGCCGAGAGCTGTGGGACAGGAGCCACTGGCACAGCAGGCAAGGAGGGCAGGGCAGGAGCTCCCCACCAGCTCAGAGGTCTGCTCTGCCTTGGCGCTTCCAGAGTCACTCCTGCCCCACTGCTACAAACTCATTCTGACCCGTTTAGTGCTGGGTGTCCCCACCCCACCCCAGATAGAAGCCACCACAGCATCAATTGAAATGCTCTGTTCTCTGAACCATCGTATCGCAGCCCGCTCACATTGTGTGCCTGCCAATCCCAAACCAGATACCAGCCAGAGGCAAGCCATTTTCCTTTCCCCACTATGAGGAGTACCTAATGCTGCTGCAGTCAGACCTTGACTTGGTTCACATTGGTGCTTCTCACACTTGAACCTTAGAACATACAGAGAGTTTCGCTAAAGAGCAGTGTATCTTTCCATCTGCCTTGGGGCTGAGACCCTGAATGCAACGTCAGACCCCTCTCTGCTGTAGTGGGAGCAGCTTTATGGAGCACAGGGCTCATTTCGACTCTGGATTCTTCTTTGCAAAACCACCTATGAAATGGTTTCTCTCTCTCTCTCTCTCTCTCTCTCTCTCTCTCTCTCTCTCTCTCTGTGTGTGTGTGTGTGTGTGTGTGTTTAAATAAGATCTAAGATCAACCAAGGCCCATGCATGGAGAAGACCTAGACCCCCTCTTCAAAGGAAGCCCATTGGTTGCTTTGTTCCCAAGTGGCTTCCCTAGTAAGGGGGGCAGGGGTTATCTCTGACATGAACTCAGTGGCTGGCTCTTTGAACACCTCCCCTTGGGTGGTGCAGCCTTGCCAGGGCCACAGAGGAAGATGATGCAGCCAGCTTTGATGAGACCTGATAACCTAGCGTCAGATAGGAGGGGAGGAGATCCTCCCCTATCAGAACACTAGGAAAAGGGCATGGGGGAGAAGAGGGAGGGTAGGTGATACTAGGAGGAGACTAGGGAGGGTGTTACAGTGGGGATACAAAGTGAATAAATGGTAATAAATAAATATATAAATTTAATTTAATTTATAATTAAAAATGATGCTGTTAATAATAAAGTTCAAAATATAGTTTTAAAAAAAGATCCAGGATTTCTTTTACTGCCAGGTAGAAGATTTGAATTTTTTTTTTCTGAGCTTTTAAAAAAAATGTTAGGCCACCAGGACCCAGAAAACAAATCACATTAATGTTTTTCAGATTGTGAGTAATAACCATTAGTGTCCAAAATCAGAAATGATATTTAAAGTTTTGTTTAAATGAAACTGAACTTAAACACAGGAAAGCATAATGCAGTATTCATTTTCTGAAGACTTTTCAGCTACCTGGGAGCACCTCTTTAATTCTCACTCAGGAGTCAGAGGTAGATGAATTTCTGTGAGTCTCAGCCTGTTCTATGTAGTGAATTCCAGGCCAGCCAGTGCTACACAGTGAAATCCTGTCTAAATAAATAAATAATATGTATGTAAAACTGTATATATATATATATATATATATATATATATATATACATACATATATATATGAGAATTAAAACAAAAATCTTTGGAAGTCTGTTGTAACTATTTCATTTTATTCCATAGTATAAAATTAGATATAGGCAATATGAAGGCGCTTGCTCATGATGGGAAGAAATTTGTATTTCATATAATTTTTACACAGCCCAAATAGTTTCCATTGGTGGCGTTATAGCCAGCTAAAAACGTAGAACCAGAACTGGGTATTGAGCTCAGCTGGTCGAGGACTCACCTGACATGCTCAAAGCCCTGTATTCCACTTTCCAGCACTGCACCCAACATTAGGGCATACTCCTGGACCAGTGCTCTGGAGGTAGAGGCAGGAAGATCCGAAGATTAAGGTCATCCTCAGCCACAGTGAGTTTGAGGCTAACCTGGCATACATGAGACTAGAAGGAGGATGGGGTTGGGGAGGAAAGGAGGAAGGGGAGGAGAAAGAAAAGAAAAGGGAAGGAAAAAAGAAAACGAAAAGAAATGAATAGAAAACCAGTCTTGGCTCCTGAGTTCTAAGCCTAGCCAGCTTGCCCATGAAACCCATAGTCCCCAAGTCTGAGATGTTGTCCTTCACTTGACCTTCAATTTGATGTGATCAGTTATAACCGAAAACCTCAGGCTTGGTTCCCAAACTGGTTCAAACTGTAATTGGCTGCTCCATCGTTCATATTTTTATTTCAAACACCTGGATTTAGAGATGAGAGCATTTGTGCCTGTTGGTAATAATAATAACTATTGTTGTTAAAACAAAATAGTGTTTGGGGCCTCTGAACACGTATGCTAAAGACTCGTGTTATATATGGCCAAGTATTCTGGAAGATGATTGAGTAACTAAGAGCACATGGGCGGGACACTTCACACCTCTCTATGCAGCAGCACTTTACTTCGATAGCAAAACCCCAGCCCCTCCATTAATAAGTTGGCAGTCTGCCATGAGGATTGGAGTTTGTAAGATGATTTTCAAGTGAAGAGTTGACGACAATCAATTGCGCAGAACAAGCAAGATCCTTGCAAAAAAAGCTGAAGTCTTTCCTACAATTTACAACTTTTTCTAAACAGAAAACAGTTTCCACGGTTAAAGAGCTCTTCCCTTTCCTGGTTACTTGGTATGCCTCACTTTGTGGTAGCTTGTTAAGGAGTTTTATTCTATTTTAGGTTGTCCAAGGGACCTAAGATAAAAGCCATCTGTGATTTGAGGGTGTTATTGGAGATGAGTCCGCTTATCTCAATATAATAATAAATACTTATTAAATCATGGCTGCACACCTGGGATTTAGCTTTTAAAATGCAGCAGTTGAAAATATAAACTGTGACTTAAGAATTTATGGAACTTATAAGATTTTAAACAGATAATGACAGAGGCAATTCTTACACAGTGGGAGAGAAGTCTGTAACCATGACTGTGATGAAAACCAAACATAAGTACTACAAATCGTGCGTCAGGGCAGGGAAATATCCAAATGTAAGTACTACAAAGAGTGCGTCAGGACAGCTAAATATTTTAACAAGGTGTTGCACAGATGTCTTTGGAACATGACATGCTAGCTGAGGCCTGAAATAAGCAGGGCATTCGAGACAGACAAGGAGAAAAGACTATCTCAGATGGAGAAGTCAAGTGCTGGGAGGCCACTGGGAAGCAGACACAGACAGACCGAAGGAAATCAGCGCAAAGACTGAAGAAGGCAAAGCCACATTGCCCTGAGGGCAGAAAGTCTTGTGAAAGATAGTGCATTTCATTTTAAGAACAATGCAAAGTAACTTTCAAGAGTTGTTTGTTTGTTTGTTTGTTTTATAGGACCTGGCATGGTGGCCAAACCTTGAATTCTAGCACTTGGGAAGCAGAAGCAGTCTGAACTCTATGAATTTGAGGCTAATCTGGTCTTCATTTCAAATTGCAGGCCAGGCAGGGATACATAGTTTGCCTTTATAAAAAAGAAAGTGATGAAAAGACATTTCTTTAGGTTGGTAAAACCACAAATTTGTATCCTTAATATCTAAGGAGGTTTAAAAAAAGAAAGAAGAGAAATTGGTTTCTCTTCAAATGGCAACACATAGCAGAACCCAATAAACACATACTATTAAATAAATCATACATTGTCACTCTAGCCTCTGCATAGAAAACAGGTGAGGAAGATGTGCAGAGAATGAAAGCAGGGAGGCGCCCTGGAGAACACTGCCTCTCTTCCAGACCATGTGAACATGCATTCCATTGTTTGATCCACCTCACCTATGATGCCTGAACAGCAGTATGAGCAGAATAATATGATTGGAAAGCAAAGAAATGATCTGCAGAGGGTGACAGAGACCAGAAGGAACACTTACTGTGTCAACGAGTCTAAGTAATTGGCAGAGTTCTAGTTTCTACAGGGAACCAAAGTGAAGAGTTTTCATGGGGGAAAAAACTGCTACAGAACCTATAAGACTCAGCCCCCTGAGCTACACGTCCATCAGAAGAACTCAGAAGCCCTGGCAGCTTGCTTTCCTCCTGTCAGTTTTCCTGTCATGTTCACTCACCGTCTCTGAAAGAAGCCAATGCAAAGCACACAGGGAACAATCCTACAGGTTGTGAGATTAGTCATTTCTCCAAAGAGACTCCAGCTCCATCTGCTGCTGTTTATTAGACCACGCTGAGCTATAAAAATCCAACCGACGAGGGGTGGCCAACAATAAGCCATTGCAACAACAGAGATCCTTCGATAGGCACACCATAAAACGATTACCCATCGCCACAGTTACGTTTCAGCTGTGGCTCCGTGCACCAAGAATATTAGAGGGCTGTGTTCCACCCACCAGCAGGCTCGGTGCTTGAGTTCCCCAGAGGTACCCACTGTGAGCGAAGGGTAATGTCAGATGGCTGTTGCTGCCTGCAGAGGGACTGCACAGAACTGCCAGCTCTTCTTCTGCCAGGCTGTGTAAGAGAATGGGGCCAAGTCAAATTGAAACAAAACCGCTTAACCCTAAATTATTTAAATTTCCTAACAGGCAGCATTGCAAATAGGCCATTATGTTGTCCTTTTATTCTGGATCATACTTGGCGTAGAGGGACAGCCTTCAGTGAGGCTGCAGTTAGGCACGGAGGCACTAATATTCTAGACCACTTCTCGGATACCTTTTTTGCTGCAGATCACTTGGTGGTGTCTATTTTGTCCTCTGTGCTGTAAAGAAGCCTGTAAAAGATATTCTGGAATCTCAAATCATGACCTTCCTCTGACATATTAATGAATTACACTGACTTCTAAAACCTCCCAGCCTGAACTAAAGAATCATTTTGATTTCAAAGAGAGATAGTATCAAAGCTGCAGCCCAGATTCATTGGCCAGCTGGTTATGGTTCTGGGGTTGCTGGGAAGCCCCAAAGTTTCCCTAAGAATAGGTTTCTTTCCAGCATTTCCAGTCCTCCTACAGTCTCCACCAAATCTGAATGAGGCCTGAAAATCAGAGCCTGCTACCATCCTCATAGCCCTGAACCTAGAACTGTACTCTCTTAAATTCATTTATTTTTTATTAATTACAGTTTATTAACTTTGTATCCCAACTGTAGCCCCCTCTCTTGTCCCTTCCCCATCCCACCTTCCCTCCCTATTTTCCACCCCTGCCACTCCCCCAGTCCACTGATAGAGGAGGTCCTCCTCCCCTTCCATCTGACCCTAGTCTATCAGGTCTTATCAGGACTGTTTTTCATAGTCTTCCTTTGTGGCCTGGTAAGGCTGCACCCCTCAGGGGGAGGTGATCAAAGAGCAGGCCAAAGAGTTTATGTCAGAGACAGTCCCTGTTCCCATTACTAGGGAACCCACTTGGACACTGATCTACCATGGGCTGCATCTGTGCAGGGTAGAACTATACTCTTAAGGCCCACTCTCTTCTGCTTTTCATTCCTTTGGCTCAGGGAAGCCACTGAGATGAAAAGTAGCCTTTCAAAATTATGGTAGTCTTAAAGCTATAGCAGAAAAATTGCTAAGGTATTTCAAATACTAGTTTTTATTTTTAAATGAGATTTAGGGCAATATCCCTGAAGAAAACTGACTCTCCTTCCCCTAAAATTATATGTATGCATGAGAGCCTCAAACAATTCAAAAAGTTTAATTAGAAGAGAGGCACAACCAGCCATATGCTTTCTGCATTCCTTAGTGCGCTAGGCAGAGCTAATCGTGTGGGTATATAATGAAATAGCATTTGTTTCTTAAACTAGCTTATATGACTGGGGGTTGAACAGCCCAAAAACATCTCACCATACACTGGAACCAGAGAATGCAAAAACTGCTTGATCTGAGAATTTGGAAGTATCAGAAGAGAGAGGGTGAATGATTCAGCCTCTGTCTGAGGCTGAAATCTGGAAACTTCCTGAAGAGGTTTATACAGTTAGGTTTGTGTTGGAAAGCTGAAGTCAACATAGGTAGCATTGACTCTGCAGTTAGGAAGCAGAGCGAACAGGAAGTGAGGCCAGGCTATAACACTTCAAGATCCACCTCTAGTGACTCACTTCCTCCACTGAAGCTCCATCTCCAAAGGTCCCATAACCTTCCAGATTAGCCACATCATCTGAAATCAAGAGTTCAAACGCATGAGCCATGAGAGACATTTCACATCCAAATCACAGCATTCTTTGACCTCAGACTTCTAACACAGTGTTTATTATATCAATCAGTCAGCAAACTCATACAGGCACAAATTTCTCCAAGAAACATGAAACAGGAGTTTGTACTACATGACTAGACTGAACTAGCACAGTGGAGAAAATGAACATTGTATATTAAGAAAAAAAAGTAGGAGATTGTGGTCCCTAAAGACACTGGGAATTATTATTTCATGGTTAAATTCGTAAGGATCTTTATTCTCTGCTGAGAAATTTTAATATTACTTTGTCAATGACTTGTGAATTGCACTATATATCAGCTTAAGAACCTCCAGAGTAGAATCCAGATAGTAATTTTGGCAAGACTTTAGGTGATTGTAATCAACAATGAGCAAGTTTGAGAGTCAATGCTCTAAGCACTTAGAATTACAGACATGAGAATTTTCCACTAGGGAAGGGGACAAACAGACACTCCAAGAGAGAAAAATCTCTTTGTCTTAGATACTGTCCTGCCCAGAATAACAGAAGCATGAAACTGGGGTATTTGAAAAAAAAAGCAATCAATGTTAAACAGTGCATCCTGGGAAATAAAAATTCACCTCCATTTAGTTAATGTGTATTCTTAGTAAAAATTGCACTACTTTTTTCGAATTTCTTTTTTTTTCAGTAGCCATTGAACTTTAATCTCTACTGTTAGAAGATCTTTTTATACAGTTGTGCTGACATTCAGAAAATAAAAGTGAAATTGCTGTGGTAAGAACTTAAGTTTGGTTCAAAAAAGTTTATTTAGTCATTATCTGGGTTATATGCAATTTATATATTTGTATTCTGCTTTGGAACTATAACTAGATAAGCTTGTCTACTTTTTTTTAACTTTGCAATAATAAAGCAAGTATTTTTCAGTTGATTTTTTTCATTTATTTGTTTATTGGGGAAGGGGGTGCACCAGGCCACATTGGCTTGTGGAGGTCAGAACCTTCAAGAGTTAGTTTTGTCTTCCAACCATTGTGTCCTAGGGGCCAAGCTCAGCTTCTCAGATTTGACAGCAAGCATCTTTACTTGCTGAGCCACCTCGTGGGCCCCAATCAGTGTTAAGAGGGCTTTCCTACCTGCCTGCCTTTTTTCCTTCCTTCTTTCCTTTTTTAAATCAAACAGATGGCCTACATTGAAAGGTCACTATATTTATACACTCTTATTGTGAATATTCAGTTAGCTGCTAGTGAACAATTTGAATTTTTTTTCTAATTGAGCTACTAAGAGTAAAACTTTAAGGAGCTGGAAAGATGGCTCAGGTTAAAAGCATTGACTTTTTTTCCAAGTACACCAGGTATTGGTGACATACTCTTCAATACCAGCACTCGGGGGGCAGAGGAAGGTGGATCTCTGTGAGTTCTAGGCCAGCCTGGTCTACAGAGCGAGTCCAGGACAGCCAGCTCTATATGGAAAAAAGAAAATATTTAGAAAAAAAAAAAACCATAGCCATTTCTGATTTTTGGCTTATCAAAATGACATTGACTAGGAATGGCAGGGATAGTGTAATAATAAATAAACTCTACACTGTTTCTCTTTGGGCTGACAAAATTATCTTGAAGCTGACTATGTCGATGGTTACAAATATCTAAAGCTTTGTATACTTTACATGAGTGAGTTGTATGGTTTGTGAAATATAGCTCAATAAACTGTTTAAAAAGTAAACATCTTTACATCTATTTAACCTTCTGCAGACATTATCTGAAATATGCAACCATTAAAAGGGGCATACGGATACATATTTCAATGAATACATCTAAAGTTCACAAATATGAGAATAAGCTTTTCTTTCATAATTACTAATGTTAGGCTTTGATTTATCAGTTTTTTTATTTTACTGATCTAAAATAGTAAAAGAAAAAAGTTTTATTTATTGTTTTTATGATTTATATCATATTCTTTCTTTGTTAATCACCTATGCTTATTTCATTTATGTTTAATTTTAAAATACTATTTTATAAGATTATACTGAATTTTAGAGAAATTGTCCCAAGTTTTAAAGCATTACAGCTGTAATATTTTCAAGAATGTGTCAATAAAACAAGTAGTTATAAAAACAGCACTGTTACATCAATTCTAAAACACCTTTGGTCGTATAATACAGCAGGATTTTGCAGCACACCAAGTGGGTGGTGGGAAAGCTGTCATTTATATAAACTACAGGAAATTAAGCTCAAAGTAGAAGTTTAAAAAAGCAGTGAAGAGTAAAAAGAGAAAAATAATCAGCATTGAGGGGACATAGCTCAGTGGTACAGCTCATACCAAGCAGGTACAAAGCCCCAGCTTCAATTTCTAGCATTAAAGAAAGTGAGGGAGAAGAAAAAAAGAAAAAAAAACAAAAAATTAATTTAACACACACCCAAGTTAGCATTACAAAGTGATTAATAAACTTGGTTATCTTCCAGGAAAATTAATCAAAAAAGAAAAAATAAGAAGGAAAGGGGAAATTGTAATCAATATCAAGAATAAGAGAGGGTATTGCAACAGAACTGTAGGAGGACAAGAGGGGCATCACTACAGACCAATAAGAAGACAAGAAGAACATCACAACAGAACAATAGGAAGATAAGAGGGGCATCACAACAGACCAATAAGAAGACAAGAGGGAGCATCACACAGACCAATAAGAGGACAGGAGGGATTCATCAAAACAGACCTGTAGACATGGAGAAGACATTGGGAGGGTACCTTGAATGACTTCATGCCAGAAAACTAAAAGATGTCTATGGAATTAAGATTCCTTTTAAACACTATTTACCAAAATTGGCTCAAAGAGAAACAGAAAACTACAACTTTGCCTCTACATACATTTGTAATGAAACTTTCCTAAAAACAAAGTGCTAGTCCCACATTACTTTACTGGTGAATTCTACCAACTATCTAGAAAAGAAATAATACCTGTCCTGAACACTTTCTCAAAGCAGAGTAGGAGACTGAATGAAACAAAACAAAAGTGATAAAATTTATCAAAGTTAAATTTCTTTGCTACAGACGTCAAGAAAACATGTGCCACATAGTAGCACATGCCATGCCTGAAAAGTTAAGGAAGATCTACAGAAAAAATAATGAAAATTGTTTAAAATTCTGTACTTTTCTACTTAAAAACTTCCTAACATCAGCAATAAAAATGTAGGATAAATGTGTATTAATGAATCTGTGAAATGTGGGAAAATACAACTTTTGTAAAATAGTCATAGTAGCCAAAGGATAAGTTGCCCAATATATACAGATTGACAAATAAAGTACTTGCAGTGTGTACACACAATGATATTTCATCAGCTTAAAAATGGAGGAAAGGCTGTCACATGCAACAATGAGAATGCTGCCTGCTTCTTCAGAGGACCTGAGTTCAGTTCTCAGCACCCACACTGAATGGGTCATAACCTCCTGTAACTCCAGCTCCAAGATCCATCTCTGGCCCCATTGAGTAACTGCATTCAAGTCTGTGTATCCCAAAACACACACACACACACACACACACACACACACAAACACACACACATACACACAAACACACATCATCATCATCGTCATCATCAACATCATCATCAACATCAACATCATCATCACCATCATCATCATCATCTTAAAGGATAATAATAATAAACATAAACAAGAAATAGTGTCTGAAGAAGTAACCAGAATAATTCATTTCATAGAGAAAGAAAAATATGATGGTTGTCCAGAGTTTAGGGGATTCTGAAGTGGGAGGTAGTTCTTAATGTGTACAGCTAAAGAAGACAGAAAAATTCCGAGATGAGAGGCACTGAGGGTGATAGAGCAGTGTGAAGGGGAAGGTACTTAGTACCCCAAAGCAGCAAACTTAAGATGTGAAAGGGCTAGTTATGTCTCACACACACTCACAGAAAAAGAAGAGGAATTCAGGGGAAAAATCACTAACTATTTAACTAATTTAATTAGAGTCTAAATTAGTAGCCATAGCCCCCCAAATAAAACCAATGTAAACAATAAATAGCTAAGTGATTTTGTAGGAGCCACTTCTGTCTGGATCAACTTATGTTGGTCACAGGCTCTTTCAAAGGTGGCAAAATGACTAATACGCTCTGTCTCCCTGTCTAGTCTTTAACCGTAGAGTGGCTTTCAACTCTTTACATTCAAGAGCCTACTTCAGCTACTCATGCAGGTTCACACCTGTAATCCCAGCACTCAGGGTGGCAGAGGCAAGTGGATCTCTTGGGAGTTCAAGGCCAGCCTGGTCAACAAAGTGAGCCCAGGACAGCCAAGGCTACACAGAGAAACATGTATACACCCTCTGCCCCCCCCAAAAGAGTCTATCTCCAACATCTTTACTTCATAACAGAATATATACAACTCTTTGAAGATGGTGGTGTGCCAATATTTCCTAACTTTTAACCCTGAACAGCAGAGAGCTGCTAGTAGTCCGAAGCAGTACAGTGCCTGAGGCCTGGAGCTGGCAAAACCAGCCAATGGGCCAGTTCAGAGCATGGCTGTAATGTGCGGTGCCCCTTAGAAGAGGTGAAACTCAGCGCTCAGATGCCAGTAAAAACCCCCACTTCCCCGGAACACAGAAGCACGCATTTGGCCTGTGTGCACATTTACTTAAAAATAAAGTACATGTGCTGCAGTTGTAGGAAAGCGCCTGCACCAGGAGCCAACTGCTATTTTAATGTAGGTCTGGAGTAGATTGTTCCTAAATACACAAGCCTCCAGAGAAGCTGTGCAGGATCCAGCACTGTGCGTGTGATAACAACCAGAATCACTGGCTTAGTGGTGATCGTGAACTCTTCCGACAGCAAGCCAAACTTCTCAACAGGTGCTTATGAAGGCTCTAGCACATGGCAAACTGCCTAATCCAGAAGTCACCTTGCCCCCTGAGAAAACACAGACAAAGGCTATAGGCAGCGAGAGAATAAACAGGTAATGAGAAGGTAATAAAGAGACAAGGTTATGCGCTTAAGGCATTGCTTAAAGATCAAAGTCCTAAGGCAGGTGTAACCAAGTTAACGCTCTTGGTCTACATGAAGATAAAGCAAGGAATTACACGGTTCAAAGTTAGAGTATCATTTACATAAGAAATATGCACATTAAACACAAAAGGCTGGTATGAAAAGGTGATTAATTTCTTTAATGAGCACGCCCATCTTTATTTTCTTAAATCCTTCATGAAGTCAGTATTTCTCCATTAATGATGAAAGTTGTTCAAATTGAATGTTTTTTTTTTTCTGAGCCTCAGA
The DNA here is from genome assembly GCF_030254825.1 of Meriones unguiculatus. NCBI lineage: Eukaryota > Metazoa > Chordata > Mammalia > Rodentia > Muridae > Meriones > Meriones unguiculatus. Next base: position 33,245,911 of record NC_083353.1, on the reverse strand, counting down.
GTCACTGATGACCTTGAAGAAACCCAAAAAAAGTTTTCTTGAACTCACTCAGCTTTGCAAGCTATTTTTTATTGTTTAGTTGGTAAAACATATTGTAAAATTATATTTTAAATATGTTATAAACTTACTTGTACAAATTCAGTTGTTTTATATCAATTAAAGTCGATCAATTGCCTTAATCTATTAAGGTAATAACCCATTGATTTTTATTTAGAACTGTATAAATCTAATCTATTATTTGTTTCTATATAGGTCTTTCTTTGCAGATATTATGTCTTACTGTCCAGTCAAGAGAGGCATCATTTATTATTCCTGTGATGCAAAGAGAAAAGCTAGGGCTCATTCAGTACAAGATGAGCCTGAATCAGGTGGGATTTGAATTTTCTGAGTTAGATCCCTTGTTTTCTCTTGAAAGTCACAGCTAGAATAAACTCACTGAATGTCCACTCCAAAATAGCGGGTAGCTGGCAAGGAGCCTATTCTAAACAGAAAAGTGAAGATAAAATAAGACAGTTTTTATTGGCTAAAATGACGGAAAACTTCAAGTTTGAAAGGATAAAATATTTTGCTTTCTTCAAAATGAAACACAAAAGTCTGGTGTGGTGTCACATGCCTTTAATTCCCAGCAGTCAGGAGGAAGGGACAGGTGGATCTGTGAGTTCTAGGTCTGTCCGGTCTGCAGAGCAAGTCCAGGACAGCCAGGGCTACACAGAGAAAGCCTGTGTCAAAAACAAAGAAAACGTAACACAAGCAAGAATTTACTAGAAAATCATTTGACAAGTAGAAATGGAGCAACATGGATGGTCTAGAAATAACTTTTAGTGAGAAGTGGCTTTTTACTATCAATTCATAAACATCTCTCTCTATATAATATAATTGATTTGTATCTGTGATATGTATTTTTAATATTTAGTAGAATTAAAATGGCAGGGGAAAGTATATTACCGTGCTTCTTGATCACTGGAAGTCCATATAGCATGAATTTCCCCGCATCCAGCTCACTTAATTTCAGGCTAGCGATTCTGCAGACCCCGCAGCTTCCAGAATGGTTAACTTACACAATGCTTACTTTTATCACCACTAAGGAAAACTATGTGATGGAAACAGGGAAGACAGGGTGTGCTCGTGGTTCCGAGAACACGCCAACCGCCCAGAGGTGTGGTGGAGAGCATGGTCACTGAGGTCGCAGGAGTGACAGAGGCAAGGACACAGCGCGCTCAGAGGACCCCGACCTGCCTACCGTGGTGAGCTCCAATCACCCACTTCCTCCAACCAGGATCCACCCTCAGCCATCTCCACAACCCGCCACTTTTACCTGGGTCCTGCAGACACACACTTCTCTCCTGTTGGGCATCCCTCCCTCTCAGCCTTTCTCACATCCTGAGTCTCCCCACAGGCCACCCATTCGGTACCTGACTGCCTCTCAGTCATCCTCTAAACCTTTTATCAAAATATGTCCTGCCCCCTCACACCAATGTCCTAGAAAGTGGGTTTTAAAGTCCATTTCAAGATTGGTGAAACGGCTCAGTGGTAAAGGCGCTGTGTTGGATCGCCAGGACTCACAAGGCAGAAGGCGAGAGAAATGACTCCTGAGAATCGCCCTCTGACCTCCGCATAGACTTACACACACACAGATACAAAGAATTAAGATCTCCTTCCTGGAAGAGCAGGGTATTTATTGAGGCAGAGCTACCGATTGCAGCAGATAAACTCCTGCATCGCTGAAGCCAAAAACAACAGCTCTTTTCGTTTCCCGCAAGAAGCCCAAAGCAGGTGTTCCTAATTGTCAGGTGGCTCCACGCCAAGCATGAGTCAGGGACCCCATTCCCTCCTGCGGCTGGGAAGGGAGAAAGGAGGCTTTATGTGCTGTGGCGTTGACGGGAGGCTTCTGCCCACCAGCCATCAGCCTGGGGCACATACCTTATCTCTCTCGAAAGAAGCGGCCAGGGGAACCAGCCTTGAAGGCTTGGCTGTAGGCCGGCTCTGGTCTTCTGGCCTCCTGTAACAAGAGCCTGTTACACAGCTAATGAGGGAACAGCAAGAGATAGATCTTAGAATTCTTAGCACTTGGCAGGCTGGCAGGATATTCCATAAACAAGAAGCCCATATAGGAGAGACAGCTCTTTAAAGAAGATGCGCTTATACAGCTGGAAATTGGGTGGGTCTGCAACAATTAAAAATTCCAAAGTGTTCTTCATAGGATAAAATAGCAGGGGAGAAAATATTAATCACGTCCTAAAATGCTGCCTTATAGAGTCTATGTGCTTTACCAAACTTTTCTAGTTCATTGTTAAATATTTTTATTGTTGTTGTTTAATTGGGATTTCTAGCAAGAAATAACACTTACTTTAATTGAACTTTTATTTAGTTTTTTAATTGGATTTACTAAATAAGATCATCATAAATAAATCTCAACTAATACCTAATCTATGAACCTTTCCAGACATCAGGTAGAAAATATTTCTCTTTTATGATTTTTTCTATGGTGCAAAAGAAAGTTAACTTTTCAAATAAAAAAAAAATTCACAGCAGGAGCTGGAGAAATGGCTCAGCAGTTAAGAGCACTGACTGCGCTTCTAGAGAACGCGGATTCTATTCCCAGCACCCACAATGCTCTAACAGCTGCCTGTAACTGCAGTTTCCAGGATACACTATGCCCTCTCTGGCATCCACACACACTAGACATACACATGGTACACAGACATACATGAAGGCAAAAGACACGCACACACACACACACGATAAAAACAAATTTAAAAAACCATTTACTTATAATGAAAAAATCAAACAGCTCAAGAAAAACCACATATTTGCCTTGTTTATCATGTAAAATCAATAATACCAACCACAACCTCTGGCCAGAGAGAAGCCCAACTAATATACTTATTTATTACTATTGATTCCTACTTAGAATAATTTAAAATAGAACTCTAAGAAAAATAAGAATATATTGGCAAGAAATGGCTACTCAGAAAAATTTAAGGAATTTGTAATACAATGATACCTGTTTAATTTTGTCTCTGGCAATTTCTTTCCTACTGCAGTAGTTTTCTGGGGACTATAGTGAATCTTCCTCCTACATGCCGTTCAGGAAAGACCTGGGATGGACAGGGTGAACGGTGGTGGTGTCTGGAATGGGCAGAAGAGACAGTTGGTGACAGATTCACAGGCATTGGATTATGTGAGTGTGCCTGGGGGGGGGGGCTTAGTCACCAGAGGCATCAGACACTCTAGAAGTACTTACAGGTGAGCGTGAGCTTCACCACGGAGGTCGTGGGAAATGAACCCAGGTCCTCCACGAGGGCGGTTCATGCCCTTAACCACTGACCTGTCTCTCCAGCCTCGATTCACAAGTTCAAATGACAGCTCTCAAAACTTCCCTATGAAACCAAGTACATATTACAAAGAATATTTATTACCTTTAAAAATAGCCAGTCTACTGGTGTTTTAGACACATTGTGTGTCCATTTAAAGGAAATACTTTCTTGCTGTATACTCAACTAAAAGAAAGCATTTTAAAGAATGGTATTAATATTGGTGGCACACGTTCTGTCATAGCGAAGTCATGACATAATAATTTGAAGGATTAACGCTTATGAAACACTGTGATGATGGTGGTAGCTGTAGGCCCATGGGCTGGGTGGCTTACACAGCAGAGATGTATAATCTCCCACAGGCCTGGAAGCTGGGTGTCCAAAGATGTCAGAGCTGGTTCCTTCAGAGGGCTATGGGGGACACACACCTCCTCAGTGTTCCCAGGATTTCTGGGGACAGTAGCCTTCCTTCGATTCTTCTCCATCACTGGGTCTCCGCCATCATCTTCAGGAAGCACTCTTCCTTTGTGTTTGTCTGTGCCCAAATCCTACTCTTTTGTAAGAATACCAGCTACATTGGAGCAGAGCCCACCACACTATACAGTGATCTCATCTTAACAGGGATTATGACTTTGAATTGAGTCTGTGGGGAACACTGTGCATCTAAGAAAGTAGAAGTTAGGGAAGTCAGAGCTATTAGCCTCAGCATTCATTCTTACTTTGAGGTAAAACTTAAGAAAATTCTGCGTCCAAAGTACACGCTGACTGTCAGCATCTGCAGAACAATGCTGGGAAGAAAGGCAGCTGCAGCGCATCAAATGCACACGTCTTTAACACAGCAGCAAGCTAATTGTCCTTCCTAACTGATGCTGAGTTCTTCTAGACAGGATTTCTTTGTGTACCCCTGGCTGCCCTTGAATTCTCTCCATAAAACAGGCTGGACTCACACCCAAAATTCTGCCTACCTCTGCCTCACAAGTGCTGGGATTAGCGGTGCACACCACTACTGCCTGGCTAAGAAGAACAACGTTTTTGTAAGCCAAGTTAGACTACTTTGCTTTGACTAGAAAGGCACTCTATTTGTTCGGGTACATTCCTTTTCTTCTATTAGTTCTTTATTTTTTCAATTATAATATATTACATCATTTTCTCTTCCATTTCATCCCTCCAATCTATCCCACATATTCCTTCTTGCACTCTGTCAAATTATGTGCTCTTTCATGGATTGTTGTTACATGCATATATATATATGCCATATATATATTCATGTGTGTATATGTATATATATATATATATATTCCTAAATGAAGCCTGCTCAGTCTGTATGCTTCTTGTATGTATATTCTTTTTTTCCTCTCTGAATCTGCATCAAAATGCAAATATCGACTGCTTTCACCTAGTGTGCATGTTGTTGTCTTGTTTGAAGAAAGGATTTTACAGAAAGACAAACATTAGTTGTTTTCTTACAGGGCAGTGGAAACTCATAGAAGAATGCAGGGAAACAGTGGTCACTGTAGACTGTGAGAAGAGAGAGGGCATAGGAAGAGGTGAGATAAAAAACACACATGGCCTGTTGTATTCTGCACGATTTTCTGAGTCTTTTCACAGGACAGCCTGGCTGCCTTCAACTCTGGAGATCTCATCATCCTCATTTTCAACAACCAAGTTTCAAACTCTGAAGCAGTGTGTTTGGTTTAGGTGCTGACCCTTTCCTGGTCTCCTCATCGGTAGTCAGTTCCATCCACTTGCGGGGTGACTCTTCCCGTTGGCCAGTGGAACCCAGTAGCTTAGAGGGGATAACTCAGTTGTGTCCACACCATCTCTACTTTGGGGGTGGCTCCGTGTGACTCCAGCTCTTAATGATCTATGCCCCAGGCTCTTGGAGCCCTGTTTCTCACAGCTCTGTTCTGACTGCTTCCATCAGCTTGTGGAGAACATGCAGGTATGTGAGCCTGACCCACATCCAGTCCAGACACTTTCGATGCTCGTTTCAGTGGAGAAAACTCAATGCTAAAAAAAAAAAAAAAAAAAAAAAAGTCTTTCTATTGAAAACTTTACTCTGGGTTTCAAAAAAAATCCTTCGAAAATTTCACCTTTTCTTTCTTTTTCCAATTTGACTCCTGAAATAAATTTATTCAAAACAATAAGCATAATGATCAATGATAAAATTACATAGCATTATTCCCTAGATTAAAAAGACATTCACTTTAAGTTTTTAGAAAGAGAAGATGTTGCTGTGCGAATAGTAAAATGTAGGTGCCTTGATGCTTGTACGCAGGACTAGCACTTCACACAACGGCATCAGGATTGTAAGGGTCTGTGAGCTTCACCGCTTTGATGACTCTGCGTTTGGGTTCTGTTCTCCTCAGTTTCCTAGCAGCAGCAGCAGCAGCATAATCCCAGCATCCCTTCTCCCTGCAACTACGGGAAACCTTCTCATCTGCAGCTGCTCTCCTGTGAATGTTCTCTACAACTGGAGCTACTAACTTGCCCAAACATCCTCAGCATGGACTGTATTTTTCTCTAACTAGGTCCTTCCCTGCTCGCTTCCTCTGAGATCCTGCTTCATCAATCTGACACAGACATTTACGGGCAGACACATATATCAGGAACCATGAAATAAAGATGATGGCTCTCACTAGAGCATTTGTTTAAGTATAAATGTGGTATAGGAGGTTTAATAACCAAAAAGCAGTAAGAGTAATTGGCTTTGCCTTAAGTCAAAGATGGATGTGTTAAAGAGAAAGGTAACAAATTCCACATTTTTTTTTCTGAGACAGGGTTTCTTTGTGTAGCCTTGGCTGTCATGGATTTATCTGCAGAGAAGGCTGGCCTCAAACTCACAGATTTGCCTTCCTCTGCCTCTTCAAGTGCTGGGATTACAGGCATGAACCACTGTGCCCGGCAGAAAAACAAATTTTAAGGAAAGAAAAATTACTTTAAACCTCTAAGTTTCTAATCTCAAGCACATTATTAACCTGACATGTTTTGTTTTGTTTGTTTTGTTTTGTTTATGTAGCCTTTGCTGTTTTGTAACTCACTATGTAGACCAGGCTGATCTTAAATTCACAGAGATCCCCCTGCCTCTGCCTTCCCAGTGCTGGGATCAAAGGCATGTACCACCATTACCTACTCAGCTTGATAATATGTCAACAGTTCAGTTGATCTTGAATATAAAGAGACACTTTCAGCAACAATACAAGTACCATTTAAACAGTAAGAAAGCACACATGAAAATACAGATCTGGTATAGCATCTCACCTTCTCTCTGTCTTATTCTAAACTCAAAGAACCCTGAGGATCTCTGATTTCCAAGGAGCTAGGTGGGAGCCAAAAGAAAACAATTTCATCTTTAAATTAAGTGTATCTTCTAGAAGATCTGCAACAAAGTAAATATCCTGGTTTCAAAATAAGTTCCTCTTTATGATGACCCGCTCTAAGCAGTCCTTGGGAAATGTGCTGACAGACAGAGATTACCCAACTAAATTCAGGAGACAAGAAAGTACACAGGGCTGCAGTGGTTGTGCCAATGATTGTATGTTGCTTGCATAGCCTTACGGATAAAGGAATCCACCAAACAATGCCATGTACTTACTTGTTATTGAGATTCAGATGATGCAATCCAAAAAGCCCAAGGCATTCTTCATAAAAACTTAAAAGTAAACAATGATGCTCATTCTTTTCTGGCTGGGCAGGGTGAAAGTGCCCAGATGGGCTGGTCATATAGAGAGACAGCTAGAGAAGACAGCTGCCCACGCAATGTGTTTAAAGGAAGCCCCAAGGTCCTGCCTGCTGGAAAGAATTTTCTTCTTTGATTTTTTGGAACATCCTTCCCTGTTTTCCTGGCCTCTGTTTCCACCACTACTCACCAGTGAGTTGGATGCGAAGCAGTGGTGTTATTGCCATAGAGCCACGGTACAAGCATGCATAGAGGATTTGGCAGAAGAATTTTGCTTTTCCCATTTATACAAGACACATTGACAACAATTAGTTTATCTGGATTGTTGTCCTGAAAAGCAAACACTAGGATTCTAATGGCATGTGACATAAATGGCCCCTTGCATTCTATGAGAATTCAGCATGTAACTTTCATAGCTTCTTGTCCCATATCAGAAGAATTCGTTGGGGGCCCAGCGGAGAGCACCCTAAGAAACCAGCACAAAGGTACTAGAGGCTCACTAGTGGGTATATAGGTTTAGTAATGATAGCTTTGTTTCCTCCTTCTCAGGTTTCATGAAGCCAGCCCTAAGGAGACCTGACAACTTCAATGTTAGCTGGTCATGAGTGTGCAGGTGGCAGGGTATTACTTCTGAAATTCTCAAAGTGACAGAACAATATTTCCCCTCCCCTTCCCCTCCACTCCTTCCTGTTCCCCTTCCCCAACTCCGCTTCCTCCTTCTCTTCTCTCCCAGTAGTCATATATAACTCAGCAGCCTCTGGTAGAACCTGCCACTTTCTATTCACAGCTCTAAAAATGCAAGACCAAGTTGCCGACACACAGACAAGAAGGACACAGAGGGGAAAGGGGGCTGAAACACAGAGCAGGGAATAAACAGGCTGCACAGACAAAATCTTCCCAATTGCTCCATGACACAGAATGTAACAATGGCCAGCCAATTCTTTCTCTTAGACTTGCTGTTCATAATTTTGTTATATTTACATAGGAATTGAAAGTAGGGAAATACCCTCTCAATAGATAATACTAAAGAAATTCATGGAGTTCTCTCCAGATACACAATAACACTCCCAACACAGGTCTTGCTATATTTGAAGGAAAAAGAATAGAATTTTGAAAAATTACCAAAACAAAATTAATAATGAATTATCACCTATGGCCCACATGAGTGTCCAGCACATATTAAAACAGCATATTACTATTTCTGTCTCCAGTTTCCACCTTAAAATTACGTTAAAATCATGTTCCTTAATAATGATATTATGCTATGGCATGAGTAAATACAAATATGTTGTATAGACTTACTTTCTGTTTTTTTGTTTTGTTTTGTGTTCGTGGCAATGTCTTGCTGTGTATGACTCACTGGCCTGGAATTCACAGTATAGATCAGGCTGGCTTCAAACTTGAAGCAATGTTTTATTTTTTGTTTTGTTTTGGGTTTTTTTTGTTTGTTTTTTGTCTTTGCCTCCTAAGTACTGAGATTACAAGTGTACACCACCACACCTAGATAAAAGTACTATATTTTGATGAGTCAAAACAATGGTATGGGTATAGTCAAGTCCTAGAACTGTGCTTGTCGTTACACTAGTTACCTTTTTATACTGAAATTTTTCTGTGTAGATCCAAAGGACTTGAACATAAGTGCACGATAAATTCAATTGAATGAGAAAAAAAAATACAAAAAACCTAACTGTGAAAGAGAAATGGGTGATAGTCCAGTTAGAGACTCAAGCAAAGGGGCTGCCAAAGGAAATTAATGCATGCAATGTGTGTGATTACATTAAACAGCGGTAAGGATTCTTAGACATTCTTGAGCTTGCCACTTGGCAAAGACCCTGAGCCTAGAAACAGCTAATCTAGAAGAAATGGGCACACAATTGTAAATGTAAAGTTCTGTCAGCAGGTAGGGTAGTGAAAACCTTGGACTGGAATTAGGGGAAGAATATGGTCATTGAGAAAGCACCCCCATGAACTAAGGAGAGGCCAAGCAGCAGGATATAGTCATTTAGAGAGCTAGATCAGTCCAGACGTGGAATTTTCCAACACCAGATCAGACGAAAGAGAAAGCTTACTTTGATTAACTAAGCATGCAAGGATATCACTTCAGTAACAGGCATCATTGGTCCATTTTCCAAACCCGGAGCTGAGAGCTGGTGGGAATAAGTAACTTGTTTAAGTCTGTCGAGCTAATATGTTCCTGGTCCTGTTATAAAAATAAAGTCTCCTTTATTTCAAAGTCAATGTCTTCCCTTTCCTTGCTTTGGTCTCTTCTAAAAGTTTGGTTACTAAGGCTGGATAAATCAAGTCAGGTTTGTAACTTGATGCTCAGGCCTTCAAACATCTTGGAGCACTGAATTCAAAGGCTGCAAATCATTTGCTGTACCTCCAGAGCTAGAATTAGAGATGCTTCCATGGGTGGTATTTTTCAAACTTGCCTGCACACTGGAATGATCTTCAATGTTCACTAAACACCACTGGGATGATAACTTAAGTGGCTGTAAGCATAGCCTGTGCATCTGGGTCTGTAAACTGAGCCTAGATGGTCCTGACATATATCTAGCCTGGAAGTGACTGACCGCAGCAAAAGTCAAGATACCTCAGCTGTCTGCCTAGGAGCACTGTGCTGGCCATACTCGCCACTTCAAATGTGATAGGAAAAATACTGAAGGACCCAGGGGTTTATTTTCCTTTTCTCTCAGACAAGTGGACCATGAACTACACTTGGCTTTTCCAGTTTAACCTCCTAGAAAATATGCCAAAAGTAAACAGGTGAACAATTAACCTTGCAAATCAAATGACTCCATGTTCTTAAATTCCAAATTCTGACTGCCTGTGACCAAAGGTGAGACTTTAGAACTGATCTCTCAGGCTGCTCATTAGCATCCCATGCTTGGTGAAAGCTCTTACGTCACCACGCAATGGAATGTGACCCGAGTTATGAAGAAAACAAAACCATTTGCATTGCTTTCAAGATTAGTAATGCAATTGGAGAGGTGATGTGCTCAAAACAGTATGTACTTTCCCCAACCTAGTTGAGACGTGATCCCTGCTCTAGTGACTAATCCTAGCAAACTCAATGGTATAGTGAACGCACAGTTCTGCTTGCATACATTTGGAATGCTTTATTTGCTTGGACTAAGTCCAAATCGCAGACCTTGCTTACTACTTAAGACACATACTGGTATAGAAAATGCAAGGCCCTGTCCTAACACCCACTGTTAGAATTCTTGCCAAATTTACAACAAAACAAATGCACATTCATTTAGGATGGCTATCTACCCTCACTGGGGAAATGTCTGGCCCATAGCTATTTTTCCTGCATAATTTTTACTAGTACCTTCTCTCACTCCCCAAAATGTCTCAGCTTAGGTAGTAAATCCTCCATATAGCTTACTCAAACTACCTTTCCTCTAGAAACAGCTCATGTAAATCTCAGCACTGAAATGTGGTCCTTTTACATTCAGAACCTGCACACTATTTAGGAAAATAAGACCATTGGAATATTAGTTAACCAAGCTTTCTCTTTAAAGGCAAAATAACAGTCTCCTCCCCTTCTTCCTCCTCCTTCTTCCCCTGTTAAGACGGGAACCCAAGGCTGGGTGACACACATCTGTAATCCCAGCACTTGAGAGGCAGAGATAGATAGATTTCTGTGAGTTCAGCACCAGCCTGGTCTACAGAGTTCTAAGACAGCTAGGGCTACACCAAGAAACCATGTCTCAAAAAACCAAAGACAGGGAACCTCATTAGCCAAAAGTAGGAAGTCCCTTCCTCTACAGGCAAAGGCCTATATTGAGAGGCTGGAATCTAACCACATGACCTTGGACAAGAAGTTTCCTTTTGTTATTGTTGTTATGGGGGGAGGGGGCTTTTTATTTTTGTTGTTTTGTTTGTTTGAGACAAGATTTTTCTGTGTAGCCCTGTTGTCTTGGAATTCATTCTGTAGATCAGGCCAGCCTCAACTCACGGAGATCCATCTGTCTCTGCCTCCTGAGTGCTGGGATTAAAGACATGCCCAGTTTTGTTTTATTTTGTTTTTTACGCCTTTTTTTTTTTGAGAAGTTTACTTTCTGATCCAACTTTTCTTCTTTGCAAAAATATTAGGTTGAACTGGGTAGTTGCTGTCATTTTTGAGTTATAGCTCTATTCTGGATTAAATAAAGTTCTAAGCACTTTATTTAAGCAACATTTTTGTCTGTTCTCCATACATGTACTTTCTGTCTTAAACTGAGCTCATTTTTAATAAATAAGACAAAATCTGTTTTTATTTTCTTCACTAGTTCAGTATCATAACCAACTCATGTGGTGTCTACAGACAATTGAAGAAGATGGCACTGACAATGTTTTTGAAATATTGAGTAAGCACAAGAGTAATCTGCTCCACAACTGTTTTACCGTAAATTTTGACTTCTTTCGTCCTAATTCAATTGGCTGTGTTGTCTATGAGTCATTAGAGTCATTTAACATGCTTACTTTTAGCTATAAAAACATATTGCTTGTCTTGAAGCATGTATCTGCCATGTCCTTAAGGATGAATGTAGTTTGATGTTTGAGCAAAACGCAAAATGGTTGTATTTATTCACTGCCTTTCTTAACAATTACGTCTCAAATATCCAGCATATACCTGGGACTACAGCAGTCTCTAAGGATTCAAAGTCAAATAAACTTTCTCACAGGTAGGTCAGAACCTAGGACATGTATACATTTGTTTTACCTGGTGTATCAATAGCTGTAAAAAAATAAAAAAGCACAGGAATGCTAATGAACCATGTGAGTGATAATAGCCAAGCACAAATTTAATAGCAGAAAAGGTAAAACCATGTTTAGAAATGAAGATACAATTCTTAGATATCCCACTGAGTTTAGGAAGTTTCTCCAAGTAATGTGCTCAGTTCTGGGCTCTACCCCAAGTTTTCAATTTAAGAAATTGACTTGCACATTTATATGTTTAGGAATCACTTAGGTTCTGCTGAGGCGCTGAACACTGCCCATATTTTATACTATATACTTAATTTCGTTTATGCTAATTATAGTGTCCGGAGAGTGATCAAAGTGCAGCGTGAACATTTCTACATTTTGGAGGTGCAAGAGAGTGCAAATTCAAATATAGCAGCCAAGCCACTTCATGAAGGTAAGCCATTATGCAGGAGACTGTTTCCATAATGATAGGTCAGATAATTAGAACCCGTTTTAACATATTTTACTTATAGCTTTAATTATGCATGTATATGCAGGGAGCAGGGTATATGCATATGACTGCAAGAGGCATTTGATCCCTGAAGCTGTGAGTTATCTGATGTAGGTGCTGGGAACCAGACTTGAGTCCTCTGTATGAGTAGCATGCATGGCTGAGCTATCATCCCTTCAGCCCCAAGACTAACTCTTGAAGGACAGAGTTCACAGATGATACACTGAAGATTAACATTGGTTGACTGTAGCATGCTCATAATAATTTCTCGTCGTTATTAATATTTATAAGTTATGTAATAAAGTACAATTTTAAAGGTTTAATATAGTGTGTTTTCTGGGACTAATAACAGTGCTAATATTCATTAGCATCTGCTAAGTCAAGGATACATATGTCGTAATCAGTAGGTAAATGACTAAGAGAAGCAAAAAATGTACATTGATAAAGCTAATAGAAGAATTAAAACATCCAAAACAGTAATCTAAGACAAGAAAATGAAAACAACTCAAATACAAACAAATAGTAAACTGATAAACATAAACATGTTAGTAATTACATTAGCTCTGGATGAGTTAAAAATCGTTTGGATGATCTGCATTGCCCACGTGGCACGCTGGGGTTGGCTACCCAGAGGCTATATATGCTGTGGGCTGGCTTTCCCCAGGGTCCGATGATTGTTCAAGGTTCCTGAATAAACTGCATTGAAAAAAAAATCGTTTGGATGGTTTGGAGAATAACAAGGTGACGAGAAAACTGAAACACTGTGGGCACAAAATGATGGTGTATGTTAATGTAGCTTTAGAGTTTTCTCTTAATAACAGGGAAAGATTAAATAAATTATCATTTAAAAAAAGGGGGGCTGGAGATATGGCTCAGTGGCTAAGAGCACTGTCTGCCCTTTCAAAGGACCTGGGTTCAATTCCCAGCACTGACATGGCAGCTCACAACTGTCTGTAACCTCAGTTTCAAGGAATCTGACACCTTCACACTAATGCACATAAAATAAAGTTAAATAAATTATTTAAAAAATAAGAGGGAAAGAAAGGGAAGGGAAGGGAGGAGAGAAGAAGAGAAGGAACGGGTGGATAGATAGAGAGGAAGCCTACTGTGTTTTATTTACTTCCAAATCCAAACACCGATGTTCTAGTTATATGAGAAAAATAGGTCCCAGTTAAGAAAATTACAAAATTACCATCTTGATTTCATAATATAACTTGGCTTGATTTTTTATAACTCAAACATAGTCTTTCACAGAAATATAATTTATTGCACTATGGTTAAAAAAAAACAGAAAAATGAGAACATGACGGTAGACAAGTGTGCAAGACAAGAGAGTAAAGGTTCTGAAAAATATGTCATTTGCAAAATAGCTGGAAATGCAGGAATTCTAGATCAGTGATACACTTTTGTGATACTGACCCCAAACACTTTAAGAAATGTCATATTTCAGTGGAAAAGGACAAATGCTGTACTCCAGAGAGTAGAGCAGAAGCCAATATTTTTAAAACACAAGGAAAGAGCTTTTACACCATTGGCAGCGGAACAGTTCTCTAACTGAGAGAAGCTTCGCAGCCATCAGTTGCTAACAGCACAGAAGAGTTTGAGTACAGGAAATGGTACTAGGAGCTTAAGGCCTTCAAATGAAATGACCGGTGTTTACACGTGACTATCATCTCATTCCTCACCCTCTGTTAACAAGTCTTTGTTGAATGACCAAACTGCTATGAGTTGTGCTAGAGCCAAAGTATTGCAAGAGGCAAGTGATGAGCATATAAATCTGCTATGGAAATGTAGCAATATCTACCTCTTTGGTTAGAAATGGGTACATGATCCACGCTAGAAAGATTTAAATCAGTCGCAAAAACTCTTTAATAACCACTGGAGAAAATCAATTACTGAGAGCGTGAGAACTAAAGCCAGGTTCTTGCAGCTGCCTTGCTAGCAGCAGGTGACTGCTTCCTGAGCACGGAGGCAGTGGAGCACAGCACCACCAAGAAAGGGAAAGGGAGAGGTAGACCGCGTCCTGGGCTTTTGGAAAGCCTGTCTATTAGTTTAGTGATGTTTAAAGCAAAACCAGTTCCTGTAATGCCAGCACATTTTTTAATATAAAAACCCATCTGAATATAGTTTCATTATTTGAAGCAAAACAAGTCCTGAGTAATGTGGACCCCTTTCTAATCAAAGTGTCCTAGTTTGTTTCCCATGGCTGCGATAAAGACTACATCCAAAAGCAGCTTGGGGAAGAAAGTGTTTATTTGATGTGTGTGTCCCAATCACAGTCCATCACTGAGAGACGCCAAAGCAGGAACTGAAAGGAAGCATGAACTGACACAGACCCCACAGAGGAAGCTGCTTACTGGAGTGCTTCCCATAGCTTGCTCAGCTTGCTTTCTTATACAATGCGTGACCTGCAGTCCAAGGGGGGGCATGGTGGGCTAGGACTGCCCATATCAGTCATTAATGCAAAAACTCCCCACAGACTTGCCTACAGACCAATCTAATGCAGGTGTGTGTGTGTGTGTGTGTGTGTGTGTGTGTGTATGTGTGTATGTATTTATGTGTATGTGTATGTGTGAGTGTGTGTGTGTATGTGTGTATGTGTGTACGTGTATATGTGTTTATGTGTATGTATATGTGTGAGTGTTGTGTATGTATGTATGTGTGTATATGTGTGTGTATGTATGGTGTGTATATGTGTGAATGTGTGTGTGTGTGTGTGTATTTTCTCAATAGAGATTTCCTCTTCCCAGATGACTCTAGGTTGTATCAAGTTGACAAAAATAAAAGCAAATAACTGACAGGGAAAAGCAATCTTAATTACATGCCCATATCATTTACAAACCTAAATTGGCGGGCTTCTGATCATTTCTAGCACTTCTCTGATTGCCTTTATGATAGCTAGATGCATTTTAGCCCCTCTGTCTACACATAGAAACACTGAAGCCTTATTACTTTCAAAGTTGGTGTCATAATCGGCTTACCGGTTTCTTTCTCTTTCCTCCATTGAGTAGATGAATTCTAATTATACAAAACACATTTTGCTTCTCACCTTGGTGACCCTCAAAGTTGATGTCCTAGAAATAGTGATATTAATAAATATGCATAAAATAATAAATATACTTTACTTAATATTAACTATTTTACAAAATGAAGTCTATTAATGACTTTTATACACTTTTTAGTTAAAAAAAAGAACTTATAATAGTATGAAATATGGGGAATTGCCTCAGTAAATGCTTGGGGTTCATGGTTTCTAGCAACTCTAGCTATGATTAAGCAAAATGGGACCTTACTGAAAAGATATTGACAAAGGTGCAGACTCACTGAAAGGGCTGGAGGGCCCAACTTGAATTCGCCTAAGAAATCAAAGTAAATGAAATTCGGCTTTTGCTGTCATTGCCACAGTCCCAAGCAGCAAAACTGCTGTTCTGGTCTCCTGGCATCATTAATTCTGGACAAAGCACAGATGTGAATCATCAGCTTATGTCCTTGAGGGATGCTACTCAGTGTCCAGTGTTCTCAGACTGAAGGGAAAAAGTCTTTCTTTGCCCTCCCCAAGATCCATAAGTGGGGAATTCTCCAAATATGGAGAGGGGCTTAACTGCCATGTGGCCAGAATGAATCATCATGTCCTGGTAAGCCAAACTTCTGGCAGCCAAATATCAGCTTGTGAACTCTCCATACTTAGTTTCAGAAAAAAGAAAAAAAAAGAAAGAAAGCTTCCCCTTAACTTAAAGTGACTGTCTTTCTGTCTTTTCCCATATAAAGAAAAGAGCTGAAGCCTCACCTAGATTGAATAAAATCCAGCTCTCCTGGAATTATGCCATGGTCTTGTCTTTATAGTCCATAAGCTCTGGACTAATATTTAAACTAAACCGTGTTAAAGTATACTGCATAAATAATAGACAGCGGAGAGGACAAGAAAGCCTGCTGCGTATGGAAACACACACAGTAAAGAAAGCATGGGTAGGTGTGACAGTCTTACTTTTGCAAGACCTCATCAGTGTTGATGATCTTTACTACTAATTTCAAGGGATTCAAAGGATGTCAAACAGTGTATAGACTTACCGAGAGGCTTGGAGAGACAGATCTCAGGCTAAGAACTCAAAGGAGGCACTTCTGTTTAGGTCCTGTGCCCTTAGCCCCAAGTTCACACACAGCTTCATCTTGATGAAGCAGCTCCTTGCTCAGTGTTGGTGGCATTTTTCTTTCACGTTGGGCTGTGCGTACACCAGCATTAAGAAGCACCACACGTACCAGAAGTGGAGGTGCACAGGTGCACACTTTTAATCACAACACTTGGGAGACACAGAAAGGAGGATCTCTGGAGTCTGAGGCAAGTCAGGGCTACACAGATAAATCCTGTTTCAAAAAGAAGAAGAAGAAGAAGAAGAAGAAGAAGAAGAAGAAGAAGCATGAAGTATTCTTGAATTTCCTTCAATACCTTCTTGAATTCACTATAACATTATTTCCTCATAGCTAGCACCAATCACTCTCGTTATGTCTGCTCACCCTCAGCTTTTAACTCCGTTAAGATAGTTTGCTTCTGTCCTGAAGAAGCAGCCTTGCCCTAGTGATTGTGATGGATAATCTTGCCAACCTGACTAAACGGAGAAATGCTTGTGAATAGTAAAATCCAGCTCTAGGAGTGTGCATGGGGGCAACCCAAAGGGGGTTGATATGCGGCAAATACTTATAGACTGCTACAGCTCAGTCCCAGATTGTTGTCTCCCAGCTGCTACCACAACATGTGGTGTGACATTTCAAAATTCCAGAAAGCACACAGCAACTGGGGACTGAGTTACACGCTAGAGCCGGTAACTACATGCTCATTCATCTATTTTTTTACTTCCCGCATGAACTGATTTGCCCTGCCATAAAGTACCATGGTTACATTGCACATCATTCGAAGTGGACAAGAAAAGCAAATGTCAGTGCTAATGACCACCCAGTTATTGGAAGGAGTGATTTGGGTTTTTAACTTGATTATGTTAAGGGGTTCATTATTTCCAATGCCCTTGTAGGCACTGAGCCCTTCGTTCTCTGAAAAAGAAACTGAGGTGGATGGGCATTTGATGAGCATGTCTACTGTGTTGATTGATATGATAAACTGGGGGGATGATCAGGCATCAGTGTGGGCAGGAACCAACCAGCCAGCTGGTAGCCTACACAAGGTGAAGGGTGAACGTGACTTCTTTGTTCCTGAGACAGTTGTCTTCAATTTGTGTGTTGTTGCTGTTGTTGCTTTTCATGCCCTGAGTGTCTGAACCTTGAATTCTATACTAGAGTCTCTTTGTAATCTCAGGCTTCTTTTCCCTATAGTATTACACTATTATCTTCCTTAGTTGTAGAACATTTAGACCTGGAATGAGCCATGATACTGGCTTGCCTGGTTCTCCAACTTTCAAGTCATCATATTTGGGGCCTTTTCAGTCTCTGTAATCAAGTGAGTCAATTCTCCAAGTAAATTATCTGATTGACTATCAGATCATAGCTAGATAGAGAGATAGAGAGGCAAACAGAGATGATAGATAAATAGGTAGATAGATATTTATGATGATGAAGATAGATGATAGATAAATAGACAAGCAGATGACATATAGGTAGGTAGATAGATAGACAGACAGATTGGCAGATAGAAGATGGATAGATAGATACATATACATACATATACACATACATATATGCATACATATATACATGCATGATACATAGATACAAATTGTTGGTTTTCTTCTTGGGATCAGTTTAGAGTAAGTTCTGGTTCCTCAGCTTTCCTGTGACTCTGAGAGCTATCTACTTGCTACTGGACTGCTAAGTTGACCTATAGCTAATTTTAGAAGCAAATAACAAAGTAATAGAAAATCTTCATGAAATGGATGTCCTTATGAAAGTTGGCTATGAATAAACATCCCACGAATTTCTCTTCTGTCCTTTCAAATTTGCTGCATGTCAGGGTAAGAAACATTTGAGTTTTAATATGTCTAAAATATAGTTTTTGATCCTTCACCAATCCTTTTGTTTCTCTGAGTTCATGACATCACCACACATTCTGTTGCTCAGACCTCAAACCATGGTCATTTCTTTCTTACCAGCATTCTTCCATCCATCTGCAGATGGCAAATGCTTTCTATTCTCTTTTCAGAGTGTGACCCAGATACACTCATCATCTCATTTCTACAACTCTTACTCTGCTCTGAACTATCACTCTCTCTTAGCTGGACCATTACTTTGGACTTATAACTAGTTTCTTGTTTTTGTGCTGTCTGCCATATGACCTATTCATCACACAGTAACCAAACTGATATTCTGCAACGTTGTTGAGACAAAGTCTTGAGGCTGGCCTTAAACTCACAGAGCTCTAACTATCTCTGTCTCCTGAGTGTGGGGATTAAAGGATGAGCACTACACTTGCCAATGGGCTTTTACAAATGTAGATAGATCATATTATTATTACAGGCTACATATTTGTGTCCTCAAAAATCCCTACATTGAGAGT
The DNA here is from genome assembly GCF_030254825.1 of Meriones unguiculatus. Classification (NCBI taxonomy): domain Eukaryota; kingdom Metazoa; phylum Chordata; class Mammalia; order Rodentia; family Muridae; genus Meriones; species Meriones unguiculatus. Next base: position 33,227,234 of record NC_083353.1, on the reverse strand, counting down.
CTAACTCCATTGTGACTGGATTGGAAATGAGGACTCTATGGGAATGTTTAAGGAGAGATCAAGGCATATGTGTAGAGCCCTTTTCCCATATATTCAGTACCCTCCTAAGAAGAGAGACCACACCTAGTAGCCAGCTTCTCTGTCCTGGCACTCCTGACAACACTCCTGCAGAAGGTTTTTCTGCAAGCTAAGAAAACAAACCTCACCAGAACCTATCTGCTCTCTAATAACTACGGTGATATGAAATTTTTCATTCATCAGCTACTCAGTCTGTGGTGTTGCTGGGATAGCCTGAGCTGAGTAATGCAACTCCCACACGACATGCAGAATAAATTCAAAATTCTAAAGGGCCCAACATGATTCTAACATGCCTGTGATCATCCTTCCCTCACACATTAAGCACAGTACAATCCATTGTGGCAGGAAACACGGAAGCTGGAGCGTGAGGCAGCTGATCACACTGGCAGCTGCAATCAACACAGAGAGAGACAGATTTCTCCTTTTTATCCATACCATGTCTTAGTTAAGGTTCCAATGCTGTGAAGAAACACCATGACCACAACAAATCTTATAAAGGAAAACATTTAATTAGGCTGGCTTCCAGTTTCAGAGCTTCAGTTCATCATTGTCATGACAGAAAGCACGGTAGCATACAGGCTGACATGGTGCTGGAGAAGTAGCAGAGGGTACTATATCTTGATCCACAGGCAGCAAGGAGGAGACTGTGTGCCACACTGGGTGTATCTTGAGCATAGGAGACCTCAAAGCCCACACCCATGGTGATATAATTCCTCCAACAAGGCCAATCCCTACAGGCCAAGCATTAAACCCATGAGTCTATTGAAACCACCACAGCCCAGGGCCCCAAGCCAAGAAAGAGAGCCTGAGAGATCCTTCAGGATCACACTTCCCTCTTTAGTTAAGGCTCACAGACACTCCCAGAGGGTTGTCAGGGACACCAAGTTGACAATTAATACCAACCATCACAACCATGAATCATTTTCACATCCTTTCTGCTTCTCACTCTCCACAAATCTGCTGCTACATTTACTCAGATCTCTTGACAAAAGACTTCTCCTAATCTGAACTAGTTACACCCATCTCTACTCCAGCCCTACCACTCAGTCTGTTCTCTCATTCATTTTCTTTGTGTTGCTTATCCTCCCTTAGTTTTGTATTGTATAAGAATAGCATTGTTTTCTAAAATATCCACCTACTGTAAGGCAAACCCGAAGAGGAAAGAGCCTAATCTGTCCCTGAGCCACTGAATTATAAATTTAGGCCTAGGATAAAATATGACCCTGTGGTGGTCTGAATGGGAATGACCCCCCATAGGTTTATACTTTTGAATGCTTTGTCCCCAATTAGCAGAACTGTGGAAATGACTAGGAAGTGTTGGAGTGGTATAGCATTCATTGTCGGAGGATTTGCAGAGGTGGGCTTCCAGGCTTCAAAAGCCAGTGCCAGGCCCAGCTCTCTCTCTCTCTCTTTCACTCTCTCTCTGTGTGTGTCTGTCTGTCTCTCTCTCTGTGTGTGTGTGTCTGCTGCCTACAGATCAGGATGTAAAGCTCTCAGCTACTACTCCTGCCTGTCTGATGTCAGGATGGTCATGGGCTAATCTCTGAAACTGTAAGCAAGCCCTCAGTTAAATGCTTTCTTTTATAAGAGTTGCCTTGGTCATGGTATCTCCTCACAGACACATAAAACACATAGTCACATAGAATGGTGACTAAGACAGATCCTCTGGACAATATTTTTTTCAACTGTAGGAGGTTTCAAAAAACCTTTGCCCAAGAAATGACAGGCTAAGATCTTTAAATTGAATATTAGAAAGAATAATAAAAAACTTTCTAGGAAAACACAATAGCTGAGTCAAATGATGTGCTAAAAATACAAAACTGGTTACAAAGTAACTAGTTCAAAGTAATGTGACAGCATGAGATGGGGAGAGCTGAGTTTATTCTTCCTAGAAACACCTGCCAAAGAATTCTTAGTGGGCTATAAGTTACACTTGTTCTTGAAATCAGGAGGCAGGACTATTTGGGGAAGGAAGTGGATCAGAAAGGGGATGGAAAGGAGGAAAAGGAGGGGAGTCAAATGACAATGAAATGTAATTATGTTTTTTAAAATTTTTTATTCATATTAATTACAGTTTATTCATCTTGTATCCCTCCTCTAGCTCCCTCCCTCTTCTCCTCTCATGCCCCTCCCCCAGTCCGCTGATAGGGGAGGTCCTTCTCCCCTTCCTTCTGATCCTAGTCTGTTAGGTCTGATCAGGAGTGGCTACATTGTCTTCCTCTGTGGCCTGGTAAGGCTGCTCCCCCCTCAGGGGGAGGTGATCAAAGAGCAGGCCAATCAGTTCATGTCAGAGACAGTTCCTGTTCCCATTACTAGGAAACCCACTTGGACACTGAACTGCCAAGGGCTACTTCTATGCAGGGGATGTATTTTTAATTAAAATGTAACAACCAAGGCCAGGTGTGGTGGTAAGGGCAGCACCCACTGAGCTTAGGCAGGAGAACTGATGAGCCCGAGACCAACCTAACCATAATGAAACCCAGTATTTTGTATGATAGCTGAAAAAGTTAATAATTTTAAAACAAAATGGGCAAAAGTAGATGCTCAAATACAGTTCCTTTGAATATCTTTTCTCACTGTATTGTTGCTCTTAACCATCAGCTCATCCTAAGAATTTTTATTTCTGCCTTTATGCATATGGAAAATCCGGTGAAGCTGTGACCCTCTAGGTTTTCAGTAGAACTATGATTAGCAGCGGTAGACAAAGAAAGCCCAGCCAGAGATGGCTTCCTCCAGTACATTTTCTCTCGCACAGATTTGTGGCCACTCGGAGCACCACCGCAGTCAGCTGTTTCTCCTCAGGGCTTAGCCAAGAATGGGTAGCTTGAAGCAACCAGGAAGACAGGTTTAAATTGGCAATGTCATCTCCCTGCTTAGACCTCGAGACCGGTGTATCCTGCTTTGGGATTTAGGTCAGTCAATCAGCAGGTATTTATCCAGTGCTTTCTTTGGACCCAGAATACTGTTAACTCAGCAGGATGCCACAGGCAAAAGCAAACTCTTAGAGGCGAGCCAGAGAAAAGCAACTGATCAAATACAGGCTTAAGCATCATGTTAAATTCCTCTTCTGCTCTCCAGCCTACAGCCCATCACCTTGTTTTGTGCCTCTCTCTGATACAGCCAAGCTCCACAAGGCATGATCTTCAGTCTCTGTTCACCTGTCTTTTGATCCCAGTTTTTTTCCCAGGCCCCAGCTATTTTCATTGCTTCTCAGTCCTCACATTTCCTTGGCAAAGTTCACCCGTGGCTTTCCTGCTGTCAGAGCCCTTACTACCCTTTCCGTTCTAGCTTTAATTAAATCACCTGTTGTGTTTCCGTTGTGGGCACTTCCTCCTTGGAACTCTTGCCACCACCTTGCTTCCAAGGACATTGACTTTTCAGAGCACTCTGTGGCTCCTCTGTTGGTGCCTGCTATTTGGGTGCTAGCGTTTCTTTTTTTAAAAAACTGTTCTGGTAACTCCTTACTCTAAACAGCCTACAACTCCTTTTATAGAAACAACTTGTATCCACTTGTCTTTTTTTTTTAATCTCCACCATGAAATCCCAGCTAAATTGAATGCAACATGTCCATAAGGAGCTCATCTTTCACTCAGATGTCTCTCCTCAGTGTATTTTCCTTGTTTCTAGCAAATATCATTGTTTTTATATCAAAATGATTAGATGGTTTCTTACTTTTATGACTCTTAGTTTTTGTTTCTGTTTTCTTTCTTTGTTCACTTGCTTGGTTTTTGAGACAAGTCTTGTTATAAAGCCCAAGCTGGCCTTAATCTCAAAACAATCCTCGTTTCTTCAGCCCCTTGTGCACAGGAATATGGCCAGGAACCACCCTGCTCAGCCCTTCCATATTACCGGTATCTGTGCGGTTATCTCAGGTGAAGTTAAACTTTTGTCATACGTGTCTCCTGCTAATGTCATTCAACATTAATCCAGACAATTACAAATCTCATCAGGCATCACTGACCCAGCCAGATTTAAATAACTATTGCTGGTACCTGTGAAGACCTTGCAAGAAATGTTTATGAGTGAGTGTGTGTGTGTGTGTGTGTGTAAGAGAGAGGGAGAGACAGACAGACAGACACAGAGAGAGAGACAGACAGAGAGAGAGAGAGAGAGTCCTTAGCTACACTAACAAGCTAGAGACATTTGTATGGCTGGCAGTAACAAAACCCTATTTAGGCTTTAAAATGAGCTCTTGTAGCTAAAAAAAAAAAAAAAAAAAAATAGTAATGGTCACTTGGCATGGGGTAGGAGAATACAAGAGGGAGAACAGAGAAAAATTTTGACACATTCTTTCTCATAAGCAAACAAATCAGACAATTCTGCTTTATTAAATTAATAATGTGTTTCAGGATGTTCCACACTCATTACTGGCTGCATCCTGTGGCCATCTGGAGGCCAGAATGACCAGCCAAGCCCTGTGTCTCCATGCACACACACAAATAACTTTTACAAAATTCATTGGCATGCTGTACTAAGTTTGCTGTGTTCTTTGAACTCCCTTGACCTTGGGGAGATAGTGTGCCTACAGAAAACCTTTCAGCCCATTGAACTTGGACTCCTCTTAAAGGCCACATGCTCGCTTGTATTGGAAACACTACCTGTATACTTCTCTTTTCTTTATTGGCTCCAAACTCCACATTTTTTTCATGTATCAAAGAGAATTGAAGATCAATGAAACAAAGAAATGGAGATCATACTGGAAATAAGCTTTCTGATGGGATGATTATCATCCTATGTATCAGAAATTATTGGTCCCAAGATGTCCCCCTTCATCTCTCCTCAGACACCAAAATTCACAGGTGCTCAAGTGCCTAGTATAAAATGATTTCGTATTTGCATATGCCCTACACACATTCTCCTGGATATGTTAAATTCTCTCTAGATTATTTATGATGTCATCACAATATAAATACTGTAACAATGTATTGCTAGGGAATAGTTTCATTCAAAAAGTTTATTCATGTTCTGTTATACGTGTGCTTAAACAATGTTTTTGTTTAGAAGTTGGTTAATTTACAGGTGTTAAAGCCATAGAACACATAATCAATTGCACATGAAAGAGAAAAACTAAAAATGCTCAAGTTGAGCAAAAACATAACTATATGAGATATAAGAAGACACAAAAAAGCGACCACACACACAGAAAACTTCCATGCAATCAGTGTGCCTTGGAGTATAAAGAAGCAGAAATGCAAAAAAGCAAATATCCCAGGCTTCTATCTACACTGCTCATAACCCACACTAAAATAGAAAACAGTTCAAAAAGAAAGTTGAGAAATTTAGGCCTAACAAATGATTTTTTTTTTCCTTTTCTGGTATAGATAAGAGCCAAGTGTTGTCTCCTCACCTCTCAGAAAGAGAAGAATTTCATAGAGTTGAAGTAACCTAACAAATATGGAGCGGGTCAGTCCACTGGCTGAAATGCTGGTGTGTGTCTGCATGTATGTGTGTCTGTTTATGTATGTGTGTAGTGTGTGTATGTGTGTGTTTGTGTGTATGTATATGTGTATGTGTTTGTATGTGTATAGTGTGTGTATGTATATGTGTTATATGTATCTGTGTATATGCAAAAATGTGTGTGTATTTGTGTGTAGTAGTTTTGAGAGATTGCAAGATATTAGGGCTCCCTAAGCTAAAATTATCCTCACTGATAGTAATACCTTAATCCATTTCACTAACTCTGCATCACACACTGCTGAAAGAATGCCTTTGGAGGAACAGTGGTGAATGTGAGCTTTCACCTAAGCTGTAGGCCTAGTTGCAGGGACACTTAGCTTTAAATTCAGTTATGTAATGTTCATTTCATGAATATTTATTGAGACCTAATGCTGCTCTTAATTTCCATTCTAGATGTTATGAATGACAAAGCCATCACCATTCAAGGAGCCCATTTATCAAATTTTTAGATGAAGAATTCTGTTAATAATTAAGCAATGTGAGTTCCACAAACATACTTATACAACCACACAAAATTAGAAAGTCCAATTCTTAAAATAATCATACAGAAGAGATAGAAATAAAATTTTATGTGTTACTAGTTTTATGCAATGAAAGCCACATGAAGCAATACGCTACTTTCAAGCAGACTTTATGGCATATCATAAATCAAAATGAAAGACGGGGTAGGCTCCGTGTCAGGCCTTTTACCTCTTTCAGCACAAGCCTTGGCTCCAACGTTGAATTTTCTTGTTCTCTTTTTTTCCTTAAACTGTTTATTTTGTATTTTGCCCCACTTGTAATTTTTCTTTATAGGCTTGAATAACAGTTATCACTCATAACCTTGTAGCTGAGTTGCTGTTGGGCAGAGAGCAACGGGGAATAGTGTGGGCTTTTGAAACAGCAAAGCCCAGCCCCATTGACACACCTCCTCTAACAAGGCCACACCTCCTCATCCTTCCCAAACTGTTCACCAAGTTAGTATTTAAATATATGGGAGAGAGGCATTTTCTATTAAACCACCACAATCTGACTGGATGGGAAACAATTTTTTTAATCAGTAGACATTTTTTCTTTTTTTTTTTTTTTGAGTTGACATTTCTTAAGTCTTTAAACAAAATTGAGACACGATTTTTGAAACATCCCTTTGATGTATTAAAATTAATGCTATTGGTAAGTGGCAATAATGAGGAACTTTCCTTTAAATGTTTAAGTTTTATTTTATGTATGTGAATATTTTGCCTTGTATGTATGACTTCACACCCCAAAGAAGTTAGAAGAAACTGCCAGATCCTCCTGGAAACTGAGTCACAGATAGTTGCGCGCCAACTTGTGGGTTCTGAGAACCAAACCTGGATCCTTCACCAGAACAGCAAATGCTCTTAACTCTTACTCCACCCTGAAGAACTTCTAAAAACAGCATTTGAACACCTTGCCTGCTTTTATTTTGTATGACTATTATGAAATCTCAAGCAAAGTAGAATCACTGATACTCTGCCATCGATATCCACGCTGACTAACTCACTCTTATTCAGCAAATATTCATATAACATGCATCTCATGTCAACTGGTGTGCATTAAATATGTAGCAGATGGGGACCGGCAGGGAATAATCAGAAGTGGCCCTGTGTACCCAGTCTCACACAGCATAACGCATGAAAACAGACCTGCAGAAGCCATGATGTAACATATGGTAAAAAATGCTCAGAGGATAAATAATACAGGGAGGACATAGAATCTTATATAAAGACTAATAACAATATAGTAATTATAAGACTAGGCCCATTGTTATCTGGATATCACCGTGGCTTCAAAGACTGAGTATGCATCCAGTACTTGTGGCTATTTCTAATAGACAGCAGGCCTGGTGGGTTTATGTTGTGTTGTATTATATTATATTATCCTTGGTTCTATACTTGGTGTGTAGTCAATCAAATTACATATTGGTGATGAGCAATAGCAACGATGACTTTTTTCTTTGTAAAGTTAAATTGTGAAACTCTAAAATCTAGCCAAATTATGTCATAGAAACTTATCTGTTTTCATTAGTCTGAGATAAAACTTGCTTTAGCTGGCACTATAAAACAACCCACCACCAGCCCATATCCTACAGCTGGGGGTCTTTGTTTCTTCACATTGACTTCTCTTATCATCTAGAGAACCCTGTTCTTGTTTTCATTAGGAGAGTCTAAATCAGATCACAAGCTAGATAGCCGATTCAAAGCCCATTTGATTACATACATGGTACCTCGATAAATATGGATTCTTCACTGCCTGTAGTCCCAGCACTCAGGGAGGTAGAAGCAGGCTGATCTTTGTGAGTTCGAGGCCAGCCTGTTCTACAAAGTGAGTCCAGGACAACCAAGGCTACACAGAGAAATCCTGTCTCAAAAAACAAAAACTAACCCCACTCCCAAACAAACAAAATAGGACTGAAGACACAGCTCAGCAGAGTGTGCACCGCTCTTACAGAGAACCTGAATTTGGTTCCTAGCACCCACAGTAGGTGGCTCACAACCGCCTGTCCCTCGAGCTCCAGCGGATCTGAAACCTTCTTCTGGAATCCATAGACAACTGCACTCACAGTTGTCTATGGATAAACACACACATACCTAAAAGAAAAGTAAATCTTTAAATAAATACATAAACATTTAAATAACGTTTTCCGGTTGTAAGTCAGACTTAAATTTCATGTCGAATTCCATAACATTCCTATGAATGAAACCATGTTCCCACTTCCTTTTCTTTTTTCTACCGCTGATACAGTGGTGTTTTGGTAAATGTTTAACACGTGGCTCTTCAGGGTAAAAAGACATGATGTGTGGTAACTTCCCATTTCTGCAGTAGAGCTACTCTTACTATGACTGCTCGTAAATTATGACTATGAGCTGGGTATGACTCAGGATGACTCAGCAACAGAGTGCCTGTCTAGTATGTGTGAAGCTCTGAGGTATACCTCTGGTGCTATGATAAACAAACACAAACTATCAATGCGACAGCGCCAAATGGGCATAATTATTTCTTATGAATCAGTTTATACCAGATACCATTGATCCTCTACAGCTCTTTGCATTCCACAGGCCCGATTTGACCTGAGGAAAATGTACCTTTTTCTTCATGACTTTCAGGAATAGCCTCTGAAAGGTCTCAGTAGAGGCTGCAGAGTGGTGAGACCAGGGGGTGCTCTGGGCCTCTAGGAGTGGGGGCGGAGGGTTATTGGAGGGGTCTTATCTCAGAAGCACGCTTTGTAAGAGATTGTAGAACTGTGGCGTTCTTCCCCTTCCCACCAGCCCCTGCTTCCTGAGAGGACAGAAGTGCTCACTCTGACACCCTCACCATGGCCACTCTCACTTAGGACCACATGGCAGTCCATCCCATCTGAGACATGAGCATCCAGCACCACATAGAAACTTTACTTCACAAGCAGTATGTGCTAGGGATCCTTCTGGAGTGCCACAAAGCTGATCGACCAAGGTAAAACGGACCTTGGGGATCTATAGCTGAGAAAATTACACAGAAGATGCTTGGATGTGGTGTTTACTTGATAGAGGGAGGAACAGTATTTGTTACATAATCCAGTCAACCTGGAACTTGTCATCCTCCTGCCTCAACCTCTCAAGTGCTAGGATGTACAAGCATGGCTTCTGTATATAATTATGCAAAACTTTAGTTTCACAGTGTTATCATGTTTTTACTTTTTTTTTTTTGGATGGAGTTATGCATGCCATAGCACACAGGTCAGAAAAGAACTTGCAAGAGTCAGTTCTCTCCTACAATGTGAGTGCTGAGAATCAAACGCAGGCTCCAGGGTGTCTATACCTGCTGAGCCATCTCACCTGCCCCCTTTGGCTTATCTGCATTATAGTAAAGGAACCATGTGCATGAGTGCACATGCATGATGGTTTTCCATCACAATCCCTTTCCCAGTGTAGACTTTAAATACGAGGTTATTTTCCCAAAGATGATCATAGAAGCCCTTGCCCCCAACCCCCGAACAGCTTGGAGCCCTTGTCTAGATGTGTGTCTTATGGCTGTCCTCACGCCAGATCACTTGCTCCATATTGTGGAGGAAAGCATGCTGCACAAAAATGCCCAGATAACTATAGCTGTAGACTGGACTTGATGTATTCCCCCCCGCCCCCCGTATATCAGCATTACATCATGGGCACAGTCTCCAGTTACATCTCCAGTGCTGTCCAGGCTTCATTTGTGGACAAGCAATGGAGTCCTAAAAAAATCCACAAGGAGTCGGGCATCAGGGCTCAGGCCTTTTTTTTTTTTTTTTTTTCCTTTTAAGACAGGGTTTCTCTGTGTAGCTTTGGCTGTCTTGGACTCACTGTGTACAGGAGGCAGGCTTCAAACTCACAGAGATCTTCCTGCCTCTGCTTCCCTGACTGCTGGGACTACAGTCGTGCACCACCACACCGGGCCGGGGTTCATGCCGTTAATCTCAGTACTCATAAGGCAGAGATGGGCATATGTCTGTGAGTTTGAGGGCAACTTTGTCTACATAGCAAGACCAAACTCAGCGGTGCTACGTAACAAGACCCTGTCTCAAAAACAATCATTGACAACGACCACTATAACCAAAGGCAAGAGTTTGAGAGCCACTGGATAGGTGGGCATGCAGAAATCGCTGGAAGGTAGCATTCCCACAGAGGTCATGGGGGTAAACTGGCGCTTCCTCCATATCTCACCCAATACAGGCTGTTTTGTTTTGCCACCTGCCTCCTCTGTTCGACGGTTTGTAGTAAGCGGTAAATAGAAGCATTCCCCCAAGTTCTTTGAGTCACTTGAGCAACTTCATCAAGCCCAGGTGGTAAAATGGTAAAGTACAGGATAGACCTAGCAGTTCAGGAGGACGGGCAAAATTAACCTGGGGCTTCTGGTTGGCGCCTAAATTGGAGTGGGCACTCTTGTGTAGAGAGCCCTTAACCTGTGGTCTGACATTCAGACAGAAAGGGCCAGAGTGAATGTATACAGAAGGCATCAGCTAATACCCACTGTTATACAATGCGCTCCCTTGGTATGTGCAAGGAAACATCCTGCATCTGGCATCTTCTGTGATGACTATGACATTAGAACAGAGAAAAACCAAGACATCTGTGTATTTCTTGATGTGCTCAGGAAGCACCTATATGTTTTAAATTGCGAAAAGTTGCATTTAAGTTATGAATAGATATTAAAATTGCTAAAAGATATGTACATCATTTGCCATGATCATAATGTTTCTCCTTCGCTCTGCAAGTGACATGAACTAGCATTTAATTTTCGGGAGTTCATTTATGTTCTTTTAACAAATTCTATTAAATGGAATACATACTATTATTGTTCCTTGTAGTTCTGTGTGTTTGTGTGTGTGTGTGTGTGTGTGTGTGTGTGTGCATGCACGTGTGTAGAGATCTGCCAAAGATCTGAGAAGACACAGCATCGCTGAGTTAGAAAAAGAAGACATTATTACAGAAAGGGAAGAAACTTGGACTTCTTCATGACAATTCCCCTTGTGTCCTTAAAGACCAGTTGGATGGTGAGGGGGATCCAGTAGCTACCAGGCTTATAGTCGGTTTGTATCATAAACAAGAAAGTCCTGAGTGTGCAAGGCTGAGTGGCCTTTGTCCCAGACAGACCTTGCTATAAAAATAGTCATTACAGATAGTCTGAATCAAAATTGCTGGTCCTTTTGCTCACACAATATACAGAGCTATGAAAGAGCCATGTAAACCTGCCTCTTGACAATATTGAACCTTCCACAAGTTGGGCATGATGGTTTAGTTCTGTGCTTATAGCACTTGCGGCTGAGGCAGGAGGAGCATGAGCTCAATTCCAAGCCAGACCTGAGTTACACAGTGAGACTCTGTCTCAGAATAACGACGTGAACAGGGAGGATGGCATCCCGGGAGGAGGAGGGCACACACCTGACAACCTGAGTCGGATCGCTGAAACCCAAATTAAAAAGAAAAGCAAACAAACGAAAGCTCAGGGTCAGTGGTACACAGTCATGCCAGGACCATTACCACAAGAAGCCAGTGGGCTAGCTAGCAGAAATAGGACAGATGCTGCTTCAACAAGGCAGTGATGAGAACGGATGGCCACGAGCCTTGTGGCCACATGTGCTGTACGCTGTGCGTGCATACATACAAACACAATTTAAAAATTCTAAATAAAAAAATCACAACAACAAAAGCCTCACAGGGTGCAATTGGTATGATTTTGCTTAGTGAGCATGCATCTGGAAACACCCACTTCTTAATTTCCTTTCCTGATGCAATGATTAAATGCCCTGACAAAAGCTACTCAGCAGAGGCAGGTTTATAACAGCTCACAACTTTAAAAATGCAGAGAGGTGAAGGCCTCCAGAGTAGCTGGCCTCATCACATCCACCAAGAGGCGGAGTGGAGCACACCTTGAGTCCAGCACTCAAGGCAGGTGGATCTCTGTGAGTTGGAGGCCAGCCTGGTGTACAAAGAGAGTCCAGGACAGCCCAGGCTACACAGAAAGACCCTGTCAAAAGAAAGAAAGAAAGAAAGAAAGAAAGAAAGAAAGAAAGAAAGAAAGAAAGAAAGAAAGAAAGAAAGAAAGAAAGAAAGAAAGAAAAGGAAAAGATGCAGAGGGTGATGAGGGCTTGTGTCCAGCTTGCTTTCTCCTTTTTATTCAGCCTAGAACCCAAATCCAGGGAGCATTGCTGCCGACCTCTAGGGTGGGACTTTCCACCTCAGTTAACCTAATCATCCTGCTGCCTCACAGGCGTAGCTAGAGCCTAAGCTAACAGAGATGGTTCCTCACAGGTACAAGCAGAAGGACTCTCTCCTAGGTGATTCTGGAGTGGGTCAAGTTGACTTCACCCTAGGCATCACAATGCCTGCCTTGGCTTTCTCATTGTTTCCTTCTTGAACATTTGGCCCTCTATCAGAAATGATTTTTTTCCAGCATCAAGAGGAGCTTTCATTTTAGCAGGTCTGCTGAACATTCAGTTCTGTCTGTTATTGATGAAAATCAAGTGATATGATTTTATCGTCACATTTGAAAGCATTTTTTCACTGAATAAAAATTATGGATTGTTTTCTTTTGATTCCTGTTTTCGTTTGGCTCCTTCTGCAAATGAGTATGTCATGTCACTGTTGCTTCTTGGTAGTAGTCTGCCCTTTGTCTCTGCCTCCTCTTAAAACCTGCTTTACTGTGGTAATTATTTATATAAGTTTTATAAATGGTATGATAAGCTATCTATCCACCTCTGGACCACTGAATGTGGTTTTATCATTCCTTTTCAGAGCTGGAAGGTTTGAAGCTACTATTTCTTCAAACACTGCACTGCATTGTATCTGGTGCTTCTTCACTGGGCACACCACAGCGTCTCTCCTTCCTTCAGTCTGGCATTTGCTATGTTCCATGACTTAGTCTATTTCTTTCTGTCCTGACATTCAGATCAGACATTCTCTCTTCAGCTGTGTTGAGTCTACTATTAAATCTATTCTTCGAGTTCCTGATTCTAGTTACAGGTCAAGCTTTTCTATCTGGTCCTTTGTAAGCCTGATCTGACACATTCAGCCATTTTCAGTTCTGAAACACATTTCTACATCTTGTCTTTTACTTCTGTGAGTCAAGAAGGCATAGTTTCAAATTTTTCTGTTTGGTGATAAGACTTCTGAAGTCTTTCCAGGACAGTTTTCATTTTTTATTTTATTTATTTTTAAGAATTTCTGCTTCTGTATGGTCCTGGTTCTTTTCTTTGGTGCATCAAAACTTGTCTTTTCACAGTTATTTGTTGGCATAATTTGTCCATTAGGATAATTTTAAATTCCTCCATAAAATGCTTGCCTTTGGGTTATTTGGGGTCTCCAGTCATCATTTGCTACAATTTCAATGATAAATGTAATTTGGAACAAGCCTCCCACCCTAGACAGAGCCAATTGGCTCCAATTCCACTTATTCTTAGCCATAGCCCTTTGGAGTTCCAACCTAATGGCAAAGAGTTTCCTAAGTCCCCACTTGGGAGGGAAGAAACTGTTACAAGTACAAAACATCTTGTGAGGTTTTTAGTCTGTTTGAGGCTTTTTCAGACCAGCACAAAAAACCAGCCTCAAGCACAGGGCACAAGCCTCTGTATTTTTATTTTCTCCCAAACTTTGGAACAATTCCTCCTACTTGTTTGTCTCTTTCATATTCCTGAAGTAGATTCCAACCCGTGTTCTCTGCTTTAACTCACTAGAAAGTTTGATCTGATTTCTCAGCTTATCTCAGACTCCTTAGCTGTGGGTTAGTTGGGATGTCTTGACAGCATTAAAGGACACGTGGGCCATCTCTCCTGTAACGTTACTTCGCCTCTGCCCAAGTCACATCACACATCACCACCTCCAGAACTACCACAAGTGCTGTGACTTTTCCTCAGAATTCTCTCCAGAGCTTTCAGCAGTGAGGCCAAAGAAGAGCTGAGGGAGGCTGGCAGCATGGGCACAGAAGTGGTGAACAGTGAGACCTGGAAAGAGACCGGGTGGTTCTGGGCACTGTCAGATGCACAGTCTTACACCTATGAACTTGTGCTACTGTATATAGTGGGGGAGAAAAGCAAAGAACAAGTGTTCTCCCCTCTTCCTCCAGGCTTAACGCCCTCCAGAGAGAAAGTTGTTTCCCTAAAGTAACTATCTCTACCACTAGCTCCAAAAATGGTAGCGCTGTTCCCTGCCACTTGGAACATTAAGAGGGAGACTAACATCAGACGTAGGATTTCCTCACGAAATAGAAAAATGAATGCTTACCACCACCACAATGTCAAGGCTGCCAGATAGAAAAAGGCAGCTGAAGGGTGCTGGCCCCAAGAATGGACCAGACTTCTCTGCGCTAAGGAGATGTTTGATTCATGTAAGATCAAATTTGCCGAGATTTCCATTTTCAGGACTGCCAATTGTGCAGCACTGAAGAACTAAGTGTGTGTGTGTGTGTGTGTGTGTGTGTGTGTGTGTGTGTGTGTGTGTGACTTCATGCCTGCTGAGAGCATGCCAGCTGCCTAGCAGAGGGCGTGACTGTTCTGGCGGCAGGCAGCTGAGGGTGAGTGAGGACAGCCAGGCGGGTATACCACTACACTTCCCTGTGTAGCTCACGGCATAGGTCTTTTCTCTGGGTCAGCTCTACCTGCCCTCAAACACTTCTGCTTAATAATCACTATATATTTAAATTAAATTGTGGTTTCTTTGCAAGTTTTGTATGCACTTATAGATGGTTTACATGATTTCTTAAAAACAAAACCTGTTCGGGGCAGAAGCTGTGCCATCTTGCTTTATAAGGAAGCGATCTGACTCTCGGTGATGTGGAGTGTAAAACAGGGGTGACAGCGCAAATCAAGGAGACGGCTACTGACAGAGAGGCTGACCTGCATGAATGGAGCGTGAGCAAGCAGAGCACAGCTAAGCTGCAGCTGCTGGATGCCTTCTGTTTCTGAGACTGAGCCACATGGTTGAGAAGGAACACAAGGAGACACACACCTGGCTTCTGGTACGTTCACACCTTTACTTGTGAGCAATTCTGTCTAGGGAATTCCAAGGCTTTTGAAACTATATAAAATGTTCGTTTCTAGTGAGGACAAACTTATCAGGAGAGCAAACATCAAGAAGAAATTTCAAACATAAGAATAAAAACATTGTAATGGTAGCATGCAACCACTCACTTCAGTATTTGGGAGGCTGAGGCAGAAAGATTATAAGTTTGAGACCAAATTGGGCTATAGACTAAGCATGAGAGAAATATTGGGGTTAAGACTTTCAGGACTTAACCAAATCTGCTGATATATCTCAGGTAAGAAAATCCAAAAAAGAAATCTGACTTTGTCTTGCCGGTTCCCAGGCCATCATCATATCAGCTCCCAGAGCAGGGTGTGTCCTGCGGAAGTACAGAACCTGGGAAGGCAACAAAGGTTCTGGGGAGTCCTGGCAGCACATTTCTCCCCTTGAGTCATATTTCATATTGAACACTCAAACACATTAAATGGATCGTGGATCACGTCACCTATTTCTAGTTCAGTTTTTTTTTTTAACTTCATTAAGCAAATTTACATTTGTTGGCAACAGAATCTCCAGCATGTTCCTCAGTCACACAGATACCACTGTCACAGGCTCTTTTCTCTTAGCCCTTGGAAATATTGTATTCCTGATCCTTTAATTCAGGAGCTGAATTCGGCGGTGAACTATAAACAGAAGGGTGTTCCTTGAAAGCATCCCTGCCCTCATGGAAAAAGTCCCAAATGCTGTGTATTATTGATGTTAGCACAGTCCATGTCCAAAATTCAGTGCCTCAGATTCCTGGGAATAGAAGAGCCTTCTCCAGGTCAGATTCGGAGGAATGGGAAAGCCTTCCTGTGGTCCAAGTACAGAGGCTAGGAATGACTGACCTTCTACTAAAACCACTCTACGCAGAAACCATAGGTCGTCCACTTCGGTGACTTCAGCCTGTGCCTGCTCACCTGCAGAGACCCAAAATGGTCTCCTCCTCCCTCTCCTCCTCCCCCCTCCTCCTTCCCCTCTGCTTCCTCCTCCTCCTCCTTACAATCTCCCACCTGCTCACACTACCATACGTTAAGAACAAGCTGAACGTATATGCTGATGGTGCCTCTCCACCGAAGTGTATGGCTTACCCATCCTTACTTTTCTGTACATGTATGTGTCCGTGTGCCTGTCCTCTCTTTGTTCCCTCACTTCCTTAGTCAGGCCAGCCTCCAAACAGTGCTGGATGCGGCACATCCTTCCTGACTACCACCCCTCTTGTGTAGACAGTTTTCTAATAATCTTGAGGGGGCTCGGGGGGTTGTTTGTTTGTTTTGGTTTTGGTTTTGGTTTTTTGGGACAGGGTTTCTCTGTGTAGCCTTGGCTGTCCTGGACTCTCTCTGTAGACCAGGCTGGCTCTGAACTCACAGAGATCTGCCTACCTCCGCCTCCTGAGTGCTGGGATTACAGGCATGAGCCACTGTGCCCGGCTCTCTTGTGCATTTCTTGACTGGAGACTTCAGGGAACAGTTGTGATCAAGGCTACCAAAGCAAAAACAGAGGGACTGGAGGAAATGTTTCATATTAAATACGAGCACGCCCTGTTCCTTCACTGATGTCTCTGACAGAGACATTAGCAGTGGTATTTACCAGCAAAGCACAGAAAAGAAGACCCCATTCTGGAAGCATCTCCTCTTGAAAAAACCCCAGGCACAAAGAGTTCCCCAAGAAAGTGACTTAGCCAAACACCTCAATATACAGTTCCTGGCCTGCAGCTCTACCCACAGACTGGGAATTAAATCATAAAGGCAGGCACCAAGGACTGCAGGAACGCTGTGGAATAGAGAGCCACCCAAATGAGGACACATTACACTCTTTCTTTTGGTTTTTGGTTTTAGTGTTGCTTTGTTTTGTTGTTATTTGAGGAGTTCTTTTGTTTTGTTTTGCTTTTTGAGACAGGATTTCTCTGTGTTGCCTTGGCTGTCCTGGACTTGCTTTGTATACTAGGCTGGCCTGGAACTCACAGCGATCTACCTGCCTCTGTCTCCCTGAGTGCTGGGATTACAGGAATGCACCACTGTGACCAGCACAAAGACACATTAAACAGCTAAGAAGACTGACTATACAAAGAAGAGACAATGTTATTATTTAAACTTTCAGATAGAAAATAACAGAATACCGTATTAGAAAAACAGAATGAAGTCGTTACTAGAAATTATAAATATAGTAGAAAGAAATTAAAAGGCTTGAAGATAAAGGTAAGAAAATCTTCTAGGAAGTAGATCAAAAAGTTAAAGAGCTGTAATATAATTTTTTTTTTTAATTTCACAGGTAGGGCATGCCTTTAGAATCTTTGAGGCCAGCCTGGTCTACATAATGAGTTCCAGGACAGTCAGGATTACACAGAAAAACCCCATCTTGACCACGTACCCTCCAAAAAATTAAATTTGGGACATTATCTCATCATGTCTAGTCCTCAAATAATAGTAAGGAGCATGAAAAATGCTCTAGAGAAATTCATTGAAAGAGTAATCTAATAACATTTTATGAAGCAGAAGGTCATGGGTCCCATATGGAAAGGGTTGTTAGAGCACATAGAATATGGATAAAAATAGACTCATGCCAAGACTCATTCTTAGGGGAAAAATGCTGGTAACGAAGGTTTTCCATAGAAAGGAGAAGCAGGCTGCATATGCTCCTGTAAGGAGCTCCAGCCTCCATTCCTGCACATGTGTACCTGCGCATATATTTGCACATCACACACACACACACACACACACACACACACACACACACACACCACAAATTGATGAAACATCTTGGAGAGGCACTAGTTAGTGTTCTCACTGCTGGGCACAATGCCTGCCATAAGTGACCTAAGAGGGTTTACTTGGGCCTAACTCCCCAGGGGATAATCCATCAGGTAGGAAAGGAATGGAGGTGGGGCCAGGCCCTGTTCTAGGTCTCAAGAAGATGCTTGTGAGAAAGGACAACAGTGGCATTTGTCTGGCTTTCTTTTCCTCGTTCTATTTAGCTGGTGACCTAGCTCAGGAGGCTGGCGCCACCCACATGCAGGGTGGATCCTACCTTCACAGTTAATCCTGTCTGGAAACACCCTTACTGACAAACCCTTACTGACAAAAGGAGTGTCTCACTAATGCCCCAGGCATTTCTTAATCTAGTTAAACTGAAAACTACACCAGCTCTCACAAGGGTAAAATGATTTTCAATTAGAATCCTATGCTTCGTTAAGCTACAAACTACCAAGGATGGATTGTGGGATCTCCTAAATTAGGAGGAGCATTTTATTGTTAGAGCATCTGTTGTATTACTTCCTTTAAAGGTTTAGATTTATCTATTTTAATATGCACAAGCGTGTACACAGGCACACTCACACACTGGGGCGCGGCAGTGTTATATATGTTTCACCCATACTAAGCCAATGCTCTACCACTGAGCTACATCCCCAGCCCAGCACATATATACTTGTTGTGCTATTCTTCGCACTGTTTGCTTACTTTAATATACTTTATAATGACAGCTCTTAATTTTGCAAAGCAATACATGTTGGGCAAAGAAAATGGTCTGGGGAAAACAAGCAAGGGGCACCCTCTCTTGTGAACTGTGAGTTCTTCCCAAGTCTACAAGTTACTTTTTTCATTGCTGTGCTTGACAGAGCAACCTAAAGGACGAGAGGGGTCATTTTGGCTCACAGTTTCAGCCTATTGTCGCAGGGAGACATGACAGAATCCACAGCGGTGGGAAGATTTGGACCACGTGATAGCTAGTCACATCAAGCAGGAGGAAGAGAGAATGTCAGGAAGCAGAAGCAGCCATCACTTCTAAGCCACAGCTCTGCCGGGCAGGCCTGGTCCCAAAGGCTCCACCACCTCTGAACTCAGCATGTTACTGGAGACCGAGCCCTCAGACACAGGCTTGTGTGAAGATGCCTCACATTCAAACAGGACATGACCATGCTTACAAGCAGTCCTGGGCAGTGTGCTATCCCACTTTTAACCACAGCTCCATTTTTGCTAAATTATAGACCTATGAGTTGATTATGTATGCCATTCAAACTGTTGCTTTATTCTCCTTTGCATATTCTACCCTAGAAATAAGCACCGCAGCAGGAGAGGCCCATTGCCACAATAATTTTCCTGTTTGCTACCTCGAGGAAGCTTTGGATCCAGGCTGGCTGCTCTAGCCACATAGTGCACAAGGCAAGTTTCTGTGGCCCTTTCTAGTCTCCCTATCAGTAATCAAGAAAACAAATGTCCCTGTCTTGTGTTTTGTTTCTTGGGGAGCTTTGAAAGAGCTAACATTATTTTTTCTTATTCCTGTTTACAAATACCAGGGTTGCAATGTCATAAATTAAAAGTGAGCCAGACAAAATGATGCACACTTTGTAATTCCAGCACTTGGGATGCTGAAGCAGGAGGACTGCTGTGAGGACAAAGGCAGTCTGGACCACACAACAAGCATTAGGCCTGTCAGGGAAACAAAGCAAGACTTGTTCTCCAAACAGGCAACAGGGTTTATGACAGAACTCTTACACTGACCAAAAAAGTGCAGAATGAGTTTTTTACCTGTTAACTTGGTTTTTCTTTTCTTTTTTTCTTTTTGTTGAGACAGGGTTTCTCTGTTTAGCCCTGGTTATCTTGGAATTTCCTCTGGAGACCAGGTTGGCCTTGAACTCAGAGATCTGCCTGCCTCTGCCCCCAAGGGCTGGGATTAAAGGTGTGTTAGCTTGGATATAAACACAGTCACAATGAAAAGAGATAGCTATCATGGAGGGGAAGCTTGTATGCTTGTAATCCCATCTGGGGTGTGGACGCAGGGGAACGCAGGTTGTTCCTGCCTACTTGGTATGAGACCAGCCTGGGCAACATGAGATCCTGCTTCAACATTTACTCGCAACAAAAGTAATGATAATACCAAGTTAAATATGATAGCACTAAAAATCGGTATACAACAGTCGCTTAAGGGGTTCACGGAACTATTCATTTCTATTTAACATTCTGTAAGAATTTTTTTTCAGTCAACGCACTTGATGCTTTTTAAGGTGCAAAACACTTTTGATTAGGAAAATAAAAGGATACGGTACAAAGAAAAAGGAAATAGTGAAGATTACTTCCTTCTTTAGTAACCAAAATTGCAGTCATTTCTGGCCCAAGACTCAAAGCAGAAAGGGGATTGAGCACTACATTGCAGTGTTAGAGGTGACCTTGCTTCATGGAATGCAGAGGTCAGAAAGCTTTAAACAAATATATGAAATCCAGCATTTAAAAGACAGACTTCAGAAAATCATGTTTTATGGTACTGAAGCATGCCATCGAATCACATCACCTTATGTCTGATTCATATGGAAATATATACATATCCTTTGAGAACCAATGTAAAATCCTGTCTCCTTTCTAAAACCACAATGTAGCCCTTACCTAGACCATTTTAAAATTAGAACCTTGAATTTTGTAGTGTTTCTTCAACCAAAGGAATCATTTATAGAGTTCAACATGAGCTTGGGATGCTAAATCTAGAATAACTTGGTTATGATCCTGATGGACTGAGATCCTTTTGAGCTAAAGCTGGACTACCAGAGTGATGCAAATGTGAAAACATAACAATGTTCTAAACCCTCTGTTATTTGATCTGTCCAGGCTCCTTCCCTCGCCACAGGCGAAGTCCAGCAGATCCACCCTTGGCTAAGAGCTGGGTGCCTGTGAAAGGCTCTGAGGCTGGCCTCGTTCTCCCGGTGATGCTCTAGAGAAAGGGCTCCCTTTACCCTTTAAGGGTCTGGAAGCCCAAACTGCTGAAGTCTGAAAGACGGGAATGCATGCTGGCCTGAAGGCCAGGCCAGAGACCAGAGTAGCATAGTGCTGAGGAAGGCACTGCTTAACCACCTCAGTCTGGTCTCTGTCTCGGTCTGAAATTAAAATAGGTCGGCCCTTGCAATCAGTTTCCCTAAAAAAGAAACAACCTCAAGAGTAAAGCCAAGAAAATCAAAAGGTCATATAAGAGAGAAATTATAAAATAGATCATACTTACAGATGAAAAATCAAGAAGCTACAATTAGAATAATCCGAGAAATATAACCATCCTCAAAAGACAGTCTGAGTTTGCATTTGTCTTTTAGTTTCCAGAATTTGCTACCTTTTCTGTATTCTTTGTTTCTAATGGGTTTGTTTCTTTTAAAATGCCTTTTGATGAGATGAGAGAGAGAGAGAGAAAAGGTGTCTGTCACAATTTCTAACGGCAAGCAATTCAGAGATATAGGCATTACAAGTATATGAAATTTTCAAAGTCTTCCAAGCCTAACATGGTTAACACAGCATTGTAAGCCCAGCATTTGGGAAGCTGGGCAGAAGGATCATGAGTTCTAGGGCAGCGAAGACTACAGAGAGAGAGAGACGTGTGGGGCTAGAGAGGCGGCTCACAGCTTTGAGCCCTTGCTGCTCTTCCAGAGGTCCTGAGTTCGGTTCCAAGCACTCACATGGAGCAGCGCATGACTGCCTGTACCCCCAGCTTCTTCCAGCACCTGAGCAAGCATGGCCGACTCATGTACACCTAAACATTAACAACCTGTGGCTAAAGAGATGCCCCAGCCGTTAGCAGTGCTTCTGGTTCTTCCAGAGAACAGGAGCAGCTTCACAGCACATATCAGGTAACTTACAAGTGCTCTAAATCCAGCTACACACCACCGGCACACATGAGGCATAAACACACATAGAAAAGAATAAATATTTTAAAAATAGTTTAGACTGAGCAAGTATATGCAAACCATAAAAGCATTTTAATTCTTAAGTTTCATTGACTATTAACTACTTAGATTGCAGCCTATATGTTGCTTAAATTAACTCAGGAAAAGTAAAGCTTTCTCCCCATTTCCAAGATCCTAAAAACTAAGTTATCATTTACATAATTGTGCGTGAACGTACGTGTGTGTGTGTGTGTGTGTGTGTGTGTGTGTGTGTGCGCGCGTGAATGCAGGCTCCCAAATATGCTGAAGCGTAGCATCCTCCTGAAGCTAGAGTTACAGGTGTTTGTGGCGTGAGCCACCTGAAGAGGGTGCTGGGAATGAAAGTCAGGTCCTCTGGAAGAGCAGCACAGACATCTTAAGCGCTGAGCCATCTCTTCAGCCAGTTTTATATATACACTGAATTTCACTTTGTAATATAGGAATAACAAGCCCTAAAAAAAAAATCTGTATTTTTCACATACTTCCTGTTTTGAGTTTAATGATAAAAAGAAATATTGTATTAGTTTATTGACCATCAATTTTCAAAATGCATGTTAGACTATAAGCACCTGAACATAATAAACACTTTTTTAGTTACATTTGTGTTTCTTTCTGTGTCTGGCAGAGTGAAGTGTAGGCCTTTCACAGTGAGCACAGAGGTGACATACTAGTATTTCAGCAAAATTATCACACATATTGGTCACGAGGCACAGCTACATTAGTAGGATCTAATGGCTGACAGTAGTCATAAATTCTTGCCCAAAGGTGGGAGGGCGGGCCAAGGGTTGGAAAAGGTTCTGTGTTTTCAAAAAACACTACAGAAAGTAGTCCGGGTTGTATAGAAACTCAGACAGACGAGTGGGCAGAATTCCCACTGAGGTTAAATAACAGCCACATTTCCTCTTTAATCCCATGTCCTATAACTGTTTGGCTGAGTGCTTGGCTCGGTGTTGCTTTGGAGTATGTCTGCAGAGGACATGGAGGTCCTTCCTCCACAGCACAGGCATCATCCTTGCCAGCACCAGGCAGCAGAATAAACATAGGCTGTCTTGCCTGAGGATGAAAGAGTTCCCAGGGAGCTGGCTGGCCAGGACTTCTCCATTGGCATGTCTCGGTACACTGAATCATCACAGACTGAGCAAAACAAAGAAACTTGGAAGCAAAGGTTTTCATTATCACATATTTGTTTCACATTATCTAGCTTCCCAGAGAACTAGTGATTCTGACAAAATGTGATTCCCTAAAACATGGTGTCAGCCAGCTCATGCCTAGAATCTCAATACAGGGAGGATGAGGAAAGAGAATTGTCATGAATGTGAGGACAGCCCAGGCTAAACCATAAGTCCCGGGTCAGCCTATGGGACAAGGTATGACTCTCCCTCAAAAATGCAAAAGGCAAACAAAATAAAATTAAAATTAAATTTCAAAGTGTATCAAGAGGCACTGAGGGCAAGGCATGGTGGTGCCTCTAACCTTGGCACTTGGGGGACAGAGGCAGGCAGATCTCTGTGGGTTCAAAGCCAGCCAAGTCTACATATCAAGTTTCCAGACCAGCCAAGGATAACAGTGAAAACCTGTCTCAAAAAATAAAACAATACAGGCGAACAAGCCTACAAAGTTTGTACTGTCCAGTCCAAAGAGAAATTTGAAATTCTTTAAAGGAAATACTGTTTCATCTATCCTATTTTATCACTTTAGAACACAGATGAGCACAGATCTTTGCTTAATAATGGATAGGAATTTCTGGATGGGCCTATCTCTTCCAGTTTTGAGTGGATTTTAATAAAAATTGCTGTTTAGGTAAAGTTAACTGATGCTACTGTACTGAGACAGACCTGTGGTTCACATTTCTACTGGCTATGGGGCTTTTGGAATTTATTTACCATAGTTAGCATAATACTCCATCAGCCACAAATATTTTTTTAAATCACTAAAGAAGCTTATTTACTTGTTATTTTGTTTTGCCTAATCTGAGGTTCCATGATCATATAAATCCAGATTATACTTGCTTTGGAAAGCCTGGATTTTATTCTAAAAAGAAATCTTTCCCACTAATATCTCACTCTACTTTCAACTATACCAGTACAGAATGTGCATATGGACCATCTCCAGCAACAAATACAGATGCAGCATAAGCCATGCTTCTGAAGGAACAATGCTGAAGCGAAATGTTCAGGGCATACTGAGCTGTAACAGGAAAGTTACCAGTTATGGTCTGTCCTCACTATTTGTTATAGGATCACACCATAGTTGATATCTAAACTTTGGTCTGGAAAACAGAAGTATGATTCCTTATTGCCTTTAGTGCTTTCAAATAACAACTGATATGCTAGATTTTAACATTAAAATGTACACGTGTGAGTAGCAGTGTGGAGTCAGGCCTGAGTATAAATATTTTCAAGCATCATAATATAGGCAGCACATTATTAGGTACTGTAAAGTTTAAAATTTTCAACATTAGGAAGGTTAAAAATCTCAAGTTTAAAAAGAAATCCCTCCCCCTTAATTCTCCTCAAAATTTGGTACATTGGAGCTGGAGAAATGGCTCAGTGGTTAAAAGCACTGGTTGCTCTTCCAGAGGACCTGGGTTCAATTCTCAGCACTCAAAGAGCAGTTCACAACTGTCTGTAATTTCAAGATCTGGCAACCTCATACAGACATACATACAGGCAAAACATCAATACACAAAAAAGAGAAATAAATTTTTTAAAATTTGGTAAAATTTCTTCTTTACAAATTGATATTATGAACCGGATGTGGTGGTAGCACACGCCTTTAACCCCAGCACTCAAACAGGCAGAAACCAGCAGATCTCTGTGAGTTCCAGGTCAGCCTTGTATACAGAGCAAGCTCCAGGACAGCCAAGATAAAACAAGGTTTTTCTCAAAAAAATAACCATACCCAATGAAACAAATTGATATCATATAGTCTTAAATACTTAATAACACACATGATATCAATTTTGTAAAGAAGCAGTATTTATTATACAGATATGATTTGGCTTTTCTGGTTTACTTGATATGATCATATTAGTGTTATAATCCTCCCAGAATTACTGAACAACCCAGTTGTTGTGAATTTTTTTTCAAATATACACAGATACTGTGTGTGTGTGTTTAATTGTTTAAAACTTACTGCCAGATGTGGCAGTGTATGTCTAAAGGATGCGGTGGCAGGCCTAGCCTAGTCTACAAAGCGAGTCTAGGATAGCCACGGCTCTCAAAAAACAAACAAAAGATTTGCTTATTTTGTTTTGTATGTATGAATGACTTCATGTATGTCTGTGTACCGTGTTCATGCAGAGCCCTCAGATGTCATAAATGGGCACTGATCTCCTGGAACTGGAGTTATAGATGGTTGGGAGCCACATGTGGGTGCTGGGAGCCAAAACTGGATCTTCTGAAGAACAAGTGCCCTCAAGCACTGGGCCTCTTTGCAGGCCAGCACAGAGCTGTTGTGTTGAGGAGAGACAAGTCCCATTACAAGTCAGGTCTCATCTTCATTATCTCGCTCGCAGGGTTACACCACAGCTGAAATCTATGCTGTGCTCTGGAAAATAGAAATATAATTATTTACTGCCTTTAGATGGTTACAAAACATTTACATTGAAACAAAAAAGTTTATACAACCCAACTGCATTTGTACAAGTAAATACCTTTGCTCCTGTTTATCCATTTTTATTCCAGGGGAAATGAAATCATCATAGCCCCTGCCCAACATCATAAAAACGGAAATCCAGTTTCCAATCCAGCTTTGTTTAAATGTATTTATAAATGTTCTTCTGTGTTCTAAATCATGCCCACCTACAAGCAACAGAAACATATTCCAACAGATTTTACTATTGAAAATAAGTGGAATGAAAATATATACAACTGCAGAAGCATTAGACATTTCAAAGAACTAACCACCAAAGGTTGCAAAGATGCCTTAGAAGTCGGTTCTTCATGAAGACTTCCTTGACCTATCCTGTAGTGACTCTTATTGATTTAACATTGCGGTCATTTAACATTGTGGTGTTTGGGCTGTTTATCATGGCTGTTAAAAGTGTTGATATTTGATGTGGGCAGCTTTATGAATAAGTGAACAATTGATCATATATCTTAGCTATAATTACAAGCAGTAGACCTGGATCCAATGTCTTAGTGTTTCTATTGCTGCATTGAAACATGTCCAAAAAGCAAGTTGGGGAAAAGGATTTATTTGGCTTATATTTTCACATCACTGTTCATTGTTAAAGGAAGTCAGGCAGGAACTCAAACAGGGCCAGAACCTGGAGGTAGTAGCTGATGCAAAGGTCATGGCGGGGTATTGCTTACTGGCTTGATTTTCAGGCTTGCTCAGCCTGCTTTCTTATAGAACCCAGGACCACCAGCCCTGGGGTGGCCCCACCCACAATGGGGTAGGTCCTCCCCCATCAATCACCAATTAAGAAAAATGCCTTACATGCTTGCCTACAGCCAGATCTTATGGAGGTAATGGAGGGTTTTTTTTTTGTTTGTTTTTTCAAATCAATTTGTTTATTCATTTTACATTCTGATCATAGCTCCCTCCTTCCTCTCCCCCCAGTCTCACCCTCTCTCCCTTTCTCCCTTCCCCCACTCCCCTTCTCCTCAGAAAAGGAAAGACTCGCCCAACCCATCCTGGCACATCAAGTCACATAAGGACTAAGCATATCCTCTTCCACTGAGGCCAGACAAGGCAGCCTCTCCAGGAGAAAGTAATCCAAAAGCAGGCAACAGAGTCAGAGACAGACTCCACTCCACTTGCTAGGAAACCCACATGAAGACCAAGCTTCTCATCAGTTACATATCTGTTGGAGGCCTAGGTCCAGATCATGGAATTATTTTCTTAATTGAGGTTCCCTCTTCTCATATGACGTTAGTTTGTGTCAAGTTCACATAACATCCAGCAAGCATTTGAAAGACATCCACCCTGATCTTCAAGAAACGTCAGATAAACAAACAAATTAACTCACAAAAAACAACCATTTTTACACTGAGTATTTGCCCAAGTGACATGAAAACTGCGTAAACTGCACACAAATGTCTGCAGCATCTTCACACATTATCAAAAAAGATATGGTCCAGATGTTCATTAACACTATCGGATAAACAGACTATGACAAAGGCATAAGATGGGATACAGCGGAAGCGAGGGAATGAGTCACAGATGCACGCAACAACACAGATGAGCCTTAAAAGATGTAGGCCATGCAAACAAGCCAGGCCCTCGGATTTATAAGAAATACTAGAAAATACAACACGAACCTACTGCGGTGGTTTGAAGAAACCGCTGCTCGTGGCTGGCGTTGCTGGCTGAGGTAATGCAGCCTTTAGGAGGGGGAGTCTTGCTGGAGGAAATGCACCTCTGGGGACCGGGCTCTGTCCCAGCTCTCTCTGCATGTGGCTGGGAATGTGTGATCTCCTCGCTGTTGTTTGTCTGCTCCCCTCACCACACTGCCCCCTGCTGCTGTAACTCCTGTCATGTACTGTTGTCACCCAATCCAAGCTACAGCCTTCTTGGGGAGTTCAGCTGCAACTCCTTGCAAAAGGATCATCGCAGACGGACTTTTTGACTGTTTAAGGTGAGGAGAGATCATGAGCCCCTCACCCCAGTATCCGGTTGTTCCTTGCCGCCTGTTTTATGTAACATTGCCTTAATAGCACAACGAGGGACTAGAGTATACAGGCTGGGGGTTCTGAGGGCCACGACTCCATCTATATGAGTACAGGGAAGCCCTGGTCTCTCCCGAATGAAGGCTTTCAAGGTATGGCCTGCTGGCAGGGGAATAGCACGCACATCCCCTCAATTAACACCACAGCTGTGTTCTGTAAGGAAGCCCAATAAACTCATTGGGCCCTCAGAGTGAACTTGTGCCTGTTTGCCACTTGGATCTTAGGAAACTGTTAATGCTGCTTCCTGGGGAGGAATCTCACCAGCCCCTCTCCATTATGATGGGCTCTTATTTCTCTGGAATTTAAAGCCAACATAAACACTTTTGTCTATAAGTTGCTTTTTGTTAAGGTATTTTATTACAGTAACAAAAAAAATCACTACTACAATTCTTTTTTTTTTTTTTTAATGTCAATTGCCTACAATTGGTCGGAGGGAGAATTGACTGGAAAGGGGCATTGCTAAGAACATGCAGATCTGGGGACCTGGAATTTACAAATATTGACTCACCTGTCAACACTGTACACTTAGAATGGAGGTATTGTATTCCCATTTTTTATAATACAGCTTCACAATAAAAATAACACACCCCATGCCTGAGAAGAGGTCTAATGACAGCCTCTGTGAAAAAGGGAAGATCACTGAAAATGCTCTTCTTTTTCTGGAGTGTGGTGTTCATTACAAGTTAGCATGACCAGGGCAGGCATACCAGCTGACTCCCTCAGGGATTCCTGTTAGGCTTACTAGCTAATAGATAAGCTCTGTCCCCCTGGAGCATAAAAACTGAGCCCTGGAGATGCAGTTTCCACAGAAAATAAAGCCCAGAGGACTGGGGACTGGCAGGATAGGGCCAGTACCAACCTGGCTTCTTTTCTGGGAACTCTTATCTTGTTCTGTATTTATCCAGTGCTGTATTTAGAAAAGATTAAATCAAAACTGTGAAATTAAAACACGATGAGTGACAGCTCTAAGAGACAGCAGCTGTGGCATTAGATTTTCATCATGTCAGGCCTGAGGTCTGTATTTCAGGTCACTTTTTTCCATTGGCGCCCATCCTGAAGGGCAAGAATTATCTTTCTACTGGCTATTTTCTAAGCCACCTGTTGCCTCCATGGGGTAGAAGATTAGTAGGGTTTAAGTGGAAACAAGCCACTTCAGAGGTCTAGGTTGCCTGGGATCCTCATGAAGCATTCACCTTCAGAATATTTTGATAAAGCAAATTATTACCTGATGTCAGCAAAGATCACCCTGTGTGCTCTGTTCCCTTTAGGTGGAAAAATAAAATCTTTGGGACCACATGATTCAAATGTATACCACAATTTTTTTAAAGCTGAATGAATAAATATCCACTGTTTCCTAAAGTATGTGACTAAGTGTTTCTTGAAATAGTTATGTTTAATATACGTTCAGATAAATCTAAAGTCAAGAGGTAAAGTATGTAACTTAGTTTTATTTTTCTCTTTATTTCTTTTTGGATTTGGGAGGAGGGTTGTTGTTGATGATGGTGTTCGTTTTGGGTTTTGTTTTTAGACAGGATCTCACTATGCTGTTCTGGCTGTCCTGGAATTCACTCTGTAGACTCTGCCCTTCACCTCTGAGGTCTGCCTGCTTCTACCTCCCAAATACTGGAATTAAGAATGTGTGCCATTAGGTCCAGGATTCCTTTTCTTAATAAATACAAAATTTTGTCACAAGTCAGTTTTGTCTATAAGATAGAATCATTGATATTTAATAGGCTACTGAGATATCTTTCTCAGTAGAATGCTAGCGGCAGTCCTAACTGATGAATGTTGAAGCATCTCAAATGCACTATACTAAATTAAAGAGGACAATTCAAAAAGCTCCTTATGCCTGATAACATTCACAAAACATTCTGAAAGAGACAAAACTGTGAAGACAAAATAGATGATTTCCATGGGCCAAAGTTGGGGGGGGGAGGACTTGAGCAGTGGAGGGATGCCTTTGTGTTCTGATTATGAGGTAACTACGTGCATGACTGTGGGCAGGAAACAGTTGTCAAATGACCTTAAAATTTACTGTATATAAGTCACATCTTAATCTCTGAGTTCATGGCCAGTCTGGTCTACAGAATGAGTTCCAGGAGAGCTACACAGAGAAACCTGGTGTCAAAAAACAAAAACAACCAAAAAAATAACCCTCAATATTTTCAAATAGTTATTGCCTGATCCCAAGTCTGTTTTAAAGTGAAGGAAGAATAAAGGACCAGCATAGGTATTGCAGATTTGAAAATTCCCATTAGATTCTAAAGATACAAAGTTAGTCATCAGACTCTTCTATTAATAGCAAGTGAGCTGTGTGAGTCACAATATTTCAGAACGGCTGTGAGCCTTGGTAAGAGCCGTTGGTAGAATTGTCATTCTTTGCAATTGTCTTTAGATGTGGCGAGAGAGAGACTGTATGTTTGAAATTTTGTTTTTACAGTTAGAAGATTAAGATACATGGTTGAGGCTTTGGAAATCAATCTGGCACTTTCTCAGAAAATTGGGAATAGTGCTATGTCAAGATCCAGCTATACCACTCCTGGGCATATATCCTAAATATGCTCAACTATACAACAAGGACATTTGCTCAACCATGTTCATAGCAGCTTTATTCGTAATAGCTAGAATCTGGAAACAACCTAGATGTCCCTCAACTGAGGAATGGGTACAGAAATTGTGGTACATTTACACATTGGAATGCTACTCAGGTATTAAAAACAAGGAAATCATGAAATTTGCAGGTAAATGGATGGATCTAGAAAAGATCATACAGAGTGAGGTAACCCAGAAGCAGGAAGACACATGGCATATACTCACTTATACGTGGATATTAGACATATGACATGGGATGAACATATTAAAATCTGTATGCCTAAAGAAGCTGAACAAGAAGGAGGACCCTAGAGAAGATGCTCAATCCTCATTCAGAAGGGCAATCAGGATAGACTTCAGAAACAAAAAACAGGGAACAGGACAGGAGCCTACCACAGAGGGCCTCTGAAACCCTCTACTGATCAGGGTATCAGATGCTGAGATTCATAGCCAAACTTTGGGCAGAGTGCAGGGAATCTTATGGAAGAAAGGGGAGAGAGCTTCTGTCTGGAGGGGATAGAAGCTCTAAAAGGAGACCAGCAGAGCCAAAAAATCTGGGCCCAGGGGTCTTTTCTGAGACTGATACTCCCACTAAAGACCATGCATGGTTCACATAGAACCCCAGGACAGATGTAGCCCATGGCTGCTCAGTCTCCAAGGGGGTACCCTAGCAAGGGGAGCAGGGCTGTCTCTGGCATGAACTCAGTGGCTGGCTTTTAGATCATCTCATCCTTGGGCGTGCAGCCTTGACAGGCCACAGAGGAAAACAATGCAGCCAGTCCTGATGATATCTGATAGGCTAGGGTCAAATAGAAGGGGAGGAGGACCTCCCCTATCAGTGGACTAGGGGAGGGCCACAGAGGGAGAAGATGGAGGGAAGTGGGATTCAGAGGAGATGAGGGAGGGAGCCACAGCTGGGATACAAAGTGAATAAACTGTAATAAACAAACAAACAAATAAAAAGATACTTGATTGAATGGAAATCCAAAATTTTTACCATTATATTGCTATTTGGTTTGTTCTTTTTAGTTACTTGTCTACTAACTGCCTTCAGAAATTGGTAAAGGCAAATAGGCCTTTAGCTTATGCTTTAGATAGGCCTGTGCTATGATCCTTAACTTTTCTAAACTAAAATGTATTCACATATATACTTACCTATTATTTGACTATAATCTAGCCTGGTTGTTTTTAGTGACATCTCTGTAAAATGGGCTCTTTGACAGTGTTTCTTGGGGGTGGCATATAATATAGTATCTGATAAAGAAAATGAAGACAGACGCCATACCTCATCTTGTTTGTGACTTTCCTTCACTGTAACAGATAACCTGAAATCCTGGAGTCATTCAGGCTCAGGTCTGGAGGACATTTTTTATTTCATCTTCTCCCTCACATAAGGTTCCCATTTCTATTCAGTCTGTACAGTATCCTCCTCCCTGAGTCCCCATTACTGTTACTCAGACCTGGTGTATGTGAGCCTGGGAATGGGTTTTGCTTGCTTACTTTACTAGAGACCCCAATGCTCTATCCAAGAGAGGGAGAACCAGGAGCCCTGTGCAAAGACAGGAATCTGTATTTGTTTGCCTCCTAAGAAAAGGCAGGAAGCAGCATAAGCTTCCAGATCATAGTTCATCATTGGAAGAAATAAGGATAGGAACTCAAGCAGGGCAGGAACCTGGAGGCAGGAGCTGATGCAGAGGCCACGGAGGGGAGCTGCTTACAGGCTTGCTCACATGGCTTGCTCAGCCTGCTTTCTTACAGAACCCAGAGCTAGCATCATCCCTCATGGCCTGGGGCCTCCCCCATTGATCACTAACTGAGAAAATGCCTTACACCTGGATCTCATGGAGGCATTTCCTCAACTGTGGTTCCTTCCTCTCTGATGACTCAAACTTGTGTTAAGTTGACACACAAGACCATGAAGTACAGCAGACATCTGCAGTTTCAGAGTGACCTTCTCAGAGCCTGCTCTGTGGAAAAAGTAGCAGGACAAGTACAATAAAATGATCCAAATAAATTGAAGGTACACAGGGAACAGGGAACTACATCTCCCCCTTCTATTCCCTCCCACTCATTGAACACACTGAATATGAGGGCCTGGTTTCTGCAGGAAATCTGATGGGTCTGTTCTAAGGTATTAAAAACACACGAAGGGAACAGCGATAGCTGCTAACTTCAGGGATTGACCTCTAAAAGTCAATCACTCTGCTCTTAGAAGTAGAAGCCTACTTACCCTAAATTTATCCCTCTCTAACTGGCGTTTTTTTTGTTGTTGTTGTTGTTGTTGTTGTTGTTTGTTTTTTTTTTGTTTTTTTGTTTTGTTTTTTTTTTTGAGGCAGGGTCTCACTGTATAGCTAAAGCTGATCTCAAACTTGCAATTGTCTTTCTTCCCGAATACTGGGATTATAACTGTAACACCACACCTGGCTTCTTGTACTCTCCTCTCTCTCTCTCTCTCCGTCTCTCTCTCTCAGCATGTAACAGTCGTGACATCTATGTCAGCACTTGGGAGGCTGATACAGGAGAATTATATGCTTGAGGTTAGCTGAAGCTGCATGAGATCATCTCAAACACAGATAAATAAGTAAACACAACTTCAGTGTGTTTGTCAAAAACCTGCCAAGTGCACCAATAGAAAACTTAACACATAGAAACAGGTACAAACAGAACAAAGAGCTTCTTTTTTTTTATGGTCTAATAACTGTAAATGATATGTTTAAACAGACAGGAGGTTATGAACACTTTAATGATGAAGTCTTAATATATCTAAAATACAATAGCCCAAATGAAAACATAAATATAATTAAAAGATACAAATTAAGGAATTCCCTCCAAATATTCAGCAAAACAAAAAAAAAATGTGACATAAGAAAAACTATCTATCAAAACTAGGTGGTGAGTTGAGCACTGTGGTGCACACCTATAATCCTAGCACTTGAGGAGGCAGAGGCAGGTGGATCTCTGTGGGCTTGAGGTCAGCTTGGTCTACAGAGAGAGTCCAAGACAGCTAAGGCTACACAGAGAAAGCCTGCCTTAAAAAAAAAAAAAAAGACTTGGTTATGGTGGCACATGCCTTTGATCTCAGCACTTCAGAGGCAGAAACAGGCAGCTCTATGTGGGTTTGAGTCCAGCCTGGTGTACGGCATGACACCCAGGACATCCAGGGCTACACAGAAATCCTGTCTCAAAAAAGACCAAAAAAGAAAAATAAAACAAGCAAAAACATCTATCAGGACAGAATTGAGTTAGAGGCCTAAGGTCTAATAAATACCATTTAAAAAGAAAAAGACATGGAAGATAAAGACAGGAAACACATCAAGAGTTATTAGAAGCGGGCTGGAGAGATGGCTCAATGGTTAAGAGCACTGTCTGCTCTTCTAGAGGCCCTGAGTCCAGTTCTCAATGGACAGTCTAGCCTTCTGGCCAGCCCTGCGTAGACTATTGTACATACATACACCTGCATATATGCACACACACATACTCACACACATGGGGTTGCAAGGTGGAGAAGAACAACACAGGTTTTCAAGTTTGTTGCACTTAAAATTATCTTTTAATTTTAGAGGTGATATTTTTATGGCCAAAATAATGCTTCCTGGTGGAATTAAGTCTTGACCTGTACTCCACGTAAATTTAAACAAGTGAGTTTTGTGTGTGTGTTGGCTAACTGGCTGTAACCATCATTCGTGGCTGCCAAATTTTTACTAAAAGCAACGCAGGATATTAGGAAGGATGCAAAGAAAGTTGCCTTGACGAGAAGTCACTAGCTGGAAGAACACAAGGTAAAAACTGTAAAACAACAGTCAGTAGACGAGCCACACTTATTTGATAAAATGTGACTGACATTTTAAAATAACAGTTACTGTAATGATAAATTTTACATTGGGCATGCCCACTTATTAAAATGTCCCATTCTGCCTTTTCTGTGTATGATATCATTCCCTTCCTGTCCAGGCTGGCCTTGGATTTGCTCCTCCTGTCTCAGTCACCCTAGTCCCCCATATTCTCCTCCTTGCTCTTTTCACCTCCATGGTCTGCTCTGTCATTACTTGCTGGTACATGCATATACATGCATGTGTGTATACATAAATGTTTCTAAATATAACCCTCTGAGTCTGTATCACAGATATTTGTGTGTGTGTCTTCAGGGCTGACCATTTGGAACTGGATAGCCAGCTGGGGTGCTCGTCCCTGGAAAAGGCTGTTTCTCTCACGCTGAGCACTCCTGGGCTGCCAGTAGCTCTTCTGCAGGGTTGAGGCCCCAGCCCTTGGAATGTCCAGCTCCTGGTATCCTTCTTCAGCCCGTGTTTAAGCAATCATCCTGGGCCAGACTTGATGGCTGTGGCTCCTGACATTAGTAGGAGACATAGTCTCATGGTAAACTCCGTGATCCTTCGGCTCTTACACTCTTCTCTCCGATGTCCCCTGAGTCTCAGGTCGGGAGTGTTCTGTAGATGACGTGTTCACTGGAACTAGACTACACTACTCAGCGTTTTGATTGGTTATGGTTTTCTGTAACAGTCTCGGTTGCAAGAAGAAGTGTGCATGATGAGGGGTGAAAACTGCACCTATCTGTGGCCATAGCAACAAATATTTAGAATTTAATTAGAGATTATGCTGGTTTAGTAAAGTGGCAATTGTAGATTCTCTTCCAAGAGCCATAATTTCACTATCCCTGAGTAGTTACATAGGTTTCCAGTACCAGGCATGATTTCCCTATTGTTCAGCCATGTTAGAGACGTGTTGGTTACTGACGAAGTGTGTAAGCCCTACTGTACACTTAGGGTTAATTTGCCATGCTGGTCATTGTTGTTTGTGGGAATTATAGCTTGGTCGGACTTTTGGCCCTTCCCTCCTTTGGAAGCTTGCATGACTCCTTCTGGTACCATGAAAGCTAGCTGTCAGGGAGGAGGCATTCAGCTCAGTTTCAGTTCAGGAGTCATTGGCGTCTATGTCTAAAGTACCCGGTGTCTTCAGAAATAGGAATTTATCTTCCACCTTTGTGAGGCAATCAAGAACAATAGCAATAGTCTAAATGTTGGGAAAGTCTCTTGGACAACCCTGGCCAACAACTCAACAGAAGGCTTCTCATGACTGCTATTCGGTTTTTTATTAGCTGTTCTTTGGCTCCTGTAGGGAGCATTGTTAGTGCAGGTGATGAAATTTCTTTAAACTATGTATAATATTTATACATGGACTAACAGGTATTATGGGTTTCTTTTAAGGCAGTTAATAGCATGATTCAGACAGTCTCACTGTTATCTTATTCTCCTCTATCCTTCTATTATTTATCTCCCTCCTCTTCCTTAATTAGAGCCCACACCTTTCCTCATTTCTCCATCAGCTCTCTCTCTCTCTCTCTCTCTCTCTCTCTATTGTTCCCCTGCCCCTGCCCCTGCCCCTGCCCCTGCCCCTGCCCCTGCCCCTGCCCCTGCCCCTGCCCCTGCCCCAGAAATGGTCCCTTTCCTGGTTTCTACAGTACTCCAGGATATGCAATCATGCCTGGCAATTTGGAACTTGGTGCCTCCAATGAAACAGCCTGAACAATATCATGGTAGGGAAACAAACAGAGCAAAGCCATGTGATCAAAATCTCACAGACTGGTATAGCACAGCTCTAGGCCAGTGATCCATGGCCACTGCTGGGATGGAGGAAGAAGCCTCGCACTTTACCAACTTTGCCTCATCACCAGCTCCTAGTCTGCGCTCCTTGTGACCTAATCTGTGGTGCTGGTCCAAGGACTCCACTTGGACAAACAAGGGCACAAGACAGCTGGCAAGTGAAGGGGTTGTCAGGGGTTTTGCCACAGTGCTAGCTAGCAAAGATGAAGTTGGAAAGGTTACCCATGGAAAGAAAACATCCTGGGGTAAGAAGTGGACCAGCACCATGCTGAGGTTACAGTTGCACAACAGAGCTGTGGTTGGGGCATCTGGCCTTTCTCCTGTCTACACCATGGCAACAGTGGCACCACTTAGAACTTAGAGCACAAAGCTTTCCACTTGTTTTCTAAATAAATTACCTGACCACTGTAATGTACACTAATATTTTATGTGGCTACCTTATAGTTTACTTTTCCGATATTCCAAACAGAAAGAGGAGTAAGAATACCAAAGCCAACAGGCCAGATGGCCTGGAGCTGGTGAACTTATGTTGCCACTGGGAACAGCGATGTTTATCAATTTCATAGATTGACTCAGAGACCTTCAAACACATAATGTCCTTCACATTCAAGTATTTTATTTTATTTTTTAAACAAGACAGGTAGTGTTGGCTTTCCTGGACTCCCTTTGTAGACCAGGCTGGCCTTGAACTCTCAGTGGTCTGCCTGCCTCTGCCTCCCTGAACGCTGGGGCTAAAGGCATGTGTCACAAGACCAGCTCAGAGGTAGCGTTTCTTTAGGCCCAGCGTCTGACCCAGGAAGTAGTTTCTCAAGCCTCTGTAGGTAATTCCAGTACTAAATCTGTTGGGGGCAACATTGTTCTCTAAAATAACAGAAATTACCTAATATTTATTTATTCATTCACTTATTTGCAGTGCTGGGGGCCAAACTCAGAAAGTCCTGAATGCTAAGAAAGAACTCCACCCCAAGCTATATTCTCAACCTTAATTTTATTATATAACTAAAATTATAGATAAAAAGAAATCAATCTCAGTAGAGTATACAGGCAAAGTAAACGCAAAAATAAAAGACCAAATTTAGAAATTTAGTTGCTTTCCACCAGAATTCAGTTATTCAGTTTCAGGAGAGCGGCCTGTGCTATGGTAGACTTTTTAGATCCCAAATACCCAAGAGTCACTGGCGGGGCGGGGGGTGGTGGTGGGGGGGGGGTGGGGGTGGAGGTGGGGTGGGGGTGGGGGTGGGGGTGGGGTGGTGGTGGGGGTGGTGGAGTGAACTCATGCTTCTGGGACAGGAGGTACAGGCTACACTTGGAGAAATGCTTAGCTATCATTGTCTTCATTTTCAACTCCAAGGAGGAAGCAATGAATGCGGCCACTGTGAAGACAGATTTCAACATGCCAGCTAAATCCTCAGGACCTCTCAAAGGGCAAGACAGCCAATCAACGCCTGAGATGACAGATAGGACATCGCGATGAAGGCCCTGGTTTCTTACAGTAAGTCACTGCCTGCACGCCATGCCAGATTCCAGCCTGACTTGCGTCACCACAGTGTGGGGTTGTGACAAGATTAGTTACCAAACATACTGAACAGATAACCTTATGAAACGAAGGGCAAAAATAAGGCAGAAGTTTGGAACTGCAGAAGTGAAAAAACAAAAAACAAAAAAACTGCAAACGTAGGTCATCTCAAAGTCACTATTCAAGGACAAAGCCAGGGATTTGTTCCAACAAGCTTCAGATGGAAGAATTTGATCCCTAGACTTGTTAGCCCTTAAAGGCAAAGAAAACAACGCCGACAGTTAATGCTGGGCTTGGTCGGGACGCTGTCAAACGCGCCCTGCTCCGGGAAGCGCGGAGACGGTGTGCGGCGGAGGGCTCGGCGCGCACGGAGCTCGGCGGCCGGGGCAGGGCGGAGGGGAGTCAGCGGAGCGCGGTGACTCAGCGCTGAGTCAGGCTCGCTACGTGCCGGTCGCCAGCGCCGCTCCCGGGGCCGGCGGTCAGCGAGACCCCGGGGCCATCAGCGCGGCGCGCGGGCCAGCGCGGTGACGTCCGGGATCCACGGGGGAGGGGCGACACGCCAACCCCGTTTCCAGGGCTTAGGCTGACGCTTTCGGCCCGCGTGTTTCCTCAGATCCGAGAATCCTTTTGCTCTGGCAAGATTAGTTACCTAACAAAGTGAACAGATGATTTTTTTTTTCTTAATCTTTTTTTGTTGTTTTGTCTTGGGTACGCTTAGATATTTTAATACCCGACAGGGGAGTGACATGCTGTTTGTTTTGTTTTGTTTTTTTTTAAGTTTCCCATCTTTTAAATGAGACCCAGGAAGAATGAGTTAATAAAACAAAAACAAGTGTTGCAAATGGCGCGTGAAATCATCACACCACTTTGAGGCTAAATTAATGTGGCCGTCGTGAAAGTGCTGAACCTTGGGTGACCGTGGAGAAAAACGTCCTTAACCCAATTCTGGTTTGTTGTGTTGAAGAAAGCCAAGTGTCTGCTCTTTGTGCAATCACCTTTACAATAAAGGATTCTGAAAACCGGAGGCAGATTTGATAGTAATTAGTTACAGAGAACCGTGGCGGTGTCCTGGGCGTCCAGCCCTCTAGCATCCTGTTTGGATTTTTCCAAGCGTGGTGATGGTTGGGGCAATGCTGTGTTGAGAGCCAACAGCGGGTATTGCATTGTTCAGTGTAGCTGGTCAATGAATCCGGAGAAAGGGTCGAGCACTTATTAATTGGGAACACCTTTGAGCTAGGTCTTTAGAACCTTTGCCAACTGTTGTGCACATTTGGGAGGGTTCTATCTACTCCTCCAGTTCCCCATGGGCCTGTGAGATGATGCACAACTTGGAGCAGCCTTCTGTTTTCCTTTCAGGGAGGAGCTTAGAGGTTGGAGTGACTCTCCAAGCTTGTACATGCATGACTGCCCAATTTTTAAAAGGAAGCTGAAGACCCCAAACTGAAATTAAAAAGAAAAGAAAGGAAGGAAGAGAAAGAAAAAAATGAAACTGTAAGAGCATAAGAGAAGTTAGAAACAGGAACATGATATATTTCAATTACTGATGACTGGACACTGAAGCTTTCAGGTTTTTTAAAATGATGCACACAACAGATATTCTAGGAAAGAGTTTATTCAGGGGAAGAGAAGCAGAAGAGAGTTGAGGTCTGAATGAGTCATGAGGGCAGAGATAGAAAGAGACAGAGGGACAGAGATGGGGAGAGAGAGAACAAAACAGCTAGGGCAAGAGAGAAAGAGAGAGTTAAGAGGCAGGGGTCCTTTTATCCCAGGTCCCCGTGCACAGAGACCAATGATCATATCACAAGTGCCTAAGCAACCTGGGAATGGGCCCGTGGGTCAAGATTTATGAACTAGCAGTAGGTTAGCCTTTGAAATTTTGAGAGTGTTATATAGAATATTTTAAAAATAACTGATTATATTCATCATCCGGTGTTTGAAAACTGACTTGTTCTGGGTCATTATTTTTACTTAATCCAAATTTATAGTGCTTTGATGCTTTCAGAGTGAATTTGAAGCCCAGGTTCATTTTAAAGTGTGACCTTTGACCTATTTCTTAGCCTATCTAATCCTGTTTTCTCATCTGAAAAACGGAGATCATTATCATTAGTTCATTAATTTGTAGCCAGCATTCAATGATAAGATGACTAAAAATGCTGAGTACAACGCCAAGCGCATTGGTGAAAATCATCCAACAAATTTGTATCTAGTCATTATTATGAAATGTGATTAAGCAGCTGGTCAGACGGTAAAAAGTAGTCATTTTACTTAGGTAATAAAGGCTTTGAGAACCTGCACCACAAACATTCTGGTTAAGTGACCTGGAGCAGATGCTTGGATAAATTCTAGAGCATCTGGACATATATTCTCTGACCTTCAGGGAGAATTAGATGAAGGGACTAACTCAAGACAGTGCTGCTGCCGTCAGCTAGCCAGACAGGTGGTGACCAGTGCAAAGGACCAAACAAGAGCCCCGTTCTTGCAACCTTAGAGAGAGCTTGGGGCAGAGGAGCAGCACAGTCCTGGAACAGAGTACAACGTCTTTGCCCTTTGTGTTAGAGACCACGTTCTTTATCCCAGGAGCTTTCTTCTTTTCAGGAGAAGGCTGAGGAGCTTAACTGTAGACGGAGGTCAATGCACAGTCTCCTGTTAATGTCTCCAGCAGCTCATGAGAGGCATTCTCTTGAAATACTGTGGTATGTACTTGTCACCTTGGGCTGTAACAAATACCACAGGCCGGGTAGTCTCCACAGCAGACAGCGTCACACAGCTCCAGGGGCTACAAGTTCAAGCTCAAAAAGAACGATAGGGGAGGTTTCATTCCAAAGCCTCTTTGCCCATTTTGCAGGTGGGAGTTCTCTTGCTGTGTTCTCCAGGAACCTGTTGTTTGTGCAAAAAGGAAAAAAAATACAATCACTTTACATTAACGTTCTGGCTGTTTTTTATTTGGGATTCTAGAGTACAATAGAAAGCATGCTTGACTAGGCATAGAACAGCTGGGTTTGTAGGACAGGAAGAAGGAAATGGTCATAGAGCAAAAGTAGATAACTTTTGTCAGGTTACTTCAGGCCATTTTTCTTGTAGGGTATAAGAAAAGGGGACTTCCTTATTACCATGATTTGGTTGCCTGGGCTCTTTCCAGTTCACAGCTACGAATCTCACTTTTCCAGGAAAAATTTGTCTGTTTATCTGTTCCCCTAACATTCCAGTACTTGACTCTTAGCACAAATGGCGCCATTTGGGTTTGAACTCTCAGGGCATAATATGGAAGTTTAGACCAAAGCAATATCCACGTTTCCAGTCCCATCACGAGGGAGGGCGCAATGCAGGCTGAGTGGTAGCTTTCAGATGTTCTCCTAAGAGAAACTTTGAAAACTATTTCAGTCTTGTAAAACTGGACAGGACGCCAGGTACGGTGGTGCGTGCCTGCAATCCCAGCACTTGGGGAAGCAGAAGCAGGCAGATTTCTGTGACTTCCAGGCCAGACTGGTCTACAGAGTAAATCCAGGACAGCCAGGGCTACACAGATAGAACCTGTCTTGAAAAACCAAAAATGAAAAATGACAGAAACAAAGTCAAAAGAGGAATTCCAGGGCACTCTGGAACTATCTTTCATGTTGGGACTATCTTTGTGCTTTTCAGTGAGTGTCTTGTTGAATCAGATACATCCTGACCCACAAAGGTAATGGGTGGTCCTGGAGCCCTGAGTAGAAAGAAATCATCATCAAGTGAGAGACTCACCAAATGATGATGGTGACAACCCAGTTACATGTCCAGAACCAAGATATTCCTAGATCTCCTCTGGGATTTACACAGCCAGGCCAGAGTAGCTGGCCCTCATCCTGGTACAGAGGCACTTGCTTGCAGTCTCCTTAGCAATTTCATAGAACCTGCAGAAAGTCGAGAAATATAAAAACAAAATTTCCCCTGTCTTCAGAAGTCCAAGTTGTCTTTAGTGTTGAAGCTTTGCATGTTTATTCTTCAGGTATGCATACATTATATGATTTTACAGGGATACATAATTTAAATGACCCTGATTGTAGAATGATTCACTAGATCTGCATTTCCAAATGAGTTCTGAAGAACACATGAAATCTTGGGCATACAATCAGCATATGGCAGAGTGTTTGTTCCTAATGGCTGCATGAATGCAGTTCGCCTCCTGGAATAGTTGCTAAGTGTTGCTCTGCGCACGACTTTTCCTTTGAGCAAGGTACTTAGCTAAAAGAAGAGACCTATGTAAATTAGGGCAGGCCTAAATTACTGACATCTGGCCAGGTTCTTTCATGCTTCCTCATACGGTCAAGTCAAACCTGCTTCTAACTAAATGTGTCTCAGGGGAGAATTTACCTTCTAAGGGAATAGGAAATATTTTTCAAGATCTAGGGATGAAAACTCAGAGATTGAAATGAATCTTGAATAAATTTAGAAGACCATGTCACTATGCTCTTAGCTACAGGTTGCATTAATATGAAAATGGCTGTCATTGAACAATAAACCGTTCGCCTTATGACTAAAACCAGTGCTAGCTTAACGACAGTTACAGTATTTGCATGGACTTTGCTCTACCACATGAAATCTTTACCTTTCTGCAATACCTCGAGGCAGACTAGCACAACACCATGCATTATCCTCTCAGTTTAGATGAACTGACTGTATCAAAAGAGTATACGCTTTGTGGAGCCACCTAGAAATGGGTTTATGTTTATGTCTCCACCGCCAAGCATAGCACAACCACTAGGAACAGTGACTGGGTTTCACTGCCAAGGGCAGGCACTCCTTCAGGCTTTTTGGTTTTGTTTTTTTGTGTGTGTGTTTGGGGTGTTGGGTTTTATTTTTTGGTTTTTGTTTGTTTTTGTGGGTTTTTTGTTTGGTTTGGTTTTGTTTGAGACAAGGTTTCTTTGTGTAGCCCTGGCTATCCTGGACTCACTTAGTAGAACGGGCTGGCCTCAAATTCACAGAGATCCACCTGCCTTTGCCTGCCAAGTGCTTTGATTAAAGGCATGCACCTGCACTATCACAACTGGCTTTGCTTTGTTTTACTTGAGAAACGGTCTCTCTATGTAGCCCTGCCTAGCCTGATCTCACTACGAAGACCAGGCTGGCCTCAAACTCATGGAGATCTGCTGCCCTTTCCTTCCAAGTGCCAACATGCCACACAGCCTGACCAATCTCTCTTTCTCTCTCCTCTCTCTCTTTCTCTCTCACGGTGGCACATACCAGCAAATCCCAGCACACTGGAAACTGAGGCAAAATGATAGTAAATTTGAAGACAGCCTGGGTACAGCAAGACACGGTCTCAGTCCCCCTCCCCTAAATTAACTAATTAAAGTTCAAAAAATAAAATGGATGCTTCATAATGAACCTACTTTGTGACCAGTTCTTCAGCAGCCCTGGCCAGGTGGCATGCATCAAGCAGAGCTCTTCAGTGAGTATTAGGGTAAAGACATGCTGTGCCTCCAAGTGCAAAGAGGGAGCCTCTGTGAACCTCTGCACTGCTCTTCACACTTCCGCCTGACTGAGGGACAATGAGCCTGGAGGATGCGCTCTCTTCATTCAAG